>NC_134576.1:81745010-82945010 GCF_050947875.1 Dermacentor variabilis
GAGGGCACGCCTATCGCTTAGCGACACTCTCAAAAGAAAATATCGTTTTGTGATAGACAGTCTCCATGGAATCACCCCTACGCGGAGTTTGTCACCCTGAATGTTCGAAAGTCACTCCCGACTGGGGTTGAGGGCGACTAGAGGAAATTAAGGGGCACACTTATTTTGAAGGAGGTTCATGGGCCCTTGGATGGATGGAAACAACTTTATTCTGAATCCGGCAAATTTGATGACCCGGGCTCAGGTCTCCCATGAGGGGACTTCGAAGCCTTGCCTCGTCGCCGCCTCTCGGGCTTGCTGGACAGCCCACTCTTGTGTCTTGAGGTTGGAGCTGCGCAGAGCGGCGGCCCACTTCGACGCAAGGGCCTCCGGAGCTACTGCCATTGTAGCTGATGTAACCCGACACTCCCACAACATGTGTGACAGCGTCGCTCTAGTGTCCTGACATAATTTGCAGAGAGCATTCGGGTATTGCGCGGGGAAAATGTGCTGCAATCGCACTGGACTGGGGAATGTTTGTGTTTGCAATTGTCGCCAGATGACTGCCTGGCGACGTTTCAGCATGGGGTGAGGTGGGGGCAGCAACCGCCTGCCTAGCTGGTAGTGCTTGGTGATGTCATTGTACCTGACCAGGCGTTCTCGCGTGCTTTGAGCCAGCAGTTCCGAACTCGAAGAGGCGGTCTCCGATTCTGTGCGGCGGGTCAGTTCTCGCGCAGAGCGGTGTGCTACCTCGTTCAAGTTAATGAGGCCCTCATCGGTGGGGGTGGCGACGTGCGCTGGAAACCATATGATGGCGGTGTTATCGAAGTGCTGTCGACCAGCTTTCCTTAGAATCTGGAGAGCTTCGGAGGAAATGCGCCCCCGCGCGTAGTTGCGAACTGCGGATTGTGAGTCGCTAAACACTACCTCGCAGAGGAGGTCGGTAAGCGCAAGCGCAATCGCTACCTCTTCTGCTGTTTCGGCGAATTCCGTTGCGACACTACACGCGTGCGTAAGCCTAGAGCTAACATCTACGACTACCGCCGTGAACCGGTGTTCTCGTGCGTATTCTGCGGCGTCTACAAAGCGCGTAGTCCTCTTTCCACCCAAGGAGCGCAGCAGTGCCTTGGCACGGGCCTGGCGTCGGCCTCGATTAAATTCGGGGTGCATGTTTCGAGGTATAGGGGCGACAATCAGCGTGTCGCTGAGGTCAGGTGGAATGACCTGTTTCTGACCGTGTTGGACGTGGTAGTTGAAGCCAAGTTTCCGCAGGATGTACCGGCCCGTGGCTGTCAGAGACATGCGTTCGAGTTGAGAGGTTCTTTGCGCATCCACGATTTCCTCAAGCGTGTTGTATACTCCCAGCTGTAGCAGACGAGCAGTGCTTGTGGACTCCGGTAGGCCAAGGGCGATCTTGTAGGTCTTGCGTATAAGGGTGTTGATTTTCTCCCTTTCAGTGACATTCCAGTTGTGGAAGGCAGCCACATAAGTGATGTGACTGATTGCGAAAGAGTGTATGAGGCGCATGACAGTGTCCTCCTTCATGCCCGTGTGCTTGTTTGTAATGCGTTTGATCAGGCGGGTAGCCGCTGTAACCTTGCCTTCGATTTTGCGAATAGCTTCTATGTTTGACCCGTTGGCTGCTATATGCATGCCTAGGATGCGTATCTTCGGGACTCGGGGAATGCAGGAGCCGTCTTGCGTATAGAGGATTATGTCGTCACATTGGCGCGATTCGGCTGTAGGCTTGGGCCGGCGGCGCGAGCGGTAGACGAGCAGCTCCGATTTCAGTGGAGATAGTCGGAGACCTGTGTCTTGGAGGTAGGTTTCGACTGCAGAGACCGCTGCTTGTAAGGTGCATTCTATCTGACCATCACTGCCCTTGTTGACCCACAGGGTGATGTCATCTGCGTACAAGGCGTGATGGAGGCCATCGATCTCGTCGAGGTAGGCCGGGAGACCCAGCATCACGAGGTTGAAAAGGAGCGGGGATATGACCGATCCTTGAGGAGTGCCGGTGCTTCCTAGTGTATGTTCGTCGGATGTCATGCTGCCGACCGCGAGGGTGACTGTGCGGCGCGACAGGAAGTCTCTGACGTAGTTGTAGCTTCGCGCACCCAAGTTGAGCTTTTTTATGCGGCTCAGGATTGCTGCATGTGCTACATTGTCAAATGCCTTTTCCAAATCTAGGCCAAGGATGGCCCGGTTGCCACTAGTTGGGTCATTGATAATCTGGTGGTAGAGCTGGTGCATGACGTCTTGAGTGGAGAGGTGTGATCGGAAGCCCACCATAGTGGGTGGGTAGGCTCCAGTGTCCTCGAGGTAGTGGTTGATGCGGGAGAGGAACGCGTGCTCCATCACCTTGCCAACGCAGGATGTGAGGGAAATGGGCCGCAAGTGATCGAGGCTGGACGGCTTGCCTGACTTCGGTATCAGGACTGCTTTAGAGCGTTTCCACGCCTCTGGGATGCAACCTGCTCGCCAGCATTTGTTGATGTATGCCGTAAGAGCGGTTATCGAGGCATCATCCAGGTTTCTTAGAGTCTTGTTCGTAACCTTGTCGGGACCAGGTGCTGATTTGCCATTAAGGTCGTGGAGAGCTGCGCGGATCTCTGACTCGTGAAATTCTTCGTCGAGTGTCACATTTGTCTCTCCAGTGTAATCCCCGTGTTGAACATCGGGCCGTCGAGGGAAGTACTTGGCTAGCAGGCGTGTCACGAGCTGGTGATCACTCGTGGTAGCCTGTTCCTTGTGCAAAAGGCGTTGCAGGTTTGCTTGCTGAGCAGACTTGCTCTGCGTTTCCCCCAAGAGGTGACGAAGGAGACGCCACGTGCTGCCATTGTGGAGCTGCCCATCGACTGCGTTGCAGATGTCATACCACTGCTGGCGGCTTAAGGTGCGGCAATGGTCTTCCAGCTGGCGATTGATATGTGCGATCTTCTTACGAAGCTTTCGGTTGTGTCTTTGCTGCTTCCATCTTGCGTTTAGTGACGTCTTGGCTTCCCAGAGGTGGGCTAGTCGGCTGTCGATCCTGTCAACCTGGACTTCGGGTGCGAGCGTCTGCGTCGCCTTGTTCATGTCGTCGTTGAGCGTCTCCATCCATGCCTCGATGTCATCGATGTTCTCCTCACCTCTCTGTTCAGCTCGCTGCTTTCGGAATTTGTCCCAGCCCGTCCATTTGAATAGCTTAGGAAAAGGGGGTGTACCAGCTTGAGGAATTCGTGTTTCTATGATCATGTGGTCACTACCGAGATCTTCAAAGGTATTGCGCCACATTGCTTGAGGGATGTTACGGACCGCCGTCAGGTCTGGTGTCGTGTCCCGTGCCGTAGAGGTGCCCGTGCGTGTTGGCGCCGTGGGATCGGTAATAAGAGTTAATTCGGCATCATGTAGGTCCTGCCACAGGCGTCGACCTTTGGCGGTAGTGTAGCCATAGCCCCAGGCCTCGTTCGAGGCGTTAAAATCTCCCCCCACCAGAAACGGGTTTGCGCCCGCCAAGGCAAGCGCCCCTCGGAACAGAGAGAGGAAACGAGCCCGTGAGTGAGCCGGATTACTATATACGTTGAGGAGAAATAAACTGTGGTTGCGTGTTCTATTGGGAAGGAGCTCTACAAGCATGTTTTCCGCATGTGTGCCGCTTACGCCGTGTTCTTGCACCACTATTCCTTTCCGAATTAAAATTGCAAGTCCGCGATCAACGGGAATCGGCGAGGCATACGCAGTGTAACCTGGAAGTTTAGGTACGGTACCTACTGTTTCTTGTATCATTATGATGTCGGGTTTGGGTTGCGCGTGTCGGACGTATTGTTGCAGCAGTGGTTGCTTCTTAGTGAAGCCCCGACAGTTCCACTGCCACACCACGAGCTCGTTAGTGGGGCTGGCCATCGTGGTGCTGTACTTGTGCGTTACCTGAAATAGGACTAGGGTGAATGACTGTAGGGCCCATGGTGGGCATCATTTCCATGCCTGGGCGAAGGCCTATGTGAGTCTCGATTTTGTCTATATGGATTTCAACCCTGTCTGTTCGAGCAGTGAGGTTATTGACCGCAACGCCGATGTTGCGGATCCCGGTTTGAATTTCTGAAAGCAGCTTCCTCATTTCTTCTTGTTCTTTCCGCCAGTCATTTATCGTGACATGTGCTTTGCGCCAATCACTTACTGCTGATTCAATGGTTTCCAGGGATTTCAAGGAAGTGGACAAACCCGGAATACTCCCTGTATGCTTGCTATGAGAAAAAAGTTGCATGAGCGGGATTTTTCAGCTGGTCAACGACGTAACAAATAGCAGTGAGCGGGGTTCTGACTTGCACGGTTACAACAATCACTGTTTCAAGAAAGACGAAGCGTTCGCTTTCCCACAAACGGAGCGCGCGTATGCATTGCAAGGAAGTATGCAATGAACAGCACACTAATCCCAGCTGCCGCGACAAATGAAGAAAATTCCTACCGCGCCCTTAATTACGGAAGTTCTCCAAAGTGAACCAAACGAGACGCAACTAAAAGAAACACACACATGCATCCACCGTTCGGTGCAGCGCGCCTGAAAAGCACGTCAGTGTGGCCTACTTAACGCGACGGCGGCGCTCAGTCCTGCGAGGCGGCCGTTCCGGTCTTTCGCTAGTTGGCCGGTATTTAATTGGCGACGCCGAAGGAGACAGCCGGGTAAGAAAACCAAGGCGGTCTGTTGCGGGAACATCGGGTTGGCGTTGCCGCTCGTGCTTTCTTTCTTTCTTTCTTTCTTTCTTTCTTTCTTTCTTTCTTTCTTTCTTTCTTTTTTTGCTTGTACCAAGCCTCCCCACATTGTAACAGCCAACGTGTATCGCAGAAGCGTTCAATCCAGCTTACCATCTCCTTTCATTGCGCCTATAAGGATGTCAATTCGCTATAGTATAATAATAGCGCGAATGGCCATTTCTCGACAACGGTTACGAGTCCTCAGGCTAACCATTTTCAGGCTGCCTGTCAAGAAAAGGAGAGAAAAAGAATTTGCCTCAGCAGCGTTCTACGACAACATTTCCGCAAGCGGTGACGTTCTTCAACCCACGGCAGCTTTAACGCGAGGGACTCTTTGGCTCTTCCTGTAGCCGCATTGCGTTTGTTGTCTGTGTGGGCGTGGGCTTGCGTCGGGGCTCTTCATTGAAAAAAAACGTGTCCGCTTGTGTGATTTGGCACAACGGGCCCCAGAGTAAGAACTAGATGCTTCTACGCTCACTCCCCCTCCCGTTTTCTCTCTCCGCATGCATGGATGAGTGATCACCATCCTTGCCACTCTTCTTCCCACGTGACATTGCACCACCACAAGTTGTACCAAAATTGGTTCAACTTGTAAGGCAACCCGTTGCAAACGTTACCGCAAAAGTACGATAAATCAGTGAACTCCTGAGTGACGAAATCTTGACTCGGAGCTTACAACTGTCATTGAAAAGAAAAGTGTACAATAGTTGCTTTGTGCCGGTGCTAACATATGGGGCAGAAACTTAGAGGTTAACAAAGAAGCTCGAAGGTAGGTCAAGGACCGCGCAAAGGGCGATGGAGAGAAAAACTTTAGGGGTAACGTTAAGAGACAGGAAGAGAGCAGTGTGGATAACAGGGAAAGCGGGAGTAGGCGATATTCTAGTTGACATTAAAAGAAAAACAAATGTAGCTGGGCAGGCCATATAATGCGTAGGGTAGATAACCGGTGGACCACTGGAGTTACAGAATGGATGCAAAGGCAAGGGAAGCGCAATCGATGACGACTGGAAACTAGGTGGGGTGATTGAATAGCGAAATTTGCAAGCGGAAGTTGGAATAAGCTATCGCAAGGCAGGGGCACTTGGAGGTCACAGAGAGAGGCCTTAATCCTGAAGTGCACATAAACATAAGCTGATGATGATGAAATCAGTTCACACCATGCCATTGCGTCACACACGCAATTACTTCCTTTTTCACTGTGGTATAACATTTTTGCGGGAAAGCCCCGAACTAGGCTACACAGCCAGCCATCTGCAAAACGCATCGCGTAACATTGATTCCCACAGTGGGTGGGATACGCATATTCCCTCGTTAATGTGTGCGTGCGTTGCGCATAGGATGCTGAAGAACTACTCGGCACGATAAGGACGCTGTGAACAGACCGCGCGTTACGTTTTTCCGCAGCACCAACTGCGCATTGAAGCTCCAGAGGACAAAAATAACCGCCATTTTCAGTCTCAGTGAGTTCGGAAGGCCGTCGGTGGGACAGATGATGCCCCAACGTGGCTTGCATAAATTTGGGATGCAGTCGCCAAACTGCCACACGGTTCACCCACTGAAGTGGAAGCTAAACGCCAGGTCATATTCTCAGGTACAAATAGCGTACATATCACATACATAAGACATTACAAAACCAATCGCATTGTCGTTGCACATCGCAGACACAGCGCCTTCGTTTTCGTTTTCCTTTAGTAAGCGCTGTGGAGCGCGCCTGCGCTGCCACCCGCGCGGCCGGCGCGCACGAAACCGAAAGCCAAACGGATCAAAAAAACAAAAGCGCGCGCGCGCGCTACCGTGACGTCACATTTAGAGCGACGTCACGATCGCCCGTACACGTCACGCCTGACTCTCGACCAATGGGAAAGCGGCGCTGTCGCTTTCGGTTTGGCGGCCGCGCGCAACGCGCGCGCAATCCGCTGCCGCCGCTCCAGCGTCAGTCGCGTCTCCCAAGTCGGCCGCGGCAGGTGGACAACAGAGAGAGCGCAAGTCGTCTTCGCCGTCGAACTGGTTTTCCGTCCCATCCGCGGCGAGACCAGCAACCGCGATTCTCGACTACGATAACGAAGCCGCGAGGCGAAGAAAAAAAGTGTTTCCCCGTAGTTGTGCTGCCGACCGAGTTAGACAGCTCCGTGGGTTCGGTGCATCGACCAGAGTCGCCGTGAATCTACGAGAACGAGGGAAGAAAAAAGAAACACGAAAGATTGACGCGGCCCCCCCGCTATTGAAGAGCGACTCGGGAGGGGAGTTCCACGACACCGAGAAGCGACGTTCGCGTCGAGAGGAACGAAAACTAACGAGCCATGCTTCGACGCCGACGATTCCCAGACGCCGCGATTCCAGCGCATCGAGAGAGTCAAGATCGCCGTCGCTGAATCGTCGTCGCTTTCTTCTTTCGGCCGGCAGCACCTAACGCCAGTTTCGCTGCCGCAACTTTCCTCATGTGAACGATAGAGAAGCACGTCAGTTCGACTCCGATATTCACCACCACGCCTGTGTGTGCAGTGCACCGGTTTCGTTTCGTCTTGATTCCGTTGCCGGTGCGTCTCCCCGTTCGGCACTTTGGTCGTCCGGCCCGTGGTTGTCGCCGTCGTAGGCGCGCGTGAATTTGCGCCTGTGGTTTATTTTGCACCGGTGTGTTTTGTGTTCGTCGTCGCACCGCATGTGAGCCACGCTTAGGCTAAAGAAAAATTTTTTTTTGTCGTCGTCCAGTTGTGTGACAGACAGCTGAGAAGTCATGGAGCGAGCTACATGTGCTGTCGTTTCCTTTCTGCTCGTCGCCCTGTGCTTCAGAATGGCCAGAGTAAGTACAACATTTATTTCTGTCCCCCTTCTAGACTTTACTTTTTTTTCACTGTAGTTACATACTTCGGCACACCGGAGTTGTTACAACGAATTGTCGTCACGCCTAACATTGTTTCTTTTAAGAGTAATGCGGAAACGATCGGATAACGGGCCCTTTACAGTTATTCGCCTGACGTTCCCGGCAGAGACGCCAATCCTCTGTAACATGCGTGAGGGTCACGAGGTGCGAAACTTGGCGGTTTTCCTGCGTCACACCCATCGTGTCATATACAGTAGAGGCTCGTTAATACGATCTTCACGGGAATCGCAAAGTAAAACGTGTCATACAAGAAAATCGTATTATCCGAACAAGCTCCAGAAACTCTGGAAATAGGCGTAATCGGCGACATACTCAATAGCAAAGTTTCATTTCGACGGTAGGTTGAACGCGGCATTAAGAACCAAGCGCAATATATCCGTTGTCTTTCTTGTTTTGTTTTTTTCTCTATTTTATTTCTTGACTGTCAAAACATTGGTCGAGGTCGTGAAGGGGAAGTGACGGGAGCTTCCAGTGGCTCGCCCGACTGTTGTCGCTTTCTGTCGCAAGGCCGGAGTTTATTGCTGACCTTGTATGTGTCACCAGTGTTCCTGCTAAACCATCCCAGAAAAGAAATCCTCTATGTGAATGAAACCTTGTATATTTCCGACGGAGTGATTTACGGGTTCACGGTGTTTCCGTTGGCTTACCGTTTTCTGCCACCTTTCTGTCAGTAAATTTTGTGCTCTCCTTCTGGGCTTTTCGGTATGGCAAGCCCAACTTGAGAACCCCGTGCGCGAGCTTACCGAGGCAGCTAAATTGCGAAATCGTTGGTCATGTGTAAAGCAACGTTGAACGTGGCGCGAACATCTTGCGTATCCACAGTAACTCCACCGCAGAAATAATGATAATAATAACAAGTAATTTTATTATCATCGTCGCTGAAGGAAAACAATTTGCGCAGTTTTACTTTCGTTCGTTCTCAGTGCTTCATAGAACGAGGTTAAAGTCAGTTGCGCCGTCCTCCCCATCACAAAAAGCCCCGAAAAAAAAAAATTCTTTTTCACGCCGCAACTACGGAAATCGTCATTGCCACGGGGCATGTATGCGAAAGGGAATGAGAAGTTTCGCACGAGCTGAAAACCGCACCCGGCGAAGACACGCACAGCGTAAAAAAGAAAAAAAAAAGTCGGCTGCAGCATTCGTGCGTCACGTGTCGGAATATAAGAGATCCGCTGCTCGGGACCCCGCTAAGCGACCGCGACTAAACGTGACGGTCGTAGTCGTAGAGATTAACACAATCTGGAGAGAAAGGTCCGCGCCAGGTAATCTCTGTTTGTAGATGAAAACATTTTCAAAAGTTCCGGTTATAGTAGGTCGTGATTAATTCTCAAAAACTCTTGCTGCGCTAACGAAGCAGCGCTCGTCCTGTGTAATCCCTTGTGTGTGTGTGTGTGTGTGTGTGTGTGTGTGTGTGTGTGTGTGTGTGTGTGTGTGTGTGTGTGTGTGTGTGTGTGTGTGTGTGTGTGTGTGTGTGTGTGTGTGTGTGCGCGTGTGTGTGTTGTCGTTTTCCGCGCCGATACAAAGAATGCACCAATTCCAGCTCGTCCAGCTTTCGGCCTCGCTTAAAGAGACAGGCACGACAGAGAAGTACACACGGACAGCATTGGTCGCAACCGGATCTTTATTGCACAAAACATCAAAGCGAAATGCGCACGTGAAACAGGGAAAAAGAAACTAACGAGGAGCACGAAGGAGAAGTAAGCACCGTGAAAACAATAAGGAAAACGGCCCACGAGGCAAAGGAAGAAAAAATGCGGCATCAGCGCGCAAATATTTGTCTGTTGGCTGGTGCATGTGAGCGGGTCAAAGAGTTGCGTTTTGCTATTCTATACGCCACAGCGGGGGAGTCCGGATTATGACCACCTGGGATTCTTTAACAGACGCGCAAATGTAAGTGCGTGCACGAGAGTTTTTTTTGCATTCCGCCTCCGCCGCAATGTGGATGTCTTGGTCGGTAATCGAACCGGCAACCAAATACACAGCAGCGCAACGACATAACGGAGTCTGTACGCCAAGGCTACGCCGCCTGGCGTAATAATCGCACATGGCCGCATGCGCACCTGTTCTACGGCCAGCAGGGGTGGTGGTGCAAAGTTTCGTTTTTCTTCGATCCGCGGCGAGGGTTAACACCTGAGCACGAGGACGACAGCGTAACGGACGGGACGGACACGATTTCGAGCTTTCAAATTCTGTCGCAATTAAAAAGCAAGGCAAACACTCGCGTCATCCTGATCAAGATGTAACCCCGCGTTTCTGGCAAACGCGAAGCACCATCGCAAGGTTCCCGTATCGCTTGTAGCCAAACGGGTTCTCCGGCAGCGAGACCTCATCAGTTGGCAGAACGAGCGGATACTCACTCACCAATATTCATTTCGGGCCCACGTGCACGCTGACATTCATTGGCACTTTCTCACGTTTTTTTTTTTTTTTTTTTACTCGCGCCCACACGTGGTGCTCGCTTCCACGGACGCTTCATCATCATTAGCCTGGATACGCCCACTGCAGGGCAAAGGCCTGTCCCGTACATCTCCGACTACCCCGGTCATGTGCTAATTGTGGCCATCTTGTCCCTGCAAACTCGTGCACATACTAGCGTAGTCTAACACTCTGCCAACACTTACTCACTTCTACCCGCATATATACGGCCACACATTCGCTAATAGTCCCTCACGTGCACTCAAAATTCACCAGCACGCGTTCCTTTCGTGTCCACGTCCAATCACGCCTTCTGTCTCGCCCAACAACTGAGCCACCTCAACCACACACGTCGGTGAATTCCGCGTAGAGAGAATGGGAGCTTAGTGTACTCGGGAGTGACTATGCCCACCTATGCTATATACCCTCAATAAGCGCAAGCAGTTCGTGAAGGCCATTGCAGTGAGCCGACAATGCCCAATCCAAACTTCGCCATGATGGCAAACAATACCCCCCTCCCCCGCTGCACGAGATCGCGCACGATGAAAAGCACCTCGCTCGCCTCCTAGAAGGAGGAGGGAAAGAAAGTGGGTTAATTAAACCGGCGTCAATCCTTATTAACAAATGGCGTCGAGCTCGCGAGGAAGGTTCGAAACGCGACGAACTCCGAGTCACGATGTACATACATCTATAGAGCGATGCGCACGGCGGGGAGTGAGGACTCCTCCTCCTCCGGCTGCAGCGCGATCCTTGACCTCTGACACCCCGCTTCATAACACGGGGTTACACGAACGAGACGGAAAGCAAGCTTACGTCGGCGAAACTTACTTGACCCACAAACAGCGCCTGCATTGCAGCTTGTTCCGGAATTATCATTTTTTTCCTTACTTCTTTCTCTCGTCGCTAATTAACCAGTGGCACTACTTGGGTGTGTATGTTCTCGCTTGGCCGGCTTAATGATCATTTGGCGGGAGAATAAAGTACACGCTTGTCCGTGTACAAGCCGTTTCCGTGACTTGTACCGCTCTGCCCACCAAAAAATCGAAAGAAAGGAAGAAAAAAGAAAGAGAACCGCTTAATCTCTGGGCTGAGACAGGTTTCTTTCAGAGGAGCACTCGCTTCCTTGTAGGCTTGGATGACCCGATGGCAACCTACCCACTTTTTTTTGTTTTTCGTTTCTTTTTTCCGATATTAGGACTTTTACGCCGTTGACTTCTGCATTTCTTTGTACTTGTTTCCCTGTCAGATTTTGGCGCTATGTTTAGCGCCGGACCCTAGCAGAGTCCAAGAGCGGCTTACACAGTCGGCATCTCTCGCTGTCTCCGAGGGCGTTTCAGTGCGAGGCTTCACGGGATTAAGGGAAGGCTAACACCGCGCGCATAATCCTCTTAGCCTATTGAATGCAGCCTTTCAATCTTGCCACGTGAGATGGAAACCGTCAGCAACGAAGTGTAGAAGACGTGAAAGATCATTTGGTGAGTCCCAGCTTTCCCCTCCCACGAAGGATTAAAAATCTTGAAATGAGCGACGGGTATTAAACCTCCGTTTGCTGTACGTTTGTTTTGACGGTGTAGATGGACAACACATTTTTTTTTTCCTCCAGCGAGGCTGTGTGCTTTAAAGATACCGATCACTACCAAACTCACCCCCACCCCCCCATCTCTGCAGCTCTGGCGAAAGAAAAAAAGAAACTCTTCTGCGGCAAAAAAAAAAAAAGCGCAATTGCGATATTGCTTCATTTCCAAGCCTGCGTGAGCTCCAACATGACTGCGGAGGCGCGAATAAGGCGGGATTGGTGCGCGGCGCCGACGCGAGCCGCAAATCGGAGAATAAAAAAAAAGAAAAAAAGAGAAACTCCATCCCGGCTAAATTCTTCGTTTTCTAAGAGTTACTCGAAGGTATGTCGGAAGCTCGCCGCTTAGCCACGCTGTGTGTACGAGATAACCGATATCGATCGCCGACGAAAAGACGAAGTGTGGCCTCATGCGCGTCGCAAAGCGCCCTCGTTCGTGCCGCAGAGAGCCTTGAGGCACGCGCTACGCTACGCCAAGGAACCGATGGACGCGGAAGGCGGCAGGGCCATAACCGAATTCATCGAGAGGGCAATGACATCTTGTGTCCACATGCGCTTTATCTCGTCCACATCGCTGCCTCTCCGACCGAGATATATCTGGCTGATCAATCTTGCGCGCGATGAAATTGCAGGGCAGAAATTCCTGGCGTAACGGCCGCCTTCGCCCGATACGAAAGCGGCATAAGGCAAGTAGACTTGGGATAGAGTGAAAGAAACGGTGTAGGACAGCCACACAAGATACAAAGTAAAATTTAACAGAGGTGATTGATGCATACGCAAACATCGAGTTATGGTTTATCGAGACAGCGCGAACTGCTATATAGTAAAGCAAGGATAGATGCTATAGTCCGCCGAATTGTAGAGCGAAAGGTAAGCAAACTACTGCTCAAAGCTATGCGCCATGTACAGGTGCGTTGAGACATACATGGTGTAAACATAACTGTACCGTACGTTCCTGAATACATTAGAACCATCGCGGACAACCATCATTTTTGTTCAGCCTTATCTTACACCGTGTACTGAGACGGAAGAAAAGTCATTTTCAACGCGTAACCTACGTGTATTAATTCATCTAGAACTGCATAACCTAGCGTCTTTTTCTTCTATTCCCGATTATATATATATAAGCAACAACTGTATTTCTTTTTGTTTTTATTCCTAAATATAACCCTGTCTTCTTTACTGCCTCCAACGATGGTGCTTTAAGCAGTGTTAAATAAATTAGCGGTCTTCTCGCAAAAGGGTACAATGACGAAAGGTGTGTCATGCGAAATTCGCGGCAATTTTTTTCAGTGTTGATGGCGAAACACAACCTAGCGTGAGGTACTAAAGCATCAAATCTCGTGATTAAAATGTTGCGTATAAGCTCTGCGACACCACAGCGCTTTTGCACATCAACCTGCATGGGCGAGTGCACTAACCATGTAAGGTCCTATAACTTCTGCGGCGATATCATTTAGACAAATTACCGCCAACAATATCATTTTGAAACCATTTATACCGGAACATACGTCCCGGAAAAAGAAAGAAAGAGATGGAGCAAAAAAAGAAAGCCCCCTCAGTGCTCTTAACAGCTCCTGTGTATCTTACACATTCGCAAACGCCGAAGCAGCGATAAAGAAACGCCGGAAACGATTATCGTCGCCTAAATGTGCTCCCGACAGCCACCGAAGCAAGGAGGCGTAATGGATAACGCGAGTAACGCGTATTACAGCAGCTTGCCAGCTCCTCGTCCAAGATGGCTGCGCGCGTGACGTTGTCGCCTCCGGGTTGCAAGCCGCCTCCTAGCGTTCGTTTTCGTAATCAATCTCTGGACTCCGCGCATATGCGCCTCGCGTAAAGTAACGCGATCAATCTCAACTCTCGGAAGTGATTCTCTGGAAAATGAAAGAAAAGACCGGGATATGGATCGCGCTTTCATAATACGCATAAGCTGCATCCCGCGCTGATCTTTCTGTGATGTTATCCACACCTTCCGCGGCGTCTTCGAAGAAGTCGAGAAATGAGGCTCCCTTCCGTCGCATACAGATGAAGAACTCCCGACGCGATTACGCTGAAGTGCGTATACACACGCCTCGTTACGCACTCCGTGCACATTCGAAAGAGCGGGAACAGTGGTGCAAGAGGTCAAGTCTCGCTGGAGCGCGCGCGGGAGGCACGTGATTAAGGGTTCCGCTAGCGCGCTCACCGTTGGACCCTTTCCTCGTTTCGTTAGTCACTCGGGCGGAGACGTTCCGCGGAAACAAGTAAATAGAGCGAAGAAGTAGTAGCAGAAGAAAAACGGAATAGACGGGGTAAAACACGGACAAATAGGACTTCTCTTCCTCCCCTTTAGAATGATTACAGCTTCCGCCGACGGCCGTCGCGGAGGAACGATGTCGAAACCCCGCAATCTCCGCACACATATACGCGGGCGGTCACCTGCGGTGTAGGATGGGTTGAAGTCAAGTGGAAACGGTGAGGCATTCGGCCGAGCAGCGAGAGTCGGCGAAAAGAAAACGAAAAAAAAAAAATGACGCCGTGGCGATGCGACCCGCTTGTGCCGCTTGAACGCACATCCCTTACGGCGCCACACTGACCGACATATAAGTACCACATTCCCCGTCGCTGTTAGTGTTTTTCTTTTTCTTTCCGGTTTTTCGCGGCCTTTTGAACTTTCGCTCGTTACCGTCGTTGTTAGGGGCCTATCGTGAAGCCGGTTACGGAATGAAGACGTTTCGCGTACAGAGTTCCGGCGCACCCGTCTACGTCGCCTGGGCCCACCTCACGTGACTCCACGTCCCGTCTGCGGACAATCTCGAACCTAGATAACTGTCCTCTCCCTACTGCGGCTTTGTGTACCTTTCACGAGTAACTTGGCTTGACGCATCGGAATGGCCGACAGTGCTGCCTGTGACAAATGCGGTAGCGAGGAAACCATCGAACACGTCCTTGTGCCATTGTCGCTCGCAACAGCGCTGGAAGAACGGACGACCAGCCGCTTTCGCAGCAGACAATCCTGGAATGCCTACTCCTGTGCTCCGACAGGTGGAAAAAAAAAACAAGAACAATTAAACACGGAGTCGTAGTACAAACAATCATAGGAAAAAAGAAAAAGAAAAGACAGTTCATAAACCTTCACAACGCCAGCTAAACCACGTTCCGGTGTACTGACTAGACCAGGACACGCAGTTTGTATACGGTGAGGTTGTCCTCGATTGCATCGTTTACTCCTCGTGTAGCATGTACAAAATCCATATTTTCAATTTCTTTTGCGCAGAAGGCTAGAACTCTCCGCAATGTCACAGAGTGTATTTTCTTTCGATGTCAGCGGCTCTTATAGACTTAGCGTCAGCGTCGCCGCAACTCGTCGAAATCGACGATTGGGCTGTAGTTGACAAACATACTTGTTCTTCGCCCAAACAAACCAGTGCGCTATACCGAGACAGGCATTTCGATGGCTGCTTTCCCCATCACCTGCTCAGTCTGTGTCCCCATACGGCTCTGTTTGGTCGTTGGTTTACATCGGCTGTTCTTCATTCCTGTTTGTTCAAGGTCGCCGTGTTTGTTCTCCATGGGGTAGCTGAGTTGTGCGACTACCCGTTCCCTCGCATTTTTCTGGTTCCCACCTCTCGCTCTCTCTCAGTCGCCTTTGGTATTGAAGAGAAAACAAAGATTGCCGCGTTCTTTGCACTGTGTTACTGGCGATCGCGAAGATGGGACAACATTGCGACGACATGGCGACGATGTGACAACGTTTCGCGACTGTTTGACAACTACGTCTGGCGAAGACTATTCGAAGGCGAGGCAATACGCAACCTGTTCCACAAAACACCCCACGAGTCACAGTGTGGTGCTTGGTGGAAACTTGCTGGAAAATTTGCTGGACGGTACATTTGTACACGACTACAGGCGTATGTTACGTAAGATAGTTCTTAAGCAGGCGCGATTTCTGCTTTTTCTTTAATAGTAAAGCATATTGAGCGTTAGAGAACGCCAGATCCTTCGGGCGACGAGCCAGGAAGGTGGCTGTTTCATCTGATGAAACCTGACGGAATCCTACGAAAAGAAAATTAAATAAGAAAAGTTAGCCTCAAAGACTTACACAAAGTCAGTACAACTTGCACAGTATACAGTTCTGTGCGAGTTTGCGAAATTTATTTGTACAACAGCACGACTTCGTGTGAGCACAACTCAGACAAAGCCAGTACAGCTCGCCCGGGTGCGCCTGTGATACGGCGCTTTTTTTTTTTTTTGTCTGTGTAATGTATTCGATTCGCAGCGCAGAACAGAAAAAAGAAATCAGTATGCTACACCGACCAGTACAACGTCGGGCCACCTTAACGCGATGGAATTTGTCGGAGGCTTGCGCGTCACAACTTGCCGGAAACGTCGTTGGACGCGGTTTTTTCGGCCGCGCCGCGATTCCGACGGTTCTTGCGCGCTTCACCTCGCTCGCTTCACTGCTGGTACAACCGTTCCTCGTGCGAGCGATCGGCGTTTCCAAGCCGCCTATCTGCTGCTTCGCCGCGTGTACATGCTGCCGCCGCGGCGTGCTTTCTTCCGCGGGCTGGGTCCCCCACCGCACCGTCCTCGTCCGACTTTCTCCCCCAACCTCGTCTTCTGTTTCTGCCCGCCTCGTTTCAAGATCAGAGGGAGCGATACATACTCAATGCGCGCCCCATAATCGAATAGCGTTCCGCAACGATCTCTGTGCAACGCGGTCGAAGTGCAGATGTACCGTCGGCTGCGAAGTGTATCACCGGTTGGGCCACTTATGAGGGCCGGCTATGCCGAAATCTTTGCTAAGAGAGAAACTAAGAGAAGAAAATAAGATGTGTGTTCAAGAAGCAAAAGAGGACACCTTTAGCGAGAAGCTGTCAAGGAAAAGCCGAGTGTGAAAAGAGAGAGAATAAAAAAAAAAGGAAAAAGGCAAGGCTGTTAACAAGAAGGGAAAATCCTGTTTGTTGCTCTGTATTGCTGCGGAATCAGAAAAACATATATATATATATATATATATATATATATATATATATATATATATATATATATATATAGAGAGAGAGAGAGAGAGAGAGAGAGAAAGAGAGAGAGAGAGAGAGAGAGAGAGAGAGAGAGATATATATGTAGAGGATGTAGACTCGAAAAAAATGTATGTTTGTTGCCATTATGGTTGTTTGTTCCTTTTTTCTTTCTTTTTTTTTCATGCTTGCTTCTTTCTTTCCATTCTTTGTTCGGCCTCTCAAAGATGAAAGTGTTTCACACGCTCGATGTCGAAAAAAATTCATCATAAGCTCTTCTTTTTTACATATGTCCCCACATTTCGTACAGAATCGACTATATTTTTGCGCTTTCATTCGTCCTTCAACCTCTCTCTCTCTCACACACACACACACACACAAACACACACACACACACACACACGCACACACACACACGCACACACACACATGCACGCGCACGGCCAGCCCAACGAAGCAAAAAAACGAACAAACCAGTTCTGCGAAACCAGGATGCTTTTCGAAGCGACCGAGCATATGTACTGGCTCGGACCGTGCCCACTTCCTCGGTGCGGCACACCGAAAACAACGGTGGCGTTATGAGCAGCTCCGTTCGCCGATCGTTTGGTACGATTGGAGGAATGGCCACCCCAATTTATCTACCGGAAGTAACACGCGAGAGGCGCGGCGAAGATTAACGGGGCTCGGGTTCCTCTCGCGCGTCCGAACCGAAGCAAGTGTACGGCGGCGCTCCTTGCGTGGGATCTCCGCATTTAGCGGCACACGGACGCCACATGCGGCACGCTAATCTAAAGCCGCGATCGCGGAATAGCTTCGGAGGAGTACGTGGGGTGCTCCGTTCGGCCGCACGTTCGAAATGAAGCGGCCAGTTTTCTATCATGATTTTTTTCGTCCTTGTGCGCCCATTTTTGCACCTTACCCACGCTCTGTCAATTGATGTGTGCATAGACCGATATAGTGTGTGGAACTATGGGAACGATAGAGATAAACGCTAGATCAGTTTTAGGTTCATAAACGGAGTCGTTCTCATCTCTCCCTTTCGTTAATTTCGCGTTAATGGGTTGTTAATAGGTAGCGGTAAAAGTGAAAGTCGAACTTATTGAATTTTGCGCCGAACCAAAACGGGAGAAGCGCGGGCAGATAAAGCCTTCGATACGAGTGGATCCCGTGTTTACTTCACTCGATATTTACATCACCGACGTATGGCCTAAATAAGCAGCGATCGAGCTTTGAAAGACCAAGTTTTCCGAGCACGTTCTCGAAAGCACCGCTCGAAAGCGCTGACTAGACTTCGGAGAGGCCTACAGGCGTGAGCGGCGATACGAGACAGATAAGAAACGGCGTCGCGACTCGTACATCATTTCGGCGCTTGAGGCTTTCGTTAGGCTATGACGTGAATCGTCGTCGATTATGTATGCTTAATACTGTCGGCATGTATAAGCAATGAACTTTAAAACCGATTTCGCTTATCGTTTTCGTTGTGCCACTTCTACATCTGCAGGATTTTCGCGACCATTGTGCGACTCTTCCGCGACGTCGTTGCGCAGGGCCCTCGGCATTTATGCTGCATAGAAGGGCTCGGAAGAGTTTTTCTTCGGAAACGCGTCACTTAAAGCTGGTGTTTCTTGTGCTAGATTTTGCCTCGTACTCGACGCTATCGCGTGTAGCGTTACCGAAGGGTGGCAGTTAATGCCTAATAACTGTGACGACCCGCAAGTGATTCTTGTTTCGCGCGTGCTTGTATCGCATCGAGTAGCCACGCATGACGTCTTGCAGCCAACGCAGTCTAGCAGTCACTGCACAATAAGTGTTTTTTTGCAGTCTTCTTCCTAGCTTTGCTCAATCATTTCAGAATCAACCGGACGTGGTGGCACGGTGGCTTTGGCGATGCATTGCTAATCGCGAGGTCGCAGGTTCGATCGCCACACGTAATGGCCGCCGCATTCCGATGACGCCCCAATACCAAAACGAGCGTGTAATTAGATTTAGGTGCAGTTAAAGAACTCCAGCATGTCCGGAGCAGTCACTGTGCGTCGCATCTCATACCCCGTTTTGGCGCGTTAAATGTCGCAACAGACGATTTATACAAAATTCAGTAAGCAGGCTTTCCCACACATCTAACTTGCCCTAACAAGGTGGCCGCGTTCCCGCTAGCTACAACGTTGAAGCTGAGACACAAATTTCGGGAGTGTAGACGACGCAAGGGACAAAGGGGTGGCATGGACGACACCACCAGCGCACGCGTTGGCACCTTAATTGCCATTCTAGCCATAGGTCTGTCATTTCGGTTATGCCAAACTAGGTGTGCAAACTCGGTATGCGTAGCGCACGGAAAAACGAGAACAAGAAGAGATCAAGACGCACGTGGTGTTAACTTTCAACTGATTGTTTATTGATGGGAAAGCTCCTTGCACACGTATAAAAAAAAAAACGTCAATAAACAATCAGTTGAAAGTCAACGCTGCGTGTTTCCCCCTTTCCATCTCTGTATCTCGCTTCCTCGTTTTTTTTTTTTTTTTTTTGCACGTTACCCATACGAAGGCAACATCAGCCAACTCGCTCAACCCCCATCCCCCTACTTATACACACGCACCCACACACACTTGAAGGTGTGTGGAGAAGTGCACTTGCAGGCTTTGTGTATCGTCGATTTGCCTTTTGATTTCGGACTCTCTCTTTGGAATGGCGGCGGCCTCAACTCCCTCCCACCCACCCCTTACACAACACGCACGTGTAGGTGTGTGGAGAAGTGTGCTTGCAGGCATTGGGTATCGTCCATTTGGCTTTGGACTCTCTCTCTCCGAAGTGGCGGCGGCGACGAGGTTCCCTACACGTCGCCAGCGTCTGGCGTTCGTGAACGCGCACATGCCTCGCAGACCATTCGGTGGTTCGGCGCGCGGACGTTCCATGCGGGGGGCCCACGCGTCGTGTACACTTCCTGGCGGCCTTGGGGCCCCTAGCGCAGGCCTTGGCGTAGGCAGAGAGAGTGCGCGCGTTTTCGAGAGAGAGAGGCAAACACCTCGTAGCGCGAGCGGACGGAAGGCGGCGCGGGGCGAGAGGCACGGAAACGCGCAGCTGACCGCGGGCGGGGGTTCCGTCCTACGTCTTTCCTTCCTGCGACTCACTTCCTCGGCGTCGGGCCTGCAGCCCGGCACGCGCTAAACAGCGGCTCCGTTTCGTCATCCCACTTCCGCCCACCGTCTCCCCACCCTCGCCGCCACGCGGCGATTCACGAAGGCTGACTGACCGGCACGCCACCGCGGCTGTTGGCTGTTTTCTTTCATTTTCTTTTCTTCTCTTTTTTTTTTTTTTTTTGGCTACAGGGCCAAGCGCGCCCCTCGAAGGCGGCGGCCAACTGTTGCTTGCTTCGGCCTTTCGCGCCGCCCGCATACCGCACATGTTCCGTTCCAGCCAAGCTGACTCCGGACGACCGCCCCCTTGCCGGAGGGAACAGTCTTTTAAGTACACACTGCGCGAGAGATGTAAGCTGGCCTAGTTGGCTTGCGTTCAACAGTGCGAACAGCGTACAGGCGCGGGCCAACCGAGCAAGATGAGATTAGATATCGTTGAGGCTTCGTGTCTCTGTTGCTTGTCATCCGTGCCTCGTATATGCATACAGTGCGACTCCCGATAAAAAGAAAAAAAAATATGTTGACAGTCAACGTATCTATTTGTCCTGTTCGTATATATCCCCTTTGCCGTCTTCTACGCTGGAGCACTGCGGCGTGAACGCACGATTCAGAAACTATGCACGTCCAACTCACACGTTGGAATATATGCCAAGCGCAGCTTCTGAGAAGCGGTCAATTAAAGGCTGTACCAACTGGTCGACACGATACGCACTATACTCTTTATTTTCGTCCTATGCAAGTCTAACCTGACGTGCATCGCTGCAGCTCCTAAAGTGAACACTCTCGGTGACCTACAGCGGTCTTTATGTGCACCTTCGGATGTTCTCTCTCCTTCCTTTCTTTCCATTTCTTCGTCCCTTTCCCTCCGTGTAGGGTAGCAAACCGTACGTGTGTCTGGTTGACGTTCCTGCCTTTCTTTACTTCTTCTCTTTCTCCTCTCTCTGTCTGTCTTCCATGCTTCACTTCGAAGAGTCGCTTAAAGAAAAGGAAATTTAATTCGCTGCACGCGCAATTCCTTGAGAGACGCTCGCGACAGCATATATTTGACGGCACAAGCATATTATTGGCAAAGGGAAAACAAATGTAACAACATGCGCCACGTGGACCCAGTCATGCGCATGTTTCACGGCGTTCGCACGCTTCGTAGCATCAACCACTATAGGTGTCCTCCTCAAAGCTACCTCGGCGGATCAACCGGAAAGATACCGCTTGGCTTTGCAAATCATCTTCCTATGGCTTCTGGTCAGAAAAGAAAGAAATCAACCGTAGCTTTCTTCGTTACTTTACCAATGCAGGCTGCTGCTGCCTTGTCTATTATACACCAACTTGGCCCAAGGTGGCGTACAGTCGACAAGGCAGCAGCAGCTAGCTCTAGCAAAGTAACGAAGGAAGCTTCGCTTCATTTCTTCTTGTTTTTACTTGGACCACTTTGTATGTGTATCACTGGTTCAGCGACACACAGTGTCTGAGACACTGAGAGTGTAGCTGGGCATGTAGCACTGGGCATGTCTTAGCCGACCCTCCAGTATTCGTATGTATCTCTGGTTAGGTGCCCCACTACACGAGCACAGGCAAGGAGTGAAGAAATCGGCATCAAAAGCAGCCGAGTGTGGAGAAAGCTAAGTTTAAAAAAAGTGGGACCAGACCGTGCAGTGAGCAAGGATCAGCGTTGACCTACACGTAGAAGTAAACACATTTCAGTAAACATCACAGAAAGTTTGGCCTATGACGGATTCCTGTACGTGCGAGGGATCCGCCATTTTCTTCTTTCCTCTTCTTTTTTCTTTCCGCCTTTAACTTTTGTGTCACTTTTCGTCCACAGTAAGCGCGACACTGTGTGTCTATAGTAGGGAAAAGGCGGTATACGCGACTGTACGACGACGGCTGCGGCGCGCCGGGTTACCTTGAGCGCCGTTCGAACGGGACCGGTGAACGTGACGTGCTTCTGATTTCTCCGCGCCGGGCCGCCGTGCTTCCACGGGCGACGGGGAGACTTAATTGGGCGCCTTATTGAGTCCCCCCTCCCCCGTGCGTCGTTCCTCCGAGGCTCTGGGTCGGTCATCCTCCGCCTATCGCCTATGGACTCGGTCTGTGCTTTGCGATTTCGCCTTCGCAGAGACCAGCGGCTGCTTTTCACGATATATATATATATATATATATATATATATATATATATATATATAAGGTGCTTTTCCTTCTTCGTTTCTTTTTTTACGTAATTCTATTTTGTTATCGCACCAGAGAGGTCTTACGTAAATGCGTGAAATGAAAGGGGAAATTGTCATCCACTCGAATAGTGGCAGGATGCTACAAAGGAAACACAACGGGTTTCCCGGAGAGAAAGCACGTGGCAGTTGAGGAAAGAGTTGGTCCTGGTGCGGGACTCGAACCCGGGACCAAGGCCTTTGCGAGGCGGTCGCTCTATTATCTGAGCTAACCAAGAAGCCAGCAGGCCACAGCGCTAAGGAGGATTACTCGTCAACTCGAAGCACAGGGACACTGCATATGGGAAATCAGTTCCGTGGAATACCGCAAGGTGGACGAAGCGTCATGAAAGGGAATATTGTCATTCATCCAAATGTAGCGCGGAGCTACAAGGGAAACCCGTGCGTATTGCTCAGAGAGAAAACTTCGCAGCGGCACTAATCACAAATGCTCGTACTTTTTTATTTGCGATCTGTCAAATGTATAATTGTAGAGGAACATAGCATTATGCGAAACGTCGGCCGCTTCTTCTCCGTATGTCAATCATTACATATCAGTTAGACTCGCGAAAACAAACGAAAGTACAAAGAACAATGACATAGAGCATAAATGAAAGTGACATCGCGCTGACACAGTGTCCCACAGAAAGTGCAAGTAAGCACATTGTACATCGTCGGACAATTCCTTTCCACATTGGTATCTCAGGAAACGAAAAAGCTGATGCGCTTGCATACGCAGCACTCTATCATCCTCCCAAAATCAAGGCTCCAAAGAGTAATCAAGTGCAAAAATCTGACATTCGAAATCACTTTGCGTCGCTTTGGGTTCCACCGCATATGCCCTGCTTAACCAAGAGGTTGCACCGAGAGGAAGCCACACTTCTATATCGAATAAGGACAGGATCTGCTAATACAGCGGCCTGGTTATTTAAAACGGGGCGAATCAATTCTCTGAACTGTACGGCATGCAACGAGACAGGAGACATTGAGCACTTTTTGTGGTCCTGCCAGCAATTCCAAGATGAAAGAGACACTCTCCTGAAAGATCTACAAAACAAGGACCTTCCGCATGCACGCCTGCAACACCTTATATTTCCCGAGGGATCAGTTATAGCCCGCAAAGAAACTTCACGTTTCCTCATCGAATTCTTACGAGAGACTGGTTTGACATATGGTGAAGCCCTTCAGCGGTATTGTGCGAGACGCTCGGGCGGAGCAATTGCCGGCCTTGTTCGCCAGGCTAAACCCGCCTGTTGCTACAATTCACCACCACCACCACCACCACATCGTTGGACGGTTTAAATAACATCGCGCGAACGTTGACCACGCGGCGTATCAGCGCCCTTGTATACATAACGAGGGCCACTATAGTGAAGCCGCTACACTGAAGTACATGGCACAAGAACTGCCTTGGAGCCCCGCAACGTACTATCGCCGACGCCCCCGCTTCTCGCCACCACACGGTCGCTGACAAGCCGTGCGGTCGACGCGCGCGTGGCATTAATGAAACATTGCAAGAATGTACGCCAAAGCGCGCACGCATACACACACAGAGAGAGAGAGAGAGAGCGAGAGAGACCGATATCATCATCATCATCATCATCATTATCATTTATTGGCCCTTAAAGACCCAGCAAGTAATGACAGTTTGTAAAAACAGAAGCGAAATAAACAATAAATAAAGAAGGCTGTGGATTCTTTTCCAACACCTGGGGCTCTTTAACGGACACCTAAATCTAAACGCACGAACGTTTTCTTTTTTTTTTCGCATTTCTCCTCCATCATTATGCAGCAATGCCGCAGCTGAAAGTCAAACCCGCGGCCCTGCGTTCTGCAGCAGAACACGCCATATCCACTGAGCGACTGCGCGGCGGGTCAGCGACAGGAATTTCAGTGGTCCCCCAGCTTCCCACTTCTTCACAGGTTCGTGTCCTTATGCGGATATATTACGATGGAGACGATAAAGTATCCTTCCGGGGACGGATTCCGCGACTAACGCTGCCTCTGCTGCGCGAGCCTCAGCGCGCGCATATCAGTCATGCCCAGAATGCGGAAACGGCTCCCAAGAGCTGCAGACCAGTTTTCCGCAAAAGCAACGTCCCACGAACGTCTCGCCGTTTTGTTTGATTACTTCTGCCTTATCGACCGTCACCCGTTAGGAACAGTGTACGAATCTGCGATTTAGATTCTTTAATGTACGTCTTTCTCGAAATCAACGGACTTGTGAGCACGCTTATGCGTGGCATCCTGGGTCCGCTACCGCGCTCATGAACTCTCTCTCTCTCTCTCTCTCTCTGTCTCCCTTCCCGCGTGCGGGGTAGCCGACCCGACGTCCGCCTGGTTATCCCAGTCTCCCCCTACCTTTCTCGTTTTCGTTCTCCTTCTGCGGTGCAGATGACTCAAAAAACAACGCAAAAACAACGCAGTCGTCTGTTAGACCATCGCAGACAATTTCGGCGGAAGAGAAAAAAAAAATACAGATGGGAAAGCGAAGAAACCTCAGCGTAAGCCAACAGGAACACAAAACGAAAAAGAAGCGATGAAGAAAAACGCGAAACGAAAAAAAAAAAAGCAGACGAAAAGTCCCGCAGAGATACTCTTTTGATCGAAATATGAGCACAATTCTTCACGGAGTATAGCAAGCACACGGCGGGCGCTTGTAATGAATTCAGCCACCCTCTCGCACCACCGGTATTCGCCCTCATGGTTACGCGAGGCGTCGCGCGTCCTCCATCAGCCCGCGTCAGCGGTAATGGCTTCCAAGGTAGCCCGTGCACCGCATGTTGCGGAGCAACTTTTTTCCATACGCTTCAAACAGCCACCGCAATCGCGCCCACGCGGAACAGGGGGGGAGAAGGGGAGCGGGAGCGACGAGACATAGGAGCACAAAGAAGTGGCTGTCGTTAAAGCCGTAACGGCCTTGACTGTCCAGGAAGCATACCAGGTCCACACACACACACACACACACACACACTCTCTCTCTCTCTCCCTCTCTCTCTCTCTCTCTCTCTCTCTCTTTCAACATTGAGCGTACGGTTGGGGCAATAATTTCCTCTCCGCTTACGACGGAAATCAATCTCGTGACGATAAGGACTCGTGACAAAGAACTAAATAAAGCAAGCAGAAGGACGGGAAGGCGCGTAAAACAATGACGGCCAAGCAGGAAAACATAGAAGAGCAGGGATGCGGGCGAGTTTTCGCTCGGGAGCCGTTGAGTGCCGCCAATTTATTACGGTGGCCGCTTTATTCGTCACCGTCATGCTCCGGGGAACGCGTGCTTTACGTCGCTGCCCTGTCTATATAAGGAGCGACGGTTAGGCGTATTAGGGAGGCGGGCGTGAAAGGAAGAAAAATACAAAAAGAAAGGGCGAGGAGGGGAGCTGTAGAGGGGCCTCTCGACAACAATGCCCGACGCAGCCGTCAATGCCGAATTAAACGAGCCACTAGCGCACGCATATACGCAAGAGGCCTTGAATAACACTGAGGAAGCGAAACGATGAGTGCGCCCGTCTACCGGAGAAGGGTCAAGTTCGACCGGCGTGCCGAACCCTTCGTGCTATTTACGGCGTACCATAGGGGAGCAACACGGCCGATTGTTTCATTATAAACGAGCCCGGAACAGGTTGTTCAGCATAGAATTATCCGACGTAAGCTGATATGTATGGACGAACTGGGTGTCCGTAGGCAATGCTCAGCGCGATAATGCGTGTCGCCGGCGTCAAGGCAAAAGCAAATTAGCGATCCTGCGTGAATCCACGGCACAATGATTGGTTGGTTGATTGATTGGTTTTTTAAAGTCTCAATCTCAAACCATTCTCGCGGGTTATGAGAGGCGCTTAAGTAGGAGGAGGCTCCGCCTTATACCTTGACCCCCTGGGATTCCTTAAAGTGCACCAAAGCACGGTACATGGGCCTTCTTCAATTATGCACCCATCGGAATGCGGCAGCCACGTGGAATCGGGCTCATCACTTTGTTCCCGGCAGCAGGACGGCATAGCCACAGAGTCACTGTAGCGGGTAAAATCCCACTTCGTCCCGCCAACTGTTATTGAGCGGAATGTATTCGCTATTAGTGCATTCATGGCGTCGAGAGTAACATCATTTGTATCTGCAGTTTAAGTCCAATTGGTTTACGTGCTGCTTCATGTGGCATGCTTATTACAACATTCGTTGTTTGTCCCTTTGTTCAAAATGGGTTTATTATTGTAGGTAAGCAACCGACTCTGCTGAAATCCCCAAGGATGGGATTGTGGCATTAATTAATACCACAATCCATAATACTGCTACAATAACGATACCACAATAAATAATAGTCCTGAGAACCTTGCTATAGTTGCGTACATATTGCAAAACCTCCCGCCTTACGGTTTCCTGCAGAGTAGTGGGCACGGACGTTAGTTAGGATGCACTGGAAAGGAGGGGAAAAAGATTATGCAAATACTACGCGCGTATTTGCCGCACAATGTCATCTGACGAAATGTTTTAACGTTTTCGTTTTGCTCTCACCTCACCTTTGTTGTTGGGACTTGTACGTGTCACCGTCTGATCAGTTCTGATCAGCTCAAGGGGCCGCTATGCCTACCCTGATTGGCTCGTAACGCAAACAGGGCGAAATTCAACAATGTGGCGGAATTTGACTGTGTTCAGGACAGCAACCTAGGTCAGAAAGCAATATGCGATAGTTACATCATGAAACAGCGCGAAAGACATACACGAGACATGGAATGGAAAAGCAGTTGTGCAATACATTCACGTGAGTAGAACAAGGATAACAACACAAACCCCGACTACAAACTCAAAAAGCGTTCTCTTTCAACTATCAACTATGTCTACTAACTGTACATGTCTATTAACTATGTTAGTCAACTGTGTGTATCAACTATGCCAATCAATATGTCTATCAACTCCGTATATCTACCATACATCTGTCGACTAATGTATATCAACTCCGTCTATATCACTACATGTCTATCTACTGTCTATAAACTCTGTATACCGACTATGTCTCTGTTAAATCTGTCTATCAGCTCTGTATATCAACTATACATCTATCAACTAATGTCTATCAACTTTGTATATCGACTATACGCCTATCAAATCTGTATATCAACTCTGTATATCAACTACGTGTCTATCAACTACTGTCTATCAACTTTGTATAACGACTATATGTCTATCAACTACTGTCTGTCAACTCTGTATATCAACTAATGGCTATAAATTCCGTAGATCAACTATACGTCTATCAACACTGTATATCAACTATGTCTGTCAAATCTGTCTGTTAATTAAACTCTATATATCAACAATATATCGATCAACTATATCAATCAACTGTGTCTGTCAAACATGTCAACCAACTGTGTTGTCCTTCTCCTTATACTTGCGCTCGTGCTTAGATCGCTTGCTTTTCTGTATACTATTAATCTCTATATCGACTGGCTCAACTTTCACTCATACAACGACCAAGGCAAGCAGACGCCACATAAGGTCTGCCTTGCACTCGATTCCCTTCGTACTTGCATTTCGCGCTGTTGTCACTACCAACTCGCCCAGCTGTGCTTACTTCTGCCATGCAAGAATAACATTTGAAGCCATCCAGATTCACAACGCCGCTTCAAAGTTTGGCATGCGCAACAGGTTTTTTGGACGGCCTCGAAGGTGAAAGCAAGGGCAGGAAAAGCATGACCGGCGCTACAGCTGGGGCTAATGTTCATAAAAAAAGCGTAAGTGAATAAAAAATAGGGCCACCTCTGTGCGCCTAATGACGAAATGCATCCTGAGTTTGTGGAGGACGACCACATCCTCAGACAACCTTGGTCAGACGAGAAGACGCGATGATCCTCAGATACGGGGTCAAATGTTCGCGCAGCCTCAAGAATCAACTATACGGCAATTAGTGCCTAATGCACCGGCCATTCCGCAACCTGATCCTGGTCTACTGGTCCTCTTAAAGTAACGTCGTTCCATGCGCATCATGGACATCGCTCGCCGAGTTCGTCTATCTACTATATATGATGGCATAGTGCTTAGTGATTTGGAACCATGATGGAAAAAATAAAACGCTACTATATATATCACGCTAGTATGTATATCACGTCACGCGCTCAGTAAAAAACACTCTTCACACTAGTATCACTGCTTCACGTGCATATAGCACCAACACTATTGTCATCTGTAGATAAATGCAATTTCTTTTTCGGGTAACACGATTGGTGGATGGCTCATGCATGCATCTCTTGTCTTCTGGGTGTGTTGAGCTTCAGTGATCAAGTTAGTTACGCTATTTTTATGTCGTGCAATGGCGCTGGCATTACCGTATATTCCGGCGTACGCCCGCACGCGAGGCAGCGTAGGTTGATTTGCGTCTGTTCGTCATTCGTTCTTCTGCTTTCTCGCTCTTTCGATCGAACACCGATGCACCTTTCCGACTGGCCCATGAAGGAACGTCTGCAAGACAACGACAGCTTACATACGATGCCAGTTTTACCAGTTGCGCCAGTTGCCAGTTGTGCGGACTGCGACCTCGCATGCTTGGCAGTGCATACTCCCGCGCCTGGGGCACTATGACGTAAAACTATTCCAAACTTTTCTATTCCAATTCTGCAATCAGTCCACCGCGATTGGTCCAGAACGTTTTTAGAACACCCCCACTTTCACCTGTCTGTCACGCGACGTCACAAAAACCGCGACAGCTCCCCATCTGATATGAAGGGTACACACTGATTATGCATAATTTGACCGAACAAAATAAAAATAGTTATTTCTGGTTCGACGCCTTTTTGCCATTAGCCCTCGGCTATTGGTCAAAGGTTTTCGGGCTGCACCCACTTCACCTGCCTCTCACGCGACGTCGCAAAACCGCGAGAACTCACCGCGTCAAAGTGACGCGTACGCGTTAAAGATGCATTAATATGCCCAACAAAACTGAATTTTCTTCTGGGTAGCCGCAGGCTGCCCCGTTCCGAAAGGAATAAAAGATGGCTGCCGCCTATCGCTCAGACACTGGCAACTCGCACCTGCTGGAGAGCATGGGTTTATTTGCGTGCAATAAAACTTTTTTTCCGTCGCCATGTAACATTTTCGAGCAGTTTCGGCAGGTTCACGACCTCATTCTGCCAACTATTCTTTGTTGAGGATCCGTTTTAGCGTCATTCTTAAGCTTCCGTTGCATGCCGCCGCGGTTGTCGACGAGCTACCGCTCGCTAAGTAAGGGAAAGCGGACCAATCACAGACGCTGGCACCACCCTCTTTATCCGGTTATCGATATTCAGTGCAGTGGCTGGCTCGAGTCCCTCTCCACTTGAGCATGCTCCTCGCCTCTTGCGAGCCAATTAGATACGACAAGCCGCTCAGTGCAGGCGATGTTATTCGTTTTTCAAGAAAACAAAAGTGACCTCCTATCAACGAGGGGAGCATTTGATTGGTTTGTTCAGAAGACGCTGCGGGTGACCGCCCGATGCTTGCGTTGGCGGTTACGCAAATTTGACATCAAGAGATTGGAATAAAAACACATTGGAATAGTTTTACGTTATAAGGCCCCTGGTGCACCTTCAACCCTGCCACGAGCACTAGGGCAGATACCGTACAACTTGCTTGCGCGGAGGAGGGGAAAAAAAAAGGAAACAATGCCGATGCCATAACGATTATATTGGTTTGGGACAGCAGACGGCGCCGGCCTACCCAATGCCTCCAATTTACTATATGCCGGCCAGGTGAGCCTGAGAACTTCGTTGGTCTAAGCCGCCGTACCCTTTTCTCCTTTCCACCAGCGTTGATTGCGCTTAACATTTGTAAACTAAATCACGTGCTGCTTTCTCCGAAATTACTGTCGCGTCTCCTGCCATCGCGGAAGGGACACGCGCTGGATGCCAACGATATGCGATGCTATGTTTCGGCTAGTTCGATTTACATATAATTGCTGTCTGAAGAAAAATGTTTCGTTATAATGAAGCTTTAACTATAGCCCGAGCACCCCAAAAGTATGGGGAGGGTGCCTCGATGCGCTCGCTCTCGCATCGAGGCACTGGTACTAGAGTTACTGTATAGGGGAGCGTAGACGCTAACTCTGTAGCGTATACCATCTCAGAGTGCCATCTCTTCGCGACGTCGTTGAACCACAGGAATCTACAAACCGCAAGATCACCGTGACGGCCTTGAGAGCGCAGGCGTCCACTGGCGCAGGTGACGGGATTTGAGACGATCATGACTAAGGGCGAAACTGAGGGACCTTGCGGGTTATCACGATATGACAAGTACATATCTTTATTTCCTTGATTAGGTGAGTTTTTCACCTTCCGCAATTACTCCTACTTTAATTCATTTGGGATAGACGAAGACATTATTGAAAGCTTAACTTGTCAGGTGTGCTACAGAGGCACGACTTGATCCGTCTGCACTACCAGTAAAACGTTTCTGTACGTGTGTTCCTATATTTGTGTCTGCCTCCTTCTTACTCAAGTGGAAAGGGGCGGTGGTGATTGGGTTTGAATAAACGGTTGTTACTTAAAGACATCTCGATTTCGCTGCGCAATAACGACAACGATGTGTCGAAAGATTTCGTTCACAATCTAAGCCATCGCGTGTTCAATAATTCGAAAGTTGCTCCGATCGGCACGTGTGCGTTGCTACATTTGCGTGCTGCAGTCTTCCTGCGCCTTTTAGTGCAGTTTGCATGACAGCACTTCGCCTTCGCCGCGAGATATAAACGGAGGGAGGGAGGGAGAGAGAGAGAGAGAGAAATGACGCAAGCAGCCTGCGAAGGAATCGCGTCGCTGCTGCTGTAACTGCGCAATACAACGAGACAAGCAGGAAACAATACAACTGGACGCACTCGATCAGGAGGCCCACGAATGGACTCGCGTTCCACTGAGCGGCTGTCGTCGCGCTTTTTTTTTTTTTTTCTCGGAATTGCGCAGACGTCCCCGTCTGATACGCCAGTTTCGGGTTCGTGGTTCCTGCATAACCTCTCGTGGCGTTCTCGAGCAGGAGGACAACACAAAATTCCTCAAGGCTGCGAGAAACAAAAGGGAGAAGAAAAAGAAAAGGCTTGCGTAAAGGGACATTAAGACAACAACACCGCCGGGCGCGCGGCCCAGGCATGATCGTAACGGCCGAATCGATTCTGTGGCGTCCAGCATTGCCTGCAGACTCGCGGTCGATGGAGACGTCGTCGTCGTCGTCGTAAAGAGCAAGGCCGCGTTCTGCACGCGCATGTGGAGGGCCCGTATAGATGATGACATCGGCTGTATGCACACATACACACACATTGCATGGCAAGGTCGCGAAGGGGAGGGGGGTTTCTCTTCGGGCGCAGGACCATTATGTGAGGAGAGGGAATGAGGATGAGAGGGAGTGAGAGAGAAAGCGAATGTGACCGGCGAAAGCCCGCGGAGAAGACGCGCACAATGGCAACCGCCTCGCTGCCTCGAATGCCGAGGAAGAAGAGCGCAGTCTTTTAGGTCTCTCCCGGGTGTGCATGCAACTTCGCGGGTAGCGCCGCAGTTTTGGCAGCGCGAGAACTGCTCTCTGTGGGTCCTGCCTTCTTTCTTTCCTTTTTTTCCCTTCTTCTTCGTCCTCATCTTCTCGCTCCTGTCTCCTTTTCGACTTCTTCGTTCTACAGAAAGGACTTTCGCGAACCGCCGAGGGGTAAATCTGAAAGGCGATGACTTATATACGTATGATGCATCTACTTCTCAAACCCATCGTCGGTTCAGTCTCTTCGCCCGCTTCTCTTTCCAGGGGCTCTCCCGTTCCACTGCTTCCTTTCTAGTATTTTTTTTTCTTCTCGTTGTTCTTGTTGTTCACCTGCTTCCGAACGTGTTTCTCTTCCATCGCATGATGCGTGCAGTTCTCGCACGATCCGTCTTCGACGTGGCAGCCGTCTTCATCCGGGGTGGTCCTCCTCTCTGCGGACTGTCTTTTGAAACGTCACGCTTGCGCTCCCGCGCCACTTTCGATTTGTTCTTCGTCCTCTGATCATTGAGTTATTCACCTTTCAGCGCGGTTCTCGGAAGATGTCTCCATCTCTTGTGCCTCTCTTGACTTTCTTCTTGCGCTTCCGGTATGAAATCAAAGAAGGAGCACGCACATCCACATACACGAGACGAGCACCTGCGTCCGCGTACAGATCGTGCGAAGTGAATGACGTACATCGCTCTGCTTTCGCTACGCCAAGTGCGAGTGATGCAAGCTAAAACCCCAAAATTAACGTGGAACACTGAAAGCGAAGCGTGCTACAATCGTGCACAACTTTCTCTGGCTGCGAAGGCAAAGCTATGCGGGCGGAGCATGTGTTACCGTTGCACGTGGAGGCCACAGCTACGCTGATTCAGTATCCGTTATCTGCGTCAAGTAGTCCGGCATGGCCCGATAGCGCTCGTGGTTTCTTAAAACAGATACTGAATCAGCGTAGCTTCCACGTGCGACAGTTTCGCATTTGCCCAAACGCGGAAGAGAGAAGCAGAAAAAAAGAAATAAGTGAAATTTAGCGCACGATCATGTGCTTTGTCTAATTGTATTTCGTTACCAATAGGACCTTGATGTTTTCTCTCCTCCTGCTTAACCTAACGCCGATGGGAATGTGGGACTATTATCAAAAGCGCTTTTACTGTGCTTGCTTTGTCTCCGTAGCTATCCGTTCATAGCCACGGAAGCTCGTCCGCGAGTATTTATAGAGCACTGGTCTCATCTAACAATGCATGCCGTGAACTATATTGTCACGTTGGGTAGCAACGGCGAAAGACGACTCGAAATGCAAGCAGCGCTCGTATCACACCCACAGCGGCGAGCGCGCGGTCGTCGAAATCTGGGGACGTATTCTGCGACGATCACTTCGGCGATGCGATCGCCTTCGCGTGACGTAGTGCTCAACCAGCCAATCAGCTCCTCCGATTTTGCTCGACCAGCCAATCAGCGCGCGCCTGACGGCCGCGGCGATCCTATCGCTGAAAGGGATGGTCGCAGAATACGTCCCCCGATCTCGCGGGTCAGGTCTGTTCGCTGTTCAGGCACGTATCACCGTGTATTCGAGAATAAATCACCGGTGCTAGCTTACGTTGGCGAATCTAGAACACTGTTCGCGAAGCGCGCTCAATCGGTTTAGACATTGTCTTTCTTTTTTATGTGTATAGAACTGGTGAGAACGCTCGTGATATTTCGGACAGAGTAAACGCGCGTCTAGCACCGAGCGATAACTTGGTAACAGCCGTAGTTAGGCGTAAGTAGGCACCGACCAAACGTAAAACAACAACATGCGGAAATGACGTATCCACTGCAGTCACTCATTCTTTGTGCAGAAGCGAAAATTTTGCATAAATGTGGCGCCATCTACTTCCCAGCTCAATAGATGGAGTAAGGGAGGCGAGAGTAAATAATGCTAGAGACGACAAAACCCCTTCGCAGAAGCTAATAACGCTGCCGCGTAGAATCTGACGAAGGCAATAAAGGCCTCCGTGGTAAGCAGGCGAGCCTAGAAATTTTTTTCATTTGTTATTCACTTGTTATTCACTCATTTGTTATCCGGAAGGGTTGAAATCCGAGCCAGTTGCTAAAGCTCGGGAGTGTTCGCGCTTCTGATCTCGGTCGCAAGCACGCCGAGTCATGCGGAGCATGCGCACTCGGATATGTTCAGTTCTTGGACTCTCTCGGTTGGCGACAGGCGATCGGGAATGTCACGGACAATGTTTAACGCCCATTTAGTTTCCACCGCTCACTCGGCTGTCTGTTCTGGCCGCTATATGCTGTCAATTGCGGAAAACTTCATTGCAAGGTGGCTCTACACCTACCCCCGACACTTCCTTTGGCGACAAAATCCGAGTTGATTATCTCATTACGCGTAACATTTATTAAAGGGGTGGGGGTTGGGGGAGGGGACGACCGGGAGTCCAAATGCTATTCTTTCCCCTTTCGCATCAGATACCGAGAGGTCTCGTCAATTCGTTCCAGAAGGCAACGACCGCCCGAGGGTTAACAACCGGCGCTCCACTGTTTGCGCACGAAGCTACGGCGGCGATTCCAAGATTGCGAGCACGCAAGTTTGCCTGGAACGTCTTGCGCACGCATTTCAGCGATGCGCGCGGGTCTATCCGAGGCCGCGTTGTTCAAAGAGACATCGTCTACACGGCGTTTGTTAATGCCTTTGCTGGAGCGCTGCATAGGCTCTGCGTCTTATTTTGTATTTTAAGTGACAGCATTCCTTCTTGCTTTTCAACGCCCTTAAATTTCCCTGGTTGCCCGCTCGAACTGCACCGTGCGCAGCTGGTTTCAAAAGTTTGCGGACTTACAGCATCTTAGAAAAAGAATATTTCAGTTTCCGAGCATGTTGGTGCCCCGCATAGCGATTACAGCTGCAGCACGAACTACTCGTATGCTGTTCACATATATACTTGCACAGGCTGGTGATCGGAATGCGAGGGCTCGTGCCCGGGGCAGCAGTAGTAAACTGATTTTCTTTTTTCGTGAGATCCTTCGGTCCCTAAACTTCTGGCGCCTACTGTGTAGCGTGCAACCAAGACGCTTTGGCGCCCGCGAACCCTAGCCTTCACCAAACTTAATAAATGCGCAGAAGTCGTGATGTGGCATTCACGAAAGCCGAGTCAGAGCACGCCTTTCGGTTTCACTTCCGACTTCAGTTAAGGGGCCCGCTGACGCGCGTTCTCTGCATGGTGCAGCGCTTACGTGCACATTCCAGTCTAATATTTCCTTGAATCGAGCAGTTCATCGCAGTGGCACTTCCAGTGCGCTAAATTTTTCCTCGATAAATAAGCACTTTTGCTTCCATCTGCGTTAAAGTGACTATAGGTTCGACGCGCTTAGCAAGCTTCAATTGTGTGGCAACTAATATCGAATGCTACAATCTTGCATTTTTCATAAGCAAAATGTGATACAGAGAAATTTATTAAGTACACAGTTTCAGGCAAGCGCCACAAGTGTCGCACAAGTACTGTTTCAAACATTTATTTATGCGCTTTGCTTAATTACAGGAATAACGCGCGGTTACACTGTCATTTGATATCAGCGTTTATTTATACTTTTATTCACAAGGCACCGAATGTACAAAACACAGAAATAATAAGTGCTGTTTTGTTTCATGCAAATTCTAAGCACATATAACTCTGTGAAAGGTAGACATCTTTATGCACCTAAGGCAGGCATTAAAGCTGTCATTTCAGGGATGTAAAGGGGTAAAATGCTATCCTTTAGTCTGCGTATATAGGCTCAATTAATAATAATTTCCGCTGTTGATCAGGGTATAAGTTATGTTTCCCTAACGAACACAGCCCACAAAACCCTACTCAACCAATATTTAGGGGAAATTCGTTATATCGCATTGATAAAACGGAATGAGGCAAATTGTGTAGGTTACAAAATTTATCTCAAACAGAATAACGTGACTACCCACCACGAGAAAAGTTGAGAAAAGCAGTGACAATGCAGCGAAATCTCAAGATTTTCGTGTTTGATGTTCTGCCCCCCCCCCATTTTTTTTTTCTTACTGGGTATATTACTTTGTACGCAGAAAATGGAACACACTCTACATACATCGACGTTAGCGGCACGTATACTTGAACTTCGGGACGTCCAATGGTCTAGTGCCCTCTAGAATCGCAGAATGTTTTCCTGTCAGAACCTTCGACAATTCTTTCAGTATAGCGAAACTCCGCGATTCATGTCGGAGACAAGTTGAAGTCTCAAACTAACGCTCAGCAACGAGGTACAATGCGGACTGTGGCGAAGCTTTCCAGAACGTCCTGAACCTTTCCTGACCGTCCAAAATCAGCACTGCATTCCAGGTCAGAGTTCCGCCCCGAACATCCAACTTTCCCGTTGTTGTTTTCGGCTAAAAACGCGAAGTTAGCGCACGAGTTACGCTGTATAGGTGACCTTCAAGTGCATCGTCGCGTAGGCCAGTTTGAGTCCTTTCTCACAGCCACGCTCTCGTCTGCTGCAAAGCTTTGCATAAGAGGCTTTACACCCGCACATTTCGGGGCGGGCCAACTTGAAATTTGGAGTGGGCCAACTTGAAACGGAAATTAGGGAGTGGCCCAATTGAAATTTGGAGGTGGGCTGACTAGAAATTTGGGGATGGGCCAACTTGAAATTTCAAGGTGGGCCGAGTGAAATTTGGGGGTATGCTTACGCATACTTAGCCAACTCCAATGGAGCTTCCGCATACTTCTTATTGGTTCTTTTCATTCCAGATTTGATAACATTTTGTTCAACGAAAGTTTATGAGGCTGGTCATAGGTGGCAGCGCACATTCTCTAACGAAAGCAGCGCTCCTGGTCGCCGGCTTCGAACGCAATTTATGACTGCGACGCCATCACGGGCGCGGACATGAAACAGGCTCCCGTGTCCGGAGCCTCCCTGCCCCTTTCGAAAGAGAGTCTGGCCTACCCTCGAGTTCAATCTCTCGGCCAATGGAACGCCTGGTAAACAGAATTTGTTTCCCTGAGTCCTTCAAACTTCAAATTGCGTTTGGAGATAGCTCATTGTATAATAAAGTTTAAAGACATTGACGTTGACAAGCCGTAGCATTGAAAGCATTGTATAATAAAGGAACACCAAAGAAGAACATTAATAAGTTAAGCTGCATTATGAGATCCCGTTTTTAGGATACCGAAAAGCTAACGCTTACCGTGAGCCAGAAAATTCGCAGAAAACGGAAGCCAGCTGGCGACACCCTTTCCCAGTTTCCGCAAGAGCATCCTGTGACGTCGTGCATTTCGATGGCGTCTTCGCCTGTCGTAGTTTGACTGTTTATCGGAATGGAATGGAGGACATAATTGAGCCACGCTCAACGCAGGAAACGTTTAGCAACTTCATTGCATCACAGAAACGGTCCAAATACTTTGAAAGCTGTAGCTGTGCCGTACACGTCAAACTGGGGGCGATGCAGTGCTGATGTGACTAAACGCAACATTCAAGAGAACACTTATTTTGTTAGCCGTAGGAATCGACGATTATCCGCCGAAGCAACGAACACAGAGCTTCCAACGAGTACTTTACCAGTGAAAACTGACTTTGTGTTTCTCTTGAACTTTCATTTGTCTTCGCACTTTAATAACTTGTTCCGGCGATGTGTTGTCATTCCTTTCTGAACGTAACTGTCTCAACAGTGCCGTGTAAATTTATAGCCTTTTCTTTTTTTCCGTCTTGTTATTTTGTTTCTAGGCTAAGCATTTTGGAATAGTTGTCCCTTTATGTGGTGAAAGCTTTATCTGCCTTCTCTTAAAACGTAGTCTGCAACTGCAGTCTGTTCACAGAGTGCTAAGGACAATCAACCACCTTCATGAGCATCATTTATTATTATTATTAAAAAGCCCCTGCTTGGGCATTAGATGAGCAGGGGGGGGGGGGGGGGACACATACAGGATGCACAATAATCGGTCAGTGATAGAAAAACGAATGTGAGAAATTATTGAAAGAATAAAATCAGTTAAAAAACTGCAGGATACGCATGGTTAAACAGGGATCACTAAAAGCATACGAGAAAAGAATATTGCACAGCGTACGCACGGCAGACAGAACAGAACTACTGGGAAGCACTTGGTACAGAAAAAGTAAATTTGAAAGACAAACCATTATTAAGCAAAAAGGGTAAGATATCTGAGCTCCACAGTTATAGGTAAATTGCGTCAATAATAAACGTCGAAATTTTACTCGATCACGTCGAAGGACGACCACTTCTGGTAGTTCATCCCATTCCGCTATGGCCACGGGCAAATACGAGTTGTCAAAGGCGTTAATAGAACGACGAAGACGCCGAACGCTCATTGAACCGAGCAGACGACGAGAAGTGCAGACAGGGCGGGTGATGGGGCAGCCGTTCCGCGTAAATGCGCAAAAGAAAGTGCAGCTCCCCTTTGCAAGCGAGCGAACGCCGCTAAGGCAAACAGCACAGGACAGGCGCTGCGAGGAAGCCAAACGCGTCTCCCTCGCGATATCTTTGTCGGCCGCCTACTACACGCTTGCGCCTTGCGCGTGTACGTATAAGGGGCGCGACGGGGCGAGGACGCGTGGGTTGCGCTCCTGCCGCGTCCGCGCGTTTCGCAAGTGCGTCGAGAGGCAGCCGCTTGTGCAACCTTGATGGGGCGTAAACGTTCGAAGACCTTAGCGCAATGCGAAAGGGACCAATAAAAGTGATCCGGCACCGATTTGTGCGGCGAGGCTTCCCTTGCCTCCGAGTTTGTAGCTCCGGCAGCGCGCCAGGTAGTGGCGCGAAGCCCACTCGATTAAAGCCCTCAAAGGGGATCGTAAAGAGAACTATTAGGTCGAGCTGCTTTTTTTTTTTTTTTTTTGCAACTCACTCTCCTCGAATAGTGAAACGCCGGCTCGCACAGCTTGAAAGGACAGTTGACGAACCGGAGGAATGCGCAACAACGCAAAAGGGGGGTGGCGAGACCACCTCAAGTCCTCGCGTGTTCTGGTGTTAGCTCGTCGTGACGTCACAGATTTCGGAGAGCGTCTACGCGGGCGCATTTGATTACCTGTCAGCAAAGAAGGTCTTCATTGAGGTCTACAACGAAATTCTGACTCGACGAAGCTAACTTTCAGAAAAAATTTTTTTTTGTTCCGTAACGGCCCAATTAGGAGGGGGAAAATACTTATTTTATTGGAAAGTTTGCGCTGCGGCATAAAACGATTGATGCTTGCAATTTATATGCAGATGTTTAATGACTGCAGCCGGCATGCCTGCCTGCATACAAAGATACGTACGTGCGTACGTACGTACGTACGTACGTACGTACATACATACATACATACATACATACATACATACATACATACATACATACATACATACATACATACATACATACATACATACATACATACATACATACATACATACATACATACATACATACATACATACATACATACGCATAATTGAATGAAGTCTAACATGGATCTTGTTATATCATGGGGACCACAGATCCACAGGTAGTACTCACGTGGGCGACTTGGGCGCAACCCCACTTTTGACAGGTAGTAGCGCCTTTACAGAGTGCAGTGTACAGTGAACTAGAACAGGGTAGTTTCAGTTTTACAGCGCACACCGGAATGATTCCACACAAGGTGCGGCAGATATATGCGAAGGCAGCTGTCCCTGGCGCCACAAAAGCGGAGAAAAAGAAATGCTTCGAAATTTGTAACGTCACTGCCACGCCAGCGTTAAAGTCTCCGTGCAGAATTGACGAAAGAGGTGTTTGGCCTTCGTCTTCTCTGGTGCTTTAACAAAGTACCCTGAAACAGTAAACTCATTCAATGCTGCTCTTTGGAGCCCCGCGCGAGATAAACGGTAGCTGTCGCTACGACAGCGGCCTCAATCGGAGGTTTTCTTAACAACTAAGTAGTGTAGGGTTCTAATTTCGAAAATTGCATATTGTGCGATGTTAATAACGAAATGATTTGATGTGCGCTTTGTTTTCTCCAAGCTGACAACTCCGATGTCTCAAAGCGTGCTAGCTTGAAGTAACGTACGCCACTGGACCGCGCTCAGGTTCGAATATTTAAATAAAAGTTAATCAATTTCTGGGCTATTGCCTGCCAGAAATACAATACGTTTATGATACACGACGTAGTGATTAATTTTGACCATCCGAGTTCCCCCCATCAGCGTTTTCGCGTTTCGCCACGCGGATTCGAAACACTCGAGCGCTATCGCCATCTTTGAGGGTTAGCTAGCACTGATTTCGGATGCTACGTAAGGCATTCATCTATTCCCTTGTAGCTGTATTTATTTATTTATTTAGTGAGTTAGTTAGTTAGTTAGTTAGTTAGTTACTTAGTTAGTTAGTTAGTTAGTTAGTTAGTTAGTTAGTTAGTTAGTTAGTTAGTTAGTTAGTTAGTTAGTTAGTTAGTTAGTTAGTTAGTTAGTTAGTTACAGTTTAACGCGCGAGCTAGTAGCAGACCTGATTGCCGAGTTTGAAATCGCAGAAAAAGGCATAGCTGTCAAGGAGACAAGAAATAAAGACAGCACACGCAAGAAAAAAATTAAAATCGGCAGCATGTTACACTCCTGTAACATGTGAAGGCGAAAGCCTGCTTCACAGGTGGTGATGCATTAAGTTATTCGATCGGAGGTGTCAGACGTCTTGCAAGACATAACGACCTGCCGTGCGAAGTAAACGTATTGCGCTGTGGGTCGTTTTCCTCAACGACACATGCGAGCACCTAATGTACTATCTAAACGTTATTTCGTGCTTTCTTTCGTTCTTCTTTCTTCATTTCTTTCACTCTTTTGTTCTTTCTTTCTTTGTTATCTTTTTCTTTATTCTTACGCTCATTCTTTTTGTTTTTGTGTCTTCGTTCATATTCAGCCATTGCATATTTGTTTACTTAAGGGGGTTTGAGCCATTACAGATTACGTTATTTATTTTTTTCTGGTATGGAGCCATTGTAGATGATGATATTTTCTTTACCACTCGTCAATTTTCTTTAAACCACTCGACTATACCCTGCTTTTCTTCGGGTAGGAGCCATTGCAACGAACCACTTCAGGCTCTCGCTTTAATAACAAGACAAGGGAGCACACTAACCAAGAAAGAGGCTACATCACGGGTATTCCTCAATTAGTAAGCAATTCCCTCGCTAAAGTCGTGCCAAAACGCAACTCGTTAGTTCCCTCCATTCCACGAGTATACGATCACCATCAAATACAAATGTACGCCACACGCATAGAAGGAACAACAACAGCAAAAAGAAAAAAAAAAACTAAATCACTACAGCGCCACTCCGGTGTCTCTACTCATGAAGAAATTCTCCGGCTCTACAACTGTCTGATGGGCCAAGGTCCAAGTATGGTAACGACGGCGTGAAAGAACAAGTTCGCGACCTTGTCGCGTTACGTATTTAACACGTACGTTAGCGAGGAGCAGCGTTCCTGGTACGCCCCAGTCGGAGTAGATCGTTCTTTTTAATTAACTGGAGGGAAAAATCGTTCCTAACCTCATGTCGACCCTATACAACCGCTGCGCAAGTGGTTTAACGAAAGAAATCGATTCGACATTATACGGGTAGAAAGGCACCAGCATAAGCAACTTATGCGCTTTCCATCTATTATAATGCCCATTGTTAATATTATTATTATTATTATTATTATTAGTAGTAGTAGTAGTAGTAGTAGTAGTAGTAGTAGTAGTAGTAGTAGTAGTAGTAGTAGTAGTTTCTTCGTCGTCGTTCTGATAATTGTGGAGTGCGCGCTAGCAAAATCGGTATAAATTGTGTCATATTTTCATTGACTTTTGTAAACTTTCCGTTTACATGCAATTGAATGTTATACGCAATTTTTCTGATGGAAGTAAGTATGCATGTGTTGGTATTGCTTGCTTTTATCGTCGACGTTGCCTTTTTCCGTTTTCCTTTGATTGGCCGCGATAGTGACTGGTTATTTCCGTTATCATACAGTTGCCTAACATGCTTGAGCTGATCTGTTGTTATATGCATATCTACTGCAATTTAGCATGTCGCCTATCTCCCCTTGACATTTCTCTCGTCATTAAAGGCACCTATGTCTTCATTCTACAGTTACCTATGCCTGTAATGAAACCGGATTATATCAATCTCTTTCCTGTTTTTTTTTCCCCACCAATACTCTAGCCATCCCTTGCTTATCTAGACTGCTCACCGCTCACTGCTTTTATCCACTTTGATTCGAAGCGCATCTGGAAAGTGTGGATTTCATTACGACGTGCCGAGTCGTTTGGTTTCCTTCGCTGCAGCATACACACGCCTCATCTTGTTTGCGAATATTTGCTTCGGTATGTTTTTGTCCTCAGGCAGTCAGCTCGGGCCCCAAATGGCAAGGCATTGCCCTTCGTGTTGTCGTACAAGTTTCCCCTCCTGATTTCTTTTTCGCCGTATTTGTAAATCTCCATGCTCCTTTGATTTATCCTTCACAGTCAAGTTACCGCCTCTCTTCCTCTCACTTCCTTTTTAGTGACCCGTAGTTGTCTATGTGCACTTTCAATCGCCCTGCGCTTTGTTGCCAACTTTCTTGAACTGTTCATCCATTGTGTGTCCCGCAATTTAAGGCAGAGGTATTTGTGCACTTTAGCTGGCAAAAATCTTTTCGCCCATGTTCCTGATTCGTTCTTAAGAACTAATTTTGCTCTGCGCTTCTCTGCCCTCAAGGAGGCCCAACTCGTGTCAACCAGCACTGCTTCGTTTGCGGTTTTACCGTAGGCTCCCAACACGAATCGAACCACCTTCCTTAACTTCCGCGAGGCAGTTGCAATGCCAACAACAACAACACGTGCAGAGTGTTCTAGCTATAGTATTGCCTTCCCGCAGTTCGAGAGCGCACAAACCGAGCGGCCACAAGCACCGACCCTGAAGAACCCATACCAGTCAACCAAAGCTACTCAGACATTCTGAATTACTATAAGGGGGTCCGAATCAGATACCCTCCACCCCACAACAGCCTGAATCAGCATGAAGCAACCTCTTGGAGGAGGCTGCAAACAGGAACGTACCCAAACCTAAACACACTAGGCAACATGTTTCCCACCCAGTATAGAGACATTTGCCCCTGATGCGGCGCCAAGCCCACCTTATATCACATTACATGGGGATGCGTTCAGAATCAACAATTCCTTCAAATAAAAGACCCGAGTGCGGAGCGGTGGGAGAGGGTGCTCTCCAGCAGCGACCCGAAAGTCCAGCATGGACTAGTAAGGCACGCTCGCCGAGTAGCCACCCTCAGGGTGCCCTGGAATAGGGGCGTCGACCCTGCACAGGTGGGGAATAAGACCGTGAAGACGGCCGACCACATCTGCCACCGCAAATTCCTAACCAATTAGAGCAAATAAAGTTTTTCCTCCTCCTCCTACCGTCACCGATAGCAGCTCCTACGACAATGTGTGTGGGGAGTTTACCAGGCCCTCGGTGTTTGCCACTGCCATATACCAGAGGGTGTTTACGAAACTGGGAAAATGAAGAAGAAATCCGGTGTACATCTAACCAAGACGAGATAAATCATTGACCAATCAACGCTAAACCTTTACAAAAGCAAATGCTGAAAATTTGTAGTGCTTCTATTGACTTTTTGTTGCATTCGACAGACTTTCTCTTGAGATGCACTAAACAGTTATGCATGGTCTTCGCAAGGGAATGCTGTGACTCCATCTGCTAGGCAGAGATCGAAACACTTCCGTTGTGCTCGGCGACGTCTTTTCATAGGCATAACAAAATTTAAAGGACATCTCATCTCGACAATGATTACAAAAATTCGCTAATACTTTGTCCTCATCTTTGAATTATACTATATAAGCCAGAGTTGATCTTATTTTTCATTTTTTTTTTTTGCTGTAACAACTGTGATCAAGCAGTGAGTGAATTACGATCGAAGCGGGCAGCCTGGGCATTGCCATGTCGATCGCGATCACGATAACCAGCGGAAGCCGTCTTGGTAAACTTGCCGGACAGGAACGGGAGAGCTCCTACAAAAATTACTAGACGTAACTTCGGTCCTTTAGCAGCCATGGAAATGATCGGTACTACATTAATGTGGCTTCAGGCGTTCAATGTTTTTATTTATTGCGCTTGATCGCCTTCATTGGCTTAAATTTATAAGCTATATTTCTTTTTCATAAACCCGCGAATACAAGACTCTAGCAGATGCATAACCATTGTGAATTGCTGCATTTATGAAGCAATATTTTATCCAATATCATCAAACTTGCGAAGCCACAAAGCCGTCTGAAGACACATGGACGAAGATTGGGCAAATCCGTGCAATCCGTCTATCGTTCCCATACTGACTGAACCGCCGAACTTGCAGGTCCCATAAGCACTAGCGCCAAATGTCCCCATAGTAATGTTTTCAAGGAAACTCTATGTTGAGAAATAGTGAGAGCGCGGTAAAAAAAAAAAAAACGCGCATGAGCAGTCGTGACAGCCGCTAATGGTATATGGGAAGGCAACGCTATACTGAAGCAAACGTACTGTCCTGCGTCGGCTGCCCGCTCGAGTCGTCTCGCGGCGCTCGTGCTCTCAGTTCGAAGGCGAGAGGGGGGAGAGAAAGTGAGAGAGAGTAGCGGCGCCATCCTCCTCTTCCCCCCGGCGTCGTCGTGCGTGCGTTACAGTGGCGACCCAGAAAGGCAGCAAGGCGTGGGACGAAATAACTCCCATGCGCACCTGCGGCTGCGCACTCGGCTGTACGGGTGCGTGGTGGCGATTGCGTCTCTCTCTCTCTCTCTCTCTCTCTCTCTTTCTCGAGGTTGCACTCGGATACCCTTTCGTTTTTGTTCCTGGTCCGTTCGAAAGCCGGCGACGACTGCAACTGCACTGCGGCCGAGCGACCGATCGCAGGAGCGCGGCGTGAGATTCCGGCGTTTTGTTGAGAATGTCAAGTATACGTCGAAATCTGCGCTAAGCTTATTGAGTGTGATTAGCTTTTTATGGGGAACATGTGTATACGTACACCTTCATCTGTATTAGCAAGTCGCAGGGCGAAAGCTGTGACTGAAGAGACCCCTTTGACGGCGCGCACGGTTTAGCAACGTAGGCGGCGGGAGGCAACACAAGCTTAAACAAAGTGGGAAACCGAATGTAGCCGGCAAGAATAGGCATCGTAGCAATGACAATACCGTCACAAACAAACGTGTTAGCACCAAAACGAAAGCACAGCGGGGAAAAAACCATGTCCTTGAATTTCCAGCCGTAGGAAGTTCGCGATAGCAATTTTGAAGGCTAGAAACAAAAAGTTATACAGCGTATACAAATCTCTCCATATTTGTTGTGCGTACAGTAAAGAGAAACACACAGTGGTAATGACAGAGAAACAGAAAATATGACGTAATATATAATAACAGATATGTGGAGATCGCCATCGAAGGGAGACCACGGTCACATTTATTAGGGAAGCCTCGGTGGTAGAGCGGCCCGGCGTACTATTTCTCCTTGGCCAACGAGTGACCCGCACATTTGTTCTTTAAGTAGGAAGATAAAACATTTGCGTAAAAGAGATTAAGAGACTCGAGTAACGAGATTATGTGGTTTACCACGGCCGATAGTAGCGCCACCACAAACTAATAACCGAAGTTATCAACAAGAAGTAATATCGTATAATAACCAGTATTCGCGGCTGGCTTAGTAAACGAACCACACTATGCACACATACATCCCGTTCGCTCGCTTAATTAATCGATCCTGCACATCGCTGCACACGTTTATGCTTAAAATCATCATTACTTGGAGCGCTCTCCGCGACAGCGTGCGTTCTTGCAGCGCTCAGAAAAAGTTAACTTATTTTCGAGGCACTGCATGCGTTCAGATTCCCTCATCTGCAACTTCCGAGCAAGCGTGGAGTACAATGTTGAACTGTGTTCCATTTAATGTCACAGAGAACGTCCCTGAGGAAATGGAATTGCCATCACGTACAGACACGAAGAAGCGTGCGTGCGCCTGGAAGCTTGCACGGAAGATGGACGCGTCGGCACATTGATGAGTACGACGGCGTGTCAACGACACCGCATCGACTGGTAACATATGCGACAGCGACGAGCTGCATTTTAGATGGGAACTCCGGAAGTTCTGCGCGGGAAGTTTGTGTGTCAACGAGCGCGATTCTCGAGGTTGAATTGCTTCTTTATTACCAAACGATCGCAACTGGATTATGTGGGCCACAACTTTGAAATTTTGCAACCGTCATCTTCAAGTATTCGACTATCTCCGCATTGAATCTTTTTCCCCCATCTACATTTGTTCACGAGAACAACTTAAAGTCTGCGGTAACCGTTACACTACAGTCCGGCAATACGGATCATCAGGCCCGGTTTCTTGCGTTAACATTGACAGTCAGGTAAATTTCGGCGTATTACGGAAGTGGACAGTACTGACTCTCTGTACCAAAAGATGGGAGATTACTATTTTCCGTACCAAAAGATAGAGAAAGAAAGACACAAACCGAAGTCCGCCAACAATTCGTGAAGTGCGCCTCGCTCTTCCGTCAAAACAGGCGTCATGACAGAGCACGAAAGTGTCGCGCGAAACACCAGCGCGCGCATAAAACGAAGCTAAACGTCACCCCAAAGTCGCCGCGGCGTTAATTGTCCCGCTCGGAGTGTCGCTCGCTTCCGCAGTCGCGCAGCCGGGGATCCCACCCACAAAAGCGCCTCGCGTGTTCTTTCGGGGTTACAGGACAATTTGCACGCGACGCGTATGTATACGGAACAACACGCGACGCAGTTCCGCCGGAACGCAAAAACACACACACATTCGCTGACCACGCGAAGCACGCAACGCGCAGGGAGCGACGCGCGCAAGGTACGTTGTGGCGCTGTCACACGCACACAACAAGAAAGAAAGAAAGAAAGAAAGAAAGAAAAAAGACGCACGCACGCGCACTAGCGCCCATACACGCGCGCGCGCACACACGTACACACACACGTGTGGCAGACGAGACGTACCCAGATCTGCAGGCACGCAAACCGCGCGCGCCGCCACAAAGTGAAGGAAGCAGAAGGGGAGCAATATACCGCAAACTGTTTGGGGCTGAGTTCTTTATTTCTTTCGTTTCTTTCTTTTTTTGGCCCGTCCCTTTACGCCCTTTTCTCCGCCGCTGTCCTGTCAGTCCGGCGGCCGACCACAATGGCCTCGTAGAGATCCTTTTCACAGAGCCGCCAACTCTTTCTTTTCCTTCTTTTATTTTTTTTCTTGCTCTTTCACGCGCCTCGTCCTCTGGGCTTCCTTCATTCCCACCTGCCTCGCGCTAGCGTCGTCTGCTCCTGGCAGTCGACCGCAGGTGTCAGTGACCTCGGCCCACCACACCACCCGAGTGGCTGACGCGCGGTGGTATAAGCGGACGCACGCCGTTCCTCGCTCGGTGTGCGCATGCGCGACGCGACGGGCATACGACACGCCGGCACTTGTGCCGCAGCGACGGGTTCCCCGACGCGTTCAGCATAGTCGTATATCAAAGAGGAGGAGCAAGCGCGATGCCTGCCGGGGTCAGAACGCCGCACGAAGTACGACATCGCACGCCGCGTTGAATAGGGAAGGAGAAGAAGAATACGGCGCTTCACTGTACAGGCCATCAAACCCTTTCTCCTTGGCGTTCGGCCAGCACTCTTCCTTTCCTCCTCGCTTTCTTCTAAGCCTGCATCTGGACTCGGCCGTCCCAAGTTCAACTGTCTCGTTTCTCTCAATTGCTCGTCGCGCGCAGAGCGTACAGAAACTGCGAGGCAAAGAAAGAAAGAAAGAAAGAAAGAAAGAAAGAAAGAAAGGAAGAAAGAAAGAAAGGCACTAAACCGAAACTAACAGCCTGAGAAAAAGATTAAAAGAAGGAGGAAAAAAAGGAGGCAGGAACGGTACAGCCGAGCGGCAGCGCCGTTCGGTTGTTTTACGGTTAGGGGCTCGACCGCTTTACGACGTCTCGCGATGGCCCACCAGGAGACGTCCACACTCGACACACCCCTTTGCCGGCTCGGCGAGCGCTTTGAATAAGAAAAGGCGATGGGGCCCTCGCTGCTTTTAAGGTCGGTTGCGCATGCAAGTTCGCATGGAACGCGCTCGTAGCGCATGGGGGGCGTGGGAAGATTAAATGCGAGATTCAATATGGGTGGGGAGGGGGAGACGCGAACTTTGCCGACGAGCAGTGTAAACATAGCACGCGAACCGTGACTTTTGCATCGCTGAAACGAGTTTGAATGTTCTTCCATCGCGGCACTGCGAGAAGCGTGCCTACAGGGTGTGAGATGCCCATTGCGCAGGGAGCCCTAGCACGTGTGTGCGTACCGTAAAAGTGGACCGTGTGAGGAGACGTGAGTGAGCGCGTTAGAAAACGCGTATAACGAACATTTTGTTAAAAAGATTCTCGCGTTCGGTGAAATGGCCTTTTCTTTTTCTTTTTTACTCTTGGTGAGTGATGTTGATTTTTAAATTCATTAGTTATCCTTGGAGCGGTTGCGTCTAATAGTTAAGAGATATGTCTTTTTTTTTGTAATATGTACTATCTGCATAACTTAATTAAAACGCGAACAATTCCGAAGCTACCTTAATGCATTGTTCCGTTTCACTGCAGGTTCTCCTGCACATGTGGCTTAATTCAGGTTCCAGAACATACACTTGGGACTCATCTATGTTTACAAACATGCTGAACTCCGACGTATAATTCCCACGTAATTGTACCGTACTGATGGGTTATTTCATTTCGCGTCTCAATTCTGGCTGGCGGTGCCTGACAGTGTTATTTATGTTTGAATTCACACTAGCGTAAGATGCTATACGGATTCAGATGCTAATTATGCATTTCTTATATTTACCTTACCTTAGCTTAGAAAACATTAAATACATTCAAATAAGCGCCTTCACATGTGCTGATCTAGCCAGATCAGTCATCACAGGACCTTTTTGTTCGTCCAGTACAGGGTAGATAAGACGATTGTGAATCCCTCTATCTTCAACCCCGAGTGCTTTATGAACTTGAAACCATACGCGCATGGTAACAAGGATCCCCTTACTTCAGCATGTGCTACGGCCGGTATCCACTGGAAGCAGGCATTCTTGTTGTTTCTTGTTAAGCTTCTATATAGACTACTGCATAACCGCCAATTTGAATCCATAACGTGGATTTTTGAGAAATTATAGATTTCCTTTTTTTTTTCGGAAAGCGATTGCATCACCACATATCCTAACGCGTGAGCTACGCGTCGGTACAAACAGTGCTTGAGCTCTAGGTGTAAAAGGGCCACTCGATATACAGACTTCGTCGCTGCTCCAGTACACGAAGCGGACGGCTTGGCCACCCTGGATCGCAAGGCTCAACCGGTCATTGTGTTTCGAGCGCGGTCGAACAAGTTCTCACCTACAGCGCCGCTATCTGATCTAGTGCATCTCTTCCCATTGTCCGGCATTAAAGTTCGTACGCACACGCCGAACGCGATTGATCACCTCTCTCGTGGCGCTTATGAGCGCATACGCTTATGAGTGCATAGAGAATTCGTCAGCTCTCTGACCTCCAGTCACTGTCAAGTCGTTACGGAGTCGTGCGATATACGATTCAAGAAAAAAAAGCTATTAGCGAGATCAAGCAGTCTTTTTCACGTGCTCCCGTGCGCGTAGTCTCTGCTACAAATGTAGAACGGTCGAGGCGTACGCATCGGCGCAAAGCTAAAAAAAAATAAACATACAGTTGTAAGCATCTCTGTCCTTTCACTGCCCCATCTGAGAAAAAAGAAAGACAAATCAACAGAGTTCAACGATTCATCCAGCTGCGAACTCACTGCTGCAGCAACACGTTTTCACCACAAGGACACCGCCATCTTCTCGTGACAAACTATTTTTTGAGACGCACGCGATGTCGTCCTCGCCCGCTATAGCATCGCCGGCTGTGACCTCCGAAATGCGTGCGCAGAAACCACCGCTCTCAGAGTCTGATTACAAAGCGTTAAAGCGCATTGTCTGGCGCGTTTGGCTCCCAACTGCATTCAGGTGGGCCGCAGGGACATCGGTTCTATATAATCCTTGCGGTGTCGAGCGAAGCAGTATTTATGCGGTGACCTGCCCTTTCGTATATACTTATACATAGTCTAAAGATGCGCGCGGCCCAGCGAGCCACCACGAGTACGATCCTCGAAGCCGATCGCGGCACCGTGACAGACGCGACTACCCACAAGGGGTCAGCGCTCCGGCGTCAACGAGGCTTAAGTCGGCTCGACGTCGCCCACAGCGTTATTCATTTCTTTTCAATGCGCGCTCTCGGACGCAGACCACGTTCGCGACCTGCGGCAAGATCGCGGCCCCGCAGGCGTTCACGCTCGCCTCTCTTTTGTTCGGACGGGGTTTCGCTCCACATTCGCGAAACCAGCTTTCCTCTCCGCAGCTGCACCGGCATACTTTGCAACAACCTCGCATTCGGCTCGTTTAGTCAAAGCGCCCAGAAACAACCGCGTCGTGTGGTTAACCCAGCTACTTAAGACGGCGGCCAACTCAAAAGGGGCTCCGGTGCTTCTTTTATTCTCTTTCTGTTTAACCTTCTTACGGCGGATGCGCGGCCGCTCCACTTTGTTTATTTCCTAGCTCTCGCGCGGCATTGTGAACCTTTGTTTTGTTTCTGCGACCCGAAAGCATTCTAGTGAAAACCCCGACTAGCCAGGCTATACGCAACTTGACACGCTGTCATATCTGTTTCTCTATAGAAACCCTCCTCGTTTCTTTTTTTCCTTCGCGGGTCTGCGACCTGCATAACAATGAAACCGCGTTCTATTGGCCTCCCTGATGCGATCTCCGAGGGTTGCTAGGATGCTCCTCTGAACCGGGGAGGCTGACACCGATTATTCGAATTGCTTAGTCAGTATAGCTGCCGCAGACGGCACTGTGTTCTTGGGTTTAAGCAGGTAGCCATTCCATTTTTCTTGCCGTCCCCCGAAGGTCCCTTATACGTTTCCTCCGTGGTAACGCCGTAAGAGATAACTGTTCGTCTCTGTTGATGGTATAGGACACCGTTCCTCGTTCGTATGTTTTCGTGCGAATGCGTCGGCAGACGCCGTCGCGCAGCTTTCTTATCACACGGTGCTGATAAGATAACATTCAGACCTCGCAACGGGGAGAGAGGGAGCGGTATAGTGGGAATTGCCTGCACGGCAGGAACTGACTTCCGTTCGCATTCATTTGCATCGGTGAGAGCCTTTTTTTTTTTTTTTACGGTCGGCGGAATGGCCAGTCATTCCAACTCCTTTGTCTGTCACGAAAGCCCATTCGCTTCGTTACACGGAGGCAACGGGGATAACGTTTCGCCTACGCTTTCTCTATAACGAACCGTTTCTTCCGCAGCAGGCGCGTAAGAAGCCGCTCGTTTTCGGGCTTACAAAGCTTCCGATACCGCCTTCTTTGACGTGCAACGACCAGCGTAGGTAACAAGCAGCGAAGTGTCTTTGCCCGCAAGACCAGCTAACGGGGCTGGCCGCGAAGGTAACAGAGGACGCTCAAGCCAACCTGTAATCGCATCCCTGAAATGCCCGGGATCACGGAGGCCACACTACAAGCAACCTGCGCAAACGAAATGGCCGCAAACTGCTGACAATAAGCATGTCTTGCGCGAGGTGGACGACATAATGACGGAGGCGATCCTTCCGGAAGTAAACTTATTTGCCATAATGAATTTTACGTAACTTTGATCATACGTAAATTGTGTCCATACAGACATGGTCGTAATTCTGCATTGACATTGATCACTTGATTTCCTGCTCGTAAAAAAATAATATAAAAAATTACTAGTTATTTATTTTTCTTGAACGTTCACTCATTTGTGCTGTATGCTACGCGCATTGGTTTTCCTGTTATTTTTTTCCACTGCTTTTATGACAATAATTTCGTATTGTACCCGTTGTACTGCTGTGTCTGCGTATATATATATATATATATATATATATATATATATATATATATATATATATATATATATATATATATATATATATCGAAATAAGCAATTTGAAGTTGGCGCCTTCTGTTGTTATATAGGCCCGCGTCTGTTTAGCGTTATTTAAGATCCGAATCCGTAAGACATTCGCACAATTTAGACCCTGTCTTTGCTCGAAATTTCCTAAGGAATTCCGATATACTGATTCAAATCAAATCAAAGTCAAACGCACACTTGGCGATATAAGCGTACAGCGCGACATAATTAACGTAAGCACGTCTAACGTAATTGTTCACAAACGCGAAGCGCTCATACATCCTGTCCAGGCGACGACGCTATTCGTGGAGCCGACCCTCCTGCCCTTGTCAACAGCGGCTTGCGAAACGACCCGACCACAAGCCCGCAACCTACGGCGGCCGCAGCGATAGCGCGCCAACAATAGAGATGGCGCGAAATCGCACCGTGCGTGTATACACTGTACACCCGAGAGCATCTCTAAAGGGAACGATTGCGCAAACGTGCTGCGAAGAGGCAACGCAAGACGTATAAAACGCGCACTTCCGGTTACTGTTCCGAACAAGGCGGCAAACCGCTCCGGGGCAGTCTCACACGCACAGCTCCGCGCGGTCACGTGCTCCGGCGGCAGACGTCACGGTCTCTTCTTTCCTTGAAAAGGCGACGATGGCCGTCGCCACAGCTCGCTGATGACTTCACAGTGGTCGCCGAGGTAAACAGCGGACGTAAGAGAGAGAGAGGGAGGGAAAGATATATCCTCCGGACACTGGAGTTCTGTCTCGGAAGGAAACACGCGAGGAAAGTTAAAGAAAGAGAAAAGGAAAACAAAGAAAGAGATAGAGAGGGGGGGGGGGGGTTTAGGAAGGACTTGACCGCACGCGATGTTACGAGCGAACGCGCTGACCATTCTCTCCAGTGAATGCCGCAGTCTTGTACGCGACCGGAGCTCCGTGTATGACGGAAGGGCCAGCGAGGAGTCGGTGAAAAGCTTTTTTTTTTTTCTTTTTCGGCTGCTTCGACAACGGCAGTGGTCTGAGGCGAAGGAGTGTGCCTGCCTGCAGTCTGCGTGCAGACCGCCCAAACGCGTGCCTATAAAAGTTCTCGTTTTCCTGTTTCTCGTATACTCCCCCTCTGTTCGTCTCTCCCGGAAAGCGGAGTCTCTTTCTTTCAGAGGTCGTGTCACGAACTCCCCCCTCCCCCGCTGCAGGGGCACGACCCCCGTCGTGAACCCGCTTATAGGCGAGGGCGGAAGAAATTCGCTACACCGTTTTAACGCGCTTATGCGCTTGAGTTACACCGTTACTCCTGTGCCCGCGGAAACCTTGGTGTCGGTGTCCCTTTCGTGGTCTGTGCAGTGAGTAGTGACCGAGCGTGCGAAGGACACTGACGTACACCAGCCCCACCTAGGACGTAAAAGGGGGGGGGGGTCCTAAACTTCCGGTTCATACGAACCCTTTCCCTCTTTGCAGTATATCGACTGGCCCAACAATCGTGCATCAATCGACGCGAATCGGGCACTTGCGCTATAAACGCGGGCGGATTGAATTGAGAGGACTCGACAGCAAATGCACTGCGCTGCAGTCGTCGGTTCATATATATACGAAGCCCAGTGTCTCCCTTCTTACTTGAATCCTCCCGTCTACTATATTTCTACAAGCGATACTGCATCGATCGGGGGACCAGGCAGCGGGCACGTAATTAATTGCTCGTCTTATCCGTCCGTTCTACCTTACCCGGAAATTGTGGCGGGATGACAATAGCTCAATGGTAGTCGAGTTGGTTGTGAGGGGGAAGAGAAATCTCGTAAAATATTTCTGAACAAAAGAAACTTATCTCTATCAAAAAAGAAAGAATGAAGTCGCCGCACATGTACCGGCTTTCAAACCAATGCTGCAACGGGCTTTGAGTCAATGCAACGAATGACACGCGGATAAATTAAGTACGTCAGCAAGAAAAAAAAAAAATCTGCCCCAGTATTCGAGCGACGTCATCAGTCTACGCGAGACGCCGGTTCGTCGTACTTTTGTTTCAGTTACCAGGCTTCGTTAGGCTATTTAATGACATGACGGAAAAGATACGTTTTGTTTTATTGAAGCTCCCGTAACGAACATGACGAGATGCCAAGAGAAACTGCCGGGAAAAATAAAAATAAATGAAATGGTATAGGTGCTACACAAATTACGCGGATATATGGTCAGTTCAGAAATGTCGCGTCGCTGCTGCAGTTTCGATAGTATGCTGTCATCGCGATGTTTTCGGTACAGCAAGGGCACATGTTGCGTCTTTTCGACAATTTGTTTTCATTACAACAGCGTAATATATATATATATATATATATATATATATATATATATATATATATATATATATATATATATATATAATGTTGACCACCCAGGAGCTGTTTGCGTGTGCAGTGTTGTATTTGTCGACATCCTATGCATCCAACGAGGCTGCATAACTTCTGCGGCATATTGTTAAATTTTGTATCTATCCCATGCGAAGTGCGATTTCATGCAACGTCTATGACTGCGCATCGCACCGTTCTTAATGCAAACAGCAGTTCCTGCGAATGCACGCTGCAGTGAAATCACGAGGACGAACGTGATGCTCGATGTTTCTCGACGGTTCGAAGAATGCTGAGCTCTGAGCTGTGCGCAGGAGTCCGAAGCGAAAGGGAGTACGTGATAAGTTCGACTATTATTCACCCGCTTCAATTCCCGCGTCGTTTACCGAATGAAAAGCCAGCGCCTGCTCGTGCGCGTGTTCTTTTCGACAAGACAGCACCAGCCGCCACGGTCGGTCGGCAAATTCTGGGAGACTCCGCGTGGAAAGTTCGAAAAACAAAGAACGTGCGTTTCTGACGCGACAATGCACCAAACTAGCGCAAGTATGCACTCCAGATTCGCTCGGTCTACACAGCTCTCTGGTGGTAATGGTTATCGCTGCGCGCAGGGCCTTACGCCCCCCACCTCGAGGCTTCACCACCGGTGGATTGTGAGAAAGCCTGTGCGGCGCACCAACCACTCCGCACGATCCTCTACGAATCCGGCCAGTCGTGCGAGACCAGCCGTTGATCACGCCGGCGTGTATACGTACACCGCGACGAAAGGAGTTGCGCAAGGGATCGTTACCGGCAATGACGCCGGCGGGTCGCGGCTTAATCGGAACGGGGCCGCGGCGACTTGATCGGCCGCGCTACCGAGAAGCAGTTGCGACGACGCGGAACATTGCTGCGTTGTCACGGGACACTCGCCCCGATAACTAGGAGAGCGTGTTGATTGACCGGCTGATTGACGATTGATTCATTGATTGATTCCTGGGATTTAAAGGAACGTAAGTAGCAACTTTAATCAGTTTAAACTAGTAGACTAATATCTCTTAAAATTCCGTTCCTGTTCACTTTACAAACCGCTGCGGTGGTTTAGTGCATATGCCTGGCTATAGCATTGACTATTGCTATGGTGCTAATTAACTGTATCAGTGGAGACGTCGTATAGATAGATAGATAGATAGATAGATAGATAGATAGATAGATAGATAGATAGATAGATAGATAGATAGATAGATAGATAGATAGATAGATAGATAGATAGATAGATAGATAGATAGATAGATAGATAGATAGATACGCAGGCAGGCAGGCTCAAAACAGCTGAAGCAGGCAAAGAATGCTGTTAACCTGCTATTGCAGCCTCTTTACACTCGAAACAACTACCAGGCTAATCCACCTGTTCCATCACAATCAGTAGCAGAAGCAGCAGCAAGAGCATCCTCATCATCATAAACCTCAACACCATTACTATAGCAGTCACCACCATCGCCGCGGCACTTATCGCGTTTCTCACTAGGTGACGTCTGAGGCAGAAAAAAAAAATGCAGCAGGTCGAGGTTCCGGTTCCGGCATGAAATGGCCCAGCCTAATGTCGCACATACAGGCCAGTTCACCTGTCAAGCTTCACGGGCCGCTGGCGTCGGAACCCGAAACCTGTCGCTTTCGCAGGCAACCGGCCATCAGACTGTGCTGGCGGTATGCTGTGTGCGAGCAGCCGAGTGGATTGGAGTGAAGCAAGGGTAGTGGGAGAGAGGTGTGAACACATCCGCGAGAACCTGTAATTAGAATGAGTCAGCAGCTTTCGGACAACGCAAAAGCGGACAACACCCAACATGGAAAAGCTGGACGGCCGTGAGCACGTTCAGTTTGCGGTTCTGATGCCTTGTCCGTTTATTCCCCCCCCGACCCCCCCCCTTTTTTTTATTCAGACGGTACGTACATTAAGCGAGAAAACGATATGACATAGGGCGCATGCGCACAAGCCCAGCCACGAGGAATACACTTTTTTTGGGGGGGATACTCGCCGTTCAGCATATTTTACGCAGGCGTAATGCGGAAGACGCCGGTTCGGCTCCCGCCACGCGGCAAGTTGTGTTTTTGTCCACTTCCATTTCCACCTTCGTTGTTTTAATTGAACGTAGCTGTTAAATTTTCTGCAGGCTCTCCCTGCTTTCATAGTCTGGTTAGCTTCACGTGGTTGTAAGGAACGTTAGACCCCTCGGTTCTCCTTATCTTTCTCTATAATTTCAGAACACTAGTGCTAGAGAGAGTCTTGGCGTCACGCCCTCGTACCGTATAGTGTACAATTCGGCAATCCTGTATAATACGGTAGTGCCTGTAGAACAGTATACCGTACGATACGGTAATCATGATATGCGTACAGGGTAATTCCTATCATACCGCATGCTGTACAGTGCAGTAATACTGTACGATACGGTCTTCCCTGTCGTGCACGCCGTATACTATGATAATCTTGCGTAACACGGTATATCCCTGTCGTGCCGTACAGCGTACAATGCGGTGATTCTCCGCCTTGCGTCACTTACCAAACGGACAAAGATTTAGCGTATACGTTGGGCTGGCTGCTTTTCCCTGCGGTCACGTGGCGTGGCCCGATGCAGTGAGCCATAATTCACGAAATCGCTTCGCGCGAGAGAACCACTATAGCTCATTTGTATATGACGCCTTTCGCAACGAAAGGTTTGTTCCCTGTACATGTTCCCCAAGCCAGCCGTCGTAACGGCTAGCCGGCCATTTACATCACCTGCCCGCGAAACAATACCCACTGCACCACAAAACGAATGCGGCGGTGGCTCACTCGTGAGGAGGTCCGGCGTACCTCGATTCCACAGTGCTCGTTTCTGCGCATGCCTCGAATATGAGAGCAGCGCGTTGAATATGAAAGCCGATATGAGCAAATGCTCGGCGAACGCGTTCGTCAAGGCCAGAAGCATGTGCCTGCGGCACACGAACGCGCACGTAGGCTCGAAAAACTCATTATAAGCACCGTGGATCGTTGCACCTGTGACGGACATCAGTGACGAAACAGAAAGAAAATCGTTGTCATAGGTAAAAAAGAAAAATACTATAAGCAAGCGAAGGAAAAAAAGAAGAAACAGTCGGAGACACGTGGGAAAAGTGGACGCAAGAGCCCCGACTGAAACGACAACGCCACACCCTTTCTCTCTCTCTCCTTTTCTTTTCTTTGTCTTTTTCTGTGAGAAAACAAAGCACGCCGGGTTCGTCCCTGTGCGGTGCCACAAGCAATTTGCACACGGCACACGCAGTTCGGTGGGTTTAGTGTCGCGCAGTCCTGGAATAAGTCCGAACACACGCGCGCGTACCGAAGGAGCGGTCCGCGCTTTTACGACCCACAGAAACTCAGAGGAAACGACCGACCCACTCGAAGGAGGCAACCTTGAAGACATTCCGCTCCCCATACAAGGCGCCCCTTAACACCGTGGTGACGTCTAGGCAGCGGAGCTCATGATCCATTACGGGGAAAGGGTGCGGTTCACTTTCATGGGGAATCGCAGTGCTCGTTCACGGACAGGCAAAACAATAACGCCCGGCGCGTTATCGTTTTTACTGGAATAACCTATTCACAGACTTATTTCATTGGATAATAAAGTTTAGCGCGGACAGAACCAGGAATTTCAACAGCGCCTGTACGAGAACACTGAAACGCTTACGGATGAACGAAGGTTAAATGCATATTCTAAAGGAGCCGAACATTCCTTGTAGTTCATTGGAATAAACTTCCTGATGAAGTCGTTACACTAAATTCTTTATCCCGTTTTCAGGCGCAGCTGCATTCATGACTCAACCGCACATAGGTTATTTGCTCTTTTTTTTTTTCATGCATTCTGTCATTTTGCCATGTAGAATTCAAGCGTGGGCATGATTGCTTGAACTGTATGTTTGTATGAATGTACTTGAGTGTTCCGACCCTGCTAAGATCTCGTAAAAGATCGCCGTATCTGTAAATAAATAAATAAACTCGACCTATATAGCAAGCTTTAGAACTTGTCCGGCATAGATACGGTTCAAACACGGGCGAAGACACTGCGAAATCTGTGACGTCACACCGATGTAATGGCGCCGAGGTTCAGGCCCGAAGAAAGGGAAACTTTGGCCTTTGTTTTCTCCAGCTGTCGCCAAATAAATATTCACAAATAAGAAAAGAAAAAAAAAGCGTACCTTCATTCAGCTGGATTGTTTCCGACTCCTGAATCGCACGATCGCCTAAGATCACAACATTTATCAATTTCACTGATAACCAGAGACATCCTTCGATGAGCGAATTTGCCGACGCGCAGAAGAACGCGAAGCGAGAAGTTGCTGCCCAGTGAACACTGGCAAAGTTGTGGACACGCAAAGAAATCTTCACTCTAAATGTAAACAAACGTCGCAAGGATCTTACGCGTGGTTCGCAGAGTAATAAAAGAAGCACATTCCATATACCACTAAATTAATTAGAGCGACTGCACCGCAAAGGCAGCGCTTCAACTTCTAGCTCAGCTGTTCGAAAGCTCCGAACCCTGAAGCATTAGTGCTAAAACACAGGTATACATGACAATCTTTCTTTTTTTTTTTTTTTCGTGCGTGAAGCTCGCTCGACACAATCTACTCGAATAACGTGTGCCAGAGGTGTAAGGTGAAGTGATCGAAGGGAGCACAATGTGTTGGCGGGCAATGTGTTGGCGGACAAGGCGCCTTGTCCTGTCGCCTTTTTTTGTGTCCGTTGTTTTGCGCTAAACGAAGTATTGATCGAAGGGCTCTATTTTTTGACACCAAACACAAGTGCACAATTTCCAGCGCAGAAAAGGGGGTACACTGCGCAAAAAGAAAACTGCTCAATGAGCTTTTTTTTTTTTGCTTTCTTCACTCTTTTGTATGGCCACGGCCGTTCAATCTAAACTCACTGGCTGATAGTCCTGCATGTGATGTATGCTGATGCAAGGAGATCATTGACAACTTACTGTGCCACTGTCCTCAATTTCAAGCACAAAGACAATCTTTGTCCAACACGTTGAGGAAACTAGATGATCGTCCTCTGAGTGAACAGACAGTATACTGGAGCACCGTCCCCACACATTATCGGCTCAGAAGGCAGTGAAGACACTTTTGTGCTTTCTGAGATCGTCTGGTTTGTGCGAGCGGCTTTGACTCAAGTACTGTCCGTGCATGTCTCTATACCCTCTCTCTCTCTCTCTCCCTTCTCCTTTCCCCCAGCGTAGGGTAGCCAACCAGACTTTTAACTGGATAACATCCCTGGCTTCCTTATATCCCCCCCTCTCTCAACCTAGCGCACAACCTCGTGCGTTTTGATCTAGCGGCCGTGAGTGTGGTATATGGCACTGCATGTTATAGTGTAATACTGTTTTATTGTGTTGTTCTGCCGGCATAAATATTAACAAAATAAAATCCTACGAAAGCGTGCGTATCCGCACCGTACAAGTACTGCAGCATTGTCTCTGCACTTATTTTCCGTCAACCAACGGTTGTAGTTGCTGGGTACAGTCGGCACAAATTCAAACGAGAACACGTCGTAAACGACTGGAATGCATTGTTGCGTTTCCAGGTTAGAATGACACTTGGAAAAGTGGATTAATTTGGACTCCGAAACTTGCGTTTGCGACTATATAGCCCGCCTGTACACCGTCAGCAGGGCGACAGTACGCCGCGCTCTCGTGTAATTAGGTGTAACAGGCGTTTTAACCACTCCCTCTCCGTTCGCGTTTGCTATTGGCACAATCAGCTTCGATCCGGCCTTTCTTAACCTCTTCACCCTGGTGTGCTATGGTACGATATAGAATGCAATGTTACGGCACGATATTTAGTGTGTATATGGTTGGTATGGGCATAATATTGGTATGATATTGGTATATGGTATGGATGTTTTACGGAAATGGTGTGGGTACGGTACGGGCATGGTACTGGTAGGGTACCCGTAGCCTATGATTTGGGTAAGATATAAGTATGACATGGGGTACGGTATGGACATAGGTACGGCATGGGCACAGCGTAGTGTTGCGTTTCGCCTGCGACACGCGGTTTTGCCGGCGCGACTGCGGCGGGGCGGCAGACATTTTGGCCCGATCATCGTCGCCGCAACGCTCATCGCCAGGTGTTTCCAGGCGCGACTGCGGCGATGCGACCGCAAAGGATCACCCTCTCATTCCAGTCATTGTGCCCGAACCAGGCGATGCGAAAGCAGGGATCATCCGCTCATTACAGTCATTGTGCCCGACCGGCAGCGCTACGACAGGGTGCTACGAGATCGTGCTCGACATGGTGCTACGGCAGCGCTACGACAGGGTGCTACGAGATCGTGCTCGACATGGTGCTACGGCAGCGCTACGACAGTGTGCGTCACCATTAGCCCATTGTACATTCACGTGCTCGTCTTTTGAGGGGTTCCTTCTTGCCCTCAACTGCGAGAGTATAAAAACAGCTGCCCCCGGACGCCAAAAGAAGGGCTCCGATTTCTTCTGTTGAGTGAAGTGCTCTCCCGTCTCTCTACTTCGGTCAACCTGACCGCCAACTCTTTGCGATGTTAAAATAAACAAGTTGTTTTGTTGTTACCAGTCGACTCATGCTTTGCCGAGACCTTCGGATGCTTCCCGTTGTACCCCAGGCCGCCAGGCCAACGCTACCCTTGGGGCTTGCGACCCAGGTACAACCACGGGCGTCAGCGCCGAGTTCCCAACAGATCGTACCAGCGGTGCGATCCAAACATCTGGTGGCAGCGGTGGGATCGCCTACGACTTCAAACAACTGTCTGCCAGCGGTGAGATCGCGACAACGGAGGCCAGCAGCGAAGAGATGCAGTTGACTGTATGCTGAGCAGCTCAACGACGATCCGGGAGCAGTGCAACGAGCCCTGTGTGACGACTGGTTGCCTGCAGCGGAACGACTGCGCGGAATTCCTGCCTGCGAGGTTTGGTGAGTGCGGGACTTTCTTCTTCTGAGCTTTGCCAGGCTTTTGTTAGTGTTAGAAACAGAGCTGGTAATTGTGGTTGTCGTTGATGCCGGGTTAGTTTGCGGCAAGACAATAATAGGCAGTAGAGAAAGCAGCATTCAGAGCAGCCATGGATTTGAAGTCGTTGCGCAAACCGAAATTGTTGGAGCTTGCAAGAGAGTTGGGTCTGGATGTCTCGGACAAACTCAGAAAACCAGAACTGCTAAAGGCTATTCTGGAGTTAGAGGCTGAGGATGACGAGCTGTCGGAATGCCTTGAGACTATTGAGGAGAGGTCAAAAAGACAGGAGCGCGAACTTAAAGAGCAAAAAGAGAAACAGGAGCGCGAACTTAAAGAGCAAAAAGAGAGACAGGAGCGCGAACTTAAAGAACAGAAAGAAAAAGAAGAGCGTGAACTTAAAGAACAGAAAGAAAAAGAAGAGCGTGAACGTAAAGAACAAAAAGAGCGAGAGCAACAAGAGAAAAAAGAAGAGCGCGAACACGCTTTGGAAATGAAGCGTCTCGAGGTAGAGATGGAACGCGCTCGTAATGGAAGTCAGGCACACGGTGCAGGAGAACGAGTATTGTTCAAAATGACTGACCTGATGCGGCCGTTTAAGCTTGGAGAGGACATTGGTTTGTTCCTGGTTAACTTTGAGCGAACGTGCGAGAAGCAGGGGTTCTCTCGGGAAACGTGGCCACAGCGCTTGCTCACTTTGTTACCCGGCGAGGCGGCCGACGTAGTCGCTCGCTTGGATAGAGAGGAGGCAGAGGATTTCGACAAAGTAAAATCGAGTCTGCTAAAAAAGTACCGGCTGTCTGCGGAGGCGTTCCGTCGGAAGTTTCGGGAAAATGAGAAAGGCAAAAGTGAGTCATATACAGAGTTTGCGTATAGGCTTATGTCAAACATGCAGGAGTGGCTCAAAGAAGAGAAAGCGTTCGGTGACCACGATAAAGTTCTGCAGTGTTTCGGGCTAGAACAGTTTTATAGTCGGTTACCGGAGAACGTGCGATACTGGGTCTTGGATAGGCCAGACGTTTGTACGGTGGCTAAAGCCGCTGAGCTAGCCGAGGAGTTTGTGACGCGTCGGGCTCGCGGAGCTAAGGACGGTCAAAAGGGTGAATTTGGCTCGAAGTTTGAGAGGCCGAAGTTCACACCCATGAGAGCAAAGGGGAACACGCGTAGTGCGGATGCGAGTGGAAGCAGTGCGACCGAACCTAAGGAGACGGCGGCAGCCGAAGCCGAACGCAGAAAGCGGTTCGAGATGAGGCAAGCGCGCGTTTGTTATACGTGCCAGAAGCCGGGTCACTTTTCGGCGCAGTGTCCGGAAACAACACCAAAAGTTGTGTTTTTTTCAATAGGCAGCACTGACGAGAACATGAAGCTTCTCGAGCCTTACATGCGAGACCTCCTCGTGAACGGGAAAGAGTGCCGAGTGCTTCGCGATTCCGCAGCAACGATGGATGTAGTTCACCCGTCTTACGTAGAACCCCATATGTTCACGGGCGAGTGCGCATGGATCAAGCAAGCCGTGGAAGCTCATAGCGTGTGTCTGCCAGTAGCAAAGGTGCTTATTGAAGGACCTTTCGGAGCGCTTGAGACGGAGGCGGCAGTGTCATCTATGCTGCCACCCCAGTACCCGTACCTATTTTCAAACAGGTGCGATCACCTCCTGCGCGAGAAGGGGCTTTTGTTTGGTGAAGCTAGTGTTCAGGCCTTAACCAGATCGAAGGTTCGGGAGCTCGCTGCAAAGGCGGTAGTTGCGGGGCCGACGTTATCAAACAACGAAAAAGGGTCAGATGCGCAGCAAGCTGATATTCAGAGCACGCCCGAACTGAATAAACTTGAGTCTGTAACGTTAAAGGCACCAGATACCGGAGAGGAAAATCCCGATGCGGGAAAGTTAGAAGAGCTATCTACTGATTTGCTCATCGCGCCTACGTCAGACGGACTTGATAGGTTGCTAAAAGTCAGCCGGTCGGCTTTGATAGCCGAGCAAAAAAAGGATGGCAGCCTGGAAAACGTGCGCTGCAATGTCAAAGAAGGTATCGCCAGGAAAACTGCGCGTTTTGTGGAAAGAGGTGGAGTCCTGTACCGGAAGTATCTAGACCGCCGAGGAGTGGAGTTCGATCAGCTGGTCGTGCCTCAATGCTATCGTCAGGATCTGTTGCGCTTGTCACACGGGGGTTCGTGGTCCGGACACCTAGGAGTTAAGAAAACTAAGGACCGTCTCTTGCAAGAGTACTATTGGCCAGGGTGTTTTCGGGACGCAGACCATTTCGTGAGGACATGTGACACTTGTCAGCGGGTGGGCAAACCAGGGGACAAATCAAGGGCGCCGTTGAAATTGGTACCTATCATAACGGAGCCTTTTAGACGGCTCGTTATTGATACAGTGGGACCTCTGCCGGTAACAGCCACGGGGTACAGACACATTTTGACTGTGATCTGCCCAGCGACAAAGTTCCCTGAAGCAGTGCCGCTTAAAGAACTCAGCTCAGTTGAGATAGTCAATGCACTACTGTCCATATTTGCGCGAGTTGGTTTTCCTGCGGAAATCCAATCAGATCAGGGCACAGTGTTTACTAGCGCTTTGACGACAACTTTTCTCGAAAGGTGTGGGATAAAGCTGCTACACAGCTCAGTGTACCACCCACAGTCGAATTCCGTTGAGAAGCTCCACTCCGTCATGAAGCGCGTGTTGAGAGCGTTGTGTTTTGAACATCGAACTGACTGGGAGCTGTGTCTGCCTGGGGTGATGTTTGCTTTAAGGACCGCGCCGCATGCGGCTACGGGGTTTTCGCCAGCTGAACTGGTGTACGGTCGCTCGCTTCGGTCTCCGCTTCGCATGCTTCGAGAATCATGGGAAGGTAGGGGCGACGACCCAGTCGTGGTGGAGTACGTGCTTAAGCTCCTCGAACGCTTAAGAAGGGCACAGGAGTTGTCAGGTGAAGCAATGGCAAAGGCCCAGCAGAGGGCCAAGGTTTATTATGATCGGACAGCCAGGGCCCGTCGTTTTGAGGTGGGCGATGAGGTCATGATATTGCGCACATCGCTAAACAACAAACTAGACGTGCAGTGGGAGGGCCCAGCACGAATTGTTCAGAAACTGTCGGACGTTAACTACGTGGTAAGTCTGCCAGGAAAGCGGAAAGCACAGCAAGTTTACCACTGTAATCTGCTCAAACCTTATAGACAAAGGGAAGCAGTGGTGTGCATGATGGTAAACGTTCCTGAAGAGCTTCCGGTCGAGCTTCCGGGACTAGGCTCAGTGACGAACAGGGAAGACACCGGTCAAGTCATTAGTGACCTTATCAGTAAAGCACCGCTGTCGCCCGAGCAGAAAACCGAACTACACCAGCTATTACAAGAGTTTCAAGGTCTGTTCTCTGAGAGGCCTGGTAGGACTTCTGTACTTACTCATGATATAGAACTTACCTCCCCAGAGCCAGTACGATCCAAGGCGTATCGGGTGTGACCCCGCCAGAGCGATATTATGGAGGCTGAGGTAAAGAAAATGCTACAGCTCGGTGTTATTGAGGCAGGTGAGAGTGATTATACCTCCCCTTTGATTTTAGTTGAGGTACCGGGCAAGGAACCTCGTCCTTGCGTCGACTACCGCAGGCTTAATTCCATCACTAAGGATCAAATTTATCCGATCCCTAACATCGAGGAGCGCCTTGAGAAAGTTAGTAGCGCTCAGTTTATTTCCACCCTAGATCTTGTCAGGGGTTATTGGCAGGTTCCACTTACAGAAGAGGCTAGTAGGTATGCGGCGTTCATTTCACCAATGGGAACATTCCGTCCTAAAGTGTTGAGTTTTGGTTTGAAGAACGCGCCATACTGTTTTTCAAGCCTCATGGATAAAGTGTTGCGGGGACAGCAAGAATTCGCTTTACCGTATCTAGACGACGTAGCGATATTCTCCGCATCCTGGTCTGAGCATATGGCACACTTGCGGGCAGTGCTAACCCGCCTGCGCGAAGCGGGCTTGACAGTAAAGGCTCCTAAGTGCCAGTTAGCACAGGCCGAGGTTGTCTACCTCGGTCACGTGATTGGTCAGGGTCGTCGCCGCCCCTCTGAAATAAAAGTGGCCGCTGTGCGAGACTTTCCGCAACCGCGCACGAAGACCGATATTCGGTCGTTCTTAGGTGTCGCCGGCTACTATCAGAGGTACATCCCCAGGTACTCTGATATCGCGGCTCCCCTGACGGATGCTCTAAGAAAGACAGAGCCTCAAACAGTCGTCTGGGACGAGACAAAGGAAAGAGCGTTTAGCGCCCTAAAGAGTGCCCTAACAAGCCAGCCTGTGCTACGATCGCCAGACTATACAAAAGGGTTCGTTGTTCAGTGCGATGCTAGTGAGCGAGGCATGGGCGTTGTACTGTGCCAACGGGAAAATGGAGAAGTAGAACACCCCGTCCTGTATGCTAGTCGTAAGCTGACCAGTCGTGAGCAGGCGTATAGCGCCACCGAGAAAGAGTGTGCATGTCTCGTGTGGGCCGTTCAGAAATTGTCATGCTATCTAGCCGGCTCGAGGTTTATCATTGAGACGGATCACTGCCCTCTCCAATGGCTGCAGACCATCTCTCCCAAAAATGGCCGCCTCCTGCGCTGGAGCCTCGCTTTGCAACAATATTCCTTTGAGGTGCGTTACAAAAAGGGGAGTCTCAACGGTAACGCCGATGGCTTAAGTCGAAGCCCCTAACGTAGGAATCAGCCTCAAAATTGTTTGTTACTGATGTTTTTCTTCCTGAGGCAGGATTTTTTTTTTAACATATTGCTTTTGTTTAGTGTTTCAAAGTGATGATATGCTTTCTAGTGCAATTTTCCAATTTGTGGACGCGTTCTGAGTGATGCTAGACTACTGTAAGGAACTAGGCAGTGGTATAAAAGGGGAAAGAGCCTGGCAGGGCTTAGTGAGGGTTGTGCCGTGCTTGCTGACTGAGCGGTTGAGTTTCAGCGTAGTTCTAACGCTTGCCGGGAACGAGAACAAAAATGTGAACTCTCCCGAAGTCACTTTGCAGTGTCCCGTGCGAACCTGAACGAGAGAACGAGGCCTTCTCTGTGCGCTGCGCTCAAGAAACGTCGAGGGACGCCCGACTTCGGTTATGAGCATCATCGAGCGACATCCCTCCGGACAGCGGATGCAGTCCCCTGTCCATCGGGATCTCCTTCCCCCGGCGGGGCGGTCTGTTGCGTTTCGCCTGCGACACGTGGTTTTGCCGGCGCGACTGCGGCGGGGCGGCAGACATTTTGGCCCGATCATCGTCGCCGCAACGCTCATCGGCAGGTGTTTCCAGGCGCGACTGCGGCGATGCGACCGCAAAGGATCACCCTCTCATTCCAGTCATTGTGCCCGAACCAGGCGATGCGAAAGCAGGGATCATCCGCTCATTACAGTCATTGTGCCCGACCGGCAGCGCTACGACAGGGTGCTACGAGATCGTGCTCGACATGGTGCTACGGCAGCGCTACGACAGTGTGCGTCACCATTAGCCCATTGTACATTCACGTGCTCGTCTTTTGAGGGGTTCCTTCTTGCCCTCAACTGCGAGAGTATAAAAACAGCTGCCCCCGGACGCCAAAAGAAGGGCTCCGATTTCTTCTGTTGAGTGAAGTGCTCTCCCGTCTCTCTACTTCGGTCAACCTGACCGCCAACTCTTTGCGATGTTAAAATAAACAAGTTGTTTTGTTGTTACCAGTCGACTCATGCTTTGCCGAGACCTTCGGATGCTTCCCGTTGTACCCCAGGCCGCCAGGCCAACGCTACCCTTGGGGCTTGCGACCCAGGTACAACCACGGGCGTCAGCGCCGAGTTCCCAACCGATCGCGCCAGCGGTGCGATCCAAACAGTAGTTAATGGCTTCAAGTAAAGCAAGATTCAGGAGAAAACGGCGAAGAATGAAAGGCGAGGAGCATTCCGACTGCCTTGCTTTTCAGTAAGCACCTTCAGTTTCCTGGAGAATACCAGTGACTCTGAGGCAGGGCAACCCATTTCCCACTTCAAAAGTGCACTATATACCAATCTAGATGGATCCGGCATTTTCTTCTAGTGTCCCCTCTCAAAGCCTTGGAGCGCCGGTGCTTGGGACAGAAGGGGGCGTGTGTTCGTCATCGTCGTCGGCGTGTGACAAAGGGCGAAACGAAAAAAAAAAAAAGATACCAAAATCAAATCGCTAGACGAGGCAGGGACACCATAAAGCTGCCGCCGGCCAGCCAGCGTATGCCGTATTTACTCGTGTCTTACTCGTGTATAAGGCCCGCACATTTCGCTTTTTTTTTTTTTTACTTTTGGCAGGGTGTCGCTCGTATACCCGTTGGGCATATAACTCGGAAGGAAATTTCGTATCCGCTAAAACGGCGGACGACTTTGCGAGCGGCGCACAAAGTAATGCAAACGCCGGATAAGCACCACACGCACATTTATTCCGCATACAGCACCGCTGGTCAAGTTCTGCTCGACGACTCATCGCTCTTGCTCACGATGTCACTTACGTCATCATCGCAGCTTACTATACGTCATCGGCACATTACTAAAGATGGTTGTCCTCGGGGCGGAACGTTAGATATTACGGCAACTTTAATGCTTGGTTGGAATGGTGGTCAAAACTTTCACCGAAAGCCATAAGTTCAACTTGCAGTCTTTTTTACGGGAAACTGGCCAGTGTGAACGCCTTTGACTTGATGGTGCTTCCCGCGCACGTGCACGAATTCAACGTGTCTTCCCTCCCTACCTCCCTGTCTCCCTCTCTTTCTCTCATCTTTCTGTCCCCCTTTCTCTTCCCCCAGCGTAGGGTAGCCAATAAGATGCTTTTATGGTTAACATCCCTGCCTTCTCCCTTTCTTTTCTTCTCTCTGTTCGGTAGCGTCTCTTAAAGATTTGACCTCGAAAGTGGTGCATGTGGGTCTTGCACGAGTAAATACGTTATATGTCTCGGGGCTGGACAATGGGCCGTTACTCGCGCCTCGCCCCGTATCCGACAGACGCCCCGACGTGAGAGACCAGGCGCGGGGTGGAGAAGGTCATACGCGCATGCGCAGTGTGGACATGGCGAGAATTCGTGCCCAGAGAATGCGGGAACGTGTTAATGAATGCGAAATGTGTTGTTATACATCCGGGACAACGACGCTTTCGTGCGTGCCCTTTCCCCGATCCCCGCTGACGCATGAGCGTGCGGCCAAGTGTTGTCCACTCATGTGAATGTCTGGACACCGTCAGCAAACTATACGGGAACGGCCGTTGAACGTGGCGAACGTCTACAGAACGTTTTCGAAGTATTTGCACTAGGCCACGGCACGATGCTCTACACCACACGCACCATATTCTCTTGCGGCCCGTACGAACGACCACGTCTAATAAGTTTCTATCATCATCATCATCATCATCATCATCATCATCATCATCATCATCATCCTGGTTACGCCCACTGCAGGGCAAAGGCCTCTTCCATACTTCTCCAACTACCCCGGTCATGTACTAATTGTGGCCATGTCGTCCCTGCAAACTTCTTAATCTCATCCGCCCACCTAACTTTCTGCCGCCCTCTGCTACGCTTCCCTTCCCTTGGAATCCATTTCGTAACTCTCAATGACCATCGATTATCTTACCTCCTCATTACGTGTCCTGCCCATGCCCCCCCCCCCCCCCCCCCATTTCTTTTTCTTGATTTCAACTAAGATGTCATTAACTCGCGTTTGTTCCCTTACCCAATCTGCTCTTGTCTTATCCTTTAACGTTGCACCTATCATTCTTCTTTCCATAACAGCAGGGACCGAATTATCAAAGCTTTTCATTCGCGAGTGCTCTTTGCCATTGGCTGGCCGCCTTCCCTAACAGTAAGCTCAGCGCCGAGATTGGCTGGATTGTTCTCTTAGGAACAACTCTAGCGTAAGAGGTTTTTGTGAATGCGGGCCCAGATTCTAGCAGATTCCAACTGCCGAAGCAGCAGACTGTCAGACATGTTGTTCATTGTATGCTGCGTCGGATGCTGCGTATATCCACGGGTCTACGGCTTCAAATGGCAAACACGTACGCGTCAGAATCGCTCCATCCATCGACAATGCAGCTCGAACTGTCGGAACCTGTTGGAACATGCTGTAACTTCCCGGAAATCATGCGAGACTCGCGGGAACTTTGTTAGATGCCTTGTGGGTACGACAAATACGATGTGCCAGTACGTGCTAGGTAGGTACCTACACGTAGCTAGAACTGAGCTGGTTGGAATATGTTCATGATCTGTCAGCGCAACAACTAAGCAAAAACGAAAAAAAAGTCAATGCATTTGTGATCGTGTCTTCATTTTGTTTTTTGTCTGGCCGTTGCGATGACAGATCGTGCACGTCTACATGTGTTTCGCGATTAAACGGACAAAGCCCGAACTCCGTTCCACGTCAAGAAAAATTAGAACTCTATCAACCTTATTGATGGCCATGGAGTGTACATACCCACCAAGAAAGAAAAAAAAATTCCTACGACATGTTATTTGTGTTGAATATCAATTACTACATCAATTGATTTATCTAGTTGGCTTGCTCAAGTATACACAACTGAAACATCGCTTCAGCGTATCAGAATCGCTTCTACTGGGTTTGCGTTAGTTTGTCACGCTTAAATGAGGAATGGTATCCAGTTGAAAGCTTGATGGATTGAATGAGTTTAACCAATCGTGACAAGTTCAATGGTGGTTTCAAGGAGTTGAATGGGTTTCGCGGGGTAATTTTTTTTTTTATGTTCTCCTCTGTGATGGATGGAAACTGCAGAGGAAGAACGACGAAAGCGTAGGAACAAACAACCGTCGGCGCTGGCGGGAAAATGTCTCCGGCGTTGGCTCGGGGCCGGACAGCGTACGGGTTATCCGTGACGGCTGCTGCCGCCGGAACAAAGGGGCGTGCGTCTAGTGAGACGTACGAGAAAAGGCGAGGCTGAGAAGGCACTGGGCGAGAGAAAGGGAGGTCGAAGAAAGATGAACGGGATTCCGCTCGGCGCGGAGGGGAGAGGGGGGCGGGCGGAAATTGGGTCGCGAGCCTTTCGGCCCGGGCAACAACAGCGATGCCGGAAACAAAAGAAGGGGCCGCCCTTTCTCGCCGTCTCTTGAGACGCGAGGCGCCTCGCCACCGTCCGTTGGTCAAGCGAAAGCTCGTCGCCCACTCCACGCACGGCCTGCATGCGCGCATACTACCTGTGTGTATACACAACAGGGGCGCCCAACTTCGCCGCGTTCCTTAGCGCCGCGCTCGACGCCGGCATCTTGCCCGGTGGTCCGCCACGGCGGCTGCAACGGCGCGCGCGCGCGCTGGATGCGATGTGGGAGTTGAGAGCAGTCCACGGTGGCTCGATCCTAGCGGAGAAACTGCCGGGAACTGGACTGTAGGCGACCCCCGCCCTCCCACCACGCCGGGACTTTTGCGCTGTCGTACGGGGAAACGTAAATAAGAATGAAATAATTCGGCAGTTTTGCCCGAAGGCGAAGCATGGAAAACGATATCAAGGTCTACAGTGTTGCGCTTCAAGGCGACTCAGAAAGCTGGAGTGATGGGGAGCACCCAACGGCGTTGCAGGCCTCGCATCTCGATGGTGCACGAGATGTAGTAGTATAGCAAACAAAACAAAAAAAAATTCATTTATTATTTAGGTTGTTAGTATTCCCAGGGCGTGGTTCCCTTAGTCCAGGGATCCAATTGCTGCTATGAACCGGTTGTCCCGGTCGATCGGTTTACTATGGTCGACCAGGACGGGGCAGGAAATAGCGGCTTCCCACTGCAAGAGGGATGGGTTCGGTACTGGAAGTTGGGCAGGTGGTTTAATTGGCGCATTCTCACGCAGAATGGTAAAGGTTTGGGCGTCGTACATGTAGCACTATAAGCATCAGTTCAGGCTACAGCGGCCTGTCCAAGTCTGTTGTACTTAAAAAAAAAATACAACGGTGCCCTCGTCGCACTCCGTTGCGATGGCTTGTGACGTCGATATTCTGAATTTACTTCTAGAATGCCGACATACTATCACCACACAGCGCGTGCTGTGCGGTAATAAGTATGAGGAGACAGTGACCAACTGCGACTGTGTATCTGCGCTCCCTATCCTTCTCTCTCTCAACTTCCCTGTCACTTTATCACCCTCTCCCCTCTCTCCCCAGAGTGGGACAGTAAACCAGATCTTCCCCTCCTGTTAACCTCCCTGCATTTTCCCCCTTTCTTCTGTCTCTCTCTCTTTTCTGTCACAGTGTCGCCTCGGCGATAGTATCACCGTCAGGCGCGCGCTGATTGGCTGGTTGAGCAAAATCGTATGAGCTGATTGGTTGGTCGAGCACTACGTCACGGGAAGACGTATAGTATCGCCGAAGAGATGCTATACTAAGAGCGCGGCGTGACGGCGCGTCCACTTGGATTCGCTCGCTTTTTTGGAGCCAAACACACTGCTCGTCGCCGGAGACCTTCTCGTCATGCCTCTAAAATCAGCCACCCACGTGCCGGCAAGCGCGTAGATACCGTGGCACGACAACGCCAGCGGCGCCGGCGCAATTAACGCGGCTCGGGCGTCCTTGTAATTGTTTATCGTAATTGAAACACGCTCTATTAAAACGAGCTGTGAGAGCTGTTCAGCAAGGCCGCATCAGCCACGCGGTCTGAGAACTCCGGGAGGGTTCGCCTATGGAAAACTTCGATCTAGTAACATTTTAGCATTCGCGAACGCTAACACGTACGAGATAGAGAATGAGCTTTAATGAAAGGCAGGGCTCAATGACCTAAAGGGTAGGGGTGCGGGCAAAGGGTGCGGATCATAAGATAAACAAAATAAGCAAATAGATAAACAGCAGCGATGGGGCAATAAACAGGCCGAAGGGAGTTGTCCGTTCGCAGACATGTGGCACGGCTGCCATGATAAACTTACGCGGTGATATAGCGCATCGAATCTCGTTTTCCTGCTTATGGTTCTTTTGAATAATAAAATTAGGCTAAATGATACGTTTTCCTAAACAGAAAATATTATTTCGCTCTTTACGTGGGCGCGGCCAGCGGCTACAATGGCCTCCCGTTAGGAGGTCCTGACAGTAGCTCCTCAGGATTAAATAAAGTTCGTTGTCTGTCTGTCGCTCTATACAACTCAGCATCTTGATTTTTCTGCTACATTTTCTCCTAAAAGTAAAGGGTATGCGATCTTGAGCAGCAATGACTGTTTTGAAAGATAAAATAGGCAAAGTTGGGAAGATGCAATGAGGTCCATTCAAGTTAATGACCTGGGTTCGGAGATGTTTATACAATTTTACAACACTGATACACGCTATGCTTTTTTAAACAATTATTGCGCACGATAAACCTCCCCTCTTAGAATAGCGACTTGGAAAGGAGGTACTCGGCAAGTCTATTTTTGCGGCGCTGTGTGGTACGTCTGTCATGTTGCGCAGCTGCCATTAGGTGTTACTAGATAACATCTATTGGTGGCTCACTTTGACAACCGTAGTCGATGGTTTCTGCGTAGTATTTTATTCAGCGAGAGCTTGTACTTTGCGATACAGTCGTCTCAAGAAGATGACGCGTAAAGCTTCTGGGAAGTAGGTAAAGGAAGCTTCGCCTTAAAACATCATACGAACGTAAGTATAAGTGCGCTATATTGTAAGAAGCCCGCGCATACGCGCCACGACTGGCGCTCAAGGTACTTTGCGTGTATTCGCGGGCTTCTTTCACGCTCGGAAAAGCCCTTTTACGTAGCACGCATTGAGCAACAGAAAGCTGTATCGGGAGCTTTTCGTGTTGCTCTACAATTTTCTCGCTGACACTTTTCATCTAAATATAATATCTGAGAAGTTGTCTAATTAATTTTGACGGATTACGTAATTAGGCGGAGCGCAAAAGATACTCTTCAGTATCTCCAAGGGATGGCAAACAACATTACCTCGGTTCCGTCCAGCTACGTGGCACTTTCATGATACATTTTTTTTTCTCTCTTGCAAATCTTGGTGCATGATAGTTGGGACACCCTGTACAATCTGATTCGTGTTAAGAGAATTTATTTCTCCGCGCGAGCTGTCGTTGTGTGCAAGAGACAAATTACAACAAGGGAACAGTAAGAACGAGAGTAAACCGCACGGCACGAACGTACTTGACAACAAAAAGTCGGAAAATAATAATAATAAACGGGAGGCATTTCCACTACGTCACCCACGAAGACAGCGCACTAGAGCGTGTCGACATAACTGAAGGCGCGAAACGCAGCTCTGACTACTGAGGCATGTCAGTGCTTTAAGCTGGCAAAAAAAAGAAAGAAAGAAACCTCGGCGGCTCAGCGCTATAGCAGTACTGATTTGCGTGCGAGTGAGCCATTTGGCAGCACAGCAGCTGCAGCCACGATCCGCGAAGTCGGAGAGGGCTCAACCGCAAAGGGAGCTTCGCCTTAAACAAACAAACAAAAAAATCGACTGCAGGGGGGGCCGGGGCCAATTGCCGCCTCATATTTCCCGACACCTCCGGTAATTACATTTCTCTCTTTTCTTTGCACGGGGAAGGCAACGTCGTGGAACAAGGACCGCTATGCATGTATCGAACGCAACAAAGACAAAAAGAAAGAAAAGAAAACGCGTAAGCGCCGGGAAGGAAATGAACCGTTCGAAATGGAATGAAACGCCGAGCGGCCTAAATGGTGACCGGTGGCATTCGACCGGCCGCCGCCTCGACAATGAATGCGACGGGCCCGGGAGAGGCACGGGGGGTATTGGTGCGTGATTACGGACTCAAAGACTAACGGGCGGCCGACGACGGAGTCGACGGTGGGTGAAATTGCCGAGCGCGCGGCATGAATGGGAAATGCGGCACAAGCGGGGTTTTGGGTTTGGTGGTGGAGGAGGAGGAGGCGGGAGGGAGGGAGGGAGGTGGTCTTCGTCCTCCATTCTTTTCGCAGAAGAGGCGAGGTCCGTGCGAGCGGCGGTGCTCGTGTGAGAAAACGGGACCCCGACCGGCATACCGCGCGTTTCTCTTACGACTCTGCTGTCTTGATTACGAAAAAAAGAGGGGGGGGGGAGAGAGAGAGAAGAAAGAAACAGGGAATTCGAGACACAAATTCTAACTTTTTTTGTTTCTATGGACAAGTTTCGTCAGAATTTGTGCCATGATCGTCAATATGATTTTTGATATAAAATTTGGGTAACAGACGTACGTTCTTTTTTACCTGACCAAATAGAATTCTGTGAAGCGCTTGATTTCAATGTGACTTTTGATAAACTAAATTTTACTGATGAACTCTTAAATTAACTACAGAAGAGGCTAGCTTTCTTTCTTTCTTTTTGCCACCTGCGTTGCCTCGGGGCAAACGACAGTTAGATGACTTCGTCCAGTCTCTTTGTTCTTGCAATGAACGAGAGATAGATAGAACAAGTATAGAGGTGGCACGTTATCCAAGTTGCACTTGGTTTGCTACCCTAAACAAAGGGATACAGAATGGTAGAAAGGAAAAAAAAGAGAAAAAAAAAGGAAAGGAACGAGAAAGGGGTAAGACGCGATAGACGCGCGCTCACACAGCAGTGTACACTTACTGTACATTTAAATGCGGTCGCAGGGCACATTCACTTACAAAAATTCAACAGGATGATGGCGGCTTTCCTGAGGCGAACGGCGGACGAGTCCACGGTCCCAATTTCTGTTATTCTGTCGACACTGTGCCATGTAGTGAACTTAAAGCCGCGTGGCGCTAAGACTGCCTTTCGTCAGAAAAAGAAAAGTAAGATTAGACCGGAACTTAGCACCTCTGTATCACTTTAACTATGCAACAGGCATACGTATAGATGGTGATGTTCAGGCAGCCTCGCCTGTCACGAGCAACCGTGCACAATTTTATTCATTAAAGTGACGTTGCCATATCTCTTACAAATTTTCGTGCGTACTGCGACGTGCGCGTGAGCTCGGCACGCCTCGAGTTTTTTTCTTTTCTTTTTTTTTTTTATGGCGAATGACCGAGCGCGAGTATGATGTCCAACATAGGGATCGCATGAGCGCCATATGACGTCACAAGGACGTCACGCTCGTCTTCGTCATCAGATCCCGTTAACCGATCCACGGCTTCTCCCGCAAACGCTGTGCTGCTCTCTTTTTTCTTTTTTCTTCTGCTAAATTAGAGCGATTTACGGCGACTCGTGGCCTGTTAATTAACCTACGAATTTCGTATTCAGGAGGTGAACACCTGTAATACATCGCTGGAAGTTCACTTCTTTTCGAAAAATGGGATGGTGGAATCGAACCTCTCTCGTCTTCCGGCGCAGCAGCCTCGTGCCCTGTAACCATTAAGCCACGAATTGGGCCCCGAACGCCCGCACGCTTCCCGTGCTTAAGTCGCTCGTTGGAACGACCGGCGAGAGCGTCAGCTGCAACTTTATCGCATTCTTGCCTCGTGACAGCTAGCCCTTTGTGACACGATGTTAGGCGTCACTGCCTTCGGGATCGGCCCACATTTTTCGTGAGATACCTATAAAGCGGTCGCAGTCCGTCTATAATGCTATCGCATTAAACGGAAGTATAGATGAGGATATGTCCTACGACCTCGTCGCAATCACTAACTAAAGCTGCACTGGTCTCTGTTTATAAAATCCGCAGTAAGGAAGCCGCAGATGTGGCCCGTGGAACTTATTGTCCATAACTAGCCGCTAGCGTATAGCGTGTTGGCTGGTCCGTCCACGTCCGAACACCTTCTAAGCACTACCTCTAGTGAGGCCCTTTGCCCCTGGACACAGCCGTCCACAGAACACGGGAGAGGTTGGGAGAGAGAGAAGGGAGGAAGGAAAGGCAGGGAAGCTAACCAGACTGAGTCCAGTTTGCTACCCTACACGTGGGGAGGGGAATGGGGAGTGAAAGAGAGAGAGAGAACTTAGGTGTAGGATGTCTATAGTCGAGCACTCAAGTCTTTTGCCTTCAGGTATATAGTGAAAAAGCGCTCGAACTGCTTTCTGCGCTAATGAACTGTGAGGCCAGGCTCCCAAGATCTTCGCTTCCGTAAATGGCCTGTCATCCAGTCTATTCAAGGCACACTGGAGAGTCTCACGGGAAGCATCCACTTTTGACGTGGAGGTAGCTCATTTTGAGTAAATAGGCTAGTAGATTCAAAGGGGCTTCACTTGAAGTCAATGAAAGAACAACCTTTTTGCAAAGGACTTTGTGCTTAATTCGCACCCTTTTCGTTAAGTATACGGACTCAGAGATGTGTGCCGTAAGGTGGTTCGCTGTTCCGCTCAACAGTTTGAAATGATAATTCATTCTGCTTCCCGAAAGGACATTTATTCCACAGTGCGGAAACCTTTTAACTGGAACAGCGGAGCATAAGGCAGCAGATTTTGAGCGTTTATTTCTGGAAACTGGCAGAAGGTTATGTTTTGCATGCTAGACGGTTACCTATTCTAGAATTACGGGAGAGAGAGAAAGAAACGAAGAGGGAAAGGTAGGGAGGTTAACTAAGCACGAGGCTCGGTTGGCTATACCGTATATACTTGGAGATGGGGAAAGGGGAAAAATAGATAAAAATGAGAGAGAAGAAAAACAGTAAAGAGTCAGTCATTGTGGACATATTCGCGGAGGAATTTCCGTTGTAACAAGCGTTCGTACAGTCCAGTAGACTTCATGAAGCACATGCTTTTGTGGCCTTTTGTATACAAGATGCATAGGCCATGGTCCCAGGATTTGTTTCTCCGAGAGCGTAGTATTACAACACGCCCCATAAAACCATTGCCTGAACTTAATTGGCAAATCTTCTTAGTAAGCAATCGCGTTGGCGATTGTCCAGAAAAAGAAATGAAAAAGAAAGCTGAAAAGTTCGTCTCTAACCCCACATATTTCTCTAATCAGACACCCATCACAAGAACACACGGTACGTCAAGCCAGTCGTCCGCGAATAAATTGCCGCGCGTCGACGAGCACTGGGTCGCTATTCGCATTTCGTTACATTTTATTGTTTACGATCGGGTGGTTAAAAAGTTATCCGTGCTCTCAGGTGTAGCGACTCTCGCGTTTATAATCTCCTCGTGGATCGCTTAGCAATGGGACGTTTTGGCCTTGGTAACGTGACTTCACAGCTCTGAGCATTCCAAAGCCGTATGCTATATCTAGATGGCCTCTCACCATCTACTTTCCCGATCTAAGCTGGCGCAAACGGCAGGCTACAAGCGTATTCTTGGAAACGCATATTTATATGCTACTAAGTGTACTATTTCTGCTCAAACGCTGAGGGCGTTTTTAAATGTACAAGCCGTTGGAATAACCTAACGTTATAATGCTTCACCCCGGTGAGAGAAAGCTTGGAACTGAAGATAAAGCAACGCGCCTGGCTGTGTAACAGCTGCGCCGCGTGGTGGTAAGCGGTCTTCAATTCATTCAGGAGGCGTCCGCATACCTGTCCTCTTCCCGTGTTCATCGCAGTGTCTACATACGTGCAGACACCGATGCGCCTGGCTGCATCTCGCATGCGCGCGAGAAGCAAGGACGCGCCGAGAGGCGAATAATCGTCCTGCGACCGCGCAGGGACCGCACAGAAACCGAGAGCGTTCGTGCGCGCCGACGACGGCCGCGGCATGAATGTGTACGACACGTCGTCGTCGCGCCTCCAAGTTCTTTTAACGCGGCCGCGGCGCCGGAATATGTAATCGCGACCCGTCAGCGCGCCTTGAGCCCGATGAAGGCGTGCCTCTCGTATACTCGCACGAGCGGATCTTCAAGTTGGCAGGAAGGACTTCCTATAGACACCACAAGAACACGCCGTCTGTACATGACTGCGTTAACGGAAAACTCTAAAAATAAGTACTAAGTTAACGTGCATTAGTGTACGTTGCATCTTTGGAATGACACAACGGCACGTCTGCAATGACGCGGAACAGCGTTTCTTTGCCGGCGATTCGAGCTGAACGAACTTTCTGAGGAAGCACATAGCAACCTCTCGTTATAACGAAATCGCTTTATTCAAAATGTTGCTTTCTTCTAAGTTTCTCGCGGTTCCGACCGCGGCGCATGCGTTTTTATCCGGATCATTACAAGTGCAGAGGCTTCGGACTCCACTTGTTATACGAAGCACGGAGCGGGAAATCCGCGCGGGACCGCTTGATGCAGCACATGCGGTGTCCCGTTGTCCCTTTCTTCTTCTCACTTTCGAGAGGCATGACGTCGCTGTGTGAGTTACTCCGCCACGCGGTGGTAGCTCCTTGCGTAAAACTGTATCGTGCGGTCAGTACAGACAGATCAGGCAACTGCTCACAGCAGTCAGCAGAATCGTGATCGTATTGTCGCGGCGTTCCAACTACGTAGCGTGCCTTTGTTTCAATATACGTTTTCCGAGTCCCCGCGCTGCCGTTATGCGCGTCCAGCGTTACTGTGGCTCTTTCCGAGACTCTCCCCTGTCATCAAAATGCCGCTTGCAACGAACTCCGCCTCATGTTTCGATTCGTTATCGCGAAGGCTTAGTTAGTCTTTCTCTTTTGCGTGCCGGAGATTAGATCATCGGTGACAGCACCTATGTTAGCTTAAAAACAGTGTTTCCAGCGCTCGAATCAGGTGCAAGCGTGTCCTAATAGTCGAGCATCGGTTAGTGGATGGACAAAAATGCGTTGCTTTCTTCGGCATCCGGGCAGCACAAGCTGGCCACTAGACAATTTGACGCGGCTTCACAAAGCCAGATCTATCTAGCACCGAATAGAGCTAAAGGACGCGTTTCTATAGGATGGCTTGCGTTCGATGAATCTTAGACGTGTGCTTCAAGTCAATGTGAAAATGTTTACTTTAGATGAGGTCTCTGTAAAAACTTCCCGAACCATTGAGCGCGTGACGTCGTCGAACGGCGTGTACATGGACCCCTACATGGAACGTCCACTGTTCTACAGGGGCCCGTTCCATCCCAGAGGTGTCAATGGCGCAGTTCACTCCTCCGCGTTTTTTCAACACTCTGCACGGCACTGCAGACGCCTCGCAACAGACTCTGGCAATCGACACTGTGGGTCGCGAAGAGAGAGAGGAACATGCGGAAGGCAGGGGTGTTAATTAAAGCCCCTTAAACTTCGTAAAGTAGTGACACTCTCCTCCTCCGTCTTCACTTCTCCTCCTTTCTCCTCTCTTCCACGCTCCCTATTCGACCGTGGCGCCGCCTACACTGCTCGAGCGTAGCAACGGCGCCTACATGCGCTCCTCGCCGTTCCGTAGACGCTTCTCGAGCAAAAATGGCGCTGATGCACGGCGCGAGTGCCCACGTGATGCTATTAGGCCAATAGCGACGCGGCGTCTGCAGACTTCAGGGGCGCAACTGCTTCCGTAGGAAAAAATGGCCGAAGGAAGAGGAAGTAAAGATTAGATTCCAGATACGGATATGGTAAGAAGAGCGTACTACGGCTCGCACACGTGCGGAAACATGGGGACTCGGAGCCACGCAACTCATGCAGCTGCGAGTTATTGACGAAGCGGTAAACGCGTGCACTGTGGAGAGTAAAAAAAAAAAAGTAGCAACGAGAGAATAGAGCGAACTATACGCTTCGAAAAAGAAAAAAGGAAAAGGAGAATAAAGGAAAAGAGTTAAACGTACTTGCTACACTCAAGCGTTATCGCTGTGAGTCATCTTCCGGCCGATGCGGGAACGGCAATACGCAAGCTCAGTATACGGGCTCCAGCCGCATCCACCAGAGATAAGAAAGAAAGGTTTAGCATACACGTACGTATGCAGAACAGGCAGGCAAGTGGCTACCGTCGCGTTAGCGAAAACAAAAGAGTATCACTGGCTCGGACGCGTGCAGCAGTGGCGCGAGCGTTTTGCCTTCGGAAACCGCTCCCTCTCCAGCCAGAGAGAGTCTCACAAAGAAATGGGAGGATACACCGACAAGAAAAAGGAGGAGGAATCGAGAAACAAACGCCAAGAGGCGCAAACGAGGCGCTCACCTTTTGGTCTTTCGCATGCAAAACGCCGAACGCTCGTCCCTCGTCGCATCCCCCCCCTCTCTCTCTCTCTCTCTCTCTCCTTGTCGAAACCGCCCGTGTCGCTCCACCAACGCGAGGAAGAGATACGCAGAGACAAAGAGGAAGCGGACACCGGAAAGCTGATCGAACGAGTCGATAGACGGAACGGCACCTCGCGCCCTCCTCCTCCTCGCGATGTCTCAAGAGAATCGGGTCAAGCGGTGACGGCGGAGCCGTGAAATCCGTTTCGCGAAGCCGTCGAGGGATGACCTCCCTTGTGTACGCGTCAGCCGCCCGTTGTTGTTCTTGTCCTCGTTTGTTACTTTCTCGAGAAAGAGGAGAGCGTCTCGTACGTGTACAGGCACGAGCGAATTTGTATGACAAAAGTGGTGAGACTCGCTATGCCCGGCGCCCCCGAGTTCCTGGCTGAGAAAGCGATCGCCCTGCGCCATCTGCGTCCTATATATACACTCCACTCTAGAAATTTTAAAGCGAAGCCACTTCACTGGGGTTCGGCGTTCGTTGCTTTCACGTCGGATATATATATATATATATATATATATATATATATATATATATATATATATATATATATATATATATATATATATATATATATATATACGTGTGTGTGTGTGTGTGTGTGTGTGTGTGTGTGTGTGTGTGTGTGTGTGTGTGTGTGTGAAGATCATATGTGTTCCGAATGCGCAGACCGCACCATCCATCTAATAAGTAAAGAAAAATTATTCACAAAACCTGAACACAATATGATAGGTTATAGGCATCTTTAAAGCACGCCTAAATTTCAAAATAAACTGGTGCTTCGCACTCAATATCTTCATTGATTTACTTAATTTTCTATGATTTAGACATTCGACATGTGCCACTTGTGCGGGGGCCACTCCTAGGCTAATCCTTCACTTCAATTTGTTTGTCCCACTCCACGGTAGTTACGCGCCAATGTGACTCCAGTGGTACCGATGCCTGAAATACACATATTTACATGTGTGTGTGCGCCACTGTGACACGAGGGACAGAAAAGCTGAGAGCTTCGCGATGCATAAACGTAACCTTTGCATGAGGTTGCACGTTGCATGGGATGCACAGACTCCAGTATGTGCGTTGGATATACATGAATTTTTTTACATCCTTCAGGGTGCTGGCCTCTCCCACGGCTAGAACCCTCACTGTTAACGGGCCCCTAAACCCGTCTGGGCTAGAAAGATTATCACAGAGTGGCTCAGTGGCTGATGTGTAATAGTGTACAATGATCGTACAGCCGCAAGAATTTCTTGAAACGGTGCAAAAATAAGAAGGGGCTGACAGATGGAGTAGCACACTGTGGTATAAAGTTTGTAAACAGGGATAAGGTGCCTCAGAAAGGCTGGCCAACGTTTCGATAGGAGGACCTATCTTCGTCAAAGGAGCAGTACCCAAAGGACCCAAAGCAGTAGCCAGCGACTTTAATGAACATGGTCATATATTTGACAAAGCAAGGCTCTATATACTACAAACAAATTTCCTTTCCCCTCGCGAAAGGAAGTATACGGAATCATACCTCATACACAAGTTTAATTGCCTACACCCGACAGGAATTAATTTGGCACGCGGCAACTTAGAATCTTTAAAAGCGGTAACTTAAATCTGAAACTCTCATATTATCAACCAAGACACAAAACACATTAGGCCACCAGCTAACTTTAATTCTTAACCTCACCTACTCTTCCATTTCGAAAAAAAAATTTTTCCTGCTTACTACTCAATTTAATGTACTCTTTCAGGTTTTTACGTCTATACCAACTGTACGACCCCCTTCTGCCATGTACACTTGCCCCCACCCGCTTCTACGCGCGTCACCCTCCTGTTTGTTATTCCGGCTTCGGTCCCCCCTCCCCTCCTCTTTTCCCTTCCTTTCTTTTTTTTTAAATCTATTTTTTTTGAAACCCCCTCATCAACACATTCCGAAGTCAATATGCCTTTTTCGGCGCCTCAACCCAGAGTATCGCCATTTCTGGATGCCGCCGTAACGACACCTACGATGAGCGACTGGGGCAGTGCCCCTTGAAAGACCATGCCGCTGCCTTTCAGTCACCCCATACATTGCACCACAGACTCCTCGTCGCCATCTTAACTATTTCAAAATTACTCGACGTATTGCTGCTATGCTACTCAAGTCACTTTCAACTCATGGTTTTTTTTTTGTGTGTGTGTGTGTCTGTTTTTCTTTTTTTTTTTTGTCTTTTGTGTTACTCGCGCACTGACAGCTTGATCGGCCGTTCTAATGCCTCAAAAACATGCCGCCAACGACTCCCCCTGAATACCTCCTAACCTTTCGCATCCCCAACACGCTCCCAAGCCCCAGTATTTCTTAAACAATTTCATTTTTCTCTTTCTTTTTCTTTCACTTCCCCCCCTTTTTTTTTTGTCTGTCTTGGTGCCGCCCTGGCTTCCCCCACCCCCCTTTTATTTCTCTTTCTCTTTTTTTCTGCTTCTATTTCCTTTCTGCCGCGTGCCCACTCTCACGCTCTTGTCCCCTCGTCTTGGGAATAAAGCTCACAGACGTCAGACGACAGCGCTTGTTTCCTCTGGTAGTCTCTCTCTTTAAAACCAGCCGCCAGCGACAACACCCGCACGTGACGTCACTGCACTAACCCTTTAAAACTAACACGCCGAGGATGACGAGGCCGCCTTTGAGGAAGATAGGTCTTCCTATCAAAACGTTGGCCAGCCTTTCTGAGGCACCTTATCCCTGTTTACAAACTTGAAACGGTGCAGTAATATGACATATTCAGGCGTTTCGACGAACGACTACGCAGTCGCCGTGCTCTCTCGTTCTCCTTCGCTCTCTCTCCCTCGCTGTCACTCTCTCCTCCTCTCATCTACACCACGGAGTGAAGCGAACGCTAAGGTGCGGGACTCACCTGCTTTTAGAGCAACTCGGACGTCACAGAGCATCTCCTTTGCTGCCTGGATCGCGAGCGGAAAATACGACCAAGCTCCAAAGGCGAGATAAAAATAAAAAGAGAAGAAAGAAAGAAATCGGAACCCTGGAGGGAAGATGGACGATGCGTGTGTGTGCCGGCCATCTATAGATGTATGTGTATACACCCGCCTCTTTCGTCGCTTTCCCTATACCCCCCTCCCCCCCCCCGCCGTCCATCTTTCTGAGGGATAGGGTGGGCGTTTCGACGCGGTGTAAGTAGCACGGAGAAACATCGCGGGGTCAACACCACGAGCTGAGCAGAGCAATCGGGCGACGTACTCGTCTTCGAGCTTGCGTATACGCTGTATAGTCGCCTGTCACTCGAGACGCAGAGCAACGGCGGCGTGATCGCTTCCGCGAGCATAAGTAAATCCGGACCCCCAGTGCCTCGGCAAACCGTGTCAGGAGGAGGGTGGGGGCTAAAGAGACTGTTGCCGGAGAACGATGTTGACTTCCTCGTTACGCCCGCTCGCTTGTACGTGTCGTCGGAGGCCTTTCTATACTCTTAATCTTCTTGTTTTGCATTGCCGTGCCTTATAAGCGCGATCTTAAAGGAAAGCGGTTTACGGGGTCGCGCCCTTTTGTTGATCCGTGCGCATCTATACGTACATATCTTTTGCTGTATATCTTTTTCACCCTGCCCGTAATTTAAAGGAAGAGCGGGTCAATCCTCTTCCTGCTCGCTGCCAGAGAGCAAGGGATTAAGGTTGTCGAACACGACAAGCACTGACCCGGTGAACGCGAGCTGGTCGAGAAAGAAGCGTGGCAGAGATTGCGATCGATTCTATCTTTCTTCTTCTTCTTTTTCGAGCGTGCAGCGGTGGACGCCGATTTCACGACGTTGCCAGGTGCGCGAGCCGCTAAACGCGAGTGCGGGGTGTTCCGCGGTGGGTGACAGGGGGCGTTGACCCCGCGTCGCGTAGCGGAGTTCTTACCGCATCTCGAACGCTCTTAAGTTGCACTGGAGACGGGGAAAGAAAAAGGATTATGTCGGTGTCACGTGGATACAGTTTAGGAGGTCACTGAGCGCTATTGTCCTTAATTGTCTACATCGCACGTTCCATATTTATTTTCATTATTTTTATTTTAGTAATACACTCTACCGAAGACACAATATGCTGGGGAGTGGTTGCATTTAGTTCGACATATTGCTGTATGCAATGTTAGTTAGTGCGGAGCAAAATAACTGATTGCAGGTGATGGTTACTTCGGATCCGGGAAAGCGGTTCCAGTCGAGTTATGTTCTGAGGAACAATGCGTTCACTGCAAGATATGGTTAGAAATTCCAAGCTTTTCTGTATGGTCCATTCTAGTCGACGTATAAGAAGCTGGAGTGATGAAACTGTCGTGAAGGGAAAAGAAACGTAGGAGATTTTGCGAACACTATAGGTACAGGCGGAAATATTTTCGGCGTGAAGCGGGAAAGTGAAGCCGCACTGAAATTTTCATGGCGCTTGTGCTTGCGTGGCGGTTGTAGTTTCGAAGAATGGAGCGAATTCCCAATATATATATATATATATATATATATATATATATATATATATATATATATATATATATATATATATATATATATATATATATATATATATATATATATATCCCTATAACTTGGCGGCCAGAAATACGAACGGAAGAAATGTTCTCGCGCGGCGCTGTGTTGTGTGATACCCTTTCCCTTTTCCCTTCCCTATTCCCTTTTCCGTCCCGTTTGTGTATTGCCGGCACTGAGTTGCTTCTTCATGACGGTCACCTTCACCACTGCATAGCACGCGAAGGCAGTTCTAATGCTGCAGCTGGCATTGAGGACGAATGCCCCTTCGAAGACGCCGACGAGCCTCGTCCTATGGCAGTCGTATAGGAGCGGACAGTTACTATAGTCTGTCGTTATAACGAAGTCGTTTCCATTCTTCTCTCTCTCTCTCTTGCATATATGTGGACTGAAAATTGAACTGCGAATTGCCTCCCCATGGTATGGGGGCACACCCTGCCAAAATCTCGAAAAAGAAACTGCGGCTTTTATAACACGAGCATGGACGCTATTTGATTCTCACAAGCTTCCTGACAGAGAGAGAGAGAGAGAGCTGTCTGCAGTTGTAGTCGTTCATCTCTCTCCTGCTTCGCCCGCAACACGTGCCAGACGTATATCGATACAGAGCTTACAATCAAGGGCTGGTGCCTTGTGAATCGTCCCAATAAGCAAAACGCTGAACGAACCTGGTGGTATCTGCATAACATTCACATTCCAGAAGTCCTGTGCTCAGGAAATGCTGGAGATCTTTTATAGAAAAACAGGGACTGTTTTTTGGATACGCGTTACATCTTATTTAAGGTGTGGCTCCCACTTGCTGACAGCCTGCTACTAACATTTAAAGTAAAATAAATCAAGTGGCTGAGCAAAAACAGGGCAAAAAGGTGAAATCGTTCTGCAGCCGCGCACGGGTCTCGCGTAACATTAAAAGGACACTAGAGAGAAATGCTAAATGAGCTTAACTTTTTTTTCCATATTCCTTGAAGACATTTGCTTAAGCTCTAGTCTGCTTACACGAACATTATCACATTTGTCTCACCAGTACAGTGTTCAGCGATTCGAACGCGATGCTCGGAGCGCATGGTAGCTGGAATTTTTTGAGCCACCGGCTGGGACGCTGAGGACACCGAGCTGACTCAGTGCGCTATAGGCGGTGAAACCGAGAGTCTTTGTAACGCATTGTGACCGCATTTGGTCCTCCAGCGATCACTGGCCAGCCGCCATGTGGCCAGGTTATCGCGTTAGAATCGCTGAGCACTATACAAAACTCTTTCTTTTTCTTTTTCCTTTTTTGTTGGTTTTTTTTTTTTGCCTTTTCGCGCCCTCCTTCTCCTAGGGAATTTCCGTCCCCGATACTCTTCTCTATGCCGAGACAGCACGTAGGTCCGTAAATATACCGCGGAAGAATTCTCTGCATTTCAATAAATTCTCTGCACATCGCTCACTAAATCAGTCTGCACAGATAAAATGTACTTCGAGAATTCTGTTTTTGGTAATGTAAAAGAAGAAATGAAGTTCAGTGTTCAATTCATTGATTTCTCCGGTTAGAGCTCCACGCCGGTACACCAGGATAACGTCACGGAATTCAATCTTTCTTTTTCCTTTTCCGGCAGTTCTGGCGCAGTAAAAGTTGTCAAACCGTGTAGCCGATATTCAACTGTAAAAAAAAAAAAATTGCTAAGCTTGAGCTGGCGTCATCAAAATCCGTGAGGTAACGGTGTGCTGGCGCGCGAACTTCATGGCGGCGTCGCTAGGAGTCTTTAATTGCATCTTTTCTGACCGACCTAGCCTCTCGTCTCCGTAATTACCTTTCTCTTTATAGTGTCCCTTTAAGCAACTGGCTAGCAGATTCAACCTGCCGGTGGTTCCTGAGCTCCAAGTACGCTAGCCCACCACTCACCACGCATTAGGTGCGAACAGGACGTGAAAAAAGAAATGATAATAATGAGAAGAGGGCTGCGCGAAGGAGAATTTTGACCGTACAATCCTGTACACTTCGAACATAGTATGATTGTGTTGTGGTGACACCATTAGCGCATATGTCTTGTCACAGGTCTGACGCGATGGCTCTTATACCTGAGCTTGCCAGGAGCTGACTACGGCAGAGTGTAACTACGCTCGAAACAGCCGGGTATACAGCCTTATGTTCCTTGCATGCCATGGATATGAGTGCCGTGCGAGGGATTCACATATCTATTTTTATTTATTATTACCCTCAGGGCCAAAGACATTAAAGAGGGGAATGTGTTAGAGCAAATGAGGAAAGAAACAAATATAAGCAGTTAGAATGTTTCAGTACAAAGGCTCCACCGCAAATGCATTCACTGAGCCAACGCGGCTGGTATTCGTGGACGCAGTAAGGGTAACCAGCAAGGCTAGTTATTTCAGTTTCAGAGAATGTATCTCGTTTTTTTTTTTTTTTGTTCTAGCGGAACGATTAAAGAGCGGCGCTAGAAGGGTCAGAACAACTACTAAACAATCAACCATAGTGGAGGCACTGGAACAGGCTGAAATATTGGACTCTTCAAAGATGGTCGCGTGCCTCGTTCGATCCATGAATAAGCCCGAAAACGAAACAAAACAAAAATTGTTGCAAGGATGACTTCGACAAACATCATTGTCACTTGGGGCGGCAGGATTTAAGAGGGAAGGAGAGAGAGAGGGGGGAGGGAGGGAGGGAGAGAGAAAGGACGGCCGAAGGCCGAATGCCGTCGATCGACTCGCGCGCGAGCCTTCGACGGCGGCAAGGTGAACGAGATGCCCGGTCGGCTTGCCAGGTGTGTAATCTATTCTTCCCCTGGTTGTATACGCAGGCAGGCGCACACGGACAGACAGAAAGAACACGATCGCACAAAGGACGCGCGCGCACTGTGGCAGTTATATGTGTACGTGTACGCGGGCTCCGAAGAACGGCGTGCTGCGTGGTATACACGCCTTGTACGTACGCAAAGCGCCGTGACACGCAGCGCTGCCGGTTAGAATGCCATATATATTAGCGAGGGCGTCGATAGCCTCGTATTGGTGCATACATGCGCGCACGTGCTAGAATAAAAAAAAAATATGCTCGTGCTCGGCTGCCGGCTCGGCCGATTCCGCCTGTACGCAGGCTGTGTGTACGCGTGGATAACTTTTGCATTGACGTACTGACCGTGTGTGCCTGTATACATGGCAGGCGATAAACCCGGCCGCGATTCCGGACATCCGCAAGCCACGAATGACTACGGCGTCAACCGCAGTCATACTCTTTATTCGTAAAAACAAATCTCGAAAGCGAAGTTTTCTTTTCTTTTTTTTTTTGCCTCTTCCACCCACTGAGCGGATGCTGGCTGCTGCTATTTTGCCTGTAGCTTACAACTACTTGGACCAGATGGCGTGTGGCACTGGGTACGTGAACACTGCTGGCCAGTCCTCCAGAATGGGTACGATCTATACTGGGCATGTGCACGGCCGAAGAGACAAGCAGAACGAAAGGCAAGGAGTGAAGAAGTCGGCTATGGAGAAGCGAAGAGAGAGAGAGAGAGAGAGCGTGCGATGAGCGAGGATCGTCTACCTACATAAAAGTGAAGAAGAAGAAGTGATGACATTTCAGGGCACATTGAAAGAAGAGTACGCATTTAGGCTGGTTGGGCTCGGTGGTCCTTTAGCTTAGCGATGTTTTCTGCTCGTAAACATTCAAAGAGATTCGCTTATCACCGATTCCAGCATATGCGTGAAATCCACCGGTTATATTTAAATGTGAGTTTGTCATTCGGCTGAAAAAAAAAATTGCCACACGGTATTGTGAAGCCCTGTTTCCCGCATAAAGTAAAAAAAAAATGAGAAAAAACTGGAATTTGGTTATGAGTCCAGTTGAGCACGTCTGATGGTTGGTTGGGAGGATCGAAGACCAACAACTCGCAGTCGACGTAAGTCAAGTACCTTTCTCTGCGGCATTATGACGCTACTAATTCGAATCAAACCATAGATGCCTCGATCCTCGTGCATGTAAGAACTGTAGCATTGGCTTAGAGATCGTAAATCGTCCATGAGGTAACGCGTATGACAGTCTGTCGGATCAGTTCGTGTGGATCGAAAGCTCTGTCAATTCTCTGTGCGGTAGCCCTCGTTCCCGGGCAGACTACAGCAGGTGTTGGATGTCTAGCGTGGCTCCCACTAATGTTTTGACTGCAGATGAACCATACAAGTAATACTTTTTTTTTTTTCCGCACCACGGCATTGTACGCAAAATAAATGTGGCGAAATAAAGCAAAAGCTGAAAATTGTTTAGCGCTTCTTTCTCACCTAAACAACTTGGCAACTTAAAACGTGGACAGAAAGATTCCCATCTTGCTGCTGCAGGCAAGTGTTGTAGAGTGCTATACGCTAAATGCCGAGGTTCACGATAGCGGTGGTGTGAAGAACACTTTTGCGACCGACTGTTTTATCTCATTATCTACATTTTCCTTATGGATTGCCTGCCCTGCGGCTGTGGTCTTTCCGACGGTGCCGTCAGACAGATGAAGTTAAGCGATTCGTAGACTTCGATGCCTTCCGTAACAGCGCTGTGCGTACGCTCAAAGAAATGGAATGACTTATTGTCACGGCAGCCGGTGATGCTAGAATATTGACCTCGCTGCACGTCTATTGCGAGGAGAGGTGGCGCATGCGCAGTGTACCTAACTTACCAGGTGTCGCGGTAACGTATACCACAAAGTTAAACTGCTTTTTTTTTTAATTTAGTTCATCGATGAGAGCGGTAAATTACTAAGCGCGGCGTCACTAAGAACGATATCCATTCATGCCGCCGAAGAAGCAAGCGTAGCACCTGCAATTACAATGAGGAGAGGCTCCTCGATTTTCTCCGATTCCCGTACAGCCATTAGGAATTACTCAGCCGGCTTCGTCTCAATGGAAGCACACAAGTTACTTATACACAGTATTAATACTGATAATTACGACCGACAGGATAGGTTTCCGGCTCACCAGGGCCACTCGGTCAGCTCCAATGGCTGCAATCCTGACGAGCAAGCTCACTCTGCTGTGCGAGATCTCACATGCCGCGCATCAGATCAGGAACTGCTCCAGGATAGCTGCGGCTTCTACAAAGACCCACTTACTACTTTTCACGAGATTACTCTCACACTGTAGGAACGGCAGGAGGTTTTTTCTCCCCTCCACCCCCCCCCCCTCCATCAGAAGCTCAATCGAGCTCAGGCAGTCACATTAAGAATGATTCAAACTAAATCTTATCCCACACCTTTTGTGCTTAACAAAATTGACCAGCATTTCCCCGCGAAATGTAAAAGCTGTGGACACACTCCGTGTCTATTTGATCATATGTTCTGGCTGTGCCCCAACCAAAGGGCTTCGGATCTCAACAGTGAGGAGGACTGGAGTCGACGCATATCCAGCGAAGTCCTCCAAGATCAACTCCTGGCTGTCCGGAGAGCTCACGACATCGGGAAAGCCTTTGGCCTACCGGTGCCTACGTGGGCGGAGCCACCGGCTTAGCCTGGGGGCTTGTGCCCTCAGACCCTAGTTTCTCTGGACTAAAATAAAGTTCTTGTCATGCCATGCCATTACAGACACGTTTGTCACTTTCACTATGCCATGGCAACAGCTGGCCACGTACACGTAGGCTTGAGAGGCGTGGTGCGAACCGTTAAAATTATGAGGTCTTACGTGCCGAAATCACGGTCTGATTGAAGCCAACCTTACTGGGGGACTCTGGAAATTCGGGCCACCTGGGGTTCTTTAACGTGCACCTAAATCTAAGTACACGGCTGTTTTCGCATTTCGTCGAAATGTGGCCGCCGTGGCCGGGATTCGATCCCGCGACCTCGTGCTTAGCAGCCCAACGCAATAGCCACTAAGCAACCACGGCGGGTGGTGCGAGCCGTCGTCCATTAACCTAAACCCGCCCCCTGGAAAATGGCGCAGAGATGAAGTTTCTCCATAGAGGAGAGAGTATACACCAGGGCGAGCCGCAGCTCTTTCTTTTCATCGCAGCAACGGTTCGGCACGCGGCAGCCGAAGAACACAGCACCTCGCACGTACACAGCGCTTCTCACGTTTCGCGCGAGGGAAAAAAAAATCGGAGCATGCACACAATACACGCGTTCGTTGACTTACAGCACGCACACGCGAGCATGCGCGACTTCACGCGTCCATCTGGCCAGTTGTGTGCAGTGCAGCGTAAGCTGCTGATGGTGGTTGCCAATAGGGACGATAACCTACCGCCTTTAAGAAAGCGAGCGAGCCATAAAAAAAAAAAAAAGAAAAGAAGAAGCCGTGGCCGCATCTTGAACGATTGAGAACTGCGATATTACGTGTACAACCTGACCTCACAGTGACGTGCGTTATTACTGTACACGTGTCGCTCGTGCAGCGTTAACAAAGGCAAGCGGAATAACTGGCGCACGTTTCAGAACGCGCCGTGGTTTCAGCGCGAAGGCACAAAGGGACATGAAAGGTAGACACAGAAAGCGAACGGGCACCACACTTGTTCGTCTGCGTGGACAAGACTAGGTGGATCCCTGGACAACTACTCCGGACACCGCGCGTCTTCGCTCGAAAGACTTAGCGGCAGACGGTTTCCGTTGTGTCGCGGTATTCTTTCTTCTTTAATATTTGTTGGAACTTTCGCTCCTTAGGCTGAAGAACATTTCGGCGTTTGGGTGGCTCGGCAGCTATGTAGTTCGAGGTTTCGATTGCCAACTGCGGCTGCTGCATTCCGACGGGGCCGGAATGCGAAAAGGCTCGTATTCTTTTAGGTGTACGTTGAAGAACCCCAGGTGATAGGAAATTGATCCAGAGCCCACCCTTTACGGCGTCTCTCGCAGGCGACCGTATGTTGCTTCGGGACCGCACCTGTTTGGCACCCTGTGTTGTTTAGGATCGCCACCGTCCGCGGCGACAAAGGCTTTTGTGTTTATTTCAGCTTCAAATGAGAAAGAGAGAGAGAGAGAGAGAGAGAGAGAAAGAGATGACAAAAAAAAAAAAACACGGCCATGGTGGACCGCTAATCCGGCCTAGATAAGAATTCTGTAATCACATCCGCATCGTTCAATCAACCAGTCAACCAGTCCCGTTCAAGTAGATTACCAACAAGAGTGGCCGGAGCAGATATGTTTCTCTATACTTTTTGTCTTCTCACTGGAACCGCTGTGCTAAATATATACGACCCGGCTTGGAAGAGTACTGCCTCCAGTGTAGCTTTTTCGCGAAAAATAAAAGAAACAGTCAAGGAGAACGCATTCTTTGGGGATGATTATCTAAGTTAATGTAATTAGCAGTTGAGTGAGGGTGGCACATGAAGCTTGGTTATAGGAAATGCATTATTAGTAGAGATTTTAATGATTACGCTCATCTTACGTTGCGTCATGTTATGTTATGCCCTGGCTGGCTGGATGGACGGATGGATATGCGATATCCCGCTGGCTGGCCCGACCGCATACCGCACTGTGTGTGCGCACTGTTACTGCGACGAAGGACCCTTGCCCATCGCTGGGCCGCTGCATGACTGTCGAACTCTCGCAACGAGGGGCGCGCATGACTCCTCACAATGTGTGCCTGCCCGCATAGCCGCCGCCGCCGCGCGCGTCGAAAATGCCGGCTTCCTTGTGCGGAGTATAGCGCCTCGTCACGAATTCTCTATATCGCCCTCCGAACGGGCCACCTTGAATGCGTATCGCGGCCGCCTCAAACCCCGTCGCCTCGAAAGAAAGAAAGAAAGAAAGAAAGCCGAGGTGTTATACTTTTGAGCGCCAGTTCACCGACATGCAGAGTAAAAAGCCTCGGCGAAAGTAAAAGAACGTAACAGTCGAGTTCGTGATTTCTGACAGGGAAAATTCGCGGCTTTCCTTCGCGTATACGTACAGCTTGCACTGACCGCAGCAGTGCGCGTCGTCCCCGCATAATGCATTCCTAATGTTTTCCCTGCATTTCGAGTCCAAATGATGCGTGGCGCGTACACATATTTGTGAATTGTGGAAGGCGTGCGCTTCGGTTTTCCTTTAATCTATATATGGGCGCCGTTGCCACGAGAAATGCGGTCGAAAAATAGCTTTTAACGGCGTCTCTCCAATGGGCGTCTCGCAGCCCGGCTGTATATGTATAGCCGAGAGCTATTGTTTCGGCCGGCTTAAGAACCTGCACGAGTGTCACAGCCAGCGCGAACGACTATCATATAGGTCGACCCACATGGCGCGTTTTGCCGGCGATCTCGCGCCTCACGGCGTCGGTGAAGCGTCTCAACGTCGGCCGCAGAAATTCAGCGCTAGAAGACGGGACGAGACAGCGAAGAACAACCAGACGTTGCGCTAACTGCACGCATCTATAAATAGCTCGCACGTGACGTCACGGAGGCACCTTCTCAACGCGTGCCGGTCTTCGAACATGGCGGTTAGGATGACGTCAGCGCATCCTACCCAGCGCCACGGGTAGCCTGCTTCAATGCCACAGGGACGCGCGGTCTGAACGCTGCTGGCGTCTGTGCCAAAACCACGGATCAACATGCACCGCGCGAGACGCCAACAGACGCAGGTTCTCACCGTGCTGTCTCACCTACATGGCCTTTACGATGACGTCATGCTGAAATGTGATCACGAACCAACTAGCCCGCCGGTCATTTCTCGCCAGCGTCCGCCGCTTTGACGGTGGTTCAGTGCCTCTTCGAGTCGGCGACGGCTTCAAGCCACGTCAAAAGATTATGCATATCCCACGCAACTGTTGGGATCGGTCATGCGAAGTACTTTTGCGGGATAAAGCTGGCTACCCTTCGGGACAGCGCAGCTGACACAACGTGAGGCGTAGAAGTACGTGCGCGACGCGAACGCTGGTGCGATGACGACAATAGGACGCTAAAGACGACGCCACGCCGACGAGGTCGGCGACGATGGCACGACGACATGATCGAATGACCGATGAACTGCTCCGACTTGCGGCACGCACGCTTGCCATTCCCCTGTCTTCATCCGCTTAATTTTACCACACAATTCGTGGTCAATGAATCGAGTGATTCAGATGATCGACCCAATCAGCTGATGGGTATGTGCGCCATGGTGTGCGCCACAACCACTGAGGTTTACAACAACAACATAATCTGAGACCGTTCTTGCGCCCCTAGATAAGAAAACGTTTTCATCACTGTTACATCTGACGTTGGCAGCCGTTTCCGCTACAGTGCGCAGTTACGCATTGAATGCTTTTGTGCTGTTCGTGTTATCTTTGTTTGTTCTTTTACCGCAGTTTATTATCATCACGTCCATTCTCTGCGTGTGATTTTCTTTATATTTCCGTCTATCCTTACCCCTTCCCCAGTGCAGCGTAGCAAACTAGATATCTATCTTCCGTTTAATGTATACCTTACTGCCTTTCGCATCTCATTTATCTTTCCCTCCTATTGCTTTGTTATTTTTTTCCTGTGGTCGCGGGACAGTTCAGGTGTCCAACAGAATATTAAGTAATTAGAGTGATAGCTGAACATGAATTAATTAGACTTATTAATTAAACTTGACTATACCAACATGTGGACCCCTACACAAACATTTGAGATGACGCCTGTTGAACTTGTTCCGGGCACACAGTTTTTCAGGCATCACAGTAAAGTTTGTGTCTATTACCAGTTCTAAAAAATGCGGCCTAAAAAAAAAAATGAGAAGAAACCTGAAATGCACTGCTATGGCAGTTATTCTCTTTCTCTTCCTTTTTTCGTGCGGCCTTCTTCCACAGTGCGGGAACACGAAGTGGAACAGCAACGCATTTCACTGGAGTTAGTAATTATGCAATTACGACGTTCCACGTAAAATAATTAACTAAAACCTAATTACTATTTCTGAAATATTTTTCAATTGATAATGCCATCGGTGATTATTACGCAGTTTGCCTACGTCCGCCGCTACTATTGAAATTAAGACAGCAAAAAATTGTCATTTTGTCTCGAATCGCCCATGCGGTCGTACAGAAACGCTCCAGACAATTTCGCAAAAAGTTTCGATTAAAAGTAAAAAAAAAAAGGTTCCGTGTGAAGTACGTTGGCTCTGGAAAGAAATGCGCGTCAACTTTTACGCCACTCTGGCCTTCTAATAAATAAATAAAGGAAAAAACAAGGTTTCAATTGTCCTTATTACGAGGGTCACTCAATCACGGGCCACTTGCCACTTGGCTCTCGGGAGGCGGAGTACTTACAACCCTCATAATCCGTGAGCGATGGTGAGAGACGTGTCACGAAAACACGTGCACACAAACAGCAAAAGAAAAGAGAATAGCGATCCCGAAAGCTACGCCATGGAAAGCTATGCCGGGCGCTGTCGCCACTTGTATCCGGCCTTCGCGTAATTATCCCTGAAAGGAACAAAGCGCGCGACGTCACGGTGAAAGAGGTCGCTCTTTAGTAGCCTCATTCTATTTTCTCTTTCTTCTTCTACTTCTTTTTTGTTTTTTTTGTCCCTTCGCTTCTTTCTTGTCATTCGTTAATTCATTACAGAGGGCCTCCTTCTACCCGCAGTCGAAGGGCCGCGTATAACAACATCTCGAAGCATGTCACAAGCGATTAAAAGCGCGCGTGCTCACGAGTTCTGAAAAAAAAAAAAGAGAGAGAGAAAGAGACAAAGAAAAAGGAACGTTGTTACAGCGCGGCCGGGGTATAGGCAGATTTATTGCCGGTTGAATGCGCTCTCGAGACAGAAAGAAAACTGGGCGGAGGCTGAAGCACGCGCAAGAATATGCCGGCCATTTATTATGGAGCCTATAGAGGAGGCCGCATAGCGACAAAACGCGTGCACGAGGTATCTGCACCAGTGGCGCTCTAGTGTGCTGCAGTCGGGGTTCGTTGCTGGAAAAAAAATAAGAAAGTAATTAACTTTCGCTTACGTAATAACATCGTGCCAGACCGCGACATTAGCCTCCGACAATCATTTTTCTCCTTCGTGTGTGTTTTTTTTTTTTTTTGGTCCCCTTCCGCGAGCGAGTGTACCGTTAATGAAAGAACCTGGGGTGGTCGACACTGATCCGCATGTATCCTTAGCTCCTTAAAAGGACACTATAGCGAAACGATAAATCATCTTAGAATGATAAAGTACTCTCTTAAAACGCTATGCTTTCTTTTTGTCCAAATTACGCTGTCATGCGTTGTTTATTAACAGAGAAATTGAAAGCCAAAGTTTCATTTCTTCTTTTCAAATTTCGCGCCGAACCGGCAGCACAGGTACGTCAGTATGACGTCACGGGTTTTAAGGTGTTTTGTCGTATTTTGGCCGCTGTGGTTCAGCGAAAGTTCTTCAAACTTGCTTAGCCCAGCCTTTCACTCTTCTAGAATACAGCGTGCAGATAAAAAAAAAAACTATGCCCTAGCAGACGATGCCGAAATCCGTGACGTCACGGAGTTCAGGTGCGGAAATTTCAACGTGGCGTCGCCACTCTCCTTCACTTTTGCGTCTTTTCTAGCGCACTAAACATCCAGCTTTCGCGATGAGAGAGCTTTCTCATTAGTATTTTACTCATTCTACAAGGGCAACTTACTAATAGAGCTCAAAATACTTTTTCTCTTAGTTATCCCTTTAAGGGGCGTCCACAGGAGGCCATGACCTTGGGCTGCCTTATGATTCAGTGTAATGATACGTTTCTTGCACGCGGGATTTACGTATAGTTGGAGCCAACGTGAAAGCGATCACCTGATTTGCATTCAGTAAAGAGAATGTTGCTTGACTTCACTCTGCAAAGAAGACATCAGAAACGTGCACGGAGGGCTCTTCGAAATTATATTCGCACTTATCGAGTATTAACGATGAAAATCCGAAGTCGCATTGCTGAAGTAATCGCTACTTGAGTACATACCGGTTAGGTGTTCCCTCTCGTGTTAGCGCACCCTCGCAATGTCATCTAAATTATTAAAAGGAAAAGCGGAAGTGTCATCTATATGCCGTCTAGTGAACTACGCGTGGTGCAGTGAAGGCCTTCGGAATCGCGTCATCCAATGAGTTACGAGAGCCGGCTGTGGGTTCCAGAGAAGGAGAGAGATGAAAATGCACACAGCTGGTCACATAGAGTGCAGCGTTTGGCATATTTTCCTCTGTGTTAGGCTGAATACGTCGCTCAAATTAATCCACAGCGGACGCCACACCGTACATGCATATTTGTTCTGGACATTAATTTCTCTACGAAAGCAGTTCGTGGCCAACAGAACGAGCCAGCGAATAGGGACACAGAAATGGTGTTTGCGAGGATAATGCGGGACAGATAAAAGATGACAGGGGGAATTTATATATGTTTCTTTCTTACCGCTCTCTCGCTACGCTTTTGCTGAAAACACGGGAAAATGTAGCCACCATGTATACGCTTATCGCCGTCTTTCGTGAGAACTGAAGTGAACGCTCATGAAAACTGAGAGCCAAGTGAGACATATATAGCTCTACTTAAGAAATTATCGGATGCGAAAGCGCACGCCGGAGAGTCTTCAGGCACCAGCACTGCTGATATGCTTTGGCTTGCCACGTTGCATGTCAACTGAGGGCACCATAGCGGTAACAGGGGCTTGCCCGATCGAGGTATCCAGGTCTTGTAAACCTGTACGAACCCATTTTCACCGGCTGACCAGACACTCGCACCATCCTTTGTCATTACTTCCAAGAACCAAACGTGGCTGTGCTTTTTTCTGAAGCAATTGCATGTCAGGCAAGCATTATACCTCCAACGTTGCAGGCCATCAACATCCCCGAGACACCTCCGTGGACCTTACCGAGACCAGTAGTGAGGTTTCAAATACCCGGAATTACGAAGAAATTCGATCTTTCTTCCATTGGCTCGAAGCAGCTCACCCTGTCCCATCTATTTACGTTATATAGTGGGACTGCACAAGTATATGCCGATGGTTCGGTCACACCATCTGCCACAACGGCGGCATATGTTATACCGCAACTTAGCATTACTCAGCAATTTCAATTGGACCACAAATCGACATTTACGACTGCGGAAGTGGTGATAATACGGCAGGATGTCGATTTTATGACGACGCAGACACCTCATAGACGGACGGTGTTCTGCAATGCCAAATCAGCGTTGCAGGCGCTAAAATTCTTTTTAAATAAAGGACCATATTACCTGCTCGTGCTGAAAATCGACGAAATTCATCACAGTGTCAAGCGAGGTTGCCACGTATCGCTTTTCAATGGATGACTGGTCACTGTGGTGTGATTGGCAATGAACTCGCTGACAGTGAGGCAAGATCGGCCTTCTCTTCCTCTGACGAAGTACGGACTGCCTACTCGCGGCATGACACCAACTATATCAAAGCGCTCATGCATGATATTACAAAGGCACACAGAGCCCTCCCTGACAACTTCCACTGACGAATACCTATGATCGACCCAGATGGTAAATTTTGTTTGCCCCCGAAGGTTACGCGGAGAAAAGCGTCATTGCTACGCAGGATTCGGTTGAGCGTTTCTTTCACCCGCCGCTACGCACACCTCATAATAATAATAATAATATTTGGGGTTTTACGTGCCAAAACCACTTTCTGATTATGAGGCACGCCGTAGTGGAGGACTCCGGAAATTTTGACCACCTGGGGTTCTTTAACGTGCACCTAAATCTAAGCACACGGGTGTTTTCGCATTTCGCCCCCATCGAAATGCGGCCGCGGTGGCCGGGATTCGATCCCGCGACCTCGTGCTCAGCAGCTGCACACCTCATCGGCCAGTCAAACAGCTCTGACTGCGAACAATGTTAGACGCCTGAAACGTTGGAACACATATTGTGCGATTGCCCAGCAGCCCAACGTCCTTCGCTGGAGCGAAGGACGTTGGATAGTTGCCTAGCCAGCGTTGGCAGGCAACCACTGTCGGATGAAGCTATTATCGGTCCACGCACGGACTGGCACTGCGACTTCAACGCGGACAACTCGAGCGCTGTTGAAGTTTCTGCAGGACACCCAGCTAGACTAGCAGCTCTAGTAGGGCCACCGTCTAATGTACATAAGCAGTCGCCACTTCTCGTATCATCACCATCCATTCCAGTACTTTCACTCACCTTCCCTCTTCCCCAAAGCAGAGTCGCAGACTAGAACGCACTAGTGCAGGTCGACCTGTCTGCATCTATCTATCTATCTATCTATCTATCTATCTATCTATCTATCTATCTATCTATCTATCTATCTATCTATCTATCTATCTATCTATCTATCTATCTATCTATCTATCTATCTATCTATCTATCTATCTATCTATCTATCTGATACAAAAAAAAATCTGCATGATGCAAGTGTATATGACACATATAACGATTTCAACAACTGTCGGATGAAACACAGTCGCAAATAGACACCGGCCATGGACTGCGGGTAAGTAACTGAACAGTCGGAAATACCTAAGCCCAAGACCCGCCCATATTATGTTGTCTATGTACCAAATTGATTCTATACGTTGTTTTAATCCACAACCACGTTAATTAGACATCACTGCGCACAGAATTTAGAGAATCGATAAACTGTTCGTGTGACGAACCCACGATGGCCGTCCTATGGTATATACGAGCCGAAAGATTAAAAAAAAAAACGTATGCTGCCTTTTACCGGTGTCGACGTATCCGGCGAAAAATCGTCGGTCTCCAACACGCTTTGCTCGGCACAAGATAACGCTCCCGTTTGTGGAATTCACGGGTGCTCGTCAAAGAGAAATATCGGCCCCTCGACGGTAGTTAATCAACAGGGCTCGCGCGCCCTCACGAGAGGAGGGAGAAGGCATGGGTGTAGGCGCCGTACTAAATTCCGCCGGTTTATTATTGCGCGCGGCGCTCAGTTGGGGCGAGTCTCAGCTTGGTCGGCTGTCAGCGGCTGCTACACGCGATCCTCGTGAAAGCGCGCTCACTCGCAAGGGGGCACTCTCGTTGGATCCCCCCCTCCTTCTTTTTTCTGCAGAGGCGAACAGACGTCGAGGGGTTGGTCGGGCCCGACCCAATTACCGGTCTGGCCCACATCGCCGCAGTCACTGCAGTCGTCCTGGGCAGACGTACGCGTCGCTGTTGAGGAGCACGTTCGTGTGTGTGTGTGTGTGTGTGTGTGTGTGTGTGTGTGTGTGCGTGTGTGTGTGTGTGTGTGTGTGTGTGTGTGTGTGTGTGTGTGTGTGTGTGTGTGTGTGTGTGTGTGTGTGTGTGTGTGTGTGTGTGTGTGTGTGTGTGTGTGTGTGTGTGTTGATTACGCGTGTGCGCCGAGTGCATGTGCATGTGTGCATGTGTGTTCGTTCGTGTGGCCGAGTTTCTTCAGTTTGTCGTCCCGCGCTGGTCCAAGATGGCCACGAGGTGGTGCTGCATTTAGTCACTGAGCCTCAGCGTAGCGAGCGTCTCGGGCAGTCCGGTGACCAATCGAAGAGCCCCGGCGTCCGTGCGCTTCTTTCTGTCAATGCGTGCGTGTTTGCGCGCGTATTCCACAACGCAATCGGACTAGGACGTATGCGAGCTGCAACGCGAAACGGCTGGCCGCATCGTCATCGTTTGTCGCAATAAAATTTGCGAACAACTGGGCCACTTGTTTTTTTTTTTTTTTTTTCTCACCACCTTGACATGTGCACGGCTGCTGACTCTCGCGCTACTTGGAGCACAACATGGAGCAGCCGTGGCGTGGAAATGACAAAACGTTCCGACACATCGTGTTTCGTTCTGTACGCGAAAAATACCATTTTGTAAACGAGGAATATTGAAAGTGTCCGTTCATTGCCTCGTCACGGTCGTGCGTCGAAACGCATTGTGCTCCGGACGCCACCGTATACAGTACTCGTGTTGACGATGATGGTGTTCACTGGCATTCCCTTCGGAAAAGGGACGGGGACAAATAGTCCCGCAGCCTGCTTGAGTTAATCGGGTTTTACTTCATCTATCGCTATATCTAGCCTTTTTCCTATATGATCTCGATCTTCAGCTTCGCATTCAAAGCATCTATAACCATTCTGTATACCACTACCAACACTTGCGATGACTCCGGTTCTATCAATCTCTTCCATATTTTTCTTCCGCCAGCACGCTAATCGTCGATCACTACACAGAGACTCAGGCCCCCTCGTTGTCACCGTAGCGAGGCGTTCTTGCCTCGATGCTTCTCAACCTCATTTCTGTAATTGCCGCGAGCACACAATATCAATACATTCTCTGTCCTGGCAACACAAGCGTCTTAAAGTTTTTGCTGGCGCGGATCCAGTGCCCATCGTTACCTGCGCGTAATGCAACATTTCTGGAAATGATGGCTACCGCAAATATTTCTTACTGCTCCGCAGCGTCCATTCAGGAAAGGCAAAGAACACCTACGGAATCAAACAAACTTATGTAGTAATTATTATTCGTGAAGTTAGCGTACCTAGAACCTTTCGCGAAACCTCGCATAATCAGCGAGTGTATATTCGTGGTAAATATATATGGTGTTGTTCGTGTTATACGAGGCTCGTGTTGATCGTGTCTCTGGTGTCCTCCGTGAGCTATAAGAAAGGCCCCCTGTTTTATGTTTAGCGAAATTAAGGGGCACGTTACATATAATGTGGTCCCTGGTAACATGCAGGCAAAGTTAAATGTGTGTACGTCAGTGGCGGCCTTCGTTTGCCAAACTGTGGTTTATGCTACTTAATGCGTATTTAATTACATTGGCTATTGTTGCATGCATTACCTGAAAAGACGGGCGCCATGGGAGGAAATTTTTTTGTCATTGACTCCTATTGCTTCCGAAACTTGGTAATGTCCGCAAAAGATGCAGGTGAAAATGGCAGAACGTCGCCAGAGTGATAGTGAAGTTTGTTTAGCGACACGTGCACAAGGAAATGCTTTCATATCGCTAGCCCTATTCAAAGTCGTGACTGTGCATGGAAGACCGAGATGAAAGTTCCAATCTGCACACAGGCTGTGTTACGTAAATATACAACAGTGCATAACAACAATGTCTCAAATACAACACAGTGGCGCTGCAACTACACCAAGCTGCAGCATGTGACATTGCCTGTATACTATGCTACACTGTCCGATGTGCCGCCTGCGAATCATAGGAATACAACACAATGAGCTCCAAACTTCTTGGCGCGGGTGCGTGTTTTGAAAAAATAATAATAATAACGACATAGTGTGCAAGCAAGTCTCGACCACCATATATAGTTGCTTAAAATACTCTTTGTTCCAACCTTCAAACCAATTTTCTAAGAGCCTCAGATGATATCTGGTACCTGAAATCTGAAGCGTTCTGTGTGTTTCGGACTTTATATGCTTAATCCCAACAATGAAAATGAAAAGGAATAGTGAGGAGTGAAACGTAATCGCGCTTTAGCAGTTATATACCGGGTGTTTCAGCGAAGACTTTAATTTTTCTAACAATTTTCCCGTGGCAAATAGCACAATTCCAGTCCACGAGCCGGTCTACTCGAAGAGTCGGACATTATTTGCGCAAGAAACTGAAATACGTAATCACAAATTAACAAAGATTACTAATTAAGTTATCGTTAATTACGTTATGACACATCTTGCAATTTACAAATTGAAATACATGATCACGTCATTAACAAAACACCCATTATGTTTTAACTATTTATCTCATGGCACATAATGCAATTACAAAATTCCAGCCGGGGAGTTCGCAAGGCGGATCCACTTGGAACGAGTTGTCATTACGATACCAGTTTCGAGATATTGATTCCCGAGCCTTGCGGAGAAATGCACTGGCGTTCCAGTTACTTTGCGCTTCAATGCATAAGACGACGTTTTGTTGAGAAAGTGGAACGACAGCGCATTTTCATCGCAAGTTTGAGGGCACATATCTCGTAAATGGTGCCATCCGCACAGTTCATTCCAAGTGGATATGCCTTGCAGTCTCACTTGCTCGAATTTGTAAACTGCAACATTTGCCATGAGTTAATTAGTTAGAAGCTTAATTAATAATTTTTTGTTAACTAGTCGATTACGCATTTGAATTTTTTTGTGAAAGCAATGCCCGCCTGTTCGAGTAGGCCAGCTCACGGACTAAAATCGGACTAAGTGGAACAGGCAAGTTAAAAATTTTTGAAAGTGTTCGCTGAAACACCAGGCATTAAAAAACGTTCTATAATATTCACAAAGTACCAGAAAAAGAAGAAACATTTTGCAAACGCAGTAGGTTTCGCTATCGTTTTATTATTATTTTTTTCCAAGACGCCGAAAATGAGCAGCTTGCGAGGCTGCATGACTGAATCACATATGTTTTCTTTTTCTTTCTTTAGATCAGTAGTTGCGGCACCAATGAATTGCCGCCCCGTTTTCTATTTCCTGTCGACGTATCTGACTAGCATGTTAGGTCCTAGGAAGTGGGATTCGTAGTAAGTTACGTAAAACGTAACGTATATGCTGACTTGGGCAAACTTGAACGATCGCCAAGGACACGCAAGCGGCTGAAGATGCCGAGACGAGATTCGCAACAGAGAACGCCGAACGTCTGAAGATGCGAAATGTGAGTTTTCAAGAAGACGACGCAATCTAGAATTGGCTACCCACCATGGTGGCTGCGACGCCCCGAAGCTGATAACAAATTCGCGATGGGGGAGGGGGGTGATTTCCGGCAATGGCCGCTACATTCGGACATGGGCGGAATGGAGCTGCCCTCGCGCACCATGTGCGTGCACGTTAAGGAACCGCAGGTTGCTGAAATTAATTTCTTGTTACGACAACTAGAGTAAAATTAAGTCGTGCGAGTACGCTGAACCACCACACCACCCTGCTGCGTCTCCTAAACAGAAACTACGCACTGCGATATAGTCGGCCTTACCGAGTGATGTGAAAAGCTTTTGTTAAACGAAAACGTCCAGCTGCATTTTATTCCATTACACTCAATTATATTCAGCTTATATTCGACTTTCAGGGTAAAATTCCTTATGTACAGCTTTTCTTGTCCTGACATTCTTGCTGCTTCACTGCGAAAGTTTCGCTGCATGCGATATTTCTTTACACTATAAGTGGTATCGTCACAATTGGGTTGCGCTGTGTATCAATGCGAGCGACACCTACAACAAACGTTTGGTCTTTTCTCTTCGCTTTCAGAGCCAGACCAAGCAGGAGGAAGTGACCGAGTTCTCGCCCACAGGTGAGTTGCAGTGCTCATCTTCTTTGTTATTTCACTAGAACGGGCTCTGCTTCCTTCTCCCGCCCCTAAAAAACACTAGAACTAGCGAGGATACTAGTTGCTATGCCTTCTTCTTCACGGCAACTTCAAACATTAAGGAAGGAAGGAAAAAGTGGAGAAGGAAAGGCAGGGAGGTTAACCAGTTTAGCTTAACCGGTTTGCTACCCTACACATGGGAGCGGGATGGGGGAAGAAAGATGGGGAGGAGAGAGAGAGAGAGCACATAACACAGCGCACACATCGTTAGTTACAGTCCGTCACTCTTGCGCGGTACCTGACATCACTGTCACAGCCGCTTGTCCAAGCCCGTCTCTTTCATAAACCGAAGTAGTCCCTTCGTCGCCTTCAGCTGCAATGTCTTCTGTCGGCGATATGTGAAAGTAGTTGCAACTGACAATGGTGTATTGTCAAGGTGCGTTAGAACGGACGCCAGGAACTGTCTCTGAACATTATATCCAGGACAGTCACACAGAATGTGTTCTAGCGTCTCCTCGCAAAGACAGGCATTGCAGAGAGCGTTGTCCGCCATTCCAATGCGAAATGAGTAAGATTTCGTGAAGGCCACCACTAGCCATAAGCGATAAAGCAGAGTGGCCTCACTTCGGCGGAGTCCAGTTGGCATACAGAGATGCATCAAAGAGGGCAGGTCGTATTGACGATTGCTCCAATTGGTCTGGCTGCTTGGTGTGCACCATCGAGAGAGCGTGATCTCCCGTGCAAGCACTCGAAGTCTGCTGGCTGCGTCGGACCGTGAAAGTGGTATGGCCTCTTCCTGTGTGTCTTCACTCAAACATTAAACTTTAAACAAGCCCTGCCCTATTTACACTAGCACCGTTACATTTGTATCACCAGTACATACCGCTCTGTAAAATAACTTGCACCCTTAAAAATTAAAAAAAGAAAATGGTGTAAGTCTCTCAAATCCTTACACCATTTTTGGGTATGTGAGTTATAGACAGATTTACACCATTTCTCACTTTTAAGGGCACAAGTAATTTTACAGTGCTGGATCCTATACTATCCTGACTTTTTCCTTTATCCTGCACTCCTTCTTCTTCATCACTTTGTGTGCACGATCCCCTTATCTATGCGGAGTACACATAGTTGACTACATACACGCCAAAACATCTGCGCAAAGCACAATTATCTGCGTTTCATTATATAGCTGTCTCTTCTATTTTCCTGAGGAACACAGCGGCTTGCTAGGACTTTCTTGTAGCAAAGGTAAACAAATAGGAATAGGGAAAGAAAAAAAAAAGAAGAGATTGTGCATATCCAACGCACATTTTCGAATCTACCTCAAGCGAACCTTACACGAAGCGCTAAATTGAATGCTATAAAGCAAAATGCGACGCGTAAAATAGTATTTCTTATTGTCATCCTATGCAGCGTGCAATGTCACGCAATCCCCTTATTTCAACTTACCGCACGGATCACAACTTTTATGATAATGCGATGGCACGAAAATTAAACGAAATAAACTGCAAGTTTGTGTTCCCGCGCTTATGCGCTGCTCGCAATTGCTATGCTGACATGCAGACAACAGTTGGTGCGAACGCACACTGCTGGACGTCGTCGCAGTGACGTCACGAGGACGCTATGTGATGCTTCTCGAGGGAAGAATGGTGCGGTAGAGGCGCACGCAGAGAGATAGATGTGCGGAGGTCAGCGCACTTGTCTACAGAACGCGCTTCTGCAGGGGCCAAAACAGCTAGCAAAGCTTGAGGAGACCACCAGGTTGTGAGAAATCGATGCAAACTGTAAATGTATAGTCACGCAAGCTCGCATCCAACCGATTTCGCGCCACACGTCATCTTTAGATGCGCAGTCCTGAGCACGTGGTTCCCGCGTTCCAGAATAGTGCGTTTACCTCTGTACGAAGTGAAATATACAGGGGTAAGGTTCTCCCCGTTTCATTGTTGTAACTGTGGCAGCGTAATGGTGCAAGCCCACGCGCTACGAGAGATCAGCCACGGTCAACGAAGGCCCGGCAGGCTTCGTACTAGAAATCCATACCTGTTTCGCCAGTCATTCCGGCTAAGAGGACTCGCAATAGCAAGCTCATGTCTGTCGCAGATAAAGCAGATGACGTAAGTGTTCTTCCACATCAATCGGCACTTGAAATGCACGCAAAAAAAGAGATATTCGCTAGGAAAGCTCACATACCACGCGCCTTGACGTACGACTTGTTCTTGCTGCGGCGCCGTCTTGTGGCTCCATCTAGCGTGAACTCGTCGCATGCGCTTCCAGACCGGTGCACGCCCCTGTACCTTCCTGCTCCCTTTTTTTTTTTTAATTTCATACTTTTTTCTTTCCGGAACTAGACAAAGGTCACACTGTAAGGACATCAGAATAGATGTCACAAACCAGCGTAAACGCCTAGTATAATTTACTGTCGTAAGGAAAGCGTAACTTGATTACGCATCTCGAAGGCACACATGACACACTGGAGGCCTCAGACAAAAATTGTGACAAGCCAGTGGAAACACGTACGTTCGACTTCCTACGGAAAATGAAAACAATAGGGAACGGTAGGAACTGTGCATTCACTCACGGTGAGACACGTAGCAACGGTCATAGGCTATCGCGCATTTCTGGCTTTATCGAAAACAAGTACCCGTAAACTTAAGGGTGTTTAGAGAGGCGCTTTAAGTGGCCCTGTAAGGTCCGCATTTGCGGCCCTTCGGCCACCGGTAATGTGCTCTATTAATGGTAATTGGCACAAAATGATGTTTATACGAAACGTATACTTCCACACGAACCGTAAAAAAAAATTACAAGAGACAACAATATGTAACTGCTGCGCCCATAATTACTGTGAGACCATAAAAGCCACCCGCCTTTTAGGCGATTATCACTGCTCGGCCCAAATGGTGCCCAAATGATGCTCAAATGATGTTACAATTTGCGCTAAATAACGCCATTATGAAGCCTAGAGTTTCCATCAGGCCCAGTAACGTTTTCCAACAGCATGCAACTGCGTAGCCACCTGTCACGTTACAGCGTGTATAACGTGACGGTTTGCGCTGAGGTCGGGTGACACCGCCCAGCCAATAAGTGGCGTCCAAATCCACCCGCCGGCGACGGTCTCCTCCGAACAACTGAAGCAGATCTCGAAAGCTCTACACTTTCTCGCGGCCCGCGTGCGTCGAAATCGATTGCAGGAGGCGGAAATACGTCATGGCCGCCATGATTTCGACACCGCTTCTTTTAATAACGTCGACGCCACCTTTATTAGGCGTTAATTTCAGTTCAAGCGCGGAGCGTCCGGCAACATGAAAGCGTGACAAAGTGCACGTTTACAAGAAGTTACCGTGTCTGCAGACTACAGCGAATATATGCTGGCTGAGCGGCGTTCACAAGTGAAAGCCGCTCCCCCGTGCAGCTCCCAGAAGCAGACCCCCTAACGACCTTGAAAGGGGGGTGGGGGGGGGCAGCTATGGAGCGGCACTTGTACGCTAACACGCATGTGCACTCTCATTGAATAGCGCAGAGACTACAAGCTATACTAAAGACAGAAATATAAAAATGCGCTCTGCGCAAAATCTATAGACGCATACACACAGCAGGAAGTGCGCGGTCTTATACGAAAGGAAAGAGAGAGAAGAGGGGGGGGGGAAGGCTGCCGCGGAGGTAAGAGTGGCCTAGAAAAAAAGGAATGCCCGCCTGGATGATGACTGCACCTAATTTAGGCGTGGATGTGCTCCGCGCGTTCTCTCCATTATACGCAGAAATGCCTCCGGGGTGGGGGGCAATGAGTGGAGTGTAATTTGGCGGCGCGCCGACTAGGCGATCTGTATGGAGTGTGAGTCGGTAAGTGCGTGGGGAGAGGAAAGCGAGGAGGGGGAGGGGGGTGGGTTGCGATCGCCTTTAAATGCCTCCCGCCGGGCTGGTATGAGCCGCCGCCTCGTAACTGTGTATACCTTTTACCATGCCTCTTTCGCCTACCATTTGCGCGGGACGCGTCCTTGAACGAGGAAGTGTTGCATATAAGTACCGTGTTAACGCGACTTTAAGGAGACAGCGAATTAAGAGCCACGCTATAGATAACTTTGGTCCGGTCAGGTATTCATTCTATACTTTATCTTATTGCTTACTAGATGCAAAAAGGGCTGGTTACAAGCGGCGAAAATGTGAAGCATTCTTTCAAACCTTTGTTTTCATTTAATTAGTAAAGGCAAGGCGCAGAAGACCAGGACTCAAGAAGAACACAAACAACAGGACCGGCACCGGTCCTGTCGTTTGTGTTCTTCTTGAGTCCTGGTCTTCTGCGCCTTGCCTTTACTAATTCAAGCATGAACCAACTAACCCAAGCAGGAGTTTTACTTGTTTTCATTTAGTTCGCGGGTGCCGATCCAATGGTAATAACTAGCCCTATTATGTTTCTCGAAGGCGACTGGACTGTACGAACGCTCGGAATTTTCAGCGAACGCTCCACTGCGAGTGTATTCACAATAACCGCCACTTTGTTATTTCTCTTATCTTTTCTTTTTCTGATTTATCTTTCCCCCTTTATCTAAGTTTAGGGTAGCCAACCGGGCACGTCCTTAATTAACCTACTCTGCTTTTCCGTCTTAATCTTTCTCCCTTTATAGCGGAGAAGTTGAAACCTTTGCTTCCCTTTCGTGAATTTCCTACCAAAACCGCAGTGTAGGCTGCAGCCACAGGAAGACGGAAGAACACAAGCGCTGACTATGAACTGGTGTGGTGGTCTATTCGTAGGAAGGGTAACGGTGGGAAGGACATATGGCTTATCAGTTCTGTGCAAGTCCTCAAGGTGGAGGAAGGTTTATGAAAGGAAAGAAAAATGGTCATGCGCTAGGATGAAGAAACTTTCCTCCATTTTACGAGCTTCCGCACAATGCCATATTCATTGTACGTATGTTTCGACAGATCAAATAATTCATCCTTGCTCCGAAAACCCACTAGCCTCCTGGTTAGAAGACGGTAGAGCGACCACCCAGAAAAGGCGTTGGTCCCGTTTTCAATTACCCAGACCAGGATGAATTTTTCTTCAACTGCGAATAAAAACTCGTATCTTCACACGGTTTTCTGAGAACCCGTGTGGGTTTGCCTTGTATCTTTGCGCTATAGTATAAGGCGGATGACAATTTTCCCGGCAATAACGTATTGATAAAGTGAAGCTTTCTTTGTCTCTTTATTCGACTTTCCAGCTGCTGCTGCTGCCATGGCTGGTTGTTGTCTTGCCGGATAGATCATATACAGGACGACGTTTCTATCGTCATAACCCTGAGCGGGGTCATTCCTGCGTTGTCATGTCGACATCGTCGTTCTATCATCCGTCCTTCGTTCGTAGTAATTCCACTGTCGGCATGCCAACGGCTTCTCATCGGAGAAGGCGAGCTTAAAATGCGGGAACATTGCGCTGGGCGGCCAGGTTCGGCATCACGTTGCCGTCGTTTTGCCATCTTCACGTCGTCGTCATACCTTTGTCATCACTGCTGGCTATACAGTCTCGCCTTACTGACCAGTACCGGACACAATGCACAACAGACACCGGATATATAATGAATATTGAGACGTCCCACAGCCGTCGTGTAGTCACCGTCACGTTGTCGCAGTGATTCCACTGTCCGTCGTGCCTTCGTCGTCGCGTCGTCGTAGTCACTGCGTCGTCGTCGTGTCACTCATGGTCGTTTCATGTTTATTTCTTCGTCGTCGTGCCATTTGCGTCCTTCCAGCATCGCCATCAGGTTGTCGCCACGCTGTGGTCGTCGTCATCCCATGAACCGCTATGCCTTCGTCATCGCATCGTCGCCATCGTTCCGTCATCGTTAAGCCATTGTCGCCATTGTGTCGTCGTCGTGCAATCGTCGCCATATTGCCTTGGTCATTCGATCGTTGTCCTTTTGTTTCAGTGGTTCCAGCGTGGTCGTGCCAATGCCATCGTGCCGTACTCGTCATGGGATAGTCGTCGTACAGTCACGTTCACGCCATCGTCCCGTTGCATTCGTCGCCATGCGTGGCACGTGTGTCATCGAGCGCGACAGCCTTAGGTTGAGCAGCGCGGTTGCCGGTGCAAATGCGCCCAACTGGGTCGCATGATCACTACTTCAGGATTGCCGCTAAGCGGGAAAAGTGTTCTCGACAAGCACCAATCGAAGCATCGCTTAAACTTATTCTCACAGCGCTCGGGGTTCACACATCTTTTTTTAATGCATAATACCAACTAAGGTACTAGTTAAATAGAGCGAGCAGGAGCTGTCGAAGTCTGTCATCATCATCATCGTCGTCGTCGTCGTCATCATCATCATCATGGCTACGCCCACTGCAGGGCAAAGGCCTCTCCCATACGTCTCCAACTACCCGCTCATGTGCCCCGTCAATTCTATGTACCCCGGCCAAGTCTATGTCACACGTAGCTAATGAAGCAACTTCAAAGCCAGCTTTCGTTGTTGCATCCTTTTCTGAGCCCTTCCAGTATTCGAGACGTACGATTTATTAATCGAGCTCAACTTAACATTCATTTTTGGCGTCCCTTTAAGGAGGCGCCAATAACGGCATTAGGTTAAGGTGCGCTAGCAAATAACGCTCGCACAACGACAAAACTGCCACTCGATCTTACCATAGGGGACAATTGGCGAGCCGCAAAAGACGCACGAATGAAAAACCAGTGGTGATTGCCGCGGTGAAGTTTCAGAACTAGTCCGTCATGACGTCACAGATTTCTAAAGCGTCTGCTCAGGTGTGGCCAAGTTTCTACCGGTAAGGACCCTAGATTGCATTCTAAGGAAGGCAAGGAGTGCTGACAAGGCAAGCATTCGCAAACAACATAGACCTATATAGCTGGGCCAATTCCAACGTCCCTTGACTAGATTTAAAATAGATAAGCTCGAATTACTTGTCCAGCTATACGAAAATGACACTCGGCGATCTTCACACGCGCTATCTGTGCCTGCAGTGTGGCACTCCACGTTTCCAAACAACGTCTCTGCGAGCGCTCTCGTAATAATTTTTTTCTATACTGAACTCGTGCGATGATATTCGAAGGAACACGCGCTGCCCTCGTTAATGTCGAACGCCGGGCGCTTAAATTCGCGTTAATACGGTATGTGCGACAACACAAATACGAAAAAAAGAAAGAGAAAACGTGGTGTGTGGCGCTTGACTTGTCCGGCAATTCCACGTACATGCCCGATGTACTCCGATACGCTACTATTGCGTCGAGATCAGCGACGATACGGATCGTTCGCTCGTTAAAGCCGGAATATATAGGACGTCCCGTTCTGGACGCAAGCGTTCGGGGCTAATAGATTCATCAGCACGCGTTCCTCTGTTTCTCTCTTTCTTCTCGTTTTTTTTCCTTTCACAGCCTCAGAGTAAGCCAGTAGGACGTTTGGTTCCCGGAAACTAGGGCGTGTTAAGTTAGCAGAGGGAAAGCCTCGTTTAGCGGAAAAATTGATAGAGGCGCGCTTTCTGTTTGAGCGCGCGGCCACGTGTAGATGCTGGGAGCGGCCGCAAAGCCGTTCGATCACCGGTTTCTTGCGACAATTGTACTTGATCACGCGATTAAACTGGCACTATAGCGGTACTCTAGGTCAGACTCGTAGATTGTGCTGCTGTCTGCAAACCTCCAATTTCATGTTTTCGAAAGAGAATATAAGGACGACTTACTGGGCGGTGTTTGGATCGGACTGCTGGTACGATCTGTTGGGAACTCGGCGCTGACGCCCGTGGTTGTACCTGGGTCGCAAGCCCCAAGGGTAGCGTTGGCCTGGCGGCCTGGGGTACAACTGGAAGCATCCGAAGGTCCCGGCAAAGCATGAGTCGACTGGTAACAACAAAACAACTGGTTTATTTTAACATCGCAAAGAGTTGGCGGTCAGGTTTGACCGAAGTAGAGAGACGGGAGAGCACTTCACTCAACAGAAGAAATCGGAGCCCTCCTTTTGGCGTCCGGGGGCAGCTGTTTTTATACTCTCGCAGTTGAGGGCAAGAAGGAACCCCTCAAAAGACGAGCACGTGAATGAACAATGGGCTAATGGTGACGCACACTGTCGTAGCGATGCCGTCGCACCATGTCGAGCACGATCTCGTAGCACCCTGTCGAGCACGATCTCGTAGCACCCTGTTGTAGCGCTGCCGGTCGGGCACAATGACTGTAATGAGAGGATGGTCCCTGCTTTGGCATCGCCTGTTTCGGGCACAATGACTGGAATGAGAGGATGATCCCTGCTTTGGCATCGCCTGTTTCGGGCACAATGGCTGTAATGAGGGGACGATCCCTGCTTTGGCATCGCCTGTTTCGGGCACAATGGCTGTAATGAGGGGACGATCCCTGCTTTGGCATCGCCTGTTTCGGGCACAATGACTGGAATGCGAGGATGGTCCCTGCTTTGGCATCGCCTGTTTCGGGCACAATGGCTGTAATGAGGGGACGATCCCTGCTTTGGCATCGCCTGTTTCGGGCACAATGACTGGAATGCGAGGGTGATCCTTTGCGGTCGCATCGCCGCAGTCGCGCCTGGAAACACCTGGCGATGAGTGTTGCGGCGACGACGATCGGGCCAAAATGTCTGCCGCCCTGCCGCAGTCGCGCCGGCAAAACCACGTGTCGCAGGCGAAACGCAACAGACCGCCCCGCCGGGGGAAGGAGATCCCGATGGACAGGGGACTGCATCCGCTGGCCGGAGGGATGTCGCTCGATGATGCTCATAACCGAAGTCGGGCGTCCCTCGACGTTTCTTGAGCGCAGCGCACAGAGAAGGCCTCGTTCTCTCGTTCAGGTTCGCACGGGACACTGCAAAGTGACTTCGGGAGAGTTCACATTTTTGTTCTCGTTCCCGGCAAGCGTTAGAACTACGCTGAAACTCAACCGCTCAGTCCGCAAGCACGGCACAACCCTCACTAAGCCCTGCCAGGCTCTTTCCCCTTTTTATTCCACTGCCTAGTTCCTTACAGTAGTCTAGCATCACTCAGAACGCGTCCACAAATTGAAAAATTGCACTAGAAAGCATATCATCACTTTGAAACACTAAACAAAAGCAATATGTTAAAAAAAATCCTGCCTCAGGAAGAAAAACATCAGTAACCAACAATTTTGAGGCTGATTCCTACGTTAGGGGCTTCGACTTAAGCCATCGGCGTTACCGTTGAGACTCCCCTTTTTGTAACGCACCTCAAAGGAATATTGTTGTAAAGCGAGGCTCCAGCGCAGGAGGCGGCCATTTTTGGGAGAGATGGTCTGCAGCCATTGGAGAGGGCAGTGATCCGTCTCAATGATAAACCTCGAGCCGGCTAGATAGCATGACAATTTCTGAACGGCCCACACGAGACACGCACACTCTTTCTCGGTGGCGCTATACGCCTGCTCACGACTGGACAGCTTACGACTAGCATACAGGACGGGGTGTTCTACTTTTCCATTTTCCCGTTGGCACAGTACAACGCCCATGCCTCGCTCACTAGCATCGCACTGAACAATGAACCCTTTTGTATAGTCTGGCGATCGTAGCACAGGCTGGCTTGTTAGGGCACTCTTTAGGGCGCTAAAAGCTCTTTCCTTTGTCTCGTCCCAGACGACTGTTTGAGGCTCTGTCTTTCTTAGAGCATCCGTCAGGGGAGCCGCGATATCAGAGTACCTAGGGATGTACCTCTGATAGTAGCCGGCGACACCCAAGAACGACCGAATATCGGTCTTTGTGCGCGGTTGCGGAAAGTCTCGCACAGCGGCCACTTTTATTTCAGAGGGGCGGCGACGACCCTGACCAATCACGTGACCGAGGTAGACAACCTCGGCCTGTGCTAACTGGCACTTAGGAGCCTTGACTGTCAAGCCCGCTTCGCGCAGGCGGGTTAGCACTGCCCGCAAGTGTGCCATATGCTCAGACCAGGATGCGGAGAATATCGCTACGTCGTCTAGATACGGTAAAGCGAATTCTTGCTGTCCCCGCAACACTTTATCCATGAGGCTTGAAAAACAGTATGGCGCGTTCTTCAAACCAAAACTCAACACTTTAGGACGGAATGTTCCCATTGGTGAAATGAACGCCGCATACCTACTAGCCTCTTCTGTAAGTGGAACCTGCCAATAACCCCTGACAAGATCTAGGGTGGAAATAAACTGAGCGCTACTAACTTTCTCAAGGCGCTCCTCGATGTTAGGGATCGGATAAATTTGATCCTTAGTGATGGAATTAAGCCTGCGGTAGTCGACGCAAGGACGAGGTTCCTTGCCCGGTACCTCAACTAAAATCAAAGGGGAGGTATAATCACTCTCACCTGCCTCAATAACACCGAGCCGTAGCATTTTCTTTACCTCCGCCTCCATAATATCGCTCTGGCGGGGTGACACCGGATACGCCTTGGATCGTACTGGCTCTGGGGAGGTAAGTTCTATATCATGAGTAAGTACAGAAGTCCTACCAGGCCTCTCAGAGAACAGACCTTGAAACTCTTGTAATAGCTGGTGTAGTTCGGTTTTCTGCTCGGGCGACAGCGGTGCTTTACTGATAAGGTCACTAATGACTTGACCGGTGTCTTCCCTGTTCGTCACTGAGCCTAGTCCTGGAAGCTCGACCGGAAGCTCTTCAGGAACGTTTATCATCATGCACACCACTGCTTCCCTTTGTCTATAAGGTTTGAGCAGATTACAGTGGTAAACTTGCTGTGCTTTCCGCTTTCCTGGCAGACTTACCACGTAGTTAACGTCCGACAGTTTCTGAACAATTCGTGCTGGGCCCTCCCACTGCACGTCTAGTTTGTTGTTTAGCGATGTGCGCAATATCATGACCTCATCGCCAACCTCAAAACGACGGGCCCTGGCTGTCCGATCATAATAAACCTTGGCCCTCTGCTGGGCCTTTGTCATTGCTTCACCTGACAACTCCTGTGCCCTTCTTAAGCGTTCGAGGAGCTTAAGCACGTACTCCACCACGACTGGGTCGTCGCCCCTACCTTCCCACGATTCTCGAAGCATGCGAAGCGGAGATCGAAGCGAGCGACCGTACACCAGTTCAGCTGGCGAAAACCCCGTAGCCGCATGCGGCGCGGTTCTTAACGCAAACATCACCCCAGGCAAACACAGCTCCCAGTCAGTTCGATGTTCAAAACACAACGCTCTCAACACGCGCTTCATGACGGAGTGGAGCTTCTCAACGGAATTCGACTGTGGGTGGTACACTGAGCTGTGTAGCAGCTTTACCCCACACCTTTCGAGAAAAGTTGTCGTCAAAGCGCTAGTAAACACTGTGCCCTGATCTGCTTGAATTTCTGCAGGAAAACCAACTCGCGCAAATATGGACAGTAGTGCATTAACTATCTCAACTGAGCTGAGTTCTTTAAGCGGCACTGCTTCAGGGAACTTTGTCGCTGGGCAGATCACAGTCAAAATGTGTCTGTACCCCGTGGCTGTTACCGGCAGAGGTCCCACAGTATCAATAACGAGCCGTCTAAAAGGCTCCGTAATGATAGGTACCAATTTCAACGGCGCCCTCGATTTGTCCCCTGGTTTGCCCACCCGCTGACAAGTGTCACATGTCCTCACGAAATGGTCTGCGTCCCGAAAACACCCTGGCCAATAGTACTCTTGCAAGAGACGGTCCTTAGTTTTCTTAACTCCAAGGTGTCCGGACCACGAACCCCCGTGTGACAAGCGCAACAGATCCTGACGATAGCATTGAGGCACGATCACCTGATCGAACTCCACTCCTCTGCGGTCTAGATACTTCCGGTACAGGACTCCACCTCTTTCCACAAAACGCGCAGTTTTCCTGGCGATACCTTCTTTGACATTGCAGCGCACGTTTTCCAGGCTGCCATCCTTTTTTTGCTCGGCTATCAAAGCCGTCCGGCTGACTTTTAGCAACCTATCAAGTCCGTCTGACGTAGGCGCGATGAGCAAATCAGTAGATAGCTCTTCTAACTTTCCCGCGTCGGGCGTTTCCTCTCCAGTATCTGGCGCCTTTAACGTTACAGACTCAAGTTTATTCAGTTCGGGCGTGCTCGGAATATCAGCTTGCTGCGCCTCTGACCCTTTTTCGTTGTTTGATAACGTCGGCCCCGCAACTACCGCCTTTGCAGCGAGCTCCCGAACCTTCGACCTGGTTAAGGCCTGAACACTAGCTTCACCAAACAAAAGCCCCTTCTCGCGCAGGAGGTGATCGGACCTGTTTGAAAATAGGTACGGGTACTGGGGTGGCAGCATAGATGACACTGCCGCCTCTGTCTCAAGCGCTCCGAAAGGTCCTTCAATAAGCACCTTTGCTACTGGCAGACACACGCTATGAGCTTCCACGGCTTGCTTGATCCACGCGCACTCGCCCGTGAACATATGGGGTTCTACGTAAGATGGGTGAACTACATCCATCGTAGCTGCGGAATCGCGAAGCACTCGGCACTCTTTCCCGTTCACGAGGAGGTCTCGCATGTAAGGCTCGAGAAGCTTCATGTTCTCGTCAGTGCTGCCTATTGAAAAAAACACAACTTTTGGTGTTGTTTCCGGACACTGCGCCGAAAAGTGACCCGGCTTCTGGCACGTATAACAAACGCCCGCTCGCCTCATCTCGAACCGCTTTCTGCGTTCGGCTTCGGCTGCCGCCGTCTCCTTAGGTTCGGTCGCACTGCTTCCACTCGCATCCGCACTACGCGTGTTCCCCTTTGCTCTCATGGGTGTGAACTTCGGCCTCTCGAACTTCGAGCCAAATTCACCCTTTTGACCATCCTTAGCTCCGCGAGCCCGACGCGTCACAAACTCCTCGGCTAGCTCAGCGGCTTTAGCCACCGTACAAACGTCTGGCCTATCCAAGACCCAGTATCGCACGTTCTCCGGTAACCGACTATAAAACTGTTCTAGCCCGAAGCACTGCAGAACTTTATCGTGGTCACCAAACGCTTTCTCTTCTTTGAGCCACTCCTGCATGTTCGACATAAGCCTATACGCAAACTCTGTATATGACTCACTTTTGCCTTTCTCATTTTCCCGAAACTTCCGACGGAACGCCTCCGCAGACAGCCGGTACTTTTTTAGCAGACTCGATTTTACTTTGTCGAAATCCTCTGCCTCCTCTCTATCCAAGCGAGCGACTACGTCGGCCGCCTCGCCGGGTAACAAAGTGAGCAAGCGCTGTGGCCACGTTTCCCGAGAGAACCCCTGCTTCTCGCACGTTCGCTCAAAGTTAACCAGGAACAAACCAATGTCCTCTCCAAGCTTAAACGGCCGCATCAGGTCAGTCATTTTGAACAATACTCGTTCTCCTGCACCGTGTGCCTGACTTCCATTACGAGCGCGTTCCATCTCTACCTCGAGACGCTTCATTTCCAAAGCGTGTTCGCGCTCTTCTTTTTCTTTCTGTTCTTTAAGTTCACGCTCTTCTTTTTCTTTCTGTTCTTTAAGTTCGCGCTCCTGTCTTTTTGACCTCTCCTCAATAGTCTCAAGGCATTCCGACAGCTCGTCATCCTCAGCCTCTAACTCAAGAATAGCCTTTAGCAGTTCAGGTTTTCTTAGTTTGTCTGAGACATCCAGACCCAACTCTCTTGCAAGCTCCAACAATTTCGGTTTGCGCAACGACTTCAAATCCATGGCTGCTCTGAATGCTGCTTTCTCTACTGCTTACTATTGTCTTGCCGCAAACTAACCCGGCAGCAACGACAACCACAATTACCAGCTCTGTTTCTGACACTAACAAAAGCCTGGCAAAGCTCAGAAGAAGAAAGTCCCGCACTCACCAAACCTCGCAGGCAGGAATTCCGCGCAGTCGTTCCGCTGCAGGCAACCAGTCGTCACACAGGGCTCGTTGCACTGCTCCCGGATCGTCGTTGAGCTGCTCAGCATACCGTCAACTGCATCTCTTCGCTGCTGGCCTCCGTTGTCGCGATCTCACCGCTGGCAGACAGTTGTTTGAAGTCGGAGGCGATCTCACCGCTGCCAACCAGATGTTTGGATCGGACTGCTGGTACGATCTGTTGGGAACTCGGCGCTGACGCCCGTGGTTGTACCTGGGTCGCAAGCCCCAAGGGTAGCGTTGGCCTGGCGGCCTGGGGTACAACTGGAAGCATCCGAAGGTCCCGGCAAAGCATGAGTCGACTGGTAACAACAAAACAACTGGTTTATTTTAACATCGCAAAGAGTTGGCGGTCAGGTTTGACCGAAGTAGAGAGACGGGAGAGCACTTCACTCAACAGAAGAAATCGGAGCCCTCCTTTTGGCGTCCGGGGGCAGCTGTTTTTATACTCTCGCAGTTGAGGGCAAGAAGGAACCCCTCAAAAGACGAGCACGTGAATGAACAATGGGCTAATGGTGACGCACACTGTCGTAGCGATGCCGTCGCACCATGTCGAGCACGATCTCGTAGCACCCTGTCGAGCACGATCTCGTAGCACCCTGTTGTAGCGCTGCCGGTCGGGCACAATGACTGTAATGAGAGGATGGTCCCTGCTTTGGCATCGCCTGTTTCGGGCACAATGACTGGAATGAGAGGATGATCCCTGCTTTGGCATCGCCTGTTTCGGGCACAATGGCTGTAATGAGGGGACGATCCCTGCTTTGGCATCGCCTGTTTCGGGCACAATGGCTGTAATGAGGGGACGATCCCTGCTTTGGCATCGCCTGTTTCGGGCACAATGACTGGAATGCGAGGATGGTCCCTGCTTTGGCATCGCCTGTTTCGGGCACAATGGCTGTAATGAGGGGACGATCCCTGCTTTGGCATCGCCTGTTTCGGGCACAATGACTGGAATGCGAGGGTGATCCTTTGCGGTCGCATCGCCGCAGTCGCGCCTGGAAACACCTGGCGATGAGTGTTGCGGCGACGACGATCGGGCCAAAATGTCTGCCGCCCTGCCGCAGTCGCGCCGGCAAAACCACGTGTCGCAGGCGAAACGCAACAGCGGCGAGAACCTATGAGGTCGAGCATTATTTCTTTTTTTCAATTTCGTGCCAGAACCACAGCGCTTGGCAACGCTATAGTAGGGGATTCATAGATTTCTGCGTACTTTCCAGTATCTGCATTTATTCCTGTGTGTTTGTGTGCAACGCAGATGAGCGAATTCACTGATATTTTCGATGTAATGAAATTATTTTCTGTTACCTTCTTACAGTCTGCTTTTCCTACTTGATGAAAAACATTTAAATTCCAGATAGAAATACTTCTATTCGAGGTTATGACATTCAATAAAAAATTGTAATGGGCGTATACTAGCACAAAAGGATATCGGGTATCTTATTTATTGTTTATGAAGTATACTGCTAAATACTGCTGTTAAGTATACTTCTTTTAAGTTGTATGCATTTTATTCTTGATCTTTCCTTGTGTCTTTATTGTAGTCATTGAGTTCCAAATTAGAAGGCGTATTGTATGTTGTTCTGGGGCGCATAAATGCACAATTAAAACAGTTCAATTCAATACTTTCCTGTGTAACTCCAACATGACTGTTGCAATCAACTTGACTTGGCTTGACAAAAGAATGCCTTTATGCTCGCACCTTCTCACACTGTACTGACCGGCTTAGCAGGTGAACTATCTTGCGTCTTTATATGGTGGCCTGTAAAACAATGTATCTCAGGAATGATGACTTTGTACACCTGAATGGGCAGTCGCGCGAGTTTCTTGGAGCGGCAACTGAACCGCCCGGGAAAATCCATGTGCATGCAGTGAAATTGGTTTCCGAGTCGGAGATGGTGACACGCCGACATGTTATTGTCCGGACGACTACACATGACGTCACAATTGGCATTTCTCTCGCTTGACGTCTCCGTTCGAATTCAGAGACCCTGCACATTCTGAGTGCCGCCACATCGCGACAATAGGTTATAGAAAATGTTAATAAACGGCTAACGATAGCCTCCGCCTGACGTTCTCACGTTTTTTTTTTTCTCTTCTTCTTCTTTTTGACGTCGCGAGGATCTATTGTGGCGACTTCGACAAGGCGTCGCTCCCGGCCGTCTTCAGCTTTTGATCGCTTTCCAGATTTACCAAGGCTCCTGCCTCGCTTGCAGAGATCGCTGTATGCTGTAGGTGTAATAGGAGGGCTACGCACCTAAATGCAAATGCCCTTTCGCCATTTAATTCCTGCCCCCACTCATGGAAGTCTCGCGCATGACATTTAGCTGCATTTCAGCATAAAGTCTACACAAGACAACAAAACACTAAACTGAAACGCCTTTCAGCAGTAAGTCTGAGTAATCTACATCGCCACCAAAGTATATTTACGTGCATAATTGGTGGAGACGGCGGGAAAAAATTGTTTCCACACAGCAGCTAGAAACCAGGCGCAAGAAAGGACGTGGCAACATACACACAATACAAGATGCGCGATATTACAGGATATGATCGTAAATAATGTCGACTTCGAAAATTCGGGAAAAATTCAAAGAGAAAAACAGTCGACTCACAAGAACATCATTAGTAAAGCGTTTTTTTTACACTTGACATAAATCTTAATGTGTTAGTTTAAAATAGTATTTGCTATATTTAATTAGAAAACAATGAGCCAGTGTTTGAAATCCATAACCGATGAGGGGCGTTGAATAATCAGTGTTCAGTGTGTAGGTTGAGGCGAGATGAGGTATTCTGGCGAAATATAGCAACATCAGTTACGCCAGATGGCGCGCATATACGCTGCAGACGAGGGGGTCAGAGCACATCGGGCAACTCACAGCGTCGTCGGGTTCGGGGTCCCGGACCCATGTTTCAGAGGCCGCCTCAGCCTGAAGCCTCCAGAGAGAGACTTGCAACACCCGGGTGATATCAAAATGAAGACAGCAGGCACACAGTGGCAATTATAGCACGCACGTGTGTCCCGTCTGAGAGGAGGTTTTCGGACAACGAAAAAGGAGCAAAGATCAGGGGCAGGGGGAGCCACATTTTGATTGGCCTGAAGGGTGGCATAGTTGGACGGCTACACATATAGTTGCGTGTACTTATGCATGTATAGTTGGCGTATGGACTAACAAGTTAAGGCATACTGCAGTCACGTACTAGTTAACATATCAGTCAAAACAACACAACTGCTGTGTTGGGACAGCGACGAAGCAGCAATGCCAACAAGAAACGGCAATATCACATAACATACGAGGTGACAGAACAAGTAAATGAATGAATAAGACTCTTATTTCAAAGAAAGGCACGGCTCTCGGCGTGTTGGGAATTAGGCGAGAAAGGGTGCGGGTTAAGAGATTTTTAGACTAAGTGCATCTTAATCTCAGTCGTTGTTCGTCTGGCATACGTATGTTGACCCTTATACTGCTCGAACAGCCCTTTTACGATAAGAAGAAAGACAAAAAAAAACTTTTTTTTCTTTTAAGAATCGTTAGTATTGGCCAAAAGCGCCGTTGTCTGGTTCTATTGGCTTTTATTCTACCCGCCGCGGTGGCGCAGCGGTATGGCGTTCTGCTCCCGAGCAGGATGTCGTGGGTTCGACTCCTCGCCTCAGTGGCCGCTTTTCGATGAGGGCGACATGTAAAGACGCTCGTGTACTTTTATTCACGCGCCCATTAACGAACCGCAGACGATCAAAATAAAACCGGAGTGCCCCACCGCGGGCATCTCCCGTAGCGCAGTGTTGATTTGGGGGCGTTAAAACCCCTGTGCCAGTCAAGGAAATTCTCTCTCTCGCACACACACACACAGACACACAACCCTCAATGACGTGTTGCATGAGTTGCTATGGCAGTTTTGTATAATGGACGGAGAATGAAGTGTATAGAGTACGTATGCTATGATCATGGAAGCTAAGTATGGACGGCTGGGCTAGTTGGTCATGCCGATCATGGAAGGCCTTATGTACGGCCATATAGGGATATATATATATAGTCTGGTGAGTGCTTCCACCAGGGTTACTACGAGCGGAAGCAACACTTCTGTGCCGCCTATGGCTCGGCGTGGCATTCGTTTCGCAGTGGAATGGCCGACACCCCTACTTGCGACACCTGCGGCTGCGAAGAGACGATCGCGCACCTCCTCTGTGACTGTCCTTGTTACAATGTGACAAGAAAGGCGCTCGTGACCGCGCTCGAAAAACTGGACAATCGCCCCTTCACAGAGGAAAAAGTTCTATAGGACACTGGTCCAGACGGGTTTCGGTACTCAAGGCCTTAAGGGCTTTGCTGATGTTTTTAAGGGCTTGTGAATTGTGCGACCGCCTTTGACTGTTGTAGCGCAGAGCATCGCGTTACTGTGTGAATTTTTCTCGTTTTTTTCTATTCTTTCTCCTTTTATTCCCCTTACCCCTTTCCCCAGCACAGGGTAGCCAGCCGGTATTTACACTGGCTAACCTCTCTGTCTTTCGCTTCCCTTTTGTCTCCCTCTCTTGTGAGCGCTTTTAAGTGCGTTCTTACTCATCACGTTTCTCGATTTCCTGGGGTCTGCTACCACCTCCCTTCGGCGTGAAATTTTCAGGCCGAGGAATTCAAGATGCCGGCCCCCATAGCAAATCGATATAGCAACCCAATTGGTGATTGATTATTGAAGTCACTGTTATATTCAAGATGGTCGCCAATTGATGGCGTCACTGATAAATTTAATATGGCCGCCCCCGCAGTAAATCAATAGCAACTAATCTGTGTTTGGTGACGTCACGTGACTGTGACGTCATAATCCAAGATGGCGGCCAAATTATGGTGCCACTGATGGCGTTGTAATCCAATATGGTGGATAGAAGTGAATCCACGTGATTATCACGTCATAATAAAATACGGCGGCATAGTTTGGGAATCTCAAATCCAAGATGGCAGCTAACTTCGGGTTCCAATAATGACGTCATAATCCAACATGGTGGCTAGAAGTGAAACCACGTGATTATGACGTCATAATCAAAGGTGGCTGCATAGTTTCGCAATCTGACGTCCAGAAGATGGCGGTCAAATTCGGGTGCCAATGTTGACGCAACGGTTCAATATGACGGGCAGAGGTGGAACCAAGTGATTATGACGTTATGGGACGAAATGGCGCCATAGTTTCGATTCCCCAAATCCAACACGGCGGATCTTGGTGTGACGTCATAGCCGAGATGGTGGCCACTAAAACTCACCCCCAACATAGATCCTATACCGGGGCAGTAAAACCGTCCCGTTACGGGACCGCTATACATACATACCTACATTTGTTCCGCTATATATACTCAGACAACAAGGGGTAGCCATCCGGTGACAGTTGTGTACCGAATTTCGTATTTAAATAAAGCTCTATGGGTGGCGGTACATAAATAAAGCCACGATTAAATAATACATAAACATTGTATACATGGAATTACTCATTGAAACCTACACAGATCGCACCGAAAGCCGCATTCTAGGCCCACCTTGACCCCACAAACAAGCAGATTCCGATTTCGGACGTATCTTGAGAGGTTTGTAACTCGGCAAGGGGTAGGCGTATACTAATGGAACCGATACCAAACGATTTGCCTTGACGATATCTATCAGAAAAGACGGGTAGATTAACCTAATCACGTGAGCGCTTTTCTAATTTGCAATATGAAATTGCACTTGTAGTCATATATGGCAGTATATATTCATATTGAAACGTTCCGTACGCATTCCAAAAATTCCGTGTAATTCTTATGGAATGTTTGCTGGATTTATACGGAATCCATATAGATTCTGTAAGAATTATACGGAAACACGCGAAATTATTGGAATTGCACACGGAACGTTTCAATAGGAATGACCTCATGCGTACCCACATATGGCATTATAAGGCATTGTATGCAGTTATACGTGTCAGTATATGGTCTTACTTGCACGCTTATACGTATATGTTCATATATAAGGCATACAAAGAAGCCATATATGTATAGCATTTCCATCTAAGGGATCTTCTTATTATTTCCCCCCCGCGGCGCAGTGTCGGCCAATTGCGACAAGGGCTTCATGACCATCTCGGTTCTGACCGAGGAGCCCTTCAACGGCATCCTGCACACCAGAGACACCAGCGACCCTCGGGGCATCGTCAAGGAGCTGCGCCGTAGCCCCTGCATCGCCTACGGCACCGGAGGCCTCAACACCTCGCTGCGGATCTCCCTGTTCCCGGGCCCCGACGACGCGCTATACTGCGGCGTCAGGAAAAAGGTACGTCGGCAAAGATAGAGAGAGAGGGGGGGGAATGCAGGGAGGTTAACTAGAGGCGAGTTTTCGGTTTGCTACCCTGCAAACGTCCGCCAAAGGGAGTATACAATATCGCTAAGTATGGACAGCTGGGCTAGTTGGTTATGATTAGCATTAGTATACAATTAGCATTAGCATGAGCATACAATTAGCATTAGTTTACAATGTTGGGCGTATACATGTAGGACTTGTCGTCGGCCTAGTTGGCACACGTTTCTTTCTTCTTTTCTTTTTAAAATCCTGGAATAAACGGCACAGGAGAAGACGACAGTACTGTTGCCAGCTTGGATTGTGTTGTTGTTCGCAGTAGTTCATGCGCAGCGAAGAACAACGTTAACAGAACGAAGTGTCTAAAGGTATACGACGCGCGAACATTTACTAAAAGATACGTTCAACGGATCCCTCCATATTTATTTCCATGACGTATTTGGTTGATCTTAAAGATACGGCGGATCCATAAGGAGAAACGTCCTCCGCAAAGTCGCATCCCGCGCAGCTTCACACTACCTTCAGAATGGTTAGAAATGCGTACAGAACTGCGCATCGTACACGCAAACTTTGCCATCCTGACGTGTGTCGTCACCAACGGGACACGTCGGATGTGGTACTTGCATGAAAAAAGAAAGAAAACTGCCGGATTCGTCTAGGGTACCTGTAAAAAAAAAAGAAAGTTGAAGGGATACGTCGGATGTATCTTAGCCGGAGCCTTAAGAGAAACTCCATTCTGCGATTTCAAAATAAAGAAGCAACACATGCGTTGATACACATCGTCCCCATTTCACAGCGAGACTGTATGTGGTAGTTCCACGACATTTTTTTTTATTTCTTTAATTTTTCAGCGAGGGCAACGGGCGGACAGCGTGTTCTATACCGAGGAGGCACGGGCGCATTATACAGAGCGGCATCGGCGCGGCGTGCAGGGGCATTTGTCGAATACAGCGGACAGTAAAGAAGCACTGAGCTCCGATGTAGTGAATCCTGTGAATATACTTCGGCTATGGCGAAATATACTTGTTATCAGGTATACAGGGAACCGCTTCCACAGAGACACAGAGAAGCAGGTTTCGCTTAGTTAGACCCACAAAAGTTCCCATGGCTATGTCGACGAGTTATTCAAATTTTCATGTACTTTTTTTAAATATATACTTGTATTCGGCGGCGTCAAGACTAAACGCTTTTGTGCTACTGTTTTGCTGTTTAGCATGTGACCTTTGACACCCCGTGACAGGGTAATGTTCGGTAAATGTGATGACTAAATTCACTACTCGCGAAGTCACTCACGTACTCCATTGCATACCTTGTTTGTTTGTTTACGCGCGGGAACGCTTATTCGGATACCCTCTGACGTCTTGCCGAGTTCGCACGTAGCCCCTAAGATCAGTGGCGTATCCAGCAATTTTTTTTTTTTCAGCTATGGGAGGGAGAGCGCGCACTTATTTGGGGGCCGGAAGGGTGAGGGTACGGGGGGGGGGGGGGGGGTGAGCAGGCCTCACACTAGCAAAGAAATTTCGGTGAGGGGGCTGGGGGTGGGGCCAAGCGCCGGTGTGCCACCCCGTGGCTACGCCGCTGCCTAACGTATTGCAACAACGTAGACGTTACACCTTTATAATCACAACGTAAATTATCACGCGCCTACACATAGTTGCCCAGTCGCTTTTCATCGCTTCAATAGCGATGAAAAGCTATTACCTCGGCTTTGCGTTAACGCCTCTGTCAGTAATTAGCACCGCACACTGCATTTCATGTTTTGTCCACTTATTCACCTAATCTTGTAACATCTGCGCGTGCCGGGGCATGGCTGGTTCCAATGTGTTGCCATGCTTCGTTTCTTTCCCGCAAAAGCGGAATTTGTAGTAAGATGACGACCGTAGATTCCAACATCCATGCTGCAACCTCGCTGCCGATATGGCTCCGTTACTCGACAGAATGACACGCGCAAGACTAAGGTGTCGCGAGAACGTGAGGCCTGCGTATGGCGCAGTAACCGCTCCCCCCCCTCCCTTTCCTATGCGCTAGGGCGACCTAAAATGCTCGACCGATACCAGTTTAAAACATATCGCGTTAGCGGCTGATGTTATCTCGATGGCGTCGCCCAGTGGTTAAGAGATGGTAATGCATTGCCGGCAGCAGGCTTGGTGTGAGGCAGGCGCGCCACGACAGGCACCGAGATGCGGAAAATTAAAAGCGCGAAAGATAGAGCGGCGAGATTAAGCAACACACTTCGTAAAGCACAGAGGGAGGAGCGGCTTGCATGATGCGTGCAGGCGGGCTTTTGCAAGCGCCACCGGCGCGATGCAATTTGGTGGTCGGATAAAAGCTCGTGATTTTTTTCCTTCTTTTTTTTTTTTGTGACGCGTAAGAACCGTGAAGCTACTGGCGCGCCTTCATCATCGGAGACATCGCACCGGTGGGATGTATGAGCCGCCCATAATGTGTGTACAGCGTGCTGTATGTAAATGTATATCGCATGTTTTATTTTTTTTTTCTGGGGGGGGGGGGCATGTAAGTGTCCGTATGGTACATAAAGCGGAGACTAGACGGATCACCTTCGTATATCCCAGACCTCGGCGCTCAAATTAAACGGCGTGGGCCGTGCTTAGAATGACTGGATTTAATTACACCGTCTTTCGGACGTTTTTCTGCTGCGCCTCCCACTTGCACTGATATGGCTGACGGCGTGGAAACGTAGTCTAGATTACGTCGGCGAGTTCAGTGACTTCGGCGTAGTTCCGGCTGGTTTACAATAACAAGGACGGCTGTGCACTCCAAAGGTACAGGGCCATTAAATGCTATTTATTTATTTATTCATTTATTTATTTATTTATTTATTAGTAGAGTAATACTACAAACACGACTGCGAATTTCAGCGAGATGGATACCACAGAAATAGAAGGACACAAGCTTTCCCAAGCACGTGAGCAATTCCGCTTAAGCAGGGCCACAGATCACACTTGTGCACCAGACGAAAGAAAAAAGTTACTCGGAAACTACACCCAAAGCAGAAGTAAAACAATCGTGCAAGTACAGGTTACCAATAGCAATATCCAACCAATACAGTATTGAAGTAAACACGTGTGAAGACCTAACTTACAAGGAAAAATTCAAATTAGTTAGAGGGCAGTTCGTTTCAAGAAAGGCAGAGATGTCGGCCTGAGCTATGGCCTGGTACTCTGCAATGAAGAAAGGCGAGGTGGAAGAAGAGGAGCGACGAGGTCAATAATCAGGATGATGAAAACAAGGAAGTACTTATATGGACGTCCACTACGTTGCGACGCATCTAAATCCGTGCGTCAAATGAGTTGACAGGACACGAAGTCAGCGCGTTTTCTTGAATTGTCATCAGCAGCTGCGATTTTTGTTTTTCGTCCTTTACTGACGTCAACGTGTTTTTTGTCCCGGATAGCCTACGACGCATCAAGGAAGACAGATAAAAAGCCAAGTCTTTTAACAGGAAACGAAGTCAATGCATTCTGAAGTATAAAATGTCATCGGAGGAACATGGAACATAGGTGGACATGGACGGCCAATCGTTAAATTTATCCATGAAACAGGACTAAGGCTTAAAGGGACACTATAGATGACAACGCTACATCAGTTTAGAATGACGAAGTAAGGTTATAAATCTTTGTTTTCGTTCATTCGGCTAACAAAACTAATGTCTGCGGGGAAAACAACAACATGGAGGCCGAATATTCCTTTTTTTTATATCATGCCGTAGCACAGGCGCAGCGGTACAAGTCAGTATGACGTCGAGCATTTTAAAGTATTTTCTCGGGTTCTAGGCCCGTTTGGAAATAGAAAAAAAAGGAAAACCTTTTCAAGCGTGTTACAGGGCGGGACGTCGGTTGCTTTAGAATAGAATGTAATGCGAGAACGGTTCGAAAAGTGCTGCGGGAGGCCGGTACGTCCAATCTTTTCTTCTTTTCGAGCAGGTGGGCGTGGTGTTTCTTTTAGGAGACAATTGCTAGCCAGCGTTTCTTTAAAAATAATATTTCTGGCGTTTTACGTGCCGAAACCAAATTACGATTATTAGTCACGCCGTAGTGGGGGGGACTCAGGATTAACTTTGACCAAAATGGGGTTCTTTAAGGTGCACCCAATGCACGGTCCAGGATCGTTCTTCTTCTTCTTCTTCTTTTTTTTTTTGGCGTTTCGTCCCCAATCGAAGAAGTGCCGCCGCGGCCGGGACTGGATACCGCGACAACAGCGCAAAGCCAAAGCCACTATATAAGCAACCACGGCGGACCCTCTGTAGTGTTTGTATATGTTTACGTGATTAACGCTAATAATGAACAACAACTGCGCGTTTGCTTCGTTGCATTTATCAGTAAGAGCGGACCCGTCGAGCGGTCACGTGTATGCGTAATAGCCATTGCTTATTGCAAGTAATACAACATATATTGCCTAAATTACCGCGCGGAGAACGGCACCGTGTATGAACGAGCGATTGCGAAGAGGCGGCGTTTCTCTTCCACGGCCGTGGAAACGGATGGGCTCTGATAGACTCCTTACGGACTGCATGAGACAATGTGCTTATTTCGTGAAAACAAAGAAGAAGAATTAAGCGCTAACACATTTACTAGACACTTATTTCGTTTCCTTATTTTCCTAAAAAAATCATAATAGTCTTTTAACCGCCCGATTCATGGCCAATATATCCCCTAGAGTATAGACAAAGGAATGTGCCGTGTATAGTGCCAAGCTCGAGTCCCGTTGAAGGTGCAGCGCCGCATTCAGACTCTCTCTTTGACGACTCGCCGACCGAATCAACACACCAATGGCCGATCATGGGTGAGTAACGGGGGCATCAGTGTAAATATGACGTTGAGCCCTGTATAGCTGCCGTTCACAGGCTCTGGAGCGAATTATGCCAACGCTGGACCAGGAGTATTTCCCTTGCTCTTGAACCCAGGCACGAGAGTGACAATAGACGAGGAAGGAATTTTCCACGCTGGTTCCGTCGGCATAGAAGGGCTTTGGTAATTCAGCGGGAGCAAGCTCCGCACTACAGGACCTCTGTCTGAACCAAGTGGATGACCCGACACTTGTGTATTCGAAGAAACTCCTGCTGCAGAAGCACTGGAACCGACAGGCGTCTGCTTTCTGCAAGTGTTCCTACATTTGATGTGTTTTTCGGTAGGCCTACACACCCTCAGGACTCTTACTTGCGCACCAGTGAGCGTTTTTATGTTCGTTTGGGAAGTGCCCTATAGCAGAGGAAGGCTGTATCGCAGCAAACTTTCGCAGAGAGCTGTATACATGCGTAGCAGAGAATTCACGCAGCAGCCTCCAGTGTTGCTTGATGGCATACGGAAGATGCTCGCGTACGACCTCCCAGAGGGGGTTGCGCCATTACGCTGAGGAACAAGAAATTGAGCTCACGAAGGGTTTGAACCCGCGCACTAGAAAGCGGCGGCGATGGCGAAAAAAGGTCAGTTTCTCCGCACGAACGCGGTTGTCCAGCCACCAGAACAGTAGAATGGAAAGCAACCACGTCAACACACCGTTGCGGCTATGGACACGCATGCATGCCGTCCAGCTCACAAATGCAGCGTGAAAGACCGTGTTTAAAGGCGATGCAGCCACGGAGAGAGATAAAGTATTAAGAGAAAAAAGAAACAATCAAGTGTCCGTTTGGCGGGCTCTTCGTGTGTTCCGAAAGCTCAGCGAAAAATACAAAAACGGGCCTGTTACGAAACGAAACCGAGGCTGGTCGTCGTCGAGATGGGCGTTGTTCTCGGCTGCAGAGACGTAAACGGCCGCGCAGAACAAAAGAACGGCAGGAATAGCACACAGTATACGAGCGCGTGAGCGAATGCGTGGCAATAAAAAAAGCGCAGTGGCATAAAAGTGGCGCTGCTGGCGCAACGCGCGCGCCAAATGCAGTCGCCACGTCCTTGCACGAAGCGCGCGCGCACGGTCGCGCCGCGGTAGGGAAAAGGAAAACGCGCCGTACCCTACCCAACGGTGCTGTTCCCGCACCCGCGGGTTCGCGTGACGCCAGTGGAGAGGAGGATGCGGCGGCGGCGGCGGCGCCGGCGGCCATTTTCCTCTCTCGGCGCTGCTGGCGGCGCGCGGGCGTCCCCGTCATTGTTTTCCACACACACGATACGGAGGACGGCTTCTCCGGCCGCGCACGCTTTCTCGCTCATTTCTCTCCGATTCTTTGTTGTTCTTGTTGTCGTTGTCGTCGTTCCGTTATTTTGCTCTTTTACTTACCCGCACCGCTCGGACCTTTGCTTTCTTACGCCCCCCAAACGAATGCCCACTCACGACTCTCGAAGTTAACGCGCGCGGGCGCGCACTGGGCACCGCGGCCTCGTGGCACAAATCGACCTGTTTGTTCTTCCCAGATTTGCTTGGTCCTTTCTTTTCTATTTCTCTCTCTCTCTTTTCTCGGCTGAAGGCTACAAGTGCTGACAGATGGCGCAGCGAATCACGAGAAAACGAGAAACATCTGAGGCGAAGAAAAACAAAAAGCCGTCACTCATCGGTTCGCGCGGCAGAGAAAATTATTAAACAAGAGAAACACCAACGCGCGCGCTGAGGAACGTGCGCCGAAGGACGTTCCGCGTAGGGGCACGCGTAACGTGAAAATGGCGAGATCGTAAATATACGTGAGGCACGTTGCGTAACCGGCTCCGACACGAACGAGGCCTGTGTCGCGGCTAGTTACAGTCGCTTTGAGAATAGACAGGGTAGGCAGGGCGGCCTACTGCGAAAGGGGTTACGTAAGCTTAATCAGCACCTTTGTAACAGGTACGCGGATATGCCGACGTGCTGGCGTATGTAACTAGTAGCGCAGTACTCTCCAAAAACAAAGGGCGCATTAAAGGTGTGACGTTAATCTATCAGAGGAGTAGCTGTATGTTACATATACGACACATTTTTGGAGTACATGTGCTCTACACACACCCAACTCTGCCTCTTCCGGGCACTAGAGTACTTCCAACTGATTTGTGGAATGGGCATAACTGCAGTATATAGTTGTGATTTTACCCTATTGCAGCTGGTTAGAGTAACTGCAGCTGGCAGCGCTGATTTTATTCTGTTGAACCTTATTAGAGTAACTGCAGTTGTGCTTATTGTAACTCTATTGCAGATGGTCGAGGCAATTCCTCCTACTTGTAAAATAGAACAGCAACTGAAAGTTTCTTTCAGAATTTACAAGTGCAGGGACGTCCAAATTCAAATGAGTGTGATCATGTCTACGTACGTAGTAGTATTCATTCCGAACTATTCAATGCACTGCACCGAAGTCAGAAGCGTAAACGTTCCCTCCTAGCAACGTACAACTTTTGCGTGTATGAGGGTGCCTTTCAGGTTTTTGACATATATACAGGGTGATCATCTTTAAATTTGTTGAATTTTTAGAAATCGCCTGTGGCGAATGACATAATTATTGTCCTTGAGCTGGATTACTCGAAGAGGCGGACATTCCTAGCACGATAAATCCAAACACTTATTCAACTAATTAACCAAAAGCCATTGACCATCTATTAAATTAATTACTTTACGACACATATTGTAATTTACGAATTGTAGCCGGTGAGCTTGCAAGATATATCCACTTGAAATGAATTTCCAGGATGACACCAGTTTTGAGATATTATTTCCTAAAGTGTGGAACAAAATTCATGGGCGTTCTAGTTCACTTCTGTGCTTCAGTGCACACAAGAACGTTTTGTTAAGAAAGTAAGATGAACAACAGTGCGTTTTTAGGGCAAGTTTGATGGCGCATATCTCAAACTGGCGTCATTTTGGAAATTCATAACCCGCCGTGGTTGCTTAGTGGCTATGGTGTTAGGCTGCTAAGCATGAAGCCACGGGATTGAATCCTGGCCACGGCGGCCGCATTTCGATGGGGGCGAAATGCGAAAACACCCGTGTAGTTAGGTGCACGTTAAAGAAGCCCAGGTGGTTAAAATTTCCGGAGTCCGCCACTATACGGCGTGTCTCATAATCTGATCGTGGTTTCGGCACGTAAAATCCCAGAATTTTTTTCTTTTTGGAAATGCGTTTGAAGTGTATACGCCTTGCAAACTCACCGGCTACAATTCGCAAATTACAATATGTGACGAAAAGTAATTAACTTAAAAGACGATCAATGGCTTTTGGTTAATTAGTTCAATATGTGTTTGGATTTCTCGTACTAGTATAATGTCCGCCTCCCTGAATAATCCAGATCAAGGACCAGAATTATTTTATCTGCGACAGGCTACTTTTTTTAAAAATTCGATATAACTTAAATATGATCAACCTGTACAGTCTATAGACACGCATACTGTTGGAGCTTGGAATGAACCGCGCATGTTCAGTCCAGGCACCAACACTGTACTTATACAGCACAATTCTACGAGACAGGAATAAGTACAGTTCCGTAAAATGTGTCATCCCTGCGCTTGCGATGTCTAAAACAAGCTTTTAATTACAATCATTTTACCAGCAGGGGTGAATTGCTAGATGTATAGGCCATAAATTCTGCAATAGGCAACTGTAACGCTGAAAAAGAAGTGGCGTATTATTAATAGCTAAATTAGTTAAATGTAACGCAGATAAGAATGAAGCACAAGTAGCGAAATACTTGCACGTTTTACTGAATTTAGACCAAGTCCTAGCAACGCACATATGCTGAATAACGAGCACTCTCTATAGCTGGCCAACAAATTCATCCATGAGCAATAGGAGACCGCTTGCAGGCAACGAAAAATTAGCTTCAATCTGCCCGTTCTTCTCGCACAAAAGTAATGGTTGAAAAGGCGCACTACTGGCTAGCAGCCTGCAAAAAGGATTTAAACAAAGTTTCGCTTGGCAGTATGTTCACTTCCCCATGCCACAATTTATAGCGAAAAACACAACAGTGAACCAAACCAAAATTTGGTTTTATGACAAAAAATAAACGAGGAGGCATGTCAGTAAATTGTTCCCGCAAATATATTAATCAATAATATTGCGATCTATGTACTAAGAAGTGAAAACAGTGAATATGTTAAATAAAGCGCGGAGAGCGGACTTTTTTGTTTTGTTTTTGGCGAACCTTTTCGTAAATCTCGTACGTACGACTGCTTGAATATAAACCGAAATGAGGATGGCCTTTAACGCTCATTTTTCCTCTTGGAGCAGCGCAAATCACTCGAAAGCTTGTGTACATACGGCTCAGAGCCTCCTTCATAGACGTCGTTTAAAGCATATCAAGTGTTTCGTGGTCGTTTTTTTTTTTTAGTTAAAAATAAAAATGTCAACGAGATTCGCTGTCTGTCACGAGCAGACGTCACGATTTCGAAAGAGTAGCGCGAGTGCCAGCTGGGACAACTGTCACCACTCGTCGTTGACATTTTACGGCTAAGTCACCTCAGCTGCTGATTTGTGAAGTCTTTAAGAACAGCTATCTCGCGGGAGGACGCACCAATACAATTACGGAGAACTCCTAAAGATGATCAGCTTTCTTTTTTCCGATATGGGAGTGGAGTGGGAGGGGGTCTCCTCGTATACAGTTTGCACACCAAGCCCACAAGAAGAAGAAAAAATATTCGGAAGCAAACAGGTGATAAACTGTTGAACGCACATTTATTGTAAATGAGACTTCGTTGAGCCACTACGTGACTACTAAAAACCGCGGTACACATGTTGTACCTTTCAGCGGTGTCGTCAGGGCTAAGCGAAATTCTGTGTCTGCGCTTCCCGGATGAATTCCAAGAGGCTGTCCAGCGTTTTTCTTTCGCTGTGCCAGCCGTCCCGTGCGGTGAATCTACGCGCGGAAGGAATGCGGTCGCTGCTACACAGCGCAGTCGTCGATCACCCGAGATCTCCCATAAAAAGTACGCCAGGTTTGCTTGTCCTTGTAAACTAACAAATATGGTCCTTCGCAAAGCACTCCGTAACAACATTCACTGTGCAAATTGTTCGACATCTACACCGGTGACGAGATATGCATTTCTGTCCGGGCAAAAAGTCCAATAGAGTCCAAGGGCCAATAGAGATAGAAGCAACAGAAGCCCGAATCCTTGTTCGCTACTCCTCACGTCGGCGTTATGCGACTGTCAATAAGAGGGGAGATATAAAGAAGAAGAGAGAGACTGTCACATAGGCACATGATGTCAGCGACAGGCAGTTGGCGCATTCACAAGTTACACGACAGGCCCGTGTCCTCCAGCAACGTGGGAAGGTGCCCGAAGGGGCAGCCAAGGTGCAGGTCGGGAAGCAGCAGTTGCGACTCCGAGACCGCATGAGGGTCCCACGCGTCGAAATGACGTGTCGAGAGAAGTCCTCTCTTTGAAGAAAGCGGGGTATTAGTAGAAAACATTTATTCTTGAAAATAGGACGAACGGTCTTCAGGCCGATCGGGGCCCCTACTCTATGGCTCCGCTGGCTTGAGCTCTTGTTGCGTTTCGCCTGCGACACGCGGTTTTGCCGGCGCGACTGCGGCGGGGCGGCAGACATTTTGGCCCGTGCGGCGTCGCCGCAACGCTCCCCGCCAGGCGTTTCCAGGCATGTTCCGATGCCACGTGTCTTCATGTGCGTGTGTGAGTGTATGTGCCATTGTGCCTGAACCAGGCGATGCGACAGCAGGGGTCATCCTCCCCTTACAGTCATTGTGCCTGAACCAGGCGATGCGACAGCAGGGGTCATCCTCCCCTTCCAGTCATTGTGCCTCAACCAGGCGATGCGAAAGCAAGGGATCACCCTCTCATTCCAGTCATTGTGCCCGAACCAGGCGATGCGACAGCAGGGATCACCCTCTCATTCCAGTCATTGTGCCCGACCGGCAGCGCTACGACAGTGTGCGTCACCATTAGCCCATTGTACATTCACGTGCTCGTCTATTGAGGGGTTCCTTCTTGCCCTCAACTGCGAGAGTATAAAAACAGCTGCCCCCGGACGCCAAAAAGGAGGGCTCCGATTTCTTCTGTTGAGTAAAGTGCTCTCCCGTCTCTCTACTTCGGTCAACCTGACCGCCAACTCTTTGCGATGTTAAAATAAACAAGTTGTTTTGTTGTTACCAGTCGACTCATGCTTTGCCGGGACCTTCGGATGCTTCCAGTTGTACCCCAGGCCGCCAGGCCAACGCTACCCTTGGGGCTTGCGACCCAGGTACAACCACGGGCGTCAGCGCCGAGTTCCCAACAGGTCGTACCATCGGTGCGATCCAAACACTCTGTGGCTTGCCTCCTCCGAGCTGGATAGCAAGGCCTCCCATCCCTCTCGCGTTGTGGTTTTGCGCGTGTTGTCTTGAGGTGCCTTGGCGCATTCCCACGTGATGTGATCCAGCGTGGGATCGGCCCCACACCACGGGTCCTCATCTGGCATATCGCTCTTTATCTATTTTGCGTAGGAGATGTAGGTAAGGGTAAGTTTCGGTTTGCAACTTCCTCCAAGTGACTTGTCCCGCTTTGCTTAGTTTCCTATGGGGTGGGGCGAATTTAATTCGAGCCCTTTTGTAATATTCGAGCATTGCCGATCGGCTCCAGTCTACCGGTCCGGGTTCGATGCTCGCTTCACTGTCGGGGCGCCACTGGTATGTTGCGTGCGCAGTGGCCACCACGCGGGCGAGTTCATTTCCCCCGATGCCAGTGTGACCTGGTATCCAGATAAGTTCGATTGTGTCAGGGTCCTTGGTTTTATTTACTATCTTGGCGGCTGCCATGCAGATCCTGCCGCTTCGGTAGTTTCTACACGCCTGCATGGAGTCCGTCAAGATGTGGGCTTCCTCAGTTGCGTTGGTGCGCGCCGCAATACCCGTAGCGATGGCTATCTCCTCGGCCTCGCAGATGTTGTAGGTCCGCGTTTTGGTGCTCGTTACTTGTTTGTAAATGCTATCAGTCACTGCGGCTGTAAACCATCGTCTACGCGTTCTGCGTACGGTGGCGTCAGTGTAGTATGTGTAACTCCTGCCCTCGTATGTTTTCTTATAGTGGGGCAGAAACAAAGATGCTCGATTATTTCGGCCTCGCCGCACGCTGATGAGGCCAGGAATGGAACCAGGCCTTTACTCTACATCCGGGATGCCGTCCAGCAGGAGCAGCCGATCCCCTTCCCCAAGGCGCTGAGTCGTGCACCCTAAAGGGTTGCAGGAAAAAGCGCTTCTTCTTCTTTACGATCACTCTCTCTCTGTCACTATGAGCAACATTGCGCTCATCAAAGTTTCGCTCCGGACGAAAACGAGAGAGAGAGAGAGAGAGAGAGAGAGATAAAGAAAGAAAGAAAGAAAGAAAGAAAGAAAGAAAGAAAGAAAGAAAGAAAGATGTTCTGCTTTTCTCTGCCAACTCATTTTCCAGTGAACAACTTGCCTTAAAGCTTCGCCAGGCGTGGATTGTGTTCGCTTTATATCGGCACCTCGACACCCTTCGCTCACCGCGCTTTCCCGCGAGGTTGTCAAGCGAAGTCTTGGACTCATTTTTCACTAAAGGCGTTTCACCGTCTTTTAACTCATATTTAGGATGGATTTAGAAGCAATAATAATATTGAGTCTTAAATTGCATGTTTGGGACAGCAAGAACGCCAGCCTTACCGTGAGCAGAGTTTTAGTGAGCAAAAAAAAAAAAAAAAAAAGATGCACAAAATCAAACAAGCTTGGCGCGACCTCACCTTGAAGTTCCCGCATTAGCAGCCCCTGAGGTCCGTCATAGACTTCGACAGTATCTGTTCGGAAGTGCGTGGGTAATAGCAACGGAAAATTAGTTCTTCGGAAAACCGCAAGATGGAGGAAGTTTCATGGGAGATAAAAATTTGTTTATCTATCGGCGATAACGCACGAAACAACAAGGAAACTCACAAGAGTTTCTCAGGGGAAAAAAAAGCAGCTTCGCGATTGAAGAAAAACCCGTTCTGGTGCAAGGATCGAACCCGTGACCAACGCCTTTCCGAGACTGTCGCCCCAGAAAGCAATCTAATCTGGAAGCAACATATAACAACAGCGTGATCTTCAGTACTGAAGAGAGCGCTGGGGATCAGAAAGCAAAACGGGAATAGCCTATATTCTAATCGACATTAAGAGAAATAAATGGAGCTGGTCAGCCCATGTAATGCGTAGGATGGATAACCGGTGGACCATTAGAGTTACAGAATGGGTGCCAAGAGAAGCGCGGTCGAGGGCGGTAGAAAACTAGGTGGGGTGATGAAATTAGGAAATTCGCAGGCGCAAGTTGGAATCAGTTGGCGCAGGACAGGGGTTATTGGAGATCGCAGGAGGAGGCCTTCGTCCTGCAATGGACATAAAAATTGATGATGATGAATCTTCAATAATGTATGAAGAACTTTTCCAAAATATCCAAGGACTCCGTCTAGCTTGAGAGATCCATTTGGATATATATATATATATATATATATATATATATATACTTGCAAAAAAGAAGTTGAATAAAGGAGATTGTATTCTGTACCGTCACACTGCTGCGCCGGCAATGCGGTTTGAGCACAAAATATACGAAATAAAACTTTTGCCTTCATTTTTCTGGGCTTATAACCAAACATTTTCAGCCGAATAAACGTAAATAGAGTTTTCACAATACTTAACCTGTCTAAACAAATGCACATGTACATGGCTCTTGAGTGTGCCCTTAAGTGAACGTAGAAAATTAACGGCCAAAAGAGATGTGCACTAAACAGCCCTCGCATCGGCCCATGAACGAGATCGATAGTAAACCTTTGACGTGGTGAACGGAGCTGTTGTCTAACAAGATGCCTGTCACTTGTCCCGCAACGATCACCATCTATCTTGCGTACATTTCCTTTCGTTAAACTGCGTGCGCTCCCGATACACTGACGTCACGAACGCCATGCTTGCCTGTGCACATTAGCGCGACATAAGCGTCCGTGACAGGTATAAGAAGCGAGCGCAGGGCTTTAAATAAAGAAGGTGTGCGCGAGATTGAAGAAGACGATGGTTGGAGAAACAGGAAAAGCCCACAGATGGTGCAAATTTTCTTTAGCATGCGAACGACACCGACAAGACGGCAACGGCAGTTGTTCACTATATATGTGCATACGATGGCATGCGACTTCGTGCTCGCCTGTCACTCTTTGCCTTCCTGTATTCCGGAATCTCGAGAAACGAGTCTCACACCCAGTTTCGCCAACATCAAGTCCCCCAGCAACTAAAACGCCCCCCGCCCTCAGCCCCTCTCCGCCCCCAAAAAACACACACACAAAAGGAAAAGAGAACTGCCCGTCGCATCGTCCCTTTCAAGGTTGTCTGGAAAGCAGAGCCGTGAAATCTGTCGCACGCTCCGACAACCCCCGGTTTTTGCCAGTACGAGTGTACGTTCCACTCTCGCGGGTTCCTGAACGATGTACGAGTATATATATATATATATATATATATATATATATATATATATATATATATATATATATATACCTGTCCTGTGCCATGTCCGCATGGCGCAATCCGCGTGTGCATACACGCTCGCGCGCAGTCACACGAGGAATCCGACGACTTGTCCCTCCGACCCCGAATTTTAAATTATAATTCTCCGCCGCGCGCTTCACGCGTCCCCGGTGGGAGGAAGATAACAGTATATACAAATAACACCGGCGATATTAGGAGAGGCCAAATATGACTGCGCTGACGTACCTTTTGAATAAGCGCGCATGTAAGTATCCGTAGTCGTTCCTTGTCGCGGGAGATCCGATCCGGTGACAAGAATTGGCTGCGCTTTATTTTATGAAAGTAACACGTGGGACCGATGCCAGCGTATACGCGTCATGCATCACGCTCCGCGGAGCAGGCATGCAGTGATTCGGGGTGTGCACCACTTCCGAGAAGGCATGTACATACGACAACGCTTCGTCCGGGAATGCCTCGGATGCGTGATGCAACTCCGTTGTACACGAGCTCATGTGTAGGTGCGAAGGGCTTGCAGAACGTCGGTTTAGGGCTAGCAACGGTCCCTTCCTATGCGAGAAAGACGAGAGGGATGGGGAGCAGCTCGCTTTCGTGATCGGCTACGTCGACTACGCGGTGTTGTCTCGAGCGAAACGGGCGCAATCCATTATACGGCGACGGTGTACTTACAACGAAGCGCCACTCGTATACTCCGTTTTCGCCAACTCCGTGCAGCACAGCGGAAGCTCGTGGCTACGTTTGAGCCATGAAGCCTGCTGAAATTAGTTGAAGTGTGGTTTGTATCCGGGTGAACAAAGCAAGGCAACCTGCAGCCTGAACTACTTGAGCCCTCAGCTTTGTTGATACTGACGCTTTTAACAGATTAATAGTTATGGCTTGGGAGTTAAATGCGTGCAATCCTGTGGCTCTTCCGTAAAAATTCTGTGAAAAAAGCCCTTTGGCGCTATAGTGTCAGCCAATCAGTTACGAGAGCCGTATGACTGCTTCATAGGAGGTATATAGGACGGCTCGCCCGTTGTGGGCCATTGATCCTTTCGCGAAGCTTCCGTTCAGCCGGCGTCGCGTAGAGGGCGACCAGGGGCAGACCATGAAAAAGCGTTTCTTCTATCGTAAGTGCTGTTTGCCAACCGCCAGCCACCTCCGCTAACAATATATCCAATTGGCATCACGATTGGCTGGCAATTCTGGCGTATAGCAACACTTTTGTGAATACGGCTCGGTCTGGTTCGCTGTTCTCGTTAGATGACGGTTTTGCATCACTGCACGGAATTGTTGAAGTCAAAGGAGTCCGCATACGCGCTGGTTGGGTTATAAGCAGGCTCGTGATAGAGCGCGATTTTCGCTTGGGGCGCGCTCGGAGTACTTAGTGTTTCTTTCTTTTTTTTTTTTTTTTTGTAGCGGTTTGCAGGGTATACTTCAGAATCAATTATCCGCTCCGTAGTCGTGTGCTGACGGTGCATTGTTGCACCGTCAACGTTGCGAGGATAATTGAACGGACGTAGCTGTCAAAAAAATCCAGGAGCGCGGGATACTGGGGCGGTGTCGGAAGTGACGTGTCGGCACGCAGCATTCTTCTTTTTTTTTTTTCAGCGGGGAAATAATCGAAATACGTCGGCGGACGCGGCTACCAAAGGAAGCCTGTGGCACGGGTGTTGTGGCTATTACGTCGTTCGTGCCTGTACGGCGTCTTACGAAATCCTTACAGTGAAGTGAAAGCACCTAACAGTGTCAGTATGCACGGGGCCGGGTGAGAAACTATCTCGAGAAAGTCACTCCACAAGCGAACTATAGATAATCCTTACGTAGTAATCTTACTTAAGCAGCGGTAGCCGTTTATATAGGCTGGCTGGTTGATTAGCTTAGTTTAATCGATAGTTCCAGGTTATTCTTATTGGTGGCGTGCACATGAACGGGCACGCATATATTGTGGAGCATTAGATGCTCCCCCCCCCCCCACAAAAAATAGAGATGATGTCAGGGGGATCTTCTATCAGACATGCAAAATAAAAAAGCAGCTAGTGCAGCAAAGAAAAATGATACGAACCTCGTATGAACGGTGCAACATAGAGAGAATAACGCAGAATAACTGTTATTCATAAATTAACGATAGATAGATAGATAGATAGATAGATAGATAGATAGATAGATAGATAGATAGATAGATAGATAGATAGATAGATAGATAGATAGATAGATAGATAGATAGATAGATAGATAGATAATCAGTGGTTGGGCTAACATTTTTAAAGCAACGCCTCAGCTATGCCGGCGCTCTGGCGTACAGCAAGGGACTCCAAATTTCAACTTCCCGGGGTCCTTCAACGAGCACGCTTCGCCCTCGTCAGAACGTGGCCGGCGAAGCCGATAATCGACGCTCATCAGCAAAGCGACACGGCCACCGAGCGACCGCGACAGCGGCGGAGCTCGTGCTAACCAGACAAACGTGACCGTGCTATACTTGCAACCACGATGTCGCAACCCCGCGTCGGAGCACGCACAGTTGAGCCAGCGACGTCGCCGCGTCCTCGAAGGACGGCGGCCCTCAGTACGTATAGCGGCGCTGTCAGTCACCCAATCAGCCACCTTGCAGGGGCGCCTTCGCCGGGAGGACGCGCAAATGCGGCCTTTTACTCGAGCACGACATCGTGCGCCGAAGACAGGCGGGTACGGCTTGTCCGTCTCGAGGTCGCGGCTCTGTGGCGGTCGGCGAAGACTGACCGGAGTAAAAATAAAACGGTGCGCGTTCGGCTGAATGTGCCGTATTTGCAGGCTTGTAAGATGACATATAATCAGGAAATTTTCAGGCGTAGGGGTAATAGCTGCAGTGGCTGTGAATTAAACCTCAAGGCGTTTCGACTCAAGAGAAATGATCGCAAAGCGTCAGAGCGTCCTAAATAACTTAATACAAGGGTATGCACTGACGTCATCAAGGCCGCCATTTCATTTGCACGGCCAGCACGGAGAAAAGCCGCGCTTTATCTCGCCCGCTTATCTCCAGCATCACAGTGGGGGCCAGTGGTGGGCGCCGTGAATGGGACGACAAAATGGCGCACGGAGACGTCACGTGAATGCTCCCTCGTGACCCGCAGAAGACGGTCACGTGGACGCAGGAAAAGGCCAAGCGTCACACTCGCTACTGCTTTCTCGGTCGCCTCCTGTGGTGCCACTCGTGACGGCCGGCGTAGCAGCAAAGCTGACGACCAAGCGAGCCGGAGCGAGTATCGAAACGTCACGAGTACGCATCGAGCGGTTGGGCGGGTCCGCATGACACCGTTTCACGCGCGCACGTCACTGAAGGGGCCGCTCTCATTGGTGTGCGCCATTGGCGGCTTGCGTCTTTCATATCCCGCTCCGCGTTCATCTTTCGCTATGCTCGTTCGCTCGGTTACGACGACGCCGACGCTCACCGCAGGAACGGGCACCTAAGAGCTGGGGAGGAATTCTGTAAGAGTCCACCTAGTGGACATGTCCATTTCGTTTGCTGCTCAAGTGCTGATTTGCTATGGTGCCTTGTGCTGCGGACGCGCAGCGCAGCCCAGCCTATCATAACTTCAATAGCAGACGAAATGAACATATCCGCTAGGAGTATTCTTACAGAATGCTTCCCCGGCGTTCTAAAACACCCGTGTCCCGTTCATTGGGGTCAGATCCCCTGGTGGTCAAAATTAATCCGGGATCCTCCACTACGACGTGCTTCATAATCAAACCGTAGTTTTGGCACGTAAGACCCCAGAAATGCATTCAGTTTATTATAACAGCGCCGGTGAAGACAAGTCACCTTGTCGAAACGTTGGCTCTAGCGACATTCCTTCATCTAGACACATTCATCACTTCAAACCTATGTGACCTCTTTGTGTGAACTTGTCTTGTTTGGATTTCTCGCCAAGTATAATTCTTATGCGACCGTGAAGCATAGACAGCATAGACGCTTCAGTGCGATCCTTTCAGAAAATGCATCCAGCTACGAGTCCGACCCGCCTGTACCATTTGCAGTTACTCCTAAAACGGGAGTATACAGATATACGCGCGCAAGTACGGCAGGCATGTTTGGCCTTCAACGGCGAGTTGCGTGCAGTACATGTTCGTACCGTACCAGCGCGTGCCCTCCATGCTTCTTTAGAAGTGCGCGGGGCAAAGTGGTTCCGCCTTCATTCTAACTGCGGCTCGTTACATATACATACACGCGTTCGCTCCCCGCCATTCGTGACACCTGAAGGTTGCACGCATTTCGCGGACGTCTGTCAAAGGGGAGGAAAATGGGCGCCCTTATGCGCGTCAGAATGGAAGGTCGCGTTAGCAGCACCACGTCGACCGTACCGCACAGCGAGTTCTTATTTGTACGAGTATACATCGATGTATGCACAACTTACGCCGTCGGCATTTTTTCTTTCTTTCTTCAGAGCGATAGCTCTTTCAGCTCCGTGTGTGACCTATATCAATCAGTAGACGTGCGTGAGAGGACGAAGACTTTTTTTTTTTTTTTACTTACGTGAGTGCACGCAGCTCATAAATCTTTGCGAGACGCATGTTCTGAAATCAAAATTAAATGGACATCCGAAGTCTGCGAGATGTCAATTGAACATGCCTGGATAGTGGGCGCTGATACGTGCTTGGGATCACCTCAGAGACAATACATTCTTAAAGAAATTACTGATATGACATTTTCTGCATTTCAATTTTAATTTTCTGCTTCAAATGAAGGTCCTCAGTCCCGAAACATTGAAAAAAAAAACACTGTCAAGCCTCAGATCCCCTAAACAACTTACTATACTGACTCCCGTTAATTCGATCGTTGTGGGACCACATGATTAGGTCGTATTATCCGAAAGGTCAAATTAAGAAACAGCGGATGAATTGACGAATTCAAATCTCCATCTTTTTTTTTATTGCTTGAAGTTGTCTAGCTGAGACGTTTTCTTTTTTCTTGGCCTCAAAGTGGGCGACTCAGCCAGCATAAAGCGACGAACGCCGAAAAGTTTAAACGCTGCTTCTGAGTCACACAAACGAAAAAAGTGGTAACGGTCACGAAACAAGTGGCAACAGATGGCTTCACGGGCGGACTGAACGTCGGTCACTATATGATAAAAATAAATTTAAATGAAACAGTCACACGCCTAAGGAAGCAGTAGCACCGCCTGCTGACTGTCTTGCGTTTTCCAAGCTTCCAGTAAGCACTGTGCGCACGATGGAGTGGGGGTAGGTATGGGTCGAATTAACCGAAACGGTATGGTTTCGAGTTCGAACTAAACGAATGTTCCTTCCAGGGAAATGTATGCATGTTTTCTCGCTAGGACTTTCGCGTGCGTTCGAATTAAGTGAAAAAGTCAAATGATCAGGAGTCGTCGGCATAATAGCGTTTCCGCGAACAAGTCTTGGTTTCGTTTCTCAGGAGGCGTATTTGTCGTGATGTCATGGCACATAACGCATTGACGTATTTGTCGTGAAGTCATGTGTAAGCAAAACATCCCGACGTCCCGCTTCCACGTGACTCCCCTTCTGTGTCACGACATCACAAAACATAATACTACACCTGCGGAACGAAACCGAGACTAGTTGTTGAATATTGAATAGAGATGTGCGAATATTCAAGAATTCCGAATAGCCAATCGAATATACTGCTATTCGATTCGGGGCTTGAACCGAATCGGTGATATTCGAAACACCGAATATCTGTGGAATTGTTTTGCTAATAATCAGCACCGATGACTAAGCAATCTGAAAAGATAAATCTAAAACAGCCAAGACTTCTTCTCTTGCCTCTACCCTTGGGACTACCCGTATGTAACGCATATCCCGAGCTTTTACATTACTCTGCAAGCATGGTATTGATCTCGGAGCAATGTTTCTCACGGGACACCGACGCCCGCCACCAATCTTGGATTATCTTCTGGGCATTGTAAACTTTGTCAAAATTGACCCAGCTCTGATTGACCCAAAGGGCTGCTACGACCTGTCTGAATGGCTCAAAAATGCCGCAATTACGGAATCCGCCAATATGACGGAATTTGACTATGCCCAAAAATAGCACACCTACTGCACCTATATATAGTGAGGGGCTTGGTTTATCTATCGCATTTTTATCGCGGAGCTCTCGGTTGCTTTATGCCCTCGGCGGCACTTCGGTACTATTGCTTCGCTCGTAAAGTTTGCATTTTATTAAGACGTTCACTTTAGAAACGGTGGCAAAATAGCACCTTGGATGCACTAGGCACTGCTACATATGAGCTTATTTCTGCGTCCACTGAAACAATAGCACCGCGAATTTTCCACATTCACTGCCGTATATAGGAGGATAAAAAGAGATAAAGGCAGCGAGGAGACTATCCAGTGCATAGACCGGCTGCGGTAAGGGGGTAAAAGCGAAAGAAAAAAAAAAAGACGACAGGACATTTATGGGAGCTTATTTTCATGCATAGCATTCTCGTCTTCTTCTGCTGATTCGAATTTATGAATGCTTGAAGTAATTTTTTTTTCAGAAATCGCACACTGCACTTAAAGAAGTGACGTTATTCGAAAACTACTCCATTAGTATTCGATTCGGTCCCGTCGTCATGTCAATGAAGTCAGGCATGACGACGTCGCTCACAAATAAACAAAAGTGCGGCGCTCGCGTGAGGCAGCCGCATCGACTGCGGTAACGTGGCGCGCCAGTGTATCACGACGTCATCATGACGCATCCACCTCCTTATTACCGAAACCGAAAGTGAATGGCTCGTGGACGAAAGTATGTTACATTACATCATTTAGAGCGTTTTGACGCTGGCCAATATTTCTCAAGTGCTTAGAGTCAGTGCTTGGAACTTCATTGCACGCAATAAAATGACGAATCGAAAACGTCACGTCAGTATAGTCGGTAAAGACTGACATCAACGAAACTTCACTTTGTCTAATTTAATTACATATGATGCAATCCAGGAGAAGCTACAGAGCTGTAGTAAATGCCTTTCTCTTCACTTAATATTTTAGCAGACGATACAGATATGCGTCGCTGATATGACGCGTATACCACATCGCGGCCTCCAGATTTTCAGCGAGCCGCGGGCGCCATGCATCCAGTTTTTCGTTAAGGGTCCCGAGTCACAGAAAATTTGGCGTCCCGCGTCAGGCTTCGGACGTCGTTTTGGCAGAAAGATTTTCGAATCAGCCATACCCAGGCCCTTCATGTGGCGCAAGGAAGCTACTGAAATATTTGAATTTATCAAGCTAAAATACGTAGAAAAATCGTAAAGTAAGACTTACACACAATACAGACATGATAGCGTGGGATTGTAAATTGACTGTACGAGAAAACGTAATTTTGTAACGCGAAAATTTAAAAGAAACTCCTTTTCCAGCGTTTCATCGTTCATAGACCGGCCACGGCGTCCGCCATTTGCGCGCGCTTGCACCTGGGGATCTTGGGGGCTACGGAGCGGCGCGCCCGGTTCCTTCAAATACCTCCAGGTGGCGCTCGCCTCCGCCATTGATTAGTGTTCCTGTATATGCTCCCTGCGGGAGCATGTACAGGAACACTACCATTAATTAGGGCGCCTCGATCCGCGCGCTCTCCTCCGCCGCCATCGAGGCACCCTACCATTGATTCACAGTGGAGGAAAAGAACCAGGAAGCTTACCAGCAAGTATGTGGCCTGTACGCTGGGCAACACAGCAACAAAGAACGTCAAGTGGAAAGTCAAGGAGCTTGAAATAATCTCATGGGTGGCGGCAATGGAAAAGAAACCTGCCATGAGTAACCACTTAAGAGAAAAAAACGAAATCAGGAAAGAAACAATAACTCAAAGGGAAGCTCATTACTTTTCGAAGCGAGATCTGGATGCCTTAGAACACGCACCTATAAAACGAGATCTAAGGAGGAAGAAGAAGCATGTGATTGCTGCGGTAAAGCTAGGGAAACGATGGAGCATGTTTTATTAGAATGTGAAGACGTCTGCTCAGCGGTCGATTTAGGCACCACTGGCCTCCTTGAAGCCCTTGGGTTCAGCGAGAGCAGTGGAAAAGTAAGCATGTCCGCAAAAGGGGTTAGTAAGAGGCAATTGGAGGATCGGTGAAAGAAAAGTAGGGAAGCGACAAAAAAAAAAAAACAAACGGAAACGTACAAAAGCACAGTTCGCAATAGGGGATCAGAAAATTTGGTTGTGGGAGTTCATAGTTTCTTTTTTTTTCTTTTTTAACCTAGGTAGCAGGTTAAGCAGTATAATAGCAAGAGCTTGGTGGCGCAACTCATCGCCCCGTTCCAAAGGGAACGCTCATAAACATCCATCCATTCATCGTAAACCGCATCGGAGAGGCCGCGTTTCTACCAGAAAGCTCGCCTTTGCGCATAGCGTTCGCGGCCAGCGTTTCCCGGTAAACATTACCAACAAACACGGTTAAAAACGCTCCAGTTGCCGGGAAGCGTGAGAAGCAGTCAGGGATCTTTGAATGCTATTGCGTTGCACTTTTAAAGGCGAAGCTCCATCTTTTTTAGTTTCGATATAGCAAACGCTTATTTTTGCGAGCTTTTCGTGACGCGTACACTCGTGTTTCAAGCGTAAAGTATTCCGCGGAAGGCTGTTCCACATCTGTACTATCTGACACTGGGCAACTGACGCGGTCTGAAATTTCGGTCCGAAACTACCCTTTAAAGAAGGGAAGTTTACCGACATAGCACTGACTTTTTTTTTTTTTTGCCTTTGAATGAAGGATTTAGACCCCGAAACCCTAGAAAAGAAATCTGGCAAGCCCTGAGACCTTCCTAAATGATTTGCTATTTTCGGTTTCATCCTAGATGGTGTATGCGTCATGACGCATCCACAGAAAACGACACCGAAAGTTTGGTCGAATTCAAAGCTTTTCGTTCGTAAGTGCTTTGCCATTGGCCGGCGATTTTCGCTAGAGCCCCAGCATCAGGAATGGCTGGCATTTCTGATCACGGATACTTTCTAGCGCAAGAGATTTTTCGCGAATGCGCGTCCTGGGTCGCAGAAAAGCTGTTATAGTAAATTATCTACGAAGCTCCTAGAAATAATTGTCAGCGTTGCTTCCCGAGGTTTTCGAGGCCCAGGACGTTTCATGAAAGCCCCCCTCCCCCCCCCCACAAAAATGTTAAGTATGCGTCACTTCGCTATGGATCTTCTTGCGAACACTTCTTGGCGCGCAGATGCCCCGTGTCTCGGTTCACGCATGGCGGGCGTCTTGGCCGCGTGCGAGGGACCAGATATCATATTGCGGGACCACTCACACATATCGGCAAAACACCTGCCGTCGAGCGCCCAAGACGTGTTGGACGCCGGCACACGCTCACGAAGCCACGAATATATATGTGTGTGTGTGTCCCGATATCCGAAACGGGCACCGTCCGTGCTCGCGTCCTTGGCACAGGCCGTGGTGGTATAGGGGCAGAGGTGGGGAGGGGGGCATCATGGCCGCCGCTTTCAGTGTCACGGTGAAGGGAGAATCGTGACTCCCGGGGCTTCCGCGCATTCGGCGCTTTGCCGCGTGATCCCCGTGCTAGCTAGCTAGCCGCTTGCCCCCGTGGCAGCTCATCCCGCCGCTCGACGTCACGGCGTATACACGTATACGTATGAGGTGTTAAATACGAGATTTTTTAAAAAATCTTATCGAATATGAACTTTCGAAAAAAACAAGCTTATCGACTATAGAATCTAACAGCGAATATTTAATTTCATTTATTTACCTTAAAGACCCCACTAGGGGGTATCACACAAGGGGTGGGTGTACGTAAAGAATAAATAAAACATTGAAATTTGCGTCAACAGGTACTCAGTCACATTGGCAGAAAAAGATGATGGACAGGTGAAAGTGATAATATTGCGAGGAAGGCCGTTCCAGTCTTTGGCTGCACGAGGAAAAAGATGATGCTGAAAAATTGAGTTCTCACACGTGTACGGGAAACTTGCAGTTGGTGACCAGTGCGAGGAGATATGTATGCGGGCGATGTGATGTAAGGAGCACTGTTAAGTGATGAATAGTAAAGCTTATGGAATAGACAAAGTGTTGCTATGCGTCGGCGGAGGGATAAAGCTTGCAACCTAGATTCCACTGTGAGGGCAGTAACACTGACTTCGTGAGAATAAGATGAGTGAGCGAATCTGGCGGCACAATTTTGTACCGCTTCAAGGTCATCTACGAGACATACTTGATGCGGGGGCCATATGGCTAACGCATACTCTAGTTTTGAACAGATAAGTGACTTATACGCTAATAATTTAATGTGTTGGGGCCCATTATGAAGGTGTTTCAGAAAACCGAGAGTTCTATTTGCCGATGATATGATGTAGTATATGCATGCCATGACACATCATTGGACAAAGTAACGCTGAAGTATTTGAAAGATGTTACTGCTTGTATAGGTTCGTTAGCAATTGTGTACGGGAATGTAGCTGGGCGCTTTTGGCGGGTAATGGAAGGAAGTTTACATTTAGTCGGGTTAAGTCATTAGCCACCAGTCGCGCTATTCCTGGACACGGTCTAGATCACGCTGAAGTTTCGCTGCATTGCAATGGTTAGAAACTGATTGGTAAATTACGCATTCAACAGCGAACATTCGGATTTGGCAAGATTAGTGTTTAGGCAAGTCGTTACTATATATTACAAATAAGAGAGGAGCGAGAACAGAACCTTGTGATACACCAGATGTTATAGAAACAGGGTCAGAGGGATGATTATTAACAAGGACGTGTTCAGGTCGCTTAGACAAGAATTCCTTGATCCGAATCAGAATGTTGTGGTCCAGGCTTAACTGATTTAGTTTTAATAGCAATCGTAAATAAGCACTTTATCGAACGCTTTTGCATAATCTAAGAAAATGGCATCAGTCTGTATGTTGGTGTCGAGGTTAACATGCAAGCCATGAATAAAAATGGCCAGTTGGGTCTCGCATGAGGAGCCCTTTCGAAAGTCATGCTGAGATGGATGAAAAAAGTTATCTTTATCGAGAAATGGCATGATATGAGAATGAATGACATCCTCCATGATTTTGCACGGGACACTTGTTAATGATATGGGGCGGTAATTAAGTGGTGAATCTTTTTTACCAGCTTTGTAGACAGGAACAACCTTCCCCACTTTCCAATCATTTGACATGTAACCTACAGAGAGTGAATGAGAAAAGAAAATACACAGATATGCAGTAATGGTATGTCTGGTGTTCTTTAACAGCTTGGAATTAATTTCATCGACGCCTGTTGATGAAGAAAGCTTAATGTTATCTAACAAAGATAAAATTCCATCATGAGTTATTGTGATAGCAGGCATAGTAGACAGAGTTCTAGCCGGTGTTGTAGGCAAAGATGTGCTAGGTTCTTTGATGAAAACTGTGCTAAAAACAATGTTAAAGGCGTTAGCGCATTCGAGGTCCCCGACGGTTTCTCCCAATTCAATGGTCAGAGTGATAGCAGATAATTCGATAGGGTTGATGACCTTCCAAAATTTTCTCGAGTTATCGTTTAACAAATTATTATTATTCACGAATAATAATAATGACGACAAGGGTAACGTCACATGGTTGGAAACGAAGCTGTCCTTAAGCTTCTTCATATGAAGTGAAGAAAGGAGCCGGACACCATTTATGGGCACAAGCCTGTAAAGATCTACAATCGAAGTGGTACCAAATCCTGTCAATTCATAAATTGAAATCGCACGCACGTGGGCAGCCTCAAAAAGTCATGTTAACGCATATTACTGTGCAAGAACATTATCTGCTTTACATGTTCTCTCTGTAGCTGATTGAACTTACACAGCAATGATGACTATTGAGCTGCAAAACCTAATTAGACATTGCTTAAATGACTTTTATTTAGCGAAGTGTCAGTATGTGGTCACATTTACAATGCGACAGGAGTGGTCGGCAATACCTTGAGCACTGCTGGTTTATGGATTTATTGTGGACAGACAGCAGACAGTAGGTTGAGAAGGCATACAGCAGTCCACAGTGTATTCTGCACTTTTGTGATCAACCAACCAACCTGTACACAAAAATCATTTTATGCACCACGAGATCATGATGGTCTCTTAGCTCTGCTGCTTAATCGACCACCAACACAAAGTTGGACTTGCTTAATTCCCACCACACACAGAATTTTTTTTTATTAATGCACTCCTTGCACATGCAGTAAGCTGGCAAAACGTTCCCAAAAATGTTTTATGAACAGCAGTGTAGTGGGCTCTTTGAAGTGTCAATATTAATTTGGAATTTTCCATGTGCCGCTTTTTATATTGCATGTCTAGTTTTACCATGTCTGCAAAAACCCAATCTCAACTTTACAAGTTTAATGTGTATTTTGTACTAGCATTCTATTGCATAATGTTCAAGTTGTTGACATAAGTGGCGCATTATATCGTAGTTTTAAATCTTTTTACATTTATACCTGCTATAATTTGTATGTATACTGTCTATGTGCACACCCTACATACATACCCTTCTTTCTTTACAACGCTACATATATTGATGATATGTGGAATGAATGACTGCATTCATCAACAATCATCTCATTTATTTTGGTTTGATCCACGTCATTAAGCAACAAATCCTTGACAGTTATAAATTATTTTCATTTCAATCGCACTGCCATATCTCATGTTGTCTGCCCAGTAGAACACAACTGCAAATTTTCACTGGAACAATGACTTACTAGCACGTCCAAGTTTCAACTAGCCCCAGCAGGATTAACATAGTCCTTAAATTTTATTGCAGCAAGGCACAGAGGAGCGTTCAGTTGCCATCTCCATCCGTGTGCACAAGGCCCTGGAACTCTCGGATGACAAATCTTACGTCATCACCTGCGGCAAGAACAACTTCCGAAATGCCAGGTACGACACTCTGAGAGAGTCCCAACATATCTTGCATTTCAGGCTTCAGTGATTGCTTTGTGTGTTTGGAGTACTTCCACTCGAATCATTTAAACATTATCGCAAAAGTATCAGCAATTCAACAGCTACAAATTGGGACACTACAGGCTGCAAGAAAAATCCGTACTCGAGCAACACATCAACACTGAGTCTAAAACTGCTCCATGTTGGCAGAGGCACCTAACCATGGCATTATTAATTATTTTCCTGTTCCAAAAGCTCTTGATCTTCCATGTTACAAAAGCTTCTGCAACCCCCATGTGCGCATTGACAACAAAAAATAATTTTCACAGAAAGTTTCAGAGAAACCTGCTCAGGACTGTCGAGTTCAGTCTGCCATATTGCAACATCTAATCATGGTATTATGTGGCTATTGCCCATAGCTGGCGCTCATCAAAGACACGTTAATTTATAGCCGATAGAAATATTCCTTGCATATAGGAAAACATGGCCAAGTTAAGCTTTTACATGCTCAGAGTCGAATGCATTTTGTGCAGTGAAACTACACATTGACTATGAGGGACACTTCGCTGGAAGACTCCGAATTCACTTTGATCACTCGAACATTGTGTCATCTGGAACAATATCACACAATACTCCAATGACTCTCCATTGCTTTCATCTTTGACACTGAACTCAACCAACAGACTCAGGTTACAGGAGATTGCAAGGTATTTTTCTGTTCTGTGCGAACTAATTGACTGATTAATAGGTTGATTGGGCTTAACTGTGCAAAAGCAGCACTGAGCTATGAGACAGTTTATGGTATAAGACGCTGAATTAATTTGGTCCACCTGAGGTTCTTAAGCATACTTCTAAATCAAAATACACAAGCATTTCTGCATTACGCCAAGATCAGATAATGGCCATGGCCAGGAGTTGAGCTCGGCGCCTTGCTCTTTTAGCAGGAGATTGCCATAGCCACTGAGGTACTACAGCAGGTAATCAGATCTACACTATCTTCTGAACCACATTGCAAATCAAAAAAGAAAAATATTTAGCAAGTAAAGAAAGCAATAAATGCCACTCAAAACACAATTTGCGTGCAAGCATTTGTTTATTTCAGAAATGCATGTTTTGTGCACAGGCACAACTGGCTAACATTGAGAGTATGCATTCAATGGCCGAATGAGTAATGAGAATACAACAGGCTGCCACAGGCGACACAACTTTTTAATGCTATTACCGATGTGCACGTAGCAATGCGAGTATGGCATTCAAATATTAGACATTCAGCAGCTTATGTTACCTTTGTGCCCCTGTGCTACATGTATTACTCCCATAAATGCACTACTGCTTATGACTACCCAACTGTAGCAATACCCGCATACAATGAGAACCCTTGCAATCCTACAGGAATGAGCTCTACAGGGTTTCCCTCGGGTTCCTGGATGAACAGAAGAGAGTGCACGAGCTGGTGATGGGGCACCACTACACACTCCGGGCAAGTGCTCATGGCCCTGGTGGTGAGTATACGCACTTAAACTATTAAGTCTATGTGCCATGTCAGCCTGGCTTGAGGGTAAATTTAGGTGTAATTGCTGCAATGAACTGGTGCCCAGGTATTGCATCCTTTAACAACAGTACTGCGAGCACAGTGCAGCTACTGAACATTGCAATCATTCTGTGATTGCAAAGGCATTCAGTAGAGTTGCATTTGTATCAAACCAAGCATTCTAGAATGCTTGGCTTGTCACAAATACAGTTCTACTGAATGTGTCTCCGATCTTGAGGGCAACAGCCTGATGCGAAAATAAAAGCAGCCAGTCAACCTAGCTGAGTAAAATCCAATAAAATGTGCTCTGACGAGGGCCAAAAGAGGGATTTAATGGAATGGGTTCAAAGAAAAGTTGCTTGTTGCATTTTAAAGCCGTTTTAAAGTCAGGCAAAAAAGGAAGGCACTTGAAGAGAGGCAACGACACAATAAATTAATACAGTGCCCCCCTCCCCATATTTATATGTGAAGGGCCCTTAAAGATTCGTTCATCACACTGGTAGTGCAGGTTACAGAGAGTGTGATGGATAAAATAAAAGGCTACAGCATTAAAGGATCCCTGAAACAGCTTTTTCTGGAAACCTGAGCAACACTTGTTACACTAGTTCTTGTGCGTCTTCTGTGATGAAGCTTGCTTATGATTGTCATATTTATGCGCATGCGTGATTTCTACCTTCCTCGTTTGTGCGCCTTTTCTCAGACTGCATCGTAGCCTCGTGTACAAGCTTGGAACTCTTGTGTTGGGACTCAGTTTAGTGAATCTGTTGGGACTCGGTTTAGTGTGTGTGTGGTGCAACTTACCCTTGCCTTTTGTCTCTGTACGTTCGTGCGTCTAGAACTGCATGCTACCTTCATTTACTGTTTCAAGCGAACTCTGCCCTAGACTCTTTGCACCAGTGAGTTTCCTTCTTATCTTACAAAATTACTTTTTTGTTATTGTTACTGTTATGTGAAAAAGAGTAGACATTGCCATTATAGGGTGACTAACTCCTTTTATTTCCATCTAAAAAAGAAACGTAGGAATGAGCATGGTGCCCTTCAATGAATATATACTGCTGAAGAGATGTCTGAAATTTACCCAACGTTTAATTTTCTTTTCCCCATCAAACTCGCTGACTTCCTCTCAACTGGGGCAGTGTCAATAGCAGTGCCCAGCCTATTGCTCCTTTTGTTCTCCTTTCCAAGGTACACTTATGGCAATTCTTAAAATTGACATCTGACAAAGGGGCCTGAGAGCAACCAGGGAGTGGCAACAGATACACTAACAACCACCGATTTCTTATCCCATAGAAAATCTGGAAGCATGTGGATGCATGCTTGCAGACAATGGCTGGTGCCTGTACACATCCGGCAGGTCAGTAGTAGTGGACCCCATGCTGCCTCAGTAACCCCTACGATGAATGCCCTACTCACTTTTCGCAAGTTGGAACTGGTGTTCAGCAACCTGAGGAAACATGGTGCTGTGGATCCTGACTTCATCACCAATCAGATGCTGACAAATCTGCCCTACGAGAGAAGACATGCATTCTGTATATATTCAGTCACGTATAGAGCACGAGACAGATTCCAGAAATGTGGAAGATCGCAGGGGTGGTGCCAGTCCTCAAGCTCAGAAAGAATCCTGTGAACCTGGCCCCATGTCAGCCAGTATCATTAACATCATGTGTATCGAAGTTCATGGAAAGACTAGCATGTACAAGGTTAACTTGGCATATGGAGCAAGGAAGGTAACTCTCGTCATGTTTGACTGAATTTCATCAATGGCTGAACGCTCAGGACTCTGTCTTGAATTTGCTGAGCCACATGAAGCACTACTGAGTCGATGGCCTTTCAACACTTGCCATCTTCATGGTCTTTGCCAAAGCATATGACAGTGTGCTTCAGATAGGCATCATCAACAGACTCCATGTCATGGACATCTCGGGAAATGATTTCGGTTCACACACAAACTTCTCAGAGGTTGCTGTGTCCTGGTTAAGCGATGAAATACAATGAGTGAAAAGTGACGCATTTCCCTTGGCATATCTCAAGGAAGTGTCCCATTGGCCTTGCTTTTTCACATTGCTATAACCAGCTTTCCTGAAATACTAAAAAGAGATAGGATGTCAGTAGGATGTCCATATACACTGATGGCATTTGCACTTCGATCTTAGGGAACCAACACAAATGTTTGGCACGTATAGCCCAGTGCACAATCCCCATCATTAAACGCAGCTTTTCAGTGCTTGGCCTCTCCTCATAGCAGGAAAGCCAGCCTTCATATTTTTTTTCTAGGAGTGAGACAGAGGTCAATGTGATTGATGCTCAATATTAAAGGCCACCCAATTCCCCGTGCAACTAGCATTCGTTTCCTAGGCGTCACCATTGACAACAAGCTATTCTGGCGATGTGCGGTTGAAAGTGTTGAGCAAAGGCTCAACGCATTTCGTTGGTTGGCAGTTGTACAGTGGGGGAACTATCCCATGCCCATGCTGAAACTCAATGCTACACTGATAACAAGCTGTATTTTCTGCCAATTGCTGTTTATATCAAAATCAAAGAGCCAAATTGTGTGCTTGGGGGCAGTACATAGAAAAGCACCGCCATTTGGCGATGGGTGTTCACCATGCGGCTTCAGTCTCGCGAAATGCGAAGGTTGTGGGTTCGGTTCCCACCTGCGGCAAGTTGTTTTTTCATCCACTTTAATTTCCATTAATTTATCGTTTCTTTATTTCATTTATTAAGCACAAGTAACTTCCCCTATGTTGTCCTTGGTGTCAGTGTTTGTTGGCTTCTTATGATATGGCTAATAAAAAATCGGGCCTCTCGTTTAACCCCCTTTCTTCTCGTTTATTACATAAAGAGGGTCTCGAATCTGGCAACATCGATGCCTTCAGGTAGCATGTGTGGGTTTATTGACCAGTTGCCTTCACCCAAAAAGATCACGTTCTCGTGATGCCTGCGGCAAAAAAGGACGTTCCACGTTCGCTGCCAACGTCTGCGAGTGGTGACGCTGGCTAACGCTCCCAGAGTTCTACTGGGACACATAAATACAAAAGCAAGTGGATGGGGAAACGGCGCCACGGTAGCTCAATTGGTAGAGCATTGCACGCGAAATGCGAAGGTTGTGGGTTCGGTTTCCACCTGCGGCAAGTTGTTTTTTCATGCACTTTAATTTCCGTTAATTTATCGTTAATTTATTTCATTTATTAAGCACAAGTAACTTCCCCTATGTTGTCCTTGGTGTCAGTGTTTGTTGGCTTCTTATGATATGACTAATAAAAAATCGGGCCCCTCGGTTAACCCCCTTTCTTCTCGTTTACCGCTTAAACCCACGCTTGGTCGATTATGACTGGACAATGTGCTTCCCTGCTTTGTGGTTTATGTGGTGAGATAGGTGATGTGTAACGCTATCCGGCTAAGCCCGCAGTTTGATGAGGATAGAAAGGCATTGCTTCACAGCCTGCAAAAGAAATGTCTTGCAGACTATGATGATGTCGTGTTCCCTGATGCGCCCGCACTAATCATGAAGAGAGTGCTACGACTGTTGCTTGCTTTCCTTAAAGACACAGAGTTGAGCTAAGTCTGGTGACGCACCCTTGCTAAATATGTACGAGATGCTCAGATGGAACAATCGCCAGCTAAGCATGCCAGGCTGACCCCGTCTGCTGCTACGCCATCACCACCACCACCATTTGTGGGCCATTAGGCTTAATGTGATGTCATTGCTGACACTGCATAATAATAATATTTGGGGTTTTACGTGCCAAAACCACTTTCTGATTATGAGGCACGCCGTAGTGGAGGACTCCGGAAATTTTGACCACCTGGGGTTCTTTAACGTGCACCTAAATCTAAGCACACGGGTGTTTTCACATTTCGCCACCATCGAAATGCGGCCGCCGTGGCCGGGAGACACTGCATAGGGCAAGGAAAAAAGCAGAGATGTCGAAAACCACAGGAAAGAGCAAGTGATCTATTATGTGAGAGCACAAGCTCCCAGCTGCATGCATTACAATAGTAATTTGCACACACACATTTGCACATGCATGGCAGCTGCAGCATTGTCTACTGAGTGGGAACATCTTATAGGGTTCAAAAAGCGTTGCAGTGCCCCTTTAACCTGAGGACAAATATTTTTTACCACCCTAATTCTGTTTATTTGTCCAGAAGCATCATGCGGAAGAGCACAGAGGGAAATTATGGCAGAAGCATAAGGAGATAGTGAGAGCATGAGCTCTCACTAGGGCGTGCGCCCAGAACAGTCCCACAGTAGTTATGGGAGACTATACAGAAGTCCTCGAACTGATTAGCTTGACAGGACTTGCCTTGAAGAATCTGCTGCACGCTTAAGCTCAAATGTGAAGCACTTTATGTTATTTGTGTATTTACTAATTTATTTATATTTTAGTAAAACCCTGAGCCGAAGGCATTATGGAGGGGAGCTGTTACATTGCTTCAATACCTTCCTATACAATTTTAGGTACTAACAGAATTTAATTGTCATGTCTACATTTCTATTTTCTCATTTCTTTCAGAAACTGGTGGCATTGTGGTCAGATCTTGCTTCAGTTTTGCATCCAATACCAGTGAAGAGGAGCTCATAGATGCCAATGGGTTCGTATTTTCAAAATTGATCAAACTAGCATGTGTAAGCACATATTAAAAATGAACATAGTGCCTCCCCAAACCTACTTCCCAAAATAGAATTGTACTGTTTCCTTATAATCCCTTCGCGCGTCAATTACTTTTGTCTGCTGAAAATATGTTTTTAACAAGTGTCAATGAGAACACAAAACAGCTGAACATACTAATAACCTTGAATCTCCCTGCGGGTTTTGTGTTGTCCAGAAATGTCAATTCAACGCAGTAAACTATAAAAGTTAGTTGAGGTGATGGAGCACTACCAACGTGCAGTGGGCTCGGAAAACCGCAAGCAACCTCATAAATTTCCTTAATTCAAATCACTGCGAAGAACAATTAAAGAAAACCTTCTACACAACGACACACTTAAATTGCACCAAACATGCAGACGTCTGTCTTGCAGCTCATTTTGTGTAACCCACTTGGTGCATGCCAGTAAATTTTGTGTTGCAGGTTGCACGAGAAGTGTCTCGAGATGTATGCAACATGTTTTCAGACATCACTGCTTTCACTAGTGCTTCCGATTCTGAGGCGGTACTTCAATGTGGAAAGTATGATCCACTGCTAAAGGAGGCACGCAGTTAGTATACTGCCTTCAATTTTTGCTGAGATACACCGCATAGGCCCAAGACTAATTTTTTTACACATATAACTACATATAATTGATCACATCAGTCACCCCTCTCAGATGGGGCAAAGAAAATGTTCGAGTTATTTTGGCTTAGACACTGGTTAGTTCTTCTCTTTAGCAGTGGACTGTACATTCAAGAAATTACTATTTTTTAGCAGCATAAGTAACATGCTGCAACCATGTCAAATAAAAAGCACACACATCGTTCTTTCAGGTGCCCAAAGACCACATTCCTGTCAGCGTTTAAGTACAACGAGACATCGGACACAGCAGACGCAACCGTGTCATCCACATTCAGGTTCCCAGGAAGCAACAAAATCAACATTCAATGTGACATCGTTCTCTGCCAGTCATCTCGGTGTCCAGTGGTGAGGATCATACTTTCTGTACTCCTGGTGGAACAGAGAAACACAGTGATGGCTGCAGCTACATTCTTAGGCAAACTTACACCCTTTGGAGTGTCCCCTTTGCCACACAATGATAACTGTCATCTGCCTTGATGCGTTTCCTTTCTTGAAAATGCCGCGCCCGCTACTTTCCTGTCGGGAAGGCTATCATGCTGACAACGCGCATGCCGTTCGTTACTGGAAAGTACCGGGCTCACAGCGTTAATTATTGTTGTTGGCAGAAGGGCTGTTATTGGTTATTGGTTGGCTGTTATTGAGATTATTGTTGTGTGGCAGAAGGAGCACTCCAAAGGGTGTAACTTTGCCTAAGAGTGTATAGATTTGAAGGTAATTTATGACAAAGAGAGAGAGAGAAATAGAAGACGGGAAAGGCAGGGAGTTTATGGCAAACTGCATTAACCATGAAATAGGGTTGAATGTGCTGCTTCCAGTTCTAGCAGGAACCAGACGTTGGATACAAAAGAAAAAGAACACAGACATGGTGCAACGTTTCAACTGTTCCTTAATGAGAAATTGCCTTTTTGCCACATATTAAGGTGTTTTGATGGAGGAATCTGCAAGTGCAAAACAATCTTAGGGATGCTAACATGAATCCATAAGAAACAGCTGCAAATCTCATCCAATATTATTTATTTATTTATTTATTCACATTACCTTACAGGCCAATTGAAGGGCATTGAGTAAGGGGGGCAACAGTAATTACATGACAAAAATAGGAAAGTGCATCATTGTTATACAATATTAATATGCAACGAATTCAGGTTATCACAGAATGTTTCACGATTGGAGATGGATGCAATGTGATCTGGAAGACTGTTTTAATGCAGAATAGCTCTTAGTAGTGGTGATGAGTCAAATGCCTGCGCTTGACTATGAGTGCGCATGAAACTAAGTGCATTGTGGATGCGACGACATGTGCGCACAAGAGCATGAAGCGGCAAACAGTGAAAGTAATTACTATAAATGTACCTGTGAGACAGACATAAAAGAGAAATGACACGGTGATCTTCTAATGACTGAAATGCAAGGTCTTGTTTTATTCGGGTAATGCTTGAATGATACTCATAGTTGCCAGAAATGAATCTGGCTGCCCTATTCTTAACAGCTTCCAACATACGGATTAGATAATCTGGATATGGTGATTATGTGGATGAAGCTTATTCTAGTTGTGGGTGAACATAAGTAAGATATGCTAGTTTTCGTACATTAGAAGGCGCATTATGCAAGTTTCTATGCAGCTAGCCTGAACATCTATGGTAGATGAAAATCTATGGGAATGCAAATTGAAAATCATCAACTACACATAACAGAGCAAAGCAAATGAAATTTCCCTTTTTATTTTTAAGACGATAGGAGTAAGTATCCTTATTGGAGAAAATAAAACTGTGACGATAACCCAGCAACAAGGAAAATGTCACATATGATAGCTTATGTGTCGTATTCTTTTCAATGATTATGTGCCGCCAGAGCACTCTATTTTCCAAGGAATGAAATACTGACTAACCCAATCATTAATTCCAGGGCAAATGTCCAACATGGGTCACGATCCTAGATGTAGAACGCAGGTCCCCAAGGCTATCGTTTTAAGCAGCCCAGGGATGTGCATGTTCGGCCCACTCTTAACATTGTATTGCAGCAAAGTGCTGACATAGAGCCCTGTTTAGAGCCCTTGGCTTGAAGACCCGTAAGCACTGGTTCCATTCCCAACACCACTGCACATATTTTTCCCTCTGTCTGATGAGGATCATTCAAAATTCTTGCACATAGAGATGTTCAGCCTGTTCTCTAGCTTTTGACTGTTGTTTGCAGTAATATATATCAATACATCACGTGACAATAAAGCACTTCTGTGTATCATTGTGTGCTTTATCATGTCACACACAGTATACAGACCTGCCAACCTTAATAGCCAAGAAATACTGCACTCGAAGCCACCAAATACTAAATATTAATAAAAACCATAAAACTTGTTTTAACAGCCAAGATATTAAACTATGTACTTAAATATAACATCACATACTTTGTTCTCTAAAGACAGTGTGAACAGGCAAACTGCTCTATAGTGACAAAAAGAATGGTGAACTAAAACAAACGCTCACCAAGAACGTAATATAATAAAAAGAGAAAAACTTGGTGTTTCAGGGCTTATACGGGTCCCTTGCTTACAATGACGGCAAACACAATGGCACAGGAAGAATGATCTGTGCCACAGAAGAACGGAAATGTCCCATGAAGTTTTTTAACTGCGAAACTCTTGAACGACTCAATAAAAGTTTTCACTCACTCACTCATTAAATAAATATTCACAGAACAGAGGATGACATTTCAGTTGCTATTATCATTATCATTGGGCAAACAGAAGGAATCAGTGTCTTTTACTTTCTTTTTTTTACCCTACGCCAGTGAGTAAAGGATTAAAGACAGTTGCATTTCTGTACAGCTTTGAGTTGACAGCGAATGACACAACCCCATTTCCTCACGCACTGCAGTCCAGCTGCGGGGCATCTCCAGACGGCGGAGGCATCAAGTCGCTTCCTCAAATTAAAGACAGCGAGTCTGCTGTGCAGTTGATGGCATCAACATCCGTCTTTGTGGTGGAGCCTGGGGAAAGCTCATGTGAGTATTGCAAACATATGGTTGTGCACAAACAGAATACATCTACTACTATTATTATTATTATTATTATTATGATTATTATTATTAATTTATTTATTTATTCAGGTTTCCTTACAGGTTCCATCAGGAACACGGAGTAAGGGGGGCGATTGAATCAAACACAACTTTAACAGAAGCAACGCAGCATTAAACAATAGAATGTGATTACATAGTACAAATAAAAAAGAAGGTTAACATGACACAAGTACACTACAGTTACAAAAAGGTTATGGTTTGCAAAGGCGCAATAATGCAAAAACGTAAGATACACAAGGGGTCGATACAGCATGTTCAATGGGCAGGCAAATAAGTGCATGACTACAACTGGTACGCTAAAAAAAAAAGAACAAAATGGCAACAATACACCCCCACGTAATCACAATGAAACATAGTTACAGTATTTAAGATGTATAAAGTTGATACACTTGGTTACAGAACGATGCGTGATTGGTTACTGAAACGATTTCGCTGGGAAGATCATTCCGTAATGTTATTGCTCGGGGCAGTGTCGATGAGTTGAATGCTTGCGTGTGGCTGTAGATGCATCTGAAAGAGCGATGGTTGTTTAATCGATTGGACATGCGCATGTGGGATTATAGGGGTAGAGGTGAAAGATAAGCGCAGTTTATATACTTGTGTAGCAAATAAACGATTGTGACAGAACGACGGGTGTCTAAGGATTCGAGAGTATTATCAGTTTTTATTTGAGTTGTGCCGAGATAACGGCTGTATCTTTGAGAGGTGAAATGAGCAGCACGGTTTTGTATCGCTTCTATCATGGAAATAAGATATTTTTGATGAGGAGACCAGATTGACGATGCGAACTCGAGCTGAGGACGGACGTATGTTAGGTAGGAAAGTTTACGGACATTGGTCCGGCAGTTTCATAAATTACGACGTAAGTAATCCAAGGTCCTGGAAGCCTTGGCGCAAATGGTGGCGATGTGCAAGGCCCAGGAAAGATCATGTGTTAGATGCACGCCTAGGTACTTATATGATGGAACTTGGGATACAGGTATAGTATCTAAGACATATGTAAAGTTAGAAATATTGTGTTTGCGACTGAAGGTTATGAGCCTGCATTTGAATAGGTTAAGGGACATAAGCCAGATTTTACACCAATGGGAAATAATGTTAAGGTCATTTTGCAGAGTGATGTGGTCTTCGACATCTGTAATTGTACGATATATGATACAATCATCTGCAAATGAGTGCATACATGATGTTGTGTTAAGTGGTAGGTCATTAATATAGATCAAAAATAAAAGGGGCCCTAGAACACTTTCCTGAGGAACATCGGAAGATAAATGGCAACGGGGAGAGGGAAGGTTATTAACCACTGTGAACTGTTGACGGAGAAAAAGGAAATTCCGGATCCAAGTTAATGTAAGTGAGTCTAGTCTAAGGGCTGATTATTTGGATATTAGTCGACCATGAGCAATGCGATCAAAGGCTTTAGAAAAATCAAGGAACATGCAATCAGTTTGTTTATTGGCATCCATGCTGAAGTGTAAGTCGGTGGTGAATTCCAATAATTGCGTGTCGCAAGAAAAATATTTTCTCAATCCGTGTTGATTAGAGAAGAAAAAGTTGTTTGATTCTAGGTGACTGAAAACATAAGACGCGATAATATGTTCCGGCAGCTTGCAACAAATGCATGTGAGCGCGATTGGACGATAGTTATCGGGTGAATGGCTGTTACCGCTTTTGAACACAGGGACGATTTTCAAAACCTTCCAGTCAGCTGGTAGCTTTTCTGACGCTAAGGATTGGTTGAATAAATAGGATAATATTTGACTAGAAATTGACGAGGTATTTTGTAATATTTTATAATTTATATTATCTGTACTGGCTGATGTAGATACCTTTAGGTTAGCAATGAGGCGTGAAATGCTATCAGCAGTAACGGTAATGGGTTCCATAAAGTGCCAGTCATATCCAGGTACAAATGGTATGTTGGAATGATTTTCCCGTGTAAACACCGAAGAGAAGAAATTGTTAATTATGAGTGGGCATTCGCTGTCCGATACTGGTGCTTGGTTAGCATCGTGCAACGACTTATGATCAGAGTCGTGGTCAGGGGACACAGTTCACCAGAACTTTTTAGGATTGTGTTGAAGGAGAGAGGATAGGTCGTTGCAGTAATACTTTTTTTAGCATTGCATTTTGCTTTAGTATATGTTTTAAGGAATTCCTTGTATTTTTTGAACGCCGAAGGATTACACCTATGTATTGTGGCGGGGTACAAGCGCTTTTTTGTGTTTCGTAGTGTACATAGCGATCGATTGAAGCAAGGATTTGCTCTGTCGTTAGTAATCGTTCTTAATGGAACGTAGAGATCAATCATAGCTGACATTTGGTTCCTATACAGTGCCCAGTTTTCTTCGGTTGTGCGATCAGTAAAGTTAGGTAAAAGTGTCTAATTAAAAAAGTGTTCCAGATCAGAATTCATATCAACGTAGTTAGCCCTGCTGAAGTCACGAATTTTTTTTTGTGATTGATCCTGTATGGGCTAGTAGGACGTGAAGTGTTATCTGAAGCAATTTATGATCACTGAAGCCATCTAGGTAGGATACTGCTTCTACGGTTTCGGGGTTACTGGTTAATACAATATCAAGTATATTTGATTCTCGAGTGGGCTCGCTTACAACCTGGAACAAATTTAAATCTAAAGTAAGTTTGAGAAAATCGGTTGAGTGGCGGCATGATGAAGACAAGGAAAGCCAGTCTATTTGCGGAAAGTTAAAATCACCGAGAAAGTATACATGATCTGAAGCGGAGATGTGCATAATAGCTTTTTGAATACTGTCACGAAGGTTGTCTGAAAAATTTTGATCGGTCATTATTATAAATCATGTGAAAGAGCGCACCTGGTGAAAGAAAGTTGAGTGGGTTCTTGGATAAAAATGATATCAGTGGCGAGGTGTGTGTGGCAACGTACTGCAGGAGGAGCTGCCTCTTGCATGCGAGAGTCCCTCGAGTTCTACTGCCACACAATTAAATCAAACGTCATAGTGGAGACTACGAATCTAGAAGTTGTCTGATCGGTCATTACATGTGGTAAAGCAGCAACTACCCTAGCGGCGGGGGCTACGGGTGTGACAAGAATGATCCATGTCACAGAAGCAGTGTGCAAGAGAAACGTTCAGTGCTTTGCGGACAATATTACGAAGAGTCGTGGAGATGCGGAGGACAGTCGCCAATGCAGCTTTGGCCCTAGATAGCGTGCTTTCACGGCACTGTTCCAAAGAGTTGTGTTGGTCTAAGACTCCCGTGAAAGCTGCAGGATTGGTGATAAGAAGGCAGGATGCAAGGCATTGCTTCATGGCTGTAACCCCTTCCCTTCCAAGCTTTTATCTCGAATACTGACCAAAAATGGCCAAATTACTTTTAAAGACCCCACTGGCCAAAATGTTTTACCTCCTCGGAAAGAATAAATTTGGTTCTGCTTGCGCTGTCCCATGGATTGTGCGCTTCCATCTACCAAAAGCACGACTAAGTCCTGGGATAAAACTAGGCTCGTCCATGGCATTGCTAGAAAATGCAATATACTGCTGTCGTGCTGAGATCCTCTTTGGCTGTTTTTATCAGACACACGTGGGCAAACCTAGCTCATCCAAGGCACGGAAAGGGTTAATGCAGACCTCCGTAGAGGCGTAGTCCAGTTGGTTGGGCTGCAGCAAGTGAATGTCAGAGAAAGAGGTGGGCAACAAGGTCTGTCGACTAGGAGCAGCGGAGGATGTTTGTGGGAGTATGGGTTCTCGGTGAAAGGTTAGGAGATGTCTGTGTTGACAGCTGGAGTAATGTCCACGGTGGAGGAAAGTTGAAATAGAGGTCAGGGATGAGGAAGAGAGTTGATTTCTGCCATGCAAAGACAGTTGGTATGAATGAGAGCAACACGATAGCTGCATTTTGCTTTATGGGGGTTTAGGGAGAGATCCGTTGCAGCAGGTAGAGCTAACCCGACTCGTTAGCCCACCGGGTGAATGTCGGGAGGTCTTGGAACAGCTTCGAGCCAGACTGCTGCTCCTGGTGTGGCTGTTAACTTTGGGTTCTGCAGGGTGTCACTGTCAAGGCAGAGGATTTGGAATTGGACACTGCCCGTGTAGGTGGGCAGGGGCATGGATTGTTGCTGAACTGATGGCAATTCTACATTGCCGGAATTTTTGGTGGGGGCAGAGAGATGTAGACGACATGCGTACTCTGCTTCACGGAAGGCTCGGTCTGTGGCCGGTTGGACTTCACAGTGAAGACCCCCAGCTTGGTGGTACCCGCCGCAGTGGGGGTAGCCTGGGCAGCATGTTTAAGGTTGTTCTGGGGAGTTGAGTGCGAGTCCACATGCGAGGCATTTTAGAACTCCAATATTAAAGCAAATGTCCACACAGTGACTGAAAGCGGAGCAGACGGTGCCGAACACTGCTTGAGGCTTGTACGAGCCACAGCGCAGTCATGCCTCGATAGTTCACCCAGTGTAGAATGTAGTATCCAGCAAACATGATAAGGGTGGTGTGCATGGAGCCCATCCTGCGAAAAGTCAGGACACCCGAGTTCGTATCCCAGATGTTTGCCATGAGTTCAGTCAAGGAAGTTTTCGGTGTAATATGATGTTTGACTCCTCAGCGGGTGTTGGGCGGAGGGGCTTGGTAGACACGGGCAGCTTGTTGAAAGTTTGGGATTGTGAGACGTTCAGCTGCTTGAAACTTTGAGATTACAGAAGGGGTGTGCAGGTGAGAAGTGTGATGTTTCCTTCAGGTAGAATATGAATGAGGATGGACCCTAGTTCTGAGTTGTTTAACTGGTAAGTCAGCCCTAGCAAGGAGCCGGGCAGAATGTCGACGAGCCACAAGCCTTGTGGTGGTCAGTATATTATTTCTCCAGGGGGTGCAAATGGATGCGCTGGAAGAAAGAGTATGCAGGCTCACCCGTTTGGGGGTCTGGAGAGTGGTCCCACCTTCAACACCAGTAGTGTAAGCGGGAGCCATCATAGAGCACTGCAGGAGCACGTTGTAATCGTGCGTATTCCTACGTATAGTAAAGGTCTATGGAGCTGGCAGCGAGGTATGAGCGAGAAAGCTGTAGTTGGAAAGTTGAGAAAGGTCACGTGTGTTGAGCAAACCATGGTGGATGGCTCCGAGAGTGTACGGCACTTCGGGAGGCCCGAGCATGGGGCAGCCAGCGAAGTTCACATTATCTCAATGGTTTCAGGACACACCGACAGCACATCCATTCCCTTCAGGCAGCTGTAGAAACCTCCATGCCATGCGGACACCACCTGCAGTCTGTTGCACACTCATTTAGTATAGATGCTCAAAAACATCAAGTCACTGTGGCAGTAAAGTTTCAGAAGGTGCCATGTGGTGGCACCTCAATCTCGGAGCAGCTAAGGCTTTCATGTAGTGTGATGGTAGCGCTGTTCTTTTTTGGCAACGCTACAGGCAGTCGCACCACTCGCAAAGACAGTGGTGCAGGCTGTACAAACGCATGCTTAGAACGAGCAGGCAATCATTGTGGACAGTGAAATAAAGGGCTGCTTTGCCAGCCGTGCCATGATTGGTCAACATGATGAATACTACATGGTAGTTTACTTGCACCTACTAGTTGCCTACACTTTTCTCTTACTGCCCCACTGCCTTCCACCTCGTTCTCTCAACAGTTCGTTCCTTTCATGAACCAGTCCCTTTCATGAACCAAATGGATGACAAATAATTACGAAGCACTGAATGGCTTGAATTGAAATCTCTAACCAATGATGATTATGACAAGTGGTGAGAGTGATGGAGAAGGAAATAAGCAGCTAAGAGGAATGGCACTACCTTCAAGTACTGTATTAACTAGAGCCCCTAGTGGTAGCTGCTAATATATTGGGTGCATCCGGAAGTGTGGATGACACACTGGTGCAGCTTAAATCAAGCTGCAACTTAGAGGGATTGGTAGAGGACTAAACTGCAGCTGTGGGGCTGCAGCGAGTGCAGTGAAAGGAATATCTAGCTCTTCGAAGAGATTAACTTTTCCATTGCGCTTTCCTTACAATGTGAGTAAAATGCATTGACACATTCATACTAGGCATGTCTTCGCATGTACTCAAAAAGTGGTTGCAGCCCATAAGCAATGAGGCGTAACACCTTGGCTAACTGCAATAAGATGTCGGAGAATGAGGGACTCTTATGACCTGTCACCAGTATAATAGTTCGTTTTTATGAAGTTGTAAAAATGAAGCGTCATATCATTTTTACCCCCCCCCCCCCCTGTGTCATGAGCCTGAGAAAGCGCCCAATGTCACATGTGGAACTATACTTCAAATGTAGCATGTAATTTCTTCCAAAATGCAGCCACTTTTCAATAAAAGAACTATAAATGTGTCAACTTATGCACCAAAGAAACTGAATGCAGACACAAGGTCAAGTGTTGCACTTTTCTGCATGGAAGACGATCAACTGATCCAAGGCAGGGATTGGTTTGAATGGATGGCAACAGCTTCTTTGTAAAGTTTGTTAGTGAGATTACAAATTCAAATGCTTAACCTAAGGAAATTTGCTAGCACAACGAGTTAAGAATTACTACAACAAGAACAATGCTGATATCCACCAGGCTGCAGTGCTCAAGCCATTATGCCCAATAGGCAATGTTAATGAATCCCAACGACTGCTGGTTATTTGAGGTTGCTTAAATAACCAGCTTCCATCTTAACTTACACAAGTGTTCAAGTAAACAGCGCCTGCCTTTTGAACTAACACAGCTGACTTACGCTTGTACAAAGCCTAACTATGCACTTGCTCCTTCATCAGAACACACAACAGGCAAGTTTAACGCCAAGTTCGGAGTTTCAAGAGATACATGGGGCACAAATAAACAGAAAGAAAAACTGACAGTGCCACATTCATGCAATCACCGTATTTACTTGCATAAAGATCACACTCGTGTAATGATCGCACCCCTGAATTTTGTAGCCAATATTCTATTCCTTTTTCTTTTCTGTGTAATGATCGCCCCCTGAACTTGCCGCAGCGATATGTCGTGTGCCAAGTCTGGCTAATGATTACCACGCTTACCATCTGTCAAATGCTGTCGCATGCTACACGAACGACTCTTCAAGACATACCAAGCGGTCTGTGTGCACCAAACATTCTTAAGCAGATGCCCCATTTCATTCCTTTCGTCACTTTCCGCACTTCCAAGAAAAAAAGAAAAAAGCTGCAACTAAACTTGCCTTGGCTTTATTATTTGTAGGCTTTATAATGGTTGTGCTCAACAACAAAAAAGGTGGTTTTCGATTCCTCTTGTCTGCACTCATGGGCACGCAACAAATCGCGAGCAGCAATGATAGCAGCCACGTTTACACTGATACGTTAGAAGTGTACCCTATTCATGTGCCGATACTTGTGACACAACTAAGATATTCACCACCCTTAGCGGACACGTGCCATATTAGGATACTAGTGAAGACAAATGCTGCAGTTTTCACAGCACGCCTGCCATGTGTTTCTATGTCACTGGCAGCTAAGCATGCCCATCTGTTTCTGCACCTCAGAGTCGACATGGCTACGTTATTGCTGCAAACTTTCTGATACTAACAATATTATTCATTACTGATACGGAAGTAACTGTTTCAATGCACGTAATGTACTCACGAGAAAAAAAAAATCGCGTTTGGTGCATTGGCGTTTTTGGCTTGCTCCGCCGGCCATCATTCTTGTGTTGGTGTTCCGCACTGATACAGTGGTAGCCTCCTGTTTGTTGCCCTGTTGTCATCCCGCAGCAAAGGCGGGATGAAAAATTGTTTTTTCTTTTCGTGGAAAATTTATCCCACGTAATAATCGCACCCCGAATTTGCGTCAATTTTTTTTACAAGAAAGTGCGATCTTTATGCGAGTAAATACGGTAGATAGCCTTTAAGATGCAGCATTTAGGGCAGAGAGTTGGGCTTGTTGTAATTAGGGAAAGGCATGTTTCCAGCATGCAATAAAAATGAAAAGAGGTGCATAGACGAAAGGACAACAGAAAAGGTAGAGTGATGTCTACCAGCCTCTACCTTTTCTGTCGTCCTTTTGCCTTTGAACTTCTTTTCATTGTCCTTAGGCACTTAAACATGTCTTTAGCCTTTAAAGGGACACTAAAGGTACATATTAAGTCAAGCCAAAGTGATGAATTAATACTCAAGAATGTCTAATGCATCAATGTTAGCGTGAACAAAATTTTAGTAATCGATAACTTGAGGTAATTTTTTATGCACCCAGGACATTCAAGTACTAGCTCGATGACGTAGATACTCCTCATTATAATTTTGTCACTAGTACTCAAACTCTTGTAATGAAAATGTTGACTCACCATCCCGGCCTTGCAAAACTGGATGTTGAGTGAAGCTGTTGAAGACCACCACTACAACTGCTGAGAGGGGTATGCAATGCTTTATTGCTTTATATTAATGGTAGTAATGGTAATTTCGAGTAATGGTAGTAATGGTAATTTTGACAGCACACTGCGGCCCATAGTGGTACTGCCACAACATTGCAATCAGTCGCTAGGCTGGTTCTTTTGTATACGAAAGGCTAGGGACGACACTCCCCACGTCGCAAGCTGCTATCGCCGCGGCAGCTTGCTCAACAGTAATCTTTACCGGGAAACATATGCGGGGAGTTCTACAAGCTTTGCATTATCAGGAGAGCCTTATCAATTATGTGGTTCAGATGATTGTTTTGTGCTTGTTCTTTATTGAAACGTATGTTGTTTTGTATGTTGTATGCACGATTCCAATGAATGTATACACTGTTTGCTTCACTCTCTTGACTGTTTAAAGCCTCTGCCTTACGGGAATACGAGCCACTGCACTAGGCTCTGCACAGCTGCCGGGATTGGCCCACATTTTTGCAGATGGACGTGGACACGAAAAATGCTGACCAACTACAGGCTAACAGCTTCACTGTAAAAGATCACTGCATTGCATTATAAGACAGCAGAAAATGCTACTCGTTCAGTTCTATTCTATGTTTAGAAAAAAGAACTCATTGATATTACCCTTGACAATGACACGAGCAGTGGAAAGGTTTCATTTTTGCTCAAATCTGCACCGTCTGCAGTTTCCCGTTTCAGTGGTTTCATTATCGCATAGTGCTGCACTGGTTTTGCTGGCTCACAAAACTCGCACAGACTGCGAGTAGCAGAGAATTTCACATCAACGTGAAGTTGCAGAACGCCTGAATAGTCTACACCACTTGACTAAAAGTTGATCCAACACTCAATCTTTGGTCGGTTTCTCCATGGCCATGCGTTTGTGTTTTGTGCAAAAGACCACAGCACTGTCTGTCACGCACCGTTTCAATCACTGATGGCAGTAAAGTGTGGTGATGGTATATGCAATATCACCACTCCCCTGTTCAGGGACGGGCGACTTGAATTGCACTATGGATATGTAGAACCTTCCGATTCGATTTTCACCAAAACTAAGTCTTTTTTTTTTGGCACTAGACAAGTGCTGGCAAGATTCTGGAACGGTATCTTAACAGTACATGTTAATTTAACATTTGCCTTTAGCGTCCCTTTAAGGAACTGTGACAACAACTGTACACACCAAGGTAAAGTCATTAAAAGCAGTGTGCAAACAAATGAGGACCTAGGAAAGAACACGGGACAGCAGCAGTGCATGAAATGGCTAGGTTCCCTCTCTGAAACACATAGAGAGTTTTCTCGTCATGCCTGAAATCACTTACAGATTTCATAGGCAGAGTTCACATTCGTGGATGCAATAAAAGCTGAGAAAATTTTTTTTAAACTTTTAACCTGTTCTCTTACAGTCCAGTTCTGGTGATGCTGAAGATGCAGAAAATACATTAAAGCAAAATTTTCATCAAGGAGACTTCACTGTCTTTTAAAAGGAACTGAGTCATATGAAAGAAAATCGCAGAGAAAAGGCAAAGAATAGAGGTACATAGAGACAGTACATAAACGCCCGGAATGCAGGCATCCAGCATTGCGACAAGGCTGTATCGTGTCAGTGGTGTCACTTTCAGACATTATCGACGGGTGAGAAGCTTAGACACATTGTTTTGTGACACCATTTCCTGGCACCAGAGGCTGGAGTTCCTCCTTCTGTCAAGTGTTCCTCTCAGTAATAGACAAAGTTGCAGTATGAACAGGCAAAGTTCCTTTTAGTGGGTGAAGCACGCGGTGCCCTGTCCTGCCAACTTTGAAATTATAAGGATACTAGGGCTGAAGCCAGAAAATGCCAAAACCTGGTGACCAATACTAAAGTTCACCTTAATGCTGCAGATGTTGTATTTTATCATTTGTATTTCTAAATTAATGAAACGAATGCACCAACTTAGTTCTCTTAAAAATTTTGAGAATAAGCACTTGGCTGTAGCTGCAGCATGGTTAGCCGAGTCTAAATGAAAATATTTATTAACCGTTCTTTAATGTCCACAATGCTGGCCCCATTCTTGTGCCTTTTCATATTCAAATGCACCTACGTTGCTGCAGCGATCCCCAGAGGAAACGTTGGCGTCGCATTACCATATGATCCATTGTGGAGTAGACAAAATAGAATTACAGGACACGCGCTGTAGGAGGAAAATAGCTACAGGAGAAAAAGAGCTACAGGAGGAAAAGAGCTACAGGACACTACAGGACAAGCGCCCTGTACTTCTCTTTTTCATCTCATTGTCATAAGAGGTTCTGCTCACAGTGGATTGTTGCCAAGCAGTGCAATTTGTTATCCTAATAGGCGCACAATACTAAATGTGTACTTATCTGCCTTATGGCACTTACCGATGCACGAGTTTCACACAGAGTAAATGGGAACAAATGCTTTTGAAGTACTTCTCTTCCAACACTGTGTTGCTGCAACACAGCAGCAATGTCCACAAAGCACTTCAGGAGAACAGAGTGCTCGTTTCCCAACAAAGGAACAGAAATGTGGTACTACTACTAACCTGCAACCATATAAATAATATTGCATCCTTTTCAAATCATTCTTTTCAGCAGTCAAATCACTCTTTTCAAATCAGTATGCTACATTAAGCTGGATATATAAGCTGCACATATGCAATACTAGAAACATTGGTCTTATCATGAGCAAAGTCTTGAATAAGCCAGAAAAAAAGCAAGAACAAAAAACTGGCATAAGGTTCCCATGCTAGCTGATGAGATACTGTCTGCTTTGGGTGCGTAAATAGTTTACCGATATTATTATTACTGTATTTTAAGAAAAAAGGCCAAATGCTTGACCTAGCATGTTTTAATAACTTTCTTATTTATTTAACAAAATGATATCTATGAACTGATATTATTACACCGACACTGTTACTCAGACACAAAATTCAAGTGGAAACACTTTGCCCTGCCTCCTTGAACCTTTTTCCTTGAAATAAATGGAAATCAAGTCTTGAAGTAAGTGTTGTACCAGAATAAGCTATCTTATCATTGCATTTTATAGAGTCCCCCCAAATGGGACTCCAATAACGAAAGTGCAAAATTATTGATGCCACTATGTCGACTGTAGTAAAGTGCCCAGAAAATCGGGCATTCTGCAACAGAATTCGGGGAACATGGTGGGCACACCTTTCTTTCTCACACTTTCTGCAGTGTCAGCGCCCCTGCGTGAGTGCACGGAATGGCGTTTCCCGTGGCTCATCGGCCTCTGCATCTGCCTGGCCGTACTGCTGCTCGTCATGCTCATTGTGAACATCTTCCTCTGCTCTTCGTTAACCTGCACATGCACCAAGACAGAGGTACGTGCTCACGTAGCTTCGGCTTAGTCTGTTGCGCTTGGCAACAGAGCTACAGTGCCAGGCTTACGTAGTTAGAACCCTACAAATAAAGATCACAGTTATTTCAGTAAGTGCAGCAGCAATGTTGAGAGCACAGGAGGGTCCACCAGGTAATCAACTTCATGGAAGCAGGAAACAAGTTTCTGTGCACAGCCGACTAGATGTTGCAGCGCAAAGAGATCGAGACAGAGACGAAGGCTACACATGCGGAGACATAGCTCCTTGCACAGAGAGTTATTCGCATGACTTCATGAGTGTCATATTATTGACCAACTCGCAGCTCTTGGCCACCTGAGATAAGAAGACCAAGACAATGTGCAGCTTTTCACTGTGCTAGCTGCACAGTGAAGAAGAAACTAGGAATTGGCAAGAATCAGATGTATGCGTTAAGAGACAAAGCCGGCAATATCATTACTAATATGGATGAGATAGTTCAAGTGGCTGAGGATTTCTATAGAAATTTATACAGTACCAGTGGCACCCTCGAAGATAATGGAAGAGAAATTAGTCCAGAGGAATTCGAAATCCCAAAGGTAACGCCGGAAGAAGTAAAGAAAGCCTTGGGAGATATGCAAAGGGGGAAGGCAGCAGGGGAGGATCAGGTAACAACAGATTTGTTGAAGGATGGTGGACAGATTGTTCTAGAGAAACTGGCTACCCTGTATACGCAATGCCTCATGACCTCGAGCGTACCGGAATCTTGGAAGAACGCTAACATAATCCTAATCCATAAGAAAGGGGACGCCAAAGACTTGAAAAATTATAGACCGATCAGCTTACTGTCCGTTGCCTACAAACTATTTACTAAGGTAATCGCAAATACAATCAGGAACACCTTAGACTTCTGTCAAGCAAAGGACCAGGCAGGATTCCGTAAAGGCTACTCAACAATAGATCATATTCACACTATCAATCAGGTGATAGAGAAATGTGCGGAATATAACCAACCCTTATATATAGCTTTCATTGATTACGAGAAAGCGTTTGATTCTGTCGAAACCTCAGCAGTCATAGAGGCATTACGGAATCAGGGTGTAGACGAGCCGTATGTAAAAATACTGAAAGATATCTATAGCGGCTCCACAGCCACCGTAGTCCTCCATAAAGCAAGCAACAAAATCCCAATAAAGAAAGGCGTCAGGCAGGGAGATACGATATCTCCAATGCTATTCACAGCGTGTTTACAGGAGGTATTCAGAGACCAGGATTGGGAAGAATTAGGGATAAAAGTTAATGGAGAATACCTTAGTAACTTGCGATTCGCTGATGATATTGCCTTGCTTAGTAACTCAGGGGACCAATTGCAATGCATGCTCACTGACCTGGAGAGGCAAAGCAGAAGAGTGGGTCTAAAAATTAATCTGCAGAAAACTAAAGTAATGCTTAACAGTCTCGGAAGAGAACAGCAATTTACAATAGGCAGCGAGGCACTGGAAGTCGTAAGGGAATACATCTACTTAGGGCAGGTAGTGACGGCGGATCCGGATCATGAGACGGAAATAATCAGAAGAATAAGAATGGGCTGGGGTGCGTTTGGCAGGCATTCTCAGATCATGAACAGCAGGTTGCCATTATCCCTCAAGAGAAAAGTATATAATAGCTGTGTCTTACCAGTACTCACCTACGGGGCAGAAACCTGGAGGCTTACGAAAAGGGTTCTACTCAAATTGAGGACGACGCAACGAGCTATGGAAAGAAGAATGATAGGTGTAACATTAAGGGATAAGAAAAGAGCAGATTGGGTGAGGGAACAAACGCGAGTTAATGACATCTTAGTTGAAATCAAGAAAAAGAAATGGGCATGGGCAGGACATGTAATGAGGAGGGAAGATAACCGATGGTCATTAAGGGTTACGGACTGGATCCCAAGGGAAGGGAAGCATAGCAGGGGGCGGCAGAAAGTTAGGTGGGCGGATGAGATTAAGAAGTTTGCAGGCATGGCATGGCCACAATTAGTACATGACCGGGGTTGTTGGAGAAGTATGGGAGAAGCCTTTGCCCTGCAGTGGGCGTAACCAGGCTGATGATGATGATGATGATGATGATGAGCTGCACAACACTGAGGCAGCTGCAATTACAGCTCTGCATACCCCATGAAAAATGAAATTATGGGTTTTACTGTCTGGAAACTGCACAGCGTGTTATGAGGAACGCCATAGTGGAGGGCTCCCGATTAATTTTAAATGCGTGGAGTTTGTTAATGTGCACCCAAAATAGAGTTGCAAGAGCATTTGTGCATTCTGTCCCGATTGGAATCCAACTGCCACAGCTGGATATGGAATTTGCAGGAACGTGATCAGCAGCACACCACCATGGCTGGTACCCCTTTGCCCATTGTGGTGTATGTGCAAATAATTATGTGAATGCGGTGCTAATGACAAAAATACATATGCCCGGCTGCATGCACCCACTGGCCCGAGTTTGTTGTCTGCTCGGCAAGACAGCCTCCTACAAGTGGGAGGCAGAGTTAAAGAAAGGTTCATTTTAAACAAACAATGTTAGCCGTGGATCTACAAATCGGCTCACGAAATTAAGTGCCTTGACTGCTCAACGAAATGCACGCGCAAAATAAACGCTAAACTCTTGTCCATTCCCCGATGCCCAGGTTGAAGAGAAGGAACCGTCCGAGATGGAGGATTACGACCCCTACAAGGGCAGCTGGGTACCAAGCTCGCAGTACGGATCCCGGACATCGCTTAACAAACCAGGCTACACCTCTGGCGGCTCCACCCTCAACTCTGCTCGATCTGTGAGCAATGGAAGCGACCACTACACCATTGTTCACTCCAGGCCTAACAGCCGCTACTCGCACCATTCAAGCAAAGAGCCGCTCCACCGAAATGGTCCGGCATCACATCTCTCCAACGGACACTACAATTCCAGAATATGATCACCTCCCTTGGACAATGCAAAAGACTAATGTGTGTTTTCATTGTGCTTCCAAGGGAATTGCTGTTAGTTATTTTAAGACTACTATTAGTTTTTTTTAAAGAAAATGACACTGACTGTGGACAGCTATGTGTGGCAGCTCTCGGAATAGCAAATTGTAGCTGCTTTGATGTGAAATGCTATATACTTAGTACTAATGATGCAAGCACTGTTGCAGGCTTCATACGGGCTAGATAGGAGTCAACCTTCTTTTGTTTGTGCATTCTCTACCTTTGACTGGGTAGGTGGCTTAAGGTTTAGAAAAAGAAAAAGAAACTCAGCGGTCCTGCTATACTTAGGATGTCTGCCCTGCAACCCCAAACAAGGACATACAGCATTGTGAGATGAACACAACACGGTGTTGTACCCCCTAAAGAAAAATAGTCAGCTACGATACTTCAGTCATGATGTTGCAAACTTTTTGTATTTATAAAGGGAGGCTTTAAACACATTTCAAGACAGAAAAAAAATCAGAACATACTGATACTACTGCACATTATGCATTACCCCCTCCCATTAAGACGTGCAACAGTAAACATGCCTGACTGCCGGAAAGAGAATGGTAACATAACTCCAAGCTCTAAATTCCGGTATGAGGACCAATGCTCCAAGTTAGGTTCCTAATAGTACTTGCAAAAAATAATAGTTGAGATAAACAACAGATCCACAACTAGGGTTACTAAAAACAAATAAAAAGACAATTTTTATATCAGAGCATTCAAGTTTTAGGTTCACTACACAAAGTAGAATGCATGGACTTAAAAAAAAAGATACACGAATGCTTTCTCTTTTAGAACACAGCAGCTACAATACATGTATATCTACAGAGAACATTTGTAAGCCCAACAGAGAGATAAAGAAGTAAACAAAGTTATTATATAATTCAAAATGCAAAATGAATAGACTGCAACAATGCTGCTAGCTTGTATCACAGTGTGCACGATGCGTGGTCAATGTCCAATGTGAAATGAAGTCGAGTGCTGTACAAACCATACATTTGCTCGTTCCACATTCGAGGCAGCACAAACTTCCTCCGCCTTTATATCGTTGCGTTGTTCATATTCTTCAGAACACCTAGTCCTCACTCAACGCTTCATGTAAAGTTTATGGCGCACATCTCTAAAAAATGACTTTTTTTTTTTGCATAAACTATCTTCCACAACCATTTCTCAGGCAATTCAGCTTTTATTACATCTTTCCTTTGCCACGTTTGAAACGATGGCAGCATAGCAACCAAATGCAGATGACAGCTTTCCATGATTGCCTTCACAAATGGAGCATTTCTCTATTAATTTATTTAGCATGCATACGAGATTCTTTCCCAGTGATGCATTTTAATTTCGTTAATCATCCAGCTTTTTGTGCATTCCGTATCATCCGTCGAAGCTCCAACATGATGGTTAAGGCATTTGAAAAGATGTGAGATGTGTAAACAGAATCCGTAAATAACCTTTCTCATCTCGGCTAGGGCATACAAACAGCTCTGACTTGCTTTTGCTGTTTCGAAAGCTCTCTGAGACTTGCTTTGTTTGAGTTGGATAGAGTAATTGCATCTTGTACGATGAACATGAAAATTTCTGTTAAAGAAGAACAATTATGCTCTACTGTACAGCCTGTTACAAAGAGTGAAGTGTATTACATTTCTGCAATATGATTGACATTACCTTGGGCACAGCCTTAATGTTGTTACACATAAAAGGATGAATTTCATATGCAAGAATCCAATGCATGAAATATGGGCCCACAAATCCAGCCCAAGTTAAGCTGGCTCATAAATGCATTGCAGCAGGTGGCATACAGAAACTATAAAACTGTGATAGTCAAGTGCTGAGATTGATTACTTGTACAAACAAAAACACAGTTTGATTTCAGCACACTCAATTCTTATTTCTAAAACACAACCCAAAATTTGGTTGCGGCACAACTTGCACCATTGCTTGGCTTTTCTTGTTTTTTATTATTTGTTGCATTCCCAAAGCTCAATCTGTCTCCTCATGTGCAAAATATTCACTTTTGTATGTGACACACAGTGAGCACAAATTTAAATACAAAGTAAGAAGGTTTACGTCTGACTGCCCGGCTTTTCATACCCTGTGTGGGTGTTTGCTAAGCAAACCAAGCTTTTGAAATTTCACATCCGAGCCTCCCTCACCTTAATGTAACGTGCAATCTTAGGTGAGCAATACTGAAGATACATTTCTGTTTATTCTTGCTTGTTTGTGTTACAGTTTATGCTGGTAGCACAATACATCACCGTCTAATTCTTCTCATCCTGAAACATGTGCTTCCATTAACGGCGGCTACTTGAGCAAACTTAGGGAAATACAAGATATATATATATATATATATATACATATATTTTTCTCCATGTGTGTGTGATGTCCGTTGATTATTTTGTCACAATGTGCCATGACCTGTTGCACAGTGCTTGTCAAACAGCACTCTGTTCAACGCTATTTTTACTAACACTGTTTTTATAGCGATGGCCCTGTCCTCGTCTAAGGTTGTGCATGTTTGTAGCTAGATGGAGATCAAAACCAGACCATTCAAGCAGTAAACTTTTTTGAGCGTTTATGTGTCATAAGAGAGCATCCTAAGAAAATAGCTGGCAAAAATTTAAAGCTCTAATAGGGAGAAAAAGAAAGAAATAGAAAATACCTCAGAGGTAAAGACTTGGCTGACAATTATGTGAGCACCATCTCAGCATAGATAGAGCAGTACGTAATGCAGAAAGCCAGGTGAATTGGATCTTCAACATCTGAGACACTTCCAGTGTTTCAGGGAGAAAAATAAACATCTAAGACGAACACAGAAAAGATAAGAACAGTCTTGTTGTCCTTTCTGTGTTTCTTTAAGGCATAGCTTTTCTAAACACAGATTCTCATTTTGCAGGATATCAGCTGTGTGTTTTAGAATTGCTTTTAACGCCCACAAAGAACCACACCGAAAGTTGTGAAATGGCTGTTGCAGTTTATGGTAGTGAATGAATGTTCGCTTAATCAAAAGATCACATGTTCTTTTTTTTTTTACACTTCACATCTGTACCAAGTACAGAGAGCTCAGAAAAATGACATTGTCAATCTTAAAACACAATGTTGTCGCTCAAGAAGGCCAGCAGAAATTCATGCTGGCATCTCTGCCTTTACCGTAACATTTCCATCGTCATGTGTGTGTTTATGCAAAGCCTTACCATGTTTGCGCAGTGTGTGTAAATATACTTTTTTCTAAATGTGTACATTAAAAAGAAGTCCTGTTTTAGTTACTAGTCCATGTCTCATTTCTTCCAGCATGCATATGGACTTTTCTGTGACAGTCTTTCTGTAAATGGCTGTTATAGTGAACAGCAGTCATGAGTTAGGGAATACTGAATCTGTCCATCTGTTTGCTACAATTTCAAAGGATCCTGATAGAGCATTTTAAAAAATTCAAGAACACACCTGTGATGACTATGCAAGTAAGCAGCCGCTGGGCTCTTTTGCCTCTAGAAATGCTGCACCATCTAGTAGCACATCCATGAACCATGGGAGTGGCCTCTAAGACACATGTCGTGCCAGTACGTGTAACAGTAAGAATTAATTCCCTCCACCCTGCGAGCATTTGGGGCAGAGCACACTAAAGCTTCAGGCTGCTGTGCTACGAGGTCAATGCCACCCAGCAATGGGGAAACTTTAAAGGATTTTCGAGTGGGGCACTACTCTTGACATCGGCCCACATTTTTTAGACTGCACTATCGTCAGGATCAACCCATTGAAATGATCGGACAGGCGATACAGCAAGAAAGAAAATTAATCTGACAATGCCAAGAATGCCATTCGCATTAACACTGCGCATTGGTGTCTGGGGTAGGACTATCCCTTAGGCATGTTCAAGCGGAGCATTCTAACCTCTACACTATGCCCGCCTTCCAGAGTGATCAACCATTATAAGCTAAGAAATGGGCTAAACATGTATCATACTGGCTGAGCACTGGCTGAGCCCACATAAGCAGTTAGAGATTAATAAGCTAGAAGCAATACAGAAAAAAAAGCTGTGCGATCTATATTTCACCGTTACGATCGCGACTTTTCGCCCTCTTCAACACTTTCTTCCTTGAACCTAAACACGCTCTCTTCTCGTCGCCGTGTTGAATCATTAAAATTCTTGCATTGCATTGTCAATTCTTCGGTTAGGCTCTCAAATGATAATTACATTAACTTCGTGCCGGGATTATCAACGAGAAGACATCATGACCTAGACTTGATACCGTACTAAGCACATACTAACATGTTCAAATTCAGCTTTTTTCCCCCGTTCAATTGAAGACTGGAATTCATTACCTGGGTCCATTCGCTCATGCTCATCCCGAATTTTTGCAACCGCCATCCTAGATGCATAATTGTGCTCACCCATGCCCGACAGCATTTGTATAACTTCTTGAGTATTTTGCTTTCATCAGTGCTCTTTTATAAAAGTGTTCACTTGTGTTTACCACTGTATACTCCAGTGCACTTTCTGTGCCTTTTGTCAACCCACTCCTGCTATAGTGCAAATTGCGCTGCAGTATGTATAAATAAATAAATAAATAAATAAATAAATAAATAAATAAATAAATAAATAAATAAGTTCCCCGGAAAGTGGAGAATGCTGCTCAGTAGGAAGAAAAGGCCTTCAGCATGCTGCGGTTGAGGCCAGACATAAGAGTATAGAAAAGAAAAAAAAAAAAAGCAAACGAGCTTTCAACAACCTTTTGCTGCTGTTGCAGCATGCTGTAGAAAAAAAAAGATGCTCACCATCGAAACAGAGTTTGGAGGGCCACAGAGGGGGCTTTCACGTAAGCTGATCAGAGTCGAGAAACTATAAGCCTGAAAAGAAGCAACCCGGAAGCAGGTGCGTTTGTTCTTTGAAAACACTAGGTAGGAGATGGTGCAGTGGCTCAAAAGTAAGCGGACTGGCAAGTGAAAAGAACAGTGATAAAACATAGCTAAAGCAGTAATACAGTTGAAGGACCCCTCACCAGGCCCCATTGCAAATTTTGGGTTATACACTGGAAGCAGCAAAACGGCATCTATGAAGTATTTTGCCATACATTTTTCAGGTAGGTTCTGCCCCGTTACCTTGCCACCAGGAGGCGAGTGTCACTGCTAATGGAGACACCCTCTCTCCTGTGCCTCTAGTATTGTTCCCAAGCACCGTTCCCTCAGTGCTTCTTCCTATACCAGAGCCTCGGCATGTACTCCGGCATCAAGCCCTGCCTCGTTTTCTTCCTTCTCTTGCAGCGTTGCGTATTCCGCATTGGATTAGTCACGGTGAGTGATGAAGCACACACTACGAAGGGGCACTTGTGCATGTCATCGTGTCTGTCTGGATGGGAGCAGACTTTTCTCGAGAGGCAAGGTGCGCGACCTTTGCTTTGATATTTCGGCTGTTTCCGCGGTGCGCAGCACTGTAATACTTTGTAGACACAATCTTCAGGGTTTTATGTATATGCTAAGCCTGTTTGTTTAAAATGGCAACACCTTTAAGGAAAACAATGGGTCACTGGATTCCACAGGTTTGGTGTTTCATTGCGAAACTGACATTTCGCATCCTGGTACAAGACATGTTTTACGATGGATCACAGACTCAGAGTTTCAAATGCTAGCGCTCCATATAACACCAGGTGTCATGAATTCAAAGGACCGCTCGTGTATTGTGACACTATACCCTACATTTCAAGCTTAGCTGGCAACACTGCGGAGACTAGACAAGTAATATGTGGTGGCATAAGTGTCACTCCAGACGCTTCACACTGTAGTTGTTTTTGATCTGCAATGCTTCCTATAAAATACCTGCTTTGTATAATACAAGTACACCATGTGCACGCAAGGTTGCATCAAATCATGCATTAGTGCTTATGCACTTTAGTGCTTCCAATGGCCAACATACTATGTTTTAGTTTTGCTTGCGAGCCTCAGCAGTGTGTTTTGCCTGCTGGTCGCAGGAGCGTTTTAATCCACTCACTCAATGGTAAAATTGGTTCAGATCTGTGACACGTCCATTTAATGAATATATTTTGCAACATAAAAGTGCGAGACTTCATGTCACATCAAATTGCCGTTTTTACTCATGTAAAGCCTGCTCTTCTTTTTTCTTAATTTTTACTGGGTGAGCATTCTACACAAGGCCCTCGCCCTCATGTAAGAGTGAGGCCAAGGGCCTCACTGATGTCTCGAACTGTACTCAGACTGCTACGCAAATAAGAAATATACACAATCACTGAGGTCGGCTATGAACACATTTACAGTAACCAATTGATGTTTTGGACATGGACTACTGCAGTCTTTTAGTGGCTTGCGGGAATTAAGCAGCACAAACGTATGCGTGGGACGCTTAGTGAAACCTTTTTCGAAATTTTCGCACTCCAAAGTGGAGGTGCCGACCTTACACGGGCGGATATGGTGCATGATGCATACCTACACCTTTCTTTTTTATGTTGACGCACTATTTTTTCATTGTGAACGACAGCAGCAAGAAAAGTTTAGTCTAAGCCTTAATATTGTTGCCTGTTGTGTATGAAACGGAGTATAGAGTGTTTTGATTCTGAAGCAAATTTTCAGCCAATTGTAGACCAAATGAAAAAATTGCGAGAATTGCACATTATCTTCAACATCTTTCATCACAAAACTGCTTCAAGTGGTGACACAAACTAGGTTTACAAAATTAAGTGCAAAAGCTTGTACTCAGAAAAATGTTTGCTTTCAGAACAGATCTTAGCAACAACTTGCAGAGCTTAGTACCTTCCCAGTTAAATCTCTGTTCCTTTTTCGTATTTCTTTACTTAATGAATATTGCACACTGTTAACATGCATCCAAAGCCTTTTGACTGCTCCCATGAAAGTTCTTGCACTTATGCTTTTTTATTCTGCCACCATTGTTCTATCAGTGTTCATGGACTCTTATTCTTCTGGTATTAGTGGTAAACTGCTAAGTTGCCAACATTGCACAAATTCCGGAGCTAATGCAATGATGTTATGAGGAATCGGCACATGTACTAACTACACAAATAAAAGTAGGTGTGCCCCAAGAATTTGGCAGTAAGAATGATACCCAGTGCAACTTAACTATAACACGTACACTTAACTGGACCTTTCAACATCATTTATGAAATATCTGGTCAGGTTTGTTGATGGATTTCACGCTACAATAAATTGCACAAAGTTTAGCGAAGGTGGCCCTGAAATAAAACTATCAGAGTGATCTCCTGTAAAACTATATCACACATGATGAACAGTGGTCAAATAACAGATGCCTGTTCTGAAATACAGTTCCTCTGGAGCCAGCATTCCGAACACGGGCACTTGTCAAAACATTGACTCCCTAGACATTCCGTGTTCAGCTGCTGTTGCTCACTTCAAATCTCCATCTTTCTATGAACCCTCTATCTTATTTGTATCCAAGATATGTGACAAAATTACTCCAGACAACTTGCCAAATACAAGTTCAATACACAACAATGGCTGTAGATTTTAACATATTGCTAAGACTACAACAGCAAAGCATTCAGACTAACGGCAAAAAAAAAGTACAACACAGTGTAAGACAAAATGTATACAGTTTAAACAGACATGACAAAATATAACTTCAGGGAATTAGGAAATAGAGTTAAATGGTTGCATAATTTTATATTAGTTGCATGGAACTGAATTGCACATGCATATGGCGATGAAGATGGTGGTAAAATTTCCAAAGTAATGCTTACTTTGGGTAAGAGTTGGTTACCTTGTTTAGAAAACCTTGATATCCCAGCTGCACAATGCATATTTGGAGCTAAAGGGCGTCTCCTCAGAAAAATTTTGTCACATATCTTGTATAGTATACAAATATGATTTTTTTTTTTTGTTTTGACCCTGTAATGCCCCAGATGTCGTACATGCTACACTGAATCGTATAGCTCCAAAATTTCATTTAAGTACAGCAGACTTAATGCATAGCCTATACTAGTGTTTTTGATACCCTGAAGGCAGTTTTTAGTTGTGCATAGTTAAGTAAACCAGTTACTAAGGAACGAATTACTATGCTAAGTTTATTCATTAAAAAAAACATTTCAAAATTTCTTTTTATGAATGTACTCTCCATGGCCAAACATAAAAGCAATCAAGTTTTTCTAATTTTTATTGATGTGAAACTGTGTTTAGGCCTTACAGGAATAATGTGCCATGGAATAAATTAGTTTTGGAGCACTTCACACTGCTGCTACCATGCCTTTATGGTCATCCACTTGAATGTAGCCCGAAGCTACAAAGAGCACTGCACCAAAGGCTATATGCAATGTACATGTGGAATGATTCCTACAGTGCTCCACCTACAAACACGCCGAGCTCATGCTTCAGCACATCATTAAGGTGGCATGTTGCAGCCCCTCATCATGGTAGCCGTCTCGGAGGCCATAATATTGGTGCAGAAGTTTCAAAATAAGAGAAAGCTGAGCAAGTTAGTTGAAGCTATTGTAGCGAAATTAAGACAAACACAAAGAACAGAGGACTGAACACCCACTTACACTACACTCACAACTTGAAGTGCAATGCCTGCGGTGTCCCGTCCTCTGTTATTTGTGTTTCTTTTAATTGCTCTAAATGGCTTTAACAAATACCAACCATTTTGCCCAAGAACAAGTTATAGTATTCAGCAAGTTAGCAGATATTTATGGCACGCAAGCATGGACAGAAGAGTTTATCCAAGCAAGTGCAGATAGGGTTTGTGTCCACACTCTTTACCACCAATGTCCGTCATTTCAGTTGAAAGTAGGCACTTGCGTTGTGCTGCTTATTCTTTCCGTGCCCACGCTTTGCATGCCTGCCTTTCCGTGACACAAAGCAGCGATATTGTTCTCCACCAACAGGTGGCCCCACGATCTTGAGCGTGGTGAGGATTCTCAAGTGAACTAGTCTAAACAGGGTTTCTAATCAAAATTTTTGTTGCTTTTGCCAGAGAGACTGCTCAGCTGCGACATTTTCACTCACATGAATCTGCCCAGTAACCACTATGCTTTCTCTTTGGTAACACTGAGAAAAGGACAAGCGGCGGAATATCAGTGAAATTGTAGGAAAGACGAGGTAGCTTTCAGGGTAGTCTTTCAAGTGAAAGTGTGACCTTAGTCAGCAGCACGTAGATGATTAATATGTGCCTCAGATGTTACAGCAGGATTGCTTGGCGACAATGCTATTATATTTGCCCCACTCGCAAACCAACCGTGCCAGGTCAGCAGCTAGGGTGTTGTGCTGCTGAGCTCGAAGTGACCGGTTCAATCCCTGCCACGGCAGCCACACTTGGATTTGGGCAGAACGCCAGAATGCTCACGTGCTTAGGTTTAGGTGCACATTACAGAATCCAAGATGGTCAAAATTAATCTAGAGTCCCCCGCGTGGGTGTGCCTTTTAAATCAGATTATGGTTCTGGCACGTAAAACCCCAAAATTTATTTACTTACCGTGCTCGAAAAGCTTTACAACGCCCTTCAGCATAACTGAGTGTGGATAAAAAAAGCTTCAGTAAGCTTGTTTGGTAGAAATGTCATTCTTATTGCTTCAGGACGTGCTGAAGAACACTTGGCAGGTCATTAGGATGAGGCAGGCTGGAAAAAGTTAATTGTTTCATGTCACATAAAAGCAAGCACCCTAAATAAGGGCCTTGAAAGATTCATGTTCACTGATCCTGTCTCTGCAAGTTCTTTCTTTCTTTCTTGGCAGAGGTAGAGGCTTGAGATAACACAGTATCCACAAGTTCCTTGGCAGAGGTAGAGTCTTAATGTAAAACAGCATCTACAAGCGCACCTGTGGTTCCGTATTCAGGTAAGTCAATAGCTGTGCTGTCATGGATCTAGCATTTCCTGAACAACACATGATCATCGCACCCTTCAGCGAAGAACGTCAGTCACATATTTGTTTATATTGTCGACCTCACTGAACGCTTAAAAAAAAACAGTGCATATTCTAAAAACATTGAACAAGCTTCAAGCCCCCATTATTCTCCTATATTTATTGTCTTTCCCCCATCCCCCATGTACAATATAATTCAAAAAGGTCAGGAACCAAAGCATCAGCAAAAAAAAAAAAAAAATTCTTCTAGCAGAGCTCCACAACGTGGAATTTCTTTAATACAGTGCATAGGTTGAACAAGCATATGTAGGCCGTGCCACTTGACCTCAGACGGAACGCCAAGGCAGTGAAAAAAAAAATTTTTTCTTTTTTAATGGTAGCATTCGTCAACAAACCTTTGGTTCTGAGTGTACATATGGCGAGGCTGTACATTATTTGCAAACTATTAGAAAAATATTCAACATTTGATTTAAGTTATTTCTGGCACTATTCAATCTTGTGTCAATGAACACTATTCGCACACTCCTACATGAAAGTAACCTCACAAGGAAAGAAAATGCAGCGTTGGTTTCTCATTCCAAGCACCATTGTTGTGGTCTGAATTTTAATCTCACACATATCTTTGTACATGACATCATAATCAGTTGAGTAGCCAAATGTTGAAAACCAGAAAAACATGCCCCGTCACTGTGGCCATGTCATGGCCACAGTGATGCGGCATGACAATAGACTGGTATTTCTTTTTCAAATCTTTATCTGTCAGTTTATATGTCTGTACATTTTAATGCGAAATATACTTGTCAGTCCAGAGCATGTCCTATTTTTTCTGCCTTTGTTCTTAATTGGTGTTGTTCAAATCAGAATAAAGTCAATAAACTGAAAAATACACAAGGTCTGATTTATATTTACACAATACCTGATTTACATTTTCGGTGATCTGGAGTTTCTTAACATACATCGAAAAACACAGGAAGCATTTCGACCTATCACAACACAGCCGATGTGGACGAGAATCAGGCCTGAGAAAATTATGCTAAGGATCATAATGCTGTAACTGGCGTGGCACCATCATAGCCGAAAATTTACGTTTGCCATATTAAGGAATGTATACATATATATTTGAGGTATTATGTGTTTTAACTGAAAGGACAGACATTTTCGACGCGGCAGATTAACAGATTTAATCCAAGCAGATGTTCTTACTGATTTCGGTAAAGGTCAAGCAGCTATTGCGCCATTACACTCTAAACTCGCGCATGTCAACTGAAGCAACTTCTTTCTGACTCCCGTTCAAATCACCGTTTCAGAAATTTGTTCAATACCATGTAAGGAACACAAGGTGTCGTGATCTACACCTACTACAGCAACATTTCTGAAACAGCACAATCATTCTGGTGCTGTTCAATCTGTTGTTTTGTCACACGCATGTCACTTAATGTGCATATCATGTTGAAGTTATGTCATTCACTTTGAAAAGGTGTGTAAAAAGCTGCCGTTCTCACAACAAAATATGGCTGAACTAGTGCAGGTATTTGGAATTAACGACAACTGCATACTCAACTTATCATTTTCGATCTCACTGGCTGTGTTACAAATGCCGTTAAAGAGAGGTTCAAAGTTGTATTACCAGCGGTTATACACTGCAGCGATAACCAGGCTGCACTATCGCTATAGGAGCCCGCTTACAGTTGCATTGATGTTCGGTTGCTGCCTTGCACGACATTTGCAGTGCTGTAGGAGCGCCCTTTGAAACGACCAGGCGAACATTCCGTAAGAAACTACAGTTGCCACACAGGTTCGTGGGAAGATTTTTGTCTCTTAGAATCTTGCACTTAATTGTTAAAAGTTCACGGTTAATTCTAAACGAAACGACGCATTGGTGTTGTTTCGTTTTCAGGTTCACCCAAAAATGTACACTTCCTTCATGCTTAGATATCTGCTACAAAGCAATTACACGCCGCACTTCCATGTAATTACGCGTAACTGACATTCGTTCTTCCTGTTCACGCTTCAATTTATGCTGACATGTTCACTGCAGATGTTTTGGAATAGGCCCTAACAGAAACTCGAAGCATCTGAACACTGATATAGAAATAATGCTGCCCTTGTTAATCTTAGGTCGGCAAATTTTATCAACGGGTGTAGTTCTGACAGCGATTTACGCTTCTAAACATTTGGTTCTCGGCCTCTAGCGGCAACGAACCATTACTTACCCCTGAAATTTCAGACAAGGAAAGACCAGCCGCCATGCTCTTACGCGTCACAGCGAACGGAGTGCGTATTTAATAAGTGTCGGACGGGGCAACGCGGCACAAGTGATACAAATCTGGCGCGAACAATAGCCCTTCTTATTTTGTCGTCTTTTTTCAGTAGACGTGTCGAAATTGCTGTCGCGCCATGCAAACAAAAAAGAAAGCTAGAGAAAGCTTGTTTAAACAGTGACGTTAAAAACTTAAAAAATATAAATTCAAAGGATAACGCACAATCAAGTTATAATGGTTTAAATGCAAACGTTTATGAAAAATTGTTCTTTTTTTGTTTACGTCTTAGAGTATGACGTCATCTACAGTGAAGTTATAGTATCTACACATAGCGTTAGTATAGTAACTCTACATGTCTACAAAAATATTTTCAGCGGTTTGCAGAGTTTCTTATGTAATAAAATTTCCAAAGTACAAATATTAGGTACTATTTTATTGCAATAGCAGTAGTCAAACATTTACAATTAAGGTTTCAGGGCATGCGCATTTTCGTATCCCTGCGGCCGCCGGCAGCGCCAGTCGGCGTCGCGCAAAATGGCGGAGCCATCGGCCGACGGTTCAGTAGTCGTCGCGCTCAACAACGGTGATGCGACACCTGCACCGGTGACACCGACGTCGGCAGCACCCACGACGACGAGCACGACGACAGACTCCGTCCAGAATGACAAGGAGGATGATGAGGATCCGCTCAGTGGCCTGGACAAGAGCTCCCTGCTGGCCGTGCTCAAGTTCCTCAAAAAGAACAAGCTCCAAGAGACCGAGCTGATCCTTCGCAAAGAGGCAAAGCTCCTCAACGACGGACTCCTGCAAGACGACGCGGCGCAGACTACCACTTCTTCCGCGTCTGACGTGAGTAGCGTCCTCTCGACGTACAAGAGCGAGGGTGATCCCGACATCTACGAGGACAGCTACACGAGTTTCAAACGGTTCATAGAGTCGTCGCTCGACTCGTACCGGCACGAGTTGGCGATGGTCCTGTATCCGGCTTTCGTGCACATGTATCTGGAGCTGGTATACAACGAGCACGAGCAGCAGGCGGTAAAGTTCATGGAGCGGTTCGGTCCCGAGCAGGAGGAGTACTACCAGGAGGACGTTAAGAGGCTCGCATGTCTGACCAAGAAGGATCACATGAAGGGTAACGAGTTCATGGACAACTTCAGGTCGGGCCAGTTCACTGTGCGCATGTCGCGCGACACGTACAACTTCCTCAAGCGCTACCTGCAGGACAAGAAGAACACGGTGCTGCAGAACATCGTGCAGGAGCACCTCTACCTCGACGTGTACGAAGGGATCGCGCGCGCCAAGGCGCAGCTGGACGCAACGGCCGGCGCCTTCCTGGGCGAGGCGGCGAGGCAAGCGAACAAGGTCAAGGTGTACTACGGCCTGCTCAAGGAGCCCGAGCTGACCATCCCGCTGGACGAGGACGACGACGGCGGCGACGGTGACGACAAGCCGAAGAAGAAGAAGCCCAAGAAGGACACGCTGCTCTCGAAGAAGGCGCGCAACGACCCGAATGCGCCGCCAAACAGCCGGATCCCGCTTCCCGAGCTGCGCGACGCCGACAAGATGGACAAGGTAACCGCCATGAAGGAGGCCCTCAAGCGGGTTCGGCTGGGTCCCGAGAGCCTACCGTCCATCTGCTTCTACACCTTCCTCAACTCGTACCGGGGCGTGACGGTGGCCGAGGTGTCCGAGGACAGCACGTTGCTGGCCGCCGGCTTCGGCGACTCGTCCATCCGCGTGTGGACCCTGACCCCGAACAAGCTGAAGGGGATGAAGTCGGCGCACGAGCTCGAGACCATCGACAAGGACGCCGAGGACGTCCTCTACCGTATGATGGACGATCGCAGCGGCGTAGACGTGCGCATCCTGCTGGGACACAGCGGACCCGTGACGTCGGTGAGCTTCAGCCCGGATCACACATACCTGCTGTCCTCGTCGGAGGACGCCACCATTCGACTGTGGAGCCTGTTGACGTGGACTAACGTGGTCTGCTATAGGGGCCACTGCTTCCCCATCTGGGATGTGAGGTTCAGCCCGCACGGCTTCTACTTTGCCTCGTGCGGCCACGACCGGACGGCGCGCCTCTGGTCCACGGACTCCTACCAGCCGCTGCGAGTTTTCACAGGTCTGTTGTGTGTGACTCTCCGGTGTGCACCTTAGTGCGTGTCACATGGTATTGGCATGCCATGCCACTGCTGCTTGACGCATGTTGTTGGGTTTGATGCCTCTGTGTCTTGTGCACTGCGGCGGTTTCTCATCTTGGTGATGAAGCTATGGTGAAACATAGCCTTTTTTTCTGCACTGGCACGGCTGCGTTAGTGTCTGTTGTGCAAATTTCAGTGCATCTTGAGTGGCGCACCGTGGGATCATGCAGTCAGCATTTGGACACAGAAAAGGCGCATTCTTATCATTTAAATAATGTTATTTGTTGCACTGTTCCCCACCCAAGCAAAAACATTTATGTTGAGCAAGTACATTCTCTAGGGTAATTATTACCCATACAGCTAACCTTTTCTACACTCCACGTGCTTAAACAGTATGGACCTAACTGCCATTGACATGATGCGCCTTATTGCAAAAGTCTGGCTCTTTTGAGCTGAATCAATAACACATAAATAACACTATATAATGTCACGGGCGGCGATCCTGTGGTCTGTGCTTGGACGATGACGGCGACGACGGTTTGGCTATCTTGTGTGCACACACTAGCCCTACCATTGCTGCAGCGTTGTGCACCTTGCCTTCTAAATATACCATTCGTATATAGATTCTCCCCGTACTTTGGTGGAAATGCGGGGTAAGCTTACACTACAACACTGGGAACTGGATCTTTGCAGCGGACGGCACGTTGCTGCCACCGCAGTGACTGACCAAGTGACCTAGTGTGAACAAGGCCCATCACTGGTCGTAAGAGAGTTTTAGCTTGTCCGGTACTCCAGTTAATGCAGGCGGACTGGTCGTTTTACTGGAGAGGTGCAGGCGTAAACGTGAGCAGCCAGAGCGGTTCAGCCACCTGGAGGGGGCAGTGCTCAACCTGACAAACATGGAGCTAATATCGTAGTAACCAAGTGTTTTTTTTTTTCACTGCAGGTCTAAATTTTCACAGGGGCATAATTTCGTCACGATTCGCCACTGCCAAAAATTTACATCAGCAGTGAAGTAGAACATACTTGGCTGATGCAATGTTAGCTCTGTGTTTGTGTGTTTCAGCTCTGCCCCACGAGATGCTGGGCACCTGTCAAGCTGCTCACGTTTATGCTTCCTACCAATCTGATAAAACACCCAGTCCACCTTTGCTTACTGGAACGCCGGACAAGCTAAAACTCTATTCTCTTGCACCCTCATGATGCAGGAACATAAAGTGAAACAAGCGGCGGGGACGTCGATGAGTGGCTGGCTATGTATGAGCATGTCAGTAACAATAACAAGTGGGACCCGATGATAATGCTTGCGAATGTCGTCTTATATTTGCGGGACACTGCTCGACACTTGTTCGAGATGCATGAGGAGGATTTGACAAGTGGGAACATCTGTAAGCAGAAATTACACTGTCAATTTGGGAAACCTATCGAACGACAACTAGCAGCCAAGAAAGAACTCACAATTTGTGCGCAGACGTCCACAGAGCCGTACATCTCCTATATTCAGAACATGCTGGCCCTGTGCTACAAGGTCGACAAGGACATGCCTTAAACAGGCAATGTCGGACACGTACTGAAAGGCATAGCCGATGCCTTCAATCTGCTACTGTGTAAGAGTTACTCTACTGTGGAGACTGTCTTCGCAGAACGTCATCGTTGTAAGCAGGCAAAAAGTCAACATATCACTCACTGCTTCGAGCGACTTCTCAATATGGCTGCCACATCCTCGTGCGAAGGTTTATCCATGTTACGTCATACACCAGCTCCAGAAAACGTTGCCAAGATCATCCGTCGAGAACTCGAGGCCATGTCACCTGTTACTCCTCATGACGGTATGCAAGACAACAACCTGGCTACTGTTGCACTATTACAGGCCATGGTTTGCCAAGAGGTCGCGAATATGGGCATTTTACCTGACTTTCATAACGGTAATGCTGCTCCCAATGGCCTCCCCAGTCATCGCTGCTGCTACACCAAACGTGACTTTTATGCCACATTCTCGAAATCCAGCCGAATGGCGCATGCCCATCTGCTTCATATGCTATAGGATTGGACCCATCGCCCACCATTGCCGCAACCACTGGCCCACGTCATACCGACCAAGCCTTTACAATTGGTGGCGCCTGGAACGTGCACCATATGCTCCGTTGTTCTGTTCTCAGGCCTTAAGTGCTGATCCTCCTCCTAGGGAAGACCGGAGCAGCTGCTAACCATCGCCTGCTCACTTCAACGTCGCCGCTATCCATCTCCCTTTAACCGCCTCACGGAAAACTAGCCAGTGCAGCCCCCAGAGGTGACACTGCATTTACAACCTGACCTGAAAATCCTCAGATTCCCTCATAATCCTTCATACATGATGCAACCTTCTTGAAGTTCTGGCTGATGGTGTGGCAGTTACTGCTCTTGTTAATACTGGCATGCAAATGTCTGTAATGAGCTCTAACTTCTGCCACCACCTCCAGAAAGTCCCGACGCCCACGGTTTCGCCTACCGTTTGAATAGCCAACAGTATTACACCTGTCGTGCTTGGAGTGTGCACTGCACGCATCACTATTTTCGGTCACCAAACATCTGTTCTCTTTGCTGTCCTAGAGCAGTGCCCCTATGACCTCATCCTTGGAATTTACTTACTGTCCACACACGCTGCACTTATCGACTTCTCTGCGAGACTTCTCCGGCTAGAACTCCCTTCATGCTCCGACAATGTCGCTGCCGGCACACCCCACCTATGTTCCGTCCAGTTCAACTGCCACCGCATGCCGCAGTATACATCCAGCTTCCACCCCTACCTGATGACGGCTACATTGCCTTCCCTATTCCTGAAATCACCATGACACGCAACGTCACGCTCCCCTATATGGTGGTGACAGTTAGAAACAACTGAACTTCTTTTCCTATCCTCAACTTTTGCTTCTTGACGCAGGTTTTTCCCTGCGGCATATCACTCACGCATCTGACCCTATTGGCTGACCTTATAGTTTATGCCCTGACCACAGAACCGCCACCGGATTTTCCACTGTTGTCATCACAGTCGGGTTCGTCCTATGACCACTTCACACCTATGATATAAGGAGACCTCGCTCCAGCACTGGCAGCTGCCCTTCATTGCATGCTGGTTTCCTACCATGATATCTTTGACTTTGGCAATCATTCTCTAGGCCAGACCTCCGTCGTCACCCATCGCATTCATGCCAACGATGCGAGTCCTGTTCACCGACGGCCTTTCTGTGTGTCAGCTTCAAAGTATGCTGTCATAAAACTGGAAGTGGATAAAATGCTTGGCAAAGGCATAATTGAGCCTTTGTGCAGTCCTTGGGCCTTGCCCATCGTACTTGTGAAAAAGAGGACAATCGCTGGGGATTCTGTGTAGACTACTGCCATCTCAACCAGATTACCAAGAGGGATGTGTATTCTCTCCCGCATATTGATGATGCGCTCAACTGCTTGCACTGTGCCAGATATTTCTCTTCAATTGACCTGTGCTCAGGACACCGGCAAATCCCTGCTTTCTTGATTCCTGATAGCCTCTATCAATTTGAAGTGATGCCTTTTGGCCTATGTAATGCTACTTTCAAGCGCATGATGCACTCTCTTCTTCGATGCGTCAAGTGGTCCATATGCCTTTGCTACCTTGATGATGATATCATTTTTTTGACTACTTTTGAAGAACATCTCACTCGCCTGTCCACCGTGCGTGATGCTTTTCGCCATGCTCGCCTTCAGCTTAACTCATCGAAATGTCTCTCTGGGCACTGTCAAATCTGCATACTTGTCCACCTTATTGACGCAGCAGGCATGCAGCCAGACCCTGACAGAGTTCGCACAGTTAGTCAATTCCATACTCCGCGATCAGCCAAGGACGGTCACAGTTTTCATCACCTATGCTCATACTTCCGTCATTTTGTCCAGAACTTCATGGAAGTAGCCTGCCCTCTCACTGGCCTGCTCAAGAAGGACGTCATTTTCACTTGGGGTCATGAAGAAGTGGACGCCTTTTCTTCGCTCGTTGCCATCCTAATAAACTCGCTTGTTGTAGCACATTCCGACCCGTCAGCCAGCAAAGACATTTGTATCGATGCCAGCGGCCACAGTATAGGCACTCTCCTCGCACAACAGCAACATGGCCTACAGCACGTCGTCGCCTGCGCAAGCTGCCTCCTGTCACCGTCGGAGCAAAATTACTCCATCACACAACACAAGTGCTTAGCTCTCGTCTGGGCCATCGCAAAATTCGGACCATACCTGTATGGCAGGGACTTCTCAGTTATTACAGACCACCATGTACTTTGCTGGCTTTCCTCACTCAAGGACCCCACTGGTCACCTTGACCGTTGGCCACGCTCGCAAGAATATACCTTTCTTGTATATAAATATATGTTTATGTGTGTGTGTGTATATACAGGGTGTCCCATGTAACTTGGGCCAAGAATTTCAAAATGAAAGGTGCGTCGGAAGTGAACTGAACCAAATGCATACTATTCGCAATAGCCTGTAGTAACGCAGGCAATTTTTTTTTTTATCCCCATAATCACTAAAGTTTAATTAAAGTTTTCATTATTGGCTGAGGACTCCAAGTATGATACGCAGATTTGTAGAGCACCTTCAGAAATCACCAGTCGAGTTGTTTCCTGTACGATGTGTCTCGCGTAGTCCTTTTTTCCTGGTTGCAGTGAAAGCCCACGAAATATGAAAAAAGCCACGTGACGGAATCCTTGCACAGTGGTATCATGCTGCTCTCAAGCGTATGTCCAGTGAACAAGGTTGGCTCCCGTTGGGTGACGTCGCAAATGCATGCTCCTGGCTGAGCGATGCTGAGGAGATAAATAACGCCCTGCCGTTTCCCCATCGCCAGTCATGATGCAGCTGACGTTCATTGAATGCATGCTTGAGAGCAGCATGATGTCACTGCGCAAGTGCTCCATCGTGTGACTTTTTCATATTTTGCAAGGAAAAAAACCGGAAAGAAGGACTACCTGGAAAAAAAAAGGACTACGTGAGACGTGCAGGAAACAACTCGATCGGTGGTTTCTGAAGGTGCTCTACAAATGTGCATGTCATACTTGGAGTCCTCAGCCAATCATTAAAAAGTTGGGTTATTTAACTTAATTAATGAGTGAGTTATAGGGAAAACAAGAAATTGCCTGAGTTACTATAGGCCAGTGCGAATCGTATACACTCAGTTCAGTTTGCTTCTGACGCATCTTTAGCTTTTAAAATCTTGGCTCAAGTTACGTGGGACACCCTGTGTGTGTGTGTGTGTGTGTTTGTGTGTTTGTGTGTGTGTGTGTGTGTGTGTGTGTGTGTGTGTGTGTGTGTGTGTGTGTGTGTGTGTGTGTGTGCGTACATGCGTCAGAAGCCAACAAACAAAGACATCAAGGACTTGTCCTTGGTTCTTTGTTGGCTTATGATATGAATAATAAAATTCAGGCTCCTTGGTTCCCAATCTTCTCAATCTCTCTCTCTCTCTCTATGTGTTTATATATGTATATATATAGCACGCATAATGCGAAGACGTGGGTTCGTATCCCACCTGTGGCCAGTTGATTTTCATCCACTATTATTCCATTTATCATTTCGTTAATTAAGAATGGGTTAGTTATAGTAACCAGGCATAAGATATCTCAGAAATGGGGTAGGAAAATGGTGCCGTGGTAGCTCAATGGGTAAGAGCATCACAAGCATAATGCGAAGACGTGGGCTCGTATCCCAGTTGCAGCAAGTTGTTCTTTTATCCACTTTCATTACCATTGAGTTATCATTTCATTAATTCAATTAAGAACAAGTAATTTCCCTATGCTGTCCTTGTTATTGTTCGTTGGCTTTCTATGATCTAATATATAAATTTAAAATAAACTTCTATGTTACAGAAACATTAAGTGTGGTTGGGTGTTCATAACGAAATGCAACAGCTAATGTCAGACAGCATTTCACACACTTCAGCACACATTACAGACTAAAATGACTGGCAGTGGCCGCACACTCTCAGGTTGTTCCTTTGGATATCTTAGTGCTGTTTCTGGTCATTCTTCTATGCACAAGCCCTTGATATTTTTGCAACACAGAGTCGAAGGTTAGGTTTTGCCAATTTGAGCCCTTTGGCTGCCTGACCAGGTAGACACCAATAGCATCTGGAGCTGGAATAACCAAGCCATCAAATTGTTATGTGGTTCATCATTAGGTATAAGTGCACGCCAACATTTTTTTACCCATTCTCTTTTATTGTGCCTTGTACTAAAATGCATGTATTTCTAACCCCTACATTCTCATCCAAGGCTTTCTGTGTAAGATTTTTTTCATATTTTCCTTAAGGTGCTAGTTGAGTCTGTCTAGTGAACGTTTCAACTTCAACTCTTCTTGCATCTTCAGTATCATTAGAAAGCTACAGCAGCAGCAGACTAGATCAAAAAGGTTGAATTGTTGACGAGTTTGTTGCGTCCAGAAATAGAAATTCTGTGCCTGAACTGTCAAGAATACTTTGAAGAGCCCCTCACCAAGCCTCATTTGAAACTATGGCTCAAGTGTTGGTAGTTGCAAGGCCCCATCTGGGGAGAATTTTACAGCTAGAATTTTCCAAATGGCTCATTAGAGGATATATGAGAAATTGAAATTCCATGTGACTATGCTGCCAAGAGGCGTGCTTTACTGCCAACGTATGCAGTAGGTCCTCAAGCGGCATTTCTTGCCCTTCAGGGATCCCTTCAGGTTTACATCATGAGCTCCACCTTTCTATATATATATATACATTTTGCTGTTTCTTGCTGTACGTGCACTTTCACTGGCAGTATTGCATGTTCTACATTGGAGGCTTTGCTGAAGTCGTGACACAATCGGTGACATTACAGGCAGTGTATCTGACGGAGACGTATTTGTGCGCGTGAGCTTGACTCTCTGACTGGAAGTGAGGCTCCCTCGAGCCAAAGGGTACCACAGGCTTCTGTTTAAAATTTTAGCTGTTTTCGTGCCATGCAGCCATTTGATACTTCGCCGACACGATTGCCACCATGTGATTTATGCATCTACGCACCATGCTTGTGTCTTTGCGATGCCCAAACTTGGTGAGTCGCCCTTTAAGGTGTAAGAACAGTGCCGACTGTTTTGTAGGCACTGTGCTTTGAAAACAGCGAACCAGTTGAAAAGTTATTGCTTATAAAGAAACACAGGAAGAAAAGAACCTGCTGCACAACAAGAAATTGGCATTGCGCTAGCCATGCTGACTTCTCCAAGTCTCATTTTAACATGCTTGGCACACATTAGCAGAAGTTCAATCAGGAGTGTACCAAAGATGGTGGCAATCTTTTCTGCATGCAGTCGATTTCATTTGATAGTGAAATTGCGGTGGCTTGCAGTTGTCACAAAAGTGCAGCTGTCTTCACATGTCGGGACTTCTGAAAAGTAATTCTTGTCAGCCAGAATTGCCAGTTCTTCTTCCGGCAATCTACTATTGAAATGGCAAATGGCCAGCGAGTGCACTCATTTCACTCAAGAAAGTTCCAATCATTTTATGCCCCAAAATTTTACTAGAGCAGATATTTGGGCTGGTCGGTTATTTATTAACAGCACAAAAACCATGGGCATAGCATACAAGAGCACTGTGTATGTATTTTCTGTGTTACAGTCTTCATTCTACGGGCTGTGACTAGAGCATTATGCTGAAAGTAACAGGAGAATGATAGGTGGCATGCCAGGAAATGGCTTTAGAAAATGCACAAAAGCATGGGAAATAATGTCATATCTGCTTTTGAGAGTATCTGAAATGGCAACAGCATCAGAAATGCGTTGGTATACACAGTTGCTGTTCCACATCATGGTTGTAAGACAAATTACTCTTATGCATAGATAAGTGCCATACATTTGGGTAATTATTTCACTTTGCTTCATTGTGCTTTTTTTGCATATTGTGAGGTTGGCCAGCTGCTGAAATGTATTAATTAGCATCAATAGAATTCAGATGATAACAGAGAAACGACCACATCTTATCCATGCTATAGTGTACCAATAGTACGTGCTTTCCACATTAAGACCTTCTTTCATGCATTTAACTCTTTAATCCACAATCCAGAGCTGTACTTGTCATGGTAGGTTGTACCGATATCACCAATGACGAGTCACCCTAGTTCAGCTTGATGTTGTACTGCTCCCACTTCCAAAGACAAGTTACGGTCGGTAGTTGGCTTCGGTTTCAATTCGCAACTTTTGAGGGCAGTACAAGTCTGGAAAAGTGAAGTAATGAGAGTAAAGTATTTTCAGAACCAGAAATCAGCATAGGAAAAATTGTGACAAAAAAAGAAAGCTTGGGAAATTTGGTACATTCTGTAGGAGTTCATTTGGGAGTTAAAGGGTTAAGCCTGTCAGAAGCGTTTCATAAACTTGGCATGGCATGTGATGTATGTATTTATGCTGCTACTGTCTTGTCTTTGTCATGAAAGGCATGCATTAGTGTTACTTGACAAACCCACAGCAACAGTATTTTGAAGAATGAGAAATGCATAGGGTCTAATTTTTGAACCTTATGTACTCGTTGGGAACGGTCAGATGGTAGGAAGCCACTTCGTTACCAATAATACCGTATAGACACATGTAACGGCCGGAACAATTTTGATGAGGTGTGGCCCTTACATGGGACCGAACCTTTTGGTCAAGCTGATATGGTGACTTGTGCGGATCCTGGATTTGCACTAGAGGTCAATGCGTAGCTCTCACCATCTAGCAGCGGCACACAAAAGTACGCAGCGCACGAAAATTAGCTGATGTGCATACATGGCACCGGGGCACCGAATGCGATTGCTTTTCTGTTGGAATTATTTTTGCAAATTTTGGCCTGCCAAGTTGGAAGTGCGGCCCTTACAGCGGGGCAGCTCTTGCACGAGTGTATACGGTATACTGCTTCCAGGTAGCATCAAGTCTTTTATGCTGCATAAGAGAGAATACATTGCCGTAAAACAATAGACTCTATAGTTGCCATCACAAAACAATGAAAATATACATATTGATAGATTATTTGCTCATGAGGATTCTTTTTTTCTTCGAGAAAGATTAAGCTACATATATGACTATAATGAAATTGATCAAATGTGAACTAGCATGTTGCATGTGATGTTTTAACATCAAGCTGTATTGTACAGTGCTGGCTCGCACACGCATCTTGCTTGTCTCGAAATCTTGCCCGACTTTTCTGCAGAGTTGATGTTTCCTGATGCACATTGGTAGGAGAGTCGTTTGGTGTGGCTCTCTTATTAGTCCTTTGTTGCCAATTTTCATCATTTGCTTTGAGGAGGCATTGTTAAGCACTAATAGCTGTTCGTGAATGGGATGAACAGGTGTGGTTAGTGTATAATTTACGAGTGTTTGGTAACTAGTTGAATTATCAGATCTTGTAGGCCCTCTCGAACTGTTTCAATGGGCTCGTATGTTAAGGGGTACAAGGGCATGTACAATAAATGGTCAGCATGATAATCGATTTCTTTGGTCTCTAGGAGACAGGCGATGGGGAGAGTAGCTGATGCGTGCGTCTCCATCTGCAGTGCGCTTTGTAGATGTGCTCATATTTTCTTAAGACCAGTTGCTAACGTTGCATGAATACAGATTTCAACATACAACAGCAGGGGAATATCACTATGCAAGCTAACATAATGCTTCTGTTTACTTGCACTTCGGAAATTTCCCATCGACCATTTCACTCCCCCTTGGCAAGAGCTACTTCTGTTGATGCTAAGCATGCATCACGTGCAAATGCATGAAGCTCCAGTACCATTAATGCCTACGTGTCGCTGCTTATTTCACCAAGTTGTACCACTGCCTAACATGGTTACGATAACTCAAGTGCAATGAGACCAAAGAAAAAGATCTAGCACCAGCACCATTTATGCCTGCTTGTCGCTGCCTGTTTCAACAAGTTGTACTACTGCCTACCATGGTTACAATAGCTCAAGTGTAGTGAGACCACAGAAAAAGATTTAACAGGGCACAGAAAGAACCCTGAGGTCAGAGTGCTGACTAACGACCAAATGGTTTATTTCTGGAAGTGCCATTGAGGGCATGTACAATAAATGGTCAGCATGATAATCGATTTCTTTGGTCTCTAGGAGACAGGCGATGGGGAGAGTAGCTGATGCGTGCGTCTCCATCTGTAAAGTCATTGAAAGCCCCAAATATCTCACAGGCACACTGTTTAAGGGGCTTTCATATTTCAGTTCTCAGAGTTGGGAACTGCGGCCGTGCCTGTGACAGTGGGTGGCAAGATAACTGTAGGGGGCCCTTTTAGTGAAGCAGCATGTTTACATAACCATTCATTGCTATACCTTCACATTTTACCATGTAGCACCAACTGACTTTTGTCTGGCAGTTGCAGTGTCGATGGTGTCCTGCATCATGGTTTTATATCTGGTTTTTACCAAGGTGCATCAAGCAGGCCCATTTGAGCATATTGTTCAAGTCTAAGGAAATTTTAATATATCAGCAGAAGTAGCAGTTTCAGCAGTAAAAGTGACCATTAAGACTTCAAATTAATGCTGAAAGAGATGAAGTTTCATCCTTCCCACAGTTATGGAACAGGCATAACCCATTATGGCAGCGTTTGTTCATTGTTCCTGAGCACTCATTTCTTTTTCTGATCTGTCCTTTACGTACTCGCCTCTGCCATGCAGATTCTAAATAACTTGTGGCAGAGTGCCCCAAAAAAGGCTACGGATTGTAGTTCAAGTGAGATCTTACAAGGAAAGAAAGAAGCTTGTTTGTAAACACCTTACATTCTCTGTGAGGTTCAGAGATGTGACCAATATGCAAGAAAATACTGAGCACTAGAGGGATAGTTAGCATTGCTACAGTGCTCTGTTGCGAGGTTTCTTTGTTGAAGCATTCGATTTCTTGTGCATACGCATACAAAAGTTTCTAAAGCCTAATGTAGTGCAAGACATGTGGGCTGATTGGAAGCATCAGTGGCATGCTCCGAGTTCAACCGAAGCTTTGGGTTTCTTACTGGGTTCTGACTTAGCATAACTGTTTTAGTGCTGTACACAATTGCCAGTTTCTTTGAGAATGAGTAGAAATTACGTCATCTTGAGTGATGCCACACAGAAAGGACAAGAGTTTTAGTAATATGGCAGGCACCTTATGTTGGAACATGGCTGAAACCTGTTTGCCCTCACTTATGCATTAAACCCAGTGCTTTGACTTTACTGCAAAAAGATGACACCACCAATCTCGTCTGCGAGAAATTTTTTATAATTGCCACAGACAATGCACGATTCCAACTATCCTAGACAGAGGAGGCATGTATGGCCCCTCAAACGCATGATTGGACTAATCGCCACTCTATGCCACCGGTTATGCAAAATTATACCATAATCATTCGGTTGGTGAAGCCATTAATACCTCTTTTCTCAGTGCAGTGCAGCGTCCAGTGCATAACCTTTGAGCACAGCATTATGCCATCTTTAGCCATAAATGTATTGTCCACCTGTAGCCTGTGTCACGTCAAGAATGCAGCGACAAGTGCATCTCAAATGTAATGCAAACGCATGCTCCAGTGAACTGCCTCATTTCCTCCTTCTTCTTCCTTATTAGAATCACTATCAGTTTATTCACATCAGTAATAAGACAAGAATTACAAGAAATGTATGCACAGAAGGAGAGAGGTCCAATAGTTGAAAACTGAATCAGGACCTATTTATTGGCACACTTATCCATTGCCTTGCTCAGGTCCTACGGTGTTGTGGACCTTCCGGTATAAAATAGTGTCCCGATTTGTAAAAGGACTAGCCCTATTTTTTGTGATGCACCTTTTAAGCTGTGCACTGGGAAGTCCTCTGGGTGCTAGATGAGGTTCATTGCCAGATCAAGCTCTTGGTTCATTGGTGTCTTCAATTTAGGCTTAGTATTTCTCCAGTCTTGGAAATTCTGGGCAGCACAAAACTGGACAGCGTGTTAAGATTGCTACGCTGTCTGCACAATGGTTGTAAACACCACATGCCAGAAGTTGCAAGCATTGAATGTGAGCTATTTAGGATGAATCCATTGTTATGTGCAGTGGGAACAAGAAAATAAGGACGAGAGAAGGGATGAACACAGCTGGGCACTACACACAGCTTTGCTGTTAAAGACCTGAAATGATGGCACATCCTTCCATCTAGCAAATTTGTGAACAGGTCAATCAAATGCCAAGGCCACTGACGCATGTTCTTTATTTTTTTTCCCCACACAGGGCACGTGTCCGACGTGGACTGCATCCAGTTCCACCACAACAGCAACTACGTTGCAACAGGCTCCAGTGACCGGACGGTGAGATTGTGGGACGTGCTGACCGGTAGTTGCGTGCGCTACATGACCGGGCACAAGGGGCGCATCTACTGCCTTCAGTTCAGCAACGACGGCCGGTTTCTTGCATCCGGGGGTGCCGACTGCAAGATTCTCATGTGGGACATTGCTCATGGCCACCTGCTCGCCGAGCTGTCCGGGCACACGGACACAATCTACTGCCTCTGCTTCAGTCGGGACACGGCAATTCTCGCCTCTGGGGGCATCGACAACTGCATCAAGCTGTGGGACTTTGCGCGGCTGATAGATGAGATAGATCTCGAAGATCTCAACATTTCCCATGCGCCGACGGTGCGGACAAACTGTGATGGGCTGCTCTTAGGCTCGTATCCGACCAAGGCGACGTCCATCTTGGCGCTGCATTTCACGAGGAGAAACCTCTTGCTAGCGGCCGGCATGTACCAGAGTGGTTCCTGAAATTGGGAGGGCATATTTTTTTAAAATCTGATGTGTTGTCACTTTAGTGCATTGGGCATATTTGCAAGCAACTCATCTGTCGCAATCTTATACATATGTATATAAGCTCATGTATCATCACTTTCTAGGGCAAATAAATGTATATGGCTGTATCTAAAGCTCTACCAAGCACATCATCTGTGTTTTTCTTGTTTTTTATATAAACTGCAGCCATGGGGAACTAACTGCACTAACTTAATGTTTTGCTACGAATTTTGGGATGGAGTCAAAGACCTGCTGTTTTGGAGGAGTGGTACACCACAATATGCGGGATATCTCTGCATACAATGATCATGCAAATGTGTTCATCTGTATGGCATGAATGTGAATAACGTTTTGCATGTAAATAAAGCTAATCATCTGAAATAAAGTCAAGTCACAAGCCCACCGTGTTGATGCAGCAGATTTTCCCAAACTACACCTTCAACTGTAATGCCCGCGGGCGTTCTCAGTAAAATCTTGCAAAATTGTACCCCACCTTTTCTGCTCAATCCATGACAAGGAAGAATACCAGTTGAATAGTCATGTCGCACTACTGCATACCTGGCAAGCCTCCCGAATTATTAGTAAGGTTTATTAATTTGGGATGTGTTGATAACTTTTAAAATATTTTGTCAAGCTTTATGAAAAGGTGAATAAGATTCACTCGTTAGCCTCCAAAGATTTTGTTGGAAATTTTTATGGTGGAAGCACACCAGAGGAATACTTGCTTTGAGCAAGTTTCCTAAAGCAGGCGAAATCAACAGCGTTGAATTTGCAGGTCAAGTCACTGTGATCTAAAAACAGTGTGTTGCGTGTCAGTCTCTGCTGTTCTAAGCTTGGTGCTGCCTGTGCTCTGCATCTAAATGTAAACAATTGTTATTGAAGTGCATGTGTATGCCTCAAAAGCGGTGTGCTCAGAGCAAGGTTAAAGACAAAAAAAACTCGATGCAACTATTCCCCTCCCTTCTCGGTGTCACATCCAGGGATCCTACGAGTTTTTAGGTTCTCGGGTCGGCAGGTATGCTACTGCATTTTGATGACAGCATACGTTCACTTGAAGCAATGCTAAAGAGAAACGCGGAATTAGTTTCAACTGGTTAATATGTTTTCAAAATGTTGTTTGGCGGGAAAAGGTTGGATGCTACTGTTGAAAACTTAAGCCTGAACTTGCTCACTTTTGAAAGTATCGTGCTGAAACTTCGGCACCTGTAACACCATCAACGCCTGTCTGTGAAGTCATAGATTTCAATGTATTTGCTCACACTAGGGCCAATGTAGGGCAGCAAATGTTTTCAAAATTTGCTAGTGTAATTTGTTGGCTTTTTTAAGATTCTGAAGTAGCCATTCTTTAATGATAAATATTTAACTCGACCCAAGTAGACGCTGCCAAAATCCGTGACGGCATTGCTGGTGCAGGAACTTCAGGCTGGTATCAACTGCTGTCTATCAATTTCGCCCATTTTCTGTCTTTGTAAGCGTTCTCTCACAGTAACAGCAGCCAAACTGCCATCATAAAAACAAAATTTACTAATGCTGCTTAACTTAGCTTTTGCTCTTTGTCTTTAGTGCTATAGCTGCAAAGGTAAGGGAATAGATTAGCATGCTTAACTGTACTTCTTACTCAAGGCACATTTAGTACATTCTTCATTAGGTACATGATGTTTTATCAGTATATAGCAGCAACAACTTGATTTGGGCAAGTTGGTTCATCTTGAGCAAAACTTCATGCAGGGTGGCGAAAAAATTGCCACGTGCAGCTCTGACGTCGTTTACGAGATATTTTTAGATTGTGGACAAGTGTGCATTGGACAAACCGGGCAATGTTTTAATGATGGAGCTAGGCAGAAGATGTAACAACGTAAAAAACAGGTAGAGTAGCCATTTAGCTGCGCATTGCAACAAATGCCCATGTACCTCAAAGATGTATATTCAGTGACACCAGCTTTCTGAAGCACACAAAGAGCAAAATAAGGAAGAAATTGTAGAAGCTTAATATATTACCAAAGCAGGATATAAATGTGTTAGCACAGCATCAGTCAGTCTAACAAAACTTGAGATAAATTTTCTAGATAAGCAACTCTACTTGTAGGCAGTACGCATGCCTTTTAACCTTTTTGGTTATTGTTTCTTTTTACATGTTATAAAAGCTGGTTGATTTTTCAATAAATTTTCCTGTTGACAGTACAGTGCTCGTCCTATTGTGTTTGTTTTGGATTAGTGTCTTCGTCTTCGCGCTGCTTCAAGTTTTAATTTATGAATGTGTTACAATTAGTTGTTGCTAAAGGTGTAATGTACTGGAACCATCACTCTGAAATCTGAATTGCATAGCAGGTGCTTACACGAGTTAACTTTGAAGCGAGAAAGGAGGAATAATGCGGTTGACGTACAAGCTGTTGGTGTTCCTTTGTACAACGGGGTGCTGATAAGTATTGAGCCTTACTCAGAAAAAAATTGAGCTACGTAGCTGTAATTGCAGGATTGTGTTGGTCAATTTTCCTATTTTAAATGGGGCAAAAATTAGCTACCAGCTTTGCGGCGCGGTAAGGTTTCGTAAAGCGGCGCAACAGGCTGACGCGCCGCCAATCCGAAAGTAGCAGACGACGCCCCGGCGCGTACGACACACGGCGCATGCGCACTAGGCCGGCGGTTCCCTCTTGCCTCGCGAACGGCGCATGCGCTTTTTCCTCGGGGAGGGTGAGGAGAACGAGGGGGTGAGGGAGGGGTTGAAAGAGCTGTACCCCACTCTTCCTTCGCTACTTGCCTGCAAAGAGCCGCGTTGACGGAGGAAAGCATTCAAAACTTGTTTGCCCTCGCTTTCGGCACGGCACAGCAGCCGCGGCGGCGTTCGGTCCGGTGGCGAGCATTCGTCCGTCCGCTGCATCTCCGCGCCAGTGATGTTTTGGTTTCGGTGACAGACGCGCTCGGCGCCAGCACGCTCCTTCGGCCATGGGATTTTTACGAACGACGGCCAATGTCTTCTTCTTCCTCCTATCTTTCGTCACGTTCGTGAGTACTGCCGCCCACATGCGGCACTTTTGTCTCTCGTTCGGCCCAGCGCGTCGAACTTGCGCGGGCACAATATTTTGAAACAATCGGTTTTTCCCGGCGACAATCAATTCGCACCAAGATGTGGCGTATTTCCTGTCGCCGGCTAGGTGAAGAACGCTTTATCGGGAGTTTCGTAATATCCGTACCACCTTAGGGGTAGACGCCGCGAATTTCGGATGGCGTTCAATGCGAGCTTTCACGTGGCTGCGCAAAGTACGCTAATTAGGATGATTTGTGATCTCGCGGTAATTTAGTAACGATGACAATGCGGCAGACAACAATAACAAAGTAAAATAAAAGTAAATAACACATCTTAGGAAGCATCGCGGAATTAGGCTGTAAAATGAATTAGCTAGACCATGTACCGATACGCCCGGGTGTTTTCACAAATGTGCGGGAGGAAGTTTAATCGACATTTTGACTGACGTTTGCAATCGCAATGTCCTCGCTTCCCGGTATATTAAATACCGCTTTAATCTTCAGGCAACACGCTTCCCTGACACGCAGTGTTACTCAGAATTCATATCCACTTCAAAGATGTGGATATTCCTACCATATAGATCCGGCCGTCCTTAACACTATAGTTAGATCGAACTTTCCACATCCACCCTTGCTGTGTACGCACACAAAGGACATCGTGCCCACATCGCAGCTTCGTGGCAAGGCTTTTCGAACGGTGTTTCCTAAAACTATGTGTAGTTTCAATGCCTACGACACCGTACGGTCATGGTAGCCTTGTATGGGCTGAATCACTGAATGGAATTATCCGACAGCTGTCGCATGGCGAAAATGTCACCATGCATCCATCGCATATGTGATGTCCGCAGAGGACAATATAATTTCGCTGCAACACATGCAATGTCTGGCGTGTTTGCACCATCAGCCGCCTACAGTGCGGCCACTCACTAGTGACGCAGTTGCGTGAAGATAAATTTTGTTTCCGCTTGCACGCAAAATTCTTGTTAGATGGCACATGTGGTGAAGTGCAAGAAATACAAACACTATAGGTTTCCTTCGAGCCATGTACCATGTATGGCGGTGCATAGTAGACAACTTGCAAGATACGACAGCTAGGTCATGTCGGTTACTTTAGGTTACTCTATGGCTAGGCTGTCAGTAGTTCCTCCGCCAGGTCTGTGTTAGACGAATGATAACTTTTAGCGAATATATATATATATATATATATATATATATATATATATATATATATATATATATATATATATATATATATATATATGTATTCGCTAAAGCGATCATTCGAAGAACTTTAACATATGTAGAAAGTCATACTTCTCACGTGTAAATTGAAAGCCTGGAACACAGGCGACAGCTTCTTCTGTGTGGTAAAAAAAAAAGTAAAAGAAAGAAAGGTTTACATACGCTATCCACGGGCGTCCTTAGGACAGACGTACATTTTTCGTCTCAGATACGGGACACAATCGAGTGCGTGTTCTCGAACGGGATTTCGATATCCCGGTCGATAATGTATATTCGCTGGGCCCTGCGATTCCGCATCAATTATATTGATTTTCTTGTTTATCGGTTCTCTTTTTATTTTATTTTTTCTCGCGGGTCATCTCATGTCTCGATCAGTGTGTGGTCAACCCCAGGCGCTAGTGCGTATGTGTCATGTGTAAAGGAATCTGCACATATTTGTGCTAGTAAATCTAATATAGTTATCGATGTACCGCAGTATGCAAGAAAAAAAGTTTATTTCTACGAAAAACAAAAGAAGAACGAAGTTGTGCCTGCGCATTAATAGTGATGCCTGCAGAAATACCACGAACATTTAGGACACGTTTATTCGATCTGTCTTTACACAAGCTCACAGCGAATGCTGTTTTTCACCAACCAGTGACGTGTACTAACTACACTTAGCCGCAAACTGGTAACGCACCATTATCTCATGGGCGATATATGTGCCGAAATGTAGGTTAGTAAAATAATAAAAATATTGTTTATTATTTACTTGCTCCTGTCTTTTATTTCATACCATTTTCTGCAGGCATAATTTAATCGAAATTGGACCTGTGTGTTTAGAAGACGCGAAAAAATAATATATAACCTAGTTCGCGCGATATAATTTTTTTTCTGAAATCAGTGCGAATGACTTAGCCTCGTGCACTATTCGCACTTCTGTATGAAATTTCGTAATTTGACTTTCCTTCGTTTTCTTTCTTTATTCATAAGAGGCCCCACACGAGCTTTGTTCTAAGGAACTTCTTTCCGCGTGTTCACGTATACAATGTGATCAATATTTATGCTAATAATAAATCGGAACCAAACTGGAGCAGCCTGTACTTTCGTTGTGCAAAATTTCGTTTTCCCGAAATGTCCCCAAACCTCTGAGCGGACCGAAAGCGCCAACCACGGGGGATGTGTCACGTGAGGACTCTTTACGTCTAATTCTGATCATTTCTTTTCATCCGTCCCACCGCGAGAGCGCCGGTCTCGGCTATAGTGGCGGCGCCTCTTCTTTCGCGAACCAACGGGGATCGGCGAAAAGATTGGAGAATGAAAAGAATCGATTCGTAGTACGGGGCTGTCTTAACTAAAGCGTGGTTTAATAAAATGGTTAGTGAGCTTTTGTGGTACTCTCGTGGGGCGTATGATTTCTGTTTCGGACCCAGTGTTACCTGTACAGACCTCGACAATGTATAGTAATCATAATTAGCACAGACTCTTGTGACGTCAGCGAGCCTGTAGACGTCGACAGCTGCTCCGTCCAGTGTCGTCTTGACCCAATGCAAGTTTTCGTTTTAAAGCGAACCTTTCTTTGCGAACCATCCCAGACTTTCCTGACCGTTGATGCTAGTCTTGTCATGAATATACTTGCGTAGATACAGTCGGAGGCGCTCTCCACAACGAACTCCTCTACAACGAAATGACCTGTATAACGAATGAATAATTATGTCCCAATTCTATTGTGAGCTGTGCGATGCGCAAGCTTTACAACGAAGTATAACACATGAGTTCGGAGCATCAAGCAGCTCGTTATAGAGCCGTTCGGATATAGATATATAGATATATATATATGCAAACTTTATATGAACAGACCCATGATGGGGCTCATACAAAGCTTGTATGCTGACCACGTGATTCCAGCTCTGTTCTGCGTAACAAAAAAGTAACTTCCTATATAAAACCTGCACATGTAATGTCGGCTCACAGGCATTTATAAACTGCAATGATCTGTTAATGGAAATGTGAATTATATGTAACGGGTCCTTTGGTTTAGTTGGTTTTCTTCGATATATAGCCACTCAGTGTGTGCCACTGGGTTGTTTGCCACTGCTCCGTAACGGGCATCCCCTACCGTTCCCGATTCCTACCTAAAACGTGGATATACACCATGTCGGCTCACAGATATATCCTAAGCGAGCCGACATGTTAATAGAATGACTAATTTTATTTCACGAATTCTGTTACTTAGTCTTTCGGTATGTGCCACTCGGGGTGCGCCCGCTCTTGGACGATCCTCCAGAATGGAAATGTCCCACTGCGACACAAGTGGTACACAATCCCTAGGTGTTGCTTGGTATGTGTCGCACTTTTCTGTGCGCATACACCTGTCCGATCACCGAATTGTGCGCATCGCCGGTAGTGGTAAAGCATTATAATTAACCGCTTTACCTAAGCTTGGCGTCACATAGTTTCCAACGTGCGCGTTAGATCTGCGTGAGCTTTTTCTTTTATTATATTGTTTTGCAACTCACATATTTCCTCAGTGAAATGAAACGGACTTGTAGCTAATGTCGGCTGCAACTCCCAATGACCTCCGCTATCCGGCTTTTAACACATCCGCAAGGATACGATAAAAACGCACCGTCTTTCGTTATCTTCCCAAAATAATATCGTTCTTTTCTTGTCTAACTGTAGTTGCCGATTCTTCGATGTCAACAGTCGGCCAATTTACACCGAGTTAACTTTCAAATATCTGTATTCTTTGCGTAATGTCGCTGATGTATTCTTCTCTAGCAGCGCTGCTTCTAAGCAGCAACAAGCAGCAACTAAGCTGCAACAAGTATAGACAACCACGTGTGCATTGCGAGTCTGCAGACATCCTGTGACGAGTTTGAAAACTTTGTTTGGCTCGCCTCGTTAAGTTCTTCGGTTCAGTTGAAGTTTGCGGGCAATAATGACGTTGCGCTAAAGCTATTTCCAGCCCTTAGATAATTGAGCAATCGAAGTTGTTGCTTTCCAGTTCCCCACGTATACCGATTCTTGCTAGCTCCTGACAACGTTGGGTGGTTACGAATAGGAAATAAGCCATTGGCCAGCTAGATCGAATGAACATTTCTACTCGCGAATTGCTAAATACAAGCTGTCGATCATTGGCTTTGTGTAAGTCCCAAGCAAAAATACCAATAGAATTTTTTATTGGTCCAGCATAGCAATCCTATAGGTTCTATTGATAACGGATTGGAACTCTATTGGTTTTATTCGGATTATATTGATGCCAATAGGATGTGATAGGTGACATCTATTGGTGACCAACAGGATTGTATTTACACCAATACGGTCAGATAAGTTACAGCTATTGGTGGCCTGTAGACCTCCTGCACCCTCTGACGTCACGAAGATGCGGTGGCGCTGTCGTCAATGCTGACTTCGTCCCGGTAGGTAGTCCACCGCCTCTGCCTACCTCACTCGATCGGTGCTCAGTTGCCGCGAGGTTTTTGTGTGTGATGTGTCAGGACTCACCAGTCACCAGATTGAAATCACCCCCCCCCCCCCCTAGAACAGCGCAACTTGCAATAATTTATGTTCGCGTCCTTACACTTCATGCGCTGAAGAACGTGGCGGAAATGAGTATACGCCCATGGCATTTCATAACCTTGTGAGTGAACGTCGTAACAGGTCATCAGTCGATCAGAAGACAAGGACGAAGCAAATGACAGGACTAGAGCTGATTTCAGCCTAAAGCAGTTAACGATCAGCGCTCGTTATGTCGTTTTCTCTGTGCTAGCTTTACTTTTGCTCGCGCTGATGATACGTTATATAGAATAAGTTACCCCCACTTGTCCAATCCAGCTTTTTGCTAGCTTACGAGGAAAAGTTTGCCCGTAAACCGTTTGCTGCAGAAATGTATATAGGTCCTGCAGGCTTCAGGTGATCCATTTAGACAACATTTACGGAGACTAAGATTTCAAGAAAAGAACAGTAACGAATCAAACCAAGGCCACAGAATGATGGCCCCAACGACATGCGGGGATGCGCGAAGGAGTGAGAGCGCAAGACGGGTCAATGCCCCTCACCCCCAGAGAGCACGCCGTAGGGGGCACAAATCTGCCGTACCGCGTACACTTGACTCGTCCGTCTCTTGTAGGGCTCACAGATGAGTGCGCGAGGCAGGTTATTCGCAAATGGTCTCGTGTGCGTTAGCGAAGTTGCTGGGGGCACGAAACGACAAGAGCGAGTTTCCAATTCATTCTCATGCGACACCCTGCTAGATGGCCCCATTTGAACTCTCGACAATTTTGCAGCTAGCCAGCGTGAAGTTAGGGTGCAACGAGAATTTCTGCAAGTGCGCTTCTCCCAAGGACGCCGTCTCATCCAACTTGATCGAGAATGCGTACATCCGACTACAAATCGTAAACATTCCTTCGGAGCGCAGATTGTCGCCACCACCTTCGGCGCGCCCTCCTTTCCTTGCAGCATCCAAGCTACCGGAAAGCGTCTCTGAGCTTCAACAGTGCGACACTGTAGCGGGTTGTCGGCAATCTGGGATAGTGCACGTGAGGTGATTGGGAAAGCCTGCTAACGGAGTCTGTTGCGTATCGTCTGTTCAGCTCAAGCTTTAAGGTATCCATTTCGCTGGCATCTCTTCGGATTCCTACGTGTCTGCACGTCCGTCACTCCGCGTAGCGATTTGAAGTGTCATCGTCGTCGAAGCCGAAACTCTTGACGGGCGCCTGTTCTCGCGCGTATGACTTGACTCAGCGGGGAGGCCGTCTGCCTCTCTGCCCAGAAACAAGGTTAATTATGCCCAGCGCGCTGAACCGACGCGTATGCGAATGCCCCGCAGTTTTCTCATCTTCTTGAGGCGAGCCCAGTCGCACCTGCAGGGAAGTGTCATGCGCGGCCGACGAACAAACGAACACTCGTCCGGAATCCGCCCCTCGCCCCCTCGCGGCGAAGAACCCGCGTTCAACGCGCACACAGCAGCGCTCGGCGGCCATTGTGTTCTGCAGGCGGACCATCGAGAGCGGGAGAATACGGGGGCCCGACGGAGGTAGGGCGACGACGACATTACGCGCGTTGCAACAATGGGTTTATAAATACCGCCTCGACGATAGCTATTGGCCCCCCGCCGTCGACCGTAGAGAGGAAAAAAACGTGGACGAGCGCGTTTCGTAATGGGCGCCGGTCATATGAGTGCCGCCTCTTGTCCAGTCAAATGGTGATGGCCGGCTTCGTGGCCCCTGGCCTGTAGACACATGGGGGAAGCGTCGAGGAGCCTGCTGTTGAGTGCGCATAACCCGACTCAGTTTCAATGTGCACGTGCTCGAAAGCGCGTACGTGCATAAAGTCTTCCAAAGAAAGAACCGAGCGTCGGGTTAGTTCCGAGGAACAGCTCCGTGACCTTTCGCATCTTCCAGCTGAAGCCACGGGACGCTCGCGCTGTAAGGGGGCGCCTCTTGTTCGCACGTTTGGTCGTTCGTTGTCTGCGGTCGTAGACGTCGCGGCAGTGCCTCTCTTCGAAAGTGTTGTGGTGTTTTTCGTAACGAAGGTGTGCTCATTAACCGAGATGCAAAGAAAAACGAACGGGCTGCAGAACTCGGCTGAAGAAACCGCTGGAGAGCTGTCCGTGCAGCCATAGAAGTGACTGAGTGGGTCAATCGCTCCAGTGGAAGAAGAATAACGGTTCGAAGAAAAGAGTGCGTGGAACTCTGAGCGGCGACGAACGACTTTACTGCCTTTGCCTGAACTGCGATCCATTCTCGCTGTGGAAGGAGAGTGGTGTGTTCGCTGAGCGGGTTGGTTGGTTTATTTATTTATTATTTCAGGCATTACTCGCAGCGCCTTTGTTGGCAGTATTGTGGGGGCACAAGAATTCATGAAATGAATCCGCAGTCGCGCGGCCAACCAGATCTGGTGGTAACAAATTCCATTCGGAAATCGATTTTGGAAAAAACGAATTTTCAAGGAGATTGTACCTGGTGGTATATGGTCGAACTTTAAATTTGTGATCCAAACGGGAGGACTGACAATGCGCTGGTTGTAGGTAATCTGAAGCATTTATTCCAGTGTGCTTGTAATGAATTCTATGAAACAATTGGAGTCTAAGACTACCTCCTCGCTCTTTTAAAGATTGCCACTTAAGGTCTCCCTTCCTGTCTCGAGAACTTTCAGATCGATCATACTTTTTGAGAACAAATCTGGCTGCAACAGACTGCATGCGCTCAAGTGCATCAATATGTACCTTGTGAAACGGGTTCCACACAGGACAGGCATATTGCAGTATAGGTCTGACATAGGCAATGTATGCGGTTTGTTTAATTTCCTTAGTCATATGCTTAAGGTTTCGTTGTAGAAATCCAAGGGCTTTTCCTGCCCTGCTAACAACACTGTTGATCTGTTCCGACCACGCACCTTCTTCGGAAAACGTAACGCCCAAATACTTGTATTTGTCCTGTTTCCTAATAGCTTGATTGTTTAAAACGTACTGATTCGTGAACTTATTGACCCTTTTGGTAAATCTGAGGTGAACACACATGTTGCTGTTTAGTGCCATGTCATTGTATTTACATTGTACCTATGCTTGATTAAGATCTTCCTGAAGCGGTGTGGAATCCGCTTGGTCAGTCAAATTAGTATACAAAATACAAACATCAGCAAACATTCTAATGTTAATCTTGATTACACCAGTTTCCAGGTATGCATTCTCAAATTTTGCGGCGAAATGCATTATCTCTCCAGTAACCTTTGAACTTCATTGCAAGGCGTATTGCAAAAAGAAAAAAAAAAGTGGAATAACAGATCATTTTTGCAGCAAGTTTGACTGCGACTATTTAAAAACTAGTGCTAGTGTCAAAATCTGTTCCCAAGTGGATGTGCCTTGCAAAATCACTGCCTTCAATTCGTGTTTTGCAATATGTGCGCTAAAATAATTTGTTGATCACTCAATTAGGCGTATTGATTTCCAGTGTAAATAATGTATACCTATTCGAGTATTCCAGCTCAATAAGTAGACCTGTGCCACAGGTGATTCTTAAACCTTCTGTTAACGCTAAAAGAAAACATCCGGTATGTATTTTTTTTTCTGTCAACTTTTTTAATACACTAAGTATCTAGCGCACTCATTTGAATGGCCAGCACATCGCTAGTTGATGTGTACGCAAAGCGCCTGCCTTCGCTATCACTAGCCAGGAGCGAACTAATAGGTGACGTCATGGGGTGGACGCAGTGCTTTATGCTTACATTCTTTATTCTTCTTCTTAATATTATTATCATCATCAGCATCAGCATCATCGTCATCGTCGTCATCATCATCATCTCTGTGTACTTTTTGATACAACCACACAGTTTTCTGCTCACACTAAACGCGTTGCAATGCGGCGTATGTGCTCTCTCGGCTCTGTTTGCAGACTATCGAGGGAATTCAATTCTCCTGCACCGCTCCGCAAGTTGTAAACAACAATCCATCTTCCTCAACTCGAATGCGCGTCGGTCGTCTGGTATGGCATTTCTAGATCAAACAGTGGCATTAAAGATCGGGACCAGAAAAATCTTTCTACGCATATATCATCACCGCTTTGTTAACACGGACACTGGAAATTGTTCTTGGACTGTTGGATTATTGTCATTGCCCTTACCACCCTGCCGACGTAATCGCGCTGACCTTCGCTCTCTTTTCAAGCTCCTTCGCGGTATCCTCACCTGCCCCGAACTTCTCAGTTGTATCAAATTTCGTATTCCACGCAAGGTCACCAGAGAACATAGCCCTTTCCATGTTCCAGCCTTTTATCACTAACGCTCAACGGTCCACAGAATTTTCACGATCTCGATATTTTTTTTTTCATAACTGGCTGTCATTGTTATATTCCGAGCTTTGAGTTGTTGTGTCATATTTTCATATATTGCTCAACTGCCCTTCTCCCCCATTATCTTTTGTATTGCCTTGTTCCTTGCTCCTTGTTGTATGTACACTCTTCTTTTCAAAATTGTTCTTATTGTTTTTATTTACTTACATTCCCCTGCCGTGTTTTTGTTCTGTTTTTGTTTTTCTTCATTGTAGGCGTGCGCCCGCTTTGACAGCTTATGGTTGTTCCTGGGTACGCTTTAATCAATGAATGATTAATTAACTGATTGACTGAATATCGGAGCAATCAGAAGAGGAGGCAACGAAAGATGGTAGAAAAGGAGAGTGACATATGAGTGACGCAGCAGACGTATGCACCTTCTACCAAAATGTTCGAGGCCTACACACCAAAGTGAAAGAACTTTTTTTTTAATACTGTTTCTCATGCTCATCATATTTTCACAAGAAGTTCTAGCTCAGCCTCAACTCCGACACTGTCTACTCAAATACATATGTAAAACGCAGAAACGCTTTTCTAAGATTACGTCTGGGTCGACTTTGATGAAACTTGCAACATTTGAAAGGAAAACTGAAATTCTAGTGACTGCTTGAAGCGGTATTCCGATTTATGGTCTGCATTGTTTTACAAAAATTGCCGAAAACAGGCAAGCTTGAAAAAAAGAATAGAAGCACGCAGTTTACAAATCGGCCACTCTGCACCATGAACAGATATCGCTGTCCTGTACATTGCATTCGTCAGAACATCCAAAGCGGACAAATTTGGTATATTAATTTCTACCTTATGTGAACTTTCACAATGTTTATGAAGGTTCTGCAACCGTGCTACTGACATATTAGCGGTGTATTTGAGAGCCATGCGTAATACGTACATCAAATTTGCCTGCTTTGATGTGCTATTAGATGCAGTTGACACAATTTCGATATCGTTTTTCATTGCTGAGTCACAAAATTGTAAACCTAATAGTGTAGTATTCTTATAATTTGCCATTTCCGGAAGTTTTGATAAAGTAATTGATGGCCTCAATAAAAAATTCCTTACCGACACTCAGTAGTTTTCGCCTTTCTTTTAAATAGAGCAAACCACATCGCATTTTGTGCAAAGGCTGCCGTGAAAAACGATTTCTCTTTTCCTATGTATTTAGATAAGATCCTCCGAGCTGAAGCTTCCTCTTGAATGTTCCTCTTAAATGAAACGTGGACTTTTACCTGAAATAGCATCTACTGCCTATTTTCCAGCGTACTATAGCGTATTTCGTAGAGAGATGGACATTATTCATCCTGGAAGCAGAAAGGGGGTGGCGTCCTTATCGCTTCTGATAGCGCGCCGGAATGTGTCCTTCCTTTGAATCTTGAGTGCGGTCTTGAGGCTGTTTGGACAGACACGCACTATTCAGACGGTGAACGACTGTTGCTTGGTGCGTTCTACGTTGCACATGACGTAACTCCTGCAGTAGTCGGTCTCATCCTGTCATTGATTGAAACCGTAATCATTTCGCATAATTACCACAGTGTGTTAACTATTGGAAACTTCAATGTTCCCGTAATTGCATGGACCAATAACATTGCCTGCCAGAATTAATTTTACATTTCTCGAGAATGCCGCTCCTTGCTTGGCTTTTATCACGTTTAATTCCATGTACCAGCTAAGCTGCTATGGCAGCGTTCTAGATCTTTGCCTTACTGATCTTGATTCTGTTTCCGTCATGCGTAGCTACGTTCATCTGGCTGCGCCAGGCAATTTCCGCCCTTCTTTAATTGTTTCCTTAACTCCTGCAACACGGAAACGCAGCAGGAGTTCTAATTACAACACCAAGTGCAGCTTCAACTTTTCCTTTTGAGTCTACGTTAGCGAACACCATTATCTTGAAAATGCTAGCTCAAAGCGCTAACGTTCACAGATGGGGCAGCTGATGTTGATGCACAGGTTAATTTGTTTACGAAAGCCGTGGAAGATTGCATGCGCATGTTCATACCTACAAAACCGCTCAAAAAGTCAAAGTTCCATCATTGGTTTTCTAAAGAACTAAAAACAGCAGTAGAACTTAAAGACCGTGCACAAATAAAAAGGGGAAAACAGGCCTAGGTGAGTGAAAACTTGAATTTAGGCGCTGTCACTGTCTTTGCAAATTTTATTATAACGATGATCACTACGACCACATTGAACGTGTGTAAGCTGGCATGACACGTAACTCGAGATATTTCTGGAGCTACGTGCGCTGTTGATGCCTTTTCAGAACATTTCGATTCTGTATTTGATGTAAAAAATACTACTATCTCAGGTAACCTTCCTCATCCGTTTCGTATGGTGTGTACGCTATCAGTCAACGAAGTCCTTGTCTTTAAGTGTATGAAGCGCCTGGAACCTTCCCTTCCTTGTGGTGCTGATGGTATCCCGCCCGCACTGCTAAAGACTCACGGAAGCATACTTGCCCCTGTACTCACAAGCACCTTCAACAGTTTCCTAAAGTCCAGTACGTTTCCTAGCGCTTGGAAGGAAGCACAGGTAGTTTTAATTGACAAATCGAGTGCTAGAAGTACGGCCTATGTCTATTTTCTTGTGCTTCGTCAAAAGTGTTTGAATCTGTTTCGCATTCCCTGCTTTTTGTTAGTGCTAAGAACATTTCAATAAATGAACAGCATGGATTTGTATCAGAGCGCTCCACAACAACGAACTCGGTCGTGTTTGTGACCCACGCTTTCAGTGTGGTACATGGTATAGGGGCCACTTAGTTGTTGTTTACTTTGACATAAGTAAAGTCATTAACGTACTTTGCCACGAGCTCCTCATTACGAAGCTCACGCAAATGGACATTCTTTCTTCCATCACTTCCCTGGTATCTAATTACCTAAGCAATAGGTTTTCCTTCGTTGACATTAATGGAAAGAGTTCTATTAGCTATGTGGTCCCTAGCGGAGTTCCTCAAGGACCCGTTCTTGGCCCTCTTCTCTTCCTACTGTTCATAAGTGACATTCCGTCGGTAACTCGACACTATTCTTCCCTTCCGTATGCTGACGACTCAAAGCTACTTAAAACTGTCGACAGTATTCGGCACCGCATCGACCTCCAAAAATACATTTTTTTTTCACTCTCAAACTGGTACAGGAACAATAAGGTACTCTTAAATGTTTCCAAAACGGCGTATACCCAGAAAACGCACCATGCGCGATTTACATGCACCCTCCAGTATGCCACACTTGCCACGGTCGATGAAATGAGAGATCTTAGTGTGTAGTTCGACAAAACGCTAAGATTGTCTTCACACGCTAAATATGCGAAACCACGGGCCCATGAAATACTGAATCTTCTACGGGCGCTTTTTTGAAAATTATGTGGAAATTAAAAGCGATCGCCTGGTGTACGTATCGATAATCGTGTTGCACGATCAACTCCCTTTTACGCCCGCCTCATCGTTTTCTGTCCCCCTGTTTGTTTCTGTATCTCACATTGTTCTGTCTACCTCATTGGTCTCGCGCATTAATTTTTACGTGCACCAGCATGAGCGCCCGGATATTCCTGGGCACTATAGTAAAATTTTGCTTATTAACGCGAAAGCATGATATACTCCATTATGCGAAAATCCGTCGGCGTCCGCGCTACCGAAAGATGGTACCAAAATGACCGACAGCGCAGAGTCAAGAAATGCTCGTGCTGACGTCATATTTCTCAGGGAGGTTCCTGTAAACGAAGTGAAATAAGGACTTCGAAAATAGAATCTGGTACACTTCGGTCTAAAGGGGAATCGAACCCGGGACTCCGGTGTGCGATACGAGCACGCTTCCCCGAGTCCACGGCGGCTCCACGGTGCTGGCTGACTAGAGGCGTGCCTGGTGCGTGCGTCATTGGGCACGTGACGGCGCGGCCAATAGGGAGGAGGTGGCGCCACGTCATGAGTGTGTAACTGAGTGCGTTCACTACACACCAAGGTCTGCAAACGATATAACGCTTTCTCATTCCCATGCGTTAGTGGTCTTAAGTGTCTCTTCCGAAGTTATCTATTTATTTATTTATTTATTTATTTATTTATTATTGTTACTTTTGTTTAGCTTCAGCGAACTAGGGGCAGAATTCACAAAGTTTTTCGTTCTTCAGTGCTCTTTGCATTAGCTGACCACCTTCATTAATAGTATGTCCGGCATTGCTAAAATTTATTTTCACGAGAAATTCTAACGTATCCGGTTTTTGTGAATACGGGCTCAGTTGTCTAAATTTTATAGGTGCAGATTAAGTGAACAAACTTTATTTTCTAATTTACGTGCGAAATGTATATATTCCGTCAAATGGCGTCAAATATATATTTCAAGTGATATAACTGCGAACTTTTAGACAGTTCTCAATTTGTTGTCTGCGTCTCTTGAAAACTTCAAAGCCCAAAGACCTTCAATACATCGAGATTGTTCTTTTCCTTTTTTGCTTTTCATTAATATATTAGTCACATTACGGGCTCCTTTCAGTACTTATGCCAGAAACAGAAACATCGATCAAAAAGGTATCCGAAACTGCGATTATTCATGCAACAAAGAACGGCTATGACGAACATGGCCGCATGGCGCTATTAGCTATAACCTAATACGCACATGAGAAAGATGATAACGCTTTTTCCTTGAAGAGGCATCACAAATATAGTTGTTGGAAAAACGATGTTATTCGTTCCTATATAGAGATTAGCCCTTTTTTTTTTCTTTATTCAAGCTTGCAGGTGGGGGGAGGGGTGTGTGGTTCCCTCTCCTTTTTTCCTTCATATCCGCGCATGCCGCTCATATGTGCCACTGGGTATGTGACACTGGGTATGTGGCACTGTTCAATGAACCTCTCAGGATCAGCGTTCAGCATCACAAAAGCAGCAAACAACACCTACGTAATGACATCTGCATTACGTACAGACGTCAACACTAGTTGAGCGCCCTTGCTTCTGTTACTTTTCTTTTTTGTTGAGTATGATGAATTTCTAAAGTCACAAAGTCGTTTTAAGTTGGCTGAACGAAGCTTAGGTCGCCAATTGTTCCCATCATTCCTACGTACTGACTGAACCGCCATACTGGCAGCTCCAATGGACGCCCGCGCCCGAGTTCCTTCTGGTAATTTTTGTCGGACACTCTGCGGGGCGACTCCAGCAGTTGACACGTCAACACATGAAGCGTATTTTCTGCACGGTTTACTGGCATTGAGCGCAAAGCCGTCCAAACGTGGCGGACGCGCACATTACACCAACGATCACACCGGACTACGGAATCGCGGGTGCTCCCGCCTCCTTGGCATTCCTCGACGCGCCGTGGGATGATGGCCTCCAACAGAGTTCGGCGGCTGGTTCCTTATTTCGTAGCTCGGCTGTATGGGCGAAGCGAAAAAAAACCCCGCATATATAGATTCACCCGGATCGTCAATAGCGCGACTTTCTTCGGCCAATACGGGATGCCTTTCGCGGACGCCGTGAAAGGTTTCACGTTGACTTCGCTGCTCGAGCATTTCTTGCGCTCTTTCACGAAGCGAGCGCAGACATCGATTCCGTTTACCTCTTTGGGACGAAAATCGGGGAGCACTCGCCGAAGGCTGCCGCTCCGCTTGGAGAGCGAGGCCTCGCCCCGAATGGTGCTGCAGGTCGTCTTCTTCGGAGAGCCTGGCCGTGTACGCCGAAGGGCGCTCTTGACGAGTTTCAAATGTCCCGAGGAGGAACCGAAGGAGGCGCTGCTTGGAGCGCGGAGCAAGCGTCCAGCACGTGCGGTTGGTGCCTGAATGTAGGTGCAAAGTGCCTTTGGCTTCCTCTTAGGCTTCCTCGCTAAGCGGAAGCCTGGAAAAACAGCCACAGCAACGTGACGATGTGTTATTATTATTATTATTATTATTATTATTATTATTATTATTATTATTATTATTATTATTATTATTATTATTATTTAGATGTAAAAACACGAGAAGGTAGGTTACGCTATGTATGGGCGGCGATGTCGAAATTCCTAAGTCGTTACTTTTGCAATGCTTGATACGAGAAAGCAAGCAGAAAATATCAACCAAGCGCCATACACAAATGAACACAAGCGCACAACGAGCGCCTCTACTGGCACCAGCACCATAGGCTAGTCCAACAGGAGTTACATATACTGTTTATACATATAATGTATATACCGGATATACAATGTATACATATATAAGAACAACACGGCCTAGACATAAAATTCGTTAAGTAAGCGCAATGTATTTTTATTTTAGATTTATACTGCAATTCAATTTGCGAGGTTTGGCAGGGCGGGAAACACGTACACATGTTGCAATAGGTTACATATAGCGCATTACAAAGCATGTACAAATTAAAACAAATTAAGAAGGAAAAATAAATAGCACAAACGTAACACGCCTCAATGTCACGTACAAAAAAGGAAAAGAACATTGATTACGCTGAATGCAACACAAATGATGTTATTGTACGTTGTAGGAGTTGAATGTTTATTTGACCATTTCAATCATTGGCAGTTCGCGGTGTTTTTCAAACAGTATTTTGACACAGTTTTAGAATATGTGAAACAGCTGCTTCTGGTTCAAGAAAAGCGTTACAGTGAGCTCGTGTCTTTGCTTTGTGGCGTATCTTATAGAAAACGAGATGATTTTTGCGGTGTCAGTTTTATAGTGTCCCTTAATTGATCGGCAGAGAAACCTTAGTCGGAATTTATGATTTCCTAGCGCTATGCGTTCAAGTTTAGATCTTACTAATAACTGTGTAATTGGCGTACGTTCGAAATTATTGTAAATAAAGGGAACAAAGTTATTTTGTACTCGTTCAAGTTTATCTACGTTAGTTTTAGTGTACGGGTCCCAGGTTATTCGAACGTAGGCTAACATAGGAAGAATGGCAAATTTATAGGCAAGTAGTCTTAGGGAAGAAGTAGAAAGTTTAAGCGTTTTTCAAAAGAAGGAAATAGTTGATGATTAGTATTTCCTGTTACTGCGTCAGTATGTGCTTAGTCCACCTAAGATCATTAGTTATGCAGACCTAACTACTTTAACTGCGTGACCTCCGAAAGTGACGCATCGTAGGTACGTTGCGGAACCTGAGAGGATGTTTCTTATCTGTAATGGACTTAAAGACAGTTCTTTTTTTTTTCAACATTGATAGATACTTGCCAGCCTTTACGCATTCTTGGAATGCCGAACTGCTTGAGAATGCTTGATTAGAATGCTTGATGAATGAAAGGTAAAACTAGTATTGTCACTTATAGTCTGTTCATAAGGTCATAAAGTCCACCAAAAATTGCGAAGGGCATTGAATCCACGCCTCTGCACGTTTGTCAGGGCATGATCACAATCCAAGCACTTTGCTCACTGTGAGACGTCGTGGTCGTGGTCGTTGTTGTTGCTTATTAACTGCGACATACCGGGAAGTTTGCTTATGAAAAGCCCGGCATCCCGAAGCGTAGCTAAAGAATAAAGAGCTAAGAATAGAGCTGTAGATAGAAATAAATATAAGTTATCAAATCATTTCAAAATTACTTAGAAAACAAGTAACCCGTGCTATACTAAAAGAAAAATCATGACACAAAGTTGTTAACACAAAATAGTTACCCTTACTGATGTATCTCCCTTTAAGACAGAACTACCGATGTATCTTGCATCGAGTCGACGTTCAGCAACGTGGATTCCATCAATGTAGATGAAATCGATATGGCATACCTCTCTCTTCGTTGCGAGATGACATCTGTAGTACTCTCCTGCTTTGATTTGTAAACGCTCCATTTCTAGTGTACTGTGATATTTTGTTATTTTCCTTGGTATTTGTAACTTTGTTGTACTTTATGATTGTATAATACCCCCGCTTCCCCTCCCCCCTCATGTAATGCCTTCTGGGTATTTTGGGCATTGAAGTAAATAAAATAAATAAATAAGACGTCATACGCAGTGTGCAGCCAGCGCATGGCCTCCAAGAATCTTACGTGTAAACTCTAAATATACTGACACAAGTTCACAGTCTAGCTCATAAAGAAAGTCCCTGACGCGGAAAAGTCGTAACGAGAGTAAATTGAGATAAGGAAAGAGCACGACATTAAAAGCACGCGAGAAAGTGATCGTGACGTGGCACAAGTCGTACTGCACAGTTCACGAGGAACAAATCAGGCCTCTGTCCACAAAGAAATCTCGCGGGGCTTTCGCAGGTTTTGTTTGTTCATAAGGACAAGAAAAAAAAGGGAAAATAACTTTGTTCGGCCATAACGAATGCCCATCTAAAAACAATGCGCCAGCTGTGGATGGGCAGTTGCTTTGAACAAAATGTGGGTTCTCTGCTGATACCGCGATTTCGAACTGTGAGAAAATACAGGAGCTTTTCTCGCACAAGAAGCTAAACTATGCGTTAGCACGCCTTCACTAGCATTGTGCGATCAAGAAACAGCCCATCTCTGCGAATGATGCGTTTTTTAGGAGGCAGGTTTATCTTTCCATACCTTCTGTCAGGGTTCCCGTTGCCTCCTTAGATATTCTCGTTTTTGTTTTAAATTACCAGTTCTGTCACCGATTATCGCAGACGTTCAAAGCAGTGCAGTAGAACTTTGGCACGAGTGGTTTCTATTCCACTTACTTTGGTTGTTCCACGTTGGTGTTGCACATAGCCTGTGAGCTGCCTTGGTATTCTAAACCCACTAGCTTAGATTTGTCGGGCATTGTGCGAGGGTGAGTGAGGGAGGAGTTAGTACTAACTGGAACGTTAACGCATTTCTTGTTAAGTTATAGGTGAAGGTCAAGTCAAAACTGGAGCTTACCGCAGGACATTTCCTTAAGCGTAGGTGCCTGGAGCACTGACCAACCTTCAATATTGCCGCAATCGCAGCGTATATAGTTGAGCAGATTATTGAAATTTTTCGTCCATAATCAAGTTCATCAGTAATTATCACACATTTCGGTATTTCCCCGCTGACAGTAATTGCTTGCCGCAAAGCAGACTTTATTGTACACGCCGCAGTGCGTTAAATATTTGGGCTCTTCCCATTTCAAGCACGTTGTGTATCGATTACGCAAACAGAATTTGGTTTCAGTATTCGTGAACCACGAAGATAAGCAAGCCTCACCTATAAGTTAAAGAAACAAATACAGAAGAAAACCTAAACGTTCAGGAATGTTGCAGGAAAAAAAAAAGATTAATGCTCAACGAGCAAGCGTGTGTTAGTGATAACAAATAGGGAAATGAGCCATCGTGTACCAACTTTGAAATCCTGTTTCACTTCCCGATCGTTTTTTTTTTACAACATGGCGCAGTTCCTGCGATAATTAATTTCAAGGGGCTAAAATATACCTGTACAACATTGAAGGGGCCAACCTCTGTATAGGTCGGCTTTAAGAGTTGGTCTGATTCATATCTGCAGTTTTTTAATTATATATTACACCAAATAACTTTTATATTAGTTTCTGTCATCTAGCCCTTTGGTCTTTACATCGCGACATATGGCTTCTATCTCGATACTCTTGCCGCCGTTACCGGTGAGAAGGTTTCTTTAGAAGTTCTGCTTGTGGACGCTTGCGAATGATTTGCCGAATCCGCCCACTGTCCTGCTGTACGTCTGTCGCAAGCATGCCCTCGCACCGATTGTTTTACAAAGGAAAAAAAATGAATATTTGCAGATAGTTTCGCGGAAAGCACTCGCCATCTCCGGGCCTGTTCTGAAGGTCGCGTCGCCGAAGAGACAGGTATACGTTACATGGTATAGGCGTACGTCGTTCCACCATGCACACGATGTCTCGACAAAGACCGGAAGCGTCCCTTTATACTAATCACGCCCGGTTCCGTCACGTGACTACTCTTTCATTTTCCCCGGCCACCGCTAGAAAAGAGAGAAAGAGAGAGAACTAAAAGAAGCCCTCGTCTTTTTCATGGAAGGCGCTCGAAGTCCTCGTCGCTGCCGGCCCTGCACGCTTGCCCGCTTGCGTACAATGGAGGCTCGACCCGCGCTCCACCTAAAGCATAGTTCGATGCAGCGAAGGGAAAAGGTGCAGCAGCGGTCGTGTGTCCAAGCGAGCTTCGAGGCAACAAAAACAACAACTAGAACCCAACGGACAACGTGTGCGATTCGTGTATACAGGCCGCGTCGAGTACCACGTGAGCTCGAGACACCGTCGTCGTGGCGTCGTATTCGGTTTCGCAACTCGCGTGCACGTTCGAATATGACTTGAAAAAGCAAACCGTCCTTGCGAGGCCCTTACGTATATCGATAGCAGAATACGTATGCCCTATAACAACCATGCATCCAGTCGTGCATCGTGATTTTTTTGTCAGCTGCAACGTTGACTCAGTGACAACATCGTTCTGCCGTGCAGCGCGAGGTCGTATAGTTTCGGTTCTCGGCTTCAACCTGCTTGCATTGCTATGGAAACGCTCGCGTGCGCCGCGATTCGTACGCACACCTAAGAATTCTAGATGACCAAAGCTGATCTACAGCACCTCCCCCCCCCCCCCCCCCCTCTTTAATAAACCCTCTTGTCGCTTTGAGGAGGCGTCAAGCCCCGTCGACCACCACCGCTATCTCCGCCATCGTCGTCGTCGTCGTCGTCACAATTGTCGTCGTCGTCGTCTCAATCGTCACAGGCATCTATTCGTGGACCTAATTGTGCCCAGTCCAGCGGAAAAAGACCTTCGCGTCAGAGTATATAGGATCACATCTCGCCCCCATATTGAAGTCTGTGTATTGTTGAATGGGATCAAATATGCTATTCTTGGATATGGAGTCGTGCGAGTTGTTGAAACTGTGCAGTGCTTCTCGGTGAGAAGGAAATAAGCTCCTGATGTACGAGCGTGCATGCCCGCATAAATGCCAGGAGTCGTGTTTTAATGTTAACATCATTTTTTAAAAATTTATTGTCGAATGTAGCTCAAATCTACTCATTGAACTGGATTACTCGAGAAGGCGCACGTTGTAATTACGCTGGAAATCGAAATGCATAATCAACCAATTAACACAATTTCAGTAATGAACTTATTTTAACTAATTACTTTAGCGCTTATATTTCAATACATGAATCGAAGCCAGCGATTTGAATAAGGCACATCCACTCAAAACGGATTTTGAAACTAGCATCAGTTTTGAGATCATCATCAGCAGCAGCAGCATCATCATCATATTCATGTCCACTGCAGGACGAAGGCCTCTACCTGCGATCGCCAATTACCCCTATCCTGCGCCAACCGATTCCAACTTGAGACAGGCGTAGTCAAACTGAAGGCAGAAAGGCGATGTTCCTCTTATTTGTTTTTTTCTTTTTTACAGAACGCCTGTTTATGCAATGAAGCCGAAAAATTACTGGAACACTCACGCATTTTGTCGTATAAACTTTGGGAACGTATATCCTGAAACTGGTATCCTCCTCAGAGCTCGTTCCAAGAGCTCATGACTTTCGAAGTCAACGGCTGCGGTTCGTAAATTGCAATACGTAGAATAAAGTAATTAATATAAAATCTAATAAGCGACAAGTTTCTGAGTCAAATATTTAATTTATTTCTCGTGTAAATAATGCCCGCTTCTGATAGCAACCCAGCTCGGGAAGTATAATTGTTTTACATATATATCCACGAGTGGTTTCTTAAAATTCTGTTAAAGAATTAAAAAAACATAAACAAAGAAAGAAACACTCCGCATACCTATACCGCGTGTCCCATCCAAGCCGGTTAAAAGAACGAAAAAAAAATGCATTGCAAGATACCATTATAACACCTACGGTCTCGTTCGTCAGAGGCCTGTATGACTACCAAACACCTTAGGTTTAATGTAATTGTACCTTGCACCTTATCTTTTAATACATTTTTTAAAAGTTTAACAGCGTGCCTAACATTAACATGGACAGCCTATGTGTGTGTGTGTGTGTGTGTGTGTGTGTGTGTGTGTGTGTGTGTGTGTGTGTGTGTGTGTGTGTGTGTGTGTGTGTGTGTGTGTGTGTGTGTGTGTGTGTGTGACACTGGGCCGAGTTAGCGAGTCCAATTGGTCCACTACTGTGACAACTTAAATAGTAACCGGCATATTGAATATGTCTTCTCGCAGAGCGATAGTTGACGAATACGAAGGAGCTAACTGCCAGAACCGAAAGAAGCTTGCCTGGTAGTGGACGTACGCCATGAAATGAGGAGCAAGCAAGCAGTCTTGGCCGTTTAGAAACAAGAGAAAGAACATGAAAGAAAGTGAAAGGTATGATGTCCGCCATGTACAAATTTATAGTGGTCAGTTAATCACGCTGTGTACTACGTGTGTCAATACGCTTGAGGTAGAGCACATTGGTCGTGAGCACTTCAACGTCACGGTGTAAGGGAAAGAAATTCAGGAGCGACTCGAGACCTTCACTGTGCCCCATTTCTTTTTTTTTTTTTTACGCCTCTCTGACTCACGGCGCTTTTTCACACTCGAGTATACCACGAAAGCAGACGCGAATTCAGAATTACACGGGGCTGAATCAGCAAAAAAAGAAAAAGAAAGAAAAGGGAGTCGCGTTGTTTGAGCGCTGTGCGCTGGCATTAAGGAACGAGCGCTCGTTGAAATTATTAACTACGAGGGTTGGCGATGTAGGTGTTACAGGCAGCAAGGTTACCTGCATGCTCCGAGCCTTCCGCAGCGGCTTAGCGGATGTGACGTCATGATGCTGAACGCGAGATAGTGAATTCGATTCCCGGTCGCTGCGGTCGCATTCCGACGTGGGCGCAATAAAGAAACGCTCGCGCGCTTCAATTAGGGTGCACCTTGAAGTACCTCGGGCGTCAGACGTTCAACCCAAGCCCCACGCTGCAGCGTAATTCTCGTGACCAGTGTGTCGCTTTGAAACGCGAAACTCCATAATTTGATCTTAATTTATCTTGTTGCGGAATTACTATACGATTTTGAGGGGACTATGAGCTGGTTATTTATCTTTTTTTGCCATGACGTCGAAATGCAACACCATCCTTTCTTTACTTAATCGTAAAAATCCGTACGCTTCATATCAAATAAACCTTTATGAAGCGCCAGGGTGGCCCATATAAAGATTCGCACGTTCCTGTATATCACGAAACATACCCACATATAATATTTGAGAACATACGGGTTCTTCTGTAGTAAGCCCATATGCTCACATAAGATTATTGGGAATGGGGTAAGGTTTTTTCGGTAAGGATAGTCACATGACTGTCTATAGTTCCTAATTCCAACAGGCCTCCGCCGGACTCTTCGAGGAATGAGCCTGCCGAAGAGGCCCGGACCGAGGCCTTATTTCCTCCTCCTCCTCGTGACAGGGTGAGCGTGGCCAGCGGCGGTGCATGGTGCTGCACAGAATCATTACGACACTTTGGGAATGCAAGCGAAAGGAATCCGGTCCCCTCCTTGTGATTTTCGGGGCCTTTTCCGGCAAAGAAACACGTACAGTGGATCCGTCGCATGAAGCTTTGGCGGCTTTTTGTCTCGGAAAGGGTTCTTGACATAACGTTCCAGAAATCACCGCTCTGCGCATGCTCCAACCTACCAGGTGTCGCATGTAGCAACGGAACCGCGACTATTCTGTACACTTGTATCTCATTTTCCCTCTTTGGCTTCTGGACACCTTATTTTTTCTTCTTCTCTATTTTCCTAAGGTTCACCGTAATGCCTTACACGGATGTCTTTTGCCGAGGGGAGCTGAACGACCCAGTGTGCAGCACGTGCTCGCAGAGGGCGGAGGGTGTATTGTAGGTTGTCCGCTTATGGGCATACGGAAGCTCGTGTTCAAGGCTGGGTGGAGCATACGCAGAGCGGGTCCTTCTGGAACGCATTGTGAGGAACCTCTCCATTTTGTCCCTTTCTCCACGCAGCGATCCAGATCAGGTACGCGCCGGTGTCCAAGTTTCATGCAGTGCGGTAAGGATCGCCTCTGGGCACGAAGGTACGCTTGCGTAATCAGAAGAGTCGATTTTGTCAAGCGAATGGTGATCGACATTCGTAAGGTCACGAGATGACGTCCTCCTGTTCAATAGGTGATGCCGGAGTGGGTTTAACATCGTCAGCGTGCAAGCTCGCCAGATGAAACGCTGCGGGACGTCAAATGCAGCTGTACAAGGAAGAAGCACTTTGGAATAAGTGACTGAGACACTTCGGCAACATCCGCGTGAAAACCTACTAAAACATTGTATTGACCAGTGTACGTGGGAGTATGTCTATTATAGCTACAAAAGCCAGCCATTCCTGCCGATGTTTTCAATGCCTATAGCCTGTGATAGCCTGTCGGTCGCAGACAAAATATTTTACACGTTTAGGTAAAGCAACAAATGCGCGTTCGCATGCACGCAATCTCTTCGGACTCACTGGGCACGCGCGAACTCAGTGCGCTCATAGCCGCAGCTGACTCACGGGGTGCGTCTAGTTGGCTTCGTGCTGCAAATCTTGCATAAGGCCAAACAGGTCGATTCTTCGATTTCACAGAGTCCTCGACAATAGCAACAGATTGCGATCTTTTACGGGCCCCAATCTTGCTTTGCATTGTGAATGGTGCAACTGTATACCTGAAGGTGACGGAGGCACCAACCATTTGGCGTAACAGCGGACCATGGGACAAAGATGGCCGGTGTATAGGTCGGGAATTATCCAACTAGCGGGTCACTTTTGCGTCGTCCGTAATAATGGTTACATAGCAGTGAATCTGAGTTGTTAGCTACGGGAAGGTGCAATCGGTTTCCGCCATTTTTTTTTTGCCGTTGTTACTGTGTAAGGGGACGCAGTGAGAGAGAGATAGAGAGATCTTTATTATGATAGAAAACCAGAAAAGTCAATCTGGATCGAAGTGAAGTCAATCTGGATTGAAGTTCTGGAGTCGAATTCAGAACAATTTTTGTTCCTTAGTACTGTTCTTCATCGGGCAGCCGCCCTCGTCAATAATATGTCCTACATCGGGATTGACTGGCCGCTGCTTACGAACTGGTTTTTTCGTAAGAACTTATCGACGTGAAATACCTTTAAAATGGGCCAGATTTTAAAGACAATCAGGCGTCTTTAAAATCTTAGAAAATCTTAGAAAGTGGTCCCGTTCCATTTTCTCGTCTTCTTTCCTTGTGACAGCTCGAGCTCTGTCTCCGGGACCGACCCACTTTCTTCAGTACTGTGCTCGTAGCATGCTACATAGAAATTGGGCGACATTGTACCGACTTCATGATCGCGCTCAAGTTAATCATGCTTTAAGATTTCAAACAAATTTCATCATCGTTTTACAAACACCAGATTATATAGCCAGATACGTATGATTGCGTATTACGTAATCGCTGATGACATCACAATCTGCGTCTCACTCGTTTACGCTCGTCCGCTGCCTATGTGGAAACCAACAATTGCCTTTGCGTATAGAAATCGTGCCGTTGCCACTGTACGATCGTCTTCAACGTGGTCGTTGTCGTGCTGCTTCTTGTCACAGAAAAGTGCGCTCGCGACCCACGCACACATACATACACTGCTTAATTTACACTAGCAAGTTGGTCCATCTGGTATCGCTTTTGCGAAACCTCGAAAAATGCTGGATAGTCAGGTACCTGCAGAATGCTTCGACCAACAATCTTCTTCTTTTCTTTTTTTTTTTTTGGGGGGGGGGGGCTGAGGGGAAATGGGCCCTGGCCCATTATTCAGCATTGGGTGAAGGGAGTAGAAGTGAAAGCCGGAACGGAAGGAAAAGGGATGGGGAGGGTAAAAATTATGGTTTGAGTGAATGGTGAACATCCGGGTAGCCCCATGCACACATTCCTGCACAGCTCCTTAACTTGCCTGTGTGTAACAGGTAACGATGAGTTGTCATTTGCGCACGCTTCCCGTCTCCATTCTGTGCTTTCTCGCCCGTTATGTTTTGGCTTTGCTAGGATCGGTCTGCTTACATACCGCGAGTTGTTTGTGCGTAAACTTTCACTTCGGCGCGTCTCGCGTTTCCAAGGTGCGCGCCTTTCGCTTTAATCATCAGAGAAGCAAACACTGGCCGCGATGTCTCGGTTGACTGCGGGTTCGACTCCCGACCACCGCTGTCGCCCTCTGGTGCGGGTTGCGATGCTAATACTCCCGTATGATTGGCAACTTAACACGCGTGAATCTACCGGTCAAGTAAAGAAGTAAATGAGGATGCTGGAATGAGAATTCAAACGACGAGAGCAGTGCGCATTCTACGCCTTTCCGGTTCCTAGTCCGTGATGCATTATTTAGTAACGCGACTGTAAGAAATTGTTGCTTTTCAAGTCGTTGATCAACCATGTTCGAGACCCAATCGTTATTCGTTGGTGAAGCAACGAAAAAAAAAGAAACAGTGATATGGCGACTGGCTTTCAGAATGAAAGTATGTAAGAGAATTCAGAAGCCGCGCTTCATGAGCCTTTCGAGGACGCGTCGAGGTCATTCGATAGGGTCCAGTTGGAATCCTCTTGCCAAGAGCGCGGCAATCCACATGTGCGCCGGCACCGACGTCGCTTCTGTCAGAAATATTTGACAGGTGCCTGCCGTGAAACCTGGCCTTAAGGTATTCCTGCACTGAAATATAAGAAAAAAAAATAGAGGACGAGAAAGCAAGAACGATCGAGGACACAAACGGTCCCGTGATTTTGGCACAATTCTCTAGAAAGCCCGACGCCCTCGTAAAACGAACTCGCGAGGCCTCGCTCGGCAACGCATCAAGAACCGCGATGCTTCGAGACGTGCGTACTTGTAAAACGCCACGCCTTCCCCTAAACAACTCCATCGATGCGAAAGCAAAAGGCGAGCGACGTGCCCGCCGTCTGTCGGCCACTTCGCGGTGAATTCGACGCGGAACGCGACGAAGCCGCGACCTTCCTACAGCACGCGCGCACTGGCGTATCACGCGTATAACACGGCACGGAACGAGATAGATCCTCGTTACATAAATCGCCGAGCGGCAGTAGCAGCAGCCGACCGGCAGCCACGCGGGCAGGCGCGCTGGTCGCAGTGCGGTCGCTCAAGCGGGGAGACCTTGGCGGCCGCTCTCCTATAATCATTGGCGGGCCACTCTGCACAGCACGGGACCTCACGACAATCAACTCGTTCGCATGCCGCGTACGCTCGCGGCGCGACGGGGCCTGACCTCCGACGCCACTGACCGGGACGCTCTTTCCCAGCGTCGCGGCGCGTATATACACGCGTACACTGCGGACACCGTATACCCCATGTCACACACGATGCGCGCGTGCCCTGTATGTCGCGCGGTAACGCGAGAGCGTTAAGGACCGACCCCGTGTCGCAAGAAAAACTGGCGTCGGCGTTGTCCGTGAACAAAAAAACTTGGTATATAGGTTTAGGTATATGTGCATCCCACGCCTTGCTATAGGATGGTGGAGGCAAAACGCGTAGCGCGTCAGAAACGGGACAAAATAAGAACACAGACGACACACACACACACGTTTGGCGTCGTCTGGGTTCTTCTCGTGTCCTGTTTCTGAAGCGCTACGCCTTGTGCAAGCCCAGCTTGCAACTTTAGTCGACTTTCTGTATGACATGCGGTATATGCGGGTTATATTGCCCCATCATCCTGTCACTAAAGTTGCTCGTATACCCTAAGGTGTCTTACATTCTTGACAAGGTCATTCCTCGAAATTTTGAGAATGGCAGCCCACAAACCGACGTCGCGAAACAAAACACCGACAGTGTATCTCTTTTACGTTAAATCTCCTCAGTCTTAAATATTTAACGTGCGAAACAATAACAGAAACCTGAAAATGGAGTAATTGTTTTGGTGCGGCTGTGCACCATACCTCCGGTATCGGCCCGCGCAGGAGGCCGCGTTTCTACCAGAAAGCTCGCCTTTGCACATAGCGTTCGCCGTCATCTTTTCCCGGTAACCATTAAGGTTGCGTAAAGTGCAGTTGCTAGGAAGCGTGAGAGGGAGTCAGGGAGCTTTGAATGCCATCTTAAGTGTCCTCCAATATTTTCCCGAATGTGCACGGAGGAGGCTTGGTGTTGATCAGTGAAAAGAGATGCGTGTTTTGGTTACTGACGACCATGCTACACCGAGATGCATTGCTAAGAAGCTAACCTTTAAAGTGCGCGAAGTAGAAAGGGAGAACTCGTCATTCCCACGAAAATCCAGCGAGCAGATACAAAAGAAAGCCGTACGGTTGCCTCAGAACGAAAGCTTCGCAGTTGAGAAAAACATTGGCGATATCGCCTGAAGTCTAACGTTTAAGGCTCGAGCTCCTCACACGGTGTTCCAACACCACGCGCAGGCAGTGTGGCGCGACGCGCAGCACGCGAGAAAAGTGCTCCACCTGTATAGCAGGAGCAGCTCCTTGGCAGCTGTGCTGGCACCATGGCTTCTCCCAACGCTGGCGCGGCGAGGAACGCCGGCGTGGCACCGAGTTACCGCCGGTGGTAACTCGGTAACAACGCCGGCGACGGCGAATTACCGGCGGTTCACGATATGAGACCCAAGGAAAACCCTCGGCGATCATCAGCGCGCATAGGGAAGATGTCATAGATTGATTTAGCTTGAAGTTCACTATCCGCTACACCGCTCAGGCCAGTGTATGCACCACCGGCGTGGTATACGCGCAACTCCTCGGCAAGAACGCTACAGTGTGGTTTCGCAATGCTCGTGGCAACAGCGGAAACCACGAACTCTGATGATACTGATATAAAGAAAGTAAAGACGCTTGATTCTGCAACCCGTGAGGCAGCATGGCGAATCGTCGTCAGGGGAGAGGGAGTGGGAAGTTAAAGATAATAGCGTAAGAGGGAGGATGTGGCCTAATAGACTCCACTATGCGGAACAGGTGGCAGTCCTCAGTAAGGTTGCCAGCGTTGTAGCGGGCGCTTACTGTGCCCCCCCCCCCCCCCCCCAATGGAATTTATAAACTCCAGCAGGCTTCGCTGCGCAGGGAGCTGGGGACACACCGGGAACAGCATGTCAGTCTCTGTGGCCGCTGGAAGGTCGTGGCGTCTAAGTGTTGATCACTATGGGGCTTTCTGCATGTGCCAAGGATGGCCAGGCACAGAGGTGCTCCAGAGTCTCGAGGTCAAAGAACGCTGCCGTAGTTGCAGCACAGCCGATTGGGCTTGGCTTCGGCGTTCTTGCAGCCAAACGCACTGTGTGTCTCGAGAGGCCTTGTATACTCCGTTCCATACATAGCAGCCAACGCTGCGGAAGCTAATGTTACGTTTCGCCTACGACGCGCGGTAAAGCCGGCGCGGATGCAACGGACGCCGGGGCTTCGTTCAAAGCGGCAGACATTTTGGCCCGTTCGGCGCCGCAGCTACGCCTCCCTGCCAAGCGCGTCCAGGCATGTTCCAATGCCACGTGTCTTCATGTGCGTGTGTGTGTGTATGTGCATGTTGGTGCCCACGCTTGTCGAAGCGCGGCAGCCGGGGAGAGGAGCTCCCCCAACTGTGAAGCGAGGGGTCTGACCGGCGCCGGCACGACGTATGCGCCACCTTCTCTTCCCATTGTGCCTGACCGGCGCCGACACGACGTATGCGCCACCTTCTCTTCCCATTGTGCCCGAACGGCGCCGGCACGACGGCTGCTCCACCTTCTCATCCCATTGTGCCCGAGCGACACAGTCACGTGCTCGTCTATAGAGGGGTTCCTTCTTGCCCTCAACTGCGAGAGTATAAAAGCAGCTGCCCCCGGACGCCAAGAGAGGCTCCGATTTCTTCTGTTGAGTAACGTGCTCTCCCGTCTCTCTACTTCGGTCGACCTGACCGCCAACTCTTTGCGATATTAGAATAAACAAGTTGTTTTGTTGTTACCAGTCGACTCATGCTTTGCCGGGACCTTCGGATGCTTCCAGTTGTGCCCCAGGCCGCCAGGCCAACGCTACCCTTGGGGCTTGCGACCCAGGTGCAACAACGGGCGTCAGCGCTGAGTTCCCAACAACTCGTGCCAGCGGCGCGATTCCAACACTACGCAAGAAATTCGGTCAAGAAAAGTGATCGCTCCGCGCGTTCCGTGCACGCTTCGCTGCGCGTCAACAGCGTTCCCTCGCGCGAGCATGCACGTGAGGCTCCTCGCGACGGGTGGCAAATAAAAAATAAAAATAAATATGATATAAAACAGCGCATTAGCAGCCGTATACCACAGTGTGTTTCTAAGGGTTAAAAATTGTTTCATTCAATGCTGAGCCTACAAAAAAAGGTACAGTTGCGCACAATTGCGGTAAAAAAATATCGAACTATATCCAAATGTGAACGAAGCCGTTGCAAGAAGTCTCTCTAGCCATAGCTTCTTTCTCTATGCTCTAGCTTCCACAACGTTGACATGCATGGAACGGAGTATAGACCTTTACCCGCTGGCCGCGCATGCGCGCTCAATACCAGAACAGCACGGTGGCAACTGCGCGAAGGCTGCTCGTCTGTCCGTACATAACTGCTCTATTGCGATGTAAGTCCTCCTCGTCCGGGAATCGAAATATGGACTGACGCCTTTAGAGGGCTGTCCCTCTTGACAGTGTTGCCAGCCGTCATCCACTCGGCCGGCCGAGGCGCCGACGAGGACTTGTTCGAAGCCTTCTTCGATTTCATCCGGCTCCCTGTGCCTGTTTCATAATCCTATAACATCGCCTATTTTCGTATGTTTGACCGATTAGAGAATTAAAAGAAGACACGTCCGACGATTACGATACTCCCTAATGAGAAATTTGAGCGCAGCTGTATACGTGTTTTAATTTCGTGCTATATTGAGGCGAAGAATTTGACACCGAAATCACGGACCCGACTGGCAATAGGCTAGTGCCGTCAGCGCCTTCGCAGAGGGAGGGGCAGTATGGGAATGCTGGAATGATGGGCGGCCTCGGAGCCAGCTGTGGAAGACGACGACGACGACAAAGGCTCGAGCAGAGGCGCGAGCACTGTTACGCCAAGGGACGCCGACGCTCAACCCAGGAACGGGCACCTTAGATCTGCGCTCTAAAAATTATGCTTGGAAACCCATTGTGCAGACAATAATTGAACAACAGTAAAGATCTTTGAAAGCAAAATTTATTTCCCAGACGCGCAAACCATGATTTCTTCATAGTCGTCGTATTAGAATCTTCGAAATTCTCAAAAATTCAACTTCGAAATTCGTCTTCAAAATTTAATCTTCCAAATTCAGTCATATTCGATTCTTCGAATTCGAAGACAATTGTCGTCGTCGTCGATTTCACTCGCCTATACCTCTACCGCTCGACCACGAAAGACGGACTACTACGGGCGTGGCGGCGCCTTTTCTTTTTGCCACCGTTGTCGGCCGGGCTCGGTGCAAACGTGCTGCTTCTTGGAGCGGCGGCGTCGGGTCCTGCTTCGTCCCCTCTTTCTTTCGTGGCTTTTCTTCGAGTAGGCGATGAACTTTCCTCGGCGGCTGCCTTTACGCTTGTGGCCACCGCGGCCGCTGCATGACGAGTGCCTACATATGCCACGGCACATTCGCACTCTTAACATGGTAACTATTGCTGTCATGGAAGTGACGTGGCGAGCGGTGTCGACGTTTGACAGCGTTGGCTGCGGCAGAGATGGCATCACTTGGGCAAGACCTCCGTGATCGTGTCCCGCGGCTCACCCTCTGCGCCCTCCGTGAAAGTTCCTTGCTGGTGAACGGAACGCTCACATCGGCGCCCTGCCGGTTCATCTGAGGTCTTTCTCATCTTGGCAGAAGCCGTGGCGGCGATGGGTTTCGGCGTTGCCGGCTTCGCAGACCGGGACCTCGTCGTTGGTGGAGGCGGGTCCTTATCGGCAAGCCTTGCACGCGGCCGCTTGACGGCGGTGGCCACTTCAGATGGACGGCTGCCGTCGTCGGCAGCAGCCGGCTTCCGCTTCGCCCGGGTCGTCTTGGGCGGGGCCGCTTTCTCCTTGGCAGGATCTTCCTCCTGCGTCATGACGGCAGTGCTGGCACCGCTCGGGGAGGAGCTCCGTGATCGCGTCCCGCGGCTCACCCTCTGCGCCCTCCGTGAAAGTTCCTTGCTGGTGAACGGAACGCTCACATCGGCGCCCTGCCGGTTCATCTGAGGTCTTTCTCATCTTGGCAGAAGCCGTGGCGGCGATGGGTTTCGGCGTTGCCGGCTTCGCAGACCGGGACCTCGTCGTTGGTGGAGACGGGTCCTTATCGGCAAGCCTTGCACGCGGCCGCTTGACGGCTGTGGCCACTTCAGATGGACTGCTGCCATTGTCGGCAGCAGCCGGCTTCCGCTTCGCCCGGGTCGTCTTGGGCGGGGCGTTTCCTCCTTGGCAGGATCCTCCTCCTGCGGCATGGCGCCACCAGCTCGGCGCACTCTGTCGATCGGCTTCGGTCCTCCGTCGGCACACTCTCCCGCAGTCTCCCCGCCGTCGTCGTCAGTCTTCAGGGTGACTGGGAATGTGGTCAAAGGCAAGGCTGTTCTGTGGTCGTTGTTGAAGGCTGTTCTGGCCAGCCGAGCAGCGTTCACAGGCCCCGTGGAACGGCACGTGAACTGGCGGTCTTCTTCCTCCTTCGTCGTGCCAATGTTGCCGCTCGTGCAGTGGTCCTCACCTATGTTTCTCTAGATATCTGGTGGCGACACCTGCGTTCCCTCCTGTATTGTAGCACACGATTAGACGCCACTTGCTATTGCGGCGCCAGAATTTAGAGGCGTGTCTCCGGAAAGGGCACGTTCCTGTGGCCCCTCTCGTTGTGCGGTATCGCTACCGCCTCGGTATTCGAAGCATAACATCCAACCTGGTGTGAGAAGTGGCAGTTTGAACGCCTTCGTTTGCTTTCGTGGCTACCGAACGCGAAGCAAGATGGCCAACGAGCAACGTGCGTCCGATTTGTAGTGGCTCAGCATCTACCAACGGTAACTCGACGCGTTCGACTTCCACTGACCGACGTGAAAAACCCGTTATGAAGATCAGGCAGTCGTCTCTGGAGTTTGCCACACTTCTATATTGTATGAGCGCTGAGAGGCGTCCCCTTTTTGAAAGTTTCTCCCTTTCCGTGTACGAACTGCGGTGGTACGAGACTGTCGTAAACATTTTCACCGAGCGCTTTGTACGCCAAATAAACGAAGTTTACCCATCTGCTTATCGTGCTAATATGCTTATTACGCCGAATTATGCAGCCTGGTCAAACGTTGCAACTACCAGGCTCCTCAAGTCGAAGAGCGTCTCGTATGTGACAGGTCCGTTGATGGCTTAAGAGACGCGCGCCTCTATGCCTCTAACGTAAAGCGTGGACAACAGCGGAGACAGAAGACACCCTTGCTTCAGTCCTCGGTGAACTTCCGCAACTTCATTGCATTTGCGGCCTTCCCATAAGATATGTACTTGGTTGTCAGTTTGAGCTCCACGAAATGGTCATCCATACCCTCTTGTTTGAGACTTGTCGCATAGGAATGCCGTGTCTACGTTGTCATAGGTTCACTAAACATCTGTAGATGCTGTCCATAAAAGTATTTTCTGAGCTATTGAAGTTTGTATGAACTCCTCCCTTTAAGCGTGTGCCTCGTGTGAACCAAACCGCTGCAGCTGTGACACAACCGAGAGCGAGCTTTTTATTGCACCATAAGAAACTAGCTCCTTAAGAATCGGTTGGCAATCCTTTTAAAGATCGCAGTTACTGATCTGGACCCGCTACGCCATCTGGCGTCGCCGCTCTGTAGTTCATGCGCAGTGCGTTTGTCTATACATATTCATACAAGATTGCCTGACTGTAATTACATCCAGTGCCGTCACTGGATTGGGAGAGCGGGAGGCAGTGCCTAAAGTCAGGAGAGGGCTGGGCGCGGGCGCTAGCTACCTCCTCCCACCACATAAACGAGGGTTCCGCCCTCGTTTATCTCATCCGCCCACCTAACTTTCTGCCGCCCCCTGCTACGCTTCCCTTCCCTTGGGATCCAGTCCGTAACCCTTAATGACCATCGGTTATCTTCCCTCCTCATTACATGTCCTGCCCATGCCCATTTCTTTTTCTTGATTTCAACTAAGATGTCATTAACTCGCGTTTGTTCCCTCACCCAATCTGCTCTTTTCTTATCCCTTAACGTTACACCTATCATTCTTCTTTCCATAGCTCGTTGCGTCGTCCTCAATTTGAGTAGAACCCTTTTCGTAAGCCTCCAGGCTTCTGCCCCGTAGATGAGTACTGGTAAGACACAGCTATTATATACTTTTCTCTTGAGGGATAATGGCAACCTGCTGTTCATGATCTGAGAATGCCTGCCAAACGCACCCCAGCCCATTCTTATTCTTCTGATTATTTCCGTCTCATGATCCGGATCCGCCGTCACTACCTGCCCTAAGTAGATGTATTCCCTTCCAGTGCCTCGCTACCTTTTGTAAATTGCTGTTCTCTTCCGAGACTGTTAAACATTAGTCTTCTGCACATTAATTTTTACACCCACTCTTCTGCTTTGCCTCTCCAGGTCAGTGAGCATGCATTGCAATCGGTCCCCTGAGTTACTAAGCAAGGCAATATCATCAGCGAATCGCAAGTTACTAAGGTATTCTAGGGGCCTGGGCATAAAGTAAGTAGTAATAGCTTTCTTAATGTTCGAGTTATTCTCCATTAACTTTTATCCCCAGTTCTTCCCAATCCAGGTCTCTGAATACCTCCTGTAAACACGCTGTGAATAGCATTGGAGATATCGTATCTCCCTGCCTGACGCCTTTCTTTATTGGGATTTTGTTGCTTTCCTTATGGAGGACTACGGTGGCTGTGGAGCTGCTATAGATATCTTTCAGTATATTTACATACGGCTCGTCTACACCCTGATTCCGTAATGCCTCCATGACTGCTGAGGTTTCGACAGAATCAAACGCTTTCTCGTAATCAATGAAAGCTATATATAAGGGTTGGTTATATTCCGCACATTTCTCTGTCACCTGATTGATAGTGTGAATATGATCTATTGTTGAGTAGCCTTTACAGAATCCTGCCTGGTCCTTTGGTTGACAGAAGTCTAAGGTGTTCCTGATTCTATTTGCGATTACCTTAGTAAATAGTTTGTAGGCAACGGACAGTAAGCTGATCGGTCTATAATTTTTCAAGTCTTTGGCGTCCCCTTTCTTATGGATTAGGATTATGTTAGCGTTCTTCCAAGATTCCGGTACGCTCGAAGTCATGAGGCATTGCGTATACAGGGTGGCCAGTTTCTCTAGAACAATCTGTCCACCATCCTTCAACAAATCTGTTGTTACCTGATCCTCCCCAGCTGCCTTCCCCCTTTGCATATCTCCCAAGGCTTTCTTTACTTCTTCCGGCGTTACCTTTGGGATTTCGAATTCCTCTGGACTAATTTCTCTTCCATTATCGTCGAGGGTGCCACTGGTACTGTATAAACCTCTATAGAAATCCTCAGCCACTTGAACTATCTCATCCATATTAGTAATGATATTGCCGGCATTGTCTCTTAACGCATACATCTGATTCTTGCCAATTCCTAGTTTCTTCTTCACTGTTTTTAGGCTTCCTCCGTTCCTGAGAGCATGTTCAATTCTATCCATATTATACTTCCTTATGTCAGCTGTCTTACGCTTGTTGATTAACTTCGAAAGTTCTGCCAGTTCTATTCTAGCTGTAGGGTTAGATGCTTTCATACATTGGCGTATATATATATATATATATATATAGAGAGAGAGAGAGAGTTGTGGCTGAGGAAATCACGCTGGCCCCGATAGTAACATGAAGAAAACGAGTACGACGTACGTTGGGGAATTAGCACAGTATATTTCACTGACGTTTCGGCTGGTGGACCGGTCGACACGTCAGATGGCCAATATATATATATATATATATATATATATATATATATATATATATATATATATATATATATATATATATATATATATATATATATATATATATATATATATATATACATGAGCGTGTGTGACTGGGCTATTACTGGTTGCCACCCTACGAGGGCCCCCGTAGGAGGAGGGTTAGGAGGGCGGACCGTCCCGGATGCAACCCACTGAGGGGTTGCAGCCCGCTGTTCCGATTCCGCCCAGCATCGGATAAATGTGAAAGGATTATGTATGTTTGTGTTTCAAGAGGCGTCACATACCCAGTGGTACATACTCAGTGACCCAAGTTGGCATCAAAAGTAAGCTTTAGGTTACGGCACGCAAGCGCCTTGCGTGCTCGAGAAATATGGGCTGCGACACTATGCGCGCGAAGAAAGCAACGCGTCCTGGGTCCCTATGACGTAAAACTATTCCAAAATGTTTTTATTCCAGTCTCCTGACGTCAAATTTGCCTAACCGCCGACGCAAGCATCGGGCGGTCATCCGCAGTGTTGTCTGAACGCACCAATAAAACGCTCTCCTCGTACATAGGAGGTCGCTTTTGTTTGCTTGAAAAACGAATAAAATTGCCCACACTGAGCGGCTTGTCTTATCTAATTGGCTGACAACAGGCGAGGAGCACGCTCAAGTGGAGAGGGATTCGATGGCGCCGAGCCACTGCGTTGAAAATCGATAACCTGATGAAGAGGGTGCTGCCGGCGTCTGCGATTGGTCCGCTTTCCGTTACTTAGCTTGAGGTGGCTGTTCGAAAATCGCGGCGGCATGCAACGGAAGGTAAAGAATGCCGCTAAAACGGATCCTCAGCAAAGAAAAATTGGCAGAGCGAGGTCGTAAACGAGCCGAAAGTGGTCGGAAATGTTACACGGCCACGCAGAAAGATTGTACAAAAATAAACTCATGCTCTCCGGCAGGTGCGAGTAGCCAGTGCCTGAGCGATCGGCGGCAGCCATCTTTTATTCCTTTCAGAACGGGGCAACCTGCGGCTATTCAGCAGAAAATTCAGTTTTGTTCGGCATATTAATGCATCTTTAACGCGTACACGTCACTTTGACGCGGTGAGTTTTCGCGGTTTTGTGACGTCGCGTGACAGGCAGGTGAAGTGGGTGCAACCCGAAAAGTTTTGACCAATAGCCGAGGGCTAATGGCGAAAAGGCGTCGAATAAGAAATAACTATTTTTCTTTTGTTCGGTCAAATCATGCATAATCAGCGTGTACAGGTCATATGATATGGGGAGCGATCGCGGTTTTCGTGACGTCGCGTGATAGACAGGTGAAGTGGGGGTGGTCCAAAAAAGTTTTTGGCCAATCGCGAGGGCCGATTGCAGAAATGGAATAGAAAAGTTTGGAATAGTTTTACGTTATAGCGCCCCTGGTTCCTCGAAGCGGCCTGCTAAGAAAAAACGTCGTCGCTCAGAAACGGTCTCGCTATTCGCGTCTTCAAAGAGGATTTCCGGGCAGCGAACTGAAACGTTGGCAGACGAGGGTATGCCCAAGACATATGCTTTCAGAAAACGACAATACGTGTTGGACACGCCAGCGCCGTGCCAAACTTCAATCTCCCGCCATCTTTCCTCCTACGGGAAGGGAAGAACCGCCGATCGCAATGGTCCGAATGCACTTCCGATGCAAACTTGCCGTGCCAGACGCCAGAATTTCAACCGTTGTGGATTGCTTCGGCTCGGCTTTAATCGCAACCTGGAAATGTAAACAATGTTTGCTTCGTGTCAACAGATGCCTCTGGCGTGTAAGTTAACTATCTTTTATGAAAAGGTATTTATTTTATTTGTCACATGAAGGTTCACTCCCTATTTTAGGAATCGCGAACGTCACATGAATAGCTCTACAACATGTTGAGAGCGCGTGCAACTTGCGCTTAAGGAAGAACGTTTTCTCCATGGGTACGTAACCGCAGAATTAACGAGGCGCTAGGGGTACCCAGCATTAGGACGTACGCTAATCTAAATCTCTCTAAAGGGGCACATTGAAGAGCGGCGTGTACCTAATGGCATTTCCCCAGCGAAACTTCACCTTAAGTTGGCGTGAAAAAGTTTATTGAAGACAGGCACATACCTCTTGTCACATACTCAGAGACCCAAGTTGGGCCAGTGCTTGGTTTCGATCTGGGTTCCCTCAGCCCAGTAGCCCGATGCTCTAGCCAGAGACTGCCCAGTGGCTCGTGTTGCTGGGAAAACGGTTAGAGACATAGGCAGAGAGATTCCGGAAAGGGTGTGAAACATATTAAAAATGCTAATCTCATTAAAAACCCCGAGCCCAGACATTGCGACAAACACTGGAGCCCCGTCCAAAGGCGGAGTAAAGTGCCTGCCGCGATAGTCTTTCCAATTTAAAAACAATGCCACGTCAAGAACGATAGGAAAGGAAAATCGCGTAACGGCATGAAACCACTGGCGCCGCAGCCTGCGGCCGTTCAGTTAAGCTATTGGAAAGATACGTAAGTAATAAACAAAATGTTTAATTAAGCACTCAATATCATGCACTCCATGCCGGAAGTTTCAGTGCAGCCCCAACTGCATGTGGCATCAAGCGCACCATACACATATTTGTAGGTTCCTACTATGCGGGTTACAGGTGGCGGGTACTTAACTGGTCCTGCCATTTACGGCATTACTTTCGCTGTATAGTGTTGAGGCTTATCGAGAAAAGACGCGCGGATGTTGTACCTTACGGGAAGTTAAACTGACGTATGCGCATTGCACTTGCGTCATGCAATGCGCCTGCATCATCGCGTTGATGAAATTACTCTAACCGATACACCAATTAACTATGTCATTAACCTCTAATTAACTGAATAAATTACGTACAAGAATATCAGGGCACGATAGAGGAAGGTTTTTTTTTTTTTTACAAAGACTTCAAAAATTCACGCATGTTCTTGTTTGGAGGGGCCCTTCGCCATTTTCCGGCTGCCTTCCCTAATGGTACGTCCAGGCTGACATTATCTCTTAGGAACAATTCTATAGCGTACGAGCTCTTTGTGAATACGGGCCCTAATTTTTGCATGGTACTGACCCAGGTACTTTACGTACATAAATCCACGCTTGAGGCCATTGCCTGCTTTGCCTTTGTTTTACAACCGCTGTCCCTCTTGACAGCTTTGCCAGTCGTCATCCACTCGGGCGGCCAAGTGGATGACGGATGGCAACGAAGCATTCATAGATTTTATTTGGCTCGCTGTGAGTGGTTCATGACAACTAATGTTGCATATTTTCTTAAACTTGATCGATTAGAAAATAAAAAAAAGGTCCGAGGATTATGATACTTCCTAATGCGAGATTTGAGCGCAGCTGTGTACGTGTTTTCATTTAACGATATACTGAGGCAAGGAGGAGGAGGAGCAGAAACATTTATTTAAACAAAAGAATGGTCAAGCAGGTGTCTTCCTGCTTGTGCGGGAGGCGCCCTTAGTCCAGGGCTCCTGCGGCTCTTGCTGTCTCCCGGGCCCGCCGCACCAGTTGCTGCTGGTTACGAGGGTCCGAACTAGTCAGCTAGGCCTCCCACTGTTCGGGTGTGGGGTTGGGTATTAGAATTTGAGACCGGAATCACCGCGCCGACTGGTAGTGGGCCGGTGCCGTCAGCGCCTTCGCAAAGTGAGAGGCAGTGTGGGAACGCTGGAATGATGAGCGGCATCGGAGCCAGCTGTGGAAATTGTGGTGTGGTGGTTCCTGCACACGGTGCTCACTGCGCACGTTCCTCTAGTTTCTGCTGTCTATGAAGGAGTGACGCAATAAAATGATGTCAGTTGAGAGTAGCGCCTTGTCCTGTCGCCTTTTCTTGTGTCCGTTGTTTTGCGCTAAACGAAGTATTTATTGACGACGACGATGACGAACGCGCGAGCAGAGGCACGAGAGCGTTCGCACGGTTACGCCGAGGGACGCCTACGCTCAACCCAGGAATGGTTGCCTTAGAGCTGCGGTCTGTATATATTTGGAGACCTTTTGTACAGGCAATATAACAACGGTAAAGATCCTTGAAGGAAGCAAAATTTATTTTGAGTTGTTCCCCATACGCACAAAACACGGTTTCTTCATTGTCGGCTTCTTCGAATCTTCGAAATTCAATCGTAGTGTTTTCGAAATTCTTCAAAATTCAACACTCGAAATTCAATCCTCCTCATCGAATCTTCGAAACTCGTCTTCAAAATTCAATCTTCGAAATCTAATTGCCTTCGATTCTTCGAAATCGAAGACGATTGCCGTCACCTTCGATTTGACTCGCCTACCTATACTGCTCGACGACGAATGGCTGCTAGGGTTTGGTGGTGCCTCTTCTTTTGCTATCCTTGTCACTCGTGTTCGATGAAGAGTAGAGAGCCTCCATGTACCGCGTTACACGGAGGCTCCTTACTGCAGACTCTGTGGTGGATTCAGTGGCTGCCTTTGCGCTAGTGGCCACCGCGGCTTCTGCGAGACGAGTGCCTAGGTTTGCCACGGCTCCTTCCACTTCTTGGCATGGTGACTACTGCTGCCACGGGAGTGAGTTCGCGAGCCGTGATGATGCTTGGCAGTCTTGGCAGCGGTAGAGGAGACATCGCTCGGGGAGGAGGTCCTTGATCGCGGACCGCGGCTCACCCTCTGCGCCTTTGCTGGTGGACCTCGCTCGTGGTTCATATTGGCACCATGTGCCAGTTCACCTAAGGCCTTTCTCTCCTTGGCAGAAGCCGTGGCGGCAATGGGTTTCGGCGTTGCCGGCTTTGCAGACCGAGACCTCGTCGTTGGTGAAGACGGGTCATTATCGGCAGGCCTTGCACGCAGCCGCTTTACGGTGGTGGCCACTTCAGATGGACTGCAGCAAACATAGGCAGCAGCCGGCTTCCGCTTCGCCCGGGTCGTCTTGGGCGGGGCCGCTCCCTTCTTGGCTGGATCCTCCTCCCGCGTCATGGGGGCAGAAAAGGCATCACTCGGGGAGGAGCTCCGTGATCGCGGCCCGCGGCACACCCTGTGCGCCCTCCGTGAAAGTCCCTTGCTGGTGGACGGGCCGTTCACATCGGTGCCATGTGCCGGTTCATCTGAGGCCTTTCTCTCCTTGGCCGAAGCCGTGGTGGCGATGGCTTTCGGCGTTGCCGGTTTCGCAGACCGGGACCTCGTCGTTGTTGGAGACGGGTCCTTATCGGTGGGCCTTGCACGCGGCCGGTTTACGGTGGTGGCCACTTCAGATGGATTGCAGCAAACATAGGCAGCAGCTGGCTTCTGCTTCGTCCAGGTCGTCTTGGGCAAGGCCGCTTCTTTCTTGGCTGGATCCTCCTCCTGCGTCATGGCGACACCAGCTCGGCGCACTTCCACAATCGACTTCGGTCCTGCGTCGGCACTCTCTCCCGCAATCTCCACGCCGTCGAAGTCAGTCTTCAGGCTGACTGGGAATGTGGTCCAAGCCAAGGCTTTTCTGTGGTCGTCGTTGAAGGCTGTACTGGCCAGTCGAGCAGGGTTCGCGAGCCCCGTGGAACGGCACGTGAAGTGGCGGTCTTCTTTCTCCTTCGTCGAGCCCATCTTCTCGCACGTGTAGCGGTCGCCACCTATGTTTCTCTAGCTATCTGGTGGCGACACCTGTGTTCCCTCCTGTATCCCGGCACCCGATTAGGCGCCACTTGCTATTGCGACGCCAGAGTGTACAGGCGTGTCTCCGGTCAGAGCACGTTCCTGTGGCCCCTCGATACGTGGTGTCGCTACCGCCTCGATATTCGAAGCACAACATTCGACATGGTGTCAGAAGTGGCGGGTTGGTGTCAGAAGTGGTGCGAAGGAGAAGGGTCAACGAGCAACGTGCGTCCGATTTGAAGTGGCTCGGCATGTCCAAACGCCAACTCGATGCGTTCAACTTCAACAACCTTGCGTCCTGGCCGACGTGGAAAACCGGTTAAGAAGATTACGCAGCCGTTTCAGGAGTTTGGCACACTTGCTCAGAAGTTCAAGCACGCCCGATTCTATATTCTATGAGCACTGATAGTCGTTCCCGTTTTGAAAGCTTTTCGCTTTCCGTGGACGAACTGCGGTGGTACGAGACTGTCGTAGGCTGTATCACCGAGCACTTTGTACACCAAACAAACGAAGTTTACCATTCTTCTCAGCCCTACAAGCGCACTCCGGAACCGGCCGAAGGCGTCGCTGCTTATTACGCCAAATCATGCAGGCTAGTCAAGCGCTGCAACTACCAGACCCTTCAAGTCGAAGAGTGTCTCGTACGTGACATATTCATGGATGGCTTAAGAGACGCACGCCTGTATGCCCGTAACATCAAAGGTGCACAACAATGGGGAACGAAGTTACCATTGTTTCAGTCCTCGGTAAACTTCCGCAACTTCGTTGCACTTGCGGCCTTCCCATACGATATGTACTTGGTTGTCCCTATCATCTCCACGAAATCGTCAATGCCCTCTTGTTTGAGAATATCTCATAGCAATGCCCTGTCTACGTTGTCGTAGGTTCCCTTAATATCTAGAAATGCTTCCCATAAAAGTATTTTCTGAGCTATTGTAATCTGTATGACCTACGTTAATAGAAATATATTGTCCTCGAAGCGCCTGCCTCGTGTGAATCCATTCTGTTTAGTTGCGCTGGTGCTGAGTCAGTCATGCCGGATTACAAGTTTGTCGCGCATCACGACACTCTACCTTGAAAAAATAATTAAAAAGAAAACATCACTGGTTTCCCCGGGGCAGCAACAGGGGCCGTAGTAGAGGCCAGGCCTGCTTTCCTAGACTTTCAGGAGCGTCTTTGAGTGGTCCCCTTTGAATGAAATAAACGCACAGTGCTTTGCCAACTACGGTTGAACGCGATTGCCTGATGTCATGCCATGAGGATTATTGTCTGGACGTCTCGTCCACGTTAGGTTAGGTTAGCTTAGATGTAGGTTACGTTAGGTTAGCGTAAAATTCGTTAGGGTGACGCGCCGTATTCGCCCAGCGTTACGCCGGGCGGATTATTGCCTTTGCGTCTAGGCGACGTTATGTTCTCTTAGGTTAGGTTAACGTTAGCTTAGGTTTGGTTAGGTTAAGTTAACGTCACGTGAGGCTAGGTTAGCGTAAAAGGTGTCATGGTGGCGCGGTGTATTCTCGCAACAGTTACGTCGTGAGCATTATTGTCTTCTTGTATCGGCCTCGTTAAGTTAGGTTAACGTTAGGTTAGGCTGGCGTAAAACGCGTTAGGGGGCGCGGCGTATTCTCTTAGCAGTTGCAGGGGCGTAGAGCATCACCGGCGCCCTTTCAGCCATTCGTGTTCAACCGCGGTTGCTGAGGCACTCTGCCTTCTAGATTTTCAATATATGAGGAACATAGAGTCACTGGAAAAAATTTCAGAGTACCGCAAAGGTCGAGATTTGACTGGCAACACTGAGCGGCCACCGCCATATACCTTCCAAGCCGACTGCGTCGCGGGAAGGCCGCCGTGTTGGAAGAGCTTGATATTCGGTGACACATCGGGCTGAGTGTTTACTGAAGTACAAATACTTTGTGCCCGGAGATAATGGTTGCTAAGAACGAAAATAAAATGTTATGTTGTGCGAAGTAATGCAGCCGGTGGTTGTTTTGCACGCCGATCGTGTTTACTGCTGGAACTGTGCTACGATTGTGGGCAGCAGCTTAGCGCTGCTATCGGGAGCTTATGCAAGCGTTTTTTTCCCCTTCCATGGAGCGAGCTACGAAGGAGACATTTCGTCACTTCGAGCCGGAATGAGGCAAGCTTGTGCTTTTGGGCATGAACATCGTGGACCGCCGTCGGCTTCTATTGAATGTTTCCAATCAGGACGAAAGTAATACCTGACAGTGTCACAGGCACGTACGTTCATTGTACATTTCACAAGCTAAATCGGATACATTTAATTTAGTTTGCAAACGGATACCGCGCGTTCTCGATTCTGCCGGGCGACTTCGTCCGCCGTATACGCACGACACACTGCGACTGCCGTGTGCGCACCGGTGTTTGCGCCGTGATCGTAAGACGATCTGTGCACAGCAGGCGTAGAAACGAACTTCGATGACCATTTTGCGCAGTAAATCTTGTGGAAGGCCAATATGAGCCATTTGCGTGATTGCAGCAACGTATATGTACTTCTGTACACTGATAATGAGCGAGAGTTTGCTACATTGTGATTTATGAGCGCGGCTGTCAAGTGCGTTCGTGAGCGGCTACTCTTCTCATCTTATTTATGACTGTTTTCTTAGACTGTCAAGATTTGCTGCCTGTGTAAAAACAAAGCAGGAACGCCCGCTGGTGACGCAGCACTTTTTTCCTAAGTTACATAGGTGATGTATAAAATTGTGGTGCTTTTAGAGCGGTTTATGTAACACTCATAGTGACAGAGTGAAACTAAAGCTACTGGGTGTTCTGTTGTTTTGTATTTCTTATTATGCATCAAGCACAACATTATTTGGGTATGCACCGTAGCATTTCAACATAAAACATAATATGTATGCTGACTTCAGTTCATTGCATGTGCTCGGCTTGCAAGCTCAAAATTTGAAGCATGCGTTGTTAATATTACCTGGCCATTGATTTCAAGCTCGAAATGCGTAGGTATAAATGAGCAAAGGATAAGTGGAAGAAAGGAAGTATCATGGGCCTCGTATTGACCATGTTTTTATTGACTGCGATCGTCACGATCTGCGAAAAACAAGTGCCATATGGGTCGAGTGACTCGAGGCGAGAGCGCGCTCACGTGCGCGGAGAAATCATGCGAGTACCTGGTGCACGTGAGGACGCGGAATTCTCGCGCGACAGGTGTGCCTTCGCGTGCCACGAGCACGGAATAACCGCGTGTGTTGAGCAACAGACGCGTACCCGTGTGCCCGCGTCAAACGTTCAAGACGCCAACGATCCCTGCAATGAACTCCTATTTTCATAGCATCGCTAACACCGCGTGCACTTCGCCTAAATATCTTCTAAAACAGTGCCGAAAAGCACGAGCAAGGTGTACTTATACCTCGCACAAGCGGGTGTTTCTTGTAGGCTTGAAGTTCTGCCGGCCAATTCTGTGTATCTACGCAGAACGACGCCCTCGGTCATTTTTCCCGGTCGGAATCTAGAAAAAAGTCTTTCCAGACTCAGTTCGGTTGCTGCATCCGAAGGCGCAGCAGCCAGGCATGATTTCCTTGCAGTCAAACGCGAGCGCGACAATCGGAACACCAAAAAACGTAGGGAACCTGCGCTGCCTGCGCTCTAACTCAGCCGGCCCGCCCGGCGCTTGGAAGGTACTCCAAAGGCACTCCAAAGTCACGTGGTACGGTTGGGCCAATGAACGCGTCGGCGGCGCGGGGAAAACGAATGCGGTACTCTGAAATTTTTTCCAGTGATTCTAGAGGAACAGCCTCTTCCACGCTCCCTACTGCTCCCACGGAAACATCTGCGATGTTATCACCTCTTTCACCGCGCCGGCAGCCAGCGTCGGAGCGTAAACAAACTCGACCCCATTCCGCAATGCCGGCGTGCCTAGGGAGAAACGCATAGAACACGCGCTAAGAAACTCCTCCGTAGTGCCTAGGCAGAGTCACATATTCAAGGAGCAAAAGCCCCTACATTTTCTCTATCGCACCCGCTCTTACTCGCGCATGCGCGCAAACGTCCGGCGCCTCCGCAAGTGCCATAGCAATTGTAAAGTCGCAGCCAGGACATTGCGACGAACACTGGAGCCCCGCGCAAAACGAGAATGAAGTGTTTGTCGCGAACGACGTTCGAATTGCGAACAATGCCATGCTAAGAATGATAGGAAAGGAAAATCGCGTAACAACACGAAACCGCGGCGCTGGCGTCGCAGCATGCCGCCGTGCAGTTAAGCTATCAGGAAGATACGTAACTAATAAACAAGATATCTAATCAAGCGCTCAATATCGTGCGCTCCATGCGGCAAGCTTGAGTGCAGCCCCACCTGCATGTGGCATCAAGCGCAGCACACATATATTTGTAGGTTCTTGCTATGCGGGCGGCCGAGCGGATGAGGGCTGGCAACGAAGCATTCCTAGATTTTATTGGCCTCGCTGTACGCGGTTCATTAATAGTAATGTCGCCTATTATCTTAGGTTTGATCGAATAAGAAATAAAAGAAAGGTCCGAGGATTATGATGCTCCCTAAAGCGAAATTTTATCGCAGCTGTGTACGTGTTTTCATTTCGCGGTATATTGAAGCAAAGAATTTGAGACTGGAATCACCGCACCTACTGGTAGTGGGCCGGTGCCGTCGGCGCCTTCGCAAAGGGAGAGGCAGTGTGGGAACGCTGGAAGGATCAGCGGCATCGAGCCATCTGGGGAAGAAGACGACGAACGCGCGAGAAGAGGCACGAGTGCGTTCTCATGGCTATGTCGAGGGGCACCGACGCTCATGCAGCCCAGGAACGGGCGCCTTGAGCTGTGCTCTAAAAACAATATTTGGAAACCTTTTGTGCAGGAAGTTAAAGAACTGTAAAGATCCTTGGAAGCAAAATTTATTTTGAGTTGTTTCCCAGGCACACAAACCACGATTTCTTCATTATCGGCTTCTTCGAATCTTCGAAATTCAATATTCGTCTTTTCGAAATTCTTATTATTCAACTCACGAAATTCACTCGTTTTCTTCGATTCTTCGAAATTCGTCTTTGAAATTCAATCGTTTTCTCCGATTCTTAGAAATTCATCTTTGAAATTCAATCTTCAAAATTCAATCGTCTTCAATTCTTCCAAATCGAAGACGGTTGTCGTCGTCTTCGACGAATGGCTGCTACGGGCGTGGCGGCACCCTTTATTTTTTGCCACCCTTGTCTCTCCTGCTCGCTGCAGACTAGAGAGCCTCCATGTACCGCGGTACATCGAGGCTCCCTGCTGCAGATGTGCTGGTCTCGGAGTCAGTGGTGGAGTCGGTGGGTGCCTTTGTGCTTGTGGCAACCGCGGCCGCTTCGAAGAGTGCCTAGATCTGCCACGGCTCCTTCCCCTTCTTCGCATGGTGACTACTGCTGCCACAGGAGTGAGTTCGCGAGCCGTGTCGATGCTTGGCAGTCCTGGCAGCGGCAGAAGAGGCATCGCTCGGGGAGGAGCTCCGTGATCGCGTCCCGCCGCTCGCCCTCGGCGCCCTCCGTGAAAGACCCTTGCTGGTGGACGGGCCGTTCACATCGGCGCCATGTGCCGGTTCATCTGAGGCCTCTCTGTCCTTGGCAGAAGACGTGGTGACGATGGCTTTGGGCGTTGCCGACTTCGCAGAGCGGGACCTCGTCGTTGGTGTAGACGGGTACTTATCCGCAAGCATTGCACGCGGCCGCTTCACGGTGGTGGCCACTTCAGATGGACTGCAGCCAATGTAGGCAGCAGCCGGCTTCCGCTTCGCCTGGGTCGTGTTCGGTGTGGCCGCTTCCTTCTTGGCTGTATGCCTCTCCTGCGTCATGGCGACACCAGCTCGGCGCACTTTTTTGATGGGCTTCAGTCCTCCGTCGGCACTCGCTCCCGCAGTCTCCACGCCGTCGAAGTCAGTCTTCAGGCTGACCGGGAATGTGGTCCAAGCCAAGGCTGTTCTGTGGTCGTTGCTGAACGCTGTTCTGGCCAGTCGAGTATGGTTCGCGAGCCCCGTGGAACGGCACGTGAAGTGGCGGTCTTCTTTATCCTTCGTCGCGCCAATCTTCTCGCGCGTGTAGCGGTCCCCACCTATGCTTCTCTAACCACATGTATACCACCGTGTAACAGTGGCACATACCCGTTCTGTAGGAACGCTGTGGCCACATTCTCTAGGTGCAGCATTTTTTGTCAGACCTCTACCTGCCACTCTGTCGCACCGGGGCTCGAATATCCCACTCGGGTACTGCACATTTAATTCTTCATATTTTTATAAACTCGCAAAGCATTTTAGCATTTCTGCGACGGACGCCGGCGGACGTTATACGTCTAGGGGAGCCGGGACATCACAGCTAAATCGCTGTAGTTAATGAATGAATGAATAAATAAACAAATAAATAAATAAATAAATAAATAAATAAATAGTTTCTGTCCCAACCCCGACCCTTGACTTATGGGAACATGTTGATGTGACAGCGCCTCTCCAGGATGAGTGCCAAACAAAAACGGTAAGTATCCTGTGCCCTTTCTGCACAGTTACCCTGTCACAGCGAAAAAGAAACTGCATTAGACTCTGTCGCCTTTGTTTGACGCTGAAGAGCAAAACACTGCCAAGGGCGCCTAATCTTTATTGGGCGAACTCGTGCCCAGTAAAAAAAAAAAAAAAGTGGCACTCCATGCATCTGCCTCTATGGCACACTATAGGTATGATTTCACGACGGCCGCTGCCCATGCCGAATGCGAGGACACTGGCTCCGACGTACGCAAACATCGGTGGCGCCCAATTTTTTAAACTACGCGGACAGATTCTGCAATGATAAAGAAATTTCGGTCACTGACCAAGTCAAGGTGAAAATAACACAGAGACGTTTCGGGACCCATACGGGTCCCGAAACCTCTCTGTGTTATTTTCACCTTGACTTGGCCAGTGACCGCAATTTCTTCATCATCATGTTACCTGACCACACGAACTTTCGTTGAACTCTTGACTACAGATTCTGCAAGGCTTTCCTTTTCTACGCAGCACACGGCTACATCGTGTGCGCAAATAGGAGTTTAACCTGCGATGACAGAAACCAACACTCGCGAATATACTTGTTCTCAATGACTGACAGACACAGAGTTTGTAAATAAATATTGAACAGGAAAGGGCTCACGGGGCAGCCCTGACGTACGGAAAGCTGAACGTTAATTAACACGCGCCCCTAATAATTATACAGTTAATGATTATCCTTGTATCGGGCAGTTACCGTACACCAAGGCCACCCCTTCAGTGATTATGGAACCCTCATTTATTGCGCGCTAAATCGGACTACAAAATAACGTGCGAGACACAGTCGAGAATTTTCTACAACTCAATCACGGTATTACGTGCCGTAATTATTCGTGCCGGCACCGCGGTATGGCTATGAAGCACGCAGGGGTGAGGAGGTTCTGTATTATACATATATATATATATATATATATATATATATATATATATATATATATATATATATATATATATATATATATGTAGGACCACCTTGGGTTCTCTAACGTGAACCCAAATCGAAGTACACGGGCGAGGGACTTACACTGCGCTGTTACGCTTCGCCTACGACGCGCGGTTTAGCCGGCGCGACTGCAACAAAGCGGCAGACATTTTGGCCCGTTCGGCGTCGCCGCTACGCCTCCCCGCCAAGCGCGTCCAGGCATGTTCCGATGCCACGTGTCTTCATGTGCGTGTGTGAGTGTATGTGCATATGGTGCCCGACCGGCGGCGACACGACAGTAGGAGTCACCTTCTCCTCCCCATTGTGCCCGACCGGCGGCGATACGACAGTAGGAGTCACCTTCTCCTCCCCATTGTGCCCGACCGGCGGCGATACGACAGTAGGAGTCACCTTCTCCTCCCCATTGTGCCCGACCGGCGGCGATACGACAGTGTGAGTCACCTTCTCCTCCCCTTTGTGCCCGACCGGCGGCGACACGACAGTATGCGTCACCTTATCCCATTGTACAGTCACGTGCTCGTCTATAGAGGGGTTCCTTCTTGCCCTCAACTGCGAGAGTATAAAAACAGCTGCCCCCGGACGCCAAAGAGAGGGCTCCGATTTCTTCTGTTGAGAAAAGTGCACTCCCGTCTCTCTACTTCGGTCAACCTGACCGCCAACTCTTTGCGATGTTAGAATAAACAAGTTGTTTTGTTGTTACCAGTCGACTCATGCTTTGCCGGGACCTTCGGATGCTTCCAGTTGTACCCCAGGCCGCCAGGCCAACGCTACCCTTGGGGCTTGCGACCCAGGTGCAACAACGGGCGTCAGCGCCGAGTTCCCAACAGGTCGTGCCAGCGGCGCGACCACAACAACTGTCTGCCAGCGGTGAGATCGCGACAACGGAGGCCAGCAGCGAAGATATGCAGTTGACTGTATGCTGAGCAGCTCAACGACGATCCGGGAGCAGTGCAACGAGCCCTGTGTGATGACTGGTTGCCTGCAGCGGAACGACTGCGCTGAACTCTTGGCTGCGAGGTTTGGTGAGTGCGGGACTTTCTTCTTCTGAGCTTTGCCAGGCTTTTGTTAGTGTCAGAAACAGAGCTGGTAATTGTGGTTGTCGTTGCTGCCGGGTTAGTTTGCGGCAAGACAATAGTAAGCAGTAGAGAAAGCAGCATTCAGAGCAGCCATGGATTTGAAGTCGTTGCGCAAACCGAAATTGCTGGAGCTTGCAAGAGAGTTGGGTCTGGATGTCTCAGACAAACTCAGAAAACCTGAACTGCTAAAGGCTATTCTTGAGTTAGAAGCTGAGGATGACGAGCTGTCGGAATGCCTTGAGACCATTGAGGAGAGGGAGACTGCAAAAAGACAGGAGCGCGAACTTAAAAAACAGAAAGAAAAAGAAGAGCGCGAACTTAAAGAACAGAAAGAAAAAGAAGAGCGTGAACGTAAAGAACAGAAAGAGCGAGAGCAACAAGAGCGCGACCGTCAACACGCTTTGGAAATGAAGCGTCTTGAGGTAGAGATGGAACGCGCTCGTAATGGAAGTCAGGCACACGGTGCAGGAGAACGCGTATTGTTCAAAATTACTGACCTGATGCGGCCGTTTAAGCTTGGAGAGGACATTGGTTTGTTCCTGGTTAACTTTGAGCGAACGTGCGAGAAGCAGGGGTTCTCTCGGGAAACGTGGCCACAGCGCTTGCTCACTTTGTTACCCGGCGAGGCGGCCGACGTAGTCGCTCGCTTGGATAGAGAGGAGGCAGAGGATTTCGACAAAGTGAAATCGAGTCTGCTAAAAAAGTACAGGCTGTCAGCGGAGGCGTTCCGTCGGAAGTTTCGGGAAGATGAGAAAGGCAGAAGTGAGTCATACACAGAGTTTGCGTACAGGCTTATGTCAAACATGCAGGAGTGGCTCAAAGAAGAGAAAGCGTTTGGTGACCACGATAAAGTTCTGCAGTGTTTCGGGCTAGAACAGTTTTATAGTCGGTTACCTGAGAACGTGCGGTACTGGGTCTTGGATAGGCCAGACGTTAGTACAGTGGCTAAAGCCGCCGAGCTAGCCGAGGAGTTTGTGACGCGTCGGGCTCGCGGAGCTAAGGACGGTCAAAAGGGTGAATTTGGCTCCAAGTTTGAGAGGCCAAAGTTCACACCCATTAGAGCAAAGGGTCACTTTTCGGCGCAGTGTCCGGACAGAAAGCGGGTCGAGAGGAGGCAAGCGCGCGTTTGTTATACGTGCCAGAAGCCGGGTCACTTTTCGGCGCAGTGTCCGGAAACAAAACCAAAAGTTGTGTTTTTGTCAATATGCAGCACTGACGAGAACATGAAGCTTCTCGAGCCTTACATGCGAGACCTCCTCGTGAACGGGAAAGAGTGCCGAGTGCTTCGCGATTCCGCAGCTACAATGGATGTAGTTCACCCGTCTTACGTAGAACCCCATATGTTCACGGGCGAGTGCGCATGGATCAAGCAAGCCGTGGAAGCTCATAGCGTGTGTCTGCCGGTAGCAAAAGTGCTTATTGAAGGACCTTTCGGAGCGCTTGAGACGGAGGCGGCAGTGTCATCTATGCTGCCCCCCCAGTACCCGTACCTATTTTCGAACAGGTCCGATCACCTCCTGCGCGAGAAGGGGCTTTTGTTTGGTGAGGCTAGCGTTCAGGCCTTAACCAGGTCGAAGGTTCGGGAGCTCGCTGCAAAGGCGGTAGTTGCGGGGCCGACGTTATCGAACAATGAGAAAGGGTCAGAGGCGCAGCAAGCTGATATTCAGAGCACGCCCGAACTGAATAAACTTGAGTCTGTAACGTTAAAGGCACCAGATACCGGAGAGGAAAATCCCGATGCGGGAAAGTTAGAAGAGCTATCTGCAGATTTGCTCATCGCGCCTACGTCAGACGGACTTAATAGGTTGCTAAAAGTCAGCCGGTCGGCTTTGATAGCCGAGCAAAAAAAGGATGGCAGCCTAGAAAACATACGCTGCAATGTCAAGGAAGGTATCGCCAGGAAAACTGCGCGTTTTGTGGAAAGAGGTGGAGTCCTGTACCGGAAGTATCTAGACCGCAGGGGAGTGGAGTTCGATCAGCTGATCGTGCCTTAATGCTATCGTCAGGATCTGTTGCGCTTGTCGCATGGGGGTTCGTGGTCCGGACACCTAGGAGTTAAGAAAACTAAGGACCGTCTCTTGCAAGAGTACTATTGGCCAGGGTGTTTTCGGGACGCAGACCATTTCGTGAGGACATGTGACACCTGTCAGCGGGTGGGCAAACCAGGGGACAAATCGAGGGCGCCGTTGAAGTTGGTACCTATCATTACGGAGCCTTTTAGACGGCTCGTTATTGATACAGTGGGACCTCTGCCGGTAACAGCCACGGGGTACAGACACATTTTGACTGTGATCTGCCCAGCGACAAAGTTCCCTGAAGCAGTGCCGCTTAAAGAACTCAGCTCAGTTGAGATAGTCAATGCACTACTGTCCATATTTGCGCGAGTTGGTTTCCCTGCGGAAATCCAATCAGATCAGGGCACAGTGTTTACTAGCGCTTTGACGACAACTTTTCTCGAAAGGTGTGGGGTAAAGCTGCTACACAGCTCAGTGTACCACCCACAGTCGAATTCCGTTGAGAAGCTCCACTCCGTCATGAAGCGCGTGTTGAGAGCCTTGTGTTTTGAACATCAAACTGACTGGGAGCTGTGTCTGCCTGGGGTGATGTTTGCATTACGGACAGCGCCGCATGCGGCTACGGGGTTTTCGCCAGCTGAGCTGGTGTACGGTCGCTCGCTTCGGTCTCCGCTTCGCATGCTTCGAGAATCGTGGGAAGGCAGGGGCGACGACCCAGTCGTGGTGGAGTACGTGCTTAAGCTCCTCGAACGCTTAAGAAGGGCACAGGAGTTGTCAGGTGAAGCAATGACAAAGGCCCAGCAGAGGGCCAAGGTTTATTATGATCGGACCGCCAGGGCCCGTCGTTTTGAGGTGGGCGATGAGGTCATGATATTGCGCACATCGCTAAACAACAAACTAGACGTGCAGTGGGAGGGCCCAGCACGAATTGTTCAGAAACTGTCGGACGTTAACTACGTGGTAAGTCTGCCAGGAAAGCGGAAAGCACAGCAAGTTTACCACTGTAATCTGCTCAAACCTTATAAACAACGGGAAGCAGTGGTGTGCATGATGGTAAACGTTCCTGAAGAGCTTCCGGTCGAGCTTCCGGGACTAGGCTCAGTGACGAACAGGGAAGACACCGGTCAAGTCATTAGTGACTTAGTCAGTGGAGCATCGCTGTCGCGTGAGCAGAAAACCGAACTACACCAGCTCTTACAAGAGTTTCAAGGTCTGTTCTCTGAGAGGCCTGGTAGGACTTCTGTCCTTACTCATGACATAGAACTTACCTCCCCAGAGCCAGTACGATCCAAGGCGTACCGGGTGTCACCCCGCCAGAGCGATATTATGGAGGCTGAGGTAAAGAAGATGCTACAGCTCGGTGTTATTGAGGCAGGTGAGAGTGATTATACCTCCCCTTTGATTTTAGTTGAGGTACCGGGCAAGGAACCTCGTCCTTGCGTCGACTACCGCAGGCTTAATTCCATCACTAAGGATCAAATTTATCCGATCCCTAACATCGAGGAGCGCCTTGAGAAAGTTAGTAGCGCTCAGTTTATTTCCACCCTAGATCTTGTCAGGGGTTATTGGCAGGTTCCACTTACAGAAGAGGCTAGTAGGTATGCGGCGTTCATTTCACCAATGGGAACATTCCGTCCTAAAGTGTTGAGTTTTGGTTTGAAGAACGCGCCATACTGTTTTTCAAGCCTCATGGATAAAGTGTTGCGGGGACAGCAAGAATTCGCTTTACCGTATCTAGACGACGTAGCGATATTCTCCGCATCCTGGTCTGAGCATATGGCACACTTGCGGGCAGTGCTAACCCGCCTGCGTGAAGCGGGCTTGACAGTCAAGGCTCCCAAGTGCCAGTTAGCACAGGCCGAGGTTGTCTACCTCGGTCACGTGATTGGTCAGGGTCGTCGCCGCCCCTCTGAAATAAAGGTGGCCGCTGTGCGAGACTTCCCGCAACTGCGCACGAAGACCGATATTCGGTCGTTCTTAGGTGTCGCCGGCTACTATCAGAGGTACATCCCCAGGTACTCTGATATCGCGGCTCCCCTGACGGATGCTCTAAGAAAGACAGAGCCTCAAACAGTCGTCTGGGACGAGACAAAGGAAAGAGCTTTTAGCGCCCTAAAGAGTGCCCTAACAAGCCAGCCTGTGCTACGATCGCCAGACTATACAAAAGGGTTCGTTGTTCAGTGCGATGCTAGTGAGCGAGGCATGGGCGTTGTACTGTGCCAACGGGAAAATGGAGAAGTAGAACACCCCGTCCTGTATGCTAGTCGTAAGCTGACCAGTCGTGAGCAGGCGTATAGCGCCACCGAGAAAGAGTGTGCGTGTCTCGTGTGGGCCGTTCAGAAATTGTCATGCTATCTAGCCGGCTCGAGGTTTATCATTGAGACGGATCACTGCCCTCTCCAATGGCTGCAGACCATCTCTCCCAAAAATGGCCGCCTCCTGCGCTGGAGCCTCGCTTTGCAACAATATTCCTTTGAGGTGCGTTACAAAAAGGGGAGTCTCAACGGTAACGCCGATGGCTTAAGTCGAAGCCCCTAACGTAGGAATCAGCCTCAAAATTGTTTGTTACTGATGTTTTTCTTCCTGAGGCAGGATTTTTTTTAACATATTGCTTTTGTTTAGTGTTTCAAAGTGATGATATGCTTTCTAGTGCAATTTTCCAATTTGTGGACGCGTTCTGAGTGATGCTAGACTACTGTAAGGAACTAGGCAGTGGTATAAAAAGGGAAAGAGCCTGGCAGGGCTTAGTGAGGGTTGTGCCGTGCTTGCTGACTGAGCGGTTGAGTTTCAGCGTAGTTCTAACGCTTGCCGGGAACGAGAACAAAAATGTGAACTCTCCCGAAGTCACTTTGCAGTGTCCCGTGCGTACCTGAACGAGAGAACGAGGCCTTCTCTGTGCGCTGCGCTCAAGAAACGTCGAGGGACGCCCGACTTCGGTTATGAGCATCATCGAGCGACATCCCTCCGGACAGCGGATGCAGTCCCCTGTCCATCGGGATCTCCTTCCCCCGGCGGGGCGGTCTGTTACGTTTCGCCTACGACGCGCGGTTTAGCCGGCGCGACTGCAACAAAGCGGCAGACATTTTGGCCCGTTCGGCGTCGCCGCTACGCCTCCCCGCCAAGCGCGTCCAGGCATGTTCCGATGCCACGTGTCTTCATGTGCGTGTATGAGTGTATGTGCATATGGTGCCCGACCGGCGGCGACACGACAGTAGGAGTCACCTTCTCCTCCCCATTGTGCCCGACCGGCGGCGATACGACAGTAGGAGTCACCTTCTCCTCCCCATTGTGCCCGACCGGCGGCGATACGACAGTAGGAGTCACCTTCTCCTCCCCATTGTGCCCGACCGGCGGCGATACGACAGTGTGAGTCACCTTCTCCTCCCCTTTGTGCCCGACCGGCGGCGACACGACAGTATGCGTCACCTTATCCCATTGTACAGTCACGTGCTCGTCTATAGAGGGGTTCCTTCTTGCCCTCAACTGCGAGAGTATAAAAACAGCTGCCCCCGGACGCCAAAGAGAGGGCTCCGATTTCTTCTGTTGAGAAAAGTGCACTCCCGTCTCTCTACTTCGGTCAACCTGACCGCCAACTCTTTGCGATGTTAGAATAAACAAGTTGTTTTGTTGTTACCAGTCGACTCAGGCTTTGCCGGGACCTTCGGATGCTTCCAGTTGTACCCCAGGCCTCCAGGCCAACGCTACCCTTGGGGCTTGCGACCCAGGTGCAACAACGGGCGTCAGCGCCGAGTTCCCAACAGGTCGTGCCAGCGGCGCGACCACAACAGCGCCCACTTTGAGATGCGACCGGCGCGGTCGACATCGAACCCGCGACCTCCATCTCGCTATCGCAGCGCCATCCACTTTAGGACACCGCGGCGGCTCTCCAAGTAGAGCTGGAGAGCAGCCAAGACGAGGCTGTAAAGCATATCACAACATTCCGCAACAGGTCTCATTGTACACGCACGGCTTATATGGCCATTGCACGGCCTGTAACTTCGCAGTTCCTGTTGCGGTTCTAGTGCATCTTTAATCACTGATTACAGCCTCTCCGCAATTAGGGATTAAATTGTGTTCACTATGGTTTATACGTGCGTGTGCGCGGCTAACGAATGCTGTGACATTTTGCGTCGCGTTTGTTCTTGTCACTCCAATAATTTGAAAGTCGACCGTGTAGCTGGGTAGCAGCGTAAAAGTTTACAAAGTCAAATCACCTCCGGTGCGCGATAGACCCATCAATCAAAAGTTTACTCGGGTCGCCACGTTGGCACAGTTAGTACTACATTTTGTGCACAATGACGTTATTTCAACTTCCTGTCCTTGGCATCGTATTTCCATACATGTATAGTGTAGAAATGTATGCGAAATTTAAGAGCCTCTATTCTTAGCTTTCCGTAAAACTGGAGGAGTTGCAGATGTTTAATATGTTATCGCGTAGCAATTTCTTTTTATTTATTTCTGACCTTTTTACGGATTCTGCGTTCCGAGAATTTTTGCACTTCGAGGTACATTGAGGATTCTATGATGTCGCAGGTGGCTGTGTATAGAAAGTGGCAAAAAGAATTGCGTGTCATTCCTTCCTTCTCTATTTTGTTGCCAAGTTTGGGGGAGAGGGGGCGGGTTAATTGTGATTTTCTTTTATTAAATAACTCTGCCAGACAGCCCATCTCAGTCGTCCTATAATAGTATTGAGTCTATTACAGATTGACTCGCCGCACGGAGAGGTGCTTTCAAAATCAATGGCTTAGTTTGTGTATTTTTTGTTCTGTTTTACGTGCTACTGACTGAAGTTGGGATTGTGCCACATAGCGTCGTTCACGCGAGTGGCACCGCATCATCTATGCTCTCGACATGGTTAAGTACGAAAATCTGCTTAGCTACCACGGAAAAGAACAAAAATAGAAGCACTTCGGTTGCTATTCCTGCATTACACTGCTTCGGTAAGATCTGTCGGGTCTAAGATGCAGGCGTAGTTATGCCGACATTCTCAACAGCCAGGTTTATGCGGTGCTGGCGCACCGTACGGGGGAACACGCTTGGCCTCGAGAAAATTCGATATCCCTGGCAAGTGACATTTACAGCGTGCTCGCGGGGAGCTATTTTCGATGAAACTGGCGCATTCAGCACATGATCAGATGTTATCGCGCTACTTTCCAGACAAAAAAGAAGAAAGGAAGAGCGAGCCCATACAGCCGACAGGAGTCATGGCATGCTGTAGAAGACAGTTAGTATATGCTTACCTACGTGTAGACTCCAAAGGTTAAATGAACAAGTGGACAAAACATTGTTCGCCTATAGTCACAGAGACCACAAGAAAATTTACTCACCCGTACGCATACGTACAACTGCGGTAGAGGGAGAAGCAAGTTTATTGGACCAAGGGATTCGGGCACGTATGCCCCAGGGTAGACCCTACAACTGCGGTATGTTTCAATTACAGGCGCGTACACTGACTACAAGATACCGCGTAGTACAGGCAATATATATAGATTGTACTCGATATAAGCAGACGGGAGGAATGAACAAAACAGCAAATGGTGTTTTCTCTACACTGTCTCTCCCTTCAAGAACTACAAGAACACTATTGCAGTGCAGTACATGCACCCAAGAACATTGCTTGTGAGCATCGAATTCGTTCACGACATCCGACATCCGGGGAAAGGGGGGGGGGCAGTAAAGATAAAGCTGCACTTGATGTTAACACAATTATCAAAATAACGCGTAATCGTGAACGTCTATCGTTGTTTGAGACATCCATCGTTAAGCCAGCCTATGCGTCTGATCAGAAAAAGGACAACGCGAGAGAAGCTTCCTTGTCTTCGCTGCTGCTGTTATTTAAAAATTAATTTGCCGAATCGACTCAAGCGCAGGCGTTGAGTCACTTTTTTTAATTCAACATGTGCTAGGAGCACCGGAGGCTAATCTCGACGAGACCCCCAGTCGAAGTTTTAATTTAGAGCGATAGCTCTAATACTCCAGGTACAAACACATAAAACGCCCGGTTCCGTAAATCTGACCTTCAAGCTCAGCCAAGGTCAAACTGGAAGTTAGCCTGCCATTACCGGCGGCTGCTGCGTACGCCGCGAGAGCGCCCATATCTTGAAAGCGATCTGCGATGCGTACAATGCGCGCCGAGCGATAGTAGCTTCGTGCACTGTGCTTTCAACGCTTAGTTCGCGAAGAAGCGAGACGCAGCATGAAGGTCAGTTCGCTCGCTGCTGCTGCCGCGCCGGGCAGCGTGTGTGTGTTGTCTTGTGGTGCAGTTGTAGATGTGGTAGTTGCTGACGGCGCCGAACAGCGTCTGTGTCCGTTCCGAAAGCAACAAAACTGCGGCTTTTTTCCATATTACCCAATCTGCCAAAACTTGTCAAATCTGACAAATAGCTGCTGTTCTGCCGTCATTTCGGAGGAGTAAATAAAGAGAGAAGGCAGGGATGTTAACCAGGAATGTGCCTGGTTGACTACCCTTCTCTGCGAGATGGTAAAGAGGGAATAGAAAGGTGAGATAGAGAGACGGAAGGGAGGGCGAGGAAGGCCGCGGTCGGCTCGCGCACGCTCGAGGAGAGCCTGAGTAAGTCAAAGGCCTTCACACAGGCAAGTCGCTTTCAAGAAAGACAAAAGTGCCTTCACAGCTTTGTGGGCTGACGAGCTATAGGGACGATCTTCAAGAAGCACCTGCACAGACAACGACCGATCTTCCAGTCATTGCAATGCGACAGATAATGCTTGTCTTTCTGACTGGAATCGATGACAGTGGCACAATAAATGTTCGATGTTCTCTTCGACGCCGCAGACGTCGCATGCTGCACTGTCGGTCATTTCAATCAAAGTAGTGTACGACTTCGTGAAAGCCACTCCCAACCACATCCGGTATAGAACGGATGCCCCATGTCGGTGAAACCCGGGTGGAGGTCGCAGTTGCAGTGAAGGGGCGAGTTCGTGCAACATGGTGCATATTATATTTGGGGTGTTCCACTCCGTTAAAGAGAGCTTGCGTGCCAGCTGACGAAGCTGCCTTGGAGCGTCTGTATAATTTCGGAGGTCGCATGCTGTTGCTACCAGAATAATTCCAACTGATATTCACCACAACCAGATTGATCTTTATAGGTAACGAAGGAGCTAAACCGCAACGGTAACGAAAGAGTTAAACCACAGGAGGAGTGCAAGGTATTCACCAAATATTCAAGTTCATTCTCACTTACCGTGCGCGATAGTGCACGCGTTCAAAAAATTTCACATCGTATTTCATCCCGAAAACGTAATTCCATAAGTCAAACTTTTCAAAACAGCAGCGCGAAGAAAAGTTGAAGCACGAAATTGCTATCCCAGAATGCGTTTAGCACACTTCTGGAGGAGGCTATTTCGGCACCACGTTGGCACTGTTCACTGTTGCCGGATGGCGATCCTTTTACCACCATGCCTTCCCTGTATACGCTGGAGTCAACCAGTACTGCCAGCGCCACTTCCTCAGGGGCCAGTTCGGACACCCCGAGCAGCGTCAGCGACCGCCCCTTGCCGCAGGCGCGGTGTGACCGGAGGCACAGTGCCTAGACGGCAGCGTCACCAGAACTCGACCGGTCGCGAGGGAAGAATGCGAGAACGCTCCTCGTATACCACCACGTATACCACCGCTGCGTTAGACTGCACGATATTCGGGATCGGCACACGAAAAAACGCTTGGACACTTGCGAGGAATCGCGGTTAGTTCCCAAAGAAAGCTGAAGGCTTTGAAACGTACTTATTCAAGCGTCTAGCTCACCAGCAACCAAAGAGAACAATCACGGAAGTAGACGCAGCGATTTTTTTAAAACTTCGAATGCATCCCTACGCAGTTACGACACGTGGTAAGGCGTGACTCAGCGCGGTGAACTACGCGCGGCTCGACGTGGCACGCAAAAACTACTTCAAATGCGAAGTCCGCCAGCATGGTCAGTGCGCGATGTTCCCGAGGCCTTGCGGCACGTTTTCGGCGACTGCAGTCGATATTCACCAGACAGGCAATCTCTGACGGATGTGCTGCATTTGGCACCACGTGACCGCGGGACCTGCTTGGCTTGTGGCGAAACAGGCTTCGCAGACTGCTTGCATCGAAGACGCTACTAACAATATTTCTTTTTCTTTTTTTTGCAAACTACGGGCCTTTTGACAAACTTTATGATCAGTTCGAGCGTGTGCGTGTGCAAAGGCAATTCGTGTGTTCCACTCCGGAACAATTTTTGACTACCTGGGGTTCTTTAACGTGCACCCGCGAGACTGTACACGGAAGCTTTCACATTCCGCCCCCACCGAAATGCTGCCTCCGCGGCCAGGGTCGAACCTGCGACCTCGAGCTCAACGGCGCACCGCCACAGCCACTGCACTACCGCGGGGAGTAGTTAATTTATTCATTATTCATATCACGCAATTGCTAGCGAGTTTCATCGTATCTGCCACACAAATGCGAATTTTCCCAGTAATATTCGTCGGTTAATGCGTCCATAAGCATTTATTCTTTAGGAACTAAGCATCAACACCGTGTCTAGGCAACACTGGGGTCGCCGAGCGTGCATCACTTCTCCTACTGCAGAATGATTCTATTATTATTATTATTATTACTATTATTATTATTGTTATTATTATTATTATTATTATTATTATTATTATTATTATTATTATTATTATTATTATTATTATTATTATTATTATTATTATTATTATTAGCTATTAGAATGGTTCTAATAGCTGTTGAGCGGAATATAGTGCTGTTGTACAAAGAGAGAGAGAGAGAGAGAGAGAGAGAGAATTCACGGGGTTTGTGACAGGGGAACTCACTTCCATCGCACTAAACACCAATTAACCAAATTCGGAGTGTCTGAGAAAACGGGAGACGGTTCGTTTATAAAGATAACAAAACTGTATTGCTGACACTGGTTATGATACACTCTGGGCATACACACTCGTGCTCTGTCGAACGCGACCCGTGCCTTTGCTGCCTCGCCACTGACCGCCTCTTCGGTTTCCTCCACCGCTCGGCTCTTTCGGTAGAGGTGAACTTCGCGCCGGGGATGGCGTCGCCGACCGAGCACGCGCGATCCGCGGGTCGTCTTTCTGTGGTGTCTCTCGGCGGCGCATGACATAAACACTGCGATCGGTTGTGCGCATATATACGCAGCTGCCTCGTCACATTTTGTACGGAGCGTCTGCGCTCTTTGCGCCGACAGGAGAGCTATGCGGGCGCTCCGAAAAGCCCTGCGCCAATGAGCACGAGTCGAATTCTGGCGAAAGCAGACGACGCGCGCGCAGCACAAGTCGCGTTGATTTAACAGGGCGCATTTCCATCGCATATCGCCACAGTTTGGGCCGCAGCGAGGCCACGTTGCTCCTGGACCGCGCGGTATCCCAACTGGTTATGTGTCTACAAACTAGTTACCAATGGAGGAAGGAAAAGTATAGGAGGGGGCATTACGTCAGGCAGCCAGCCTTGGCAAGCGAACGCTCCTTGAAGCCACAGTGGTGGCCCAACACGTGACCTCTTGCGCCGAGATCACGGAGCAAGAGTCGAGATTTGCTGAGACTTTTGGTTCCCAGTAGCTTTGCAGGTAGCTTTTCTTCGGTGCGCGCTCGTTCGGATGCTCTGCCGCGGCTCTGCCTGCAGAGCGGGAACACTAAAACCAACCGCGCGCTTTGACGTGCGATCACGTGTTGGGCCACTACTGGCCCAGCAGATTTCGGCTTCAATCGCGTTGCTGTATGCTCCCTCCTGTTGTTTCCTTCCTCCATGTGGTTACCAGCGTTGTCCGTGGGTAACTCGACTGAGCACTCCAACCACGTAAGACATGCATGCAGTACGTTGAACTGTAATCATAGATAAATGAGAATAATTTTCCTAACGTAACCCACCTCCTCCACTTTCCGTGTCGTAGGAAATAATAGATCTTGTGTGATGAATTTTATAGAAGCTTTAATAAATAGATGGTTAGTCCTGTGTACAGTTTGTGTCATGGACTGGTCATGGGAGATCTAGGTGGCACATATCTAGTTACCAAACAAGCCACGCGACCTGATTTCAGCCAAATCAGATCGTGTCTTCCTGCGTTCTTTTACAGCGAGCAGCGTCCCCTCTTCCATGCATGCCGAACCGAATTTCCAGTTCGTTGTTTAACTTTTTGCCTTCTTCTCTATACCTCATTTTGCATTGGATCTATAGGGAAACCAGCCAAACGTTCACACATAGTTTCTTATATTCGAAAGTTCAGTTTAACCTGGTTCGTTACAACGAGAGTCCACTCTAGTATTAAATATTCGTCATTGCATTTGGTATTCGAAGCCGTTACCGAACATTCGTACACGATGCTGATTGAAAATTTCAGTATTGAAACGATCAATGGTGAATGCCGTCATCTATTTATTTTTTTCCGATTATATGCAACCTATGGTTTCGCTACTATTCTTCCGTGAAAATCATGGCGCATCACGGACAGGCCTAAGAAAGCAGGAACCGCACAAGCTTTAGCGCCAAGTGTGTTGTCCGTCTGCTAGTTCACCTGCCCTTGCGCTCAACATGGTGGGCTCTCTGCTCTAACCGATCATCCACTGTTTGGATCGGACTGCTGGTACGATCGGTTGGGAACTCGGCGCTGACGCCCGTGGTTGTACCTGGGTCGCAAGCCCCAAGGGTAGCGTTGGCCTGGCGGCCTGGGGTACAACTGGAAGCATCCGAAGGTCCCGGCAAAGCATGAGTCGACTGGTAACAACGAAACAACTTGTTTATTTTAACATCGCAAAGAGTTGGCGGTCAGGTTGACCGAAGTAGAGAGACGGGAGAGCACTTCACTCAACAGAAGAAATCGGAGCCCTCCTTTTGGCGTCCGGGGGCAGCTGTTTTTATACTCTCGCAGTTGAGGGCAAGAAGGAACCCCTCAAAAGACGAGCACGTGAATGTACAATGGGCTAATGGTGACGCACACTGTCGTAGCGATGCCGTAGCACCATGTCGAGCACGATCTCGTAGCACCCTGTCGAGCACGATCTCGTAGCACCCTGTTGTAGCGCTGCCGGTCGGGCACAATGACTGTAATGAGAGGATGGTCCCTGCTTTGGCATCGCCTGTTTCGGGCACAATGACTGGAATGAGAGGATGATCCCTGCTTTGGCATCGCCTGTTTCGGGCACAATGGCTGTAATGAGGGGACGATCCCTGCTTTGGCATCGCCTGTTTCGGGCACAATGGCTGTAATGAGGGGACGATCCCTGCTTTGGCATCGCCTGTTTCGGGCACAATGACTGGAATGCGAGGGTGATCCTTTGCGGTCGCATCGCCGCAGTCGCGCCTGGAAACACCTGGCGATGAGTGTTGCGGCGACGACGATCGGGCCAAAATGTCTGCCGCCCTGCCGCAGTCGCGCCGGCAAAACCACGTGTCGCAGGCGAAACGCAACAGACCGCCCCGCCGGGGGAAGGAGATCCCGCTGGACAGGGGACTGCATCCGCTGGCCGGAGGGATGTCGCTCGATGATGCTCATAACCGAAGTCGGGCGTCCCTCGACGTTTCTTGAGCGCAGCGCACAGAGAAGGCCTCGTTCTCTCGTTCAGGTTCGCACGGGACACTGCAAAGTGACTTCGGGAGAGTTCACATTTTTGTTCTCGTTCCCGGCAAGCGTTAGAACTACGCTGAAACTCAACCGCTCAGTCCGCAAGCACGGCACAACCCTCACTAAGCCCTGCCAGGCTCTTTCCCCTTTTTATACCACTGCCTAGTTCCTTACAGTAGTCTAGCATCACTCAGAACGCGTCCACAAATTGAAAAATTGCACTAGAAAGCATATCATCACTTTGAAACACTAAACAAAAGCAATATGTTAAAAAAAATCCTGCCTCAGGAAGAAAAACATCAGTAACCAACAATTTTGAGGCTGATTCCTACGTTAGGGGCTTCGACTTAAGCCATCGGCGTTACCGTTGAGACTCCCCTTTTTGTAACGCACCTCAAAGGAATATTGTTGTAAAGCGAGGCTCCAGCGCAGGAGGCGGCCATTTTTGGGAGAGATGGTCTGCAGCCATTGGAGAGGGCAGTGATCCGTCTCAATGATAAACCTCGAGCCGGCTAGATAGCATGACAATTTCTGAACGGCCCACACGAGACACGCACACTCTTTCTCGGTGGCGCTATACGCCTGCTCACGACTGGACAGCTTACGACTAGCATACAGGACGGGGTGTTCTACTTCTCCATTTTCCCGTTGGCACAGTACAACGCCCATGCCTCGCTCACTAGCATCGCACTGAACAATGAACCCTTTTGTATAGTCTGGCGATCGTAGCACAGGCTGGCTTGTTAGGGCACTCTTTAGGGCGCTAAAAGCTCTTTCCTTTGTCTCGTCCCAGACGACTGTTTGAGGCTCTGTCTTTCTTAGAGCATCCGTCAGGGGAGCCGCGATATCAGAGTACCTAGGGATGTACCTCTGATAGTAGCCGGCGACACCCAAGAACGACCGAATATCGGTCTTTGTGCGCGGTTGCGGAAAGTCTCGCACAGCGGCCACTTTTATTTCAGAGGGGCGGCGACGACCCTGACCAATCACGTGACCGAGGTAGACAACCTCGGCCTGTGCTAACTGGCACTTAGGAGCCTTGACTGTCAAGCCCGCTTCGCGCAGGCGGGTTAGCACTGCCCGCAAGTGTGCCATATGCTCAGACCAGGATGCGGAGAATATCGCTACGTCGTCTAGATACGGTAAAGCGAATTCTTGCTGTCCCCGCAACACTTTATCCATGAGGCTTGAAAAACAGTATGGCGCGTTCTTCAAACCAAAACTCAACACTTTAGGACGGAATGTTCCCATTGGTGAAATGAACGCTGCATACCTACTAGCCTCTTCTGTAAGTGGAACCTGCCAATAACCCCTGACAAGATCTAGGGTGGAAATAAACTGAGCGCTACTAACTTTCTCAAGGCGCTCCTCGATGTTAGGGATCGGATAAATTTGATCCTTAGTGATGGAATTAAGCCTGCGGTAGTCGACGCAAGGACGAGGTTCCTTGCCCGGTACCTCAACTAAAATCAAAGGGGAGGTATAATCACTCTCACCTGCCTCAATAACACCGAGCTGTAGCATTTTCTTTACCTCAGCCTCCATAATATCGCTCTGGCGGGGTGACACCCGATACGCCTTGGATCGTACTGGCTCTGGGGAGGTAAGTTCTATATCATGAGTAAGTACCGAAGTCCTACCAGGCCTCTCAGAGAACAGACCTTGAAACTCTTGTAATAGCTGGTGTAGTTCGGTTTTCTGCTCAGGCGACAGCGGTGCTTTACTGATAAGGTCACTAATGACTTGACCGGTGTCTTCCCTGTTCGTCACTGAGCCTAGTCCCGGAAGCTCGACCGGAAGCTCTTCAGGAACGTTTACCATCATGCACACCACTGCTTCCCTTTGTCTATAAGGTTTGAGCAGATTACAGTGGTAAACGTGCTGTGCTTTCCGCTTTCCTGGCAGACTTACCACGTAGTTAACGTCCGACAGTTTCTGAACAATTCGCGCTGGGCCCTCCCACTGCACGTCTAGTTTGTTGTTTAGCGATGTGCGCAATATCATGACCTCATCGCCAACCTCAAAACGACGGGCCTTGGCTGTCCGATCATAATAAACCTTGGCCCTCTGCTGGGCCTTTGTCATTGCTTCACCTGACAACTCCTGTGCCCTTCTTAAGCGTTCGAGGAGCTTAAGCACGTACTCCACCACGACTGGGTCGTCGCCCCTACCTTCCCACGATTCTCGAAGCATGCGAAGCGGAGATCGAAGCGAGCGACCGTACACCAGTTCAGCTGGCGAAAACCCCGTAGCTGCATGCGGCGCGGTCCTTAAAGCAAACATCGCCCCAGGCAGACACAGCTCCCAGTCAGTTTGATGTTCAAAACACAACGCTCTCAACACGCGCTTCATGACGGAGTGGAGCTTCTCAACGGAATTCGACTGTGGGTGGTACACTGAGCTGTGTAACAGCTTTACCCCACACCTTTCGAGAAAAGTTGTCGTCAAAGCGCTTGTAAACACTGTGCCCTGATCTGATTGGATTTCCGCAGGGAAACCAACTCGCGCAAATATGGACAGTAGTGCATTAACTATCTCAACTGAGCTGAGTTCTTTAAGCGGCACTGCTTCAGGGAACTTTGTCGCTGGGCAGATCACAGTCAAAATGTGTCTGTACCCCGTGGCTGTTACCGGCAGAGGTCCCACAGTATCAATAACGAGCCGTCTAAAAGGCTCCGTAATGATAGGTACCAATTTCAACGGCGCCCTCGATTTGTCCCCTGGTTTGCCCACCCGCTGACAAGTGTCACATGTCCTCACGAAATGGTCTGCGTCCCGAAAACACCCTGGCCAATAGTACTCTTGCAAGAGACGGTCCTTAGTTTTCTTAACTCCTAGGTGTCCGGACCACGAACCCCCGTGTGACAAGCGCAACAGATCCTGACGATAGCATTGAGGCACGATCAGCTGATCGAACTCCACTCCTCGGCGGTCTAGATACTTCCGGTACAGGACTCCACCTCTTTCCACAAAACGCGCAGTTTTCCTGGCGATACCTTCTTTGACATTGCAGCGCACGTTTTCCAGGCTGCCATCCTTCTTTTGCTCGGCTATCAAAGCCGTCCGGCTGACTTTTAGCAACCTATCAAGTCCGTCTGACGTAGGCGCGATGAGCAAATCAGTAGATAGGTCTTCTATCTTTCCCGCGTCGGGCGTTTCCTCTCCAGTATCTGGCGCCTTTAACGCTACAGACTCAATTTTATTCAGTTCGGGCGTGCTCTGAATATCAGCTTGCTGCGCCTCTGACCCTTTTTCGTTGTTTGATAACGTCGGCCCCGCAACTACCGCCTTTGCAGCGAGCTCCCGAACCTTCGATCTGGTTAAGGCCTGAACACTAGCTTCACCAAACAAAAGCCCCTTCTCGCGCAGGAGGTGATCGGACCTGTTTGAAAATAGGTACGGGTACTGGGGTGGCAGCATAGATGACACTGCCGCCTCTGTCTCAAGCGCTCCGAAAGGTCCTTCAATAAGCACCTTTGCTACTGGCAGACACACGCTATGAGCTTCTACGGCTTGCTTGATCCACGCGCACTCGCCCGTGAACATATGGGGTTCTACGTAAGATGGGTGAACTACATCCATCGTAGCTGCGGAATCGCGAAGCACTCGGCACTCTTTCCCGTTCACGAGGAGGTCTCGCATGTAAGGCTCGAGAAGCTTCATGTTCTCGTCAGTGCTGCCTATTGAAAAAAACACAACTTTTGGTGTTGTTTCCGGACACTGCGCCGAAAAGTGACCCGGCTTCTGGCACGTATAACAAACGCCCGCTCGCCTCATCTCGAACCGCTTTCTGCGTTCGGCTTCGGCTGCCGCCGTCTCCTTAGGTTCGGTCGCACTGCTTCCACTCGCATCCGCACTACGCGTGTTCCCCTTTGCTCTCATGGGTGTGAACTTCGGCCTCTCGAACTTCGAGCCAAATTCACCCTTTTGACCATCCTTAGCTCCGCGAGCCCGACGCGTCACAAACTCCTCGGCTAGCTCAGCGGCTTTAGCCACCGTACAAACGTCTGGCCTATCCAAGACCCAGTATCGCACGTTCTCCGGTAACCGACTATAAAACTGTTCTAGCCCGAAGCACTGCAGAACTTTATCGTGGTCACCAAACGCTTTCTCTTCTTTGAGCCACTCCTGCATGTTCGACATAAGCCTATACGCAAACTCTGTATATGACTCACTTTTGCCTTTCTCATTTTCCCGAAACTTCCGACGGAACGCCTCCGCAGACAGCCGGTACTTTTTTAGCAGACTCGATTTTACTTTGTCGAAATCCTCTGCCTCCTCTCTATCCAAGCGAGCGACTACGTCGGCCGCCTCGCCGGGTAACAAAGTGAGCAAGCGCTGTGGCCACGTTTCCCGAGAGAACCCCTGCTTCTCGCACGTTCGCTCAAAGTTAACCAGGAACAAACCAATGTCCTCTCCAAGCTTAAACGGCCGCATCAGGTCAGTCATTTTGAACAATACTCGTTCTCCTGCACCGTGTGCCTGACTTCCATTACGAGCGCGTTCCATCTCTACCTCGAGACGCTTCATTTCCAAAGCGTGTTCGCGCTCTTCTTTTTCTTTCTGTTCTTTAAGTTCACGCTCTTCTTTTTCTTTCTGTTCTTTAAGTTCGCGCTCCTGTCTTTTTGACCTCTCCTCAATAGTCTCAAGGCATTCCGACAGCTCGTCATCCTCAGCCTCTAACTCAAGAATAGCCTTTAGCAGTTCAGGTTTTCTTAGTTTGTCTGAGACATCCAGACCCAACTCTCTTGCAAGCTCCAACAATTTCGGTTTGCGCAACGACTTCAAATCCATGGCTGCTCTGAATGCTGCTTTCTCTACTGCTTACTATTGTCTTGCCGCAAACTAACCCGGCAGCAACGACAACCACAATTACCAGCTCTGTTTCTGACACTAACAAAAGCCTGGCAAAGCTCAGAAGAAGAAAGTCCCGCACTCACCAAACCTCGCAGGCAGGAATTCCGCGCAGTCGTTCCGCTGCAGGCAACCAGTCGTCACACAGGGCTCGTTGCACTGCTCCCGGATCGTCGTTGAGCTGCTCAGCATACCGTCAACTGCATCTCTTCGCTGCTGGCCTCCGTTGTCGCGATCTCACCGCTGGCAGACAGTTGTTTGAAGTCGTAGGCGATCCCACCGCTGCCACCAGATGTTTGGATCGGACTGCTGGTACGATCGGTTGGGAACTCGGCGCTGACGCCCGTGGTTGTACCTGGGTCGCAAGCCCCAAGGGTAGCGTTGGCCTGGCGGCCTGGGGTACAACTGGAAGCATCCGAAGGTCCCGGCAAAGCATGAGTCGACTGGTAACAACGAAACAACTTGTTTATTTTAACATCGCAAAGAGTTGGCGGTCAGGTTGACCGAAGTAGAGAGACGGGAGAGCACTTCACTCAACAGAAGAAATCGGAGCCCTCCTTTTGGCGTCCGGGGGCAGCTGTTTTTATACTCTCGCAGTTGAGGGCAAGAAGGAACCCCTCAAAAGACGAGCACGTGAATGTACAATGGGCTAATGGTGACGCACACTGTCGTAGCGATGCCGTAGCACCATGTCGAGCACGATCTCGTAGCACCCTGTCGAGCACGATCTCGTAGCACCCTGTTGTAGCGCTGCCGGTCGGGCACAATGACTGTAATGAGAGGATGGTCCCTGCTTTGGCATCGCCTGTTTCGGGCACAATGACTGGAATGAGAGGATGATCCCTGCTTTGGCATCGCCTGTTTCGGGCACAATGGCTGTAATGAGGGGACGATCCCTGCTTTGGCATCGCCTGTTTCGGGCACAATGGCTGTAATGAGGGGACGATCCCTGCTTTGGCATCGCCTGTTTCGGGCACAATGACTGGAATGCGAGGGTGATCCTTTGCGGTCGCATCGCCGCAGTCGCGCCTGGAAACACCTGGCGATGAGTGTTGCGGCGACGACGATCGGGCCAAAATGTCTGCCGCCCTGCCGCAGTCGCGCCGGCAAAACCACGTGTCGCAGGCGAAACGCAACACCACGTGCTCGAATGGCAACATTGGTAACGTCTCCGTTAGAAGAGGTACCTGTACAATTGCGTTGCGCATTAGATGCCGTAAAGCGAAGATGTCGTAAACAAAAATGGAAATAAATAAAAACTACGCCGATCCGCGAAACGCTTGTGTGATGTAGACGCTCGTGTTATAACGTTAAATGTGTTTTGACGTTGTGTGACGTTACGTTATTGTAGATGCCATATATTACGTTATGTCGATGTCGGTTCTGTGTCGATGTCATGCGCGCAATCACTGCTCGATTGCTTGTGTTGAAGCGGCAAAGGAGAATGAATTGATAAGGTCGCGAAACATTCTGAAGCAAATAAAGCAAACAAGCAAACAAACAAAAAAGAAACAAAGAATAAGGACAGGAAAGACCGTCTCCATTGTCCTTTTCTTGCTTCCTGTTGTTTTCGCGTCCTAATGGCACCGTAGGGCGTACGAACGAACCAGCCCAGCAACACATGGCGATGAGAATTGTGGTCACGCACCCGTCTGATCGTGTCCCGAACGACCACCGCGGGTTCGAGCGCTCCGAGCCTCCATGCCAGCGTCATGGGCGTGGAGCCAGCGTCAGCGCTCGCTCCACGCCCGGCCGGTCCCAGCTAGGGAAAGGCGAGACTCGCGCCTTTCCCTAGGAGACCCTAGGAGGAGACCCTAGGAGGAGCTCTCTGGAAAGAACAAGAAGACAGTTATTATTCTGCGTTTCAACAGCAGAGAGAGAGTTAGCAATAACATCCGATCTGGAACCTAATTAGTAGTTATTACACAAACTGGCCAAATGGTCGCCTCTAACGGAGCACTTCGAGGGAGAGAACAAGGAGCCGAATGACAGTGCTTCTGCGATCCACTGCCGCCCCGTCCAGGCAGGGAAGCGAGGGACGCGGCGTTCTCGGGAACGCAATGGCGTCGCGCAGCTGTATGCAGCGAGTGCCCGATATTCCCGCAGAGTGAATCGAGTTGTCGTCTGAAATTCCTCGAACGAAGTGAATTACTGCCACGGTTTCAGATATCCATACACTTGACGGCTTCAATCACGCTCTAGGTATACGCGGAGGCACTGTTGGTGTCGCGGTGCAGGCAGGAGTGGAAGTAGATGCAGGAAGAAATCCTACTAAGTCTAGTTCACACAGCACAGTTCTTCTAAAAAAATTAAATACTAAAAGTTGATCGGTTATATAATCTGAAGCTAGCTGCATACATACACGGCGAAATACAGAAAAAAAAATGAGTCTGCCATTTGTAGGCGCATACTTATCGAATAGTGAAGCGATGCAAACAGAGATATAGCCGCTTTCAATTTACCATCTGTAGAACAAGATAGGGAACTAAACAACTTAAGTACCTATAACCTGCGTTTTTCAATCAACGCCAACAAGTTGTAGTTAATGTGAAAGAACGCATGTGGACTTCTTGCTTCCAAAATGTTGTTAAATCTTATCGGTTGTTCTGTACACCTGCATATACAATACGTATGTCTTCAAGCATCATTTGGAATACAATGTCTCTAACAAAAAATTGTGTGTGTTATAAAATGACACTTATCTGCTGTACCAAATTTTTTCCCGTACAGTGCACCCGCTATTTGCTGTGTAATTTTATATACAATGTTCACGCTACTATTGAACAGTGCATAGGTTGTAGAATCTTCCTCAGGCACTTCTTTTTTTGGCTTTAGACGTACCTTCCCCCCACCTGTAATGTGTCGGAAACGATGAAAATGAAATGAATATGAAAATTTAATGAAATGCAAGTAGGCGCGGGTGCATCGAGACGTACGAAACGCAACGCTTGACGTTCAGACGTTATCTACCGTTCAGCAAAGCTACAAACGACGCTAATTCGTGTGCACGCGTTCATAGTTTTCTAGCTTCAGGTCTTTAACAGGGAACAAAACGAATGAATACAAGGATGGCACAACCGATTGCACGAAAGCGCAAGCTACCGAGTGACATTGTTCAAGCGAAGCGAATGTTTATATGTGGGGATAGATAGGTGACGCGAACGTACACGGCTACACCAGCTACGGCACAAAAAGTTCACAAATACAGCAGCGCCTTCGACTTCCTGCCGTTCCCCAAACAGGTATAACGGAACGTTACATATACACACACAGACTTCTGAACTGCAGTAGGGCGCCACTACAAAGGACAGGAAAAAATAAACAAATTAAACCAAAACATTTTTATCGAAAGTTCCCAGGTGTCCTTAGCTATCGCCTAAGAGACGAGAAGGCGAAAGCCTTTTAAAGCCTACTGTAATTCACCTTAATCCACCTTAGTCCACCTTAAGCCACCTTAATCCTCCTAATACACTTTAGTCCACCTTAATCGATCTTAATCTACCTTAACGCAGTCTAATCCAGCTTAATACAACCACTGATCAATCATTGATTAACTTTGATAATCATTAATCATATATTATGCATGGCTGGACATGCTTCAGGATCCAGGCAATAAAGGCGCTGGTTTTTAAATTCTGCCGAATTCCATTGGAGGATCGTATGACCAGGTTTCACGACATCACGACACACAACCAATTACCAAGACGCATATACCCATTCCCTCACGCTAGGTTAGACAGGACGCAAGCAGTACACTTCATACAATCACAAATGGACTCTTACAGAAACCCCACACTCATGCACGCCATGTATCCAGACAAGTACACTACAAACAGATGCACATAGTGTGGCGAGGTTGCCACACTAAATCCCATGTTATAGGAGTGTCGGGACTTAACAAGCAAGTCGGGCAGTGCCGACCCCTCCGTCTCTTCCACCGCCAGCCTCCGCTCGCACTGGAAGACCGCACTGCTCAGCTCGAACGTGACAGAACAACTCTGGGCCGTCCAGCGAGCCGAGGAAGCCTCTTCGAGACAAGGTCTCGGAACCGCGTCCGCGGCGGGTGCCCAGACCCACTAAAAGGACGCCGGACTCAAATCTTGTTGATTTGAAAATAAAAGTTTACGCTCCATTGGGCGCGCGAGCAAGCTCGCGGAGCTTTCCCGCTGCGTCTGTTCTTGACAGCGGGATAGCAACGCAATCGGCCCTGTTATGTGAAGTTCGAGCGGCTGCGCCTGCTTGCTCCTTTCCAAGGATGCCACAATGACTTGGCAACCATTGGAATACGATGTCGTGTCCTGTCTCAACTGCCCGACGCTAAATTTTCAGTGTGTCCGCGACAAGTCGCTCGTGGGGTCCACGGCGTAATGCAGAGAGCAAGTGTATGAAGCTGCAATGCAGTAAGTAATGTTGGCTAAGGCATCGCGAAAGGAGGAATTATCACTGAAGGAAATGATTGCGGGAAGGTCGTTCCACTGTACGCATACCGCGTTCATACCACGTTCCACGTGGTATGAATGACTGGAAAAGTGCATCTGTGATTCAAGAAGGGACATCGAGGAAACAATGTTTGCGGGAAGGTCGTTCCACTGTAGTTATGTACGTGGCGTGAATGACTGGGAAAAGGCATCTGTGCTTCAAGAAGCATAACCTTGTAGATGCATAACCTTGTAAGGGGGTGATTGATGCGACGAGATACGAGTGGGGAGTACAAATGAATGCATAATACAATTCATCATGGTGAAAAAGTTTACGAAATAATGGCCAACTGGAAACTTCACGTCTAGCTGCAAGAGATGGAAGAGAAAAGATAGCTTTCATAGCCGTTACGCTGGTAGTTCTGTTATAATTCGAGAAAATGAAATGGGCAGAGTTGTTCTGAGCTAGCTCCAATGTGTTAAATAAGTTTGTGTTAATATGTTATTAATAATATGTTATTTAAGTAATATACTTAGGTGGTGTTCGGTGTCTTTAGATACGCGCATAACATTACATTTGTTAATCTTTACTTCCATGAGCATAGACTACACTAAGATATATTATTTAGGTCGCACTGTGAAGGAAGGCCGTTAGTATACAGGGCGAGCATATTTAAGATTTATGGATTTTTTAGAAGTCAGCTCTTGCAGAAAACATAATTCTAGTCCTTGAGATGGATTCCTCAGAGATTACTCAGATTACTTGCTTGAGAAATCGAAACAAATGCTCGACTAATTAAGACAAATTCAGTAATTATCTTTTGAATTATTTACTTTACGGCATATATAGCAGTTTACGAATTGTAACCGGTGAGCTTGCAACATCTATCTATCTATCTATCTATCTATCTATCTATCTATCTATCTATCTATCTATCTATCTATCTATCTGTCTGTCTGTCTGTCTGTCTGTCTGTCTGTCTGTCTGTCTGTCTGTCTGTCTGTCTATCTATCTATCTATCTATCTATCTATCTATCTATCTATCTATCTATCTATCTATCTATCTATCAAGCGTCTCGTAGCTTTCTCCTGCGGAAAAGAGGGAGAAACCCGACAACGCTGCCGCTGAGTGTGTCCGAGCGTGCACACGATGGATGGCGCCGGGCGGTGGCCGTCCTTGGGGCGCGGCAGCGCCAACACGCTCTCCAGGGTCACGCTTCGTAGAGGATGTGGCGCGGCGGCCCAGGAAGACGTCGAGGTACACGGCAGCTGCATTACGTCTCCGCGACACGCGTCAGACCTTTCCCTCCTCCCCCCTCCACCTAGGACGAGGCGTCAGCCGCTGTGAGGAAGCGAGCACGGACTCGCAAGAATAAAAAAGAGCGCGCGTCCGCGCTAAGCAGCCGACGCCGCGCCTTTCAACTCTCCGGCGGGCGCCTTGGGGTCGTTCCTCGGAGTGCAGCCCGTATTACGAAAATAGCGCCGTCGGTCACGGCCCTCTGCGTTGTCAGTGCGTTGCCGGCGGTCACGAGGCGCTTTATGGGCGGAACGCTTTTCGCCGAAGTGCGTGCAGTTCGCTTCGCGCGTTATCGGGATAATCGGTGGTGTTACGACTTTGAGGTGGTCCCGTAGCGCTCGTCACCCGTTTCGTGACAGAGCGTTGGTAGCGAAGACTCCGAGTCAGGCGTCGGTGAGAATAACAAAAGGGACTTTATACACTATATACAGGTCATTATACAGGACATGAAGGGATCGGCACTGGGGCCGAGAGCTCACAGCAAACGCGACTGTTCTCGCACGGCGACGTCCGGCGAAAACGCGTGACACATCTCACTCCAGTCGAGAGCGGCACTCTGCTCCCGGTGGGTCGGCGGATCCGGTTTTCCAGGCGGCGCGCCGCGGCTTATAAGCCCCCAGAAACCATTGTCACTCAAACGGCCCAATACAAAGTGAGCACTCGACGGTCGTCGGAGGGGGTCCAACCAGCGACCACGCTCGCCACCCCGTTCCAAACTGGCGGGCGCGGTGACCTCCAGGGAAGGGGATGTACGGCGCCGGGCTGTCTGGCACTTGGCGACACGTTTGAACATGTTGCCCGCCGATGCTTCTCCGGAGGACACCACTGCCTGACGGCTTAGCATCTTGACTTGTCAAGGGAGAATTAGGGCGCTGTGCCTTTCGGCGCAGCCCCGGGTTTGTCCAAAGGGCGCTCGCAGGAAAATTCTCCATCTTGCGGATTCGGAATCCGGGCTTGTGGTAATGGCACAACAGCATCCCCGCCCTCAGATAAGGCGCCGGGAAGACGAGCTGCCTCCACGTGGCTCGGATGCCAGGCGCGCACGTTCGTCAGGCTCGTCCAAGTTTACGTCCAGTGTCGGGACGCCAGGTCACTTCACGTGCCCAGGTCCCACTCGCCAGGACAGGAGCTCGGCTCACCGCGTTGTCGCCAAGGCACCTCAACCAGCTCCGCTCGGGTCGTTCCTAAGCCCTTGCTTCTCGCCACTGGTCCCGGTGAGTCGTTCTGCAGCTTGCAAAACCGACCGGCAAAAGGCAACACCCAACACGAACAAGTGCCCTCTGTCTCCCGTCAAACACCAGACAAGGCTATAATCCAAATCAACCTAACTGAATTGCTATCCCCCTTTTTGCTCCCGCTGCAACAAGAGGCAGGTGTACGATCTAGTATACAAGGCTCAAACAACCCTTTTTCAAATGAACAACACACCAAAGATCAGGGACAATTAATAATCAGCAATAACAATGACAAATAGAATGGTCCCCTTGAAATCACTTGGACCGAAAACATACTACTGAGGAAGCCAATGAGGTCATTCATTTTTCCCCCGATCTCCCTGTGAACAGGACAGGTCGTCGCGAAGCAAGAGAAGGTAAGTAACGAGTAGGAACGAGTAGGCCACTGAAAGAAGCGAGGCCTAGAATGCACGACTTAGAGCGTCAGCGTTCGCGTTCAACCTTCCCTTCTTATAACGGACAACGAGGCTGTGCTGCTGGAGGGTCATGCTCCATCTCAGCAAACGGCCGCTTTTAGAGGACATGCTACTTAACCAAGTTAGAGGGCAATGGTCTGTTTCCACAACAAACTTAGAACCGGAGACATAACAAGCCAGCTTCTGAACGGCCCACACAACGCAGGCGCACTCTTTCTCAGAGGTACTGTATGCCTCTTCTCTACAACTTAGTTTGCGACTTAAATACAAAATTGGTCGTTCATGACCACTAGCATCTTCTTGGCATAGTACCGCTCCCATGCCGCGATCACTCGCGTCGCATTGAATGATGAAACCTTTCGAAAAGTCTGGTGCCGTCAGAACCGGCTTATGGCTTAATGCTCGCTTCAGCATTTGGAACGCATTTTCTTTCTTTGAGTCCCACGTCACCTTAACGGGCTCCGACTTCCGAAGTGCGTCGGTTAGCGGGCTGGCAAGGTCAGAGTAGTCTCTCACATAGTGTTGGTAATATCCAGCTAAACCTAAAAAGGCCCGTATATCCGTCTTCGTGGTTGGCCGGGGATAGTTCAAAATAGCAGCTACCTTGATGTCGGACGGTCTACGCCGGCCGCGCCCCACCACATGGCCCAAATAAGTCACTTCACCGCAACCTAGGTGACATTTAGCTGGTTTCACAGTAAGACCTGTCTCTTTCAACTGGCTCAACACGACTCGCAAGTGCTCCAGATGTGATTCCCAAGTGTCCGAAAATATGGCAACATCATCGAGGTACGGCAATGCGAACTCGCCTAAACCATGAAGCACTCTGTCCATCAGGCTAGAGAAACAATACGGCGCGTTTTTGAGGCCGAAGCTCAACATGAGTGGCCGGAACGTTCCAAGCGGGGAAACGAAGGCGGCATAGCGGCTAGCTCGTTCCGTAAGGGGTACTTGCCAATAGCCTCGCACGAGATCCAGGGTAGATATATAATTTGCCTTCGACACTGTCTCTACCCTTTCTTCCAGGTTCGGTATCGGATATGTCTGATCTCGGTTTATCGCGTTCAGACGCCGATAATCGACACATGGCCTAGGATCTTTTCCTGGAGCCTGGACTAGTATCAAGGGCGACGTGTAGTCGCTCTCACTTGGTACTATAACCCCCAAGTCACGCATGCGCTGAATCTCCTCAGCCATGATTTTTTTCTGCACGGGCGAACAACGGTACGGTTTACTGCGGATCGGTTGATCAGAGGTTAACTCGATGTCATGCTCTAGGACCGTTGTTCTTCCGGGACGGTTCGAAAAAACCTCCCTAAACTCTGAAATGATTCCCTTTAAGTCCTCCTTTTGGGCGGCACTTAGACGCGCTTCCAACGTCAGCTGTTCCACCATTAGCTCTAAACCACATACCTTCATATCAGCCGTCGTCAGGATTTCGGCCCCTTCCTCATCGTCAGCATTTATCGTCATGCTTATAATCGCGCGACGCTGAATGTAGGGTTTCATCAAGTTACTGTGGTAAATTTTGTTGTGCCGTTTCCCTAATTTAACTTCGTAGTTGGTATCGGAAAGCTTAGTTACAACCTTTGCGGGCCCCTCCCAATGAACCTCGAGCTTGTTTTTTTTCGACGGTCGCAGCAACATCACTTGGCTACCTTCTTCGAAGGTGCGTTTTTTTGCTGACTTGTCGTAGTATTCCTTTGACAAGGTTTTCGCCGCCTTCATGTGGCTCTCTACAATATCTTTGGTTTTCCCGAGCCTCTGGAGGAGGTCAAGGACGTACGAGACTACATTTGGGTCGTCGTCACTGCCTTCCCAAGACTCTCGCAGCATGCGCAACGGAGTTCTTAGGCTCCGGCCATATACAAGCTCCGCGGGACTAAAGCCGGTGCTCTCATGGGGAGCCGATCTCAAGGCGAACATAGCGGTGGGAATGCAGGCCTCCCAGTCACAGTGACGCTCAAAGCACAGGGCTCTCAATATTCGCTTCAGCACCGAGTGCATACGCTCTACGGGGTTAGATTGCGGGTGATGGATGGAACTGTGCACTACCTTAATGCCGCATCTTTCCAAAAAAGTAGAAGTTAGGCAGCTGGTGAAGACGCTGCCATTGTCGCACTGAATCTCGGAAGGGAACCCGACGCGTGCGAATATTGAGAGCAGAGCGTCCACGACCTGGGAGGAATTTAGCTCCTTAAGAGGTACTGCCTCGGGGAACTTGGTCGCGACACACAGGGCGGTCAGAACATACCTACAACCGTTCGTTGATTCTGGCAGAGGGCCTACAATATCGATTACTAGTCGCCGAAAAGGTTCGGATATGACTGGCACCAACTTCATCGGTGCCTTCCACTTGTCAGTGGATTTGCCGATTCTCTGGCAGGTGTCGCAAGAGCGCACGAATTGTTCGACATCCTTCCAACAATACGGCCAATAAAACTCCTGAGCCATTCTAGCCTTGGTCTTTTTCAAGCCTAGATGCCCTGCCCACGCGTTTTCGTGCGCGAGTGCCAGTAACTGTCGGCGATATTTCCGAGGAATAAGAAGCTGTTCATATTTGCGACCCTGCTTATCCGTGTAGCGGCGGTACAATAAGCCAGACTCCTCGTAAAATGAAACCCTCTTTTTTTTCACTCCCAGTTTGACGCTCTTCATCAGATCGGCTATTGAACAGTCTTCCTTTTGCTCGCGAATCAGAGTTTCTCTTTCAACTGCAGCTAGCTCCTGCCAGCTGGCGGAAACCGGAGCGAGTATGGAGCATGCGTCGCCTAACTGCGGCGTCGTGTCCATATCGCGGCTAGCACGGAACGCGTCACTCCCAGTCACTTCCAGGACACGCTCGACCAGGCTAGCCTCCGCGCTCTGCCTCTCCCGTGCCTGCTCGCCACTCAAGTCACCTTGATCAGTCCGTGTGCCGCACCTCTGTTCGCTCACCGACTCAAAGTCAAGTTCCCTCGACAGCTGGCGCGCTTTGGATCGCGTGAGGGCCATGTAAGCCACGTCGGCAAAGAATGACTTGCCCTGATCCTTCAGCAGCTGTTCCGAGCTATTTGAGAAGAGGTAGGGAAAGTGCTCCGGGAGGGCGGCAGACACAGCGGCTTCTGTGTTAAGTTTCCCAAACTCTCCTTCAATGATAACCGTTGCGATCGGTAAACAGACACTCTCCTCCTCGGCCACTTGCCGTATCCAAGCGCACTCTCCCGTAAAATCATTCGAGGAGACGAAAGACGGGTGGACAACGTCCATAGTTGCTGCAGAGTCCCGAAGTGCTCGGCACTTCTTGCCGTTTACCTTAATTTCCCGCATATATGGCTCCAAGAGTCGTATGTTTTTGTTAGTTTCCCGTATTGTTGCAAAAGCAATTTTCTTTGGGCAGCTCGCAGCGATGTGCCCTTGCTTTTTGCAATTGTAGCAAGTTAACGGCTTCCGTTTTTCAAAAGAACGCGTCGTATCGTTTCGCTGCTTGGGACCATCGTTAGCATTCTGAGATGTATTCTGTCCTTCCCTTACAGTTTCTTTGGTAAGGGACTCGTCTTTCCGAAACTGGCGACGCGTGATTTGCTTCCGTTCGTCGGGCTTCCCGGAAAACCCATCTCTCCTATCTGCTTTTTCTACGCGCACTGCCTTGCTGTGCAAGCTGCGGCGGGTGTAATACTCTTCCGCTAACTCTGCTGCCTTGTTTAGCTTAACCTCCTTTAGCCTATCTTGCAGCCAGAGCCTGACATCCTCATCAATGCAACGGTAGAACTGCTCCAACGCGATGCATTCGACGATTTTGTCGCGGTCGTCGTAAACCTCTTCGCCCTTCAGCCATTCCACCAGATCGGCTTTTAGACGAAACGCGAAGTCAACATTCGACTCCTTGCCCTTTTTTGCATACCGGAACCTCTGCCGGAAAGCTTCGGGCGACAATTTGTACTTCCGCAGTAGCGCTTCCTTCACATCACTGTAGCTCTCAAACGCCTCTTTCGATAAGCAAGTTATTACGTCTGATGCCTCCCCAGGAAGCAAGGCTAACAGATTCTGTGCCCAGAGGGATCGCTCAATGCTATTCCGTTCGCACACGTGCTCAAATTTCACGAGGTATTTGGCCATATCCTCTCCGACGACAAAGGGTGGAAGTTGATCGCGTATTCTTGGAACATTAGAAGTGAGACCAGGCGCGGGCGAGTTATTTCGGATCTCCAACTCTTTCATTTTAAGCTCGTGCTCGCGACGTTCTCTCTCTCTCCTTTCCTCCTTTTCCTCCTCGCGACGTTCCTTTTCTCTCCTTTCCTGCTCGCAACGTTCCTTCTCCTCCCTTTCCCGACGTTCATTGATACCCGCCAAGGCCTCTGCGGCTTCCTCAGCCGTTACGTCCCCAGTTTTCATGACCTCAAGGATCGCATTCTTTCTTTTGGTTGGGCCCAACTCAATGCCCAACTCCTCACAAATTTCGAGAAGTTCCTTCACCTTGTACTTCTCCATCGTTCACACTGTCCTCCTGCTGTTTACCCTTTTTGAATATACCTGCCGTACGCTACTATAATGCTACTAGTAAGACATATGCAAGTATTTCACACACTGCCCTGTTTACCCCCTCAGCATCCCCTGGTTTTCAAAACACTCTTACTAGGCTTGAAACACACAAGGTTATCACAATGCAACACCAAATCCTTCCCTAAGCTACTATAACCTGTGTCAGAGAAAGTCTGGTGTTTGAGGTAAACTTCAGGCACTCACCGCGCCGAGGTAGCTGATGCCGGTCAATCCCGTAGCTGCCATCCACTGTTACGACTTTGAGGTGGTCCCGTAGCGCTCGTCACCCGTTTCGTGACAGAGCGTTGGTAGCGAAGACTCCGAGTCAGGCGTCGGTGAGAATAACAAAAGGGACTTTATACACTATATACAGGTCATTATACAGGACATGAAGGGATCGGCACTGGGGCCGAGAGCTCACAGCAAACGCGACTGTTCTCGCACGGCGACGTCCGGCGAAAACGCGTGACACATCTCACTCCAGTCGAGAGCGGCACTGTGCTCCCGGTGGGTCGGCGGATCCGGTTTTCCAGGCGGCGCGCCGCGGCTTATAAGCCCCCAGAAACCATTGTCACTCAAACGGCCCAATACAAAGTGAGCACTCGACGGTCGTCGGAGGGGGTCCAACCAGCGACCACGCTCGCCACCCCGTTCCAAACTGGCGGGCGCGGTGACCTCCAGGGAAGGGGATGTACGGCGCCGGGCTGTCTGGCACTTGGCGACACGTTTGAACATGTTGCCCGCCGATGCTTCTCCGGAGGACACCACTGCCTGACGGCTCAGCATCTTGACTTGTCAAGGGAGAATTAGGGCGCTGTGCCTTTCGGCGCAGCCCCGGGTTTGTCCAAAGGGCGCTCGCAGGAAAATTCTCCATCTTGCGGATTCGGAATCCGGGCTTGTGGTAATGGCACAACAGTGGCACACCGCTGTGTTTATTTTTGCGCCCGCCTAAGGAGAAGCTTGGTCAGTCGAGAGACGCTGCGGCACTCCGACTTCTTTTCGAACTCGTTGGCACGTCGCTCTGACGCGCTTGGGTAAGAGGTCCTCCCGACGAGGCGAAATGGGGCCCGTCGGTGGGAATTATGCAAACTTGCCTTCAGAGAGGGTCCTATAGTGCATTGTAAACACGGTCGCTTCTCGAGCATTGCGGTGACTGTTGCCGCGAGCGAATCTCGCGCCACAAATCCATACTTCTTCGACGGGACACTCGTCCACTAAGCTTCCCGTGGGCAGGACCGAGCCCTCCCTCGTGATCTCGCTCGGGTGGAGCAAGGCTCTCTACGGAGGTTTTGGGTCGGAGATGCCCTTACAACTTCCGAAGCCTGAGCCTAAGGCCGAGTATACCGGAAGACTCTGTGAAGTGCCCAAAGCTATCGACCCGCACGTCTGCAAAGGGTGGTCGACAACTCCTGTGGCTATCTACGTCCAGGGACAAGGGCCACGAGAGCAAGAGCGCTTCTATAGGTGTCGGCGTACGGATGGACTATGAACGGTTAACTACGGTCGATAACGTAAACAGTTCTTTCGCGGAGAAGCACAGCACGCATTTACTTAACAATTACATGCCGTGTGGCAACCAGAGCGAGCAAAAAAAATAAAGAAAGAAAAGAAGGAAAATCTTCGAAGAAGAGAGACAGAGAGAGAGAGAGAGAGCTTTATTAAATATCCTTGCTGGGGTCAAGGGAGGCGGGGGCCGGGAGACCAGCCCCACCGGAGCTCCCCTTCCTCAGGTTGCGGCAAGACCGTGAGTCTTGACGGCGTCGTCGAGAACGAAACCGCTCACGACGCTGCCCGAAGATGAGAAGAACGCCAAAAAAAGCAACACGCCGATGTTATAACTTCACACCTAATTCAGATGAGGCCGCCTATAGGTAGGCGGGGTTGTCATTTCGGACGTGCGTTGTTCGGCCACATTTCTTTGTCCGAAGTGGCTGATTGGGTTCTCACGTAACGTGGCCAGTATCGTTCCGACATTTGTTTCTCCGCCCTTTACGTTGGACTTTCTCTCTTTAGTTTCCTACTTTCCCTTGCCATGGAGCACTTCAGGTGAGACAGTTGCGATATCACTTGTCGTTCCTCTTCCATTTTACTTTTTTGAACCTTCACAGCAACAACAGCAACAACAACAATGAAAGTGCAGCGTCACGTTTGTAGCTTGCCACTTCTGCGTATATCTCCTTGCACGGCGTTCAACTATAACATTCAAAAGAGACCACTTTGTGCTCTTTTAAATGGCCGATTTGCAAACGTATTCGCTTAACCCACATAAAGCGAGAACGGTGGGTCTGAAGCTTCGCCTTAACAATTGAGCCACATGGCCCTAAAGGAGCACTCAAAGCAACAACAAAGGAACCCGGCCATAATGCTTAGCCTATAGCTGGTCAAGAAAAAAAAAACTCCATTGTTGCTTCAGTCTTTCCTCTCAAATACGTATGTTCGCTGATGATTGTGTCATCTACCGCACAATTACTAATGACTCTGACCACAGTATCTTACAAAATGACCTTAACAAAGTGCAAGGCTGGTGCAACCACTGGTTAATGACCCTTAACGCCAATAAATGTAATGTGTTTCACTCGCCGCCATCAGCCCTTATACTCACCGTATAATATTACTAATACTACCTTAGAAAAAGTGGACACATTTAAATACCTCGGTGTCACCCTTTCATACGACTTAGACTGGTCTTCTCATGTTACGCGCATTACTGCATTTGCTAACCAAACACTTGGATTCCTAAAACGCCATCTGCGTCATGCACCGCAACACGTCAAACTACTAGCATTCAAGACGCTCGTACGTCCGAAAATTGAATACGCATCCCCCATCTGGTCACCACATCAAACTTACCTTATCAATGCACTTGAAAGAATTCAGAATCGTGCGGCAAGATTCATTCATTCTTCGTATTCTTATAACACTAGCGTATCACTACTTAAAGCACAGTCCGCCTTAAACACGCTATCATCCCGGCGTCGCATTGATTCGTTAATCCTCTTTCACAAGTTCTATTACAGTTCGCTCCACCATGCACCATATGTGCTGGCCCCACCCCCTCGCCATTCCCTGCGTACAGGGCATTCCTTGCAAGTAACCCGTCCACGCAGCCGAACTACAACTTTCTCTGCGTCCTTCTTTTGCCGATCATCAAGCGACTGGAACGGCCTGCCCGGTCACATAACTGAAATCACCTGTTCAACGACGTTTGCTGATAAGCTTATTACTAATATTCTTCACTGAACTCATGTGGCCACCAATTAAAATGCACATTTGTAAACCCCACCCCTTATGTAATACCCCCATTTCAGGGGTCTTTAAGGAAAATAAAAGTGAAGTGAAGAAGTGAAGTCTCTCGATATTTGTCTGATGGGTGGCCTTGGCTGTCGTAACCGGAGACCTACTTGACTAAGCACGGAGTGCGTGCTGCCGTATGGAATCCTGACTCGCGAAATCTATAGCTGTGCCTGCTTGTGCGGCAGAAGAAGAAAAAAAAGCTTCTTCAGAGCCAGCACGGGAGCCCGTGTGCCGATCTTGTTTTATTTCACCACAGGAGTAATGATACGACTTGGAGCGCGCATTACTGATTGTGCCGGTGTTGTGGCTCGCGCGGAAACTTCAGAGGGCAGGGGGGCGACGTTTAACTAACGTACGTTCGAGCAGAATTCGACGCAAGAGGAGGAAGAAGAAGAAAACTTTAGTACAGAGGACTGCATAGTGAAGGGCAAAAAAAAAAAAAATGCTACCTAGATATACAGGGCCGAGTTCTCAAATATTTTCCTTCGTGAGAAATGCTCGCATATTCATGAGCCGCCTTTATTGCCCATGGCATGTTCTCTATTGCGGCTGGTCAAGGCTTATCGTATGCGTATATACGAACCCGCCCTATAGCGTCATAACTGCATGTCCTGTGAATACACACTGGGAGACAGCTCCCGCAAGTCACTTCGTAGGCTCTTGAGATCTTCGTAAGACTATAATACGGGTGCACTGTAAAATAATTTACACCCTAAAAAGTGAAAAAGGGTGTCAATGTGTCTATAAGTCACACCCTTAGGGTGTTATCTATATAACGGACACCCTAAGGGTGTGAGTTATAGACACATTTACACCCTTTTTCACCTTTTAGGGTGTAAATTATTTTACAGTGTGCCGGCCAGTCGCCATAGCAATAATGATTACAGCGAAGGCGTTCGTTTCTTGCTAGCGGTTGTTACGAACGAAAAGATTTGTGAATGTGTCATTTAGTCACAGAGCGTGAAGCAAAACAGAAACGAGTGGGTGTCATGAAAGCAATGCCTGCACAGATAGAAAAAGCGCTAGCTTCGTTCGTTCGCTTCAATGTCTTCTTCACTACCTCGCAATTCCCAAGATGGCGACTCCACCTGTTCTTGCCGCCAGTTGTGTCTATTGTGTGTTTCAATAGGACACGCCGTGTATAAAGCTTTGCAGAAAGATAAATTGTGCACGTTCTCGTGTGCATTGTGTTAAAAGCTCGATTTCCAAGGCGGGCATCTCACTTAGGCGAGACCAGAAACTAGAATTAGATGCTACGCCGAAGCCACCGACACGCTTGCGCAAGGGCGTGAGTCCTGTTTCCTCTTGAGACGTCGCTCGCAAGAGCACGCATACTGCGTCTTCACTCGGCCGCAACCTTACAACCCATATTTTCTTTCTCCTTTATAAAAACGGCAATTTTTTTTTTTTGCACTCGGGGAATTAAATGATACTCCTGAAACAGCGCTAGTGCCTGAGCGCCGTTTTTTCTTAAGTCGCCAGTTCCCTCTTAAGCTTCTTCTCATCCTCTTAAGTCGCTCGTAGCAGCACGCATATTCATATTCTCTGGCGATCAGCATTGTGACCCACGTGCTCGTTTTTTTTTTCCTTCTTAAATGAGAAAAGAACACGCATTTTCGCGCTCCTAGAATTAGATGCTACACCGAAAATGTCGACATCTTGCGTAGGTGCCGTCGGCGTTACCCCCCCCCCCCCCCTTTTTTTTTTCCTTTCGAAAACGCTCGTAAGAGCACGCACCTTGCGTCCTCATGCAGCATGGTGGCCCACACTGTTATTTCTTTTCTTCTTTTTCATTTTTTCTATGAAAAAAGAATATAAATATCTTTTTCGTATTCTCGTACGCGTGCTCGTCTCACGCAACGCAAGCCGCGTCGTAGTTTAAAAAAAAAAATGCTGCCGCGAGCGCGTTCTGCACTGGAGGACAAAGATGCCAGTGCCCCACCACCACCGCGCTGTCCTCTCTGGCGGCCTGCTATGCATACGGGCCAGGGTGAAAGCCCGCTGACTGCATCGTTGCGAAGAGATACGCCCGCTACACTATTAGCGGCTTACCGCCGGCCTTGAATGCAGTAATCGGAGAGGGAACACCGGTGAAACACGGGCAGCGTCCTTCCTCGAGCTACTCCGGAATCCCTGGTGCTGCGGCGTCTGCGCGCATGAAAATAAATAAATAAATAAAATTAAAAAAAAAACAGAAAGACAACTTCGCGAGACGTGCATCCTATACACCGCTTCCCTCGCTTCGAGAAATGGGGCAGTAACGAGTTCGTGACACGGCCAGCTACCGGGAACTCACGCTCCGCTGTGTTAACGTATACGTATATAACTGCTTACGCGAGCAGATTGCCCGCTGTACCCCTGCGAGAGGCCCGCAGCATCAAATTGGGCTCGCTTCGAGATAAGGCTTCTGTGTTCTTTACGCTGCGGTTACGGAGCTGCGTAATGTTTCCTCCCGTTAGTGAAGTAAAAAAAAAAGAAAAGAAGAACTGAGCCCTAGAGAGAGGGAGGGGAGGGAGGGGAAGCTAAAGAGGGAGAATACCAGTGTTGGGGAGAGGTGACGTTTCTTGGTAGGTTCGTTATACTGTGCTTCATCGTGGCAATGGTTCGTTCAAGGCCGAGCGGGATTGTTAGACCGAAGATGAATGAAGCCCAAGAACAAGAGCGGCTCTTGATCCTTTCCTCATTTTACCTGTAATATATGCTGCTGTCGCAGACTCATGCCGTTGGATTGGAGATTAAATACGGTACATGCTGTGTTGAGCTAGCGATGACAGAGGCAAACTCAGTATGCTGTAGTCATGGGCCACTTCAATGCGAAAGGGGGGGGGGGGGGAGCAGGCTGGTGAATGAGCAATTGGCAACTGTGGCATCGATTTAGGGGAGCATTAAAGGTGAGATATTGGTAGAATTCCCTGAAAGGAATAGGCTCCAAATTATGAATTCCTTTTTCAGGAAGGGCAGTAACAGGAAGTGGACCTGGAAGAGCATTAACGGAGAAACGAAAAATTAAGTAGATTTGATACTATCTGCCGATCCCAGCACAGTGCGGCATGTAGAAGTGTTTCGTAGAGTAAAATACAGTTAGCACAGGTTAATGAGGTCTAAGATTTCCCTCAATTTGAAAAGAGACAGATCAAAATTAGTCAAGAAAAAACAGGCCAACCTAGATGCAGTAAGGGTACGAGTAGACAACTTCAGGCTCGTACTTGCAATCAAATATGCAGTCTTAGATCATAGAGATGGAAGTGACATAGAGGTAATGAATGAAACCGTCACTAGGCTAACTTCAGAGGCAACAGTTGAAGTGGGAGGCAAGGCACCAAGGAAACCAGTAGGCAAACTCTCCCAAGTAACAAAGGACCTAATAAAGGAACGGCAAAGCATGAAAGTGTCCAAATCAAGAGGTCATATAGAATTCTCTGAACTGTCAAATCTGATCAACAAGAAGTAAGTAAGGGATATTCGAAATTATAACGTGGGAAAGATTGAGTAAGCAGTAAAAAATGGACACAGCGTGAAATCAGTGACGAGAAAACTTGGCATAGGGCAAGTCAAGGTGTGTGCACTGAAAGATAAGCATGGCAACAACATGAGCAATTTCTATGATATAGTAAAAGCAGCAGAGGAATTCTGTACTTACATGTACAGTAACCATAGCTGTCACGCTACCTTCTTTCGAAGTGGTGATGGACAGGATGCTGAGGCTCCTTGTATAACTAACGATGCAATTAGAAGGGCCTTGAAAGACATGACAAGGCTAGAAGCGGCAGGATACGATGCAATAACAGTCGATTTAATCAAAGATGGAGGAGACATCATACTTGAAAAACTTGCGGTCCTTTACACGCAATACCTCACGACTTCAAGTGTACGGGAGAACATGAAGAATGCCAACATTATACTAATACATAAGAAGGGAAACGTTAAAGAATCGAAGAATTATAGTCCCGTTAGCTTGCTTACAGTATTATACAAAATGTTGACGAAGATAATTTCCGATAGAGTGAAGGCAACACTTGACTTCAATAAACCAAGAGAATACGCGCGCTTCAGGAAGGGATATTCTACGATGAATCACGCCCGCATCATAGATCGGGTAATTGAGGAAATTTTGAAGTACAATCGACCTTTCTATATGGATTTCATAGATTATGAAAATGCGTTTGATTCAGCAGAGATACTAGCGGTCATAGAGGCATTGCGTAATCAAGGAGTACAGGAGGCACACGTGAATATCTTCGGAAATATCCGCGAGGATTCCACAGCTACCTTGATTCTCCACAAGAAAACTACAAAGTTGCCTATTAAGGAAGGAGTCAGGCAAGGAGAGGCAATCCCCCCAATGCTATTCATTGCATGCTTAGAAGAAGCATTCGAACCCGCCGCAGTTGCTTAGCGGCTATGGTGCTGCATCTAGGTAAGAAAAAAGAAAAGAGAACTAGAACAAGAAAAACGTTATTTTATTTATTTATTGTTTTATTTATTTAAACATACTGTGAACCCTTTGACAGGGTTATTACAGGAGTGGAGTAGAGAAAGATGCAGTAATAATAGTAATTGTGAGGGGTAGATTTGCTAAACAAGTAGAAATAAGAAGAAAAAAATATACGTACAACAGTAAGTAGGAATACGAGTATTGACAAGCATGGCAATAAAAAAAGCAAATAATCATATGGAGAATACAAATAAATACTATGACATCAAGCAGATGAGTACGTACTAAGTGAGTTATGTAACAGCTCAAGGAAATCATCAATTCTTTGCTGTTCGACTACAAGTCGGTCAAGAGTGTTCCGTTGCCGAATGCATCTAGGGAGAAAAGAATAATAAAATGTATTGTTGTTGCACGAATATTCTTGGAGTGTGAGATCATGTGTATGACGTAGGTGCCTTGTTTCTTTAGTTTCGGCGTATCTTGTGTGGTCTATCTTAAAATATTTGTGGAGTAGCATATATAAGAACTTCAGGCGGTGAATTTTAGCTCGACTGTGGAGTTAGGGCAAACCAGCAGGGCGTAGCAATTCTGTCGGGGAATCAAGGCGCCGGTAACGGTTAAAGAAAATCTAATCGCTTTGTGTTCCACGTTTTCAAGCATGCTGATACCGCTACTTGTGAAGGGGAACCAGATTATATTGGCGTATTCTAGAATTGGTTGGACAAGTGTGGTGTACGCTAAAAGCTTAGTGTCACGGTCAGCGCGCCGCAGCGTCCGCTTAAGGGAAAACAATTTTTTCATTGCTTTCGCGGTTATAGCTTCCTTGTGAGCTGCCCAAGTGAGATCAGAAGTTATTAATAATAACTTAATAATAATAATACCCAAGATATTTGTACTGGCTTACATTTCGGAGCGTGACGTTATTAAAACCATAGGAAACGCTAAGCTTGTTTTCTTTTTTTGTTATTGACATCGCAACTGTCTTGCCTTAATTAACTTGCCGGTTAGAGCACCAACTCACTACTTAATTCAGGGCAATGTTCAGTTCAATTTGGTCACTGTAGCTTTTAACCTTTTTGTACAGTACGCAGTCTTCTGCGAATAGCCTAATATTTGCGTTAATGTTGACTGCCAGCTCATTTATAAACAACAAAAATAATATCGGTGCGAAAACGGATCCCTGGGGCACACCGGATGTGACATGTAATGCGTCAGGAACGTGATCACTGCATTGCGCAAACTGTTGACGGCCACACAAATAGCTTGATACCCGTCGAGTCATTGGCCCATCCCCAAGTTTGCGAACCAGCTGAAAAACCAGCGTTTCATGGGAAACCCGGTCAAACGCCTTTGAGAAATCCATAAAAATTATGTCAATTTGGTAGTGTTCGTGTATTATGGGGTTATACGTGCCAAAGCCACGATCCGATTATGAGGCATGCCGTAGTGAGAGACTCCGGTTTAGTTTCGACCACCTGGGGTTCCTTAACGTGCACCTAAATCTAAGTATGCGGGTCTTTTTGCATTTCGCCCCCATTGGAATGCGGCCGCTGCAGCCGGGGATTAATCACGCATGTTCGGGCTCAGCAGCGCAACACCAAAGCAACTATGTAACCACAGCGGGTAAGCAGGAATCAAACCCCTGCGTCGTATAGGCTTGCCTGAGCCAGTTCACCCAAAAGAAAAAAAAAAGAAATACAAAGCGGCATTTGTTCGACGTGTACCTTCAGTTAACGGCAAATACCTGCCGCGCGTGTCGTTCTGAAGATTGCACAAGTACGCTAACAACAGCACGCGGGTTTGTTGTCCGCGGTCGTTGACTCTGGCTTCTTCCTAGCTGCCATTACTCATCTTCTGAAGCGACAGGGTCGAGAAACGAGCGCGCGCAGAATCACCAGCTGCAGAGTACAACGCGGCATAACGCGCTGTCGTTGGGCGGCTTCGACGATTACGACATCCGCCTTAAAACGCAACACACAGACGCACACGGGACAACGCTGCCGGCACGAAGATGACGCGCGCTCTTCTCACGGGACGCCGTTTGTCGAGACGGCACAATGTTTCGCGAAGTTCTGTCTATTGTATTCCTGCATCGCAATGAAAATATAAAGAAACAAAGAAGAAGGACAGAATGAAATAACGAAAGGAAGGAAAACAAGGAAAGAAGGAAGGAACGAGCAAGAAAGAAAAAAAAAAAGTTGCGAGCGTAAAGAAACAACAGCAGCAGCATTAGAAAGGCACCCAGTCCCACCCGAAACGGCAATCCTTCCCCGCTCTCCGACTCTGCGTCGAGCCACCCATGAGTGAGACAGCAGAGTTGAACGGCACAGCTCCAAAGGGGTGAGGTGACGCGGGCCGACTATCAAAGGTCCTTTTTTCATTCGGAGGATCCCCTCCTCCCCCTCTTTCCCGCCTGCCTCCCTCACACCCCGCTGCCCCACTCCCCTCTACATCTGCGTCGCTCGTATTCACACAAACATGTACACACACCCTGGCACCGGAGTGATGGTGAGATTGTGGGAGAGGGCGAAGAAAGAAAGAAAAAAAGAAAGAAAGAAAGAGAGAAAGAAAGAAAGAAAGAAAGAAAGAAAGAAAGAAAGAAAGAAAGAAAGATAGGCGGCAGTGGTCGCGAGCCGTTGAAGCCAATTAGACTGCCGCATGGGCGAAGCGTCGGCCGTCGACTGGCCTAAATCAAGGCGGACGTCCTTTTTGTGGCGATGGTTGCCGGCAGCGGCGAGATCACGTGGGCGAGATGCTGCTGTGAAGTGGCGTTTCGACGCCACAGCGACGCCCTCTCGGCAGCGTTCACTGTCCCTTTTCTCCCTCTCTCTCTCTCACCCTTTCCCTCGTTCTTTTGTGCAGTCTCTATTAAGAGAACGCTCGACAGAGAGGAGAAGGGGGCTACGGGGAAGCCAAATTTGTCTCCTCTCGTACGCATGCATATCTTTCTATCTAACGTGCGTAGTAGTACGCACGCCTAGTTGGCTCCGCGTTTGTTACGCGGTTACGTGCGTGAAATGCGAAAGCGAGAGTGCGCTCGAGAGGCAGGAAGACTAGAAACTTTAAATACTTTGAGAGAGAGAGAGAGGGAGAGAGAGAGAGAAGCGTTTATTTAACAATAATGAGTCTTCTTTTTAACGGTATAAACAGCGTGTCATCGGGACATCATTCGCATTTCTTTGGCTGAAGGAGATCGGGCATTACCGGAGGATACCAATGCCCATTAACATCTCCTTTCTTCACTTGTCGCTTATAGGTGTCCACGCCCACGATCTAATTCTGGCGAGACGAACGTCTAGTCGTTTAGGTGCAGGAAAAGGTTCAGAAATGTTGCCGGATTGAGTCATATACGGCTTACCTGAAAACGCAGCGTTATCCTGCCTACACACTGACGATTCGTTTTCCCCCTGGCAGACACAGTGACATTTTATGACGTCATGACGAAATATTCGAGCCATAAGTAAAATTAGGGCTCGAAACGCGTGAGCTATACATAACATGCCATAATGTCATACATATACATCGATTAGATAATTATTTATTAATAGAGCGACAGTTTAACAGCAATGGCAAATTGTACGATTACATCTGATGGCCGTAAGTGGTTGAAAGTGTCGTGGCATACCAAATATTTTTACAGCGTGTGTTATAATAAAAAGCAGCATGTTTTAAATTAGCCAGACGTGAAAAACGTTTTATTATTATTATTAGTAGTATTAGTAGTAGTAGTAGTAGTAGTAGTAGTAGTAGTATTTAAGAAGTAATTCATTCGACTTTTGTTGTACAGTCGCGGCAGAGGAGTAAAATTGAGTCCTTTACTTCTGGTGCCCTGACTGCTTATCACGCTTTTGCTTGCCGTTCAGTGTTCCAGAATATACGTATAATCCATTAACCTAGCGTAAGCTTTGGAATTCTATTTAGTGTCCATTTGAAAAAAAGAAGAAATGAGTCATACCACGGAGCATGGTTTATCTTCACTCTCCGAGCCCTGGAAATCACAGGACGGTATCCAACCGTGATTCCAAATCTCAGTTCAACTTAATTTTACGGCCCGCATATCGGAGTTCCGCAGTGCAAATGTTACATTGTGCCATGGACCTAGGGCTGCACGCTATAGCTGAAACCCATTGAAGGAGTACACGTACGCACAAGCAGTCTACGATCTTCGATACAAGCGAACGCGAGACTCAACGAACAAGCGAGGTTTTCGAGGCGCACGCCATTCGAGCGACAAGCCGCAGGCGGGTGAGTGCGCCCTCGATTAATCTGCCTGAGCAAAGGAGTTGGACGACTAAAACGGATCATTGATCTGAGGACGTCCTTTGGGCTGCAGATTTATTTTACCGTGCAATATGTTTTTGGCGACGCAGCAGTCGAATGTTTACCTCTTATATATATATATATATATATATATATTGTTGCGTTTCGCCTGCGACACGTGGTTTTGCCGGCGCGACGGCGGCGGGGCGGCGGACATTTTGGCCCGATCGTCGTCACCGCAACACTCATCGCCAGGTGTTTCCAGGCGCGTCTGCGGCGATGCGACCGCCTGGGGATTTCGTTCCAGTCATTGTGCCCGAAACAGGCGATGCCAAAGCAGGGATCTCATTCCAGTTATTGGGCCCGAAACAGGCGATGCCAAAACAGGGATCTCGTTCCAGTCATTGTGCCCGAAACAGGCGATGCCAAAGCAGGGACCATCTTCTCGTTACAGTCATTGTGTCCGACCGGCAGCGCCACGACAGTGTGCTGCGCAGCGCCACGACCAGGTGCTACGAGATCGTGCGCAGCGCCACGACATGGTGCTACGGCATCGCTACGACAGTGTGCGTCACCATTAGCCCATTGTTCATTCACGTGCTCGTCTTTTGAGGGGTTCCTTCTTGCCCTCAACTGCGAGAGTATAAAAACAGCTGCCCCCGGACGCCAGAGGAGGGCTCCGATTTCTTCCGTTGAGTGAAGTGCTCTCCCGTCTCTCTACTTCGGTCAAACCTGACCGCCAACTCTTTGCGATGTTAAAATAAACAAGTTGTTTCGTTGTTACCTGTCGACTCATGCTTTGCCGGGACCTTCGGATGCTTCGAGTTGTACCCCAGGCCGCCAGGCCAACGCTACCCTTGGGGCTTGCGACCCAGGTACAACCACGGGCGTCAGCGCCGAGTTCCCAACAGATCGTACCAGCGGTCGGATCCAAACATCTGGTTGCCAGCGGTGAGATCGCCTACGACTTCAAACAACTGTCTGCCAGCGGCGAGATCACGACAACGGAGGCCAGCAGCAAAGAGATGCAGTTGACAGTATGCTGAGCAGCTCAACGACGATCCGGGAGCAGTGCAACGAGCCCTGTGTGACGACTGGTTGCCTGCAGCGGAACGACTGCGCGGAATTCCTGCCTGCGAGGTTTGGTGAGTGCGGGACTTTCTTCTTCTGAGCGTTGCCAGGCTTTTTGTTAGTGTCAGAAACAGAGCTGGTAATTGTGGTTGTCGTTGCTGCCGGGTTAGTTTGCGGCAAGACAATAGTAAGCAGTAGAGAAAGCAGCATTCAGAGCAGCCATGGATTTGAAGTCGTTGCGCAAACCGAAATTGTTGGAGCTTGCAAGAGAGTTGGGTCTGGATGTCTCAGACAAACTAAGAAAACCGGAACTGATAACGGCTATTCTTGAGTTAGAGGCTGAGGATGACGAGCTGTCGGAATGCCTTGAGACTATTGAGGAGAGGTCAAAAAGACAGGAGCGCGAACTTAAAGAGCAGAAAGAAAAAGAAGAGCGCGAACACGCTTTGGAAATGAAGCGTCTCGAGGTAGAGATGGAACGCGCTCGTAATGGAAGTCAGGCACACGGTGCAGGAGAACGCGTATTGTTCAAAATGACTGACCTGATGCGGCCGTTTAAGCTTGGAGAGGACATTGGTTTGTTCCTGGTTAACTTTGAGCGAACGTGCGAGAAGCAGGGGTTCTCTCGGGAAACGTGGCCACAGCGCTTGCTCACTTTGTTACCCGGCGAGGCGGCCGACGTAGTCGCTCGCTTGGATAGAGAGGAAGCAGAGGATTTCGACAAAGTAAAATCGAGTCTGCTAAAAAAGTACCGGCTGTCTGCGGAAGCGTTCCGTCGGAAGTTTCGGGAAAATGAGAAAGGCAAAAGTGAGTCATATACAGAGTTTGCGTATAGGCTTATGTCGAACATGCAGGAGTGGCTCAAAGAAGAGAAAGCGTTTGGTGACCACGATAAAGTTCTGCAGTGTTTCGGGCTAGAACAGTTTTATAGTCGGTTACCGGAGAACGTGCGATACTGGGTCTTGGATAGGCCAGACGTGAGTACGGTGGCTAGAGCCGCTGAGCTAGCCGAGGAGTTTGTGACGCGTCGAGCTCGCGGAGCTAAGGACGGTCAAAAGGGTGAATTTGGCTCCAAGTCTGAGAGGCCAAGGTTCACGCCCATGAGATTTAAGGGGGACACGCGTAGTGCGGATGCGAGCGAAAGCAGTCCGACCAAACGTAAAGAGACGGCGGCAGCCAAACGCAGAAAGCGGTTCGAGATGAGGCGAGCGCGCTTGTGTTATACGTGCCAGAAGCCGGGTCACTTTTCGGCGCAGTGTCCGGAAACAACACCAAAAGTTGTGTTTTTTTCAATAGGCAGCACTGACGAGAACATGAAGCTTCTTGAGCCTTACATGCGAGACCTCCTCGTAAACGGGAAAGAGTGCCGAGTGCTTCGCGATTCCGCAGCTACGATGGATGTAGTTCACCCGTCTTACGTAGAACCCCATATGTTCACGGGCGAGTGCGCGTGGATCAAGCAAGCCGTGGAAGCTCATAGCGTGTGTCTGCCAGTAGCAAAAGTGCTTATTGAAGGACCTTTCGGAGCGCTTGAGACGGAGGCGGCAGTGTCATCTATGCTGCCACCCCAGTACCCGTACCTATTTTCAAACAGGTCCGATCACCTCCTGCGCGAGAAGGGGCTTTTGTTTGGTGAAGCTAGTGTTCAGGCCTTAACCAGATCGAAGGTTCGGGAGCTCGCTGCAAAGGCGGTAGTTGCGGGGCCGACGTTATCAAACAACGAAAAAGGGTCAGAGGCGCAGCAAGCTGATATTCAGAGCACGCCCGAACAGAATAAAATTGAGTCTGTAGCGTTGAAGGCGCCAGATACTGGAGAGGAAAATCCCGACGCGGGAAAGTTAGAAGAGCTATCTACTGATTTGCTCATCGCGCCTACGTCAGACGGACTTGATAGGTTGCTAAAAGTCAGCCGGACGGCTTTGATAGCCGAGCAAAAAAAGGATGGCAGCCTGGAAAACGTGCGCTGCAATGTCAAAGAAGGTATCGCCAGGAAAACTGCGCGTTTTGTGGAAAGAGGTGGAGTCCTGTACCGGAAGTATCTAGACCGCCGAGGAGTGGAGTTCGACCAGCTGGTCGTGCCTCAATGCTATCGTCAGGATCTGTTGCGCTTGTCACACGGGGGTTCGTGGTCCGGACACCTAGGGGTTAAGAAAACTAAGGACCGTCTCTTGCAAGAGTACTATTGGCCAGGGTGTTTTCGGGACGCAGACCATTTCGTGAGGACATGTGACACTTGTCAGCGGGTGGGCAAACCAGGGGACAAATCAAGGGCGCCGTTGAAATTGGTACCTATCATAACGGAGCCTTTTAGACGGCTCGTTATTGATACAGTGGGACCTCTGCCGGTAACAGCCACGGGGTACAGACACATTTTGACTGTGATCTGCCCAGCGACAAAGTTCCCTGAAGCAGTGCCGCTTAAAGAACTCAGCTCAGTTGAAATAGTCAATGCACTACTGTCCATATTTGCGCGAGTTGGTTTTCCTGCGGAAATCCAATCAGATCAGGGCACAGTGTTTACTAGCGCTTTGACGACAACTTTTCTCGAAAGGTGTGGGGTAAAGCTGCTACACAGCTCAGTGTACCACCCACAGTCGAATTCCGTTGAGAAGCTCCACTCCGTCATGAAGCGCGTGTTGAGAGCCTTGTGTTTTGAACATCAAACTGACTGGGAGCTGTGTCTGCCTGGGGTGATGTTTGCTTTAAGGACCGCGCCGCATGCGGCTACGGGGTTTTCGCCAGCTGAACTGGTGTACGGTCGCTCGCTTCGATCTCCGCTTCGCATGCTTCGAGAATCATGGGAAGGTAGGGGCGACGACCCAGTCGTGGTGGAGTACGTGCTTAAGCTCCTCGAACGCTTAAGAAGGGCACAGGAGTTGTCAGGTGAAGCAATGACAAAGGCCCAGCAGAGGGCCAAGGTTTATTATGATCGGACAGCCAGGGCCCGTCGTTTTGAGGTTGGCGATGAGGTCATGATATTGCGCACATCGCTAAACAACAAACTAGACGTGCAGTGGGAGGGCCCAGCGCGAATTGTTCAGAAACTGTCGGACGTTAACTACGTGGTAAGTCTGCCAGGAAAGCGGAAAGCACAGCAAGTTTACCACTGTAATCTGCTCAAACCTTATAGACAAAGGGAAGCAGTGGTGTGCATGATGGTAAACGTTCCGGAAGAGCTTCCGGTCGAGCTTCCGGGACTAGGCTCAGTGACGAACAGGGAAGACACCGGTCAAGTCATTAGTGACCTTATCAGTAAAGCACCGCTGTCGCCTGAGCAGAAAACCGAACTACACCAGCTATTACAAGAGTTTCAAGGTCTGTTCTCTGAGAGGCCTGGTAGGACTTCTGTACTTACTCATGATATAGAACTTACCTCCACAGAGCCAGTACGATCCAAGGCGTATCGGGTGTCACCCCGCCAGAGCGATATTATGGAGGCTGAGGTAAAGAAAATGCTACAGCTCGGTGTTATTGAGGCAGGTGAGAGTGATTATACCTCCCCTTTGATTTTAGTTGAGGTACCGGGCAAGGAACCTCGTCCTTGCGTCGACTACCGCAGGCTTAATTCCATCACTAAGGATCAAATTTATCCGATCCCTAACATCGAGGAGCGCCTTGAGAAAGTTAGTAGCGCTCAGTTTATTTCCACCCTAGATCTTGTCAGGGGTTATTGGCAGGTTCCACTTACAGAAGAGGCTAGTAGATATGCGGCGTTCATTTCACCAATGGGAACATTCCGTCCTAAAGTGTTGAGTTTTGGTTTGAAGAACGCGCCATACTGTTTTTCAAGTCTCATGGATAAAGTGTTGCGGGGACAGCAAGAATTCGCTTTACCGTATCTAGACGACGTAGCGATATTCTCCGCATCCTGGTCTGAGCATATGACACACTTGCGGGCAGTGCTAACCCGCCTGCGCGAAGCAGGCTTGACAGTAAAGGCTCCTAAGTGCCAGTTAGCACAGGCCGAGGTTGTCTACCTCGGTCACGTGATTGGTCAGGGTCGTCGCCGCCCCTCTGAAATAAAAGTGGCCGCTGTGCGAGACTTTCCGCAACCGCGCACAAAGACCGATATTCGGTCGTTCTTAGGTGTCGCCGGCTACTATCAGAGATACATCCCTAGGTACTCTGATATCGCGGCTCCCCTGACGGATGCTCTAAGAAAGACAGAGCCTCAAACAGTCGTCTGGGACGAGACCAAGGAAAGAGCTTTTAGCGCCCTAAAGAGTGCCCTAACAAGCCAGCCTGTGCTACGATCGCCAGACTATACAAAAGGTTTCATTGTTCAGTGCGATGCTAGTGAGCGAGGCATGGGCGTTGTACTGTGCCAACGGGAAAATGGAGAAGTAGAACACCCCGTTCTGTATGCTAGTCGTAAGCTGACCAGTCGTGAGCAGGCGTATAGCGCCACCGAGAAAGAGTGTGCATGTCTCGTGTGGGTCGTTCAGAAATTGTCATGCTATCTAGCCGGCTCGAGGTTTATCATTGAGACAGATCACTGCCCTCTCCAATGGCTGCAGACCATCTCTCCCAAAAATGGCCGCCTCCTGCGCTGGAGCCTCGCTTTACAACAATATTCCTTTGAGGTGCGTTACAAAAAGGGGAGTCTCAACGGTAACGCCGATGGCTTAAGTCGAAGCCCCTAACGTAAGAATCAGCCTCAAAATTGTTTGTTACTGATGTTTTTCTTCCTGAGGCAGGATTTTTTTTAACATATTGCTTTTGTTTAGTGTTTCAAAGTGATGATATGCTTTCTAGTGCAATTTTTCAATTTGTGGACGCGTTCTGAGTGATGCTAGACTACTGTAAGGAACTAGGCAGTGGTATAAAAAGGGGAAAGAGCCTGGCAGGGCTTAGTGAGGGTTGTGCCGTGCTTGCTGACTGAGCGGTTGAGTTTTCAGCGTAGTTCTAACGCTTGCCGGGAACGAGAACAAAAATGTGAACTCTCCCGAAGTCACTTTGCAGTGTCCCGTGCGAACCTGAACGAGAGAACGAGGCCTTCTCTGTGCGCTGCGCTCAAGAAACGTCAAGGGACGCCCGACTTCGGTTATGAGCATCATCGAGCGACATCCCTCCGGACAGCGGATGCAGTCCCCTGTCCATCGGGATCTCCTTTCCCCGGCGGGGCGGTCTGTTGCGTTTCGCCTGCGACACGTGGTTTTGCCGGCGCGACGGCGGCGGGGCGGCGGACATTTTGGCCCGATCGTCGTCACCGCAACACTCATCGCCAGGTGTTTCCAGGCGCGTCTGCGGCGATGCGACCGCCTGGGGATTTCGTTCCAGTCATTGTGCCCGAAACAGGCGATGCCAAAGCAGGGATCTCATTCCAGTTATTGGGCCCGAAACAGGCGATGCCAAAACAGGGATCTCGTTCCAGTCATTGTGCCCGAAACAGGCGATGCCAAAGCAGGGACCATCTTCTCGTTACAGTCATTGTGTCCGACCGGCAGCGCCACGACAGTGTGCTGCGCAGCGCCACGACCAGGTGCTACGAGATCGTGCGCAGCGCCACGACATGGTGCTACGGCATCGCTACGACAGTGTGCGTCACCATTAGCCCATTGTTCATTCACGTGCTCGTCTTTTGAGGGGTTCCTTCTTGCCCTCAACTGCGAGAGTATAAAAACAGCTGCCCCCGGACGCCAGAGGAGGGCTCCGATTTCTTCCGTTGAGTGAAGTGCTCTCCCGTCTCTCTACTTCGGTCAAACCTGACCGCCAACTCTTTGCGATGTTAAAATAAACAAGTTGTTTCGTTGTTACCTGTCGACTCATGCTTTGCCGGGACCTTCGGATGCTTCGAGTTGTACCCCAGGCCGCCAGGCCAACGCTACCCTTGGGGCTTGCGACCCAGGTACAACCACGGGCGTCAGCGCCGAGTTCCCAACAGATCGTACCAGCGGTCGGATCCAAACAATATATATATATATATATATATATATATATATATATATATATATATATATATATATATATATATATATATATGCGTGTGTGTGTGTGTGTGTGTGTGTGTGTGTGTGTGTGTGTGTGTGTGTGTGTGTGTACGCGATCGTTTTTGCATGCCACCTCCATCAGAATGCGGCCGCTGCGGCCGAGGTCAAGGTTGCGACTTGCGGCTTGATACTTCATGAATTGATATACGTTCAGTAATGAGGAGTAACGACCAATGCGATAAACAAAGTCGCGTAATTGATTAACAGCCCCAAACGAGGGACCACCCCACCACCTTGTCGCCCAACGAAAAATTACAATAAAGCGTAATATGAACTTCCGTATAACGTCTTAAAGGTGCCTCAACCTTCCTCACACCTTCCACGACGGCCTAATGGCTATGACGTTGTCTTGCCAGCCCCAAAGTGGGGAGCGGGTTCAAATCCCAGTCGCGATGCGACCGCATCTCGAAAGGAGGAGGGGGGGGGGGGGGCAAAATGCAAAAGCGCCCGTATGCCGCACATCCCAACGGGGGGGGAGGGGGCCGAAATTATTTCGGAGTCCGCCATCTACGGCGCACCTCATAATCATATCTCGGCGTTGGCGCGTAAAACGTCACACTTAAACCTGCCTCACGTCCACACGACGAGAGAAACAAAAGAAACGCCGGCGCCGAATCGCGAAGGCTCGCGGTTAATTAGCGTGTCGTCCCCTGTACTGTGCGCGTACACGAGTGCAGCTATCTAAGTGCAGTTCTAAGCGAGGCGACCCGCGCTTAGACCCGGCGCCGAGACCCCGAGCGGAAAGGTTAATTCATGAGTGCACGCGCGCGCGCGCGGACCCAAGCTCGAGTATACGCTGCGATTTCACGCGCGCGCATATTTTACGGCTCGAGCCCCTGTCACGACCGACCCAGAATTTCCGTCCCCCGAGGCGGCCGTTCTCGTCTGCGCACAGCACGCTCAAAACGCTGGCACCACGTGACTATGCCTCTCTTCTTTCGCCTTATCTTATTCCTGTTTCCGTGTCGACGAGAAGATTCCGAACACGAAGTACCGCTTCAAACGAGGGGGGGGATATTGCCGGTCGTTATCGTATAAACGACTTGCTGTTTATTCACGACACAGCTTTTCGGAGGCGCATGAGCAGTTGCGAGAGCGCGGTCACGTATCGTTAAATTACGGTGTTCAACGGGTCAGAGCGGCGCAACACGGGCCAATGACAGACGCGGCGTAATGGAGAACTCCAGATCCGGAATAATTGCGACCACCTGGGGCACTTAAGCGTGCAACCAAAGTACGGTACGCGAGCTCTTTTTATTTTTTGCATTTCATCTCCATCGAAATGTGGCTGCGCGCTGGGCGAGAATTGAATCCGTAACCTGGCGCTCAGCAGTATGACGGGTTTAATGGGTTATATATATATATGCGTGTACGGCTTATTTTTTTTTTCAGTGCCATTCGCATTATTAGTGCACTCCATGCACTTTCCGGAGGGACGTCCGTCTGTGTCTGTCCCTAACCGTTTTCCCGCCAACTTAGGTATCTTGAAGGTGAAAAATTCAGCGCAAAATCCAGGACTACCCACAAAGAAGAGACGAGACAAGCACTGGCGCTGCCTAGCAACTGGTGCACCGACTTTTGGCAGCAGGTTTCCCTATGTCGCTCCCGAGTGCAGTTGCCGAGGGCCTGATTCAGAAAAGAAAAAGCGAAAAGAGGGCGAGCGTTGAACGCGAAACGTTCAGACCTGTGGTGGCGCCTTATCCCCATAAGGTCACTCATCAAGTCAAGAGAGTTGCTAGCAGGCATGGCGTCCCCCTGGCGCTTTCTGCACCGAACAAGCTTGCTAAGCTGTGCACCTGTACTTGCGGTGAAAGCAAGCGAGGATGCCAAATCAAGCACGGGATATCCTGCGTCCCATGCTCCACCGGTGTGGTTTATGCTTTCCCTCTCTCGTGTGGAAACACTTACATCGGGCAGACAGGGCGGTGTATCAACGAGAGACTTAGGGAACATGAGCAAAAAGTGAATAATAATGTAGACAAAGGGGGCACACCTTGTTGCCCATGTTGCGTTTCGCCTGCGACACGTGGTTTTGCCGGCGCGACTGCGGCGGGGCGGCAGACATTTTGGCCCGATCGTCGTCGCCGCAACGCTCATCGGCAGGTGTTTCCAGGCGCGACTGCGGCGATGCGACCGCAAAGGATCACCCTCGCATTCCAGTCATTGTGCCCGAAACAGGCGATGCCAAAGCAGGGATCATCCTCTCATTACAGTCATTGTGCCCGACCGGCAGCGCTACAACAGGGTGCTACGAGATCGTGCTCGACATGGTGCTACGGCATCGCTACAACAGGGTGCTACGAGATCGTGCTCGACATGGTGCTACGGCATCGCTACAACAGGGTGCTACGAGATCGTGCTCGACATGGTGCTACGGCAGCGCTCCGACAGTGTGCGTCACCATTAGCCCATTGTACATTCACGTGCTCGTCTTTTGAGGGGTTCCTTCTTGCCCTCAACTGCGAGAGTATAAAAACAGCTGCCCCGGACGCCAAAAGGAGGGCTCCGATTTCTTCTGTTGAGTAAAGTGCTCTCCCGTCTCTCTACTTCGGTCAACCTGACCGCCAACTCTCTGAAATGTTAAAATAAACAAGTTGTTTTGTTGTTACCAGTCGACTCATGCTTTGCCGGGACCTTCGGATGCTTCCAGTTGTACCCCAGGCCGCCAGGCCAACGCTACCCTTGGGGCTTGCGACCCAGGTACAACCACGGGCGTCAGCGCCGAGTTCCCAACAGATCGTACCAGCAGTCCGATCCAAACACCCATCTTAATTCTTGCCGCAATTGTATACCGCGATTTGATGTAACGTCAATTCTCTGCAGAAGCACAAATAAACATGCGCGGCTATCCTTGGAGGCTATCCACATAAAGGAAAAAGGAGAAGACTGTATCAGTCATACCTCCTTGTCTCTACTCAGCCGAATATAATTTCCTGCGCGCACGTCTTCAGTAACTGGCTTTAGTGTTACATGAATTTCTGTGTCATGCGTAGTCGAGTGGTGAAGGGTACTTATATGCGTTGTCGCAAGAAGAATAAATGAGTTGTTAGTCAGCGCCAGTGCTTGTCTCGTCTCTTGTTTGTGGGTTGTCTTGGGTTTTGCGCTGAATTTTTCACCTTCAAGATACCATGTACCAACTAGCCCCAATTGAAGTTTTATTTAGGTTATTGGGTGGTCCATGAGCTAGTATATCGGGCTTCCGTGACATGGAAACTGGGTTTGAAGCCAATGGCCGAGCCAAGCTGGGTCACGGGTGTGTGATATTGCGTATGTGCGGCTCATCAGTTGAACCGTTTCACGCCAACTGCATGGTGTTACTGAGCATGTGGCACTGCATCACAGCGAACCTGTTAGCCTCTTGGTAGTCGGCATTTTCAGTGTCCGTCCGTGAACAAAAAGGGTCATGAGCAATGGCTCACACACCCCTAACGATGAAAAAAGGCAAAGGACTCGTCCCCCTCTTAATACAAAGGCTACAAGTGTTCAGCAAAGTGAAGCGAACACTGGATACATTAATCGGAATCACGGATGCAACGTACAGAACAGCGTACATTGCAATAAAGGAAAAGCTCAAAACAAGCATCTACCATCAGCAGTAATGTATTATACTCCCATAAGCAAGCAAAAATGCAACGGCTCATGTCCCCGCTATGCAGAGGCTACAAAGCGCTCAGCAATGTGAAGCGAACAGTGCGTAGCCATTGAAATCACCAATACAGCACACGGAACAGCATGCGTCTCAATAAAGAACAAGCTCAAAACAAGCACCGGAACCGCGCATTAATAAAGCGTTACATACAACCCTCAGAAGTTCTATATATAGTGGTCGTTTTGCAACAGCTTCGCTGGACATGAGGCTGGACATCCACTTTTGCAGGGCGGGGATGGCGAGTCGAGTTTTTTTATTTTTTTTTATGTGCCGCTCTTCGATGAACTCTTTCCAACCCGACGTGAATCACTTTATATCGGAAACTAGATGTGTGTCACACTTCGGAGAACCTGTTTGATGTCAATTTGGGACATTGGGTATGTGCCACTTTTCATTGAACCTCTTTGATCATCGGCACAACACAGTGGCACAAGTATAGGCGTAAGAGACGTTCACTGAAGAGCGGCTCATAACCACTGACATATACCCAGTGACCTAACTTGGGGTGAAGTAAACTTGTTGAAGAGCGGGATATGTTTTGTGGCACACACCCAGCTGCAGCCAAGTCGCTGTTAATGACGAAAAAAAAATAACTTTTTTCGGTGCTGGGCGGAGTCGAAGCCGCATCGTATATATTCATAATCTCACACGCGCCAAGCGGGAACTTTCCTACGGCTGCGCTAGATGGCGCAGCGCGCCCAGAGGGAAGCGCAAGTAAGCAGTCCGGGGGCATACACGCTTCATACGTGACGGCAAAGCATACGTGCAAATCCACGCCCCAGCGACGACTCTCTCTGAGTAGCAGAAGCGTGATATCTAAGGCTATGCTTTTGCTAAGTGCATGCGCCGGAAGCGATTGCGGAGCTAGAAACACTTCACCGACGCCACGCTTAGATACAGGACAAGCGAATGCATGTAACGATCGAAGCAAACTTTGTTTTGAATTATTTAGCTTGCTATATATGCTTATTGTTAGATTACAAGCCTGCTATAAACTCTCAGGCTGAATGTCATATACAAGGAAAAATAGCTGTTTACTATATATCGCTCAAAAATATTAACAGAATGTTTTCACATAGAATGTTTCAAAAACGTACTATGTTGCACATGTCCGATTATCTGTATTGCTTTGCATATTCAGCTTTTATCTGTGACATTTTTTTTCCCTTTGTTTCGGGACGGTTGTCAAATATTATTCACACGTGTGTCAGAATCAATGAATTAATAAAACACTTATTTCAAGGATGTGCACCGCTCTAAAGCTGCAAATGGCGTTTCAGTGCCTTGTTGCCTCCTCTTCGCCTCGTGTTCTTGTCTCCTAACGCTGATATCACATCAAGGAAAACCAATCATTACAACGCAATGCGATAGGGAACAAAGAACGAGTGTATGTCGTATGCCACTGGCCCGCTTTTTTTAAAGGACACTAATCATTACAATAGTAATAATTAATCGAGGAATAGCCTCGAATCACCGTAAGAATAGGTAGTTTTCACGTTACGTCACAGACGCAGCGTTAACCGCGCCAGTGCCATAAAATGGCGGCCACGATGCCATCATTGCACCGCATTATCAAGCTTACGTCGTCTCTCTCTCTCTCTCTCTCTCTTTATAGCGCTAATTTTCATCAGGATATCACGGTTATAAATTTTTCGCTCGTCGCAACACGCGCCTGTCATGCTGTGAAGTTTCCGGTTGACACAGTACGATGGTGGTCACGATGGTGACAATGCGAGCAATCTATACAGATACCTTCACAACAATCTAGTAATGCAATCAAAGCGACAAGGCGCGGCTGGCGTGCTCTGATGCTATGCGTGGCTTGGCTACACGTGAGTGCCAATGTCACCCTCCCAAATTATCCTATTCCAATGTGCTCATTAACTTTTTGCCAGTGACCGTTCTTTCGCCGAATTATCACCGTTAGAACATTACCGTTCTGTGCGAGAATTGCCTAAACGTATCCGAAATTACTTGAATGTTGTCGCCGATTTTATGTGCAAGGAAAGAATTGTGTCCAATCACGCTTGGCACCCGACGCGACTGCTGTTCTACGTTCTCGAATATTAGCGATCACGAGTGATTTGGCAGCAACGGGTACCGTGACGTATCTATAAATAGCAGATGGGTTCGACTCGTTGAGCTCAGATTGTATGGCTGGCGACTGTACTCGTCACTATCGTTGTGAGGGCTCCTTGTTTTCCCGAGCACGGGTTCACCTGACAAAGAGTTAGATTCTTAAACAAAAATTAGTTAATCAATCAATCATTTGCGCACATGTGTGTCTGTCTCTTTTTGCCCTTCATATAACAGTATGGCGCAGCAAGCAGAAATACAACTGACAATATCGACAGTCTTTGATTCTTCACCTTTGCTATATACAACACGACAATTTAGCAAGTATTTACCCATCTCCACGCTTTCATCGCTAGGCCTTGCAAAAGTAATGAACAGCCTCGTGTTTCGTCTTGGAACATTATAAAAAAAAAGTCCCTCCTTGAAAACGTTCCGGCAGCACTCCAGTTATATAAATGTGTGGAAGTGCCAGCAAAGGGCGAGAGAAGAGGGGGGGGGGGGGTTGCTCACGTCTGCCTTCTTTAAGAGCATGCTATGCGCAGTTCCTGCTGCCACGTCTGGTTCTGTGGCAGCCGAATCGCATGCCGCATTTGGCCGATCTCTGCGGCCAGAAAGAAAGCCAAGCCAAGCCGTGACCCTAGGTGCGAGGTCGCACGAGTCCACCGCAACCTTCGTACCCTTTGCAGACGCATGCTTGCATACATATACGCGTGAAGCGCATATTGTACAACGTGCTACACGTAATCTAGAACAGGGTCGTCAAGAGCAGGCGCTGCGTGAAAAGAAATTAGGAAGAATATAGTAGAGGTCACGCGCCGTGGACGAGCAAGAAACAAACAAACAAGCGGTGACCGTAGGGTCGGTTAAGGTGCCTCTCCGCAAGAGTTTTTGAGCTTTTCGTGGAGTATGCCGCCCCGCGCACGCCGTATAAGTGCGGCGCAAAGGGGCACGAAGCGCAAGGGAGGATTCCAGACGATCCTGCCGTCTGCTTCTTTTCTGCAATCCTTTTTCACGCTGCATTTTCTCGGGTATATGAAGGCAAAAAAAAAAAGAAAGAAACAGCGACCATCGTTCACACAGCCAGTATACGAAAGTTACCTTTTCCATGAGACGCTGTCAAGAAGAATGCGGCGCGCGCGAAAAGGCGGGCGTGTTTCCGACCTTCTTTCACCGAAAGAAAGGCCATGCATCGCGAGGCCTAGCTAAGCCTATATGGACGCGCAGATGACCCGTCGTGCCAGCGGGGTCGTTCCACCCATTACCGAGGAGCAAAGAAACGAGAAAATATGTAGGATAACGTCGCCGGACAAGTGAGCGCCGCTGATGTTAAATGTCCGGAGACATTCGGGAAATCATTCTTCTTTCACCACTGCAGCCCTCATTGTCTCGTTACAGTTTCTTTTTTATTCTCCCTTCGCGTCCTGGCGCGAAGAAAGAAGCCTTCTGACATCTTTCTTTTGGTTCTTCTCGCGGGCGCCCTTATCGTGGGCGAAGCGCCTGAACGCGGTGACTTCGTGCTGTACGATCAGGAGAAGCGCAAGAAAAAAAGAAAAGACAAGAAACGAAAATTAAATGTAAAACGAGAGGGAGCGGTTTGGTGGTCGCGGACCCACGACCGTGATGGAAGGCGATGCGTGAAGTTCTCTTCTCGAGACGTGCGTTTTCGCGAGCGCCCTCTTTGTTCGCATTCACGCGCGTTGTCTTCGTTTCACGAGTTTCCTTTCTTTTATGTTTTTTCCATCATTCTACAGCGCCCCTTCTAAACGGCGCTTTTCTTCACTGCTCCGATGGCCAGCGTCTCTCTCTCTATTCCCGTTCAGCCACCCCACGCTACATCGACACTCTCCTTTTCGCTATCGTGAGACCACGAGGAGTGGGCCCGAATGGCACTGTCGGCACGCAAGGATGGTATACGGGGAGGGCCTGGCCGCGTTCCGCAAGCATAATCTTTTTACCCCGTACGAATTAGCAGTGTGCTTCGCGGAAGCTACGCGTGTACTTGGCCTTGATGAGATCGGAACGTTCACGTAATGAAACGCGACGATATTGGTTGTAAGCCTCGCTCGAGAGTTCCGGCGACTGATTGACTGACGATGATTTCTCTCTTTTTTTTTTTTTGCATCCTATTTGAAACGGGGCAGCGACAAACACTCACCTAGCAGCTTACGTGATCTAATCAGGTTTTACGACATCTATCGCAAACTAGCATTTTGCTTATCTCTGTCTGTGGTATGTTTCTTTTTCTTCATTAGGACCCTCATATCTAGATTGCACAGTCTGCCGTGCCTGTAACGACTGCGATTCTATCAATCTCTTCCGTGCATTTTTTTTACCAATACTCCAAACGTCTCTTTCTTATCTCGACTGCTCACCATGATGGTAATGCTTCCGCTCGCTTTCAATCCCAGCGCTTCTGCAAGGTGGACATTTCCCACGAGCCTTGCTGGACGAATATCTTGGCATTACATTGCGATGTGCTGAGTGGATTTTTTCCCCCGAACTTCTGCTGCGATGGACACGTGCCTCATCCTGTTGCGAATATTTGTCATACGGATTGTCATGCAGTGCTATCATACAGATTTTCCCTCCTGATTTAATTCTGGCCGTATTTGAAAATCTCCATGGTCTACTAAACTGGAGCGCCTCAACGCCACTTCTCTCCGTCACTGGCATCGAGGCGGCCCATAATAGACACCACTTGAGCGACATCTGCGGTGCAGATAAAGACTCACTCACTCACTCACTCACTCACTCACTCACTCACTCACTCACTCACTCACTCACTCACTCACTCACTCACTCACTCACTCACTCACTCACTCACTCACTCACTCACTCACTCACTCACTCACTCACTCACTCAGGTGCTTACTAAACACGATCACTCGCCTAATAGAGCTGACAGCCTATATGAAGATGGATAGTGCCAGTATGGGAGCTTTCAGGCGATACTCATTTCACTATAGGAAGCTAGTGGATGCCGTTTGTATTACATACGGAGTGTCTTTTTTTATCGCTAAACAGAATATATTTAAAATGGCCCGTCGAAGTTAGCATAACTGTATTCCCAGATCTGGATTTCTCGACGCGGGGTACATTACCTGCACAAGAAATCGAGATGCACGACCGAGTAATTAACAAAGAATCCCGTACTAACTTTTTTACAAGTTAATTTACAGTACACATGGCAATTTACGAATTGTATATGGGAACTGTGTATACGAACTGTAGCAGCTGTGTTTGCAAAGCATATCCAGTTGGGACTTATACTGAGGATGGCAAGGGTTTCTTGATATGCGCCATGAAAGTTGCGGTAAGAACGCTTGGCTGTTCCATTTACTTTTCAAACAAGATGCCGTTTTATGCACTGAAGGACGAAAGTTATTGGAAGCCCATGCATTTTGTCGCACCCACTTTGGAATCGAATATCTCGAAACTGGTGTCAACATGAATATCCAAGTGCCTTGCGAACTCACAGGATAGAAATTACCATATGTGCCGCAAAGTAATTATTAAAAATTTCATTAGTAATTTTTGTTAGTTAGTCCATCATGCATTTTGATTTCTTGTGCAAGTAATGTCCGCCTCATTGAGTAATCCAGCTCACAGACTAGAATTATGGTTTTCGCCACAAGCGTTTGTTTTTCCTAAAAATTATGTATAGCCTAAAGAAACACGACCTTTATAGAGAGTCTCTCGTTTTTTTTAAATATTTGACATTGATTTTCTAGCTGGTGGTTGATTAAGGCCTGTTAGGATATAAATGCCGCCGAGGACACTGCTGAAAGCCAGCATCGCCTGCAACATTACGCCTCCGTAACGATCGCAGACACACAAACAAAAGAAACACTTGTTGCATTCGCGATTTTTGTTATCGGGTGCCCTTCACTCCGAAAGCGGTCCGTTAGCACGATTTCATCGAACCGGCGACCTCGTACTCGGCATCTTAAGAACGCCGCTGAGCAACAGCTGCGGATCTGCATCCCGGAGTGCGGAAACCTTACGGCGAGAGATCCCGATGCTAACAAAAAGACGTGCAAAGCATACACTCGCTTTACTACGTGGTTATCCCCCCATCACCAAGGAGGAAGCAGCGACCGACTGTCGCGGAGGAGCGTTTACGAATGCCATGCAAAGACACGCTTCAAGGTTGCTCACCGCAGTCCCTGCGTCTTGCTTAGCTTTCTTTTTCTCTCTCGTCCTTTTTTTTTTTGTTCTGTTTCGGCCGCATTCATACGGCCTCAAGCCATTCGTCTTCACTATTCAAGCGTGGACGTGAACCTATTCGTACGTTTACAGAGCACGCGTCAAATGGCGCGTGAAGCGTTTTACGCCCCCGAGTGGCGAGACCGCCCTGGCGGGCAGTTTACATACGCGATGGCGTGCGGCCGTAGCGACACAAAAGGATGCACGCATGTTTCGTGCATTGTCTCCCTCCAGACAAGTGGCTCGTAAAGAGGAACGAGGCCGCGCCTGAAGGAAAGCATGCACGCATGCGCAAAAATAATGCCGCGACATGTTATATGCTGCATTTGACACGACAGCAAAAGTGACCAAATATGGCCGACTCCTCGCCCTCTCCCTGAAGCGACAATGTGGCTTTTTGGAATTTTTCTGTTCGCGGGGTTTGATCGGTTGATATATGCGTCATGATATCAAAGGGGAGGGGGAGGGACACGGCGAGCAAAGCATATGTCACCGGTCTGTGAAAGAAAGAATGGATGATAGAGTGCATAAGCGCGACTGAACGAGGACGTGGAAAGAAACATACACACAGACAGCGCTTCAGTTCAGAATGGAGTACTCGCTCGTACACCGCACTGGACGTACACCAGGGGGACATAACCGAAAGAGAGAGCGAAATAAAGTTTAATGGCAGCTGACGATGTCAGCCCTGCTATGCATGTGAACGGCTTGCTGCTTCAGGTGTGATGTCTGAATTGACAGAAACAGGAGAAGAAAATAAACTAGGGCAAAGTAACAAAAACGAAAATATAAATTAGGAATAAACAGACAAATCAAGCCCATGCAGGCGAGTTAAGGGAAAGGTCACAGAGTCTCTGTGGGTCATGATTGGCGTAAGTATGAAAGGGCCTTCGCCACTCGCATTACGTCCTCCCTTTTCTCCCAGGGCTCTTGGAAATCACTGCATTCGAGCGCGGCCCCTACTACGAAATTACCCGTATAACGAAGGAAAAATTTTGTCGCGGTTCTATTGTAAGCTGTAATGTTCGCGACCTGAAGTCACCTTTATAACGAATGATTTCGATATATATACGAAATCTTATAACGAAGCATTTCGTTGTAAAAGCGTTCGAATGTAGTCTGTACTTGTATTCGCGTCTCAAGCGAAGTCTTTGGCGGTGTACCGGCGGGAGTGGAGAAAAAATCATTGAGCGTTTTATTATATTTCTCTCACGTGCGACAAACCCACTATATGATTATGGGCCACGCCGTGATGAGGAATTACGGAATAGTTTTGACCACCTGGATTTTTCTAACACTCACCCTATGCTGGAAGAGGGCGAGGAAGACAGCTGTCCATCGCTGTTACACAACGGCCGGGGCAGGCGACGCGACTGGAATGCAGAGTGGCCGAAACGTCGTTATGCACGAAGCCGCCCTTGGTTACCACGCGGACTTGGAGGAGAAGCAGAAGAACGCCCCTTTTTTGGTTAGATATGAGATACACGTGCACAGACCAAGGCTGTTTTGCTTTCTGCAAGTGTTTGCTGGAACTGTTCATGTCTAGGCTAGGGGAGACTCTATCGCGGCACACAAACACGCGAAGCTAGCGTACATAGTCGGGGTGTGTATGCCCCTGCCGCATAGGTCTATATGGTAACCGTTAGCCGGTGAAATAGGAAAAAAATAATCGAAAAGAGCGAATTGCGAACAAGTAGAGAAACAGTTGCATAGGCGACGTTCTTCCTTGTCGACTGAAAATCATTGCGGCGTACCTCGTCTACGGTTGCGCGGAGGCCTTATCACAGAACTTCTCCGACTGAAGTGTCTTTAACACTGTCTTGTCGCTCATTTTCAACTAACAGATATGTAAGTGACAACGACTTCGTTAACGTTATGTTGTTGATTTTTGATTATTTCCATTTTGCACAAATTAGGAAAGTTAAATTTCGAAGTTAACGTACAGAAATTGCTCAGTGGCTTTGAGGGATGCCGTAGTGGAGGACCCCGGTTTCATTTTGAAGTCGGGCAGTTCTCTAGCGTGCGCCCAAAGCACTGTACATGAGCGTTCTTGCATTCTGACACCGTCGAAATGCGGCCGCCGGGGTTTGAACCCGCGAACCGGTCTGCGTGAATGCAGTAGCGTGAATACCGCAGCTGAACATTGAACGATTGGTTATGTTATATATTCTAGAGAACCACATACAATAGGCAGCCTAGAGGAGAGCTGCAGATTAATTTTTTTTTTTTTGACCGCCCAAGCTTCTTTAATCTACGTCCAATGCACCGCGCAAGGGGCACTTTCGCAGCCCGCTCCAATACTAATTGTGTAAACGTTGTACCGTTTATCTTTCGCGCAAAGTCTTCTACAACGAGCTGCGAGTTTTCGTCGCTGAATTGAAAGAACTTCGTGCGAAGAAACCCTGCAGAGTCAGCCAGCCGAGCTGCCGGGGTAACGGTCCAGAATGCGGAGCACATGCATTACGCGCTGGCAACCACCCGCCAATTGTTCGGCGGTCGAAACACGCCCCCCCCCCCCCCCCCCCTGCCCCACGGACCCTTCCAGCACGCTCCTGGCTTCCTTCCCAGAGAAAGACCATCGGCGTGCCGATAGCCGGCGTGCGAACGCAGAATCTGGAGCATGCGCAAACACAGTGCGTCCACAGGACGGACTTTGGCGGTGATTTGATGGTCTATTGAACGAGTCTCTCACCGTAGGGGGGGGGGGGGGGGGACCAGCGGTGGGCGTGATGACTGCGACAGGCTTTGCGAACCTAACGGTATCTATTTCTCGCTGTGTCGGAGGCAGATTAGTGGAGAGGAATCACCCGGGCGTTGAAGAGAGCGGGGCTACGGTGGCAACGTGGATGTTTACTTGCTTCGAGCGAGGCCTGCATGCTGCGTGGGCAAGCTGTCCCCGACGCGTAAGTTTCGCTCGCAACTCGGAGCGAGTGGACCTTTCCCCGCGCCCATCCAGGATAATTCACGCTCATCAGTTGTGCTGGCCCTACTGTTGTCAACAAAAAAGAAAAAAAAAGAAAAACTGCGATTGTACACGCTTGGGTTGGAGGGGATCCGCAAGCAGCGTAACAGTCTCGGGGAAGGCGAATACCTGAGCGTATTCCACAGTATAGCAGGAGAGCCATCGGCGCTCGGGCTCCCAGGCGGTATTCCTCGAGTAACCAAGTGGCGATCAAGTGCAATGTTGCTTATCCTCGGTGCTTTGCACTGGAACCGATGCATTGTGAGTGACTGACAGGACTTGGCGTCAAGCACGGACGAGTGGCTCGTGTTTTATCGAGTTTTGTCAACGCTGCACCGGGGTTCCCGAAAACCCTGTGTATTGACCAGCTTACGTGATTGCATTTCTTTGCCGTCTCATGACGAGGCGTCTCCCTTATTTTATACAAGAAGTATTCGGGGTGGGTGGCGCCCTCTCTCACACCAATTTTTTTTCTCAAAACCGCGGTGACTAGAATTCCCTAGCGCCAGCTGATGGAATTTGATCCACTCACGTACATATGTTTTGGGCGCACTGTAGTTTACGAAGCTGCCTGAGACGGTGCGTCGCGGGAAGTCGCGTGAGCGGAATTAGCAGCAGCAGAGAGAGAGAGAGAGCAAAGGCAGGGGGGTTAATTACAGGCGAATTTCCGGTTTAATGCCCTGCACTGGGGTGGGAGATAAAGGGATTGGAAAGAAGGCAATAAGAGAGAGAGAAAGAAACTGCAATAGCCACCTACATTCCTTGCGAGCGAAGGTTGACATGTCCACTGCACAACGGTAAAAACTGCCTGGTGTTTAGAGCCGCAGTTTACACGGTTGTATACAGGCCTTGTCCCAAACGCTGCAAAATGAAAGCTTTCTTAACAGTTGTATCTTTATTTTTGTTGTACGTTTCGCGTTATGACACCTTTTAATAGGATATCAATATAGGCGCGAGCTTCACTCACTTTGGAGAGGTATATAATATAAAATGTGGGCCGATCCCAAAGGCGGTGCACTCTAATGCACAATCTAGAAGCGCTAGCTGTCACGAGGGGATAACGCGATAAACTGGCACGTGGCGCATCGCGCCAGACGTTTCAGAGACCCACTCGGGCACGAGAGGGGCATGCATATAATGCCTACCTATATAATGCATGCATTCCGCATCTCCTTCCGCTGAGCCAATACGGCCAATATCCGTTTTTTAAAAATTAAATGTACGTAAGCAGGCGTTCCTCTGCTCGTCTGCTCCGACGTGCAATAGAGATAGTATTACTATGGGAGGAGTAAATTCCTATACCTATATAAGAAGCACTCAAGAACGAGTTCCCGCGAGTAGTTCACGCAAGTCGTGACAATACAGCTTTCCGCTAAGTCTTAATGAAACGAAGGAAGAAGTTCGTTGTACACTCCAACAGTGCGTTTCATGAGTAATCGTTGGTTGATGGCGGTGGTCGTTACGCTGTATTATACTGCATGTCCCACGTAACTGGCGTCAAGACTTAAAAATATGCAAGTGCCACATATATTTGGACAAAACCGAGCTAACCTTGTTTTCCGCAGCTGGGAGCAAATCAGACTATTTCTTTTGTATTTCGCCTAATTACGTATATATTAATTATTGATTAATCAACTTCTCAAATAATACGTCCAGATCAAAAGCGTATACGAGAAAACTGTTGACCAACTTTTAAAAATTCCCGTTCCAGCTTTCTGTTGCTCGATACGTGCTACATAAGTTTCTTTTGCAAGCCTTAAAGAAAGCCCGCGAAATGCTAAAAAAGTGCCGCGTTACTGGATCGGGAATATACAAACGGAACATTGCAGGCCTCGTCAGACTTACAGTGATGCCGACATTCAATTGAGCGCAGCACTGTAGATGCTAACAACTGTGACGTCGGACGGCGAGGGGGGGAATAATAAGAAAATGAACAACAACAACAACAACAACAACAGAGGACTGAGCATGAACGAACGAGCAACTACCACCTAAACTTAAATAACTCTATACACGATAAAAATAAATCAAGTTTGAACGCGTCCTTAGTTAATGAAGAGTAAGAACGCATCACCGAAGCAAATGAAATTGCCAAAGTCCTGCCAGTGGCCAGAGAAATCCGGCGTCCTCAGGCTGTAGTCGCGATACCTCGGACGTCGGAAGGCGTGTACTCCACGTCTGGGTGGTCGAGAAACCACGAGATCCACGATGCCGGTGCCCGAGGTTCAGCGTTGCGAAATTCCGTAATCGGGTCCCTTCCTACGCTCGCTGCTCAGCCTTTGCTGCAAAATCGCACACTGCGTCTTAAACAACAGCGTCGTGAGAAATTATTACCACACAGGCGTACGCAATAACAGAGGAGAAAAGAGATAGCGAGGACCTCCCGATCGAGATGGACCCCTCTGCCCTCGTTTAGCGTGGGTGGGCCCGAGACGGGGCGTGAGAGCGAGCGCACGGTGTCATTTTCATCGCTGCTGTTGCTGCTGCAGAGACCGCCTAGAGGGGGGTGGGGGGGGGGGGGGGAGAAGGGGCACGCGGCGTGCACGACGTCTGAGCCGCTTCACTGTAGCGTCCAACAGCTCGCCCGAGCACGGTCCCTCTGGTCGCCGGTGCCATTCGCGAAACTGGGCTGCTGCCATCGGCCTGAACGCACGCCCGTCCCTTTGTTTCCCGGCCGCGCCAACCTGTCTGGCATCGGACATTGAATAGGACGGCGATGACCGACGGGTCGGCAAGGGTTGAATGCGACGAGTGAGCGCCCCTCGTCTATCTATGCAGTGTGCATATAGTTTAGACCGGAGGGTACACCAGCTGGGCTTGGGCAGAATGCGCGGGCGTGGAGCCATCTGACTGTTCGGCGATTCTGCGGAATGCAGTTTTCGAACAAAGATGCCTTTTTGCTAGGGGGGGAGAGGAATCTTCTCGCTCACCGAGAGAAAACAAACGTTGACCCCGCTATAGAGAGAAATAAAGAAAGCTCGTAGAATGGTTGCCGGTGTTCACCGACGGTCGGCAAAGAGAGACGAAAAGACTCCACTGGGGAAACAATGTAGCTAGTCAGTCAAGGAAAAGAAAAAAAAATAAGAACCCCGAGTATCACACAGAACAGCGACGACTGTCTCGATGACAGTGAAGTCAAAACGCCGACAACACGCACAACGGCACGACGACGTTTAAGATGACGGTGACCCGACGGCTTATAAGTAGTAAAGGGACTCGTGACCTATCCTTGAATGGGGGCAGATATTTCTTCTTTGGCGGAGTGTTTCTGATTCATCATCCTTTTACGATAACGGCTTAAACAAACATATTGGCGATAATACCTGTCCATTCCCTGCAGATCAGCATATGGCGAAAATACGCTCGGTAGTCACTCTCATTTGTTTGCTATATAGAGCTCTCTAGAGACTCTCTCTCTCTCCTGCCGCAGAGGCCAAGATATCAGAATAAAGTACCTCTAGCAGCGATCGCCGCAATATAGACGTCAAGGGATGCTATCGGTCCCGACAGGAAAACAGGCGAATAAATTTCCAGAAAATAAATTGATTACGTTAGAAACGTTCGCAAGAAGAAACAGCCAATCGTTGTGTTGAGCATACTGTTGTCACGTGGTGGCGACGTTGAATAACACAGTTGCAATACTGCGAAAGACAAAACTTACTTTTATTGGGCGAACCTGTGCCCACAGAAACAGGCTACACTTATAGCACAACGATAGCGGCGAACACGGTCGGCGATCGTCGAAAATCTGATCAGCGGGTCAAGCGCGTCGGTTTTTATGCAGCAGTCGTCGAATGTTCCAGACTAATCGTTGGGACCCGCGTGCCTTCCACAAAGTTCTACACCATTCGCGTCAGGCGATGAAATCACATAACACAAGGTTCGGCTACAACAGACAGCGAATAGAAGCATCGATAACTTTCCAGAAACTTCGGATACATGCAGGCACGTCCCCCGCTGTGCGATAACATTTGTTAGGCGGCGAAACGTGGTCGCCCGATAAAGATAAGTACACGTGTCACTATTAGCCCAGGCGGGCAACCAATGGCAAACAAATTTTACGTAGGACAGGCTTAGTGAATTCGGCCCCAAAACGGAGCTGCGCCCAAAGCTGTGGATGCCTGTGGATTCACACACGTGACATACATGCGTGACTGCGTCAAGACACACTGTAGTCTTTTGCTAGGATGTGTGGTACGCACTGACTCGATTGACCCGTTTCCTACCTTAAATCTGTTGTTCGCAGTAAAAGGAGGAACGTATAAAGACGGAAGCGGGGTGAGGAAGGTAATTACTGTCTTCCTATTCCAGAAAGTAGCCCAGCTGCACGTCGCCGCCTACATTTTTTTGTAACATTGCGGAATGGCGCACCAAAGTCATGGCCTGCGATGGAAGGTCCGTCTGGCTTTCACGTCATTAGCGTCTTTCTTTTCGTTTTAGCTGAGCATCGTGATTCTTCCTGGTTTTGAAACCATGGCGAATGAAGCCAGGCACTCTGGGCTGCGGTCATCGTGGGGGATTAACGTTACGCCACGGGTAACGCTAACCTCAGCTGGAATTCTAGGATCAAGGTCAACAGAGCCGTCAAGATGAAAAGACGTGAGTCGGTTGCTCAGCGGTGGAGTGGCCAGGGTCACGATTAGGAAATTTGGGATTTACTTTGCCGACTTAGCTTGCGGAGCACTCTGGTTGCCTCTTAAGAACGGGGGACGCTTTTCACAAAACATTTTGCACGCCGGAGCTGCTCACAGTAACAAAGAAAAAGAAAGGAAAAGAAGCACTCTTGGGGGTGCATGTTTGTCCCATGGCCAGCACCGTCACCGTTAAGGCTGTGAAAAAAGAAATTATTTTGCGCGACAATGAAATGAAACTACACGTGGGACTAGATATGCCGTAGTTGAAAACTGTGTCGTTATTCTTAGGGATGTGCGAGTATCGAAACTTCCGAATAACGAATCCAATAGTGTCCTATTCAATTCGATTTCGAACCGATAGTCAATATTCGTAAATGAGAATATTTTTCGAATACGTTTCGAATATTTCAGAACGTCAGCTGCGCCCAAAATAAACATAAAATTGGAGCAAAGGTATGGTACATTCTCACCCCGCGGCCATTGCATAGACACAAAGCACGAGAACCTGCGTAGTGGAGCAGGCTACGTCACTAGGTAGCCATACTTTACTGGCTGTACAGCGCTCATTCGCACTCTCTGCAGAGTCCTTGCGTAGAAACTATTTGCCTGCTCTTAATGCGTCATTTCTGCTTTTAATAAACAGCGCTTCATAACGTACTATCTAATGACAGAAACTTGCTAACTTTATGAATACTGGACTGTGAAGATCGTTTAATATTAATTGTGATAAGGGTTATTCATTATTCGAAAGCTATTCGAAAGGTATTTCATATTTGATTTAATTCGATTCACTTCTGACACTATTCTGTTCGTATTCGACTCGATCTCAAGAACCACTATTCGCACACCCCTAGTTATTCTGACCAACTGGTGCGCACCGAAATCCCTGACACGACACGAGTGTTTGACAGCTAAAGCTATTAAAGTTTATGTAATGCACTTTTTATGTTTCCTGTCGCAGCTGACATTACGTTAACTTGCCACAAAAAAGTCCGCGAAAAAAAAAAATTCATTTGTCCCCATCAACTGCTTGATCTGACCCCTTAAGAGGAAGCTTTCGCTCGGGAGAAACGTCAATTTCCCTGTTTAAATGCATGCAAAACGCAAGAGCACTTTTCTGAGGCAACTACTGTGCCGATTTGGATAAAATTTGTTGCATTTGAGAGGGAAGGTGAAATTATAGCAACTTCAGTAAGTGGTTCTTTTTTTCATTGATATCCTCAATTTTCTTTTTTCTTTCGAAACTTTACGAAAACTGGTGAGTTTCAAAAAAAAATTATTAGGAAGTTTACAAATCTGTAACTGCATAAAAAACAGATATCGCAGTTCTGTAAACTGCATACGTTAAAGCAGACGAATTTTATTCAGAATTTGGTAATCAAATTTGACGTTAAACATGTAAATTTATAGCCCACGTGAAATCGTTACAATGTTTAGAAGCGTTTTGCCAAAGTCTTACTCACAAAATTAGTGGTATGTTTCATAGCTGCGATAATATTTCAACCTTTCGCACTTTAGATGCACTATTCGGCGAAGTTTAAATAATTGTGATGTCGTTTTACAGCGAAGCTCGCTGTGGCTAGGATCCCAGGATTTCTTCGTGGCGTAACGTCGACAGAACACTATCATCACATATGTCTCATACCACCAAATGCAATGGCTCATGTCCCCGTAAGGCACAGGCTACAAACACTCGGAAAAGTGAAGCGAACAGTTCATGCATTCTTTGGATTCACGCATACAACATACAGAACAGCATTCGTTTTAATAAAGAACAAGCTCAAAACAAGCATCCGAACCGCATAGCTGCTGATGAGGCGCTCCTGCACCTACCTACATGCATGCAATGCGAAGCACGTAATCGTATGCACGCATACGCTTTCCTGTAAATATTACTGTTTCTCAAGCTGCCGCGGCGACTGCAGCTTGACTGGAGCATACGAAGGAAGGAGTGACGTAACTGCACTTTCGTACGTAAAAGAAGAAGCCGCTTAGCAAGGGATTTGTGTTGTGACAGTGCTATGGGAAGGCCAAGTATAGCGAGGACTCCTGAAGAGCAGCATGCGTACGAGGCGCGGCGAATTTCTCTTCTCTCTCGCCCACTATTTGTAGGTGCGCGAAGTAGCGGCGCATGTCAACTCGCAGGCCATCGAAACGTCTTAGGCTAATGATCAGGTAAAGTGCATGCGCATGTCGCCACGTGACTAATTTCAGCCCTACGTCGCAATCTAGTTGTCGTTCACAGCTTCGCTGTCCAACCACCTCCACAGCGTGGAATGGAGACCCCCCCCCCCCCCTTTTTTTTTTGTAAGGTGAAACTTCACTTCTCTTGCCAGCCAGATAAGCAGTGTTGTGTGCCAGAGAACATTTGTGTGTTATAAACTCTAGGATGAAAATCTGGCGACGCGGACATTTTGTTTACTTGCGAACGTGACCCACGTGGCGGATATATGATGGATTGTGCGATGACGAATATCGGCTTTTCCATGGAAGGGTGCTACGTCTTTTATGGTAAAGTGTGCGGCCAGAAGCAGCGACAATATCGGCTCATCTTTGCGTAGGCAAGCGGACCACATTATGTGTGTCTGTGTGTGCGTGTGTACGTGTGCCGATAGAACTTCAGGACCCGTAATTATTGAACATGTGTGAGTGAATGAGACGCGGTGGTTAGCGAACGCTTGTATCTCGGTGCCGTCTGCACTGTGTGCAGAAAAAAATGAAAAAATAGAAAAAATACCTTCATTTGAGCGTAACCTATCGACTTAAAGAGTATGGCTATGAACGAGCTCCTAGTTTATTTTGACCGCTGCCGAACATGCGTGCGTACATTTAACCACGCGGAATGCCTAAATGGCAAACTACTGAAATTATCGCGTTTCAACGCAGATCTCACGTGTCTTAAGTAAAACTGAACTTTTTTTTTCTTCACTGTTATACTCACCTTTACGGCACGGACTTCATGCTGTGATGATGCACATTTACACGCAAAAAGTTGGGTCTTAGAAAGTTCAGAGCAGCAAAGGGAGGCAGAAGACACAGCAATGTTACCGCGCAACGGATTATGTACTCATGTACAATTTTGCTTCGTACATTCACATGACCCTGACTAGTAATTACAATTTGAATTAGGGTGTTTGCCATACCTAAGCTGCACAGCGGCTTATGGGGGACATTGCAAGGAAAGATTCCGGTTTAATTTTGACCACCTAGGGTGCCTCACCATGCATGGTCCTTGAACACGGCAACAAGTGTTTTTGCAGTCCTTCCTCAGCTGAATTTAGGCGCCACCATTTGGTACGGCTCCACTGAGCCGCCACAATGGATATGGCTGATAGCTGTAGACGAAGTTCATCATGTATATTGTTTAAAGTTACAGTGTACATGAGGCGAAAACGAGTACCTTTACGACAACGCAATGGAAATGTTTGTCCGAAGACCAGTCCTTTAAGCGAAATATTATATCCGCACCGCGAAAATCTGCATCTTCTGTGATAAATTGTTCGCTTTCGAAGAGTAATACATTTTTGTGGCTGTTTGATCTACGGAAGAGGCGCAGTCTCACGAAATCACTACATGCTGACTTAAGGGAACTATGCAGTCGGCAACAAGGCTACGTTGTTGTGCCGGTAAAACGGGGACGATCATGAGACGCTATGAGAAATATGAGATTATGTGTCGGTAAAAACGGAGACGAGTTTTGTTAAATCGTATTTCTCCGACACTGAGCTCTTTTCTGCGTCGCCCGACCATGCTGGCGCCCGCATATGTAGTTTGTGCCTCACTTTTACCTTGTCTGCTTAGCGCGGTGACTTTTGTTTTTAGGACGATTATACTTTTATAGCGGACACGGCCGTTACCGCGCATTGTATGCACAGCGCTTGTCGGCTCAAAATGGCCAGGCCTGGCGAGAGGCGCTTTAAAGAAAGGAAAGGCGCGCCATATAAACGACGATTATTGTTGGGCGAGTAAATACACCTCAAAGCGCGTAAAACTCTACTTCGAGGGTGGGCGTATCCTGTTGCTTGTTTAGGATACGTGTCCCCGCAAGGATTTTCACGTGGTTGGTAAGGCGGCCCCAACTGGAACCGCTGCTAGATATCAAAGGCGTGGGCGGGGCTGATCTTGATGAGATCATCGCATTGTGCAGTCGCTCGGGTGTTGCACGTTAAATTAGATTAAATTATGGGGTTTTACGTGCCAAAACAACTTTCTGATTATGAGGCACGCAGTAGTGGGGGACTCCGGGAATTTTGACCACCCGGGGTTCTTTAACGTGCACCTAAATCTAAGTGTCACGGGTGTTTTCGCATTTCGCCCCCACCGAAATGCGACCGCCGTGGCCGGGATTCGATCCCGCGACCTCGTGCTCAACACCATAGCCACTGAACAACCACGGCGGGTTGTTGCGCGTTCACATAGCTTACTTGCGTCAGTGTCTCGCTGAGTATGTGGATGTGGAGGGCGTTCTCGCGCACAGCCGATGCGCTGAGTGGGAAAGCACAGCGAACAGCTGTGACGTCAACGCGGAGGAGTTCGGAGAGAAAGCACTTGTGTGGTGACGGCGCATCGTTGATACGTCAGAAATTGTGTTCATATAATGGCGTTTGTACCCTAAAGGAGATTTACCCGCGTCCAGATTTTGTGGTGCAATCGATCGTGTTTTTTGTAAGGGGTGCATGCACGGTCATAAACATTACTTTTCGCCCTTCTCAGTACATACATCCGTGCACTTAATATGGTAAATTAGTTCTGCACAAGCCCGCAAGGTGGAGTATAGTACGTGAAAGGGAAAAATTGGGATCCACCCGAATAGTAGCAGGAAGCTACAAAGGAAACCGATACAGGCTCTCTGAGAAAGAAAGCCTCGCAGTTGCACACAAGTTCGTCTTGGTTCGGGACTGAGCAATTCGGGTGGATACCAGTTTTTCCCTTTCTTACGTATACCTGCAATTGCATATAGATGCACCTCGATGCCAACAGCATGTCGGTGTAATGGAAGCCGCCGAAAAGCATCGCGTCCACCGATTCCTGCAGTTCATGGGAACGACATACTTTTTTGTTTGTTTATTTCGTGAGTTATGCGTTTCGGATTATGGCATAACCAGCTCTGAAGAAACCTACCTTTCTTGTGTTGTTGTTGTTGTTGTTGTTGTTGTTGTGGTTGGCTGTTTTTATGATCTTTAAAAAGCAAGCAAACGAACCGGTTCTAGATCGCTAGACCAGAGCACGCCCTGTAGGCGCAGAAATAAACCTGCGCTTCCAAGCCTACGTGGGCGGTTGATCAATGAAAGTAGAGCTCGCGGCCGCTAACACGCACTTCGCTTGCGCATCAAGGCGACTGAAGATGACGGAAGTACGCTACATAGGCGAACCGTATATACACATGCGCCGACAGGATGGGTCAGCAGCATCCCGTGTAACGCAGAGTTATGAAGCGCATCCACGCGAACCACATTTTTTTCGTTTTGTTTCTCTGTACCTTTGTTCTCAAGACGAAGCTCCGCGTGAAGACGGGGCTGCGTGAACCGTATAGTATGGATGACGTATGGAGCGGCGCTGCCGTACGGCAGAAGGAGCCATTTTCGAAGAAGGAAGTGGCAAGACACACGGCGTTTATGCGCGGAGAAAGAAAGAAAGAATGAAGGAAAGAAAGGTGCCCCTCTTTTCCTCCGTCCGCGGAAGAGGCCGTCTATTGTCATCATCGTTTCCAGCGCGATCGTTTGGCGCTTCAGAGTTTTTTTCGTTATTTATTGCGTGCTCTGTTTACTTTTCTTTTTTTTTCCCTGTTATTTCGTCGTCTCTTCGTACAACGTTCGGCATCGCTACGTGCCACTGGGACAGGTCGCGGCCGCTCCGATGTGTCTCCCTCTTGCGAAGAACAGAATATTTTGCCAGTCCCGTTCTTTTAGCATTTCCTCGTAGACCGGTACATACGGTATGTTTGCCTATGCCTATAGAGCCGTGTTCCTTCCTGGCTTTTCTTCTCTGCTTTCCGGACCACCCACGGTCGAGGAGGGGGAGTTTGCGACTTCTTCGCAAGACAATTTTTCTTCCGCAGTCGTACGAAGCGTCACTTGAGCGAGAATTAAGAATCGGGGAAAACCGGGGGGATCCATTTCTCTTCTTTATTTAATTACGACCGCATTACGTCAGCAGAGTAAAGTCGAGCAAAGCATAGAGGAGATTGACAGCAGCTTTTAAAGATTCCAATGTACAAATAATCACGAAAGTGGACCGGAAGGAGGAAGAAAAGACAACTTGCTGCAGATGAGAGTGAAGCACACATTCTCCACATGACGCGTACGTGTGATATTGTGCCTTAACATGTTCCACTGCATTTGTCAGAGGATTCATACGCGTTAATGCAAAGGCGCTCATTACAGTATAGATGTGCTTGTGCGTGCGTTCGTGTCTATGTATCAATAATCGAATGATTCAATCAACTAACTAGCAAGATCCAGCCAAACGTTGCCGAGTTCTCCGCACGCTTCCGTCACACCTTGCGATAACGCCAGTCCTTGTGAACCGCACCAACAAGCGCGTGGAAACGCGTTAAGTTTATCGCTTCCTCTTGCAAGATTGCGAGAACCGGCAACCAAGCGACGCTACGCGACTGTTTACGCCAGCGTACAGTTGTCGCAGCAACGTGAGTGACGAATGACCACAGTGTTGACGCAAGTACGCGAGGTTTTATCAACGCCCTCTTTCGGACGTCGGCGCTTTCACCACTTTTACTGCGTTCATGTGAGGCTGTGTTCTCGGGCGACGGTGTACGTTTTGTTTGCTTGTTTATTGGTTTCCTTTTTTACGTGCGACCTAACCTCAAAACACTGGCAGAGTGCATTCTTTTATTTTTACGTCTTGTTTGAACCTCGTGCTCAAGTGCAACATTGCGTCCTCTTCCATTTATTTCATTTTAATTTTTTTTTTCCGTGTCCACCAGTAGTTTTCCTAGGTGTCTTTGAGCGAGTTTGGCACTTTGAGTGAGATGGTTCTCCATGAATTTTTCTTGAATTAGCGCATCTCTTAAGAGCGAAGGAAACGAAGACGAGCTCGACGAAACGGGAGACAGGAGGGTGGGGGGGGGAGGGCGTCGCTAAACTTGCAACTGGTTCATTTCGTGACACCTGCGAAAGCCCGTATACTCAGTGCAAACAACATAACACACGCAACACACTGCACACGTGCCGGCAATGTAATTAAGGAACGTCGCTTCTTTAGATGATAAAGCTACAGACGGCGAGCTTGCACGCATCTGTGCAAATCTTGCTTTGGGTTCAGCTTCTTTCAGTGGACGTGTCGGCTGATTACGAAGACGTCCTATAACCACAGGTCTTTCGAAGTCAGGGGTGCAGCCGCACCTTTTATAGGTGTAACCAAGAGAAACACCCGCTGCAGCCTCATTGTTTAACGTTGTTTCCATGTTCGCGCAACATTTAATTACGACAGCGACCCGCTTTTATAACGAAATATTTGCCACGTGGCAAATAGATCCTATAAGCGCCTGTGTCTCTCTATGAAGCGCGTCCGGCGGTGGAATTCGAACCTCGACTGTATAACCTCGCCTATATAAAGAAGCCTATATAGCTTTTGTCGCTTTACACATAGCACGGGTACACGAGAGCACATGCGCGGGCCGGTTTTTTTTTACGCCAAAGACGCAGCAATGGAATGGCCAAATTTATATTACTAGAAAGGTAGAGCACTTCATTAGCAGCTTGGCACAGATTTCCACATGTGCGTTGGACCTTCACTTTCCTTTTTCATTAGCACTGTAAGGAGACGTTAGTGCGAGTAGGTGGCGCCGGGTACTCCCCTTCGCTGGCATGCTAATTCTGCCCCCCAAAAAAGATGATCACAATAGAAGCAATGATCAGAAGGAATACACTGACATCATTTGGGAAGTTTGCGCACAAAAAGAATGGTCTTGGGAGTTCATAAAATGTGTGAGGTTCCTCGGCACGTGCGAATAAGTCGCTTTTGAGTGTCGCATTCCAAGCGCAACATCGCGAAAAACTGACACGACGGAAAACGGAGGGGCGACGTTACGTTAGGATTACGTTTGCGCACGCACGCACACACGCACGCACGCACGCACGCGGACGGACGCGTGTTTGTGTGTGTGCGGGGTGGTCTGACGGGGCTTTGCTCCAAATCACCGTATATATATATATATATATATATATATATATATATATATATATATATATATATATATATATATATATGGCACAATGGAGGTGTTGTCGTAAACGAACACTTAATGTTTATTTAAGCCAACTCATTCGAGAGTGGAACTCTCTTCTTCAGGACAGCGCCGAGTGATAGATACAAATATATGCATGCACACCATACGCGCTCTTCTAAGGTCTCCTAACTCCTCTCTGCCACTACCGCGTCACCGGCTTCCCATACTTCACACACGTACACTTTCTTTTCCTTTTCAATTTGGAAGCCCTTGATGCTAACGTATTAAAACGCGCGATTCCAGCACCGTGTCGGAATTTCATAAGATGAAGTGACGCTTCCCCGGTTGCTCTTGTGTGGACCGCGCCTACATATCGAACACGCTCGGGAAGCGGCAGTAGCGCTTTTCGCCACGCTAAAGAGCCTCGTCAGTCTAAACCTCATCCGGGTATTTCGGGACCGCGAGAGCGCCGAATACGGCGCGTCATCGAATTCCCATTACGGCTCGTACTGCCGAACGAGTGGTCCCCGCCGTCCTCGGGCGCTATTTAGGCGGCGTCCAATTGTTTTTTTTTTTTTATCTCGCGCTTCGCATTCGCTTCCTGCTCTGCGAGCCTTCGTGGCCAGACGTCGCGCCCAGCTGCAACCGGATCCCGAAGAAGAACAATGCTTCGAAAAACAAGAAAACGGTCCTCTTATTTCTTCTTTTTTTTTTCCCTGCCTCCGGGGTGTATACATACGCTGTAATATGGCTACGCGAACCTCGTAACTATTAAACAATTTCTTTCGAAGACCCCCCCCCCGTGACTGCCCTCGAATCGAATCGTTCCGGGCCGAGCGGAATCGGTTACAACGTTGCACGCCGCACTTGCACGCCGCTGGAACGACAACCGCTCCGTCGGCGGTTGCTGTAACGCATATTCCCTGCAGTGCGTGGAAAGCTGCGTTGCACGGAAGCTTGTCGTTACCTTCAGTGTGGCGCGTGTAGACTATCGCGCCTGCGTTGACTGCCAACAGGTGACTGGCACTACTGAATAAATAAATAAATAAATAAATAAATAAATAAATAAATAAATAAATAAATAAATAAATTTTATTTATTTATTTATATTCCTGTTTACGCCTGCATTTGCTCCTATTTATACCGGTCTTGTATTCTTGTATTCTATCATAAATAAATAAGGTTATTTATTTATTTATTTATTTATTTATTTATTTATTTATTTATTTATTTATTTATCTTTTATTTATATTCCTGCTTGCGCCTGTATTTATTCCTGTTTATATATCCCTGTCTCGTATTATTTGTTCCGTTCTTCGTCCCTATTGCGCTATCTAAAATTACGGATTCGCACCGTTTAGCCCGATCATAGTGCTTGCTAAAATAAATAAATCAGCAAGCTATGGGTCGCCTAAGCCAACCAGACGAGAGGATCCCCGGAGGGAGCGCTCCTCCTCGACACTCCGCTTCTGATCACCGCCCTCGCGACAACGATTGTAGAAAGGGACGCTCAACGGAAACACTGAATCAGTTAAACTGACAAAGCACTGTTTCACAACCCTGTCTTCGTAAATTTCGCGGTAAGAGGTTGATTAATAGAGGAATATGTGAAAGCCAGACTTCCATTCTTAAAATTTCTCGCCATACCCCAGCGCTGACACGTCAGTGTGACGCAGTATTCATTCATTCATTCATTCATTCATTCATTCATTCATTCATTCATTCATTCATTCATTCATTCATTGCTTTCTTTTTCGTGTTGCGGAAGTGTGATTTCCCAACATAGCTCGACTTATATTTAGTTTTTCCTAGGAAGGCACTTTCTCTGCAGGTTTACTAGCGCGCAGTGGGCGAGCTCTCCTGGAGCCCTTCTCTGGCACACGCGGCCGGTCCTCGTCGCCGATTGGCTGACGCGAGTCCCATACGTTCGCCGCATGCTGCGCGGATTCGGTCATGCGGAGTGTATAGATTTCGCCGCGGGTTGCCCCGACATCGTGCGACGGCCGACCTAGCAACTGCGCGCGGCCGTTTGCCGGTACTTCCGGCGTGACCCCCCGTCCGCGCAGGCGAGCATAGTTCGGGCGGGCCAGAACCTGCGCCGCAAAACTTGCCGACTCGCTCATTGTTACCCACTCGATGGACGACGGCGCGGGTAGACGAGGCGATGACGGGAACGCGGTCACTCGACATGCCTCTCTCTCTCTTTCCGCCGCTTTCCTGGGCGCTTTTTCTCAGCGCCGGACCCACGTGATGGGTATTGGCACCCGCTTCGCGAATGGCCATCCTCTGCTAAGTGCTTTACACGAAAAAGAAAAAGAACAAACAAAATGTTAGGATGTGTCAAGTTACATCTTCGAAGCGTAGGCGTAGAGAGAAATGGATGGAAGGATCGTGGGAAAAAGAGACATCATCACGTGACAGGCAAGCTGTAACGTCTAGCCGCCTCGCATTTTGCGAAGAGCGTGGTGGTGTCTGACCACGATGCGGGCGTTTTCACTGAAAGCTGCCACGAAGCAAGCGCTGCCTTGAAAAAGTCCGGCAGCCATCTGCAGAACCTAGTTCCCGAGAGTGAACGCGCAGGTGGGTCCCGAAGAGTGGGAAGAGGGGGAGGGAAGGGCATCAAATGAAGTTGGATTGCTGAGGCTAGCCGTCTGACGTCACATGTGCTCCCTTCTACAGTCTTTCTTTTTCCTTCCTCCCCCGTATTGGTTCATATATAAACAGACTCCCAACGTCTCCTTTTTCTACGTGGCGAACTGTCCCTGACCACAAGCCTCTCTTGTAAACGTGTATCGCAGAAAATTGAGTTAGGCCGTACGAAATGAGCACAAGGGAAGGGGAGTGCAGTCGAGGACGGCAGAAAATTAGGTTGGGTGATGAAATTGGGAAATTTGCATGCGCAAGTTGGAATCACCTAGCGCAAAGCAGGGGTAATTGGTGATCGCTGTAGAAGGCTTCGTCTTGCACTGGACATAAAAATATGATGATGATGATGATGATGATGAAATGTGAACTTACGTCGGCGCCATATGGTTTCATGAAGAACGACACGCAACTCTAATTAAAATCTTGGGGACAGAGAGCCATGCATATATAGTGAGCCTGGACAGTGCAAGAGCCAGTACGGAGACGAGAACGAGGCGGGACGGCGCTTCTCCCTTCTCGTTTTCGTTCACGGGCTTCCTCTCGCGCCGTTCACGCTCATTGTGGATTACCAACAAGCTCAGTCAGCCACAACTGACAAAGAACCCTCTGTATGTCGACGTACTCAACGACGATTATTTGAAACACATTGGTTTGATGACATGAGCAGCACAACTTTGAAAAGTTTTTGAAAAGCCAGATATATAGTGAATACCGCGACAATGCCAGCTTGTCTACCGAACCGCCATTGCTGCGCAATCTGGCAGTGGTTGGTTGGCACTGATGATTTAGCCAAAGCTAGCTCCATGTTCTGGGTCTAACGCCCTTGCTCCCCCCCCCCCAATCCTGCCCCCCTCGCCTCCTTCATTTAAAGAAATCAATAGCATTGGTTAACCAGCGTCCATACGGTGGCAATGCATCCTGTACACATATCGCATCCTTGTAAACAAGGAAACCTATGGTGTGTCCTGCATTGCTAGTAAAATGTCTGAAGCCGATGCCCTGTCACCATACCATACCACACTACACTGGCGAAGTACTAGTGCGCTAGTATGTTAGCCGCCAAAGCGCCAGTATAATATGTGCACTACCCTGGTGCTCCTGTGTATACTAGCGCAGTGAACTAGCCGTAGTATACCAGTACACCACGCCAATACTTCGTCTCTTCTTAGCCGCCTTTAACAGTATTCCCTGGGCAACTCCTGAACACTTCTCCCCAAGTATATTGTTCTACTCCTTTTGTGAGAACTTGCGCATGCATTGACTTTCTCGTAACTATTTCGCCTGCACGGGATCCGATGGCAACGATGCGAATGTCGTCACACTCTGCAGCTCGTCTGTATACCATAAAGCTTCTCCATTATGTTTTTCCGTCTCGTGGATGAATGCGATCTATAATGGGCCAGGAATCATATGTCACATTACGAAACGCGACTCCAAGAGCGCCGCGAGGGAAGAACTTCCCGCAAATTTTGTAATTATTGTAAATAGGCCCTGTGAGTTCTCTTCTTCCTGCTTTCCTCTCTCTTATTCTTTCCAATATTTACTTCATTAACCCCTTCTCCTCCCCTCAACTCCATATTTAGGTGTTAGCCATCGGGTAAGAAGTTAGACTGCGGCCAGCAGAATTTTCCTTCCACCCCCCCCCCTTTTTTTTTTAAATTACCACTAATATCCTTAATCCACAAGCAACTAAAAACACAAATATATGGAGCAGAAATACGTCGTTGCCAGAGAGACCAGCGGAGAAATTAGATGTTATTTTTAAAATAAATGCAGCAAGATAACGAAAGGAAGAAAAATTAAAATGGAGGGAAGATGGGGATTTGGCTCCCACCTACTGTGAAGTTATTTTTTGTCCGCTTTCGTTTGCCCTTATTAAATTTGAAGCAAGCATAACAGTGAAGTTGCCCCTAAAGCTTCGTCACACTTCATTTTGATTGGTATTGCGCCTAACCTCTTGTTCTATAAGCTGGTTCCAGAGACTGCGGCAAGCATATGAACAGACTAGCCCAAGGACAAGTTCTCTTAAAATGCCCCTTTGTTTTCGCTTGCTTCATTGTCTATTTACTTCATTTTGTTGGGATTGACAAAAAATCTAGTCTCTTGGTTCTTCTTATTAGGGCGGAAGCCTTAAGGGGCTCATACCCCCATGGTCTCATACCCCCGTGGTCATACCCCCACGATGCGCATGGTGCGCACCATGCGCACCATAATTGGAATGCGACGGCGAGTGGTTCCGTTAAGAGAACTTGAGCAATGCTAATTAATGGTCCGTATCAAACGCCATACTTCCCCTCGCGCTCGTGTCACTGCTTTCGCGTTCGTCGTCATCTTCTTCCACTGCTGACTTCGATGCCTCTGATCATGCAAAAAAAAAAGGCAAAGTTAATTAATATAGAGTTCATTCAGGCACCCGAATCCACGACCTTTGGGGGGGAGTCGAACCCTCGAGCTTATGTGTAAGTCGAAGCCACGACCTCTGGTGCTAAGGCCAAGTTAATTAAGGCACAATTCATTAATATACAGTTAATTCGGCACTCGAACCCACCACCTTTGGTGTTAATTAGGGCGAAGTTAGTTCGGGCATTAAATTAGGATTGCGTCAATTAGGGCACTCGAACTCACGACCTTTGGTGGGAGAAAACAAGTATAAGAACTAATAACGCATTCGAATGAGAATGTCAAGCAATTTAATTAATGTCTCTTTAAGCACAGGCTTCCGCCTTCACTCTGTTTGGCATATGCTAAAGTGGCTGTCAATTCTCTTCTCGCGTGACAAGTGCTCTCTTTCTTCCCTTCTTTCTCTCCATTCAACCCTTCATCTCGTTCTCTCAGTGCAGGGTAGCAAACCGGACGTGCGTCTGATAAACCTCCCTGCTTTTCCTTACATTTGTTTCTCTCATGCGGCAGAACCTATCTCCGCGATGACTGTCGACGGTAATGCCTTAGCATTGGATCAATATAGCGACACAGCGTATTGCCACCGCCAAAACGAGTTATGCATCAGGCACGTACTGCAGCGGGACTCCTCTTTCACGCTTCCATAAGAACACTCGGCGCCACCCAGCGCTGCCGCCGCGAAGCCTGCGCGTGGCTTCCGAAATGCAGGGTGCCCCGGTGCGTGCGAACGCTCAGAAACGCGTCATGCGGCGACCGAGCTCCTCTCTGGCGCTTCTTTCTGGACACCTTGCGCCATCTAGTGGCACTACCGAGAAGTCTGCACGTAGCCTCCGAGACGAGAAACGTGACGCGCCGGTGCCTGTGAACGCTGAGCATTCTTCTCTCGCTTGCCGCAAACTTTGTGGCACATTGACCCAGAGTTGGCGAGAGGTTCACTGAAGATCAGCACATACCCAGTTCATTCATGGCGCAGCTTGCTGAAGCGTCGGCGTGAATGTCGTTCTTTGAAAAGTGGATCATACCCCAGTGCGCTTATGACGGAGCCTGCGTATGCATCGGGTTGGTGTCATTGAGGAACACTTGGAACGTGGGCTAGGTTCCGCTCAGCATCGAATAACGACATCACAATCCCAGTGGCACACACATGGCTACCCAAATTGGCGTCGTGGACATTCATCGAAGAGTCGCGCACGCGTGCTGGCATACCCAGTGATCTAAGTAGGCAGCGATGAGGTTCACGGGAGCCCAAGCACAGACCGAGTGGCACATATCCGATGCTCCAAGTCGGCGTTAGAGTTTCTTTCAACAGCGGAACCTGCCCAATTCCGGCGTTTAGTTTGTTACCCATGTCAATGTAAAAGAGGTTCTTTGAAGAGCGGCAGGAATGGGCACATTACCATATACTCAGTTACCCAAGTTAGTTCGATTGTAGGATTCGAACCCTGTTACTTCAGCACAAGAGCCCTATGTGTTACCCATTTCACCACTGACCACCCAGTGACCCAGCTAGGCGGGAAAACGGTTAGATGTAAACATAGATACAAGCATACGTACATACATAGATAGATAGCCCCCTGAAGGCGCGCGAATTACCCTAAGAATACCAACGCATTAAACAATCCTCAATCTGTTCCTCAATTTTGAAATGGCACCTTTAGATTTCTGAGAGCCTGTTCAAGAAGGGAGACCAGTGTGTGACCACTGCAGAAAGGCGCCTTAGACGACCCTGGACCTGTCTCTCACTGTCGTGTTTGCGAACTTATGAAGCCATCGCCTTCCTATTGTGACGCAACCGGTAATGAACACTTGCCTTCCTGCGTGATTCGTTCAACTCGCTTCCAGTTGGGCCGGTGACACTTGCTACAGACTCGTAACAGGGCTCCTCGTGCATGGCTCGAGCTGGTGACCGACAATCACTGCGACGCGATGATATAGCCGTGAGCGCAGCCACGCCTCCTGAGACTGTGGCAGGCGCCGGTGTCTCAACGGACACCGTTTGTGACGATAAGTGGTAGGTGAGCACAAAGCACGAATACCTAGGCGTTGGGGTAGGGTTAAAGAAATACCGACTGCACATTTTCGATTTGTCATTATGTCTTTTTTTACATCCAATTCGACGAAGCTTGAGCCTGCGTCGCTGAAATGTTTGGGGAGAAGTCAGCGGCGAAGCAGTTGCCCCAACATTTTCCAACTGCGTCCCGCCAAATCTGTCGCTCCAACTATCTCGAAATTTAGTTTCTGTGTCGAATAGTGTGCGACTCTTTTCTAACGCCTGCGTCGTTCCTTTGTCTACCTTTGACACTTGGGGTGGAATTTGCTATATCGTTTTCATTCCTACGAGCCACTGCACGTTCGTATGACTCGCCGAGCTGTGTAACAGAATGTTTGCTATGTCACGATTGGCGAGCAGGTGTTTTCGTGAACAGCTCTGCATACGAGGTGCTTTGCGAGCATTCCAGCCGTATATAGGAAGTCGATATAACGGTATTATTCTTTTTCGATCCTCTCTGTGCTCCCAAAGAAGCCCCACGCACAACCATCTATTCGCGCTACTAAACTTCTTGCGGTCTATGGTTCTCCCGTCCTCTTTCTTTCGCTTTTTATCCCCTTACTCTTTCCCCCGTGCAGAGTAGCTAGCCGGAACTACCTCTGGTTAACCTCCCTGTCTTTCTATGCATTCTCTCTTTCTCTCTCTCTTTCTTCTATGTTCTCGGAATATTTCTCGCTGCACAAAATTGTGTGCAGTGCACGACATACGCATGGGAGTACGGGCGAACTCGTTGACGGGCTTGTGTAGTCATTTGCATGAGTAGTCTGCATTCGTCATAACAGAGTGCTGCCCAGAACTACAGCTTTGTTTACGGCTGCGAAAGCATTTTGCGCCTATGATATGTGTATGTGTGCAAGGTGGGATGGGCCCGTCGCGAAAGCTGCTGGATAATGAGAATCGCCAAACACTTTTGCAATACATTGCAAACAGAGAGAAAAAATAAACGTTTATTGGTGGCCCCTATGGGGGAGGCTTCACCTCGACTTCTTAATCCCCCTTAGACTAACGTCATCAAATAGTTATTTGATAATATTAGCCAAGCATTTGCAGAGCGGTGACCTAGTGGATCCTCAGGAAACTATCTGCTCTTGCTAGGAGTTCGTTTCAAAGAGTGAGCGCATCTTGCTGATATGTTCTGATATGATCTTTACAAGCAACATAGCGTGTGAGAAAATGTAGTTTTCCTTTTGCCTACTAGAGCTGTTGCTTAATAAATGTTGTTACCGTCAGAATATAGTCCACTGAGCCTATCCCAAACATCATAAATACACTCCAGCGAGTAAGAAATGTAGGAAGAAGAATAAGAAAACAAAACCAATAAAAGAAAGAACAGTAACAAAATAGTGGTGGTATAGACCATCACGAAAGTCTGATGTAGCCTAGTATACAACATATAGCGGGCTAGCTGTATCAGCGAACGTGATCCTCATCAACGAACGGCATGCGAACGTCCAGTCACAGCCATGCGTAACCACAACAATCTCCGCCCACATACGGGCCAACCTGTGAGAGATCCTATGAAAAAGAGGGGCAGGAGAGAAAACTTGAGAGAACATTCTTAATAACTTCGCTCTGAACAAATAGTTCTTGAGGCATATGTATGAAGTTTAGACTCAACACACTAGCAGCAGCAGGAATACTCGAAACTGCAGAGGCTGACAGGTAACTGACCTGTACAGCGACTTTCCTGTCGCCTATATGGCCTGCTTCATGAACAATGCTGAACAAACTTGCTCGAGGTGAATAGCCCACTGGTGTACACATCGTCTTGTATATATTGTAATAAGACGGCGCAAATATCATCACAATATTGTTGCACGATTTTTTATTTATTTATTTTTTGCAATCTTGATCCACCTCGTCTTACTACACCTTAGAAACTTTTTCACGAACAGAATATTTTTTTTTCGGAAAACGGGACGCAGCATTTGTGCAAATAGCGGAATGAGCCCCAATTCGTAAAATTTAGGAAAATTGAATCGGGAGAGTTGGCAGGTATGTATAGTTAGGGTCACGGCGTAAGCGACAAAATACAGTGAAAGCACTTGAAGGATATGGCGAAACTTCACGTAAGAGCGCACGGAGTCAATAACGAACCCTCTTCCGCCAAATAAATGTAAACATTGGGACGGGAACAAACAGCGCTTGGACGGGGCCAAGTGAGGACGACATACAAGCGCTGTTTGTTCCTGTCCCAACGACGTACCAACCAGCCCCAGCCCAGCACACTCCTCCAAGTGTAAACATCGTCTCAAGAAAATGTGTCACCGGTCTAAAAGAGGCATAGGAATTCGCGCAGCTACAACAGCGTCTGTACCTCCCGCTGACTTAACAGTTCACTTCCTTGCAAGGCCGCTCTCGCGGTGAAGACTATGATCGAGGAGGGTTTCCGAAGCGGCAGCGGCTGTCCACGCTACAGCTTTCTCGTGGAGGTATCGTGCGCCGAAGCGGCAGAACGGGAAGCTCCAAGGTCGCGTATTTTCCCTGTCATTATATACAATAATGCGGGACGCCTTTGGCTGACGCGCCGTTACGCGTCGGATGTTTGGAAACGCGCGCGTAGAGCACGCTTCGTGCGCGACATAACGAGGGGGGCGCGGTAAGCAAAATGAAACAAAACGAAAAAAACGCGTCCGCTATTTGCTTTGCGCGCATGCGCTCTCGTACGCTCGTTTAGTCTGTTTGACAAAAGCGTTGAAGAGCAGCCACCATTGGCAGGGCGGGTAACTTTTCGTTGTCGTTGTTTTTGGACGGAGTCGCGAAGTCACCACAAGAAACACTCCACGGTTCGTGGAAAATCGTCAAATGATGACGGTGTTCACGGCTTGCTAGGAGTTCTGTCTTCGTTTCTTTTTATTCTTTATATTTTTTTATTGTAATTGTGTATAGACATTAGTCAAGAATTAGTTCCTTATTCATTTTGAACAGGAACCCGAACCATGTATCTTCTATACGTGCTTGTGACAATCTAACAATCATTTCGCGTTACACTCGCAACAAGGCTGCGAACCATCGGCCACCATCGGCCACCATCGGCCGACCGAGCGGCCGATGGTGGTCGCCGAGCCGAATTAAAGGAATCCCTGGCCCATCTTTCACTCAGCTCATACCAGGCAGAAGTAAGCCTTAAATTATCTTCTACGATGGTGAGCCAGTGGTCGTAATCCTCAATTTTCTAAAACGGTGTCACATATCGAGTTCGCTTTGCCTGAAGAAAGCACCTTTGAGGCCCACGAAGATGACACACTAATAAGATTTTCGGTGTCCGGCGAATCAGTTTTGCGGAATCCCTAAAGGTGGAGGAAAAGGCTGATGAAAAAGAAAAAAGAACTGCATCGACTTGGATTATATCCTGTGAGGATACAAAGAAAACGCATACGATTTTCTCGGGAATAAAGTTTCGCAGTTGAAGAGAAATTGGTCCTGGTCCGGGGTGGTCGCTCTACCATCTGAGCTAACCATGCAGGAGGCTAGCAGCGAACAAAGCGAGGGCGAATTAATCGAAACTCCGAAGCAGTGGGACACCGAATGTGACAAATCCGTGTCTCTATGTGTACAGTGTCCCAGGCACTTCGAGTTGTCGATTAATGCGCCCTCGCTCTTGTCTATAGCTTAATTTCAGAACTGCAGAATTTGTTTATTGGTAAAACTACAGAAAAAATTCCATGTGTGTATTATACATGAGGAGGTCCCGTAGTCGAAGAATGTTTCGGGACCTCCTATTAAAGCCACTTATAACGGTATACAATGCTTAAAGCAACAGAATTACAGATGAAGAGCTAAGAGTAATATCTAAACATGTTTATAGCATATGAGTAATAACAACACTTGTTAACAGCGTGACAGTTGAAAAAACAGGATAAAATTTAAAAAAAACGGACACTATCACTAAATATGTATTATGAATGCTTTTAGTTCTCTTTTAAATTGGTATAAATATCTTGTATTTTTGATTACGGGTAGTACAGCATTCCAAAGCGCTATCGAGGAAAATTCCGCAGTCTGTTTACCATAGTTAGCACGCACTTTAGGTAGAATAAAATTACTATTGATTGTAAATCTAGTGTGAATATGAGCTATCAGGTCACAAGGTGATAAGCAGATCGATGGTAGTTCCTTAGGGACACATTTGTAGAATAAAATCCTTAGATTATATTTGGTGAGCTCTGAAATGGTTAGGATGTTGTTTTCATGTAGTAGTGATTTTTTCATTTTGCAAAGCGTGAACTGTTTGTAACAATTTTTATGGACTGGTTCTGAATTACCTGGAGGGATGCCAAGTGAGTGTTATATAAGTGTTATCCCAGTATATTATGCCGTAGCTAATATGATAGTGAATGAATGAGCGGTATAGCGAGATTAATGTGCCATGTGAAAAGTAGGGACGAGTTTTAATTAGAATGCGAATGCTATGCTATTTTCCTTCTTATATGGCAAGTGTCGCCTTAATATTTCAAGTTGCAGCCAAGAGAAATAAATCCCAAGGAAAGACGGGCATGGACTGGGAGAGTGTGAGCCAGAAGTTAAAGAAGCGAAGAATGGCGAATGTTGTTGATGTGAGGAAAATACAACAAATTTGGTGTTGGTGGCATTAATAGATAATAGGTTAGCGTTACACCAACTTATAACATTTTCTAGATCAGTATTTAGCTTGGTGATAAGAAGTGACATGTTTTTAGTGCCATCAGCGTACAGAATACACTTAGTAGACGACAAACAATTAGGTACATCATTAATATAAATAAAGAACAGTAGCTGTCCTAAGATGGATCATTCAGGGACACCAATGTCAGCGGTTTGTTGCCTGGAATAGACATTAGACACAGACACAACCTGAACTCTGTTAGGTAAGTAGCTTTTTAATAGTGTGAGGGTAGGATCACGTACACCGATAGCCTCAAACTTAGCAAAACGGATACTATAGTTAAACAGTCGAATGTCTTTGTTAGTCAGTAAAGAAGTTAGTCATTAAAGAAGTGCTGCGGTGCATCCTAGAGTAACCGAATGCTCTACCTAGCGTGTTTCAAGGTGCTTTAATGCCATTACCATCCTTTGGGAAACTCACTCACTTTCCGGTTTGTCCGTTTGTATCTAACCTCTCTCACCCAGTGACCCAAGTTGTCTACTAGCTTGGGCCGCTGTTGGGCCCTGTTGTGTCTTGCCGAGCGGACAGCATGTCCCACTGGATATGTGCCCGAACAGATAACTACAGCACTGCGTATATTGCACGGTGCCCATTTCTGGCCGATCCCCCAGAATGTATGTGTCGGGGTGACACAATGGGCACGTAGCCTTATATGCAGAGTGTTTCAGCGAACACTTTCGCAATGTTTTTTTAAAGGTTGCCTGTAGCAGGTTGCACAATTCTAGTTCACAAGGTGTTCTACTCGAAGCGACGGACACTTTGCGCAAAAAAATTAAAATGCATGATAATATATAAAACATATAATCACCAATTTGCTGATCGATTTGGTGATATAATCACCAGATTGCTGATCGTAATGACGTCGCCAATCATCTCCAAAGGATGGATGCGCCGCCATTTATTTTGCTAAACCAGAACCGTTCAAATGATAGAAGGATGCTTTGAAATTTGTGACGTCATGCCGACGAAGCGGTTGTGAGTTTTTCGACACGATATTAAAAATTGTGCGAAGTGCTGTCTTTGTTATATCTTCCCACTAAATGTCTGAATGTGAAGTTTCTTAAAGAATATCTCACAGTAAAAACTGATTGGCCCTTGTTGCTTAGAATCCTTTGAAACCACGAACTCGAAATCAAATTCTATACTCGCTGGAAGCAGAATTTTTTCGTTGTTATGGAAGCAGATTTACGTCACCATCCGGATAACCACTGAGATGCAATTCTGCGAGGAAAACTCGGGCGAAATCACGCGTAATAAACACGGAACCCATAAATTTACGCTTGCAATCGCTTGGAAGAAAACCCGACTCGATCGTCGCGTTCGGTTCGTCGCTTATTTCATTCTTTGCCTTTCTTTTTCGGCTGCAAACCAACACGAGGGGCGGCCCCCATTAGGTCCTCGAAATCCGTCACGCTTAAAAAGGCAATCAGTGCTGAGTTAACGAACAAACAGCAGCAGCCGTTGGCAATAAACCAGCATAGGCGTCTCGTACATCGTGCAGTTTTATTACAGTACGCAAAAACGCACCCGTTATCATTACAATTGCTAACAACCTTAGCGGCTCAGAGGACGCGCCCAATACGCGCTTGCCGGGCTCCGACGCCCTGCCAAGGACGCCACGTCGCCAGACAAAAGGGTTCCTTCCGATCGCATAAGCAGCGAGATCGCTATGCGAGATAAGTGGTCGCCACGGGGTTTCACACGCGTACCTTGATACCCGCGCGTTTGGGCGTGTCCTAATATTCAGGCGTATACACTGCAGATGATTCGCGAACTATTAAGAACGGGGGAGAGTAGTTGATAATCCGCACTGAAGCGACCACCACGCAGAAGCCGGAGAAATACCAACAACGGGAACAGACACGAGTACTGACTTTCAACTAAATGTTTATTTCCCAGTAAACATGCGTCACAGTTATTTTTTCGGCGAGGGCAATCAAGAAGCTGTTCACGCCATCATCCCCGGGTATGGCTGCTGCTTCATAAATGACCTCGTGCGTGACAATAATCGCGCAAGATAAACTATAGAAGCAGCAGCCACAAGCTGGGATGACGGCGTGAATAGTCCCTCGATCGCCCTTTCCGAAGAAAGAACTGTCATGCACATTTTACTGGGAAATAAACATATTTGTGAAACTGAAAACGTTGAAGTCACCCCTTGTGTCTGCCCACGTTATTTGCACCCTGTCTGCTTTAGTACAGATGGCTAAACCTATACCGCCTAGCGGGGGGGCAGCGACCATTCTGAACTTCGTTTCAATACTGCCGAACTCTGCAAAGAAGACAGCTTCGGGAAGAGAGCATCGAAGTAACGAATGATGCAGGTTATAACGGCCTTGATGTCAAAACAAGATGACTGCTTTCTTTTTCTTCTTTTTGACAGCAGCTAACTCTCAGCGCACGAGCGTTCTTTTTTTTTGCTTATCGACCCCATCGCAATGCGGCCGTCGTAGCCGATTATCGAAACGCCGAGCCCCGTACTTAACCGCACCACACACTGTGCAGTACGAACATCGACAGCGACGCAACTTTTTCCAATTTACCGGTGGTCGCAGCAGTCGCAGCGCCTTGCATCCTGCAGGCTCCGCCTACCGGCAAGTCCCCGCACGAAGCCGTAGCATAGGTGCGCGAGTGCGTGCGTTAAAAGGCTGACGCGAAGCGGGCAGACTCTTTTCTTCCTCCTTGGTCTATGCAGCAGAATATGGCAAAGCTTTCCCGCTGTTGGAAAGGAGACTGCTTCATAGCTCTAATTTCGAGGTAATGGTTGCCCAAACGGGGCATTAAATACGTTGCTGGTTCCAGCCATTAGTTTCCGAAAATATGCTCCAGCACTTCCGAGTCGAAAGTATATGGATCGCCCGAACGTTTTTAGCGTGCTTTAGGAAACGATGTCAGGAAAATAGGGCTAATCTCGAAATATGGGTTAAGGAAAAAGACTTCGTTATAAACCAGTCTAATTTCTGTAACTCAGAAATGTTGTTACGTACGCAGAAGACGGACGCTAGTAGGAAAGACGTTCTTTTAATGGCTTTTTTCTTTTTTTCTGCTTTTCTTTTTCTAAGAGAGCGTGCAAGCCGAGCACGTCGTCTTCCGTGGACAGGAGTCAGCGCCCCATTTCTGCGCCCGCTCTCCCGCTGTCTCGAAACTGGTATCCGTGTGACAATACGTGCCATACTAGGATCGATGAGGAAGTCGTTTAGTAAATGTTCGTTTATTCGTTATGCGCACAATACTAAGATTTGTCACGTAAGCGATTCCCGCCTTTTCAAGCCATTCACAGCAAGCTAAGTGTGCTGTGAACACGCGCGCGCGCATACACACAAACACACACACACACACACACACACACACACACACACACACACACACACACACACACACACACACACACACACACACACACACACACACACACACACACACACACACACACACACCATGATATACACAGAGTAAGCGTATCCTTGTAAAGTTGAATAATTGATATGCAAAAGCTTTGTCCTTACCAAGAAGAGCTAAGGATGCAATACGCTACACACTCATTTGACAGGCGTCGTGCGGCACGCCTCGGTGGAGAAATGGTCACAAGTATTATCGGCTCCTGAAATTGTACACAGGATGCGAACAATTGGAGTAAAGACCACATCCTTCAATTCCTTCGTAGCAGCCAGAGCCAGTGAGAATGCATTCAATCGTCAAAGTAACAAGCGTTATTTCAATTCAAAAAGAACACATAAGGACCGACGATCAATAAAGAGAGAAATACTAAGCTTCACGTTTAGCTGTTTAACGCACGTGGCTTCTAACGGAAATTGTTATTGCTGTAGAACTTTTAAGAAATTTTAGAACTACAGTGCCTATTTTGCGATGTAGAGCCGTCAGACTTGCCTCAAATTGCACTGTTGTGTCACCTACGTGTTTAATTGACACCGCTTGTGTAGTCTTCTCTGCGCCATTTCTTACTGCACTTTTCCTACGCTTACGTTTTCATATTGTGAATTCTTTCCAACGCGCTCAGTTTTCTGTCGTTCTTGCTTAACGGTACGCCACTTTGTTCAGTGCAGGTGTATATATATCTTCTGAACTCGCCGGCTCCAATTCATAAATTGTACTGTATGCCCTATTTATTTATTTATTTATTTATTTATTTATTTATACTTAGAGGATCCCCCCCCCCCCCCAGTTTCTTCCGTTCCCTCCTCAAGTCTAGGCTAATTCGAGTTCTTACCATCCTATGGTCACTGCAGCGTACCTTGCCGAGTACGTCTACATCTTGTATGATGCCAGGGTTCGCGCAGAGTATGAAGTCGATTTCATTTCTAGTCTCACCATTCGGGCTCCTCCACGTCCACTTTCGACTAACCCGCTTGCGGAAAAAGGTGTTCATTATCCGCATATTATTCTGTTCTGCAAACTCTACTAATAATTCTCCTCTGCTATTCCTAGAGCCTATGCCATATTCCCCCACTGACTTGTCTCCAGCCTGCTTCTTGCCTACCCTGGCATTGAAGTCGCCCATCAGTATAGTGTATTTTGTTTTGACTTTACCCATCGCCGATTCCACGTCTTCATAAAAGCTTTCGACTTCCTGATCATCATGACTGCATGTAGGGGCATAGACTTGTACTACCTTCAATTTGTACCTCTTATTAAGTTTCACAACAAGACCTGCCACCCTCTCGTTAATGCTATAGAATTCCTGTATGTTACCAGCTATTTCCTTATTAATCAGGAATCCGACTCCTAGTTCTCGCCTCTCCGCTAAGCCCCGGTAACACAGTACATGCCCGCTTTTTAGCACTGTATATGTTTCTTTTGTCCTCCTAACCTCACTAAGCCCTATTATATCCCATTTACTACCCTCTAATTCCTCCAATAATACTGCTAGACTCGCCTCACTAGATAGCGTTCTAACGTTAAACGTTGCCAGGTTCAGATTCCAATGGCGGCCTGTCCGGAGCCAGGTATTCTTAGCACCCTCTGCAGCGTTACAGATCTGACCGCCGCCGTGGTCAGTTGCTTCGCGGCTGCTGGGGACTGAGGGCCGGGGTTTGATTGTTGTAGAAACTGGTACACAAGAAGCCAATCAATGAATTAGCGGTAAGAGGGAAACTAGAGGAATTCCGGATCAAGCTACAGAACAGGTATTCGGCTTTAACTCAGGAAGAGGACCTTAGTGTTGAAGCAATGAACGACTATCTCATGGGAACCATTAAGGAGTGCGCAATAGAAGTCGGTGGTAACTCCGTTAGACAGGAAACCAGTAAGCTATCGCAGGAGACGAAAGATCTGATCAAGAAACGCCAATGTATGAAAGCCTCGAGCCCTATAGCTAGAATAGAACTGGCAGAACTTTCTAAGTTAATCAACAAGCGTAAGACAGCGGACATCAGGAACTATAATATGGATAGAATTGAACAGGCTCTCAGGAACGGAGGAAGCCTAAAAACAGTGAAGAAGAAACTAGGAATAGGCAAGAATCAGATGTGTGCCTTAAGAGACAAAGCCGGCAATATCGTTACTAATATGGATGAGATAGTTCAAGTGGCTGAGGAGTTCTATAGAGATTTATACAGTACCAGTGGCACCCACGACGATAGTGGAAGAGAGAATAGCCTAGAGGAATTCGAAATCCCACAGGTAACGCCAGAAGAAGTAAAGAAAGCCTTAGGAGCTATGCAAAGGGGGAAGGCAGCCGGGGAGGATCAGGTAACAGCAGATTTGTTGAAGGATGGTGGTCAGATTGTTCTAGAGAAACTGGCCACCCTGTATACGCAATGCCTCATAACCTCGAGCGTACCGGAATCTTGGAAGAACGCTAACATAATCCTAATCCATAAGAAAGGGGACGCCAAAGACTTGAAAAATTATAGACCGATCAGCTTACTGTCCGTTGCCTACAAAGTATTTACTAAGGTAATCGCAAATAGAATCAGGAACACCTTAGACTTCTGTCAACCAAAGGACCAGGCAGGATTCCGTAAAGGCTACTCAACAATAGACCATATTCACACTATCAATCAAGTGATAGAGAAATGTGCAGAATATAACCAACCGTTATATATAGCTTTCATTGATTACGAGAAAGCGTTTGATTCAGTCGAAACCTCAGCAGTCATGGAGGCATTACGGAATCAGGGTGTAGATGAGCCATATGTAAAGATACTGGAAGATATCTATAGCGGCTCCACAGCCACCGTAGTCCTCCACAAAGAAAGCAACAAAATCCCTATAAAGAAAGGCGTCAGACAGGGAGATACGATATCTCCAATGCTATTCACAGCATGTTTACAGGAGGTATTCAGAGGCCTGGAGTGGGAAGAATTGGGGATAAAAGTTGATGGAGAATACCTTAGCAACTTGCGATTCGCTGATGATATTGCCTTGCTTAATAACTCAGGAGACCAATTGCAATGCATGCTCACTGACCTGGAGAGGCAAAGCAGAAGGGTGGGTCTGAAAATTAATCTGCAGAAAACTAAAGTTATGTTTAACAGGCTCGGAAGAGAACAGCAGTTTACGATAGGTAGCGAAGCACTGGAAGGGGTAAGGGACTACATCTACTTAGGGCAGGTAGTGACCACGGATCCGGATCATGAGACTGAAATAACCAGAAGAATAAGAATGGGCTGGGGTGCGTTTGGCAGGCATTCTCAAATCATGAACAGCAGGTTGCCACTATCCCTCAAAATGAAAGTGTATAACAGCTGTGTGTTACCAGTACTCACATATGGGGCAGAAACCTGGAGACTTACGAAAAGGGTTCTGCTGAAATTGAGGACGACGCAACGAGCTATGGAAAGAAGAATGATGGGTGTGACGTTAAGGGATAAGAAAAGAGCAGATTGGGTGAGGCAACAAACGCGGGTAAACGACATCTTAGTTGAAATCAAGAAAAAGAAATGGGCATGGGCCGGACATGTAATGAGGAGGGAAGATAACCGATGGTCACTAAGGGTTACGGACTGGATTCCAAGGGAAGGGATGCGTAGCAGGGGGCGGCAGAAAGTTAGGTGGGCGGATGACATTAAGACGTTTGCAGGGACAACATGGCCACAATTAGTACATGACCGGGGTAGTTGGAGAAGTATGGGAGAGGCCTTTGCCCTGCAGTGGGCGTAACTAGGCTGCTGCTGCTGCTGATGATGAAGAGGATCCCAGGGCTGGGATGTTACATGAGTGGGTGGGTATAACATGGAAACCAATGGGTTATTATGGCCTTAAAATTGTTAGTTGTCCATTAATTGAAATTTTCTTGTTAATAATAGGCTGTTGTGCATGACAATTCCTTGCGGGAAAAAAAATGACCTCCTCTTCGAGTAATCTAGCTCGAATATCCTACTCCCTGTGTTAAGAACTGCTACTGCATGCTATCATAGTGCAAGTTCTGCTGTCATGCAGCTGACTCTGGCTATCCTCGTCAAGCTATTGCGACAGCTTTTTGGCTAGGTGTCGCCCCCCCCCCCCCCCCCCGTCCTAGAAGCTTGAATTGAGTAGAACCGTGCTATCCTGTCGCGGGCAATTAAAAAGAATTACGTTCAAAATCCGCGTGAAAGCTCTCTAAATCTCTGGTGACCCGAAGTGCGCGCCGCAGCCGTTTTTTTTTTTTTATGCCGTTTATTCCGCGGCGCAGCTCACATGAGCGCAACCGCGCGCGTCCTTGCCCTGTGCTCGTCGCTCGCCCCGCGCCGTCGATGAGGATGTGGCGAGGGGGGAGTGGCTCCGCAAGAGTAAAAGGGGGGAGGGAGAAGGGAAGCAGCCCGACCGCGTCGCGATGGGGGAAGTCGAGCGCGGGCTCGGCAATGAACGCGAGAACGAAAACGAAAGCGAGGTGCCGCGCTCACGGAAGAACCCTCGGGGAAGGGGGAAGTGATCTTACGGGCCCTCGAACAACAAGGGCTCGCTCTGTTTGCCCGCCGTCTTTGAAAGTTGTCTCGTCGCGGGCTTTCCTTTCTTTTCCTTCTTCTTTTTTTTTTTTTTTTGCGTTACCCAGTGCGCACGCACCCTTGTCATACGTCGCGGCTCGGGTGAGATGCTCTGAGTCTTCCTCAAGGTCTTCCTTGTCCGACCTCATAGCGGCTTCTATACCGTTTCCACGCTATAGTTTCGTTTTGTGCAAGACCACGCCTGTATATGTTTCTTTCTTTCTGTCTTTCTTTTGCTATGTTCTAGTACTTAAGGGAACTAGATAACGAGATGGAGCAACCGATGCTCGGCACAGAGAAGATTTGAAAGAACAAAAAGAAAGCTTGACGTACTTTGCTTTCGAGAACGAACGTTGTTTTATAAGTTGCGGCTTCCATGGGGAGCGCTGCAACTCCGGAAAACAACAATGAGTTCTTTTCATGATCCCCAGCATACGTTCACCCGCTGAGTCGCAAGCATCCCGAGATTCTAGTGGGGGGGGGGGGTGCAGTGGGAAAGGGAGCGGGGGACGCTCATCCAGATGCCGGAGTTCTGTACATCGTGTCACTAAACCCACGACGCGTTGGGCCAGAAAGTTCAGACCATCGGGGTCAGCCTAGCAACGTGCGCCAGAGAAGCACTCCGTCCATCGCAACAGCTCCCGTCACGTATACCAAAATGGGGAGTACCTGCAACACCTCTTTGCGACAATAACACCGCACTCATAAATGCGACTTAACTTGAAGCCCGTGCTTGAACTCGATCTAAAAGATGCCTGGCATAAAGGGGCCCAAGGCGCTCGTCGCCATTCCTTCGGCATATTCGCGGCAGTCGTCAGTTAGGCCAAGGCAAGCGTTGGCTTCAAGACAAGATAAACTTTCGAATGCAGGGGGTGGATTTGGGAGGAGGGGAGGGGGGGGGGGCAAGTGTCTCGCGACTGCTTGAAAAGGGGCACAAGTTAACGAGCATACACGCCTGAAGTACAAACACCACCAAGACGACTGCCACAAGATGGCGGTCGTCTTGGTGGTGTTTGTACTTGAGCTGTGTGTGCTCGTTAACTTGCGCCCTTTGCGGTGGTTGTCTTATCTACGTTTCACCAACTAGCCCAACGAGATAACTGCTCCTATAGTAACTTTTCACCCTGAGTGTGTCACGTGTCCTTCCGTATAATGCGCTATAGGAACGAGAACACGTCAACTTACAACTTCCTTGGTTTTCGACGGTTGCCTGAAAATGTTTGCCTTTTTTTTTTAAGTCGTCGTCTGCGCGTCAGCTTGGTGCTATTGTAAACAATGCCACGCGTGTTTTCACCCACTCGCAGTTCATGGGCGTCGTGGTGCTCGGCTACATGCTCTGGATCCTGGCCACCACGGAAAACCGGAGGTTCCTCGACGGCGTCCTGGTGAGTGTCGCGCCGACGTCCTGCGACGCTGTCAGAGAGAGGGATCAACTCTGGAGCTGCCCTTAGTTTGTATCGACGCATTATACAGCAAACCAATTTTACGACGAGAGTTTCAGCGAAGAATGTTACGAGCTGTAGTCCTTGGCGGACAGAAGGGCAACTGTGGTGTAAGGAACTTAATTTTTGTTTTTTTCTTTCTTTTGTTATCATCATTATCATAACTTGCTGCTATTATTATTTAGTATCGTCACCATATTCTTCCACTTCAGGGAGGGTCATGCGCCAAAGAAATTTGCTGGCAAAATGTGTACCGTCACGCCTGCTTCAGAAGGACATGTTGAAAGGCTTTAGTCGGTTCATGATGAGGGAAGAGAATTGCCATAACCATAAACAAACTAGTCCCTCAAACTGCGCTTACAGCATTTCTATGTGTCTTCTTGCGGGCCGCGCCTTGCTTTGCATTCGCGTAGTAATTCCGTACCAGAATCTCGCTTCCCACTTGCCTTTCAAGGAAAGAGCGGCGTCGATATAGGGTTACGGGCACCAGCAACCCGGCAAATCAGGCGCACGCTCGGTTTGAACGCGTTGAGAGCTTCAGAGGGCGAATGCATTTCGATTTCTATAAGATACGTTTCCGAATACATTGAAAGGCGATATTTTTAAAAATGAATTTGAATGGTATCATAGCACGCTGCCGTGGCGCCGACTACACCTAGTTCTACGTTTACCATACGAAAGCTAGACGTCTGCAGTAGAACAGAAGTTCAAGGCAGCACTCACCTGCTGATGTACAGATCCATACACTGCTAGCATATTTCTGAACTTTCACTGCACTGTTAGTTAACGCGGCTGCTACTTTCATTAAAAGCGAACGTCTTGGTAAATTGTGATAACGTGTACCTATAATTAAGAAAAATATTTTTGAAGGGGTGAGGGGGGATAAGAAGTTATACGTTCACAAGAGCGATTGCTTTTTAAGGTTATGCTATTGGTTAAGTACATTTTCCTGCACCGTTCTCGACAAAAAATAAATCAATAAATCCGGCCTCAGAAATTGTGCTTTCACGTGCTTTCTTTCATTGCCATTGTCTTCTTTTTTCTTTTCGGTATGCATTCGCCCGACCCCAATGCAATGTAGACAAGGCGGCCGTGTATTTCGGTGGGGGCGAAATGCAAAGACATCCGTGTACTTAGATTTAGGTGCACGTTAAAGAACCCCAGGTGGTCCAAATTTCCGGAGTCCCCCTATACGAAGTGCATCATAATCACAAAGTGGTTTGGGCGCGTAAAACCCCATAATTTAATTAATTTAATGTACACAAGCGGACACATTTTCGCCTGTGTAGGAATGAACCCTGTGGTGGTTCGCCAAGTTGCTGACTTCTATTTCAGATTTACACGCACAGTACTCGTGCTATAGCCACCTACCTTTGTAGCACCCATATAGCACCCACCTTTATATTGGAATAACTGCTCACGTAATCAACATCATCGAAGTTGCCAATATCTTGCGATAAGTTAGGCAATTAACCGCAATGTGCGAAAACAAAACTATTTTTCTTGTTTCGCACATCTCTCCTCCTCAAAAGTAAAAGAAAGAGAGCGCGAAATTGCAAAAAAATAAAGGACATCTTTGGGATGATACATCGCTGTTGACGTGTTTTCGCCACCACATAACCGGAATACAGTCAGTCATTATCCGCTTTTAATTGACTGCAAAAGTAGCGCATCGCATTTCTTGGCGCATTACGCTGACATTTTACGAAACGGTTACCGCGTGCTTTCCTGTTAAACACATTGGCACATTCTCAAAAGATGTCACCACTACGTCTTCTAGTGTTGCAGCATACCTCCATGCGGTATAACGGCGTTTCCGCCCTGTTTCATGTTTCCATTTCCTGATTATACTGCAGATGCGTCCTCTCTCTCTCTTTTTTTTTTTAGCTTCCACGGATTACTGTCGAATCGATTGCTCCTGTAGCACTTCAGTTGCCCATCCGAAATGCTCAGCCGGATTGGGGTTCTTCTTACACTTTGAATACGGACACGAGAACTCTGCACGCGAGAAAAAACTCGATCAACAGCTTGCACGATATGTCTGATTTGTCACTGGTTGCCGAAAAACTATACGACTCTAAATATTCGCGGGATAGTATGCATTTGACAGACCCTTGTCTCCTCGAGTAATCCAGTCTTGTATGCTCTCTTTTTTCAGGTGTTCACCTACGTTCACTTGGGAGTCGGTGCAGCCTGGTTTCTGACAGGTGCGTAACCAAGCGTTGTAGGGTCGGGAAACAATGATTGGAGTGCTCTGTATTTCAAGGTTTCTGCGTTTCTAAAGTTGCCTGTCTGAGTTTGAGTTTATTTACATTGAAAAACCAGTACTTTTCATTGCGATAGCAATTACATGTACCCTCCAGGCGCATTTCTGCCTCCGGCGTCGCCGTGAGGTTGCGTGCAAAGTCCAAGGGCGATAAAGTGATCGCCGAGCGCCGTGTGCGCTATATGCGAGTGAGAACGTGCGAGGGTGAGCCGGCGAACGCGGCTCAATCTCGCGTGCGCGAGAGCGGAAGCACGCCGTCTTCCGTCGCGAGCAAGGCGCCGGTGGGAGGGTAGGGGAGTGGAGACGTGTTCTACTACCGGCTGCCTGGGTGGCCGCGCGCGCCCGTCCGGGCGGCTGTATCTTGAAAGACATCTGCGATGGGGACAGAGCCCGCCGCGACCTGTGTTTTCGCGACTTAGCGTTAATGCGACACGTAGCACGAAGGTGAACTCGCTCGCTGCTGAGGCCGCGCTTCCTCACTACAGCGTTTTGACAGCGAGTTTCCGCGGTCATCGAGTGAGATGTGTTCATGTTGTCTTGTAAGAGCGTGACACCATCCTCGTTAATTCGGTTAGTAAGCGAAGGTTTGCAAGTTTATACGGCGAATAAAGCTACTCTGCTTACTTCGTATAGCTGTCCGCTCATTTGCTGTCGCAATCGATGCTTCGCCTTTCTGGCGAAGCTGCCACTTTTTTTTTTTTATCAGCAAGTAGTTGACAGCCCTCACGGTTATTGCGTCCCCGCAGTCTCTTGCGATCAAGGTGGCGTGACCGCCACAATTTCTTAATTTTCTCCGAATGCGTATTTCTGTGATTACCATAGGGTGAACGTCATTCAGTATTGCAATGGATTCGGCAGTTTGACCTATAGTATAGAATGAATCTTTATGTATAAAGAAGCATTGACCCGTACTCTAGAAACTGTATGAACTTAGTACCAGACGCTTCTTAACAAGCATGGAGTTTGAGAAACATAAGATAGTAAATTTTGCCGTTAGAGTTGGTCTCGAAATTCCAGAATTGGCGTCGGCGACATTATTGTGACGTCATAACATGCAGGTAAATTTAGTGACGCCGTGTAGCAATAAGGCTAGGTATGGTGACATTGCTCATAAAAACGCGAACAAGACGGCCGTGCAATTCCTCCATACATGGTTACGTTCACAAATGACATCAGCAGTGATCTCAGGTACGAAATGAGCAAGCGTAGCATGACGTCATGACGTGTTCACCTCCTGGGACCGAAATCCAAACTGATCAGCTTGCCACTATTTTTTATAGAGTTTCGAGGGTGTCGAACTACATTTACCGCACAAAAAAAGAGAGAAAGAAACAATGAGATGTCGAAAATGTCGTGTTGAAGTTTCAGCGCGCCTTATAGAGTGAGACGAAGAAATCTGGCACGTTGACACGAATGCTGGCTGAGAACTGAGAGTTCATTCGGTAAAAAGATTGAACGTGAAAAACGAATGACTGTGCGTATGCACGTGAGTAGAATACTACATGAGAGAACGAAAAGTCAGCAGAAAAAAATAAACACGCTGCCACACAACCTGTAACTTCACATAGCACTTTACTGCTCACTCAAGCGACAATACTTAAAGGTATCCTTTCCTTAAACAATTGTTTAAAAAAGATATGCCCTGTTCTAAGAGCGCTAAGGGTGGGTAGATTAGTTTTCTTTGCTCCTAAGCAAAAGTCATATCAGTAAGAACAAAATGAGGACTAAATATCCGGATCAAGAGAAAGAGAGAGGGAGAGAGAGAAAGATTTATTTACAGAAAAGCAGAGAGGTCGTTCTGAGCTATAACTCGCTCTGGCCTGCTACTCTACACTGGGGAAAAAGGACGGGGAGGGAAAGGGCTGATGAGTGAGGGTGATGTTACGAGGAACAGATGCGTATACACAAGTTCACAGCGTTGTGGCAACACTAAAGCCGTGCATCCATCCCAGTGGCTTGGAGAAAAGCTGTAGCGGCAGTTATCAAGGCTGCGCTGTTTGAATTAGGCCAAGAACCTAAAAGAAACTCATCTGATAGCGGCCTCTTGTCGACGTTTGCAATGGAAGAGACCAGTTGCTGCAGTTCTTGCACTTGCGCGGGACACACTCAAAATATATGATCAAGTGTTTCTGGTACCTCACAGTATGCACATTTGGGGTTAGTATCACTACAACCTATGAGCTGTCTATAACGGTTGGTGAATGCGACACCAAGGTGAATCTGGTGCACCATGCTCGTTTGGCTTCTTTTGAGCTTGTGAGGCTTACGAAATTTCATTTCTTTGTCCCATTTGTGTACTTGCTTGTGTCGTCGATCTGGTTGGGTCCAGTGTTCCAACGTACGTGTATTACGCGACGAAGTAGGGCGTTTGTGTCTTTTCGTGAGAAAGGAATGCGTACTTGAAGAGCATTATTTAAAGCAGTTTTCGCTTCAGCGTCTACCGGTCCGTTCCCTATCACACCACAGTGTGAAGGTATCCACTGAAAGGTCACATAGTGGGCATTTCTATTTGCGTGGTCGAGACGCTCTGTAATTTCTATAGCCATTGAATAATTCGAACCCCGTCTGAGGACACAGTCAATCGTTTTGAAGAGCTGGCTTGGAATCGCAGAATATCGTCCACGCGCGAGGAGGCTCCTCGGAGAGAAACCGACGTGCCTCCCGGATAGCAACAACTCCTGCGGCAGTTGATGTTGACCTATGGTCCAGTTTAAACCGCCGATCAATAACTAAACTAAATCGATAATCACTAAAAGCGGGCCCCGCGACATCAACAAAGCCGGTAAAGTGTCGACAACTATAGGAAAAGCGGAGTCTCGAGAAATCGTCAATAACACGCGCTCTTGGCTGTCGGTGTATATCGTCATTCGTGAAGTGTCTGGAGGTTCATCGAGGAGTTCGCGCGTCGCGCACAGCCGGCAGTTGGACCGTGAGTAAGTCTGGTGGCGGTTGATTGCCAAACGCGTATACTCTTGGGCGCGCGTGGTTACAGTGTCGTGGCGGCGTGTTTCAACCCCGGCCGGCGTATCGCCGGGCGTCGTGCGGAGTGCAACGTCCACGCAAAACGGAGCGACGCAAGAGCTCAGCCACGGTTCGATTTGCGTATCACTCATCGCACGTCCACGCGCCCTGGCAGGAGAACGACCAGCTGAGGATGTGCCTCCCACGGTGGCGTCAGTTGGTGCCGATTAGTCCACCGAAGGATTAGACCTGCCAGTTGACGCTGTTCAAACTTAAAGAAAAAAAAATTATTCGTACACATCGACCAGAACACTTCAATAGAAGATGCATTCACTTGTCCTACATAGTATATGAATGTTTGATCATCAAGATCTCCATGTGCAGTAGAGAGAGAGAGAGAGAGAGAGCCCTTTAATGAAAGGCAGAGATTTTAGTCGGCATATAGACGTCGCTAACATGCTACTCTGCGTGGGGAAGGGAACTGGGAAGAGAAAGAGAGAAGGAGAGAGGCGCAAGAGAAACGAATAAGTTTAAAGAAATATAGGACACTGAGTTTCCTGACTCATGGACAAAGGTGCGCACGGGTAAATTTATTCGGTGTACGCGCCGTCCTACAGCTCAGAAAGTGCTTAGTTGATTAACATATTGTTGTCACGAACGGCTGGTCACAAAATGCCACCTATAAAAGTGCTCTTATTGTTTGCCCTTGGCTAAAAGGAAAAAAAAAAGAATAATTAGACTTTGGTAACCTATGAGACAGCTCTCAAATTTTCCCTGGTCCAGACCTGTGGAGTATTATATACAGTAGTGAAATTGTTAAATATCCGGCACAGCCTGCGTGGGCGTGAACCTAGACTGAGGCAGAGTCGAATACTTTTGGGGAGATCTTGTCGCGCGAAAGTGGACTGAAATAAAGAAAGAAATAAATAAATAAAGAAAAATATGATAGAATGAAACAAAGAACGAAAGATAAAAAGAATGAAAGCACAAAATATAAACAGAAAAAAAGAACAAAAGAAAGAATGAACGAAAGAAAAAACAGAAGGACAGAAAGAACGAATGAAAAAGGAAAGAATGTAAGAAAGAAGGAAGGAAAGAAAGAAAGAAACGAACGAAAGAATGAAAGAAAGACAGATAGAGATATAGAACGAGAGAAATACAATGTTCGATACAAGTTTGACATCCTCAAAGACACTTTTATACCTGTGTCGGTGAGGACTCCAACGTTTTGTCAATAAATGACAAAAAGCCATACTTTGTCAGTGCAGGTAAATGCGTAGAGACATTCAGTACAAAAGCCGCCTCACGCGCAATTTTCAATGATTAACTTTTTTAAATTAGGTAGTCGTGAACTCTATTGAAACCAGATAATGCGTGCTCGAGCCCATTATACCTGGGTCCACATTGCTTGTTTTTGCAATGTGCCATTCTGAAAAAAAAAATGCCACGGTGTTTGCTCGGCATCATTGCTTAACGCCTGCAGAGACCAACAAGTGTCACCTGCTTCGTCCTGCAGGAATGTGTGGCTGGATCGGGTCTTACAAGAAGGGAGGCCTCGGAATGAAACTGGTGAGTCGGTGTCGCCAACTGCGACTGTCTCTGCTCAAATGAATGTGAAACCCCGTAATGGGAGACTACGAAAGAACAGGAATATTGGGACCCGCATGCCTTCCACAAAGTTCTACACCATTCGAGTCACGCGAACCACGTGACAACATCTATACGACAAAAGTGTGACATACGAAGCGATTTTTTTTCTTATTAGCGGAAACAGTTATTAAAGAGCTCCTTCGCCACATAGCACGGTTTTCACACATTATCTAGATTACTTGAAGACGAGGTTGCCACTTCCACGGAGGTGGCAGTGTGATATTATCCAGCTAGAGAGTTTCATAAATTCCGATTATTCACTTGGCACGTGTTCTACTTGCGATACCGACGCCGAACATTGGTAGTAAACGAACTGTGGTACTAACCCTTCAATGAAGACATATACGTATAAATACTTTAAAAAATGTTTCCGTTTTTACATTAAATGTGCAAAGCGGATCGAGAATAAGCATAAAGAACAAAAATGAAAACAAATTTCTGCGGATGCATTTTGAGCAATAAGGGGGAAACACCAGGCAGAGAAACTGGAAGTGGTCTTCACTTCAAGGTACCCATGGCTTCGTTTGGAATTTCTCCAGGCAGCTGTCGTCATATCCAAACTATAGGCGTACATTTCGTTTTCTCTACATCACGTGTGTGACAATACTGCAGCGGGAGACCTTGCGTCGGTCTGTCTCCTCTGACCGTGCTCTCAAAATTGTTGTCGCCTTCAACACGTGACACGTACCCACGAGGGAATAAGGCGAGTCGCGCGCAAAACTTCTTCGTCGTCCCAAGTTCCTGCTCTCTACCAACAAATGACACTCGCTTCCTATCATTCAGTGTCGGCCGGAGGTGTTTAGAAACAAACTTAGTAAAAAAAAAAAAAAAAAAAAAAAAAAAAACCAAAGAAAGAAAGAAAGAAAGAAAGAAAGAAAAAAAAGTGAGTTCTGGTGGGTTCTCTGTTGGCAAAAATCAGCAATAAAGGGATAAAGAAATTATATATTGTGTTTACTTTGTACTCGCTGTACGCGTCGGCTATGAAAACTAAAGCACGTTTTCTGTTTTGTGCATATGCCGCCGATCTGTTGAGCAGTATACCTGTGGCAGGGCCTACACGTCAGGCAGAGTGTTTCTGCCTTTAGCACCGTCATGCAAGATTATATTAGTGCCTAAACCAATTGTAAATAAATAAATAAATAAATAAATAAATAAATGCAGATTTATACATATTCAGCAGAAACCTTATGTTTATATCACTACTGTCGAGAAATACGTCCTCGAAATTTCTGGCCAAATGCATCGGTATTCCACTTAACACTGCCCAGCACTCTTCTTTTTCTACTATGCCCATACGTGCTTACTGGAGAATACGGCTAAACACCGAGTAAAAGTATTTCACCGACCCCACCGTATATAAATGGAAACTCCCGAGATACAGCTTCTTAGGTGGAAATTAAAGCTTCTAAGGTGCGGGCTACAGGAAATTTCGTTTTACAGTGACGGCTGTTACGTAATCATTTCACTGTTCGTTCTCACGGGCACCAGTGTCCGTCGCTCGAATCCCCAAAGTGCTTTGTCAAAATTTGATAAAGAAATCAGGTCACGTCTGCCCCACGTGAATGCGAACTCGACACCCGCGGAGTGCCAGTCGGAGACGCTACGTCTCAGCCACTCCAACGATGCCGCAGAAAGAAAAGAGTACGGCGCCTGGGCAATATCGAGCCCGGTTACTTGAGAAGTCGGTTAAAGTGATTTTTCTTGCACCGCGCTCTGGCAGCCCACGCGTAAGCCAGCCAGTCGAAATGAAATCATGTGAACCCGTTGTCGGCAAGGATCACCACCAGGGATTCGTTACTCGCGCGAAGGAATACTACTGCTGGGAGTGGAGTCATAATTGGCCAAACTTTGTCCCGAAATGGGATTCCTCGTTCGCAGTCTCCGAGCGTTCGCTCCAACCGATACCTCACGAAACAGTGCAAGGCTTACTGCACGTAATATTGCGACAACTGTCACGTCACTGCTTCGCATTATAAGCGGTGCAGCAGTTGTTATTTTTTTTTCAGACATCTTATTTCCTGTGTACTTCTTCGGCTGTTTATTTCCAGTTCCTGTTCCTCGCCGTTGTCATGGTGGCGGCGGAGATAGGCGGCATCGTTGCACTCAGCATACTCAAGATAAAGGTGAGGCCTAGAGTGGTTGCCGCGTCTTGATTATTATGCTCATTGTGCTTATTATGATGATTGTGTTGATGATTAGGTTGACTTTCAGCTTGTTAGAGCGCAACACGCGACGCGCTGCTGACACCCACCAGAATAAAATTCCTACGAAGAGTTTCACTCCAAATTTTTCCTATAGTTTTATACATCCAGTTGTCACGGGGAAGTGCTTTCTTTTTCTTACACCTTCAACTGTTGCCAAGCTCATGCATTTAGTAATTTGTTTAAGTTCTCCTGGACTCTTATTGCTTGGGCAGTGCATTATTGCTTGGACAGTGCAGCCTACTGCAGGCTATAGATAGTGTAGTCCGAAACGTAGTTTCTAAGAGATCCATATATTGAAAAAAGTTTGCCTATCCATGATGCCAATAATATGACGGACGCATTTGGCTGACGGATCCATACAAATTCCATTTGATTTTAGCAGCGACGTCTTCGGCACTGCATAACACCCCCCCCCCCCCCCCCACCATTCATACACGAATTGCGATAGACTGAGCGTAAATGTATCAAAGTTTAATTTCATTGCAGTGTGATGTGGACTACATCAAATGAAAGTTTTGAGGGATCTTCTTTTCGGCATCTGCTATGAGCCCTCTTAATTAGAGTAATTAGATCTTGTTTAATGCACAGTTAGCTATGTCGAATGTGTTTCATAAAATTAGTGTAATAATCTTCTAAAAGCACGCGTTGAAGTTAAATATTGCCAGCGTGCATTGCCCGAGAAAGGATAAACTGTTCCTTCCCCATTGCGGAAGAAATGAGACACGTCGAACATGGTAATGTCTTCACTAAAGTTGTGCTGTTTATTACTTCTTGGCACATTTGAATTCAAATGAAGCCGTAGTGGGTCATTAGAGGTTGCGGCTTAGCCACATCCCAAGGTCCGCGGTTTTAAATGACTAGCATTCTAAACCGAGTTCAGCCATATTGTGTATTTCTGTCATATTGCTTCTGTACGCGGCTCCTGAACTAAAAAAAATGAAAAACAAACAAAAAAGAACCTTCAGATATATCTGGTGCTTGGCGAAACCGAAACTTTGCCGAAGAGATTCATCAATCAAGGAAGGAAGGAAAAAGTGGAGAAGGAAGGCAGGGAGGTTAACCAGTGTAGCGTAACCGGTTTGCTACCCTACACATGGGAGAGGGATGGGGGGGATGAAAGATGGGAGGAGGAGAGAGAGAGAGAGAGCACATAACACAGCAAACACATCGTCAGTTACAGTCCGTCACTCTTGCGCGGTACGCGACATCACTGTCACAGCCGCTTGTCCAAGCCCGTATCCTTCATAAACCGAAGTAGTCCCTGCGTCGCCTTCAGCTGCGATGTCTTCTGTCGGCGATATGTGAAAATGGTTGCAACTGACAATGGTCTATTGTCCAGGTGCGCTAGAACGGACGCCATGGACTGTCTCTGAACATTATATTCAGGACAGTCGCACAGAATGTGTTCCAGCGTCTCCTCGCAAAGACAGGCATTGCAGAGAGCGTTGTCGGCCATTCCAATGCGAAACGAGTAGGATTTCGTGAAGGCCACCCCTAGCCATAAGCGATAAAGCAGGGTGGCCTCACTTCGGCGGAGTCCAGTTGGCATACACAGATGCATCAATGAGGGCAGGTCGTGTTGATGATTGCTGCGGTTGGTCTGGCTGCTTGGTGTGCACCATAGAGAGAGCGTGATCTCCCGTGCAAGCACTTGAAGGCTTCTGGCTGCGTCGGACCGTGAAAGTGGTATGGCCTCTTCCTGTGTGTCTTCAAGAGCTGTCCGAGCGGCTTTATCGGCGTCTTCATTTCCTATGACGCCGCAGTGACTTGGCAGCCACTGAAACGTCACGTGATGTCCTTTCTCATGTGATATATGAAGGAGGCATCTAATATCGAGCACGAGCTGTTCGAATGGCCCGCGACGCAGAGCTGATAGCATAGATTGTAGGGCTGCCTTTGAGTCACTGAAAATTGACCATTGTCGAGGTGGTTCCCGATTGACGAAACAAAGTGCAGCGCGAAGAGCAGCTAGTTCCGCAGATGTAGATGTCGTTGGGTGGTCAGTCCTAAAGCTGATGGTAATACCTCTTGCTGGGACGACCACAGCACCGGAGGAACACTGGATGTTTCAAAGTAGCCCAACGTGCTAGCACGCTGCGCCAAGAACGCTTCTTTTATTTTTCTTCTTTATTGCCAGTTTCAGTAAAACAAAACAGAGTATGAAATCGTTAAAAACGAGTCAGCCTGTCTTTGATGATACAACAGGATTAAAATTTATTGAATACAACCAAGCCATCGATCACAGTTACCCAATCAGGCAGTTCAGGTTGGTGTTATATATCGCTACACCTCGAATGCCCGCGCTGAGCGAGGAATTAATTCTCAGCGTGAGCACGCACCGGCGCGCCACCGGTGAAATCTCGGAGGCCACGCAAAAGGAGGGGGCACTTCGCGAGTAACTTTACTCGCGTGCCTCTAGGCGGCGCAGCGTGTCCAAAGGGAAGCGCTGAAGAGGAGCCCGCCTGCAGCACAGGGCTCACACATGACGCGTTCGGGCGTCGGCGTGCAGCGCTACATTGCTTCAGTGCTAGTCGCATTATAACGTCGACAGGCGTCGCGAGATGGGTTCAGCCGGAAACATTTTTTTCCTTCCCTTTATTGTGTTCAAATGGTAAACGTGAGGCGCGTACACAACGTGTACCCCGTGGCCACAGTGATTGTGACTGAAGGCGATACTTAAAGCCCCTCCATCGGCTCACGCTTTGCGGCGGTAGCAGTGTGGAGGGCCTGCAGTGGTACTTAGTAAGATGGACAACTACGCAAGTGGGTTTTCACGCATAATTGCAGATGGCGCAAACAACTCTTGTGTGTCTGGCCTTTTTCATTGCCCCATGCTATTTTATTATTTCTCTTTTTCCATTTACATATAGTATGCAGCATACTTAGTTTGTCATCGACTCCTTGTGCCCGCGGGTGGTTAACTTTTGCGGAAGGGGAGGGGGGCACGCTCTGCCGCTCGCTAAAGCCCAGTAAATTGGGGGACTTTTGAGACTTGACGACTTTTAAAGTGATAGTTCTGTGCCAACGAGTTTCCTACACACGACCTTTGAATTGGAAAATGGCGATCTCTCCTCTACGTCGCAAGCGCGTGACGTGAGAAGCATTTCAATACTTGACGTCGCACCCGTCTAATTCATTATTTTTTTTTTTTCCTGTCGCAGATGGTGGACATCTTAAAGTCCGGCTGGATAGAGGTGAACGAGCCGACAAAAAACTTCATCCAGGACAGGGTAAGGGCACCAGGGGTTTGACACGTACCACTGGTTTTCGCTCGTTTCGTGTTTACGTGACAGCCAAATGTATCGTTATCTAATCAGTGACGGCGCATTAATCGATTCAGATTAACGAAATTCCCCACGCCCCGTAGTCACTGTCTAGCCGAAGCGCCGCAAGAGATCGTAGGTTTGGCAAGAAAGAAAGTCAGGGGAGAAGGAATTGACTCTGTTTAGTGGTTTCAGTCCTACTCTGCCTTAACCTCGGAGTTCTACATCAACAGTTGAAGCAGGGCGTTAGTTGGGAAGCGCGCGGAGCACTAGACGTGAACGGCTCCATATCGTATTGAGAATAACTTCCTCTGTCGAAGAAAACGGCAGATTAGTACAAGACACTACAAAGCATGAAAAAATTACAGGTTCTGACAAAATACGAGGGGGTTCGATTTACAACTGTCCCTTGTATTTTCTTTCACTCGACAGTAGATGGTAATAAAGAAAAAAAAGCCCCGCTGAACGGTGCAAAAAATGAAGATGCACTACTGAAGTGTACGAGCAGATGTCACACTTGTTTCTGTTTTTCGGATAATCGAAAATAGGGAAATTACGGAGCGAATTAAGGATTCGTACGAAGAGGCTATATATATATATATATATATATATATATATATATATATATATATATATATATATATATATATATATATATATATATATATATATATATATTCTGTCTATGACGAAAATCCGATTTGTTAGTGCGACCATTAGCACATCGCGACGTTGTGTCGGTGACGCAAACTAGACTTGGAACAGAGCTATGTAAATGCTCGTTGGTGCGAGCATCGCGCGCTGTGCCGAACCCGTGACCTTCTTATTGCTCTGCCTCCAGCTGGACTGCTGCGGCTTCAGCGGCCCAAAGGAGTTCGCCTCTACAAACAGCCACATAGACGAGACCTGCTATCGGTTAGTGGGCGAGACCGAGGACGTCTCCATCAAGGAGATTCGCCGGATCAAACGGGCAAGTCCTCTGAGATAGTCACGTGACTTCCGGTGTTGTTTCCGTTGTTCACAGTCTTTAACCGCGCGTATCGTCATTTTATTTTTACTGTTCTTTTTGCAATTCACTATATCTGTCCTCGCAGAAATTGTCCTATACGTAGCCATAGCTTGAATAAAATTATGATTCACAAAAATAAAAAAGAATAACTTCACAGGAATAGTGATAGCGTGAATAAGATTACGCTTTACAAAAAAAAAAAAACATGATCAATAACTTAATAGGAGAGGTCACGGAGCATGCTTGGAGATTAACGTACATTCGATGCAATATACAATGCACACAATTAAGCTACATATATACGGTGCATATAACTGCATTGTATGTACAGAGCGCATGTAATATACAGTGCATATAAGCGGCATGCACATGCCGCATGTATATATAGTTGACCCAACGGGGTCTGCGCGGATGCATTTGCGCAAGTCATCGGGCGATGCGCAATGGCTTCGTGGCCGTAGCCGACGCGTGAAAATGTGGCCGAAAAGCCCGACAGGTCACACTCGACACCATTGTGATTGCGAATTAAGAAGTCCAAATAACCCCACTCTGTCTCCAACACCGTGACTTGTGCTTCTCCACACGCGTCCTGTGTCATAACCAAGAAGGCGGACGCCGGGCTGGAATTTTACGCATAAAGCGTCAGCGTGCCGACTCGTGCAACCATCCCTGCTGCCGCCTCCGTTCACTAAGTCATTCAAGCATTCAAAACGCGTCTCCGAGCTTCGAAAGTGCTGCTAGAGTTAGATATCGACCATCTTGGTTAAAGCAAGTTTGATGCCTGGGGATGCCTGCTTACGGAAATTTGCGTGTCATCTATCGATGAGAAATTTTGCCGCTATGCTGCCGAAGAACTCCACTAGGAAGCGTAAGAGCTATTTCCGTAAAACATGTGTTTTTTTTTGTTGTTTTGTTCGAAGTCTAGCCGATTCGCGCGCTGCTAAGTTAGCGTTCAGGCTCTTGGCGAGACGTTGTGCGCGAGACCTCGTCGGGGCACTTCGTCGCTCCGTCTTCGCCAGGACGACAAGCAGCCATGGCGCACGCCGGCAAAGTAACCAGTAGGTCAGCGACGGAAAAAAGCAAAGGACGCGATAAAGTAAAACAAACTCTTAGACCAACGGGCGCAGGCATGCAGCCAAGCGAAGAGCACCGTGTGTGTGTGTTTGTATATATATATATATATATATATATGTGTGTGTGTGTGTGTGTGTGTGTGTGTGCACGCTATGGCGAAACCGCTGCGATCCCGTCGCGGCCGCATCGGAGTGCGCCCAAGCGAATCCTTACGAGTGACGTAGTCGTTAGGCCTCTGTAGTCTTGTATTTTTCGCGCAACCGACGGTATACGCTCCATATACTCGCTGCTGCTGATGCGGCTGCGGCGGCTCTGAAAGGACAATTGCAGCGCTGTAGCTTGACTTGCGCGAGGTTTACGGAGAACCTTGAATCGACACCGTAATTTCGTATTTGCAGGCCGGAAAAAAAAAGAAGTATGTGAAGTCTCCACCTCCTTTATTGTCAGCGGCAATCAGATCGGTACATCTGCTGTTCGCGTCGTACAATTTAAGCGATGTCTTCGAGGCAGCAGGAGGGCAAAGTCGGTGGTGCGGCTTCGAGAATCGATATTTGGCGACAGAGCTGGACGTTAGGAAACAGGAAAAAAAAGCATATAATGAACGCTGCCATAATAATATATCTATTGATAAAGTTAGTCCTCCGTATTGTTAATGGGCATATGGCGATCGAATTTCTACACCATAGTAGAATATAATAGTGCTAAAAATTTTGAACGGCTAACCCCCCCCCCCCCTCTTTTTTTTTTTTTTTTGCTTCCATCGCGGTTTCTAGGCCGGCTGCAAAGAGAGGCTGGTGGACTTCTTCTACAAGCACAAGATCGTTTGGATATCGTCGCTCGGCGTCGTCCTACTCCTACAGGCAAGTGCTGTGTGCTGTCATCGGGAGCGTGACTCTAGCCAGGGAGCTAGCCAGTGCCCGCGCCTCTGGCATGTGCCAGTAGTTCCACACTTCCTCGTCGATTCACATCCGTTGAACACAAATTGCAGGGACACTAAATGCAAATGTAGTCGACATAGGGCGGTGATGTGGGTTTGTTGGCGAAAGCATTAATGTGCCATTGAATGCCGCTGAACGATACTAGGAATGTTGCGCTGCGAGTAATATTTCCGAGTTTCGCTGCGGGGTATGTTATCGAACTTTGCGATTAAATTGGTGCGGGTTATTTTTATTTTATCTTTTTTTTACCGTTTCTACGTCGGCATGTTGTCTGTAGACCCGAATCACTTCGGACAATTTTGCTGAGAGATCAGCCGCATCTTTCTATTATTATTTGTTATTCGCTACGTACGCGGCGCAAGCGACGACAGACCCAAGAAGAAGCAGAGGCCACCAAGTCCAGCATGCAGTGTGCATAAGCGCGACTGGACGATGACGAAGAAAGAAACAGATACACAGACACAGCGCTGTGTCTGTGTATCTGTTTCTTTCTTCGTCCTCGTGTAGTCGCGCTTATACACACTACCATGGATTCTATCCAACTAGCCCGCCAACGTGTTTTAACCAGCATGCAGGCTCGTGCAGTAGCTAATCCCAGCGGGGGTAAGATAGATAGATAGATAGATAGATAGATAGATAGATAGATAGAGAGAGAGAGAGAGAGAGAGAGAGAGAGAGAGAGAGAGAGACCGCACGCAGGCTTCCGAGAGCCATCTCCCCTCACGCAACACCTGGCGTACTATTCTTGGTGTTAACAGCGCAAAACGTAGACGGGACACGAGACGAGAAGACACACCACAAGCGCTGACTTTCAACAACGTTTATTTGACCAATGCGTGACCAATGCGTTTGCACGCCGTCCCTGTTACTAACAAAAAAGGAACTTGAGCTTTTGCACCTACAACCACTGTCTTGAGTGCAAAAAAGAAAAGTGCGTGTTTCGCATGATTTGCAGTCACGTGACTGCGACACGTGTGGTCAATGGTATAAGAGGCCGTGTTTTTTTCAAATAAGCGTTGTTGAAAGTCAGCGCTTGTGGTGCGCGTCTCCTCGTTTCGTGTCCCGTCTACGTTTTGCGCTGTTAACACCAGGATGGAAAACCAATAAGTCCAAGCACAATGTAAAATAATTTACAGCCTTAAAAGTGAGAAAGGGTGTAAATGTGTCTATAACTCACGCCCTTAGGGTGTGATATGTATAACTGACGCCCTAAGGGTGTGAATTACAGACACATTTACACCCTTTTCACTCTTGAGGGTGTAAATTACTTTACAGTGCAGCTATTCTGGCGTACTATTGCGGCAGCAGGTGTTCCGTTACGCCCGCTGTGCTCCGCCGAGGCGCGCCCATGACGTGGCGTCGCAGCCATCGTGAATGTAGGTGCCGTCCTCGCCCTCGTCCATTTGATGGTCTATTAAAAATTAAATTATGGCGTTTCGCGCGCCAGAACCACGATCTGATTATGAGGCGCGCCGTAGTGGGGGAAATTTGGACCCCCCACCTGGTATTCTTTAACTCTCACCTAGGTCTAAGTACACGGGCGTTTTCGCATTCCGCCCGCAGGCCGCCGTGGTCGGGATTCGATCCCGCGACCTCGCGCTTAGCAGCCCAACGCCATAGCCACTGAGCAACCACGGCGGGTATTTGGTGGTTTCGCACCATACACAGGATGAGATTGCAAAGCTAAGACTCTAAGCGCACTTCTTGTAGAACGTTCAAGAAGCTACCAGGTTAGTGCAAATGGAGCAAGAAAAGAAGATGATTGCCACGTACTAGCACAAAAAGCGTACAAAATGCGTAAATATGACACTGCAGTAAAATGTAATCAAAAGTAAGGCAAAATAAAGATAGATCCCCATCTCTTTTCGTTCTTGAATTTCACCGCCAAAACTGCAGCGCTGGTATGACGCCACAGTTTTCAGGATCTTCGCGCATTCGAAGTATTTCTTTTTGTTCCGAAAAAAAAAAAAAGGTGCCTAAACCAACACGGCCGAACCTCTGGATTCTTGACAATTAGATGCAGATTTTGTGCATCGGTATTAACGAGTTCCGAGCCGACGTTGTACAAATCTCAGGACGCCATGAAGAGCCTAGCGGGAGAACTTCGCGCGTGTGCTTACGCTTTTCCATCTGCTCTGGCATGTATGGAGACTCCCCGCTCACAGTACAGTAACTGGCCGTCTCCAGTTTCACAGAAAGTGTAAGCCGCGTTTCCATGAATGCGACGGTACATGCGCAGCACATGGCACTTCCTAGCACATCGCGGTAACGCAACGCGACAGCCCATTCGCATGCGGTGCGTTCCCCCCTTCGTCCTAAGCAAGCCGAAACTTCGTTCGAGCGAGAGCCTCTCACCGGCTAGTGGGGGAGAGAACACGCCACATCAGCCGTCTCCCCTTTTTACCTCTCCCTCGATGTGGTGAATCGTGGTCGCGCCGCTCAAAGAAAGGTTCGAGTGTACAGTGCGCGACATCATTGTGTAGAGCGCGCGAACGGCGGCCGCCGGGGCGCTCCGGAGACAGCCAGCGACGTCTAACGGTAGTGGCTGGGTCCGAGATTAGGTGCGTGGGCCGCGCGTGCCCAGACACTTCAAGCGACACAAACAAGAGGTTATAACGCTCACTTTCCGACCTCAAGGAAAGTTCTATAGGTGCGTCTTGTAAGTTCATTCATTTCCACATCGTTCACTGCTGTTAAGAGGCCCTCACTTTTCAAAAAACAACGAATTAAATTTAGGGTTCGACGTCGATAATCTGTACAAGGGGCTACGGCGGACGATATATAGTGGAGGGCTGTCGAATAATTCATTAACGTACACGCAAAGCGGGATGTAGGAGCGTTTTTTTTTTTTTTGCAAAGGGCCGCCATTGTGTGGCCGCAGCGGTCCGTTATCGAACCAGCGCCCTCGTGCTCATCAGCGCAACGTAATAACCGCCGAGTCACCGCAACGAAGTTTTCTTAACAAAGTCTCAAAGATGCACATTGGAACAAAGAAGTTCTTCTTGGGCACGCTGGAGGGATGCGATAAACAACATTTTGGGCACGATACGAAACGCACACACACACACACACACACACACACACACACACACACACACACACACACACACACACACACACACACGTGCTGGCACGCGTCGATTTGTCGTTTCGGAAGCCCCCTCATGAGTGCAAAAACATAAGGTTCACATTGGAAGTTTCGACGAGGCTTCCTTTACAAAGCGCCACTGCAAATCGGCAAACGGTGCTCCGTTCGTACTCGCAGGTGACGGCCATACTGCTGTCGGTGTACCTCATCAACGCCAAGAAGAGAGAGCTGCGCGAGAACTCCTTCAGCTCGCTGACCCACCGGTCCTACACCACGGGCTACTGACAGCGTCCGTCGGCGCCGGAACCGGAAGTGCTCGTCTGGCTGTGAATTGCGCATGCGCGCCACGACCGGGAGCGCAACAGTGCGTCGCCCGGACACGCGGTGGCCACGGAGGAGGGACGCCGGTCGACCCCCAATTGGAGCCACGCACGCCGGATCCCGCAGGAGTCCGACGCGCCGGCTGTGTCCCAGCGAACTTATCGCGACAGGCTGGAAAAAGAAAATGAGTCACACGTTTGAAAGCTGCTCGACACGAACGTTTCTAACTCACGAAAATGATGTCTAGCTTTTTTTTCGCGTAGGCACGCAATGGTGATAGAATTTCACACCGTCGATGATTCCGGCGCTGAGGGCGTGTCAGTCAGCAGCTATGTCACGATGATAGATGGATCAAAATGCTCGCGAATGCGGCGTCTTCATGGGAGTTTCGTGTAACGTTACCTTACTAACCATCGTGAACAGAAGTGTTATCTTTTTTATGAAAGCAATGAGCATGGGTGTTGACGAGACTACCCTATCGACCTCTGCGGTGCAATGACACCGGAATGCTGACGGAGACTTCTTTATGCGGGAGTCATTTTCGAGGCGCCTCGGACTCCCCAATGCAGTACGTTTGCCCGGCTTGTGTCCTAAGAGAGAGAACGTGCCCAATGTGGATGCTGTGGAGCGAAATGCTGGATAAGCATGTACTCCTACACACAAAAAAAAAAAGTGGAATCACCAATACTTCCTTTGTTCTCGGAGTGGAAAGTTAAGAAATACTCTTCAAAGAAGTCTTGGGATCACCCGCTAGGTTAACGGAAAGTTGGAGCCATCATTGATGGAATGAGACCGACGGCGCAGGTTGCAAGCAGTGTGGAACTAAGTTTTTTTTTCTTTAGATAAACGTTCATTTGTTTGCTTTTGTACATAAGCCACATTACGTTGTCACAGCCATGTTTAGTTATATTGTATATCTTACTCAGGTGCATGCAAGTTGCAAAGCGTAGTAATTTCGTCACGTAATTCCTTCACTGTACACTGTCATCCTTTTCCGCGACGTAAGTGCATATTGCGGTCTGTCATGCCGAAGCTAGATGTTCAAGTGACGGTCACATTGATTTATCGCGTAAATGACTGTTCCTGGTAGTTCATTTTTTTATAAGCTTTTCTTTTGTAACGAGGGATGTGTCATTGCTTTTGCAGGATCATTTAGTACAATTTACGAGCATTTGGTGCTGCAGACTGAATATATAGCAGGTTTGTTTTTCTACATCCAGCTGTATCAAATTTAGCCCGATCTACGATGAGCTGTTGAAGACATAATACATAGCGCATGAAAGCTATCGAAAGAATCGGTCATACTGAATGGGAAGGCGACCGTCGTTCACCTGTGTTATCCGTTTAAGGCGAATCACCTGAATCATCGCTTTTTGTACCACATCTCTTCATGTTTACGTTTACTCTACGCCCGATGCTCCCCATAGTCATGCGAAGTATTGTCTCTTATGTGTTGTTTGTGTTCTGCGAAGGTTAGCGCCCGTGAACATGGCTAGCGGCATCGCAAGTGCTATATAGGTGCAATAATGTTGCTTTCGCGTCGTCAGTTCACAACAGAATGCTCAAGCGACGTCTAGAAATGTGCAGCTTAGCATGATACTATACGTGCCGTTATGCCACTTCCTCCCAATATTCATCATAATTCTTCTCGTTCCGTAAATAACGGGCCGTGCATATTATACTCGTTGGCTAAGCGGAAACACCACAAATGATCATTGATAAATCATGGGCACCTCTTTTAGGAAACTGAATACCCCCTCGCTCCGTTCTTTATGTGCCTAATTTTAGTGCGCCACGCAAGAGGAGGAACTTCCAGAGGAACCTGCGCTTCTCTATCAGAGCCAATTGTTCAGAAATGAATGGCAGGGGAATCTAAGCTGTGTTTGAAAAACTAATTATTTCAACAAAACACAAGACGTTCATTTGAGGGATCGCCAGTCGTCTGTGTGCAGGCGCGAGTAAGAGCTGGCAAGAGAGTTAAAGTCTAGGGGCTTTTGCTCCTTGAATATATGACTCTGCCTAGGCACTACGGAGGAGGTTTCTTAGCGTGCGTTGTATTCGTTTGTCCCCAGACATGCCGGCATTGCAGAGTGCGGTCGAGTTTGTTTACGCTCAGCCGCTGGCTGCCGCGCGGTGAGGCAGTAGTCGCAGACTCCCCTTGGTGAGCGCTGTGTTTGAAGGGGCAATGTTCTGACTGGTGTTGTATAAGTCGCGGGTCGTTTTTTTCGTCGCGACGATAGATTGGATTTTTTACAAGCACTGCTCCAGGAGAGCAAATGTAACCGGCAAACGGAGGCCTCAGGAGAGCACCTGAGGTTATGATAAAGCAGGCGGCGCAGGATCTCCAGGGCACCCCAAGGGCTAGCGGGGGGATCAAAGCTGGAAGCAGGGCGGCCCGTGGGTTGGGGCCGCGGAGGCCGAAGCCAGAGGTGTATAAAAACGCCTAGGGACAAAAGCCTGCAACACGCGCTAAGAAGCCTCCTCCGTAGTACCTAGGCAGAGTCATACTCAAGGAACCAAAGCCCCCAGATGTTCTCTCTCGCGCCCTCTCTTGCTCGCGCTTGCGCACAAACTACTGGCGATACCTCAATTGAACGTCTCGTCAACAAAACCAGACATTTTTTTATGCTATCTTGGTCACTCGGTTTGCCTTTCGTTTCGTGTAAGTACGACTCTTAGATGACGCCCGTATGCCTGACAGCAACATGCTAAATCTGAGCCCTCCGTCAGCATGTTGGAGTGGTTATCTAACTGCATGCTTTAACACGTTAAAAAAGTTCTATTTTGGTTACTTTTGCAGCACTGACGGTCAAGCTACACTAGATATTTCTGATTCGCCCCTGGTACGTGTCACGATTTTGGGACCGCCGTAATATCAGTTAGGCAGACGCGAGCGGTAGAGCTGGTGGCGCCATGTTGTGATGTCGAATTCGAACTTTGCGCCACCCTGGTACTTGCGTAGAACGTCGCAATCGACGTATGTACTAGCGAACTATTTCTTTTTCTTTCCTTCGACCGGAACAGTGATGCAATGGATTCCGATAAGTCGGAACTCCACAAAGCGCCGTAGCGTGTCGCCACCAATGCTGTCGCTGCCGTCCGCGTCTCGAATTTCCCGGTCGTTCCAGCAGCGGCAATACGTACACTGATGGGCTAAAACTCTCTACTGCCTGCTGATATATATTAAGAAAAGACAAATCTATTCGTATAAGGTATGAAACGTGTTCATGCGAGTGAAGAAAGTTCGAGGCCCGTTCTTAAAAGAGACGTCTCCCATCGCAGTAGCGCGAGGAAACCGCACCACAGGTGGCGTGGCGGGTGCAAGCAGAGTTCCTTTTTCTGCTTCTAGTCAAGGGACTTTAACTCCCCTTCCCTCTTCCCCAGTGCAGAGTAGCAGACTAGAGCGCACTAGCTCAGGTCTACCTCTCTGTCTTTCCTGTCAACAAATTCTATGATATATATAGTCAAGAGACATACGGACGCCGAAAATTGGAAATGTGAAAATTGCAGTGTTCGTGTTATCAGCATGCTTGGAGCCCTGAGATGGCCATGCGTGTAGCGTGCCCCCCTCAGTGATAATTTATCACTCCGTCTGCCGTGTCAGTCGCTGGCGTGCTCTACGTATCTCTCCTAACAATCCACGTATAAAGGCGTCCAAACGGCAAGTGTCTGCGAAACTCCCCAAGATCACGTCGAAGGGATCGCACCTAAGCGCGAAGGCAGGGACGACATTTTTCTTTTGTGGAGGTAAATGCTTGTCCGATCATTATAACTATGTCAGTTGTAGTCTTTTCAGTTCCTGACACCGAGCATTTATTTTTCTTGGACCTACACATTCGGGCGGGAAGTGCGAGAACCATCGAAAACGAAGGTACATGCGGAACAAGCAGATTCCACCGCGAGAGCAAATTCCAACCCAGCGTAGGTTGTGAAGAGTGCGCGCAGACGTTGCAAAGGACAAAAACTTTCATCGTTACGCTATAACTGCTACCACACAGCATCAAGATAAGAAACAACTTATCGCATGCATGGTACATGCTTAAGGGGGGCCGACTTGCTTGAGACATCTCATTTTGCACCCCTGTTAGAAATAGAAAGAAAGAGCGCGAGCAAGAAGAAGGCAAGAAGGGTAACCAGATAGACGTCACATTGGCTATTCTGCTTGGAGGAAGGGGACAAAAAGATGGCGGCGAGCTAAAGAACAGAGAGTTCACCTGCAGTAACAACAGATGTACTGTTATCAACTCCTTTTTTGCCGGTGTAACTGGTTGTCCAATCGTTACCTGCACTAGCGAGGGTTTTCGTGAGTTCCAGCCATGTATATTGAGCTCAGATTGGTCAGAAGCAGAGTAAACGTACTCTGCCAAAGAGAACGAAAACTATCGAAAGTGCAGTTAATAATACTGGCGCAAGCTGTCACTCCCGCAAACAGAACTATTTTGCACTCCGCTGTCACGGGGCTAGACAATCGTGTAGTTATAAACAGACACGCAAGTGTTCTGAGCAGCATCATTCACCGTCTCAATTCATCATGCAAGTGAATCATGGTGACTCTGTAGTATTCCCGAGCGCAGTAATTCATTGCGGCGAGTTATCACACGAGTGAATCACTGCGTATTAAAAACTACGCAAACATTTCGAACACCGTCATTCACCGTCACAAGTTATCAAGCAAGCAAATCGTGACCTGTTTGCAGCTACGGGAATATTCCGAGCGCCATCATTCATCTGCACAAGTCATCTAGCAAGTACATCGTGGCTCCGTGGAGTTTCTTTTTCTTATTGATACACTCAGGGCATGCACTTACGGATGCTAACAGTCCCGGCACCCGATCAGCGTCATCAATCATGCTGTCCCCCAAAGATGCTGCTATTACATTGCGTTAATACGTAACCACAATATATTGTGTACTTTCTTGCTATAGATATGGAATGAGGCAGTGGTCACTGGTTATGTGACCCCACAGCGATTTTCTATAAGGCGTCCTGTTCCCGTCGCTCCACGTCGCTCACTCGATGACAGCGCAGAATTACGAGCAACGTTCGGTGATGACGGGTTGCAGACGCGCGTCCAAGCTCATACGTCAGTATTAAACTTTGCGCGTATGTAAAAAAGGTTGGCTTCAGAGTGGGCTTGGAAGTTGGTTTCCGAGTTGGCTTCAAAGTTAGGTAAAAAAATGCTGCAACATAGTTATGTTACGAACAGCGCTTGGTAAGAAGTTCTTCGGTCCTCTTGGGGATCATTGAGAATAGTTTTGAAAGCGACTTGTAGTAATTTCGTGTTTAAATAAAAAATCACCTACCATTATCATAGTCATCTCTTGGATTTTTCTTCCAAATCTCGGTGGCGTGTTGAGTTTGTAGTACTCTGCCAGCATGGGGGTGCAGTGAAGCACTTGCGCAGCAAAACTGAAAGGTTTTCATCTCATGGTCAGGAAACTTTATCGAGTGGGAACGCCCGAATTCAGTCAACAATGATGCTCATTTTATCTATGTCTGAATTTTAACAACGCTGCGGCCAGGGATCAGGTATGTGAATCAAACAACTTTAGAGGTGTTCGAATGAGCGAAATTTTCGAATTCAATCGAGTAAGAATATTGTTCGAAAGATACGGGCCTTGGAATACCGAACCAAACAACGAATACTTCTCAGGTTGTGTGGTTTTAAAGGGGCCCTCGAACCGGAAAACGTACAACACGCATGGACTTTCTTTATTGCAAGCAAACTGCTTGCAATAATCGTAGTAACCCCGCATATTTGCATGTTTCGATACTCGAAGAAATCGAATATCAAATTCTCAAATAGACACTTAGATTCGAATCAGGAGTATCCAATTCGTATTCGAACTTTCGAGTATTCGCTCACCACTAAGTAACTAATGAGAGAAAAGTGATTTTCCTCAAGCCAACTTCGATTGAAGCGCTCATCGACTCGTAAGCCTTAAGTGAGAGAATGAGCAAAACGTGAACAAGGTGAATGCAGGAGCCAACGTTTCGACAAGTGTACTTGTCTTCTTCAAGGCCTTGAAGAAGACAAGTCCACTTGTCGAAACGTTGGCTCCTGCATTCACCTTGTTCACGTTTTGCTCATCGTCTTGAATTTCCATCTCCCGCATTCCCCGTCTTTTCTCTTAAGTGAGAGAAGGAAAACAATGCTTACGCAAGGATCACTACAGAATGAGCGCTTGTTCATGCTATACCCTGCTACATTCTTACCCGTAAGTCTTTTGCCGTACCATATACCATATCGTCTTTCAGTATTACCTTTCTCTTGTCTTCAGACTGTTGCGTTTTTTCTCCTCATACACCCATACTGTGCATCGTTTACATAGTTCTTTCCAGCGCTGCTGTTACCACTACACGCATCGCCTTGCGTGACAGACGGCAGCGAATTTGATACCATTGAATCTTACGCGTATTACAAATATGTCTGATAGTGCCTGGAATATCAATTCACCAGTATGTGCCGCCTATGGCTGACGAAATGTAACTTAGTTACGTGCTCATCCTATACCGTCGCTTTTGGTCAAACGCTCGAACAATTAAACGCTTGATGCAGAACGAAGCTGAAGGAACCAACACGAAGGAATCAAGAAACGCTTACGTAATACCAATTACAGAACGGCAGATGAAACTTTTCTTCGACACTGCTAATCAAGAGAAGGAGTAATTCACGCGTCGCGTTTTCGTCTTCGATAAAGAGTGAAGCATATAAAAACAGAAACTTGTTCCTTTTTTGTAGCACCCTTAGTCCGCACATACGTTGGGTGACAACTTGTGTTAGCTTTTGAAAACCAACGGTATTCACGGCGATCCTCGTAAGCTGCGCCAAAGATTACCGTATAGCATGAACTCACGATGGCAGCGCCCTCTGTGCTTCATCGGCCATGCATGATGCGGTGCCGTAGTGATATTTATGACCCGGGTGCAGCTCCGGTTTTCAAACCTCGACACTGAAGCACAGAGTGGTAAAGGTCTACTTTCAGTGTTGGCTATCCAATGGCATTTCAAGTTGGGTCGTTGTACAGTTTTGGAGGACGTTTCACGTTGGAAAGGTCGCGTGTGGATAAAGTGAGTCTCAGTGTCTGGAACACGGCACACTTCAAGCTCAAGCCAAAGAGAGTCTAGCACAGCAACGTTGAAGCGCCTATGATAAAGCTGGCATCCGGTGTGAGAGTTGTGCATGTTTAAGCAAAAGTAGTCAATGGTCGCGGAAAAGTTGTTACCCTCACATGTACTGTATTTAGAGTATGTTTGTATTCTTTCTCGGTAATTCCGTAACACTAGCTATTTTATGTTGCATCAAGTTTATATCGCGCTCAACGAACTGCTTCTATAGTATGTTGAGTGACATTATCAGAGTGTAGAGCGTGCTATTAACTCACGAAGACTGCGTGTAAATCCTAGCAACATGTGTTCGTATTCCTGTTCATCATGTGCTTCGTCTTTATGCGCACGTGCCTTATTTGCGCGCAGTCGCGCTGTCATGTGCAGACACCGTCATACTCAACCCGAACACGTCTTAAAACACATTTTTGCTTCTCCTGCGGTGGGAGCGGAGATTCGTTGCTTGGATGCCTAGAATGTGCTAGCTTAGTGCGTCTTCCTTGCAAAGTGTTCGATGTTTTGTCGTTACAATCCTTGTTTGTTAAAGTCAAGCTGCTGCAGATTCACCCTTCTGGTCAAATCTGACGGCAACTGTACTCCTTGTCTTAGGTGAAACGTCGAGAAGTTAAGTAGAAAAACAAACGTTCCCTTTTCTGATGTACATGACGTGAACAATAAAAACACAATAAAAGATTAATTTGACGGGTTACGTTTTTTGATTTTCTTCGAAGGTGGTCGCTAAATAGAGTAGTGGCTATGCGTAAACGGACCTCGAATCAGCGTCAGACTGAATTTCTTGACTTGCTTGACAAGCTCTTTAAAACGCTTCTTCCTCGTTCGCTACAACTGAAGCTCCATCACGTTACGTTTTTGTTGTTGTTTACACGTACCAGAGCCCTTATAAATATCATGGTCATCTCTCGCTCTCTCTCGCTCTTCGTTCAATTTTCCATTTCCTCTCTACAATAACCTTATGGCCAGCCTTTTCTGCCCCACGCAAGCCACCATGTGCCTCAACTAGCAGAAGTTTCTGTTTTTGAATAATTAGTTTATCTCTCAATTCCTCTCTCAATCTCTACAGCTGCTTTTACCTTCAACAACATCCGCTGCGTGTACCCACAGCTGCCGCCCATCCGGAACTGACGTTACTGCAACGTTACCACTTGGCCATCGCCCACGGTTGAGTAGCGTATTAACCCTTTGTTTATCAGCGACAACGATCGCTGCCACCTTTACGAGAGGCTTTCTAAGTCTCTCGTACACCTGTGAATGATCCTGAGTCACCGTTTGTTCTTTTGCATGCCACCTATTAATATCCTGCGCATATATTAAGGACTTTCCTTTGTGTAAGTGGTCACTCTCCAAGATGTGCAACAATCTACGATGAAGGACGTTCTGGAACGTTTCCACGACATTCAGAGTGGGCTATCACCTGTGCTGCAAGACTGTGCATCTAGCATCCCTCTTAACCTGTACTCATTATCACTCACCCCCTCTTTCCTAACCCCTTTCCGTTTTTCCATCGCAAGAATTAAGTAGCAGGCCAGAGCACACTAGCTTGGGCCGATCTGTTTCTTTCAATAAAACTGAATTGCATTTATTGCACAACGAATTTGCGGGCAAGACCACGTAAAGAAAAAGAAGAAGCTGTATTATTTGCAACTCTATAGGAACTTGGCTACCCCATACAGAGCGCAACATCAAAGCGGATAAACGTAAGTATGCAAGCACGCTTTCCTATACAGGATGCCGATTGCAGTAGGAAAGAACGCAAACATATGCACACAATATAGCTTTTACATACACACAATATCCATTTGCATAAACGCGCATAAAAAACGAGCCAGTTACGCTAGCAAAGCTCTGCCAATAATTCGCATTGTTTTCTGGAAGGGATAACAGAAAAGCTAGAAAAAGAAGCAAAAGAAGAAGCACGAAAACAAAGTAGGATAACAGAAATTATATCATTCAAAAATATATCATGCATGCTTTTTTAAAGGCTCTTGCGCTCTCTAACCACCGTACGCCTGTTGGAGCCGCATCAAAGTCCTTCTGTGCTTCGTGGAAAATTGTCCCTTTAACTACAATGCACAGGACATTCGAAACGTTTAACAAAGTTTTATTAGCTCTCCTTTCATGCGTGTAAAAGAATTAGGCAAAAATGCATGCGCGCGGGTTCGCAGCCTCCTAGGGAACAAGGCGTAAAAAGTTTGCGTGTTATATACCGGATCACAAGACACTGGCGTGCTTCGACGTAGGCTGTAAAATGTTTGAAAAGGCATACCCTCTCCTTTCCAGAGTTTTTTCCAGAGGGAGAGCGTTTCTCACTCCACCATTAAAAGGAGTCGCACTCTGGATTGAGAAAGTTAATTCCTCTGTGCTTCGCGTTAAATCTGCAAGACGCGACGGCCACGAGCCACGATGGTCGATTGTTGCCTTATATAGGATCGTTCGGGGCGTGGCACGCCTCCGCGATAGCACGACGCGCGAAGATGCTGCTTTCCTGGGGGAACTGCAAACTGTTGTGCGTACAGGGACCGGGCGGAGCGCGCGTAGGGCCAACAGCACCGTCTTCGCGCGTTCAATAACACCCTTGCCTCGCTTGCCGTAACGGAACCACCAAACGACCAGGTAGCTAAACTTCGTTCAAACTTTCCGAAACACTGAAGATTCCACACGTGAAAGGGTTTCAGCGCGTGTTTGCGCGATGGCTACCTGGTATATTACGTTTGCCACTCGGGATTTTCTTGCTTCGCTCCACGACGAAGATCAAGAAGAAAGATCAAGAAAGAAAGATCAAGATCAAGAAAGGTGGCACGCCGCCGGTGGCACGACTATACGACAACTGTTGCGGCGTGAACACAGGGCGCGATGACACTGCGACTGCACGACACCACCGGCAAAGACGACTTCGGCGTGACTGCGATGCCACGACGGCGACGCGACAGCGACCGCAAAGACTGCGATTCACGACTACCTTTAGTTGGACATGTTGAAAAGTGGTGTTTAACGCGCTGCACATGTCTTCGGGCTGGTCATGTCAAATTGGGTTACTCTGTCGGATTTTGCCGTGCACTCTTTTGCGGAAAAGTCCCAAATCTTTGCTCCAACCTGTCGGGACAAACGTTCGTCCCGCATCTAGGCTCGGTAGGGGAGGTCTCCTCTCATAAGCGCGCATGTTCCAAGTTTTTACATAAAATCAGGTGTATGCGGTTGACAACTTGCCAAAAGGCTCCTCAACGTTGCGGTAAGTGTTTTCCGCGTTCGTTCAGGCAACGTTGCAACGAAAAGGCCCCTCGCGATCGCGAGGAGCGCTTTGAGAGATGGCAAACTCAGATGACTGTGGAATTGAAGTCGCTGCTGAGCTTACTTCGAAATCGGGACAAATCCAGAGATCACCAAGAAGAATCGCGCCTTGCAGAACTACAGGCAAACGATCGCAAACAGCGTATCTCCTTCACCATATTTATCGCGGCCTTAACAGCAACCGAATCAACAACACGCACGCATGAAGGGGCAACCAGACATGATTTCGATCAGCCTTTTCTACCCATTTTCAGCGAACAGTTGGCAGCTCTGCACAGTGCCGTACAAGTTGAGCCGTGCTGGGACTAACTGACAAATGGTTTAGGAGCACATGGTGAGTTAATCGAAACCGAAACCACTTAGCGCTGTTGCGAGCCAGAAGACACGGCGCTCTGACGAGCGCACGTCGCGCCGCGCGCGGCCAACGCGCTGCTCGCGCGCCAGCGAAGCCCGACGCGGATGACGCGGCGTCTCGAGCGGCCGAGAAAGGCAGCGCGGCGCCGCTCTCCTCTCGGCCGGGAATCGGCCGCCGCCTTCCTTCCTATTTCCCTTCCCCTTCCCGAACGCGTCCCTCCCGACCCTCCCGCTTCCACAAGTTTTCCCTCCGACGGCGGCCTCTGCCACCGCCGCGAAAAACTCCGCGCAGCCGACTCCGCGGACCGTCGGCCGCAAACTTCGCCGAGTTGGAGCATGCGCAGATTGGAGCGCGAAGGAGGAGGGCTCCCGAGCCGGCGTCGTCAGCTCGCCGCGCCCGGGGGGGAGAGCAGAGGGAACTGGCACTTCGCTGGGGAGGACCCGAGAGGATGCATGCAGAGAAGGGATGTGAGCGGGAAAGGAGGTCAGGGGGAAAAAAAGGAAACGGAGGTGGACGCACGAAGCTGCACCCGAGGAACGCCAGAGAAAGGACGACAGAAAAAAAATAACGAGGGTGGGGAAAGCCGACGATTCCGTTCGAGGATCAACAGCCATCACCGGACAACGCATCTTTTTACGAAGGTTCGTGCAAATGAGTGGCCGAGGACGTCGTAGGAGCACCGCGCAAGAATTCCACGCCGCCGGGCAGTAGGGTCGGCTGCGGCGGGGGTGGGAGAGGCGAGGAGGATCTCCTGTTCGCCTACAGTAGCGTGATACGGACCCCGAATCCCTCCCGACCAGAGCCGCGAGTGCCTACAGCAGCGGGAGACACCTTGCATCCCGTGTGCGACGTTGGAAGAAGCCGCGGGTTCTTCCTCGACGAACCTCGACATACGCGTGAGCAACCGCACCTCCCCACTGGGCATCCACGATGGAGCGCAGGAGCGCTGTGAGGAGTCGCCGACACCCGCTCTTCTCTGGAAGATGAACGTGAGTGTGGCCCCGCTCGTTGCGCTTCATCATGGACCCGCAGAGTGTAATCCTGCGGGGGTGGCGCCTGGTTCATTCCAGAAGTTGCGATATGGTTAGGACTTCCGACTTTCGTAGGAGTGTAGGAAATTATTCATTTTTTGTTCGCCCCCTTCTTTTCATTATGCGGAAATCCGAGCCCTTGCTCTCTGCAAGTCTGCAACCTGTTTCCCGCATGCCGCTTTCTTTGTCGTTATTTTTATTTATTTTTTATTATTCCCGATGGCACGACGACATGTTTTCGAGCCCCGCCTGCGTGAGCGGCGTTACGCCAAATGTAGATCCTTGCGTCGTTCAAAAGCTCGCAATTCAAATGCAATTTTTTCTTTCCTTTTCGCAGAATCTGAAATGCCGTATAAAACCCTAGAAATTTTAATCAAGATTCGCACGCATTTTACTACTTAAGGCTTGCTCCGACAGTCGCACTGCCACTCGCACACACGCAACGCGACGATAACAGTGATGCTGCGCCCTCACTCTAAATATTTCGAAATTTTTGAATAATAACGGGGATCGAAAGCTGAGCTCTCAGGCGTTTCGTCGACTACAGGTTCCTGGGGCAAGTTAGTACGTCATAGACGAGATATCCTAGCTGGAGCATATGCGCCCGCTTCATGACAATCACGACCTGCTTACCTCTCTCTACTCTTTACAAAATAAAATTTTGCATTCATTCCGTTCTACCGGTACTGAGATATTGGAGCGCAACTGGGAGGTTAACTAAAATGCTTGATAATAGTTAAGAGCCGGGCGACGAGCAATCCAACAAAATATTATAGGCGTAACAACAATGAGAGACTGGAAGACAGCGGTGTGAATTATGAGAGCAAATGGGAATAGTGTAGATTGGAGTTGGGCAGGAGATGTAGCGCGTAAAGCAGATAACCGGTTTTCGATTACAGTTACAGAATGTGCGCCAAGGAAAAAAAAAAAGACGTGCAGTCTAGGAAGGCAGACAAATATGCGCAGTGAGACGAAATGAGAAAACTTGCACGTACAAGATGGTGTCATTTGACGTATCGATGGTGGGGATGGCGTTGATTATGACGATGCGTTTGCTTCATCCGAATGGTGGGGGATGGGTTATGTTCGCAGCTGCTTCCGACCTCGACAATCTTCGAAACCTGAACTGTCCCCAGGAACCTGCCTTACAAGTCGTGGCGTCCCCAGCTCGGTTGGAAACTAATCCCCGGCCACGAAAGAAGCGGACAGGGAATCCACTCGCGGCCACGGAATAAAATTGGGATACAAGCGTCTTCTACGAGCTCTCTACAGGGAAAGGACCCGGTACAACCAGACGGACTAAGAGTTTGTCGTCGATCTGTGCGTGGAGTTAGGGACTGAGAAAGAAACCTACAACATGGCCGACCAGATAATCTACAAAGTGACGGGCTTCATACAGAAAGCCCGGTCGTACATGCCCGGATCATGCGGGGAAGAAAACTCGGGAGAGCAGCTGCATTTCGCCAAGCAAGGGAACGACACCGAACTCTCAAATTTTCAGGTAAGACGCCCGAACGCTGAGCATCGATGAGATGCGTTCGTGTTCTAGCTTGCACGTGCGGGTCAGTTACGAAAGCCACAAAAAAAAAGAAAGACGGTTCTTTCGTGGCACAACATATTCGCGGATAAAAGTCGGACGTCCGTGACCTGTGAAATTTCGCGTGAACGTGTAATTTTACCCTCGTTACGCGTTCATTACGCGCTGCCCGTGGTGCTGGCTCAGTCAGTGGCCATGGCTTTCTGCTGCTGAACGTTGAGGTCGTGGGTTCGACGCCGTGTGGTGGAGCAGTGGATCGAGGCCACGTATTTCCGATGCAGAGTGAATGCAAAAGGCACTACAGCGTACCATGTTTTGGGCGCATGCTGAGGAAGTTGTAGAACCACAGGTGGCGAAAATTAAACTCACCCCCCCCCCCTTCCCCCCATTTCCCCATTAGAGCATATTAGCAGTCTTGGAGTTGCCTTGGTTACATTTCGCCCCGAAATTCAGGAGTTCAAGAACAACCTAAGAGCTCGTTAAACCTAAGTCACGATGCACACCACCTCGAACCCCGATCTGTTCTCGGACCGTTAGGGAGCGCAGGGTCAGATTTGCGGCAGAGCAAAGCGTTTTTACTTTTTTTAAATGTAATAGGGTATATACGCCCAGCATAATCTTTTCCGTTCACGTATTGCTTTTATTGGAGAGCGCTTTCAAGTTCTTTCTTTATATTGTATATCTTTTCATTGTTAGTGAATCTTCTCGTACATCTTAAGCATCAAGCTATACTGCATACATTTACTTAATCTTGCTTTCTACCATCTTATTTATTTTTCATCTTTCATTCTAGTTATCTATAATCAGGCTACGCTAACGTCGCCAGCTTTCATTAAAGTATTTCTTTCTCTGAACCTCCGAGTTTAATTTTTAGGGAGTGTACGACGACTATGTAAAGATTATCTTGATATGTCACGAATACGAAAATGTGGCTCAAACATGCGTCGACTGCTACCTACAGCTATACCGCAGTTGTATCCACCGCGGAGAAGCTCAGGTGAAAATTCTTCGCCGTCCTGCTTTCCTCTGACTTTATCATTTTCGACATTGTTGTTGAGCACACCGATTACGGTGACGTTGTAAAAAAATCGAGTGAATAAAATTAGTCGGGCATTCTTGACGCCGAAGATGCTTGTTGAAGATGGTAATAAACAACCATGACCTTTAGATTTAGAGCAAGTTAATCGAAGTGAAGCATTTTTTTCGTTCGGTTCTTCTTCTGATTAAGCTAAAACAACCAAATAAAAAAGCAATTCACAAGATAAAAACTAACCATTCAAACCGGTTGGAACTAGTGTGTGCACCTTTCGTATAACTTAAGAACCATTTAAATGAAAACGGCATAAGTTAATCCTGAACAGCACCGAAATATTCTTAAAAAGTACGTGCGCAGTACCTCGCGGCAAAGTATTTAGAAGAAATCACACTATGTACTTACATCTCAGAAGCAATACACTTTCTATCGCACTCGCTTCAGTTTACATACCAGTCTGATCAAAAGTGACAACCTGGCTAGGCAGCGGTTCTTCGTTATAGCGATTACTTAAGTCTATGTAGGGTAGCCAACCGGGCACGTCTTTGCTTCACTTCCCTACCTTTCCCTCTTCGTTTCTGTCTCTCACATAGGTCTCCGATTTCGGTGAACTATTAGCCAGTCATCAGTTTCAAACGCTCACGAGCATGGCGTAATAGTTCTGCGGAAACCCGCAAGGTGGAGAGAGGTAATCAATAAAGAAAAAATTAGACATCCACCCAAAGGTAGCTAATTGCTACAAAGGAAAGCCATACGGTTCTATTACGTAAAACTCTTGCCTTTGCTCCGAGTTGTTGACAAATTTGACTTCGCCCTGCCATCTGCTATCCGCTTGGTTAGCTCAGATGGTAGAGCGGCTGCCTCGGAAAGGCGGTGGTCCCGGGTTTGAGTGTCGGACCAAGACTAATTTTTCTTCAACTGCGAGGTTTTTCTTTCGAGGAACCCGTATGGGCTTCCTTTGTAGCAATTAGCTACGTTAGTGTGGATGTCTAATTTTCCCTTTATTGCTCACGAGTGTATGACTAACATTCCTGCCTCCCGACGAGCTAACCCCACTAGCGGCACTGTCACTTGTAAAATGGATATACGCCCGTGATTATATACAAATGAAGAGCACCAAAGTTGAGCAGATACATAAAGAGCTCCATCAATCATCGTCACCATCATGACGACGATGCTTTATTTATTTATCTGCTTCATAAGAGCTCCATATGGGGAGGCCAACCTGAAACAAAAACCGCAATCTTTTTCTTTTCGGATTCGTTTCAAGGTTGTGGAAAAAGAAACTTATCGCTGCTGTTTATCTGGGGTTATAAAAAAAAAAGAACTTTTTGGTTTTCGGTCTTCGGTCAAGTTATGGGTTCGATATCCTGTTCAGAACTAAGCTCAAAGGACCGGGTGCAGCCATCGGAACGTTTTGCTGTTGTTCATGTCTCTTCAGCATTCAGAGCCAATTCATAATCGAACACAATTATTAATGCTACAGGAGCATAGTGCGCACAAGCTTCTTAGTGGCTCCAAGGCGCTGATTTTAATGTTACATGGCCTTGACTAGACCACCGTTATTTATTCATATTTTTTTCGCAAGCCTATACTAGGACTACAAGAAAATAGCGCACCTTTATCTTATTCGCCGTGCTTTGTTGTTGTCGTTATCACTGTTCTAACTGTCCTTGTTTTTATGTAGCGTTGGTAACTATTTTTTTTTACAAGAACGCGAAGTCGCGGCTCAAAACAGTCCATTTTATTAGCGAGAAGTCGCTAAACGATATTCACGATAATGATAAAGGTGTGCTCGGAATTCTATCTTTTATGTGTTTCAATCGTTCACAGACGTCTTCGTTATTCTTTGAGCCTGTGGATGAGTCCGAGGCCCGGCTTAACAGGTCCGAGGCCAACCACTGCGCCAGCCTTCTGCCTCTTCGTATTCGCGATGTTTCTGCCACTTTCGTAAGAAGTCGCAACAACGCAACGTCGCAAAATCCTCATTCGCAAAATTGCTGGTCCCATGGCCATCGAAAATACACAGCGAAAAGCATTGAACGCACTTGAACATTTTTGAAAAGAGAGAGGCATCCTTCACAAGTACTAGATATTGCACTGAATAGTCACAGGGCGTTACTATAACTTGCTTCTATTATTTGTAATTATTAGTGCTTGTATATTATGTATTACACTGTTTTTGTATTCTGTGCTTGCATTACTTTAACTCTGTGTAATTCCTCATCTGTGTATATGCTCGTCGCAGTCTACATCATGGCCCTTTGTGTGTGTTTGTGACTTTGTTTGCAAACTCATTGTGGTGCAACTTGCATTTAACTTTCATATTGTTATGTTCATGGGTGTATAGGAGTGTGTTCTGTGGATTTCTGACCCTATGACGTGGTTTCTTTTCATTTTCTTACATATATATCTTATATTATTGTTTCCGCTATGCGAAAAGAAGTAGCCGTCACCATTATAAGGTGACTACGTCTCTTTTCATCTGAAATCTTTTCATCTAAAATAAAGAAGAAGTGGCGGAAATCCGGAAATTCATCACGAGGAGCATATATATGGTCATCGGGATAAACTGACCCTTGCAACGTTTAACACCCGAACCCCCTCGAGTGAGGCTAGCTCAGCGGGACTCTTCGAAGAACCATCAGACATTGTTTGGGATATTATCGGCCTTAGTGAGATTAGAAGAACTGGTGAGGCCTACACATTGCTGAATAACGGCCATGTCCTCTGCTATAGAGGTCTCCCGGATAAGAAGCAATACGGGGTAGGATTCCTAATCCATGAGGACATAGCGGGCAACATTGTCGAATTCTACAGCATCAACGATAGGGTAGCAGTAGTCGTAATCAAACGCAATAAGAGGCATAGAATAAAGGTAGTACAAACCTACGCTGCAACGTCCAGTCACGAAGATGAGGAAGCAGATAAGTTTTATGAAGATGTTGAATTAGCGATGAGAAAAGTGCAAACGCGGTATACAGTAGTAATGGGTGACTTCAATGCAAGAGCGGGGAAAAAGCAGGCGGGTGAACAGGCAGTTGGCAACTACGGTGTCGATTCTAGAAGCGCTAGGAGAGAGATGCTGGTAGAATTCACAGAAAGGAATAAGCTGAGAATAATAAACACCTTTTTCAAGAAACGTAGCAACAGAAAATAGAACTTGAAAAGCCCTAATGGTGAAACAAGAAATGAAATTGATTTCATACTTTCTGCCGATCCCAGCATACTGCAGGATGTAGAAGTGATAGGTATTGTAAAGTGCAGTGATCATAGGTTAGTGACAGCCAGGATTCACCTCAATTTGAACAGAGAAAGAGTAAAATTGGTGAAGAAAACAACAGGTCAATTTAGAGGCAGTAAGGGTAAAAGCAGACAAATTTAGGCTGGTACTTGCAAACAAATATCCAGCCTTAGAACAGAGCGATGATGATGATGACATACAGGTAATGAATGAAACCGTAACGAGGCTGGCTTCAGAGGCAGTAATTGAAGTGGGAGGCAAGGCACCAAAGCAACCAGTAGGTAAGCTCTACCAAGTAACAAAAGACCTAATAAAGAAACGACAAAGAATGAAAATGTTCGACTCAAGAAATAAGATAGAATTCGCGGAGCTGTCAAAACTGATCAACAAGGCGAAAATAAGTGATATTCGAAACTATAACGTGAGAAAGACTGAAGAGGCCGTAAGGAATGGACGCAGCCTGAAATCAGTGAGAAGGAAACTTGGCATAGGACAAACCAAGACGTATGCACTGAAAGATAAGCAGGGTAATGTCATCAGCAATCTCGAAGGTATAATATAGCTGCTTAAGAATTCTATACTCACCTGCGCAGTACCCAGATGACTTAGGAGTACTCTATTCGAAACAACAATGAAAAGTATACAGAAACTCTTCCTGTAACTAGAGATGAGGTCAGAAGGGCCTTGCAAGGCATGAAACGGGGAAAAGCGGCAGGAGAGGATCGAATAAGAGTCGATTTAATCAAAGATGGAGGAGACGTAATGCTAGGAAAACTGGCGGCTCTCTATACGAAGTGTCTATCGACTGCAGGGGTCCCAGGAAACTGGAATAATGCGAAAATTGTACTAATCCACAAAGAGGGAGACGTTAAAGAATTGAAAAATTATAGGCCCATTAGCTCACTCCCAGTATTATATAAAATATTTACCAAAATAATCTCCAATAAAATAAGGGCAACTCTGGGCTTTAGTCAACCAAGGAAACAGGCGGGCTTAAGGAAGGGATACTGTACAATGGATAACATCCATGTCATTAATCAGGTTATCGAGAAATCCGCAGAGTACAACAAGCCCCTCTATATGGCTTTCATCGATTAAGAAAAAGCCTTTGATTCAGTAGAGATACCAGCAGTCATAGAGGCATTGCGTAATCAAGGAGTACAGACAGCTTACGTAAATGCCGTGGAAAATATCTACAGAGATCCCACAGCCATCTTAATTCTACACAAGTAGGAAGATACCTATAAAAAAAGACGTCAGACAAGGAGACACAATCTCTCCAATGCTATTTACTGCGTGCTTGGAAGAAGTCTTCAAGCTATTAAACTGGGAACGTTTAGGAGTAAGGATCGACGGCAAATACCTCAGTAACCTTCGGTTTGCCGACGACATTGTTCTATTCAGCAACCCTGCGGACGAGTTACAACAAATGATTGAGGACCTCAACAGGGAGAATGTAAGAGTGGGGCTGAAGATTAATATGCAGAAGACAAAGATAATGATAAATAACCGGGCAAGGGAACAAGAGTTCAAGATCGCAAGTCAGCCTCTAGAGTCTGTGAAGGAGTACGTTCACGTAGGTTGACTAATCACAGGGAACCCTGACCATGAGATGGAAATCCACAGAAGAGGCATAAAAATGGGTTAGATCGCATACGGCAGACGTCGTGAGCTCCTGATTGGGAGCTTACCGTTATCGTTGAAAAGGACAGTATACAGTCAGTGCATTTTACTGGTGCTGACATATGGCGCAAAGACTTAGAGAGTGACAAGGAAGCTTGAGAACAAGTTAAGCGACCACGCAAAGAGCGATGGAACGAAGAATGCTAGGCATAACTTTAAGAGACAGAAAGAGAGCGGTTTGGATCAGAGAGCAAAGGGGTATAGACGAAATTCTAATAAACATTAAGAAAAAAAATGGCGCTGGGCAGATCATGTAATGCGCAGATTAGATAACCATTGGACCCTGAGGGTGACGTAATGGGCACCAAGAGAAGGGAAGCGCAGTAGACGACGGCAGAAGACTAAGTGGTGTGACGAAATTAGGAAATTTGCGGGTGCTAGTTGGAATCGGTTGGCGTAGGACAGGGTTAATTGGAGATCGCACGGAGAGGCCTTCGTCCTGCAGTGGACATAAATGGGATGATGATGATGATGATGATGATGATGATGATGATGATGATGATGACGACGACGACGACGACGACGACGACGACGATGATTATGATGATGATGATGACGCATCCTGGCCAAAGTCGAGAAATTTTAACAGGGCAGCTCACTGGTTAAAACACGTTGGCGAGCTAGTTGGTTAGAATCCATGATAGATTGTATAAGCGCGACTGAACGAGAAAACTGACTGAACCAGAAAAGGTCGCCAAAGAACTAAAAAAAGTTGGTAGGACTTCTAAAAACCTTGTTGTGACTGAAACGGTAGGTAAATTTAGCGACTTTCTCACTAAGTTACCAAGACAATTGTGTATTAGCTTACGAGAACGCAAGAGCCGCCTTCACAAAATAATCGTAGCTAAGACGGAAGAAGTATGGAGCAAAAAACAAAATTGAAAAGAGTGAGTAGAAACACAACGCACTCAAGTCGCAAGTATGCCGAGCTACACCGCTTAGGCAAAGCCAAGCTAAGTCAACGGTTAGCACAGCCTTGCTATTGAGCAGAAATCTAGAACATGAAAACGTTCGACGCCGAATTCACAAAATTTTCGTCCATAAATACGACCTGTTATTAGCATTTCGCGTTCGCTAATGATATGTCCAGCTTGACAGGCATTCGCTCTTACGAACAATTCTAGCATCAGAGGTTCCCTGAGAATGCGTACGGCTGAACCCTTCATCATCTAGAGACCACAACGGAGTGTGAGCAGCGCGAACAAGGCAAAATGGACAGCAGGAAGTTTACAGACAAAAGTCATCACGTAACGAACGAGTCGCAGCATGTCTCCCATGTCTACCACTTTGTTGACTTCTACACTAAGGAAAGCAAATACTCTTCTCCAATTTCTGTTCTGAATCATTTACAGAAAGAAAGAGAGAAAGAAAGAAAGGTGTTGTGAAGAGCGGAGACTTGAACGATACAGCCATTTTGCTAACCAATTTCATACGAATATGTCTACCACTTGTTGACCTCTACACTAAGGAAAGCAAATACTCTTCCCCGATTTCTGTCCTTAATCAATTACAAAAAGAAATAAAGGCAGAAAGAAAGAAAAAAAGATTGATGTATTGAAGAGCGGAGTCTTGAACGATACAGCCACTTTGCTAACCAATTTTATGTGAATATGTCTACCACTTGTTGACCTCTACACTAAGGAAAGTAAATACTATTCCCCAATGTCTGTCCTGAATCGATTACAGAAAGAAAGAGAGAGAGAAAGAAAGAAAAAAGAAAGATGTTTTGAAGAGCGGAGACTTTAACGGTACAACTACTTTGCTAACCAATTTTATACGAATATGTCTACCACTTGTTGACCTCTACACTAAGGAAAGCAATACCCTTCCCTGATTTCTGTCCTGAATCAATTACAATAAGAAAGAAAGGCAGAAAGAAAGAAAAGAAGATTCATGTTTTCAAGAGCGGAGGCTTGAACGATACAGCCACTTTGCTAACCAATTTTATACGAATATGTCTACCACTTGTTGACCTCTACACTAAGGATAGCAAATACTCTTGCCAATTACTGTCGTGAATCAATTACAAAAATAAAGAAAGAAAGAAACAAAGAAAGACAGATGTCTTGAACAGAGGAGACTTGAACGATACAGCTACTTTGCTAACCAATTTCGCATGAATATGAAATGTACACACATCTCAGAACGTACATGCATGCGTGCTCACATTTTGACTGCTACACGCTTGTTCCCGTGCTTTGCAATGAGGTCACGACGAGCCACAGCTAACAGTCTTGCGCCTTGGGCGACGTGGCCGCGTTCGTGACGTCAAAAGAGAGCATATTCAGCATTCTTGAGCTGTCTATAACCGAGAAAACCGTAGATAACTATCGCAAGTTCCACGGATAAAGTGCAGCACATGCTCTGACTTTGGAGAAATTCAAGCGCTTCAACGTCGAACCGTTTCCTGTTTCTTCGAAATGTCTTTCAAAGAGGCTACAAGAAAGGAAAAGCTGAAGGACAAGCATCGCAAACACTCCACGCTTTAGCTTACGGGTACATGTACTTCCTTCACGACGAATACAAAGGGAGCTTGGAATTTTTTGCCATCTTACTAGAATTATCGTTTAGAATGGAGCATTGAATCAGTAGGAAGCTAAATAAATAAAGGCCCATAAAGCGGTTGACATGAGCATTCATTTTCCCGTGGTTGGTTTCAAAGCGATTCCAGTGAAATTAGCGCTTTACCTTGGTGTCAGAAGGAAATAATTAAATATAGGGGCGGTCGTTTCAAGAGCGCTGTGGCAGTGCCACAAAGGTCACGTAGAAAGCAACCAAGCGCTGCTTCTAACATGAGCGGTTCCACTGGTAATCAAGCTTTCAAGCTGGTTTTCATCCCTCTCGTACCAAGACCACCACGCTCACAAATGACCACCCGCTTTTGTTACTAGTAAGCATTGTGCTAAATACTCCAACGTGCATCACGGCCAGTCCATTTCTCTGGTCTGTACAATCAATGCTAAAGAAAGGAGAATGAGGCGGAGGGCATGGCTAAGATATATGGGCACAGTAGAGACTATAACACAGCGTCGGCTGCGGATGTATCATTCAATGCAACAAACAATGTGCAAAACGCCCCGATTTGCCGGGCCTTCACGCAAGTTCTGAGTTCACTCAGCAAGATTATTGGAATTTTATGAGCAGTGTCCATTCTGCCAATAACATTATAAACTAAAAAAATATTATACACAAACAAATACATGTACAAAATTACGTCTTTGTGACGTACTTTTAGCTCATGTCAGCCTCACACAAATATCCAAACAATGTATAATAAATATCCAGCAGAGCCATCTATGTAACATCTTTTCAACTTAGCAAAAAATGACATTTTAAAGACCATGTACGTTAATTTCACGTAAACTATAGCTATCTGAATCTCTTCAGGAGGTGCCGAATGTCCAAATGAAAGACAAAAATTGGAGGACGCTTAAGCTTCGCCTTCAAGAGTGGAACGCGACAGCGTTCCCGTCGACCCGCCAAGGGGTGTAAGACAATGGGCTACGGCGCAGCGACTACGCACCCCGCATCGGACGCGGTGAGCGTCGAGCAACGCAGCGTTCGGCGCGACAACGAAATGTGCGCCTGAGCAAGCGACGCACGCCTGAGCCTTAGAAACAGCTCGTTTCTAAGGCAACACCGCGTTCACTAGAGGCGCTTCTGTACCGCTTTGAAGCATCGAACTCGTGGCTCAGTGGTAGCGTCTCACACTCCGGAGACCCTGGTTCGATTCCCACCCAGCCCATCTTGCAAGTTGTTTTAACGCGACAGCGTTAAGGAGCTCGTGTCGCAGAAAAGCCGGTGTCGTCGGCGTCGGTGTCGGCGTCCGCGGCGTTGGCCGTGAGCGATAAATCACGGCAGGCACTTCATAAATAAAAAGCAACTTAAAAAGATGGGCTGGGCGGGAATCGAACCAGGGTCTCCGGAGTGTGAGACGGAGACGTTACCACTGAGCCACGAGTTCGATGCTTCAAAGCGGTACAAAAGCGCCTCTAGTGAACGCGGTGTTGCCTTAGAAACGAGCTGTTTCTAAGGCGTGCGTTGCTTGCTCAGGCGCACATTTCGTTGTCGCACCGAACGCTGCGTTGCTCGACGCTCACCGCGTCCGATGCGCGGCGCGTAGTCGCTGCGCCGTAGCCCATTGTCTTCCACCCCTTGGCGGGTCGACGGGAACGCTGTCGCGTTCCACTCTTGAAGGCGAAGCTTAAGCGTCCTCCAATTTTTTTATTCATGAAGTGCCTGCTGGGATTTATCGCTCACGGCCAACGCCGCCGACACCGGCTTTTCTGCGACACGAGCTCCTTAACGCTGTCGCGTTAAAATATGAAGGACATTTAAGCTTCGCCTTTAAGAGTGGAACCCGACTACGTTCAATGATCCCCGACTACTTCTCACGTTTCCCGGCAACTGCAGATTATGTAGCCATGATGTTTACCGGGAAACCCTGGCGGCGAACGCTATGCACGAAGGCGGGCTTTCTGGCAGAAACGCGGCCTCCTGCTCGGGCCCATCTTCGTAGGCTGTTTCGTCCTTTTAATATTTCGCTCTGAGAAGATTTAACATAAAAGGCGCGCGCTGTAGGTGTCTTGTTTCACGATATCTTTTAGTGGGCTGTCATTCCGAAAATTCCGAGGAATAAATTTTACAAGAATGTAAAACATGGTGTGGGCAACTTTAGTGATAGGAGGGTGTGGCAATATAACCCGCATGTCGAATAGCAAGGCGTGACATATACATGTACCTAAATGTGTACGGCAATTTTTCGCTCGCGGGACGCCAGCGCCGTACTGCGACACCGGATTTTCTGTGACGCGGGGGCCCTCAACGCTATCACGTTAACACATCTAATCGATATCCAGGCAATATTCGTAGTTTATAGAAAAAAAATGACACGCGGTACATCGGCGACCGTTAGATACGGCCGAAGAGCTCCAGAAAGATTGTGTCATTGTGCGAGCAAGCAAACGAAGTTCTCTAGCGATAAAGGAATCGGTCACGAAGTGGGTCTTGCCAGAGCAGGACTGCTGGTCACATGTCGTCACGCATGCTTCAGTGTTGCGTGATCCCGAGTGAATCCTTCTTCTGAAGAAAAACCGCGGAATTAAACTTATAAAGTTATCTGGAGATCACTAGAATCACGGGACATCTCACCACAAGAAAAATAAATTGTACTTTGGAGAAACAGTGCTTTGGAGGACGAGTATATAGAATTGGTTTCCTTGTCAACTTCAGTCCCGAGTTAAAACTACGTTGTGAAAAACATTTTTTTTGTGCGCTTTCGATGCAAAATAGAGCTTATGTTCGCAAATGTACGCTCAAAAAATATGTTTCTGTGTAATACGGTTTTATAGGTCACCTACTACAGCGAAGCTGCCAGCCTCTAGTTGGTCGGGATTTTTCTCGGCGCGTCCTTACGAAAAAAGAAGGTACCTTCAGCGATTAAAAAAAAAAAAGAACCTTCAGTTATTGAAGTGAAAAGTGCATACATTCTTTGTTATAACGCGTACAACATACATCCTTTGTTTTGTTGCATTAAAGAAAAATCTGCAGATCCTACTCATTGTGGGAATAGATGCAAGTGAAGCTTTGTATGCTGTTTGCTTTGATTGACGATAATTAGCGGCGATGTTGGCGACGTAGGTGTAATTTCTTCAGTGTTTAGACCAATACGAGAGTGGCGAGTTGATATTAAACGTTACCTTGCGTGCGCCACTGCTGTTTGTCAGCGTAGTCCACATAACACGCCGGGAGACGTGTTTGCTTGAGGCGTTGTTGTGTGTCATTGTTCATAGTCTCTGAGAGTGTTGAGCGTTATAATTGCTTCACATGGCGCAGCGCGTCGTGACAGAAGTGTTAAACTTTAATTGGTATACGGGGCTGTACGTAATTTAATTAATTATTATAATTGTATGTATACGCTGTATACATACGTCCGCGGGCTGCACATACGTTTCGCTGCGTAACGAAGACGCTCCTGCTCCGCACGACTCTTCTTTCGGGCCTGAGTGTCCTCGACGCCGAGTGCCCGCTTTGGAGCCATTTTGCTGGCGCGTGTTCACTTGCTCCTTCTGCATACGTGGCCAGCACGCTGTTGAGACGCCAGCTCCAAGCACTCTCTTCAGGCCACGAGCGATTGTAATGTTTGCGCTATCACAGCCAAGCACGCTACCTCCACAGCCCGGCACCTGAATTTTTGCCGCATAGGAAATGTGCTGCGCGTGTTGCACAGCAGGTGCAACACGCGCAATCCGTGAAACGCTACCGGCCGTGGCGGTGCTGGCCGGGATACGCGGAGCCGAGCGCCATCTGGTGGTGCTGCAAGAAACCCAGCGGCGCGCGCGGCAACACCACCGCAGCGGCAGCGCCCGAAAAGTCGAGAGAAGAAGCGACGAAAGCTTCGCTTTAACAAGCACAAGAGAAGCATCCGAAGCAGATAATTGATGATTAGGCGATCCTGATAGCAACGCGAAGCACGTAGCACGCCCCGCGTGCGTGTCCCGGCAAAGACTACGGTTCCGCAAGCTGCCGCGGCGACGGCAGCTTGCGACGTGGGGATTGACGTCACTAGCCGTTCATATATAAAAGAACCAGCCTAGCAACTGATTTCACTGCTGTTGCAGCACCGCTATATAAGGGTAGGCAACGCATAGTTGTCAAAAGAAGGGATGGAATCTGTCAATTGAACTTTGTTAAACAAGGACTTTTGGAAGGAACGCTCAGCGCGTGGTGAGGCATGAGACAAGCGACAAAAGATGGGATAGTGGTATGTAATGTCGAGTGGTATTACGCCACACTCATCACGTGATATGCAGTTAGATAAAATGTGGTCAATAAGCGTGCTTGAGCCGCCTGTGATACATCTTGTCGGCACTGTAAGCTGCTGTTCATAACCAAAGCCTGCAAAGCAATTCAAGTATTCGACGGCGTTATGATTGGATTCATCCAGAAGGTTAATGTTTATATCTCCCATAATAACAATGTTTTTTCTTTCGCAAGATATCTTATCTAGGCTTTCATATAAGGAAAGGGCAAATGCGAACAGCGGCAGCCTCCTGCATTCTGCCAAAATTACCATTACTTCTATCGCTACCAAAATCACCCTAAATCACCATTAATACCATTACTCCAAAGCAATAAAAGCATCGCATGCCCGCTCAGCAATTGTAGTGATGGTTTTCAACAGCTTCCCTGGACATCCACTTTCTTAAGGCCGGGCAAATCAACTTTATTAATGTACGTCGACACTAAAAAAAAGACTTTAAAAAAGGGGCTGAGGGGGCTTCGAATAGCGAAATTTCTGGATCGAATCGACTACGAATATTCGAGAAAAACGACCTCTAGATACCGCATAGAACAACTAATATTTCCTAATTTCTAAACAAGAGAGACATATAAGGTTTGCGTAGAGTCAATGGCGTCACTAAAGGAAAAGGGGGAATTAAGGGAGGCGAGGGGAGGCGCAGCTAGGCAGTGAAACGGAGGAGGAGGAGGAGGAGGAGGAGGAGGAGGAGGAGGAGGGGCGCAATGGCGAAGAATTGTAAGGCGCTGGGCGCCTTTCGCAGAGTGGAGCAGCGGCACCTTACGATGACTACAGAAAACAACAAAAAATGGAAATTTGTAGGACAGTGCCTTTAGCAATGTTTAATAACTTGGGGTGCTTTAGAAGTTAAAAGGAAATACACATCAGAGATGTCGCCCCTGAGAGGTATAGTTAAGAAGTTTCGAAGATGTACCCGCGTAGCGCTCGCTGTAACTGCTGCAAAAATATTTCGCCTCTGAGGTCGACTGCGCTAGCGGATAGTGTGAGATTAGCGTAAACTTGTGCTACAGTTTTCTTACGGAAGCTTCTTTAGTATACCACACGTTCTGCTGAGAAATGTGCTCTTTTTCGCCTTGTCGCCTAATAGTTCTGGCGCGTCTTCATTTTCCACTACTTGCCAATTTCTTCCTTCCGAGGTGCTTCTTTGAACTTCGCTTAAAAAAATGCGAATAATCTAGTCTTGTATGTACCTACGCGACTACGTACCGTAAGAAATAGGTCGAACGTTTTTTTTTCAAAAACATACGCTGCAAAAAGTCTACCCCGTTTTATATACCCGTCATTTTTACCGGTTTATACAGGGTTCTCTTTTCCTCTTTTTTATAGTTATAGTTTGGGGGATCGACCTATATTCTTGTGCGACCTATATTCCGGTTTTTGCGGTATGTAATTTGTACCACACGTGGCTATCCATACACAGCGCGTACAGTGTGCATACGCATTCCCATACGCATATCGCTACATCTATTTTCACATGCTCAAAATTCGCATTTCTTGTGCGTTATGTGTGCACGTTTACTTTCGTTATGCTAACCTGTACATTCGTCTGAGGAAAATTGTTTGCTCTGTTTATTTCTTGAAAATGGCTGTTCCTTTATTTTAATGCAAAAAATTTCACACTCCTGCTTTTATGTCTTTTAATACAAGATAAACACGCAAATGTGCGCTTTTGATGTGAGGTTGTGCTGAATCGGGAGTTGTGTCGTGCACTCGTTACTTTGGACATTTCAAAAATAAATAAAAATAATTAGTCGTTAGCTACAGAAGGAACACAATGCTCAAGCAAGCCGTGAGGATAACACTGTGTTTCGTTGGTTCAGAGAAGAGGGCGGGCCACCACCCTGGGTGCTGCTGACCCTAGTTACGCCACTGGTGGAGTGTCTTTTATAAAAACAGGCTTATTTATTTAATAAATACAAGTATTGCCGTTTTCCCGCTGTTTTTACACAAGAAGTGTTTGTGTGATAATTTGCACGATGTTGATACATTTCGCAACATATTAGGTTCATGTTATGTTGGTTTGAATGTTAATAAGGCGTTACCTTTAAGATTAAACAAATTATGTACATTGTTATTACTTTTGCGGAATACGATCTTACTGCAAGTGGGGTTAACTAGTGTCGCCATCTTCTCAGGCAGATGCTGCCGTGTCACCAGTGCACGCCTGCCTTGCCTACGACAACAAAATGCTGGTGTTAAAAATATAAAAAAACATCTTTCCGTTTAAAAAGAAATGACACAACTTTGATACGTATGTTACTACTACAATGCATTCCGAAGTATGCAGAAACGGTTTTTGGAGATTTCAAACCAGGCCACCGAGATGATCTGTAGCAACACTCTGAGCGATAGTTAAGGTATTTACAGAAATTATTGCGCGAACTGTTATGCGAAGTTTTTGAGGAATGTATCTTTAAACCATACAGTTTGCTAGTACGTGCCTCAACTTCAAACGTTTTCCTACCTCACCACTTTCTTACGATAAACAACAGAAGCTTTCCAGTTTAAACACACATTCTCGTGCTAGTATATACTGCTCGCTATACCAACGTATTGTGACGAGTAACATATTTGAATGATCAGAGCAACTCGTATACTTACTAAAACAGCCTTAGCACAAAGCAAGTCGACCCACATGCTACTCTAGGGAAAGAACCCAGGAACAGTTGCTGCGGAATAATAAAAGCCTCTCCATTTGACAGCGAAACTCGTGATAGGTAATAACAAGGCAATATAATCGCTTTCGTTCAGTCACAGATGCTCCCATTTTCTTTGGTTGAAATTAATGACGGTGATCTTTTTTTTAATTATGCAGGTGCAGTGTGCATATCGAAATATATGCCAAGCGCTAATCGAACGCTATAAAGTGTGTCCATTTCATTTCCGCATCTTTCGCGTAAAAGAAAGCTGGCGTGCTCGCGCGCATGTGCTACGCGATGTGTGTAGCACGTTTGTAGCACGTGTGCGCGTGCGCGCGTGTGCGTGTGTGTGCGTGTGTGTGCGTGTGTGTGTGCGTGCGTGCGCGTGTGTGCGTGTGTGTGCGTGTGTGTGCGTGCGTGTGTGTGTGTGTGTGTGTGTGTGTGTGTGTGTGTGTGTGTGTGTGTGTGTGTGTGTGTGTGTGTGTGTGTGTGTGTTTGTGTGTGCGTGTTTGCGTGTGTGCGTGCGTGCGCTACTCAGCAAGACAGCAGAAGCAGCATACAACGGCACCTGGAAGCCGCTGTCACAGAGGTCCGGGACAGTTCGAAGTGAAAGTTTCGCTTTAACGTGAGAGAGAAGGGAAGAAGGAAAGGCAGGTAGGTTAACCAGACTGAGTCCAGATTGCTACCCTATAAAGCGCGATATAGACTCACGTTTTCTCTCTCTCTTTCGTTTTAACGTAACCGCTGCATCACTTGGCATGGAAATCGACTGCCTCTAAGCGCGCTGACTAGGGTCGCACGCCAGCCGCAGCTTAACAGCTCTAAACTAAGGTAACTATATGAAATAAAGTATAGTACTAAAGGAGTGTGGTAACCATGGAGTTTCATACAATAATGGTGGTAACGGTTGCAAACTACGCGTCATTTCTGGAGGGATCCGCGACGACGCACCGGCCCCACCAAACACCGCGGCTCGCTCCTCCTAGCGGAAATTGAGAAATAAGTTTTCACTGTGTTAATGAACGACTACCACCGCAACAAATTTGCCAATAGAACAGTACGCGTTAAGAAATTGTTGCTGCTGTGGAAAGCAAGTCGTCATCGTTTAACAATTGTATACCTAGGTATATTTATCTGTCCCCTTCTCCCTGTATGATGTGTAGCGAGCCATGGAAGCATGTCCTTCTGCTTTTCCGCTTCCGCTTCCACTTTTCTAACACTGGAGTGCTCTCTCTCTTCTCTCTCTCTCTCTCTCTTTCTCGTAAGTCATTCAAGTCGGATCCGGAAATCCAGCACGGGTTGTGCTCTTGCAGTGTAATAACTCGGTGCCAAAATATACATTTTAGCAGTATTTAGTGTTTAGTCTTTTAGTAGTATCTAAGACTATTGAAGGGAGCATTAGGTAACACTAAATAGGCACATTGCTTGATCGCGTAACTCGCAGTTCTTGTACACCCGCCCTTAGCTGCAATGGTGTTGCGCTGCTAAGCACGAGGTCGCGGGATCAAATCCCTGCCGCGGCGGCCGCATGTCGATGGGGACGAAATGCAAAAACTCCCGTGTCCCGTGCAATGGGGACACGTTAAAAAATACCCTGGCAGTCAAAATTAATCAGGAGTCCCCCATGACGGCGTGCCACATAATCAAATCATGATCTTGGCAGGTAAAACCCCATAATTCAATTCAGTTCATGGTCACACGACAACGTATCTCACGGGAACTGACTACGACTTGCGGGAAGTTTTCTTTTTTTTTTTCAGCTGTCGTTAAATTTACAATCGGGTCAAATGCTCCGCGCAAGCGCACCCTCGTGTCACGAGTTCCCACAGCTGTTGCAAAATTGTGCCGAACTCATAATGAAGACAGACATATAGAACGATCCGAATACGGCCCCGGTTACCGCTCCGTGGACTGATCCTAACTCCCGGTATTTTAATTACGACAAAAACTCTAGCCCTTACACCCTGCTGTCGAAACGCTCCAGTGTAGGAACCGCGCCGAGCCATGCATATTCCGCCAGACCGATGTCAAGACGCTTTAATACGCCGCCGCTGTCTCAAAGGATGTCAATATGTCACTAATCCTTAGCTAGTTGAAGGGTAACTATGATAGTCAGCAATTTGGTTTTATTACTAAAGCAATTATATGGGCATTCGAAGCGCATTTCTGCCGTCGGCGTCGCGTGAGGTTCCGTATAAAGTCCAAGGGAGATAAAATCGTCGCTGCGCGACGTATGCTGCATGTGCGAGTGCAAGAGTGCGAGGTTATAGTCCGGGCGGGGCGGGCGGCCGAAGGTCAGTTCGCTCGCTGCCGCTGCCGCGCTTTCTCTACTCCAGCGTTGTGGCAGCGAGTTTCCGTGGTCATCGAGTGAGATGTGTTCATGTTTGGTTTTGAGCGCGTGACATCACGCTTGTTAAGTTAGTTAGTATGCCTATGTACACAAGCTTATGCGGCCGATAAAACTGCTATCCTTGCTTTGTATACCTGTCCAATAATTTACTATCGCAATGTATGCTTCGCCTTTCAGGTGAAACTGCGGCTTGTTTTTCTTAAAAATCCAAGGTCCTCTTTGCTGGCTTCATGCGAATTTGGCGCATCTGGAATCTGGCAATTTCTGCATGTAACCGCTTACCAAAACCGGCAATTTCGTTACGTTGAAATGTTGCAAGAATCTGAAAGACGTACCAAAATCTAGGCCTCAATGACACAAGAAGCGAGAATTAGTCGCACAGTAGGTAAAATTAACAATGATGGGGGGGGGGGGGTGTAATTTGCGGCAATATAGTTGAAAAATAACCACATTGCATCATAGGCTACAATAACTCAGGGAGCAGCCCACCTGGCGTCCTCGTCAAAAAATGAATGGTCAACCAAATGCCGACGGTAAATAAGAGAAGATAACTGGGCGTCAAGTACGATACGAATAAGATAGGAAATGAGTGAATTATGAACATGAAACGGAGACAGGAAAGAGAGATATATTCAACTTTTAACCACCGAATCATTCAACCATGTACATCGAATTCGGCGTCCTTTAGCGTCTACACTTGACTGACGCTTTCTTTGTTTATTTTTTACCCTGACAAATCGACAAATCTCCTTAGCTCTCAAGTTGAGGACGCACGGAAGCGAGGGAAAAATATTATACAAGAGAAGCGGTGTTAAAGAGACACTAAAGGAAAATAATAACTTGAGCTATATTGAGAGATTACGCTTCTGTAATAACGACCTCGTCATTCATTGCGGAAACAGAGCTCTCTCTAGAGGGAACTCTGGCGTTGCGATCGCTTGACTACCATAGGGGCATGTGTTAGTACATGAACAGATGTGTTTAACCTTCGTGGTTGCGGCTTCAGGCGTTCTTCTGGCCTTATTTATTACGATCTATCTTTCTAAATTTCTAAGCAACCTTACGAGACACAGTGAGGCAATATATACGGCTCTGCGCATCTGAATATTCGATGCCACTTGTTACGTTTATTGTGAAGTACGCCGTTGGAAACGATCAATTCACAAAAATCCGGATGTTGTTTGAAGCCAGAAGAACGAAGACCCATGTAGGGTGCCTTTGACGAATTTGTTGGGTCCCAAAAGTGTATAGTTTGCTATTGTATACGTTACTTAGGTTAAATAAACTTTCAACTTTCCACTTTCCACTTTCAACTTTCAGGGCGAATTCAAGTACTTTATATACATGGCCGCTCGATAAAAGCGCTATTGCACGTGCTTGCGTGCGTGCGTGCGTGTGCGTGTGCGCGCGCGCATGCGTGAGTGGCCTTCGTCGTCTTTATGCGGACAAATTCTCTTCATATGTGTTGTCTTCTTTTCTACACTTTCCCCATCCCCACGTAGTGCAGAGCAGCGAAACGGATAGTTGAATATATCAGCTCTATCAGCTACATCACTCAAAAACGGCTCCGGAAGGGAATACTAACTACCCTGCTCCTCCAATACGATTATCACGGATAATTTATTATATGATTGTACTCCCACACGTTACTAGAACACAATTTTTCTAGAAATGTTTCCTTTTTTTTTAGCCTGCTGAGCTTTGGAATTCTCTGCCTGAATTTGTTGTTGAGTTTAATACTGTAGCGTCGTATGAAGAGTGCTTGCAAATCACTTTGTGCAACGCCTCTGACTGCAGTGTTGTAGGATAAAACGAAACAAAAATAAATTATCTAGTTAACCTCCTCGCCTCTCATTTATTCCCCCCCCTCTCTGTCTCCTCTCTCTCTATGGCTCTGGCTTTGCCCACCTTCACATCTCGTTCCCTTCCCCTTCAGGGCCTCGGTGCCGGCAGTGGAGAAGGGGGAGAGTACGCCGAGACGACGCTCACCGAGGGCGCCAACGGCCTGGCCCCGCAGAGAAGCGTCGACGTGGTCGACGAGTTCGGGGGTCGGGAAGGCGAGAAGATCTCCGAGTGGCAGGCGGGATGGAACGTCACCAACGCCATCCAGGTATGCACAACGCGCGCCCGCGACGTGCGTCTGCTTGATCACGTGACGATTTGCGTTCGGAGCCGTGGGTTAAACGTGTACGTCAAATTCGGGTGGTCGATCGGATCGTCCGAGTCGGATCGCAAGACGCTCTAGATCCGAGCGTCTCGTGGCCTTTGAGATTTGCGCGCACATATCTGGGTGGCCATGGCCGCTCTATGAGAGGTAAAAACGCTTGAAAAGGTTTTTTTTTTTAGTTTTCGCGTAACTGAATTATGTTTTCTCGTGCACCAAATTACAATCCGACGCTATAGCGCCTGTAGGTTGTGTGTAAGTCGTACTTTACGATCTCTCTGCGTATTTTACCTTTAGAAATTCACTTAGTTCAGTAACTTCCTTACACTACATGGAGGGAATGCGTGGTTGGGTATGCCTGGTACGAAATTATTTTTGCCGACACTACGCCCGACGCTGGACGCCGGACACGGAACGTCGTCGCCTGGTTCTCGGCGACACAGGGCAGTTACCGCTGCCGCGTGAGAAACCGACCTCCACGCGGGGCGAAAGTATCGATCTGCAGAAGCAACTTTCATTCACAACTGAAATTTGTACATTGTAAGCGAACGCAGATTCCAGAAGCTCCAAACCAATGAGGAAATTATTAACCATCACGATCTGGTCGCACGGAACTTGACTCCTATCACGTCCGATATGACGGTGCACATTTTTTTGTGTCCTGTAGAAAGTTGAGTAAAATATTTGTATTTCACTTACGGTATTAGAAGTAAAGACACACAGAATCTTAAACTGGCTACACGCGTCTGCATGAACAGGAAGTAGACTAAAATTTCTCTTATCATTTGAACTACATGCCCAATGAGGCAGCACGCTTTTCTTAATTTTGTATGCAAATTATATAGCGCTTCCAAAAGCATATAAGCTGCCTGTCATCATACCATACAGAAAAGCAGGGCGAGTATTAAACGCTATTTTGACAAAACAGCAATGCAATATGAACCAACCATCCATACACACGCGCGCGCACACAGACATAAAAATACTTGACACTTTGCATCGCAAGGGGGCTTACCACTTAGTACTTAATTAACATACCCTATACTTCCATTACTGGTATTATTAAGGACATTTTGTTGCCAAAACAAATAGCATTGCGCTTCGTCTGTGATACAGGTGCTCGAAGATATGCACAAACCGAAGCTGGAGCATAAAGCAAGGTAACTGGGCAATACAAACAAACACGCACTCAAGTCCTTCAGTACAAGTATTTCACCGGCAGCAGACAGGCTGCCGTCATGGCGAATGATTCGGGCGGCAGTGCACTTATGTCAGTCCACTTAGGCTTGTGCAGAACTGGTTTACTCATGCAAAATGAACACACAGTGGCAAATTACGTGTGCTTACCTGCTGTCATTAGGAAACCTGAAAATGTTCGCAGAACTGGAAATCTCGGTGTTAGGAGCATCAGAGCCGCGCAAGACATGCGACGCTCCGAATCAGCCATCTTCGTCTAATGCTTGGTTGACCTGGTATCCTGCGCATTCCGTTCCTTGCGCGCTTGATCAACCGTCTGTGTCTTATCTTTCCCATCTTCACACTTGGCACGACCACCGAAGCGGATGACGGAGCGCGATCCGACTTGTGATATCGACGAACGAGTGGCAAGGGCGAGCTGATTGCAACCACGACGGACGCACGAAGTCAATCACTTCGCGCGCGTCGTCCGATTTCGAATTCACCAAAAAGAGAAATAAAAAAAATAACTGAACAGAAAGAAGAGTTTGCCGTTCACTCAAATTTATTTATTTCGGAAAACTTGTTAATGACAAGAAATGTGCGCATCCAGCTCTCCAGCTCGTTCCACCAGATCTTCGGATGCCCGGCAACCGCTCGGGGCGCGCATCTTCCTTGAAACCGAAACTACCACTCGCCTTCCGGGGGTCGGCTCTGGCGCGTGACAGGACATGTTTATAGTGTACTATACACATGTGGGGCGCGCCTGACTGGCCGTAGAGAAGCAGTCGAGATTGGAATGCATCATGTAACCGCGCAAACGACAACGGACGAGCAAAGAAACACACAGGACAGGCGCGGATTTACTTCAACTGAGACTTACTCCGGGAAAGCCCACATTTATACATGTATCATAATCACACTTGATATATCATCGGACAACCATGACTCAACATTTGCATGCGGGCGTGAGTGGCACAAATTTGCACGTAAATAATTGAACTCTTTATCACTCAGTGACACTGAGTGATAAAGTGCCTGTCCTGTGTGTTTCTTTCCTCGTCCGTTGTCGCTTGCGCGGTTACAGGATGCATTCCAATATCGACCACCAACTAGCCCGCCTCTCCCTGTTAAATATGTTACAGTTGAGAATAGCAGTATACCTGAGAGTATTGGGGAAGGGGGGAAGAGCAGGGAAGAGATTGATGCGGCCGTATCCGTTACAGGCATAGGCGGTGGTATTTATTTATTTATTTATTTATTTATTTATTTATTTATTTATTTATTTATTGAGTACCTACATCGCCTTGGAAGGCATTACAGCAGGGGGTAGATACTGTTATAATTGGGGGTTCAATCCCATCGCTCGTGATCCGTTGTCAAGATTGGAGTCGGGCATGAATTAGAAGGTAGCTGGCCCATGCCGTCGTCCAACTTATCCACGCTGAGGACGCTGATGAAAGGAAGGACTGCTTCTCATCGAGAACGACGAATATGGGTTTACTTACAGTATTTATATCAGTCTAACATGACTGTTTGAGAAAGTACATCAGTCTAACATGACTGCTTGAGAGAGAGTGTCCTGAGCAGCCACACCACAGCGGTTTTTAATCACTCGCTCCTTCCCCGATACCCAGGCGGCGGAAACGGCCGTCCAAGCACCGTAGCCGAGTTGACCAGGCTTAGTAGGGGAGACGAAGCACCGTAGGGGCATTTATTCCCCGAACTGCAGCGCGCCCGCCAGCCGCCCATTGTCTGGCGTCTTGGTCGGTGCGTGGGAAGGGGTGTCAGTAGATGTTCCCGCGGCTCAGTAACAATAGTTGGTCCGCCGAGCCCGTTTGGTTACAATGGCGACTTCGCCAAACTCCGCTCCAGCGACGGAGAATTGAGGACGAACGCATTGTTGTTCACACACAGTCGGCTTAGTCACGCCAAGGCTAGAGGTGTGCGGCGACGCTCCCGGAATGTTGCCTCCGCAGTCACAATTGGTTGGCAAAACTTGCACTGCAGCTGGCCGTTCTTAACAATACATATCTTCATCAATTGTCACTCGTTTCAACACACAAAGTGCGGTGAATGTTTCCATTACATTGTATACCTAGAATATCTGACGGGAGAGCATTCCACTTCCTCGTGGTCCCATAAAAAAATTCATAACGCAATGTGGCACCCTTAAAAGGAAATTCATGAAGCTTCAAGCCATTGTCCCATCTACGCGAGATACACGACAGTAATGTAACATATTTGGTCCTGTCAATGCCTGTTTTAGAATGCTAAACAATGTGAAAGAATTTGAGTCTGAGGCCCTTTCTTCTGTACTTTAGATCCTGCCAATGAAGTCTGCGCTTGCATTCGGCGATAGTGAGGTTCTTGTCATAATTCCCCAAAACGAATCGAACCGCCCTATTCTGATTTTCTTTCAAGTAAATCGACTAACTGACACGTATAAGGATCCCAGTAGACAGACACGTACTCAAGTACCAAACGTACGTGAGCGAAATACAGCCGTTCTTTCAATTTACTAGGTGATTGGTCAAAATTTCGACGTAGGAAGCCCAATTTTCGTGCCGCCTTCCTTCGTACATGCCTGTTCCACCTTAAATCCGAAGTAAACAAAACTCTCAAGTATTTGCATTCCGTAACCTTGCATAGAGTAACGCTATTTAATTTGTACTCATGTGCCTTGAATGAATGTTTCCTTGTAAAGGTGATGCTTAAACATTTTGAAACGTTAAGCGACATTTTCCATTTCGCACACCAAGTTGAAATTTTATCTAAATCGCTCTGAAGTGCATAAAAACCACAGTCACTGCCAATAACCCTATACACTATGCTGTCGTCCGCAAACATCCTGAAAGATGACGTAATACCTCTAGTGATGTCATTTATATATAATAAAAATAACAAAGGCCCCAAGACAGAGCCTTGGGGTATTCCAGAGGTCACTGCAGATAGGGAAATTTCGAGGAAGAGAGGAAAAAAAACATTAAGGTGTTGCATACAAAAATGCTACAATCAAAAGCGTGGGTAGCATACCTAATTAACTCAAGCACGCTGGTTGACTATTCCTCACCGCCCCGTTTCAAAGGGGATGCCAATAAATCATCGTGATCATCATCAACCCTACTATATCAGCGCCTTAAGAAATGCATACACTGCCGCTTTGTCGTAATCGACGCGAGGCACACAAATGCCCGACAGCATAATTACGAAACCGCCTAAACGGTTGCTGGCGTCACCGGAAACCGGCAGGATCGCGCTATTGCTTCGACGTCGTAGGTGAGAGCATTTTTATAGACGCTGCGAGGTGGGTACCAATGATCTGAACGAACCAACCGAACGTAGTTCGAGTACCCCGTTTCAACCACCACCACCCGAACACCTTAACATGATTACATAAGAATAGCGATGTGGGCGAGTTGGTTTAGGTTCATAGTGCGAAATGTCTGCAGTGCGAAGCACTGAAGTGCGGAAAGAAGAACAAAAATGTACGAAGGAAGAATGATTGCAAGAAGACAACAGGAGCGCTGGCTGCCAACTGAATTGATTGATCACAACACACACACACACACACACACACACACACACACACACACACACACACACACACACACGCACACACTATATATATATATATATATATATATATATATATATATATATATATATATATATATATATATATATCCTGAAATAGTGTCAGTCAGGGACACGAGCCACATTGGAAGGTTAGCCAGCAGTAAAACCAGACAAGATTAGGGATGTCATAGGCTCAAACGCGCGCACTCCTTACCGTGTAATTGATTTCCGTTATATTTTTTCAGCCATATCCTTTGTTCGTTTAATATATCAAGGGAAAGAATTTCAACGTTTTACAGGCATATGAAATGTTCCCTGTGATGCACAGAATTCAAATTACGTACGCTGTGGCACTTGCGCAGGAGAGATAGGCACGTCCTGACTTGTATTCCCTGTATATATATAGGGAAGTTGCACGAAATGAGTGTACAATTAAACAGGTATGCAGGCTATGTCAGTATAGCTAAATCCTGTTTTACCGCAATTTACTGCAACACCCGCAGCCACAAAGTAATGAATTTCTGAAAATCGTTACGTGTTATTTTCTTTTTCTCGCACTCGGTCGCAGCGCTGGGCGCCAATGAAAGCATGTATGTTGCATTTAATGGGCAAACGGCGACGCACGATAATCCATTGCTGTGCCGATCGCCTCCTTTCCCATTTCGAGCGATAGAGTGGGAACACCTGTAAAGAAGCGTTTCCGTAAAAGCGTTCAAGTGTCAGGCGTCATGCTCGTTATTGAATTTGTGTTTCAAAGCGTCCGTGTTTCTTACCTAACTTCATAATCGCACACTGCGCAGAACTATGAAGTTAGAAATTTATGCAAATAAGCAATCGCGGGGATCAGGAAAAGGGAAAGGCAGGAGGGAGATCAGCATAAGTTTGTTCCGTTTGGTACGCTACACATGAAAAGGTGCAGAGGGGAGCGGAGAAGGAGCGTATGGAAGTGGAAAGAAAGACGGCCGTTTGAATCACTCGCCCGATTCATGACCTATTCCCTGTAGTGGGTTGAGCCAACGCTGGTTGAGCCACATCCGTAGGCACCAAACCAAACTGAACCAAACTCGTACCACACAAATCATGCAGCGTGTCTAGAGTGGGGCTCACTAGTATATTGCCTTCGGACACTGTCGAAGTGTTTGTCTGGTTTTACGAGCTGCTTAGGGATGAATAGTTAACGGCATCGCAGTGGCACGTTTACACATCCGGTGCCCTTGAGCAATCTTCTCCGAGCCTAAAAGTATTTGCGATTGCGTGTCGCCGTTTGATTGTTTCTATATGTGACGACAGAGTCGTTGCGTTAGCTCCTCCTGAGTAGTGTCATTAGGGGGTGGAGTCTGGTGCCTGGCTTTCGCCAATTGCCGTCGTGAACGAGACAGAGGCCTTATGAAATCCTCAAACGGCAGCAGTTTAATGTGGTTTCTTAGCAACAAAGCAAACTGGCGTTTTTAAGCAGTGGATGTGAATATGCTAGACAGAAAAAGTAAAGTGACAATTCCAAAGAACAGGTGTAACAACGTTGAACAATTACGATGTGCAATCGCAAAGAGAACAATGAACATCATTCCAAACTGAATTTCTAAACAATAATTGGAAAAGCAAATATTTAGAGTTCCCAGAATCAAAAGTGACATGCAGCAAACCGGGCGCGCCGACAGTCCGTCCCAACCGATGCGGCCCAGCCGTAAGCGACCCTCGAAGTCGGCACCTCGACGTCGGCGGCTGGCTTACACGGCGGCCGGCGGTGTTCGGTGTCGGGGCGCGATGTCGGCAGCTTATTTGCCCGGGTTGTTGCTCGGCGTTCGTTTATCGTCCCCGGAGCAGACTGCCGAAGTGTCGGATCGGCGCGTTTTTCATACAACTCTCGAGGCGTAGGCCTTCCACTCCTGACCGCCAGACAAGGTTCACGCACGCGCGCACTTGATCTCGCCGTAGTTCGGACTCCACTGGCGGTCACCTTCACCGGCAGTCAATTTGATCGCACACAGAACAATAGCGGCGGACGAAGACGGCTTCACGTAGGCCGGCCGTGCTTCCGCCGTGGTTCAGATTCTGCTAGCGGTCACCTTCACTGGCAAGCAATTCAACAGCACGCAAAACAACAGCTGCGCACGCAGCCAGCTTCACGTAGCCCGGGTGTGTATAGCCACCATGGTTTCTACCCTACCAGCGGCCACCTTCTCCGTCGAACAATTTAATCACGCACAAAACAGCAGTCACGAACGCACACAGCTCACGTGATCTGGATGCACCCAGGATCACGTTCCCTACCGTTTTCGAAACGGTGGCTTGCGGCCCATTCTTAAAGACGCGATGCTTAATAGGCGTGGGAGTGTAGAATTCAAAAAATAACGCGACTTTTGCGACAGTACATTAACCATTATTACTGTAGAAGGAGCAGGCAGCATAATTAGAAGAAAAGCCCTGCGGTAGTTTGGCTTGTAGTTACTTCGAATAAATAGATATTTAATCAATCGATGCCGAAGTTTCATACTTTATGCGTTCCCATGAACAAAAACTTGCTGCTTCAATTTTTCAGGCCCTTCGAGAAAACTCGTGCCGAAATTCTAAAGTGTCCCCTCTGCCGGGCACGAATTGAGAGGAATATGCGAGATATCGAGTGCTACTGGCTATATTGCCGTCTTTGTTGTTTTGATGCAGTGTGCCTTTATTTTTATTTTCATTAGGTGGAACGGGGAGAGTGGGGAGAGGGCAGCTAATGGATACGATGACTAATTTTAGTAAAACAGCCGTGGCGCCTCAGTCAACTGCTGCGTGATACAAGTGTTAATTTCTTGTACTCCGCCCAGAGCAGATTTTCGCCAGTACGTCAGTCATTCCAACTGTTGTTTGCTGATAAAGTACGTACGTCAGTTATGAATGTCAATTGAGGCTGTGCATTCAGTAATGAACTTCTTGGCAAAAACGTTTATCAGTCGTTATCTACTTCCTCTGTTTGTCACTTGCATTTATGTGTGTTCATCACCATCGTGATTCTTGTGTGTTGTTTGCGCCCTACAGGCCCCATCGCCTGCTACTCCCTTTCACGTAAAACGCATAGAAAAAAGAAGAAAAGGCAAACGATCCCTTTGTAGCACAAGGCAGTGCTGATCCGAATAAAGGCTCCAAAATAACACATAAAGGTAGCGCATACTTATATACACGAAACCTTAGGTGACACAGTGACAGACGAAGTCAGGCCACAAACAATGCATAAGGCCAGGCCCTGTAACCCAGACGTGCACACCGACACAAAACACGCACGCAAACACACTCTCGCGCAGACAGCCAAGCACAGAAATGAAATTACGTGAACGCTTCACTATAAGATACAATAATAAGAAGAAGAGCGACGTAGCTTATAACCACGAGACAAAACCACCGCCATCCGTTAAGAAATACATCAAAGCTGTCAAGTGCACTCCATTGTGCTTTGCAGATCATTCCGCGTCCCAATCACTTTTCCCACAGCAAAAAGGACGGCCGTCCAGACGACTCGACGTTGACCTGAAGCGCACCCTGACCATCGCTCGAAGGCAGGCTATACATCACGTGCCCCCGGGAGAAACTTTGCGGTTATCTCAACAAGCCTCGCAATTCTGTGGTACTAGTAATGCGCTCCTATAGGGAGGCCCGCGATAAATGCAGGGCCGCGTCACTCTCACGAAAGAAAGGAAGTTTCAGCACGATCGGGTCTGCAAGGCGGATTTTTTTTTTACTTTGTCTACCGTGTTCTCCCCCAGCTCCCGGCGAATTGCTTCTTTCACTGCCTCGTCTATTCCATACAGAAGAAGTACATTACTCTGGGGTTCTTTCGAGCAGTGCTGATTACAGAAGACGATGATCCTGTATCGGCTTCGATTTAGCCTTCTCGGCTCGTAGCCTCTTCCCTTCTTTCCATTCCTTTTCTTTTTTTTCTCTCGGAAGTCAGTGCTCTCTTGAAAGCAGGGTGGCGGCGTTGTGCCTCCTATTGTGGCAGTTGCCACGTTGAATTTTTTCTTTTTTGCTTCGTTTTCTTCTTTTATACACTTATGCCAGCGTTTAATGCTTTAACGCCCAGTAAGATACAATTCGATAGAAATGCGCATTCAAATTAAGCCAAGGAACACTCAACCAATTTCACAGCATCTTAGACAGTCTCTCTTGACCACTTCCCTTTCCAAGCCTCTTTTTTTCTGCTCTAACAAAGCGTTCCGAAGGAGCGCTCTGTTAGAGCAGTAAAAAAAGAAAAAAGAAAAAGGGAGAGGGAGGGGGAATATTCTAGCTCTGGTGGTTGGTTCTTTTTGTTTTGTTCATCTATGATATTCTTCTGATGGACCAATGTTGCGTCGCTGCTGGTAGGCCAATCGTACGAATCGTATCCTCTCCATATATATATATATATATATATATATATATATATATATATATATATATATATATATATATATATATATATATATATATATATGTGTGTGTGTGTGTGTGAGAAAGAGAGAAGCAAGATCGCTGGTTTCTTTTGTTCGTTTTACAGTGCCAGAAATGAGATTAAAGAATAGCGACAGCTTCGACGAGAGCAATCCAACCCCGCGGTGACTTTTCTTCCTTTCGCGCCGGGTAATGGTCATCTCTTCTATCTCCCGCCACCCGGGCGACCACTTGATAACGGCGAGCTATGGGAACCGCAAACGCTTAGCGCAAGGGACGCCACTGGCGGTCTGATGTCTTCAAATCGCTTCTCTCTGCGAGCGTTCGACTGTACTGGGGATCGCAGGGGGGACGCGACGCCAGGCTTCGTGTGACGGCTCATCACCTACGCCTGAGGCTTGGTTCATTCACGCTGCGATGCGCGGGCTCGCCAATCACACATTTCGAGTCACTGATGATGAAACGATGAGTGTGACATTAACAAATAGAAAGGATGTAGTATGTGGTGAAAAGAAAAAAAAAAGAAAAACGCGTATGGCATGAAAGGCTCCAGACGTCACTAATGGCACGGCCGATTACTATATAAACAAACGCCCTCATTTGGCCTGCCGTTGCGGTACTTCGCCGGCCTAATTTACCACCGGGTGGCTGCTTCTTCCGGAAATGGATGAAAAAAAAAACCAGTTTTTTGAAATAAACAGTATGGGCTCGTGGTCAACTGAACCACTCATTGCAACATGTCCTCGGGAGAATTTTTTTCCGGACTTCTAAGGAAATTGGCGAACGCTATACTGAGAAGTTTGGGCAATGTTGGCAACGGCGGGCTCTGCGTAGGAGTAAAATACTGTTTGTAAGTCCTCCATTGTTCTTCGCGAAAAAACGAAGCTAATTTCACTGCAATCTACGTATACCTTTATCATTCACCAGAATTTTAACACAGCCGTTAAGTATTGGGCACCCTGGGGCTGCAACTGAATTCTTTATGGCACCTTTTCTGCGTTCAAAGCTTGCGGCCTCCTTTGTCTTCGTCTATATATGTGGAGATTGAATCTGTGCAATTTACATGACGCTCGACATAAATATCGTCGCTTATCAAACGCGGCACACAGACACGACAGCGATTCGCGAGCAAAAGCGGGCACCGGCTAGGTGTGTTCGCAGGCTGAACGATCCCGAAGTCGACGTCCGATTTCAAGCAGTTCATACAAAAAAAAGAAGCGTTTCGTATCGACTCACAAGTTCTGTAGAGAAAAAGCTCACCACGGTAGAGCCAGTACTTGTCGCCTATAAGAATGCCCGCACACGCTCATTCTGCGCTCTCTCATTTCGCAGGGTATGTTCATCGTGAGCCTGCCTTACTCGGTGCTCCACGGCGGCTACTGGGGCATTTTCGCCCTAGTCTTCGTCGCCTACATGTGCTGCCACACGGGCAAGATACTCGTGGACTGCCTCTACGAGCCGAATGAGCGCGGGGAGCTTGTTCGAGTCCGGGACAGCTACGTCGCCGTGGCCCAGACGGTGCTGGGCCCGCGGTGGGGCGGCAAAGCCGTCAACATCGCCCAGATCATCGAACTGCTCATGACCTGCATCCTGTACGTAGTGCTCTGCGGAGACCTCATGATCGGCTCCTTCCCCGAAGGCGCCGTCGACCAGCGGTCCTGGATCATGCTCACCACCATGGTCCTGCTTCCGTGCGCATTCCTCAAGAACCTGCGGTCCGTATCGATGCTGAGCTTCTGGTGCACCGTCACTCACCTCTTCATCAACGTCATCATTCTCGGCTTCTGCCTGACCCGAGCCTCCGAATGGGCCTGGGCCAAGGTCCAGTTTCGCATCAACATCAACAAGTTCCCGGTCACGATGGGCATCGTCGTTTTCAGCTACACGTCGCAGATCTTCCTGCCCACGCTCGAAGGGAACCTCGCGGACAAGACCAAGTTCCACTGCATGCTCAACTGGAGCCACATCGCGGCCGCCGTGTTCAAGGCGCTGTTCGCGTACGTCTGCTTCCTCACGTTCGCCGAGGAGACCCAGGAGGTCATCACCAACAACCTGCCGACCAAGGGCTTCAAGATAATCGTCAACCTGATCCTGGTCGCCAAGGCGCTATTCTCCTTTCCGCTGCCATACTTCGCCGCGTCAGCCCTGATCGAGCACGCCTACTTCCGGGAGCGACCCAAGACGCTGTTCCCCTCCTGCTACGCCATCGACGGAGAGCTCCGGGTGTGGGGGCTGGCCCTGCGAGTAGGGCTCGTCATATTCACCATGCTACTGGCCATCTCGATCCCGTACTTCGCCCTGCTCATGGGTCTGATCGGGAGCTTCACTGGAACCATGCTGTCCTTCATCTGGCCCTGCTACTTCCACATGAAGCTCAAGTGGGACACCATGGAGTGGTACTCCATCAGCTGGGAGGTGTTCATCATGTGCTTCGGGGGCTTCTCTGGCCTCGTGGGCATTTACACCTCGTTTGCAGGTCTTGTGGAGGCCTACCACCTTCCGCTGCCTCACGTGCCGGTCATAGAATCTTAGAACGTGCCTCGTTACTAATATCGCGCCCAGCGATAAGGCTTTTCTTTCCTTCTATTGTTGTTTGTGTGCGTGTTCCGTGAGTCTGAGTTGACATGTTCATGCATGTTTGTGCGCATTACGAGAGAGGCTTTCCTTCCTGTGGGACGCCGAAACGGTTCGGCACGGGATATAACGACAAAAAAAGTAATAACGGCACTAGCGACTAAGCGAGCTTCACTAGCTGGGTCGATGAGGTCTCGGGAGCGCGAACCTGGCGAAGACGTGTGTCTACATCAAAGCTTGGCTCAGCAAGACTACTATAGTCGCTATAAACCTATGATAAATCGTGCCAAACCGCTAATCGTTTAGGGGAGTAGAACCAATCAGCGACGTGGCACAATCACTTTACGCACGCAGTCGATAGGTTCGCAGCTACGGTACGGCTGAGTTAAGACACCCCCACGTTCGCTGGGACGAAGCGACCTTAATTGCTCTTTTTTAATTATTTCTGGTTTTAATAATGCTACTTACGCTATGTTTTCAAGTGAAACCAGTAGTTTGAAGAAGCGCACGAGTTACCGAACAAACCCCTGCTAAAGCACTCTGCTCTCTCAGACATTATTCCCGAAGAAGTATATCTCCCAGCACCGTCATCCAGTGCCTAGACATAAGCAAGAGGAATTGTTTCGCATGTCACGAAGCAGACTGAGATATGAGGCGACGAGTTTCGAGCATTGAAACATTGATATCCTGCTGAACCTTCGTCAGCTAATTCTTATTCTTGAACAGACTACCACTGTTTGCTGTATCATTTTCATTAAGCACGGTCGAGCAAGAAATCATCGCAACTGCATGCAATGTGCAGATAGAAGCTACGCAACTCATTTCGAATGAGATGGCAGTAAGTGATGTGTGCCTAAAATGTATACCGATATGTCTTCCAGTGACTGTACGTGTGGATGTAATCACTGAATTAGCTAGCTACGAAGTGCACATCGAAAAAGCGAAGCGGTTAGCCACAGGGATCAGGTAGCACCCTCGCATGCCTGAAGCCCTGTGGACTTGAATGTATTGCCTGAAAAGGCAGAGCACTTGCAGATTTACGGGATTCTTGCGAAACGGCCATTTTTGCTAACCAGCACTTGTATATCGCCCATAAATATGGTGAAGAAAATGAGACGATAACCAAGATGTCCTTGAATGTCAGCCGGGAAACACGCTCGATAATTCTAGTCCAGCCTAAGCGCCATCAAGTCACGAACGAACTTGAGAAGATGTAAAGGATGGTTTCTCGGTCCGGCACGAGCGTTTTTGGCACACGGAGATGTCCTCGTTTAGGCCTTGACGATGAGGAATGAATTTGTAGAGACGCAACGCCTTACTGATGCAGGAAAGTAGTTACTGCGTAGTCCTTGCAGACCGCCGCCTCATGTTGCAGTTCGCGTCAGTAAGAATCTTTTTTTTTGGTATCGTTCCAAATCGCCTGTGACGACATTTCGGCTAAAAAACGTTTTTGGTATACCACCAACTGTAAACGCGCAGTGATGCTTTCTGATGGCATGAAAATACGATGCTGAAAAAAAATAGGAGGAAGATAGAAATAGCAAGGTATATGTTCTGCCTTTATTTGGAGTACATACTTCAATTAAAGTGACAATAAATTTTAGTCTTCCATGGCAGCTTTTAAGTGAAGTAAGCATATCCACAAACCCTCATCTCTCTTTAATGGTTGTGAAACTATCACGTGCTTTGCGAGCAGTTAAATGCGTTGAAGCTAGAAACAGGACTTTGAAAAACAAAAAAGAAATACATCCACACGCACAACAAAAAGGCTTTGCTGCGATATGATGATGTCTGCTAAGTAATATTGAATAACTTCTACGCTACTTTAATAAAAGAAGAAATGTGCTCATTGCGTCGACAGACTTGGCGTACTTCAACACGCGCTGCAAGTCTTATGAAAGTTGGCATACGATGAAGAGAACTGCTAGCTCAAAGTTGAGTCTTCCATTTTAACTAGATGATCCTGCAAATACTTCTTTACGGACAAGGGAGCTAGCCCGGGTTTCACAAACATTAGCGTGTTATAGGGCGAGTTGCCTAACGAATATCCTCACAGCGATTCATGACACAATCCTAAATGCACTCCTGTTGCATCTGACCGCCGTGTGATGGATCGTCGTATTACATACGCTTCTGTCGCTTCTGTAGAAGTGGTAGACTTTCTGTGATTCTCAAAAAGCAAAGGTCTATTCATGGCGACTCCATTTTGCGAGATTTGGTCCGAACCCTCTTTGCAAGAGTCATTGCACACTCAAATAAGGCAAGTTAAACCTGACTGGTCACAAATCGGGCAAAGGCAATCTATCGGCGATTACAAGTATTCTCGAAAGCGTACTTAACAGTGAAACGAGCATGCAGTTACTATCCCAAAAGGACTCGCGAACACTCCGTTTTTTCCAGACCTTATGGACTCATAGTCTTGTGCAATCTTCAAACAGCTTACGTTACATGTGCTGGGTCAAATTTCGAGCCCGTTTAGTGATCCATTCTTCATAGCAATCCGAACGCGGATGTCTGCGTTACAAAACAATTTTTTACTAGTTATAGGGATCCCATGAAAATGGAGACTTGAAGTGATCAACAGCCGGTGAACAAGGGAAGCTTCAGCCTGACGGCAGCGTTTCGACAAATTAAAATACTTTGTCGATAAGTTGGCTCCAAGTTGAGGCCTTTTGCATTCGCCCACTGTTGATGAAAACGCTTTCTTGTCATATCGGAATATCAACTCAGTGAATAAAAACAATAAATTACTATATCTAACGGGCTTCGAAGCTGCTATGCTAAGCTGTGAGTTTAGATTGCATAATTACTACCATAAATAGCACGTCAGTTCTTTTGAGACGTACTTAGATTCACATGAAAACAGCTGGGCGTGTGCTATGACAAACGCAAAGTCAGAAAGTCTTCCACGGAAACTGTCATTGTCACAACAAGCAGTTTGTTGGAAATGCTAAAATTTTTCAGAATTGCACACTTTCGGTGTGCAGTGAACAAAAACGGCTAGGCGTTTGCTAAAACAAAGGCAAAGTCAGAGTCTTCCACCTAAACTTTTATCATATGAAGATTTGTACGCTATCTAGATTTCTACAGGTTTGCACAATCTCTGTGTGATGTGAACGAGAAAGAAAACGTTCAGCGTACGCTGAAACGAACGCTGAAACGAACGCAATGTCAAAGAGTCTTCCACTGTAAATTTCAATTTCAACGAACAGCTGCCTCCTACACAATCTACAATTCTTCAGAGTTGCACATTTTTTGTGTGCTGTGAAGGAAACAAGTTAAATGTGCGGCTAAAACAACCGCAGTCAAAGAATGTTCCACAAGAACTTCCATCGTCACAACAAAAAGTTAGTCATGCGTATTCCACAATTCTTCAGGATTGTACACTTTCGGTTTGCTGTGGACAAAAACTGCTAAGCGTATGCTGAAGCCAAGGCAAAGTCAAAAGAGTCTTCCACCTAAACTTTTATCGTCTCAAGGCCTGTACGTATTCTACACTTCTACAGGATTGTACTATATATCTGTGTGCTGTTAACGAAAAAAAAAGTTCGGTGTACGGCTGAAACAAACGCAAAGTCAAAACGTCTTCCACTGGACATTTCATCGCTTTAATGGACAGCTGTAGGCTACGCATTCTGCATTTCTTCAGAGTCGCACAGTCCGTGTGTGCTGCGAAGGAAAATATGTAAGCGTACCACCAGAACAAATGCAAAATCAAAGAGTCTTCCACTTGAACGTTCAATGCCTCCGCAAAGAGCTTCCCTGAGCGTTCTGCAATCTTCAGGGTTGTATAATTTTTGTGTGCTGTGAATTCTAGCCATCCATTTAGCTAGCTTATACAGAATGACTCATATATGAGCATGACTCATCACCGCGGCTGCGAGTCAGTGTGGTTGTAGGAGTCTGGATGTCTCTTATACAGCCCCCTCCGTAGATAGCCATAAGGCGGCCTTCCCGCCTACAACACCGAGTCTTCCAACTAAGGGGGAAAATTTGTCATCCACAGCATGACAAATGCACCCTGCCGAAGCCACTCCATGTATCTCACGGGTTTCCGCGTATTTTATTTGCATAATCGTTTTCCAGCCTTCCAGTGTGCGAGTGGGTGCTGCAGCAATCATTGATATGTGTCGAGTCAAATTAGAATTGATGTGACGTAGGTTGTGTGCGGCGAGCATATTGTATTCCGGGATTTTCCACCCAAAAAATTCCTGTCATCCCAACCATACTGTCTTTCCACAGATGGGTGTTTAAATGTGTATACTTTTTAGGGCGTCATTTACAAGAAGTGCTCATTGTTGCGTAAAATGTGGCAGTGCTCTTTCAACGCGTGACAATAGTGAAGGCGAGAGCTGTTGTAGTGCTGTGAAACCTGCAAACAAAAGACATATATAAGGAACTGCGATCAACAAAGGAACAAAAGACATATATAAGGAACTGCGATCAAGTTGCAAACGCGTCATTTTACGTGTTTAGACAGAAATAAGCAGCCATGTTTCCGAAGATGTGGCAAAGAACCTGGAAGACAATTTCTTTCTTGAAGCGTTCACGACACTTACGTTAAGGCTCCAGAAACAAGTATATACTTGCAGTTTACACATAAAGATCTTTCACTCGGGCGTCGCGAGTGTTGACTGCCTTGTTGTTAACATATAATAGAGAGTCACATATCAGACTGCGTTTTTGTTGAAGTTACTGGTGGAACAGCGAGCTGCGGTATTGTGTAGAACCATACAGTTGCTCATATGTCAAGTGTTAGTGAAGATGTCTATGCAGTGTTTCTTGATCTGTTGCCGACATATCTTCTTAAGAACACTCACGTTCTATTGATAATGTGTGAGAAATCGTCGGAGCTTAAGTAGTTTACATGCAATGACGTGACTAACACCGTCGTGTATGCTGTGGGCGACGAAATATATGTAAATGTGCGTTATTAAAAGCGCGAGAAACTCGGATGGGGAAAGAGACAGCTACGGCGGGAACTAGGGATGCCTTTCTTATTATTTACTTTTTTATAACAAGTCAGAACAGATAAGTAATCGGCGCGTCTAAGAGCTCCGACATCTACTTAATACATGTGACTCAAAAAGAAAGATAACTGGGCCGAAATCATTGGAGACCAATTGTAAAGGTCAAGCGATAGCTTCTAGGTCAACCTGCTGAGATAATGCTGTTGGGGACACTTACTGGTTGGCACTAATGGTTAAGTGCTATGACGCGTGTGGGTGCCGCGGCTTTCGCATTGTCACCAGGATTGGCTCGCGTAACAAAGCACGTTAAAAACCCTTACGGGTACACATTTCGCGCACTGGTGCCAGAATTAGCCCACCGAATCACCGTTTCTTTTTTATTACACTATCTCTGGGATCGGTCCAGCCAATTGGTACAAGGTCTCCCGTATCGGCCCACTTTACTCAGACAGACAGCCGTTCAAGCAATAGGAAAGTGGAGGGAGGGAGAAAGCGAGAGCCAAAGAAAGCTTCTCTTTAAAAATGGCTGACTTTCACCTAACGCATTTTTTTTTGTCTTGTTGCTGGTAGAAGTCAACGCCTTGTTCCTCTTCGTAGCTGTGTCTTTATAAGCGTTAGTTTTTCGGGTGCTGTTGTTAATCGTGTATCGGTGCCAACTTTCCAAGTTCGCTATTGTCCTTAATGTCCTGAAGAAACGAGCGTTTCTGAAGTTCGTGGAACATCTTGCTCTCTCTCAGTGCTGCATGTAGGAACAGTGCGGACGACATGGTTCCTCCACTATTACCAGCACTCTCCTTGCGTGCTTCAATGTTCAGACGACAGATAACACGTGCTTGCTGAACTTGACGAAACATCGCGTCACACTTCCTCCAAACGCAACTCCAGCTGCTTCCAGCCTATAACGTCTTCCATTTACAAGCGAGTCCGGGCCCGATGTTGTTGCCTATACTGATACTGTGTGCCAAGTGTCAACAGGTCTCAAGTCTGTTGATTGATGAGAGAACATGATGCGCAAAAAAGAAAAAGAAAAAAAAAGAAAAAGGAACAGTAAGGTCAAAACATACAGACACGACTGATTGGCATTGTTGTTGTATTAATACATGTATACATATATCTATAGTGCTCGAGAGTATATGCGTGTGACTCTGAACAAAATGAAATCCTGGATGGTGCTGCATATAGCTGGTTTTGTTTGTTCTCGAACCCGGCATGGAGCCGCGATTTGTTCGGTAATGTAATTTCGACCCGAAAGGTTGGGCATCTCTTATTCAAGTCACTTGTGGTACCTCCATGCTGTACTTCTTCGCGCTGTGTGCTGTCTTGTTTTCATGGCGATGTGTGTTGAGATCAAGCGCCATTCTTGCACAGAGCATGAATGTAGGCGCATGCAGGAAGATGACCCGATGGACCTAATTCTGCTGTCTGTCACACACCTAGCTTTGTCTAATTTAGCATTGTTCGGTCTTTTCGCGCTTGTCTGCTTCCGTCAGCATTTGTCCGTCGAAATCCCTTTACAGCGAATAGTTGCTAATGACTAGCTCCGTGGGTTTTGTGATATCATCACCCGCCGCAATCTGCGACGAAAAAAAGAAACATAGCAAATTCCACTTCGGCCAGAGATCAAATCCGGGTTCGCCGCGTAACGCTACTCTCACCGTTTACTGTATTATTATTTTTTGCACGTTGTTTTGTGCAACGCGAATACATGTTTTAGTGATTCAGTGAAGCATGTTTCAGTGATTCAAGAGCGGGTAATCGCGGATATCGTTCCTAAAGTAATATGGTGAAATGACAAAAGGACAAAACCAATTAAATGCAGATGACGACCGATAGTAAAACATAAATCGGTGTATAGTGACGATAGAACGATATTCGGCACAGGCAGCGAGGAAGAATGAAAGAATGAGTTCAAGAGGAAGAAAAATTGTGGGGTAGACGTCGAAACTGAAAGAAATAATCTCACTACAGCTAGATGTAAACTTGCCCGTTGGATGCGATTGGCAACGATGAGCATGCATTCATCGAGCTTCAACAAGATTGGTAATTGCAAGAATATCATGAACCAATTCATTTACTTCAAGCGTGAACGACTAGATCAAAACTTTAGAAACGTTAAACGTATAAAGAAGCTGTGTTTTCTTTTCCCAATACACAAAACTGTGCCAACGCTGAAGTTGCGAGGAAGTCGGTTAACAACTATTCGCTGTACGTATGTGTTCAACAGGTCCCGAAGAATTGAGTGGTAATGCAGACTCTTCTTTTTATTATTTACTCCGAATTCTTGAGTATTACGGATATTGCAATTATGCGCGTTCGTTACAATCAAAGGTAGTTTGTACTATATTTGCACGTTAAGCATCGTTTTGAATGAAACCCCACGAGCCTGCGTAAATGTCATTCGACCTTGAGAGCGAGGTGCGTGTAGAGTGAAGCTCCTGATATCCCTGCTTGAATTCAATGAATGTCACATATCGCGTGAGGAATCGTCTAGAGCGTGGTACTGTGCTGGTGTTTCTTTTTTTTTTCCTTCTTTTTTGACTTCTTTCTTATCATAGAAATGACAATGTATATGTAATAAAGTTTCAATCAACAGAACGTTACCAACTCGTTTCTATGTGATACTACAATCTATGTGTGTGTAAAAAGTGTATTAAAAGGCTTGTAGACTACACTCGTATGAAGACTGGTTCGTCCCCGAGTCGGTCTATGCTCCTGTGACTCGGCGCCTAACGTTCTGTAACCATCTCTGCTGATAAGTGGTCAACATTTCAGCCCAGGCTAAGATACGAGCGCTAATCAAGCACTGTATTGACATACAATCGCCGTTATAATTTGCGCGAGCCCACCTCAACCACATTTTTTGCTTGAATGTTGCTCCAATGCTGGAGATTTCTGGTTGGGGTTCCTAGATTGAGAGTGTTACCTTTAATGTGTCCTTCTTTCAAAGCATTCAATATTTGGTACGTGTGTTTGTTGCAGCTAAGCGGCTATACGTCTCTTTCATCGTTCGTGTTAAGCTTGATGGTGACAGTCTGTCGTCCCAAAGCAGAGCGTTCAGCTATTGTGACCTCACGCTGCAGTGGCCCTTTATTCTGGGTACTACGTTAAACCTTTGCAAACTGCAGATATATCTGCCAAGATTGCAACGAATCTTACAACAGCAGTTGTACTAAGTGAGCTGTGAGGTTGACTTCTGATTACGACCATTTATTTTTCTGCATTTCTTTAGTCGTTCTTTTCATTGGTTTACATGTGAGCAGGAATACGTAAGCGTTTCTTTAATTTAGACCATGTTTCTGTTTCTTTTTTTTTGTTAATTCAGCGAGGCCCTATGGTGGCAAATCTGATAGAAAGATCACTCCTTGCCTCTCTTGAAATACAATGCAGCACATCTTTACCGACACACAATTAACTGGGCCATAGCAGACTCCATCAATGTCTATGACGTCACGGCAAATTGGTGCGAGAACTTCAAAGTAGCATCGCCAACCGTATTTCCCTTTTGCGCCTGCTCTGGGTTGCGAAGCCTTTTATCGCGGTAAGAGCGCCTTTTCTTTCTATTATTGCAGTAATGTAACTTACTCAATAAGCACAAGAATTATTTTTATTTGGTGCCCCCTTAACCTAAATGAAACAACAAAATGCAACGTAGAAGGGGAAACAAGCAAGAAACTTTTTTTTTGTTTAATGTTAACGTTGCTCTGTTTGATACTGTAAACAAAGAAAGCAGAAAAAAGCAGTGCTCCTTCTAATGCCGAAGCTTGACAAACAGTCCGGACGAGTGCCTTACTTTAGTTACTTTGCCCCTACGTTTGCTTCCTCGCTAACATCGCTGTGGAACGTGGATGGAACACACTATATCTGTCGACAGCTCTCGTCCTGGGGCAATCGCCTACTGTGTGCACAGCGTACGGCGCCTGTTTAGTTTGGGCTCACACGTAAACGTATTCGCAACGAGTTGTGACGACTTAGCACTACGCCCTCGGCAAACTCTAGCTACCATGTTGCCTCTGTGTGCCGAGACGGGGGCAAAAAAAAAAAAAAAATGCCGGCGAACGTTGTTGGACGTTATCCCTGTTTCGGCCATAAGGACTTATTTCTTTCCGAGATAGGGCCGGGCGCCGACAAGCGGGAGCAAGCGATGCATAAGACCGCTCGCTTTCGGCCCGTTATGGTGCAGTGGCAAGAGCTCATCGGTGACGAATTACGACAGCTGCTGTTGCAGCCTTGCTGGTCTGCAAACACACCGAAGATCCTATATTGAACGAAACGGACGCTGCATTACAGCGACAGGCTGCGGGAGCATGCGTATTATTTCAAACTGGAGCAGGAAGCAATCTGGCACTGATTCACGAAAAATTCGGATATGCTATTCATGTATTAAGTAGACAATCGTTCTAAGAAAATATGCCAATCGGAAAAATAAACAGTTAAGCGAGTTTGCAAAGTGCCATAATGAAAAAAAAAGAAGGAACAACGGGAGAGGGACTACTGTGAATAGTTTGCCATAATTGTTAAGCTACCATGTGTCCCTTTATTTCTGTACCTATTCTTATCGTACATATTCTGTATTTCTTTCGATAAAAACGTTCACCGATGATTACGACGCTCCCTATAATGCGAAATTTGAGCGCAGCTCTATACGTGTTTTCATTTCGCGGTATACCGGCTGGCGCGGACAATCTGCAAACAAACGGAGCGAAGTGTGGCGCGACTGCCTCGCCAACCTAGAGATCGCGGCAGCCACAGCGTGGGCGACGCGTGGCCTCGATTCACAGCAGCCGCCGCCGGCAGACGTCCCAAGACTGTGCGCGCTACCCTGGCGCCATCTCGTAGCCATCGTCACCGCACTCCGCTTTTATTCTCGCCCTTTCGCTGTACCCTCCCCCTCTGCATTTCTCCTCGCGTCTTTCATTTCCTCCTGCGCTCCGCGTTCACCCTTTCATCTTTCGCCGCAGCAACGGGAGCGTAAAAGAGGTGCGCTCTAAAGCTGTTTTTAAGCGCTGCGGTCATCTTTTATTTGTGTCCCTGTCCTGTTAGCACACGTCTTGCATTATGTAAATCAGGGTAAAGCGAAATCTATGTACCATACAAGATATAGGGAAAAAAACAAGGCACAGCATGCGTAAGCACGTTTTCAATTAATATTTATATTGCGACAGCAATTGCACGAGCACTCAAGGCGAATTTTTCACCGTCTTCGACAACGTCGCCATCGTTGTGATGTTGCATGTAAAGTCTATATAATTGCGTTAAGATCCTATCGCGCCCCACGCGCCGTATGCTGTGCGTGCGAGGGAACGCATACAAGTGCGAGCCGAGAAGGATGGTGGCTTGATGCGCGCGGTCTTCTCACGCGCCAGTTGTTGGCGCTCACGTGATTAAGCCCTAGAGGAAGAAAGCGCGCATCTGCATCTCTAACTCGGTTATTTGTCGGCGTGGTTGAGCGCATACGCGGCTTGGAGGTGATCTGAGGTGGGTGCAAAGTCCAAGGGCGAGCCGAGATGGTTGCTGGCTTCATGCGCGCTGTCTTCACGCGCGCCCCAGTGTTCAAGGTTGCGTGATCTCTACTTTAGGAGATGCGGTGATGCGAGAGGCCGCACGAAGCGTTCTCTCCCCCCTGTCGGCACTCATCGCGCCAGCGTTGTGACAATGAGCGTTCACCGCCATCGAGTGAAATCTGGGGACGTATTCTGCGACGATCACTTTCGGCGACAGTGTCACCTCGGCGATAGTATGGCCGTCAGGCGCGCGCTGATAGGCTGGTTGACAAAAACCGGATGACGTAGTGCTCAACCAGCCAATCAGCGCGCGCTAATGGCCAAGGAGTGGCCAAGGCGGTACTATATCGCCGAAGTGGATCGTCGCAGAATACTTCCGCTTTTAATGCTTTCCTGTGCGCGTGTAATAGCATGCTTGCTAATTTCATTAGTGACTGAAGCTTTACTCCCATTTATACAGCCGCTAAAACTACCAGGTTTACTACGTGTAGTTGCCTAATACTTTGGTATACCTTCAAATATTTCGCCTTTCGGGCGAAACTGCTACTTTCTGATAAAGAGCTAGAATCTTTAGACGGTTGCCCGCGTTGCTGGCTGGGCCAGTATCAGTTGGTATGAGCGCATTTGGTATGAAATCACTTGCTATGAACTAATTTGTAGTTATGCTGCAGAGTGTTTATATGCCGTGTAGAACACGCAATAAACGATAATTACAGGTTAGAATTTTGTCCTTTGCGTTCTCGCGCGTCATGTACGTCTTTACACGCTGTTTCGACAGCGATGTGTGCCAACTAAACCACGTTAACGCTCCATTAGACGTTACTAAGGTGTAGTACGTTATGATTGTGGGGAAAAAGCACCACGTTGTGCGGCTGCTCCTCATGGCGAAATTGTATGTATGTATGTATGTATGTATGTATGTATGTATGTATGTATGTATGTATGTATGTATGTATGTATGTATGTATGTATGTATGTATGTATGTATGTATGTATGTATGTATTAAAAAATTATGGGGTTTTACGTGCCAAAACCCCTTTCTGATTATGTGGCACGCCGTAGTGGAGGAGTCCGAAAATTTCGACCACCTGGGGTTCTTTAACGTTCACCTAAATCTAAGCACACGGGTGTTTTTGCCCCCATCGAAATGCGGCTGTCGTGGCCGGGATTCGATCCCGCGACCTCGTGCCCAGCAGCCCAGCACCATAGCCACTGAGCAACCACGGCGTGTCTATGTATGTATGTATGTATGTATGTATGTATGTATGTATGTATGTATGTATGTATGTATGTATGTATGTATGTATGTATGTATGTATGTATGTATGTATGTATGTATGTATGTATGTATGTATGTATGTATGTATGTATGTCATAACATTCCTGCGCTTTTGCTTCTGCCGAAGGCAATGCTTTTGTGCTTCGTCGTAGCGATGGCACAGCTGCCATCGTGTTTGCTTCTGCGTAAGAGTAAAGAAACAAAGTGGTGGAGGATTTCGAAAAGTTGAAGGAAAGGGCAAGCTGCCCTTCGAGAGAAATCATGGGCTCCCAGCTGCAGGTAGAGGAATGTTATTCGGCATATATGTTCACTGCAGTATATTGTTCAACGACTAAGAAATTTTACTTGACATATACAAACTAACAGCGATTGCCATGTAAGTACATGCGGCTTACAGCGACACAAACACTTATGTATTGTGCAGCGTTGATAAACCGCTTAACTTGCCCAACGGTCCACGCTTATCAACGAGTAGGTGAAAAAAAAAGAAGACATGTCGGCATACACCGTTCTGGGCGGTGACCGTAAGTGGCTTACTGTAAGCAAGCTGACACGTGATTTCAGTTTTGATGCAAAAGCGTCGAATGGCTCATTGAGCGAGAAAGCCGGCGAAACTTCCTATTGGCTGCGACGCTTGCGCGCTCGTGACGTGGCATCGGTCAGCCGATGACGTGGCGACAGGAGGTGTTTCATTTCGCCCGCGCAAGGCGCGGGCGAAGAGAACATTTGCTGTCGCGGTATTGCGCGAGGGGAGAGGGCATCACCGCGACGCCAAGTCACCGTCGCTTTCCCTCTCGGAAGCCTGTGTTATCCGCGCGCTCCCTGTCCGCGCAAGCTCTCGCCTGCGTTCTGACTGCGCCTCGGCAAGGCAAATCAAAACGCGCCGATCTGTCAACGAGCTCGCTTGACCGCGAGGAATTGATAACTCGAAGGACCGCTGGTAATTCGCCTGGCGAACACACTCGCCGGCTACACTTAGCAAATTGCAATGCACGCCGTAAAGTAATTAATCAGGAAGTTAGCGAATTTTGGTTAATTAGCTTAATATCTGTTTCGATTTTTAGGGCTTGCAATTAGTATCCACCTCTTCGAATAATCCACATCAAGAACAACAGTTACGCGACCTGCCGCAGGCGATTTTTCAAAATTATGTAAAAATTAGCACCCCGTATAACGCCCCCTATGCATAGTGTTATATTTAAGTTTTGCGTAATTTGGCGCAGCTGACGGTGGCCTGCTCCAGGGCACCGTAAGTTGCCCTTCGCTCCTCAAAAAGGCGGGGCCTGGGTCGAGCGAACTCCCGAACTAACACTTTGCAATGTGGTGAACGCGGCTTAAATCATGGAACCGGGACCTCAAAGGGGTGCGACGTAATGCCCCACGCATTTCTCTCGTATTTGGCGCTAAGTCGCCCTCGACTTCCTTTTTTTTTCGCTGGTCATGTCAAAACGCGGCCTATGCAGGCGAGAATAGAGCATGCCGCTTCATGCGCGGCAATGAAAATCGAGTCGCTTAAATTTCTTTAATCCGCGTATCGTAACATTTTGCCATACAAGAGAACGTAGCCACAAATTAAGACGATTGGTCATATAACTTCGCCCAGGTCGAAGCGCGTCAGCTTGCGGCCGGCCTGGTCGCCCACTCGGCTGTCATCGGTGAAGCTGTAGAGGGCCGGCAACAGGCCGCTCTGCAGGCCTTCCCAGTGGGGCGCCCTGGCATACTTCGGCGGCGAAGGCGGGGCCTGCGATGGCCAGGCATGAGACCATATGCAGATTAGCTGCCGCAAATAACGCGTGCCGTCGCCGCGCATCGTCTTTGCATACACGCCCATCATCATCATCATCATCATCATCATCATCATCATCATCATCATCATCATCCTATTTTATGTCCACTGCAAGGACAAAGGCCTCTCCCTGCGATCTCCAATTACCCCTTTCCTGCGCCAACCGATTCCAACTAGCGCCCGCGAATTTCCTAATTTCATCGCTCCCCCTAGTCTTTTGTCGTCCTCGGTTGCGATTTCCTTCTATTGGTACCCATTCTGTAACCCTAATGGTCGAACGGTTATCTAACGTGCGCATTAGATGAACTGCCCAGCTCCATTTTTTCCTCTTGATGTCAATTAGAATATCGTCTATACCCGTTTGCTCTCTGATACAAACCGCTCTCTTTCTGTCTCTTACGTTATGCCGAGCACTCTTCGTTCCATCGCTCTTTGCGCGGTCCTTAACTTGTGCTCAAGCTTCTTGGTCAGTCTCCAACTATCTGCCCCATATGTCAGCACTGGTAAAATGCACTGATTGTACACCTTCCTTTTCTATGATAATGGTAAGCTTCCAGTCAGGAGCTGGCAATGTCTGCCGTATGCGATCCAACCCATTCTTATATTTTTCTGTGAATTTTCTTCTCATGATCAGGGTTCCCTGGGATTAATTGACCTAGGTAAACGTACTCTTTCACAGACTCTACAGGCCGACTGGCGATCCTGAACTCTTGTTCCTTTGCCAGGCTATTTATCATCATCTTTGCCTTCTGCATATTAATCTTCAACCCCACTCTTACACTCTCTCTATTAAGGTCCTCAATCATCACACACGTCCAGAACCAACCTAATCAAATAAGTGCTTCTAAGTGATGCCGTTCAAGAGGTCAACTTACTCCTGGCAGACTCGTATACTATAGACACTCGTGAGGAGGTGTCTAAGTTACCGAGCGCCATAGAAAAAGGAAGTAGCTGAGAATAGAGTACAGGGTGGCGAATTCCGAAAAACAAGTCGGTACCATGTACTTATTCCGTTATGTGGAACTTACATAAACGATACCTCTGCCCACAAAAACTTTTGAAGCATATATAAGGAAGGCGAAGAAAAAAAAGACATTTCCTTTCCCCGCTGCCAACGCATCCGTGCAAGAATGCAAACGCGCACTCGCGAGCAGAAGTTTGAAGACCACCGGTGTCGGCAAATAATTCAAATTTCTTTGCGTGCAACTGCGCTGGAATTGCTTCGCCGCAATGCATTGGTCGTACGAGAGCTCGCAGCCCGTATACCGTTTAATTTCAGCCGGCATGCGGAGGCGGCGAGGAAAAGGAACATTTTAGAGACGGAGAAGGACACCAGCAAGCAATTCAACGAAAGGCGGTTGCTGGTGCTCGTCTTTGTCAGATTTCTTTCTCTCTCTCTTTTTTTTCGCTATCATTCCTCTTCGAACTTTTGATCGCGAGCGTACCTGCATGCTAATCATTAGTCACATCGAAATGCGGCCAAGGTTTTTTTTTTCGCTACGATTTGAGGCCGCGACAACGAAGCTGATATGGCTTGAAACTTTCTGAGGAAACCATGAAGACAAAGCAAGCTACAGGACGGAATGTTGTTTCGATAACAACGAAGTTGCCAAGGTAACGATATACAGGGTGCCGCAAACCTCGTCGGCGCGCGTTATGCATTGCTCTCAACGCCGCATATATATATATATATATATATATATATATATATATATATATATATATATATATATATATATATATATATATATATATATATATATATACAGCTATCACTGAAGACTTGCGCTTAACTTTAAGATAGCATGTGACGTGTTTCCCTTTGTGTCTCCGTACCTTGTCGACCTTGTGATGCCAGTGATCCTTGAAGAGAGAAGTGTCTGATTTCTCGTCTCCATGCCGGCCAGGTTCGAATGGCGCGTACCGTGGGACCCTTCAGGAATCGAGAAGAGTGCACCAGAAATGGAAGAAATTCGCTGGAGGTGACTGGCAACGCCTCTCTACACCGTCGTTTCCCGCAACTATGCAACCACACAACGTTTCAATGCTATGTTTCCTGCAACTATGCAAGGCAAAGTTTTTTGCAATACAATTCAGCAATCCATGCAGCTATGCCTCACCGCTATGAGGCAGTGCACAGCGGTATAATGCATTGTGCTACTTAGTCGGGGTCGTGGGTTCAATTGATCTCGGCCGTGGCGGCCGCATTTCGATGAAGGCGAATGGCAAAAACGCTTGTGTAGTTAGATTCGGATGCCAGTTAAAGATACCCATGCGGTCAGAATTAATACCGAGCCCTAACTATGGCGTGCCTGGTAATCGGATCGCGGTTCAGGCACGTAATACCCATGTATAGCAAGGCTTGTTTAGCGGCATAGCGGGACAAGTGACTATTCTGTGATCGTTTATGGCCATGCCGCCCTCGAGGTTAGGTATGCCTTATCAAGACACAAGGCAAAATATGGAGGTTGCGTGGGGCTAGCGCATGTGATCTACCCGATTTCATATGTCTCTCACAAAATTGAGTATAACAGTACAACATTTCAACATGCAAGGACTCCGTATGAGCATTTACTTCCGCTGCATCGGCATTAAGGTGGCAAACACTGGGGCGTGAAAGTCATCCGATCCATATCGAACGACCAGATAAAGAACTCAGCCTCCTGTAGCCAGTTGGAAACTGAGACGTGCTCTATATACGACAATGGTCAATCGACAGACCGGACGCTTGATACGCACCTACATTTCGCGCTTTATCAACGGCCTAGACGGGACTAGTATGTACGAACTCACTTGTCAGGTCTCACGGATGGATCGACGTCTATGAACGACGGCAGGAGAGTCCTCATGATCTTCCGTGGAAACGGCGCGTACAAGTCGGCTCTCTGAACGACGAAAGCACTCTTGTTCTGCGCGGCCTTATCCCTGCGGAGATCTGGCGGCGGCGGCGCCTGGGCCCTGCCCGTCCTCCCTTCGTCCGCAGTGACATTCTGGCGGCGTCCGCGAGTTTCACCGCTCGGCGGGTTCTCGCAGTGCCCACCAGTCGAGCCGATGGCGTGGTCGTCGATGTGCGTGTAACCTGCTGAAGAAAGGGTCTCGAAGATGCTCCTCTTGCACTTCACCGAGCTGGGTTCGTTCTCGTGACCTGCCAGGAATCGCCGGCGTGCCGTGGGCGTGGGAGTCTCCGACTCCGAGGCCGACATCTCGGACGACGTCAGATCCCTCTGAGGCCTCGACAGAAGTGAGCTCTGTGTCGTGGCTCGCGAGAGGTCCCTGCGTCTGCCCGAAAGCACAGGCGAGCCGCCTCTGGTCGTCGTTGAAGTCGCCCTGCTGTCGGCCCGGCCGGAATTCCTGGTCGACGCTTCATCTTTCGGTCCGAAGGCGGTGGTGGGCCGCGAGGTATCAGAATCGGCGATGGTCGCGACGTTGTTGGAGAGGGCCACGCTCACTGGCGACACAGGACTGGCCGACGACGGCGGCCGCGTCGTTCTCGACGGAGTCGACGGCGCACCCGAGTACGTCGTCGACCTAGTGCTCGCGCCGGCACGGGACGACCCCGCGCGTCTGCGCCTCGGCGTGGGCTGGCTTTCCTCGCTGCTCGACGTAGAGGGCAAACGCGGAAGCGCGCTGCCCGCTCTGCGGGGCGAGTTCCTTTTCTTGCGAAAGGTCCTGCGCTTCTTGCTGGTGGCGCTGGCCGTCGTCGCTGAGGTTGTGGCGGCCGATCGCGCCGACGACGCCTGGCTCGCCGTCCCGCGACTAACGCCACTCGTCCTGTTCGTGAGCGCCGTGTTGGCCACGTTCCTCGCGCTCGCGTGGAACTCGCTCGAAGACTCGTCCGCGGCACAGTCGGTGTCCGCTCCCGTGTCGCTGCTGAGGGAGTCCCTCTCCAAAGGCGTGCTCAGAGCCCGCCTCTCTATGCCGAAGGGACCAGGCTGCGGTGACGCGGTGTCAAGCTGGCGAAGAGGTGTAGACGCCGACTGCTGCGCTTCCACTGCAGCCAGTCTGGGCATGTTCAGACTCCAAGGTCGCGGTGTGCTAGCCGTGCTCGCGGGCGTCGAGGCGCCCCGTCTGGAGGAAGCGCCGGACGCCGGTCTAGCGGGACTCTCGATGTGGCGACACAGGGTCGCGTTCATAACGACAGCCTTCTGCAGCGGGGGTTTAAGCGCTGCACAGGAAACTCGCCTCCTCTTCTCAAACTCCTTACGGCCGGGGTCCCTCTGGACTCCAGCGTCGGCGTGGTTCGGTGGTAGGAAGTGTCGGCTCGTCATCGGTTCCGTGCCCACGCCGTAGCGCTGTCCCGCGTGGGGGGCAGTTTCGACCTCCACCCCGGTCGGCGCTTCTCGTACGCTCTTCACCGCGTCGCGCTTATCGGAGGAAGGCTGTGGGAAGTCCATGTCCGGCTCCAAGCTAGCGGCCATGTTTGAAACGGCTTGCCTAAGCTTTAGAAGCAGCGAGCTCTCGGATGACTTTTCAGACATCTTATTCTTCGACGGTGACAAGCATACAGCCGGCGCCTCCTCGCGTGGTGATCCCGCTCCCGATGCGTCTTCGCGAACACTGGCTTTACTCGCACTGGAGCAGTAGCTCAGTATGACGGCTTCGTCCAGCGCGGCAGTATTCTTGTCGTCTGCAGCGGGCGACTCTTCTTGAGCCCAATCTTGGGAAGGGGCCACAGTCGGAACGTCGGTTGCGTTTGTCTCTACTGCGGTATCGGAAGGTCCAGCTTGCACTTCTTGCAGTACTCCTGCGAGAAACTCGGGCTCCTTCACTTCTGCTGCAGGGACTTCGGGCTCTTTAAGTTCTACTACAGAAGCCTCGAGGGCGCTTTCGGTCTGCGCGGGCAACGCGAGACCACCTGAACCACCTTCCGCGTCGACGGTGTCACCGGTCCTGCCAGTTGTGGAAGACGAAAACTTCGTAGACAATTTTTTCTTTGAACTTGACTCGTGTACGGAGGCGGAATGCAACGACCTCACTTCGGGTAGAGCGGTTCGCACAACAATGCCACCACTCTCCTCGTCAACCGGGCTCTGGTTCCGAGCATCGGCTTTTGGTTCGTCATTATCTTTGGCCGGCTCTTCGGTCGCCTCTTCGACGGCTTCTTGAGGAGTCTTCTCCGTTGCCCCGTTCTCGGCGTGGACTTCGGGCTTAACGTCGTCTTCCCGAGCGTCGCTGTGGCTGTTTTTCTTCTTCACGTCGCTCTTGGAGCCAACCTTGAAGCCGACCTTGGCATTGGCTTTTTGAAACTTCTCCAACGACCTCTTGAGCTGCTCCGGAGTCGGAACCGTGAACACGTTGTAGATGAAGGCGTAGTTTTTTCTCGGCACGGCCCTAAATTCTCCGAGCAGGTTGTTGCAAGGGTCAGTTTGAGAAGCCGAAGACACGAACTGCGTCTCGCTGCGCAGCTTGCGCTCTTGAGCCTTGGCCCTCGACACCTTTTCCAGATCGATCAGGCGCTCCTGCTTCAGCTCCGAGCAGATGAGCTTCACGTAATCGCATTCCGACTGCAGCCTCTCCTGCGACAAGAACAACGGTTCGTCTAAGTCTTAGACTCGGAGTGTTCAGTGGACGTAGGCACTAGATGCACACATCCGTGAGAACCCCTCTGGACTCCTTTCACTTGATCTTTCACTGTATTTGTTTAAAGACCCGACGTGGGAGTATTATATAAGGGCTGATATTGCCACAGTTTTTGGCAAGTTAATATTAGTTAAGATGAAAGGTACGCAATCTACGCAGATACTTCCTCCGTAAATGCAGATTCACAGGTCATGGCGGCGATTCGTGGGGCAGTCCGCTCCAGTCACAACGACAGGCGAGGGGAGAAAGAAAGAACACGAAAATGTGACAATACGTGCTTCGGGGGGAGCGACACCAACGTATACGACATGTGCGAAGTGATATCCGCGCCATTGGTGAAATGTAAGGTGAAACGTAATTTTATTACAAGGATGTCATGCCCGAACATACGCGCACATGGCACATTTGCTGCACTTGTGAATTTGGAGGTGAAATCGCCTCCTTTATTTATTTATTTATTTATTTATTTATTTATTTATTTATTTATTTATTTATTTATTTACAGATACCTCACATGCTCCACGTAGAGTATTGTGTGAGCGGGACTAGACAAAAACAAACAAAATAAATTCAAGAACCAGGTAATTGCAAAGACAAAATGTAGTCGGTATGGGGTAGCATGGGTGTAATATTGTCATAATAAAATACTTAGTATGTACTATACAAATTTGAATGGGCCTACATGAAATCATTATAAAATGTATGAACATGATTACAAGTGGTCATAACGTTAGCAAAAACAGTCATGAATGGTTATTCTTTTATCTCTAAATACCACATAGTCATGAATACAGACGACGTACATCATCAGGGAGGTCATTCCATTGACCTATTGCACATAGAAGCACAGATGCGTCAAAGGCTTGGCTGCGGCCGAACAGAAGAGTAATCAACTATGTTGACTATGAAGCCTGTGAGATATGCGATGTACTTTTGATAGTGGCAAGGTATTTGCGTGCGCGCTGTAGACTATTTGATGCAATAAACAGCGACTGGATATCTTCCTTCGTTATTCCAAGGACGGCAGTGATAGTAAAGTCTTCATGTTAATCATACTGAAATGGCGGTTGTACAGTCTCGAGCGATGAAACATGCGCGCAGTTTTGCCCAGATTCGAGTAAGTTGATCAGATAGACTTGGTGAGGCGACCAGATGAATGATGCACATTCAAGCTGTAACTAATGGTCTGGTAGCGCTAGTTGCCGTGTCACGGGAGGGGCCACTCGAAGATTGCGTTTCAGGTATCCTTGTGTGCGTGATGCCGTGGCAGTTAATTTTTTCAATATGTGTTGACCAGGAATGACCAGGAATGACCAGGAAAATTAATGCCAAGGTAGTTTTGCAGGTATCCTGGTGCGCGTGATACCGTGACAGTTAATTTATTCAATATGTGTTGACCAGGAAACACCAAGAAAGTTAATGCCAAGGTAGTTTTGCAGGTATCCTGGTGCGCGTGATACCGTGGCAGTTAATATTTCCAATATTTGTTGACCAGGAAAGACCAGGAAAGTTAATGCCAAGGTAGTTTTTCAGGTATCCTGTAGCGCGTGATGCCGTGGCAGTTAATTTTTTCAATATGTGTCGACCAGGAAAGAACAGGAAAGTTAATGCCAAGGTAGTTTTGCAGGTATCCTAGTTCGCGTGATACCGTGGCAGTTAACTTATTCAATATGTGTTGACCAGGAAACACCAAGAAAGTTAATGCCAAGGTAGTTTTTCAGGTATCCTGTTGCGCGTGATGCCGTGGCAGTTAATTTTTTCAATATGTGTCGACCAGGAAAGAACAGGAAAGTTAATGCCAAGGTAGTTTTTCAGGTATCCTGGTGCGCGTGATGTCGTGGCAGTTAATATTTCCAATATGTGTTGACCAGGAAAGTCAATGCCAAGGTAGTTGGGCGTTACCTCGTGAAGAAGACTAGCGAACGAATGTAGCGCAAGGTTCTCGCTATTCTCACGTTCTCACGCTGCAGGTCGGCCAGTTCCCGGAGCAGCTCCTTCTTGCGCTTGTTCCTGAGCGGTTGCTCCTTGCCGGCGCAGCCGGTGCCCCAGAAGAAAGAGCGCAGCGCGCCCTTCTTGTTGGCCAAGGGCTTTGCGGGCTCGGCCTGCACGACCGGCGACCGCTCCAGCCGGAGGGGCGGCTCCGCATCGACAGGCGGCGTGACAGGCGTCGGCTCGACGGCCAGCTCGACCGTCGAGCCGATCCGCATAGTGTCCATGTTCAGCATCTGGGACAGGAACGGGAAGCGCATTGCCCCAAGCTTCGCGAACATGGGTTCGGGCACTCCGGCATAAGTGCCTACATGCACAATTCTCACAGACCGCGCTTTGGCCTTTTACTGCCCCCCCCCCCATTTTACCGATAAAAAACAACAACTCTTAAGTAAGAGCATAAGGGTCACTCAGCCGCAAAATGATAGACGTAACGTGGAGAGAAAGGGAGAGGGGTGTGGACTAGACAGTGAACGGGGTTAGCCGGTGTTCTAGGTGACATTAAGAGGAAGAAATGTGGTTGGGCAGGCCACGTAATGCGTTGGGCAAATATCCGATGGGCTATTAGAGGCTACAGAACGGATGCCAAGAGAAGAAAAGCGCAGTCGAGGACGGCAGATAACTACGGGGGGATGTGATGAAACTAGAAAATTTTAAAGCTTAGGACGGGGTCAGTGAGCGCGATCCAGGGGTGATTGGAGTTCGCAAGCAAATGCCTTCGCTCTGCAGTGGAGATAATATAGGATTGTAATGAGGTGAAAGAGGATGAGGAGACGAGAAGAAGTATGAAGGTATGTACACTGTCTAACGACAGATGTCGACAACGCCATTTTACTCGGCCCACTTCATACACTATCTTATATGTGGAAAGTCGCTGTACATTTGTTGGCAACAAATATATAAATAAATAAACTGTGGGTAGGCCTAAGGCCAAAGGCTGTTATTCAGACAATCCGCCGACTTCGCAGATTTTAAATTATGGGGTTTTACGTGTCGAAACCCCTTTCTGATTATGAGGCACGCCGTAGTGGAGGACTCCGGAAATTTCGACCACCTGGGGTTCTTTAACGTGCACCTAAATCCAAGTACAAGGGTGTTTTCGCATTTCGCCCCCATCGAAATGCGGCCGCCGTGGCCGGGATACGGTCCCGCTACCTTGTGCTCAGCAGCCTAACACCATAGCCACTGAGCAACCACGGCGGGTGTCTTCGCAGATGAACGTCTACAGATTTCCAGTGTGATGCACAAGTGAACTATTGCAACGGTCACCCCTCCATGAAGAATGCGACCAAATGACTACTCGTGATTGGCGGTGGCGCTGCGGTCACTTCGTTCCGCAATAATGCGGCGCTGGAGTGAAGGCTGCTGGGTGCCGTAGCCAATGAGGAGCGCGATCGCTCGAATGCGCGGGTACATCTGCGCTATACTTATAGCGTCGTATGCGCACCAACAAGCACACCATCGAGAGCCACACCATGCCTCAATGCAGTGTGCCATTACTGTGCAGGTGTGGGATACTTGCAGGGCACCGAATAAAAAGCTTGCGCATACATACATACATACATACATACATACATACATACATACATACATACATACATACATACATACATACATACATACATACATACATACATACATACATACATACATACATACATACATACATACATACATACATACAACTAGCCCAACCGTCCTTCACCTTCAAGACTCCTTATAGAATATATTGCACATTGCCCTGAATTATTATTTTTGAAAGATTCACTCGGAAGTGATAACTAAAAATATTCGTTCTGGATACGAAGTCCGGTGCATGTGGAACTGTACGGTAGTGGTTTATGTTCTTGTCATCCAATTTCGGGAAATTTCACACTAAAGCGATCCAGAGCTCTGAGTTGTCACAAACGGCGGAAGGCAATATTGAAGTGTGCTTCGAATTGTTTGAGATTGCGTGAAAATTCAGGACGCGGTAGCAACTCGTAGTTCCATCTTCATCTCTTTGCTTAGGCAAGGAAATTCAGTTTTTATCACAGCAAACATGAGCCGATGTGTTCTTCCTCCACATAAGTACATGGAGATGCAGCTTTCGGTATATAACCATGATACCCAAATTTTAAAAAAATTCTCACGTTCGATAAGATACCAGTAGGCGTGAAAAACCAGCTTGAAGAGCGATGATATCCCATCTATTTTAGCTTTCCTTATTGTACCATAATTCACTCGTCATCGCCCAGCGCGATAGCTTAGTGCACCAAGGACGCATGCATTTTGGTCGCGGGCTCAATCCCGACCACGGCCCTCGCATTTCCACGGGAACGAAATCCAAAAAAAAAAGAAGAAAAAAATATGTTCGCACATTTAGGTTTAGATGCTCGCTATAAAGAACCTCCAAGTGGTCCAAATAAATCCGGAGCCGCCCACGACGGCGTGGCTCCCGACCAGATGGTGGTTTTGGCCCGTAAAAATCCAAAACTCAAACTTCAGTCACTCACCATTGCTCCTCGGCCGGGTCACTATACACACGGTTGCGGGTTTACTGTCTCGCACGATGGTGTCGCGTACTCCTTCTTTTTTTCTTACGTTCACCCCTTCAAACAAACTGACCGCGCGCCCAGGAGCTCGATCGGTCTCCCCCCTTTCGCCTCGCTTCGGCCTGCTCGCCGGTGCGCGCCGTCGCATCCCCTCGGTCTCTGCTCGACGCCATGAAAGTCAACGCCGGAAAGGCACAAACACAATCGGCCAGACGATCCCCAGCTTCCGAAGGACGCGCGTCGAGGCGCGAGATTATTTCCCACGCTGGGCTTGGCGGCGGCAACGCAGCAGCCGCCGCACCTTTCCCCGAGACGAGTCGACTCTCCACACAGAGAGAGAGAGAGATTCGACGCGGTGACCCCCTGTGGCCATGGCGCTCTGATGGTGAGCACACGAGGTCGCGGGTTAGAATCCCGGCCGCTGCGGCCGCATTTCTATGGCGGCGAAATGAAAAAAAGAAAGGCTTGTGTACGTCGATTTGGGTGCACGCTATTCTACGTCAGGTGAGCACTCCACAACAGCGTCCCTCATAGCTGCGGCTTTGGGACGTTAAACCGAATAAATAAATGAATGAATCAATCGATCAATCAATCAAATAATTGTTGGGCTAGTTGTCAATGTTTCTGGTCGCACATGCTAGGCTGAAGAAAATAAGGCAGCTGAAGTAACAAAGGAGCTAATAAAGAAACTACAAAGAATGAAAGTGTCTAACTTAAGAGATCGGATAGCATTTGCTGAACTGTCAAAGCTGATAAACAAGAAGAAAAGTTAATGGTATTCAAAATTGTAACGTCGGAAAGATTGAGGAAGCAGTAAGAAAATGAGCGCAGCACGAAATCAACGAGAACAAAGCTTGGCATAGGACAGGACAAGATGTATGCAGTGATATGTAAGCAGGTATTGTATTCTACAATGTATCCTATCCATGTCTGTCAGCCAGGTAGCTGATGTTGTAATCGCACCGCTGGCACGAGTTGTTGGGAACTCGGCGCTGACGCCCGTTGTTGCACCTGGGTCGCAAGCCCCAAGGGTAGCGTTGGCCTGGCGGCCTGAGGCACAACTGGAAGCATCCGAAGGTCCCGGCAAAGCATGAGTCGACTGGTAACAACAAAACAACTTGTTTATTCTAACATCGCAAAGAGTTGGCGGTCAGGTTGACCGAAGTAGAGAGACGGGAGTGCACGTTACTCAACAGAAGAAATCGGAGCCCTCTTGGCGTCCGGGGGCAGCTGCTTTTATACTCTCGCAGTTGAGGGCAAGAAGGAACCCCTCTATAGACGAGCACGTGACTGTGCCGCTCGGGCACAATGGGATGAGAAGGTGGCGTAGCCGTCGTGCCGGCGCCGTTCGGGCACAATGGGAAGAGAAGGTGGCGCATACGTCGTGTCGGCGCCGGTCAGACCCCCTCGCTTCACAGTTGGGGGAGCTCCTCTCCCCGGCTGCCGCGCTTCGACAAGCGTGGGCACCAACATGCACATACACACACACACGCACATGAAGACACGTGGCATTAGAACAGGCCTGGACGCGCTTGGCGGGGAGGCGTAGCGGCGGCGCCGAACGGGCCAAAATGTCTGCCGCTTTGAACGAAGCCCCGGCGTCCGTTGCAGCCGCGCCGGCTAAACCGCGCGTCGTAGGCGAAACGTAACAGACCGCCCCGCCGGGGGAAGGAGATCCCGATGGTCAGGGGACTGCATCCGCTGTCCGGAGGGATGTCGCTCGATGATGCTCATAACCGAAGTCGGGCGTCCCTCGACGTTTCTTGAGCGCAGCGCACAGAGAAGGCCTCGTTCTCTCGTTCAGGTTCGCACGGGACACTGCAAAGTGACTTCGGGAGAGTTCAAATTTTTGTTCTCGTTCCCGGCAAGCGTTAGAACTACGCTGAAACTCAACCGCTTAGTCAGCAAGCACGGCACAACCCTCACTAAGCCCTGCCAGGCTCTTTCCCCTTCTGTACCACTGCCTAGTTCCTTACAGTAGTCTAGCAGCACTCAGAACGCGTCCACAAATTGGAAAATTGCACTAGAAAGCATGTCATCACTTTGAAACACTAAACAAAAGCAATATGTTAAAAATCCTGCCTCAGGAAGAAAAACATCAGTAACAAACAATTTTGAGGCTGATTCCTACGTTAGGGGCTTCGACTTAAGCCATCGGCGTTACCGTTGAGACTCCCCTTTTTGTAACGCACCTCAAAGGAATATTGTTGCAAAGCGAGGCTCCAGCGCAGGAGGCGGCCATTTTTGGGAGAGATGGTCTGCAGCCATTGGAGAGGGCAGTGATCCGTCTCAATGATAAACCTCGAGCCGGCTAGATAGCATGCCAATTTCTGAACGGCCCACACGAGACACGCACACTCTTTCTCGGTGGCGCTATACGCCTGCTCACGACTGGTCAGCTTACGACTAGCATACAGGACGGGGTGTTCTACTTCTCCATTTTCCCGTTGGCACAGTACAACGCCCATGCCTCGCTCACTAGCATCGCACTGAACAACGAACCCTTTTGTATAGTCTGGCGATCGTAGCACCGGCTGGCTTGTTAGGGCACTCTTTAGGGCGCTAAAAGCTCTTTCCTTTGTCTCGTCCCATACGAGTGTTTGGGGCTCTGTTTTTCTTAGAGCATCCGTCAGGGGAGCCGCGATATCAGAGTACCTGGGGATGTACCTCTGATAGTAGCCGGCGACACCTAAGAACGACCGAATATCGGTCTTCGTGCGCGGTTGCGGGAAGTCTCGCACAGCGGCCACCTTTATTTCAGAGGGGCGGCGACGACCCCGACCAATCACGTGACCGAGGTAGACAACCTCGGCATGTGCTAACTGGCACTTAGGAGCCTTGACTGTCAAGCCCGCTTCGCGCAGGCGGGTTAGCACTGCCCGCAAGTGTGCCATATGCTCAGACCAGGATGCGGAGAATATCGCTACGTCGTCTAGATACGGTAAAGCGAATTCTTGCTGTCCCCGCAACACTTTATCCATGAGGCTTGAAAAGCAGTATGGCGCGTTCTTCAAACCAGAACTCAACACTTTAGGACGGAATGTTCCCATTGGTGAAATGAACGCCGCATACCTACTAGCCTCTTCTGTAAGTGGAACCTGCCAATAACCCCTGACAAGATCTAGGGTGGAAATAAACTGAGCGCTACTAACTTTCTCACGGCGCTCCTCGATGTTAGGGATCGGATAAATTTGATCCTTAGTGATGGAATTAAGCCTGCGGTAGTCGACGCAAGGACGAGGTTCCTTGCCCGGTACCTCAACTAAAATCAAAGGGGAGGTATAATCACTCTCACCTGCCTCAATAACACCGAGCTGTAGCATTTTCTTTACCTCAGCCTCCATAATATCGCTCTGGCGGGGTGACACCCGATACGCCTTGGATCGTACTGGCTCTGGGGAGGTAAGTTCTATATCATGAGTAAGTACAGAAGTCCTACCAGGCCTCTCAGAGAACAGACCTTGAAACTCTTGTAAGAGCTGGTGTAGTCCGGTTTTCTGCTCAGGCGACAGCGATGCTCTACTGATTAAGTCACTAATGACTTGATCGGTGTCTTCCCTGTTCGTCACTGAGCCTAGTCCCGGAAGCTCCATCGGAAGCTCTTCGGGAACGTTTACCATCATGCACACTACTGCTTCCCTTTGTCTATAAGGTTTGAGCAGATTACAGTGGTAAACTTGCTGTGCTTTCCGCTTTCCTGGCAGACTCACCACGTAGTTGACGTCTGACAGTTTTTGAACAATCCATGCTGGGCCCTCCCACTGCACGTCTAGTTTGTTGTTTAGCAATGTGCGCAATATCATGACCTCATCGCCCACCTCAAAACGACGGGCCCTGGCGGTCCGATCATAATAAACCTTGGCCCTCTGCTGGGCCTTTGCCATTGCTTCACCTGACAACTCCTGTGCCCTTCTTAAGCGTTCGAGGAGCTTAAGCACGTACTCCACCACGACTGGGTCGTCGCCTCTGCCTTCCCACGATTCTCGAAGCATGCGAAGCGGAGATCGCAGTGAGCGACCGTACACCAGCTCAGCTGGCGAAAACCCCGTAGCCGCATGCGGCGCGGTCCGTAATGCAAACATCACCCCAGGCAGACACAGCTCCCAGTCAGTTTGATGTTCAAAACACAATGCTCTCAACACGCGCTTCATGACGGAGTGGAGCTTCTCAACGGAATTCGACTGTGGGTGGTACACTGAGCTGTGTAACAGCTTTACCCCACACCTTTCGAGAAAAGTTGTCGTCAAAGCGCTAGTAAACACTGTGCCCTGATCTGATTGGATTTCCGCAGGAAAACCAACTCGCGCAAATATGGACAGTAGTGCATTGACTATCTCAACTGAGCTGAGTTCTTTAAGCGGCACTGCTTCAGGGAACTTTGTCGCTGGGCAGATCACAGTCAAAATGTGCCTGTACCCCGTGGCTGTTACCGGCAGAGGTCCCACTGTATCAATAACGAGCCGTCTAAAAGGCTCCGTAATGATAGGTACCAATCTCAACGGCGCCCTTGATTTGTCCCCTGGTTTGCCCACCCGCTGACAGGTGTCACATGTCCTCACGAAATGGTCTGCGTCCCGAAAACACCCTGGCCAATAGTACTCTTGCAAGAGGCGGTCCTTAGTTTTCTTAACTCCTAGGTGTCCGGATCACGAACCCCCATGCGACAAGCGCAACAGATCCTGACGATAGCATTGAGGAACGATCAGCTGATCGAACTCCACTCCCCTGCGGTCTAGATACTTCCGGTACAGGACCCTACCTCTTTCCACAAAGCGAGCATTTTTCTTGGCGATGCCTTCCTTGACAATGCAGCGTATGTTTTCTAGGCTGCCATCCTTCTTTTGCTCGGCTATCAAAGCCGACCGGCTGACTTTTAGCAACCTATTAAGTCCGTCTGACGTAGGCGCGATGAGCAAATCTGCAGATAGCTCTTCTAACTTTCCCGCATCGGGAATTTCCTCTCCAGTATCTGGTGCCTTTAACGTTACAGACTCAATTTTATTCAGTTCAGGCGTGCTCTGAATATCAGCTTGCTGCGCCTCTGACCCTTTTTCATTGTTGGACAACGTCGGCCCCGCAACTACCGCCTTTGCAGCGAGCTCCCGAACCTTCGATCTGGTTAAGGCCTGAACGCTAGCCTCACCAAACAAAAGCCCCTTCTCGCGCAGGAGGTGATCGGAACTGTTCGAAAATAGGTACGGGTACTGAGGGGGCAGCATAGATGACACTGCGGCCTCCGTTTCAAGTGCTCCGAAAGGTCCTTCAATAAGCACTTTTGCTACGGGCAGACACACGCTATGAGCTCCCACGGCTTGTTTGACCCATGCGCACTCGCCCGTGAACATATGGGGTTCTACGTGAGAGGGGTGAACTACATCCATTGTAGCTGCGGAATCGCGAAGCACTCGGCACTCTTTCCCGTTCACGAGGAGGTCTCGCATGTAAGGCTCGAGAAGCTTCATGTTCTCGTCAGTGCTGCATATTGACAAAAACACAACTTTTGGTTTTGTTTCCGGACACTGCGCCGAAAAGTGACCCGGCTTCTGGCACGTATAACAAACGCGCGCTTGCCTCATCTCGAACCGCTTTCTGCGTTCGGCTTCGGTTGCCGCCGTCTCCTTTCGTTCGTTTTGCTGCCGTCTCCGCCGTCTCCTTTCATCCGCACTACGTGTGTCGCCCCTTGCTCTCATGGGTGTGAACTTTGGCCTCTCAAACTTGGAGCCAAATTCACCCTTTTGACCGTCCTTAGCTCCGCGAGCCCGACGCGTCACAAACTCCTCGGCTAGCTCAGCGGCTTTAGCCACCGTACAAACGTCTGGCCTATCCAAGACCCAGTACCGCACGTTCTCAGGTAACCGACTATAAAACTGTTCCAGCCCGAAGCACTGCAGAACTTTATCGTGGTCACCAAACGCTTTCTCTTCTTTGAGCCACTCCTGCATGTTTGACATAAGCCTGTACGCAAACTCTGTATATGACTCACTTTTGCCTTTCTCATTTTCCCGAAACTTCCGACGGAACGCCTCCGCTGACAGCCTGTACTTCTTTAGCAGACTCGATTTCACTTTGTCGAAATCCTCTGCCTCCTCTCTATTCAAGCGAGCGACTACGTCGGCCGCCTCGCCGGGTAACAAAGTGAGCAAGCGCTGTGGCCACGTTTCCCGAGAGAACCCCTGCTTCTCGCACGTTCGCTCAAAGTTAACCAGGAACAAACCAATGTCCTCTCCAAGCTTAAACGGCCGCATCAGGTCAGTCATTTTGAACAATACTCGTTCTCCTGCACCGTGTGCCTGACTTCCATTACGAGCGCGTTCCATCTCTACCTCAAGACGCTTCATTTCCAAAGCGTGCTGACGGTCGCGCTCTTCTTTTTTCTCTTGTTGCTCTCGCTCTTTTTGTTCCTTAAGTTCGCGCTCCTGTTTATCTTTTTGCTCTTTAAGTTCGCGCTCCTGTCTTTTTGCCCTCTCCTCAATAGTCTCAAGGCATTCCGACAGCTCGTCATCCTCAGCCTCTAACTCAAGAATAGCCTTTAGCAGTTCTGGTTTTCTGAGTTTGTCTGAGACATCCAGACCCAACTCTCTTGAAAGCTCCAGCAATTTCGGTTTGCGCAACGACTTCAAATCCATGGCTGCTCTGAATGCTGCTTTCTCTACTGCCTATTATTGTCTTGCCGCAAACTAACCCGGCAGCAACGACAACCACAATTACCAGCTCTGTTTCTGACACTAACAAAAGCCTGGCAAAGCTCAGAAGAAGAAAGTCCCGCACTCACCAAACCTCGCAGCCAAGAATTCCGCGCAGTCGTTCCGCTGCAGGCAACCAGTCATCACACAGGGCTCGTTGCACTGCTCCCGGATCGTCGATGAGCTGCTCAGCATACAGTCAACCGCATATCTTCGCTGCTGGCCTCCGTTGTCGCGATCTCACCGCTGGCAGACAGTTGTTGGAATCGCACCGCTGGCACGAGTTGTTGGGAACTCGGCGCTGACGCCCGTTGTTGCACCTGGGTCGCAAGCCCCAAGGGTAGCGTTGGCCTGGCGGCCTGGGGCACAACTGGAAGCATCCGAAGGTCCCGGCAAAGCATGAGTCGACTGGTAACAACAAAACAACTTGTTTATTCTAACATCGCAAAGAGTTGGCGGTCAGGTTGACCGAAGTAGAGAGACGGGAGTGCACGTTACTCAACAGAAGAAATCGGAGCCCTCTTGGCGTCCGGGGGCAGCTGCTTTTATACTCTCGCAGTTGAGGGCAAGAAGGAACCCCTCTATAGACGAGCACGTGACTGTGCCGCTCGGGCACAATGGGATGAGAAGGTGGCGTAGCCGTCGTGCCGGCGCCGTTCGGGCACAATGGGAAGAGAAGGTGGCGCATACGTCGTGTCGGCGCCGGTCAGACCCCCTCGCTTCACAGTTGGGGGAGCTCCTCTCCCCAGCTGCCGCGCTTCGACAAGCGTGGGCACCAACATGCACATACACACACACACGCACATGAAGACACGTGGCATTAGAACAGGCCTGGACGCGCTTGGCGGGGAGGCGTAGCGGCGGCGCCGAACGGGCCAAAATGTCTGCCGCTTTGAACGAAGCCCCGGCGTCCGTTGCAGCCGCGCCGGCTAAACCGCGCGTCGTAGGCGAAACGTAACACTGACAAATCTGTGGAATACAACCAAACTCTCTATGTGGTTTCCATATATAAACAAAATGCATTTGATTCAGTGTAGGTGTCAGCAGTCATGGAGGCACTGCGTGATCAAGAAGTACACGAAGCATACAGGAATATCTTGGCAAATTTCTGCATATATTCCACAGCTACCTTAATTCGCCACAAAAAGAAAGCAGACAATTGCCTATCAAGAAAGGTTTCGGGCAAGGAGACACAATCTCTCCACTGCTCTTCACTGCATGCTTAAAAGAAGTATTCGAGCTATTAGACTGGGAAGGCTTAGGAGTGAAGATCAACGACGAATATCTCGACAACCTTCAGTCTGCAGATGACATTGTCCTCCTCAGCAACGCTGTGCATGAATTGGAGCAAAATATTGAGCACCCTAACCAAGAAAGTGTAAGAGTGGGGTTTAACAATAACATGCATAAAACAAAGGTAATCTTCAGCAGCTTGGCAAGAGATCAAGAAGTGGTGATCGGCAGTCAGCCTCTATATAGTCATTGCAGGAATGTGTTTATCCAGATCGATTACTCACAGGAGATCCTGATCGTGAGAAGGAAATTTACGAAAGAATAAAAAAAAAATTACCGACGATTACGTTACTTCCTAATGCGAAATTTGAGCGCAGCAAATAAGCTGTTTCACCTTTTCGATAGATTGAGGCAAAGAAATCGAGCAACACATGTATGCGCTATCACAGAATTTTTTTTTTATTTTTCACACGTATTCCTTTAACAAAGACTCCACTAGGTAAGCTTCTGCTTCGGCGGCACGCACCTCTGGATTCTGACGGCGACGGCGCTGGGCCTCTGCTCTGGCAGCTCGTTTAGCAGCAGCAGCAGCAGCAGCAGACGGAGGACTTCCATCGGTCGTCTCGCTCATGGCTCAGAAAGAACTGGCAGATAATTTCGCAGTGGCGAACGGCAGCGGCAATTTCGGCTCGGGCGGTGCACATATACAGATCCGCCGCCACCGATCTGGCTCTCTGATTGCCACCGCACAGGGCGAACGGCAGCGGCAATTTCGGCTCGGGCAGTGCACATATACAGATCCGCCGCCACCGATCTGGCTCTCTGATTGCCACCGCACAGGGCGAACGGCAGCGGCAATTTCGGCTCGGGCGGTGCACATATACAGATCCGCCGCCACCGATCTGGCTCTCTGATTGCCACCGCACAGGGGTTGCATTGGAGGAGGAGCGAAGAAAGGAATTAAGTTCGAGCCGGCGCTTTGACAACCGGAGATTCGCAGGAAGAGGGGGGCGGCGTGTACACCCAGCGGCAAACGATGGGGGCAGAAGCGCGCGCAGCAAGCGGACAACACGATAAAGGGAGGAGGGAAGAGATAGCAGCGACTGACTGATGCCGCTGACGCCGATAGTGAGTCAACCCCAGCTGCGGAGTTGGTTTCAGGGACAACGCCGCCGATGCCGACACAAACAATATGATACCCTCGCTTCCGCAGCGCTAAGAACCAGGTCTAGCCGTGGGAAGGTGGTCACGTATTCGTCGACGTGCCGGGGCCTACGTGAAATAACCGGCGCATCGGCAACTGAAGAGCACCCTATCCGCCACACAAGAACAGGGGGGGGGGGTACCCTTTCCTCCTCTTTCTGCATGGCGGCGACGGTGTTCTATGCAGTCACGTTATCTTGACTCTCTAGCGGCGTCAGCGGCATCCAGCGGTATCAGTCGGTCGCTGCTAGCGCTGGGGGGATGAAAGGGGGGCGGAGCTGGTTACGAGGCTGACGACAACGCCGACGACGACGCGAAACCCAGGAACGGACGCCAAAGAGCTGCGCTCTAAAATGGGTTCGGGCAACATAAGACATGCTTTATCAAATCGTGACTGGCATCTTACTGCTATCGTTGAAAAGTAAAGTGTACAATTATTGCATTCTACCGGTGCTAACATATGGGGCAGAAACTTTGACGTCAACAAAGAACCTTGAGAACGCAATCGGGCATGCTCTTGCGCATGGAATTAAGGTATGGCAACACAAATTTCGCCTTCTGTTCTGCGTGTTGGGAGAGCAGGGTGGATGCTCTTTAAAAAAAAAAAACATGCTCCAAAGCGCAGCTTTTAACTCGCCCCTACTTTCAGCTCGAAATATATTTACCGCCGTAGGTTTTCCTCCGTTCCGCTCGTTGTTTGTTCAAACAGTGGTGTTACGTCGTTTTTGGAACTCGGGTTTCAAAGCTGAGCATAAACCTGCGCATGTTCCCTTCGGGTTTGCGTTTCGTTGTGCCTCGTTTCGCAACGAAATACGGTGAGGCCCGGCGATGTGTGTACGTTCCTAAAGTGTTCAATAATCTACCGAAGAATATTTTCACAGCAACTTCGAAAATATTACTGAAAAAGATTATCCGTGCTCTGTAGGTTAGACCTGTTCCATATTCACATCAGCTTTGCCTTCTTACCTCGTGTAACATTTATGTGAAAATTATTTCAAAGTTTTCAATTCTTGCATTCTGTGTGTCTGTTTGTTCGTTTTAGGTTCTGTTATGGGTAAGCTTGAACTGTACTGAACTGTACTGCTGTAATAAATCTGCGCAGTCAAATGTAATGTCGCGCACACTTTACGCAACAGCGTTATTTTTCGTTGATTTCTGAATGTTTTCCTGTTTTAATCTATTGCCACGCCAAATCTGCAGGGCCATGTCCCACAAGCCCTTGTAAGCTCAGACAGGCCTGATGATAACTCTGTATACCTGTCATGGAAATAAATTTATTATTATTATTATTATTATTATTATTATTATTATTATTATTATTATTATTATTATTATTATTATTATTTCAAACGAGATTAAGAGTGCAGGCCCCTGTGTAGATGTTTTGAAAGATGCCGCGCAGAAGCATTCTACCGCGTAACGTCTTATTACAGAGACTTAATGAGACAAGTGAATGAGACAAGTGATTATACTCTTAACGGCAACGGAAGAGTCTGGCACAACAGAAGCTCTTTCATTTCCGGATAATCGTCGGTTGTTGGACGTCGTCGTTAATTTTCTAGTACCCGAAAGTTAATCCCAGCCGGTCGCTAATTGCGCGTCGGATGCTTACAGGCGTCCAGCGGCTTAAGCCGAAATTACAGGGACCGTCGTGAAGAGAGTTGCAGCTCAAGCAAGACTCGCACCACGTGACCGCGCTGCGAGATAATCGCGAACGGGATGCCGTCTTGGTTTGTTCGCCTCTTTATTCGCGTTCATCTTGGCCAATTATAGTTAGAGGGCACCCTGATCGTAAGAAGAAAACATACGGAAGAATAAAAATGGGTTGGATCACATTCGACAGACATTACCAAGCCATGACCAGCAGCTTACCGCTATCGTTGAAAAGTGTACAATCATCGCATTCTACCGGTATTGATATTAGAGACAGCAACATAGAGGCAAACAACGACGCGTGAGAAGAAGTTAAGGGTAGCGGAACAAGCGATGGAGAGAAAAATGAGAGGCGCAACGCCATTAGTCAGGCAGACAGGAAGGCACATCCGCAGTGCTTCACTACGGTGTGATGTCAAATCGGACGCCCACGTTGGCCTATCGGTTAGCCCTCTTTTTACTGCAATCTGTTCAGATGCACGTACGCTCAGTCCTCTCTCGGCCGGTCAGTCAATAGCCAGCTTAATAAATATCGCAAGAAGTGCCTGCCTCAATGCGCTCTTTTTTTTTTTTTTTGCTCCACGAGACCTCGTATATGCTTAGTGAACAAAGATAAAAGCTTCATTGGCTTAAGATAACTTGTTCTTGGGGTAGTAAGCATGGGCGTGTCTACTGCGGGGGGGGGGGGGGCAGGGGGGCACTTGCCCCTCCCTCCGCTCCATTTTTGAAAGCGGGCACTTTCGGCTGCACGTTGCAAATTCCAACAAAACTACAGCTGAAGCTAAATTTCATTTCTTAGTAGAGTGAGCACATTAGTAATGCTTTTATTTACTACGCCTCCCCTGCTTCGACGGCGAGGATCGTCTTTTGCGCCTTCTCGGGACACCCTGTAGCTGACGGAGGTGGGATTGGCCATACACACCCGCGTTGCAGAGAACGCCTGACGCTGGGCAGTTCCCGCCCCAACAAATGTCAGCTCGCGCAACTTGCATGATGCCCAGTTTTTTTGGGACCGATATTTCCGTATTGGAAAACGCAACCAGCCATGTTAATCTAACCTACGAACGAGGGGCAGGTCCGGATAAAGTATTATAATCAGCCGCGCCCAACCACTGGTGCGCCTTACGGCATGAAATCGTTGGATTATCAAATGCTGGAACTATTGAATCTCCTTCGAGAGATAACCCACATACCGTGGCAGCCTCAATATCTTATCACCATATCAAAATTCTAATCAAGCGTGTTACAGATGTAACTGTCGAATTTCATCATGTAAGCATGACTTATCGTAGATAAGCTAGTCGAAATGACCTTGGTCGAACGTGCACAGCCATTTCAATACCAAGAGAACATTGACGAGTTTTTTCTAAACGAATGTGTAAAGGACTTTCATTATTTCATTTTCAGGCTGTTTTTTTACAATATCGCCACACTATTGTTTCCCGGCAGGAGAAAAAAACAGCAGATATTCCATATTTTGAAAAACGAGGGCCACTTTTTGGTGACGTGTACCGAAAATTCGCACTGTCTAGATTGCTTATGTGCTCTGAAAACAGTTACTGAATAGCCGCGTTCTCCCAATTTTTATTCGTCATACATGGCATTAACTTATTTTGCGCCGGTATCCTCGGTGAAATATTCGGGGCACGGTGTTTATATTTATTCGAAGTACGAAGCAATGTCCTGAGTGACCAGCGATATATTTTTATTATGTATATGTTCATTACAGCCTTCGTAGAAAGTCACTCATTGAAGCGTTCCAGGGTGTCATACTGCCTCTAATCTGCATGTTTCCCAGACTCGAGCCTAAAACAAAGGCACAACGGACGGTTGATGTTCCGTGAAAACAGAGAGAACTTTAAATGCAGTGCGTTGTGAAACTATAACTTTCCTGCTTTAAATGCAAGTGTTGCAGATAATTTATAGATCCCCGTTTTTCCATGTGTTTTCGCGCATCATACGATATTCGCAGTTTGTTTCTCCGGAGTCCTTGGTGAGGTAAACAAGGCGTCTTGTTTATATTTGGGAAAAAATAAAGCCATGGTGTGGCCAATGTGTAGGCAATGTTCCAAATGGGTGGGTTAGATGCGCAGTTTCCAGTAGAATACATATGCAAGTGGTTCATAGCGTTATTAGTCTGTTTTACGAGCGGTGTAACACTTCGACGGCTGCGCTGGCATGATTACTACAACTGAGCTCAAATATTGCGAACATAAGGGCAATGCGCGAAGTTTATATGCGATGGTAAATGCGTGATGATCAAATATAGCGTTAAAAAATTGCAAGAAAGTATTTGGAAGTATTAAGCTGCTGTTGTTGGCTAAGCTTCCCAATGTCCCAAAAGAACTCTGCGTTTCAGGTATTATATACTTTGAAGGAATAGGCAGCATTTTAAGTACAATATGTCGCGTTGTGTTAACATTTCTGGCTTATTTAGGAGCGTTAAGAACAATTATTGAACCCTCATGTTTTTCTTTTTAGTTTTTCATGCGTGATATATCAGTTTCGCCTGGTGCCCTCAATGAAACAAAGGAGGCACATTCGTTATATTTGGTGACTGTTAGGGCAAGTTAACGGGTGAAGTGGAGGTGAAGTTCATAATACACGGATAATTGGGGCTTTCGTAATAAATTACGTATGCAAGCACGCTAGTCTGTTTGAGCGTGTCCAACAAGCGGGGAAGAATTTAGCCCGCTGCATTATCAGAACTATAAAAGCCGCCAGGACCAAGCTTAGCGAAAATTGGTGATACGCAATGAAAACTCTCTTTGCGAAGTATGGTTGGATGAAACACAGCCTTTGTAAAGAAATTCTTATTCATTTGTTAGAGCGAGTGATACGGCAGCTACGGCTGTACCTGTGCTTCCCAGTGTCCCGACTTAGCTGCAGGTTACAACAGGTTTAAATTTTGTGGAAAGCGGACGGGGCACATGGTAACTGCAACGTGCGACAAATTTTTTACGTTCCCAGTCCAGTTATAAGCGTTGCAAGTAATTAATGAGCCATCGTTTTTCTTTCATAACACGTTCCGACTGAGTTTCAGCGATGTCCTCGGTGAACTAAACAAGACAGTTCGTTTTAAATAAAGGACGAGTTGTGGGCAATATGTAGGTGAACTTCAAGGACAGTGGTCTAATTATGGGATTTGAGGTAAATTACGCATGCAAGCGATCCCGTGTATCATGAATGTGTCTTGCGAACAGAGAATTTATCCCGGTTCTCTGATGAACAGTGAACTCAACGGATATGAAGTCTAGTGGAAATTGAATGGAAGGTGGGGGGGAGCGATGGAGGAAACCATGGTAAATGTTAATGCGAAGTAACATGTGTGTTGACGAATCACTGGCTTTTTAAGAATTCCCAGCAAGAAGTGCTTCAAAGCATTACGTGCGGGCAAGGTTTCAAACGGAACAGTCATTTATATATACGGGCGACTCCTTAAAGTATGCGATATAGTTATAACAAACTGAAACTTTTATTGCAACTGCTCGAAAAGAACAACTTCGCTGGAAATAGGGTTGTTAATCTTCCAAGGGCGCACACATCTGCTGTCGTTCTTTCTTGTGAGTATTGCAAGTAATATGCATGTTGATTGTACTTAGTTGCGTGTAACCTCGACAATACTGTTACCTAAACTAGCCATACGTTTTTGCTGTAGACTTAAATGTCAAGTAGAATTCTTTGTAGCAAATGCGCATTTTTTATGCGCGCTGTACTGCTGCTACTGGGCGGGATCAGGGACCTCTGCGAGGCACTCATTGTCCCTGTGTCATCTTGAGATTTTATAGAGTAGCAAGAAATAAGTGCATTCAAATAATTTTACGTGCCCTACTCACTGTAATAGTAATTCGCTATATATATATATATATATATATATATATATATATATATATATATATATATATATATATATAGCGAATTGTGGTTTGCGCCCCCCCCCCCCACTCGAGAAATAGTTGGTACGTCACTGCTAGTAGGCTGATATTCGGCGAAGCCATTGTAGCGCAAATGAAGTACAAGACACCACAAAGAAGACTGGACGCCGTAGTAACTACGTTCGTTGTGTCTTGTCTTGCCCTGTGTTAGTCGCGCCACAGTGGCTTCACATAGTTTATTGGCGGTTTTTTGGTTGTCGGGTGTAGGAGCCCTTAGTTCAGGGTGGAACCAAATGCTTCGAATGTTTGAAGGTTTGGGATATTATAACATATCGGTGTACCATCACGACAATCCCATCAAGTTATCCAATCATGACAAATGTATCACAGGAATACGGAGGCTTAAAATGACCTACAGAGGGCGCTGGGCGAACAGGGGACACTTCATCGTTGCCAACGTACTAAAGCACTAAAGTACTAAATTAATCATACATTTTGTAAAAAAATATCTACATTGCATTAAGAGAGATTACAACAATGATTTTCATTACATACACGGAGACATTCAAAGGCACAAGGTAGGCATAGCGAATATAAAAGTACAGAATTAGTGAAATAGTGAAATATTGAAATAATTATGTAGAAACAGGATTTCACCGGTACAAAACGTAAGCGCAGTGCATGTATCATGTCATTGTCGGATATTTTCCATAGTTGATCCGGCTTTTAAGGCGCATGAAAAGTTCTTAGTTCTCTTTATCACAAACGGGATTATACATCTATACATTGTTCCCATATGCTCTATTGCGCACTTACCTATTAACTTAGTATGTATGTTAACTCGACTTAGGCGACTTGGGAGCGAAATGTTGTCAAACAAAAGATGGCATATGCATAGGGTCATGTATTGATCCCTGCTTAAGTGACATATCTAGCTAACCGTGACCAAGTTCTTGATGAACGCCTGAAAAATAACCTGAAAGTGTTCAGATTTCTTGACGATTTTTTTAATTCTTTTGAATGACGAATCAGATAATTTTGACTCGGTGGCTTCAAAAACCGTAACCTCATTCAATGAAGTGTTGCCTCCTTCGTCGTTGACGCATGAAGTCCATGTAGGCAATTTCATAAGGTTTTTAGACTTTGCATTGTATTTTTCACCACAAAAGGTCAGCTGGAATTATCAGCCGAGAGGCAATTAGCCAGTCCTGCCATTTCATACTGCTCATTCAAAACTCGTAAAATGCGCAGTAGTAATATCGTGTTTCAATAATTATCTGATGAAGTCGTGTGACCACAAAGTGGAAACCAGTTTCAGAGACCAGGCAAAGCGCCTGACAGACTCTGGTTACCCGATGCGTATGCTTCCCTCTGTCGGGGAGGGCTTGAGCAGGATCTGTAAAAACGCGTCGAAGGGAAGCTGTACCACTGCTAGAGCAAAGAAAGTTGCTGTGGGGCCATACATTCATTGCATTTCCCATAATCTCAGAAGAACAGCGGCAAAGCCGGGGGTGGACGCGGTTTCCTCTGTCCCTGAGCGTCTACAGAAGCCATGCAAACAGTTTAGTTCAGAGAATAACAAAAGCAACGCTTGTTCTACTCAACGTCGCAAACAATTTGTATAACCTGCAGTCATAGCGTTGTCTATGCCATTCTGCTTACGTACGGAAGAATGTATGTTGGCCAAACTGGCAAACGCATCAATGAGAGACAGAAAGAGCATCAATATAAAGTCACTAGGGTAATCTCGGGTCTTTTGGGCATTCATTGCCGAGATTTGTCCCTGCAAGCCCATGCATCAAAGTACTGCTATTTTGTATATATGGGGTCATAGCAGGATGACAAGGGAGATCGTGCAGGCGTATCAAGTTGCAAAATTAAAGAAAAGGTGCGTGAGCCAGCTATCAGTGTCACTATCCGAAAAGGAGATACGATTCCTCGGTTTATCGTTGTAATCTATCGCAGTGTATGTTTGGACTATGCCGTGGACACGTGTACAGTTCATCGATATGCACCACAGAATGTTCTTTTTTTTTCTGTGTCGTTTGTTTCCGCTCGTACGGTATATATTTATCGATGCGTGTGAAAATAAAATCTATAGTTGAAAGCAGCGCTGTCTCCGTATATGGGCTTCTTTCTACGTCCTCGTTCAGTCGCGCTTACGCACTCTGTCATGTATACCCATTAAAGTTGTGTATGGATGTATTGGTGTTAAGTTCATACTATCCTTAGCTTGGCTCCGAGTGTTTCAGTAACGAGTTGGAAAGATTTTGGTCAACTCGCACGCTTCTCGGAGTGCTGCTGCAGTATGGTCGTTTCCCACCCACACCTCGTGCACGTCAGAGCCAGAGCGGAAGGCGATCGCATACCTTCCACGCGTGCAGTAAGTCACGATATATTGCTTGAGCGCTTGGCATTTAAGCAGGTATTTAAACAGTATATAAAGACTTTTTGTTGAATCATGTCATTTTCTACAGATAAATATGCGCCCTGTATTGCAATCCTTGTATAAAAAAAAAGTGATCTTGATAAATGTATTAGTTTGCGTTGCTTTTCAAATTTGCTGGATGTAAAATTGACGTGAATTATTTTTATCATGCGAGGCGCACGAGGAAAGCATGTAACAAAATGTGCGTACAATGCGCGTAAACGTGCCTGAACGGAATGTGAAATGTGACCGTGTGCCAAACGTCAACAGGAGCAAGAGCCTCTGTCAGGTCACGTGTCCTTTAGCTGTTCCTCCTCGTTCTTGTATAAGAAAGGAATAAACTGAATTGAATTGAAAAACAAAATAAGCCTGCAAACAGCCGGGGGGCATGTTGTGCCCGCAGCGGGTTGTAACACCGCGTGAAATTCCTCCAACGGATCAATTGACGGTCTAAAAAAATCATGTGTGCACGACTGCGGTTCCTACGCGCGGTTTCGGGCGTCGCTCGACGCTGTTCACGTATCAATCGCTAAAAAACAAAAGCTGCACGCATATGTCGCTGCAACGGTTCAAGGAAGCACTGACCTTGGACGGACTGCAGCACGGTTATCTACACAGCGTCGACGCGTCCGACATCTGTCGTGGGCGACAGACGCCGCGGCCGTCTTACGTCACCGCCGTGCTGGGCGTCACCATTGCCCGGTCGGTCTCAATCGCGTTGGGCGCCACAGGACCCGGCGTCTTCCTCTTCTTCCTCTACTCCATTTTGTGAATACGAATCTTTGTGCTACAGCCAAAAGAAATGCGAATGTCAACTTGAAACGCCGTTAAAGTTCGTCGCACAATAAGAGAACGGTGGCTGTGTTTGTTATTGCTGATGTTGCTCAACAAGCAACAATAATAACTCATGGAGCTGCGACCGTTAAAGTGTACCCTGGTAGTTATTTGTCTAGTCTTTGCGCTCGTGGCTTCAAACGTTCTTGTGAAGTTATTTATTACCATACGCACTTCTAAATTTCCAACCTCGCTTAGATTCCTGGACACAGCAACGCTATCTATATAGACTCGGCAAGCACGCGTAATCGTTGCGAGTTCAAGAGTTTAAGACCCAGAACGTCGTTGAAAATGACGCTACTGCGAACGAAAACCGTTTGGCGCCAGAAGGACGATGTTTAGGCTAATCCACGTACTTCAATTACATCATTCTGGTGTAGGCTGAAGCGTCGTGCACAATTACGGCTTCTGCAGACAACAGCACCAGCTGTTTCTATGACTCCCCCACCCCATCCAGCACCATCCAACCCTTACAGAGCTATGGAAGATCTTCCTATCCAGCCCTTCCCTGGAAGATCCAGGAACCAGGCAGCGAGAGCAGCATATGGTTTCCTGTTAATTAGGAACCACTTCCATTCGGTGCATGCGCAAAAGAAACTCACTAACTAAAGCTTTTCGTTCACTCATTCTAGTAATTCTTGTAGAAAACTCTGTTGTGACACGGAACACGGAATTTGTTGTTTTGAAGCGAATTAGTCAACCTTTTCTCCTTTCTATTCACATCGTATACTTAATTCAAATGTTTCATCACTCGTTCGCCTTGCCTTCCATCCACCCCTCCCCCCCTCACCTTCGGGGCACTGTCTTGCCAAGAGGCAAGACAGTGTTCCTTTTGTGTTCTGTTTTATTTAAAGGTGGGTAGGACATTAGGCAAAATAAGAACAAGAGCTTGGTAGCGCGGCACATTGCCCCGTTTGAAACCGGACGCTCATGTCATCTATCCATCAATCCGGCAACTTGGGCCGCTGTTTATATCTGCAACTGCGTAGGTGCCACTGGACATGTGTTCATTCTTCGCCAATGCCCCATGAGGGTTACGTGCCACTGGGTATGCGCCCGAAAAGACAATCAGAACAACAGGCGAGGTTTACGCGAAGATGTTGGCTAGAAAGAAGCGAAGTGTGCAGAAAGAATTGTGAGCAAAATTTCAAAGGGGGCCTCAACATAACAGCCTCCTCTGGTCTTCACTTAAAATCCAAGAAAAGTCAATCGCTGCGGTATACTGCTAGAAAGTATGCAACAGAAACTTTCGACTGCGGCACTTTCTTCGCTATGAAAATGCTTCAGTGAAACTGTCATTCTTTATGTCGTGCTTCAGAAGACATATCTTGCCTAACCGCTCACTTTAATCCCGATATAATTATTTTACATGAAAGTTGGTTGAGGGGACCCTGAACCACTTCTTTATCGAAGTGGAGAAAGGTATTTGGAATGAAAATAGGCTGTTTTAGACATACTTCAGTGTGTTCAGCAGAAGCGGAGTTAGTGGCAATAAAACACGGCCTCCGCTGCGCTCCCGTTCGTTCTTCAATGCCTCGCACTGCGAAGGCTACGGCGCAGTGGGGCGTGCCCCAAAACGCTCCGCCTTCTAAATGTCGCCGTGGCGCGTAGTTCAAATTTCATTTTGGCTGTTCACGCAGGCGCCACGACTTCAGCCTATGCTGCCTACGACGCGCTAAACACAAGCGAAACGTCGTTGTCCCCAGCGAGCCGCAGTGCGCTTAGCCAGTGGACTCGTGGTTGCACAGCGTGGCGGTCGCGGTATCTACGCTACGTAGCCGACCGCAGCTACCAATAGCAGCCGCGTATGGGAATCCGCTTTATTACGAAATAAAACGCCTAGAAGAGAACGAGGAGCAGGCTTCTGGTTGAAGAGAGGGCGTTTCAGAGAAAGGTGGCCCCGCGCTCTGGGCTTTGCGAGCTCCGCGCACCGCGTACGACAGCAAAACAGCTGAGATGTTCACGCGAGCGTGTTCCACCGGCGCACTATGATTTATTTCACGAAGTCCGAGGGGTGGTTCCGGGCCCATTTAAATCTTGCTAAAAGTTTTCAATTAAAATTTTGTACATAATTTCGTATAGACCTCAGCAGAGAGACGAGAACTAGGAGTGGGATTCCTGATTAATAAGGATATAGCTGGTAACATACAGGAATTCTATAGCATTAACGAGAGGGTGGCAGGCCTTGTTGTGAAACTTAATAAGAGGTACAAATTGAACGTAGTACAGGTCTACGCCCCTACATCCAGTCATGATGACCAGGAAGTCGAAAGCTTTTATGAAGACGTGGAATCGGCGATGGGTAAAGTCAAAACAAAATACACTATACTGATGGGCGACTTCAATGCCAAGGTAGGCAAGAAGCAGGCTGGAGACAAGTCAGTGGGGGAATATGGCATAGGCTCTAGGAATAGCAGGGGAGAGTTATTAGTAGAGTTTGCAGAACAAAATAATATGCGGATAATGAATACATTTTTCCGCAAGCGGGTTAGCCGAAAGTGGACGTGGAGGAGCCTGAATGGTGAGACTAGAAATGAAATCGACTTCATACTCGGCGCGAACCCTGGCATCATACAAGATGTAGACGTGCTCGGCAAGGTGCGCTGCAGTGACCATAGGATAGTAAGAAATCGAATTAGCCTAGACTTGAGGAGGGAACGGAAGAAACTGGTACATAAGAAGCCGATAAATGAGTTAGCGGTAAGAGGGAAACTAGAGGAATTCCAGATCAAGCTACAGAACAGGTATTCGGCTTTAACTCAGGAAGAGGACCTCAGTGTTGAAGCAATGAACGACAATCTTATGGGCATCATTAAGGAGTGCGCAATAGAAGTCGGTGGTAACTCTGTTAGACAGGAGACCAGAAGCTATCGCAGGAGACGAATGATCTGATCAAGAAACGCCAATGTATGAAAGCCTCTAACCCTACAGCTAGAATTGAACTGGCAGAACTTTCGAAGTTAATCAACAAGCGTAAGACAGCTGACATAAGGAACTATAATATGCATAGAATTGAACAGGCTCTCAGGAACGGAGGAAGCCTAAAAGCAGTGAAGAAGAAACTAGGAATAGGCAAGAATCAGATGTATGCGTTAAGAGACAAAGCCGGAAATATCGTTACTAATATGGATCAGATAGTTCAAGTGACTGAGGAGTTCTATAGAGATTTATACAGTACCAGTAACACCCACGACGATAATGTGAGAGAGAATAGTCTAGAGGAACTTGAAATCCCACAAGTAACGCCGGAAGAAGTAAAGAACGCCTTGGGTACTATGCCATGGGGGAAGGCAGCTGGGGAGGATCAGGTAACAGCATATTTGTTGAAGGATGGTGGGAACATTGTCCTAGAAAGACTGGCCGCCCTATATACACAATGCCTCATGGCCTCGAACGTACCGGAATCTTGGAAGAACGCTAACATAATTCTAATCCATAAGAAAGGGGACGCCAAAGATTTGAAAAATTATAGACCGCTCAGCTTACTGTCCGTTGCCTACAAAATATTTACTAAGGTAATCGCAAATAGAATCAGGAACACCTTAGACTTCTGTCAACCAAAGGACCAGGCAGGATTCCGTAAAGGCTACTAAGAAATGTGCAGAATATAACCAACCCTTATATATAGCCTTCATTGATTACGAAAAAGCGTTTGATTCAGTCGCAACCTCAGCAGTCATGGAGGCATTACGGAACCAGGGTGTAGATGAGCCATATGTAAAAATACTCAAAGATATCTATAGCGGCTACACAGCCACCGTAGTCCTCCATAAAGAAAGCAACAAAATCCCTACAAAGAAAGGCGTCAGACAGGGAGATACGATCTCTCCAATGCTATTCACAGCATGTTTACAGGAGGTATTCAGAGACCTGGAGTGGGAAGAATTGGGGATAAAAGTAGATGAAGAATACCTTAGCAACTTGAGATTCGCTGATGATATTGCCTTGCTTAGTAACTCAGGAGACCAATTGCAATGCATGCTCACTGACCTGGAGAGGCAAAGCAGAAGGGTGGGTCTGAAAATTAATCTGCATAAAAGTAAAGTAATGTTTAACGGTCTCGGAAGAGAACAGCAGTTTACGATAGGTAGCGAAGCACTGGAAGTGGTAAGGGAATACATCTACTTAGGGCAGGTAGTGACCACGGATCCGGATCATGAGACTGAAATAACCAGAAGAATAAGAATGGGCTGGGGGAGTTTGGCAGGCATTCTCAAATCATGAACAGCAGGTTGCCACTATCCCTCAAGAGAAAAGTGTATAACAGCTGTGTCTTACCAGTACTCACGTATGGGGCAGAAACCTGGAGGCTTACGAAAAGGGTTCTGCTGGCATTGAGGACGACGCAACGAGCTATGGAAAGAAGAATGATGGGTGTAACTTTAAGGGATAAGAAGAGAGCTGATTGGGTGAGGGAGCAAACGCGGGTAAACGACATCTTAGTTGAAATCAAGAAAAAGAAATGGCGGGGGGGGGAGGGGGTGCATGGGCCGGTCATGTAATGAGGAGGGAAGATAACCGATGGTCATTAAGTGTTACGGAATGGATTCCAAGGGAAGGGAAGCGTAGCAGGGGGCGGCAGAAAGTTAGGTTGGCGGATGAGATTAACAAGTTTGCAGGGACAACATGGCCACAATTAGTACATGACCGGGGTAGTTGGAGAAGTATTCGAGAGGCCTTTGCCCTGCAGTGGGCGTAACCAGGCTGATGACGATGATGATGACGATGATGACGATGATGATGATGATGATGATGATGATGATGATGATGATGATGATGATGATGATGATGACGACGACGACGACGACGACGACGACGACGACGACGACCCTTCTAGAGCTGGTGGGTTGATGATATCTGAGGAAGCTGGCCAGAACAAATGCACAACATCCGCTTCAATAAACGTTCATTCATTCATTCATTCATTCATTCATTCATTCATTCAATCAGCCAATCGATCTAAAATTTACCATAAGGCCAAACTTTAACTTTCGACTCCTGAGTATAATATTCTAGCGATAAAGATGAACTTCCCTGGACGCTGTCATTTTAACAATGTAAATGCACATTTTCCTTCTGGCGTACAGGAAGCACGAGCCCTTGACAGCTAGTGCTCTGAATTCCAGCAGACCTGATATTTTACTCGCAGTAGATTTCAATTATCACCATGTTTCATGGGGATTAAAGGCATATGTATCCTTAAGGAGAGATTTGCACCCGGTTATGAAACTGGTCGTTGGACCACAGCTTGGCATGCGTAAATGTCGGATCTATTACGTTTGAGCACAGCCAAGCTTACCTTGTGCCAGATCTCGCATTCTGGGGCCCTAGTCGGTATCTTTTTGGCCAAGTGTTAAATATGCTCCTAACAGCGATCACCTTTCAGTATTTTTTTTAAGTATCACGCCCTGTGACATCTATGGGTTGCTCAAATGTGAACATTCGTTTCTTACAATATCTAAAAAATTATTACGAAAGACATTCCTTTTTCGTCTCTGTCTAACGCGCGTACTGAGCAAAAAAGTACGGTTATCTGTTCTGCTTTAGAAAATTGTCAAGAAAATGTCAATCTGACGTTCTACTTAGTAAAAGAAATTTCTACAGCCCTTGTTGGAATGAAGAATGGACTCGCGATTAGAGAAAAAAGAGAAGCCGCTTGGAAAAAAAAGCTCTTACATAACCAGTGTTCCAAAAATTGGATAAATTTTTCGTAACCGTTTTTAGGCACACAGTTTCACGAGCACAAGATGAATACGACTGCAAGCACTTTGATTTCCTCTCAAAGAATAAAAACAAGCTTGCATTGTTCAGTTTTCTCATGGAATCCTGGATCGTGGTTTTGCCACGTAAAACCCCCCAATTTAATATACGTAGAATCCTGGAGGACGAAGGGACTAATGGGAATTTTTTACCATAAATGTTCTTTCTCTCTCTCTCTTTCTCTCTCAGTTTCCTCCGCAGTAGGAAAGCACTTCCGCGACCAACTAACATTCACTTTCTGGTTTATTCAGTAAATAAATGAATGAGTCATTTGAAGAAATTGCGAAGCAATTATAAATTACATTTTATTCCGTATTGTCAACTTGCTCAAAATTACGAAGTTGATCAGATGTTTTCATAGAGAATACTTGGTTAGAATTGGCTGAAGTCATGGAATGACTACCAGATTCAGCTCCCAGCTCAGATGGTGTGACCTCGTCTATGATTTTTTTATGATTTAATGACGCTCCTGATGACCTTTTACCTGTGATAAACCACTCAGTGAAGTTTTCATGGTTTCCATGTGCGTGGAAAATCGCTAAGGTAATTCCAATCTTCAAAAAATCAGCGGAAAGGATACACAATATAAAACACTAAACGAATTGCGCTAACCTCAAATTTGCTGAAAATAAATTGAAAGAATTGTGTATGTACGTCTGTCCGATTAACTTTGTACCGGGCAAAGACTTGCTTGGGATTTGTCAGATCGGATTCGGACCACCAAGCTCCATTTGGCATGCTCACGTGGATCTACTCGTAGAAAGTATAGAATAAAACCAGCACGACGCAAGATACAGGTTGCTGGTCTCGTAACACTCAACATCTCCAGCCTACGACAACGCACAGCACGTAATTGCATTGTATAGATTACGAAATGGGAAGTTCCCATATTATCTTTTAACTTGCCTTCGTGAAGTTTAAATTAGAGGAATTTTCGAATTTTCGACTTGCTCGTGTTTGAATTCCTACGAAGAGAGCCCTGCTTAAGTGTTTCTGTTTTTATACAGCTCTTCCTGAATAGTAATGATCGAGTATATGCATTTTATCACGTCTAGTGAATAAAATTTAATTGAATTACTTTTAAATATTGCTCTATTGTGATCTCCTGCGCGCGAACGTTGCCGTCCCGTAGCTATATATATATATATATATATATATATATATATATATATATATATATATATATATATATATATATATATATATATATATATATATATATATATATATATATTTTTTTTTTTTTTTTTTTTTCATGTGCAATTTTCAGGCCTCAGCGCTTGTCCTGTGTCCTTTCTTTCTTTTGCTGATTACTTCTGCTCCCCTTTCGAGACAAACAGAAATACATGAATAAATATTTTTTGTCAAGATATACTGCCGCAGAAGCAAAAATAAACGAAGTGAACTTGAATTCCCCCACCACTTCCCCCAGAAAACGTTTCTTTTTTTTTTCTTGTTTAGATTATGCGAACACTTTGACAACACAACCTCTTTTGTAGGCAAATTGATTTGGTCGGTTAGAAACAGGTTGTACTGCTATAAAAGTCCTCTTTCAGTACCAGATCCCCAAGCTGCGCGACTGTCTCTAGTTCTTCTCGACGTGCTCCATTGCGGCGCCGTCGCCCCATTTCCCAGTGCCAAGCGACACGCTCTAGCGGTCGCGTTACAACGTGAGGGTGCCTTCAGCGAACGATTCCACTGGCGAGGCATTCATCATCGAAAAGAAACCCACACCACCAACCAAGGCGGAAGCAGACGACACGGACGTATTTGATTCGTTTATTTATTTTCCCCGTTCGCGGAATTGTCGTCATGGCAACCGCAGGGCGACCGCGGCGCCCTCTTCGTTTCCTGTCTTCCTTCGCGCTACGCCGAAAGCGTCGCTTGGTGGCGTTGCCCATACGACGACTCGTCTGCTGTTTTCCAAATGGCTCTGCCTTGACATCACAACAGCGCGACGTCTCTGCACGCTCATTGGGAAGAAATGTTGCTGTTTCAGAGTTCCTGACAGCGCGTGCCGACCTCGAATTCCGAGCGCGTTTCAGAGCGGCTGCCAGTGGAGAAGGTAGAGCCGAACATGTCCCTAAAGGTACGTACGCGATCGCCAAAGGTGACTCCGCGGGTTTCTGCTCAAACTCATGATATGATTCGAGTAGCAACATAACGCTAAATGAACCTTCTACAATCATTTAGTTTTGATGCTATGGTGCAGTGATGCTTCAACGATTATATTATACAGTTATTGCAATACACCAGGTAACAAGAGGCTACGCGCAGAAGCGTAAAAGTTGTTAATGTTAAGACCCAATATGTATTTCATTTTTGACGCTTTTCCGTTCTACAAGTGTTATCTGCGAAGCTCGTTCAAGATATGAGATGGTCATGAAGCACAAACTTTTGCATAAGCACCAAACCCGTCACAGAACGATGAAGCATTGGTGGTATCAACACTATAGTGGAATTGTACGCTTCTTAAGAGCATTTCGTTCTGACATTTGGCCTTTACACCACTCCGTATGTCCGTGCTTGAGAGTACAGTTCTATGTCGACGATTACATTTGCATATGCATGCCCTTAGTGTATGTTAAAACATATATGCTTGTGCGTTCGCAGGAATCAACAGCTATCTAGCTTCACTGGCCACCTGTAGTGCACAGAAACTGCCCTGTCCGACGCCGGTGCTCACTGAGGCGTGACAGAGTAATCACAAATAAATTGTGAATATAACGAAGTACAGAAAATTTAATAATTTTTAAAGCTATATCACATTATTTTGGAGGCATGGCACGGCCGGTGAATATGGATGCTTGTGAAAAATCCTGACGTCTGTTAAGTCCACTGCTGATATCCAAAAGCACGATATATGTCACAGCAAAGTCGTGAAGCATTTCGTGCGTTTTAGCTTGCGTCATTTCAATAAATTCACACTTACAGCGTACATTGCCACATATAATGGCAAGCGTTGCTTCGGTTAATACATTTTTTTTCTTAATTACCTTATTCTCTGTCATTCGAGTCACTGAAGACACCATATGACTATTTTCTCTGCCCTTGCTTTCTTATGATTCTCCTTACAAGGATACTTCGCCTTAAGTAACTTTGTAATGCAGCGAAGCGCAACCGTCAGTACCTTTACGTTTTCTTGTTGGAACGTTTGTTTCACGCCCAATATTATTTCTTCCCCTGTGTCCCTAACAGCAAGTTAATTCATGCGTTAAATGCTTCGAAATCCTGTTCTGTTGCCAAAATGCTGTTTTTCCATGCGCTGTTTTTCGCAGAAGCTCCTTTTGACACCTGAAGGTCGTTTGTTACGCAGCAATTCACAGTGTACTGTTTGGGTCCTTTGCCAGAAAAGCAGCCATCTTCTTTCTTTCGCCACGAACTGCTTTTTGCTAACTTCAGTTTAAAAACATGTCAATCATTTTGTGTCCGTAATTTCGCTGCCCTCTCGCTTCCGCTACCTTTCCCTCCTCCTCTCTTAAAATGGTTTCGCCCTTGTCGTGACGTCCCTTCCCGTGCGTCACGCGAAGCGGCGCTACTTCCGATGTCTGCTTGCTGGATTTTTAGCGCCTAGTGTCGTCTACGCTGACGTTCCCTCCAGCCGTGTATGTGTCGTCGCGAAAGGAGACAGAAGAAAAGACGTGAGCCGTCGCTCGTCCGAGCCGCCATCAGCGGTGATTGCGGCGGCAAACCCGGGCCGTATCAAAAATACGCGAGGCCGCCGTCGCCATGAGCCACCCGGCTCGCCAGGTCGACCCGTCGTGCGTGCGTGACGGGCTCACGTACTACTCCGCATCCGTCATCGCGTCGTCGAGCTGCCACCGCTAGGTCACTCTGTTCGTGAATCGTGTGAACGCTGCGAAGGGGACTCTCACAAACGGCATTTCCAATGAAGATGCCTTTCCAGGGTTTCGCGGGCACGAACTTCACGTACTTCTCTTTGCAGAAGGAAACGCCATCGGCGCAACTGCTGCATTTGGCAGCGCTCCAAGGCAACTTGCCGCTCCTGGTTAGCGTGCTTGACAGCGGCAAAGTGTACGTCGACTGCAAGGATCAGGTGAGAAATCGAGACCTCGGCGCTGTAAATTTCGCTGCTACAACTGCTACTGAGTGGAAGCTAGCTGGCGTTCGTCGTTAGCTGGTCGAACGCGACGCTCTCAAGGTGATTCCGAGATCGTTGTCTGGGTAACTCCAATGAATCGGCAGCCGTTTTCTTGAAGTGTTGACGGTTCCACTTAAGCTCAACGTTTAGTTACTGAGTATACTCAAAGCTTTTGAACTACGTCGTTGAAAACCGTTGAAAGTTAGATGACCTTGTTGCATTATACTTTGTGTTACTGAAAGCGCTGAACCGCTCCTTTGGTGTGTTTCGTTAAGCAAGATGTTTGCAAATCGATACCATGTTTTACCTCGTCGCAGCGTGCATATAAGTTGCAATCTTACTTTGAGAATGGTGCTTGTCACGTTGTCAGGCCATGTCCGGATAGTTGACACCGAGCAGAGCTCACGAGAGTAGGGTCCTGCGATGGTCGACAGAGCTACTTTCGTTGCTTGCAATCTTAATTGCAGTTGCTACGCGGAAGCGACGTTCTGTCGCCTAGCGGCACACCGCCACCATTTATTGCTTCTCATTTGGTAACCCCCCCCCTCCCCTTTTTGTTCATGACAGGAAGGAACTACTGCCTTGATTCTGGCGTGCGCAAATAACAACTATGACTGTGCCAAAGAGCTGCTCGAGCAAGGAGCCAACCCAGCAGCCAAGCGAGTTGTAAGTACTCTGACACTATGACAATCTCTCAACCAAAATGAAGGAAGCATGCACATTTCTGACTCTGACAGTCGGAAGAGTAGCACTGTCATGACACCTCCGTTGTCATCACTTGCCCTTCAAATCCACTGACAACGGTCCCTCCCAGGGGTCTCCAAGTACCTCCTTCCTGCACTAACTGAACCTGCCCAGTGTCTGCAAGTTTCCTGATATCAATCCATTTAACGGTGTGCTGTCTGCCTTTCTATGACCACTACTCTTAAACATCACTGTTTAGTGTAAGGTGCCTTTTAAACCAACTTCCTAGCTGTCTTGCCCACTTTACAAACAAATTTAGCAACATTTGGGTATATAAGCTGGGTATTTTAGTTGTGGAGTCTTTTTGCAGTTAGTGCACAAGAAATTTAATGCTTACTTTCCAACGGAGTAAAGCAGTCTAGAGGTGCGTGACAAGACAATTGCAATGACGCAGTCAACGATGAACACATACTGCTTTTCTTTCTCTCCACAAGCAATGGTGACATGGGACACACTCCAATATGCTCTCACTGAGCCATCATTATTTTTATCTGCTGTGATAGATAATATGTGGCAGGAAATGGCATCTGCCTAATCGCATTGCTTTTATATGTGAATGCGACTTATTGTCATATGCCTTCGCACCCAATTCATTAGCATTGCCTAGATAAGCTGAGGAGTGTCTCTTTACTGTTGCTAATGTCATTGCATTGTTCTTTTGTAAGCCACTTGGGACAGCTAACTTCTTGCATGTTTTTGTATGATTCCTTTTATGCACATGTTGAATCTGCTAATAAACGTTTTCTTGCTCTGCAGCAATTCAAATTGTGCACTTATGAATCATTGGCTGCCAAAGGGCAGCGAGTGTCGTTTTATAAAAAATAAGTAAAAAGTCGAGAAGCATCCCGAATGGATTCTTCAAAATGAAGTCTTTCGCTTGTTTTGAGCTGTTCTTCTGCAAGCCTTGCTGAGCGCTTTGGCTTCTTTTGAAGTATCTATCCACTGGTTTCCCTAAAATCATCTAGTCACCCTACTAAGCAGTGCACTGATGTTCTTGCAGACTGGAACCACTGCTTTGTTCTTTGCTGCACAAGGGGGCTACTTGGACATTGTCAAGTTGCTCCTTGAACACAACGCCCCGGTAGACGCTGCTAGCGTGGTGAGTTTCTCACAGAAAGCAGCTAACCCCATTTCACTCTGTTTGTGTCATTCATCTCAGCAACTGTTTGTGCAGGGGGGTGGGGGTATTCTGTAAGGGTCCACCTAGTGGACATGTCCATTTCGTCTGCTGTTGAAGTTTTGATTGGCTGGGCTGGTCTGCACGTCCGCAGCAGTGAGGTGCCACAGCCAATCAGCACTTCAGCAGCAGACAAAACGGACGTGTCCACTAGGTGAACTCTTACAGAATACCTCCCCTGGACAATAAAAGTAGTCTTTATCGATGTAGTCTAAAAGGGTCCAGAGACATTATCTCAGCCACCAAGCATTGTGCCACAATGAATTCTTACCGTCCCGAAGGGAATGCAAAATGAATGAGCTAAATAGACACAGGCAAATGAAAGCTGCCTAACTTAAAGGGTCCCTGAAACAGTTAGAACAAATTTTGTATACCCGTAGGGTGCAGCTACAGTAAAAAATTCATGCCACAATTTAAGTGAAGCGTGCCATATTAACAGCGGAGCTGTTCTGAGTCATGCCTTTGCCGTCTGGCGTCCGGTGTCTCACAGGAGTGCAAGTTCCGGAGCTCACTGTCAGAGGGCGCGCCAAGGGTAAGAGTGGGGCCTTGCTGGTATAGGAGCGGGCCAGTCAGAGGGCACTCTGGGGGGGGGGGATCAGACCAATCAGAGCGCATGTATGGGGTAGGAGAGGGATATAGGAGCAGGTGTTTCGCCGGCGCACACCCTTTCGCGCCATAGATTCCGCTCAGCATGGGCGGCAGTGGGAGCTCGCACAAGAGCGGCAGTGCCGATATGCAAATCCCGAGCTTCGAGAGCGAGAAGCGCAAGCACAGTGCCAGTGGAGGGAAGCTGCTACTGCCGAAGATCGAGAACGGGAAGCACAAGCCAAGCGCCGGTGGAGGCAAGCCAACCCCACTTTCAACAGAAGGCAACCCAAGCCAAGCGCCATCAGAGGCAAGCTAACCCCCAACTTCAAGAGTAGGGGGCCGAGCAGAGACGTCGCCGCCGAGGGTGCCGATTCGCTGAGGGTGCCGGAGGGTGCCGATAGACAGTTCAAGAGAGAATTCCTCGACCATGAGTGTGCCCACAGCTGCAAGGTGTGTGATAAACTGTGGTTTGATCACAACCTCGCACAACTGAAGAGTGTACGCAGTCCAGAACCGAAGCTCGAATCTAGCAGAACAACGACAACACAAAAGACTTTTATGAAAATCGCACTAAATACCAGTTTAAACTTGAAAAAACAACCACCATATTTGCTGTTTTGACAGCTTTCACTGCATGGAACTAGCTTTTCTTTAATAGAGCTATGAACGATTACAAGTTACCCTCTTCCCTAGCCATGCTTTTTCTTCTAAACTCGTTTGCCTTGTGATGTGGGGCTAACCTCCGGTTTCCCTGGCTTTGCATCATGATGTGACGTTCTTTCGTCTACTTCCATTTGTCTTGGAGTCAGCGCACAGAGCCTCTCCAACCTCCCCGCTAGCCACCTTGCCGTCAATCCCCAGTGAGAGCAATTCAAGGAGTGCGCATTGCAAGCGTTGTGTCACATTTCCAAGCATGTCCGGTATTTCTATAACGGCAGGCGAGCTAGGCGTTTTTACAGATGCGCGGAGACATAAACTAAAGCCCCTCCATACAACTACCGCTGTGATGAAGGGGCTTTAGTGTAAACCTGAGCAGCCCACATGGTGCAGCCACCTGGTGGCGCAGAGCTTATCAAGCCCAACACAGAGCTACTATTGCTGTAACCAGGTGTAAAACATCTTAAGCATTTAAAAAGTCATGTTCACAACTACGATCCTGCCGAAAATTTACATTAGCAGCAAAGTAGAATACACTTGACGGGTGGAGCAAGGTGCTGGGGAGGGGCACTGGCCTCCCAGCTATTATAGTTTTCTCACATCAGTTCAGCCATCCGTCTATTTTGATTTTTTCATGCAACCCAGTTATAGCAATCATCGGTTATAACAATAGAATTTTCGTGGCACTTGAATATTGTTATAAGTGGGTTTGACTGTATACTATACCCGCGGGGGTGAAAGTTTACTGTACTTCTGCTCCAACTTTATGTTTATTTGGGTGAAGTTGACACGTTGAAATGTTAAAAAAGTATTCGAAAAATACTTGCATTTATGAATAGTGACTATTTGATTCAATATTCAGAAGTTTCGAATATTCGCACACTCCTAAACATATGTATTTGACAAAAGGAAAAGTATATGATGTCTGTGAGTGCAGACGTCCTAGAGGTCGGCAAGTATGGCACATTACATGTCAACTAGATATATTCAACTCCATGCATAAAAACGCTGCCCAATCCCAGTTCTAGTCGAATTGTGTGGTTTAATGTTCCAATGCAACACACAGGTTTTGAGAGAGTGTGTAGTGATGGGCTCTGGATCAATTTTGACCACCTGGAGTTCTTTGATATGCACCATATTGGAATTTGTTTCTTTTAGTTTTGGTTCTTTGGTTCTTTTCATAGTTTCTTAAATTGAATCCGGGAGAAGGCTCCTCTTAGTCAGTTAAACTATCTCATGCCTTGGAGTAAACTTTTTCGAAGCTGTTTCACAGCTGCCAGGAATGAAAATATTGGAGAGATGTGGAAATCCATATTTCTTTATAATCTTTGGTGCAACTCTTGTGACAGACAGAGTTTTAGTGACTGGAACTCAGTGGCATAATTACCTTGCGCATTGGAGTTATTATGAAGCAGGCTAGCGTTTAGGTGCTAGATAACTAGTAGATGTCTCTAGCTGCCTTACCAATATTACCAGATGCTAGATGTAACCCACTAACATTATTCACAGTCTCCGCTCACACGATATACTCTTGTGGTGTTTGTGGACAGCCGAACCAAAATTCAACTGGCCGTTCATCTGGCTTTTTTTTTTTCATTTTAGGATGGTGGCACACCACTCCTTGTTGCCTGTCAATGCAATCACCTCGACGTCGTTGAAGAGCTAGTCAAAGCTGGAGCAAGTATTCACACACAAATGTCGGTAAGTTTCTCACTTTCGCTCCGTCTGCTAGTTTGTTAACAATTATGCCACACTCTTTAAATAAGAAAAGCCAGTTTCCTTAAATAAGACAGTTCTGCGGGGGCATCTTTTTTTTTTTTCTTTTATTTTCAGCAACGCAATACGAACAGTGGCAGACATGGGCAGATGTGTTGCGAGTCCAACCTTGAGATAATTAATTGTCAACTACTAAGAAGGAAATCTAAAACATTTTCTTATTAATATCAGTGTGTAAGAAATACATGCTTATAACAATTGTTGGATGCAGTGAAAGTTTTTTCGTGTTGTATGCCACTTTTCAGGTTTGACTCTAATCACTGATTCAGTAAATAATTATGTAATACTCGAAAATGAACTTAATAATTATGACTACAGTATAGGATATACTCTAGTTGCAGAATTGAAGCCAGTTGGTGCTGAAGGCATGCCTTTGGTAGAAATCCTGGAAGTACCTAGACCAGTTTTGAGATATTGCCAAGTGTACTTATTTATCTTTCCTGGTGACCGTCTTTCACCTACTAACAAATGTGCAAAGTTATCGCCCAGCATAAGGCGTGCCTTTCTGTATCGAAAGTTTTTTTAATGTTACTGCTGGCTTTGTCTGTTTTGTATGTTGTCACCGAACATTGTGTAATCGGATTGTATGTGCAACAGGAATAGTGTAGTAATTTTTGGCTGGTACGCAAGCACCAGCGATTATGCTGGAGCTTTTGGCGAGCCATGTATAAATAGCCAACGTTTCTGACCAGTAGGTCAGATTTCAACGATCAATGCCTGTGCTCATCGCTATCATTCTACCTCGGTGTAACTTGTTCTTGTGGGCACAGGTTCGCCTAATGAAGTCTTAGTTTTGGTGGCTCTCCATGTTGTGACAACATGCTATCCCAAAATTTGCAGAGGAACACATTGGTGTCTCAATTGTTATTTCCAAACTAAGCCTTCCTTACACTCTGAGGGACAAAGCTGCCTCAAATACCAGTGTACTTCATGATTGATTTTGGAGGCTGTGATCTCGAAACCGATGCTAATCACAGGATTCTTGCTATGTTGTGTTGGGCACAGACCGGCTTCAGTTATGTGATTGCAGCATTGCAGTTGTAATTGCCTCAACTAATCAACTGGTTATTAGCACATCCTCGATAATTAGTGCTCATCACATGATTCAGTGATGTCTGCCTCTTAACTATACATTTTATAAAAAACTTGCATCATCATCTCTACTGCATCTTCTTTAAAAAATCAGCTCTCTCTTATTGGAGCAGGAGCTGCATTCTAGGCAGATCACTAAGGGGATGCCACTTTCTGCAAAATTGGATTGATTAAGATAGTTGGCAGAATGTCCATCACTCCGGTGAAATGTTGCGCAACACCCAACATCACGCAGAAGTGAGAGCATCCCCAAAAGTGATTGCATGGACATATAGTTTGAGATTGGTGTGCCTGTGCCAGATTACACCTTTTGCTATTGTAATTTTTCTTTCTTTATCTTTTTTTTCCTTTTTTCCCCGTTTTTTATGTGTTTTTATTTGCTGATGCAAGCTTTGATATGTCATTGATGATGTTTATTGTTGGGGGTATGCAAATACTAATGTTTGAGACTGAATACAATGTGAATTGAATAGTGCCCAAGGGGTTTTATACTCCTTCAATATTTTTTTATAGTGAAGTTTTTCTCGCTATCAATATAAAACAAAAGTTGACATCCCAGCATCTTCTATATTAGCAAGTTTCTGTTATTGAACAGCACATCATCTAGTATGCCTTATCAGAACTTCCAATGGAGCATTATGAACAAATAAGCAGGATTCTTTGGAGAATGTGTGGCTGTGTATTATCAGAAGGAAGTTCAAAAGGCAAGGATAAGTCTTGTGAGCACATTACTAGCTGTGCATAATTTTGAGACTAAAACGGAAATGCTTGTTGACTACAGCAATAGCAAAGCAAAAAAGCCATTTTTTTCTCTAGCTGTAATGGTTACTGCAAATGGTGCCATCATTACATCGAATAATGTTACAATTAAGCTTATTCAAATTTAACTTTAAGAAAACACCGCTGCAGCAACGATATATAGTACCAAACGATACCCATTGCCAAATGTCATGCCTGGGTGAAGTTTAGCTGTGAATGATTGCGATTTAGCTGAAAAACTCTGGCTCCCTGAGCAGTGCAACACACACTGCATAAACTTCTGTTCTTTAGGTCTGCTTTGTGCCAGGGTGAAATTTCGTTCACTTTCGCCCATTACACGTTTAGTCGTTTACAGCTGGCGACGTGGAACAGTGGAAAAGTATTAGAAAAAAAAAATCGCATTTCATGCATAGTGGCTACATTGGATTCCAGGGCCAAACCGGATAGGGCAATATTCTATTCATTATTATTGGAAAGTTTCACGCATTCACGCGCCCCCGTTTATTATCCACCGTTCCCTACCTTGCCTGAAGTGACAAACGTTACTGGGGTGACTTTCTTTGCAGGATCGTGCCACGCCACTTTTTGTCGCTGCTCAGAATGGACATTTGAAGCTTGTTTCCCATCTCATCTCCCTTGGTGCAGATATCAACGTGAAACGGACGGTATGTCCAACATTCTTCAGTCTGATAGGACAACTATGTATCATATGAATGATGCAAAACTGGACGTAATTCAATTTGTGTGTCACTACTAACAGATATTTATACAATAGTGATGAAAGGAGGAAGTATGTCACTAGTAGTACAGCGGGTGGATCAACAAAATTTAATCATATTCCGAGAGACAGCACAGAAGAGAGACAGATCTTTGCAACACGATTGATGTCGCCAGGAACTAGATAGCATTATGCAGTAATCATCTACTAGGAATGTAATTGCAGTCGAGCCTGCTTATAACGATTCCAAGTTATAACGATTTATCAGTTATAACAACCGCACTTCACAGCATTTATGATTTTCCAGCCTTGCCTATTTAAACTGCATCCTGATATAACAGACATAGTCAAAAGCGCCGTACTATCACAACGAACACATCAAGCTTGGTAGCACGAAAAGGAGGGTGCACATGAAGTTTAAAAGCACAGCAGCGTGCCCCCCGCTCCGGTGCAGTCCTGATGAAGAGACGACCGCCAAGATGTGCGAGTGACGAGGAAGGTCACTTGCTTTCAATCGTGCTAGGGTAACCACGCTTTCAAGGCATGGTTACCCTGAAAGGTTACCCTCAAGGCATGGTTACCCTCAAGGTTTAAGGCATTCAGTGATTCACGCCGCCAGAGTGAGCATGAAAACTGCATGACCCGCCCCTACCTGCAAAAGCGTGCAGTACCTATTGAATGTCTGGTCATGACAACAGTGAAACCTTTATGAATTGAGCAGTCAGTTTAACCCATGGGGGCTTGATGACTGATACACTGTGAAAAGGATTTTCGTTAACATTGGCACGTCCTTTTCTTCAGGATGGTGCCACCGCATTGTGGATTGCATCCCAGATGGGTCACACTGCAGTGGTTGCCGAACTGCTCGCACATGGTGCCGAAGTCGACTCCACGCGCCATGTGAGTCACGCCGTCATTCTGATCCTGCACTGGTGCACAGATGGAATAGTAGTGTTAGACGTGACGGTTACATAACTTTTTTCTGGCACTCGCCAGCTCGTTTAATTTCTTGGTAGTGTCGTGGTAAAAAAGAAGAAAAAGAAAAAGACGCACTTTGACAGTGTCTGCTTGGCCCTAGTTGAACTTTTTGGCTAAGATGGACTACATTAGGCCCCAATGGCCCAAACACTGAGGAATAGAACATTTTTTTTTTATAATAGTAAATTAGGGTCTGCGTATTGACGTCCCAATTAATGCTGGGTTTTATGTGAAATACTAAAAATTGAGTTTTGAACCTAACTTTTTCTTCTGGTAATCAGCCTATTACTGTCTAATTTGCAAAAGTAGAATTTAAACACAACACTTTATCAATATAAACTGATTTGGTGTTCCTCTTTATTGGGCCCTTTAACCTCCTAATAGCCAGCACTTCCCAGCGACTGCAATGATTTACATCATATGGACATCTGCTGCGAGGATATCGATATCCTAGGGATGTGTCTAATACATCCTGTGGACCTCCCTCACACGATCGCTTGGCCGCACTTTCCGTGTCATGCTGTGTACATTTTACAAACATGTACAACGTACACAGGGGCCACAGACATGATAGCTTTAGACAGTGATTCGAATCGACGAGAAAACACAATTCTCTTAGAATAAACTCAGACAAAGCTTTTTGGAGGGCAATCTATTCATGTATTAGCTGCACTAAGTCCATGTGCAATATCCTTGGGACGTTCATTATTGGATATCCAAAGATGGACATTCGAAGGATGTCCTACTTCTCTCTGAAAGGGTGCGCTGACATGGAGACATGATTTGGATGTTCCAAAAAATGAAGTTTTTTTCACTGAGTTCTGACAAAGAAACAGTACCAAGACATCTCTTCTTTTTAGCTGTTTGGCATCTCACATCACATTTTTTCCACTTTGAACTGTCCCTAATTCAATATGTGCTTGCTAAAGTCATTAGTGCCGTCTGCTGCATTGTGCGACGTCTATGAAACAGTTCTATACATGCTCAGTTCTTTAAATACCAGCGAGGCAAGTTTATTTTAAGCCAGTGATGTAGGGGTATTCAAATAGCTAAATATTTAATCGAGTACCAAATATTTTCTCATTACTGAGCAAAGTGAAATAATAAAAAAAGGATAAAGGTTGTGTGATACCTGGTAAAAATAAAATGAAAGATGGCAAGTTTGCACCATTTAATACATGTAATGCCATTCAGAATTGAAAACCCAGCCAACTGAGGAGATGGTAAATGAAGAACTGGAGGAGGACCATACATGCCGCAACGAGGATCAGTATGTCTCCAGATGCATATGCAGTTATAGAATGCCGTTGTTCTTTGATGCACCGCACATTCTCCACACATAGTGAGATTGTCGAAGTAATAATAAATTGCTTTACCTAAATTGAAGAACCCCACCCAGATTAAAATAAGCTGCCTAAAGGCGAGTCATCCTTCTTTAATGACCGGCGATAGCCGAGCAGAATTCATCTGCATCGTACATTTGGCTCAGCAGCTGCCGTCTGTCTGCTGCAGCTGCGGCTCTCCTGCAGGAGATTCACTCATAACAGTCACCACTTTGTGTGCTTTTCTCCCTGTAAAGCCCTGTAGGTGTTGCTATCCTTCATATTCAAACAGAAATGACTATTATTCAACAATCTTAAATAGTAAATTCTCTTATCGAAACTGTGAGTAGAATAGCGAGGACTATTCAATTCGTATTCAACAATTTTTAATGTTTCCGCACGCCTGCGAGAAACTGGTCTTGGACAGGAATGAATAGAGTTCTTCTCGGTTCCATAACTATTTTTTCCATAATTGTAGGATTTCATGTATGATTCTGTTGATAAATGCTTAGTCACAAGGTGCTATCCGACAGCACTGTTCTAGGAACCCGCGAATTATTTTCACTGGTAAGGCAGAAACCTTAAAGTTGCGGTCACTTACACACCGCTGTCGGCACACACACTCCAGGATTACGCGTCGCCGAAGGACCACTGCACGTTCAAGCACCACAAGCCTCCATGCGTACAGGGTACTGCGCCCACTCTTGCTCCGGCCTGATCTGCATGCTGAATCTCCACTACGCATGTGAGACCAGCAGGTCCTAGTTAGGGTAAGGCGAGCCTGCGCACACAGCAAGGGAGACCCTAGGCGAAGCTCTCCAGAGGGGACATGACAATTATTAAGCTGGGTTTCGATACAACATATGCTTAACAATACAACTGAATCGGAATCCAATTGCTATACACAAGCATGGCCAAATGGCCACCATTGGCCACTCACAGCACACCATGACATAGAGAAACAAAGAACCCAGGCAAGAGAGGCCGCCTATCCTTCAGCCAATGCCTGCCATCGCACATGCGGCGGCAGAGAGAATGGAAAGGGAAACGAACAAAGAAACAGACGAGGGCTTGGTCAGCCGGCACTGTCTCAGGACATGGAGACGATGAAAAAGTGTGCACACCCACCAAGGCTGGGACCCCGACGAGCCAAAGTAGCAGTCGGCCAAGAGGAACACATACACACCTTCCAACATATAGATGTAGTCTCCCCAGGCCCTGCCTTATGCATGCGTGCCAGGAGGGGCCCGAATCTCGCCAAAAATCTGGGCCAACGGGCAGTCCTCTGACTCCCCCACCCCCCCATGGGCGGTATGACAGCCAAGTGACTGTGCTTTGTGACTTGCTGCCATCCCGTCCAGACAGGGAGGCTAGAGACACGGAGCTCTCGGAGGCACAACAGCGTTGCACAGCTATTTTGAGCACTCGAAATCCCACAATGTGAAAAACGCTATTGCCTCAGGCTAGTGGTCTGGCATAACGCAGCTCCAACATTCTGAACAGTTTAGCACGCAGGGCCAAAATGCAAAGCATCATATCTTTTGTTCACTACTGTAAGTTAGCATTACTATATAGTGTTACTTTAACTGTAGAGATGTCATCAAGAGCATATGGAGCAGAATTTGCAGCTCAGCCTCAGTTAAATGCTTGCTGCAAGTTATCTGCGATGCACACAAGCTCTGCGAGTGACCTTCTAAGAGTGAGTTTAGACAAGTTCATACCGGAGCAAAGCTTTCTTAATAAACCCTCTCGAAATTAGCTGACTGTGGCTACTGCTGCTGTCTTACAGAATAGCTCGTCAGCAGAAAATAAAATTGTTGCATGTACAATGATGTGATTGAACCTTGAATCTCCCAGCACAACAGCCTGATCCTGTAATCATTAGCCCCTTCATAGTTCTCTCATGCCAATGCCAAGTAGCCTTTTGAGGCTATCAGTGCCTGTGTCGCATCATGTGGCACGTGCATATAACAATACATGCACACAACAGTTTTTATTTGATCACACACGCAGGAATAAAATAGGCAAATAGTAGTTGACCATATTACTGCATATGCCTCGCTTCATTCTTCTCTCGACAAGCATCGCCATCATCCTTGCGACATCACCACGTCAACGTCTCAAAGTGTGCATCCACATGGACTGCTGCGTGCATTTTGACACGGCTTGTAAACAGTGTACTTCCATAAACGTGGCATTTCATTAAGGTGATGACCTGTGGGGTGCATAAACATGAGCATTGCATGAGCCTACGCGTTGCTTGGGATGAAAGTGAGTAGTACATTTGCATGCATCACATTTAGTTTTATAGCATTTAATTAACCATTTCAAAAAAGGTTTGCTTCACATAAGTTGCAACAGGTGTATTGGACCTGGATAACCTTTTTCTATTTTTCTTTTTTTTACTCTCTGTCTTTTTTCTTTTTTACTTCACACAGCAGTGTTCTGAGCCCTAGCCTCTTTCTCGCAGGATGGTGCGACACCACTTTTCAAGGCAGCGCACAAAGGTTACGCTGGCCTTGTCGAGCTTCTTGTCAAGCGTGGTGCTTCGCTAGGCCTTCTGAAGGTATGTTACACACAAAACCTCCAACTTCTGTGCCAGCAGTTTGCATCTTATGTTGCTTTTCTTTCTTTCTTATTTTGTGGCCCAGGAATTGTCATTATAAATTATAAAGGGTACCATCGTGGAATGGAGCTCTGTAACACGTTTATTTGAGTAGTAGTACCTTTACTTTCACCGTTTCACAGTGGCTCGGCAGTGTCGGCATACCTGCCAACATTTACGATTTTATCCTAAAGCGTCTGATTTTGGGAGCTCCTGTACATTTGCAGTATTGACACCAATAATTTTAGTATTTTTTAGTCGCATCCAGTTTAGGGCGAATGTGAATTTAAAAGAATACAAAGCATAGTTGCTGAAGCTTAGAATGACTAAACCTTTTAGTAAGTTGGTAGGGATCCATGTTACTGAAAGGCAAACGCACAAGCACGGATACAAGTACAAACAAAAAAGAATGAAGGATAAAGGATGGTCAGCGTTTCTGTTGTCCGTCTCGTTCCTTTTTGTCTCCATGCTTGCATGCCTGTCTTTCACTAACACAGCCCCTGACCAATTTTCCCGACCGATTTCTCGGCCTAATTTTTCGGACCCGTTGGTTTATTCAGGCCCGCCGACAGAAGCGCCACCCGCTCAATGAACCAACTTACAAGGGCAACTGAGTTTTTGGTTGCAATTACATAAATATTTCGTGAGCAAAATTTCATGAACATTTCTGTTTGTCTACGGTGCAGAACTTTTTTTGCTGCGACTAAACAGTAGAGTGCCTGTTTACAACGTCAATTCAGAACCAATTCTTCACTATCTCGTGATAAGCAGTCAGCGCTTCGACTAATAAAACAGTTTTCGGTATTTTTCCCCAAATTTCAGTGTTCTTTTGGCTTTGACTCTAGTATTCGTCAACTGTTAAGTTGGCAGGTCTGCTGTGGTGTTCTGCTGCAGAGCACTAAGTCACATGTCAAATTCCTGGCTGCCACTGATGCACTCTGATGGGGGTGAATGGTGAAAAAACACTTGCGTAGTTGGGTTTAGGGGCACCAAAATTAAACCGGAGCCCCAGCTATGATGTCTCTCATTGCCACACTGTTGCTTTGAGACATTTAAGCACAATGATTTGACATTCTCTGCACTGTCTTTCACTTTTGATGGGCTGTCCCTGCTCTGGTTGATGAATGGCAATCCACCTGTAGATCACTAATCTGGTTCTGCAGATATGTACTTGCACTGTACATTTCACAGACTCTGGAAAGTGTCAGTTATGTATAGCATCAAGTGTGTGCGTGTGCTTGCATGTGTGCGTGCACACGTGTGCATGTTTCTGTTGACAATATGTTAAGTAAAATGTGTGCAACAATTGAAAAATGCAGCGATGTTTGGAATAATAAAGGACATACTGTAAATGTCACCAAGTGTCTTACATGCCACGAAGTCTGTGCGGTTTACAAAGTTCTAGCAATGTGCAGCAAAATGTAGTTCGGACATTCTCGACTGAAAGGCACACCATGTCAACCTGTGTCAAGACATTGTTGTCCCAGTGGATGCTTAGCAGTGCTTACGAATAGTGCTGAGATTCTGCTGAAGCATCGTAAACAGCAGACACATTAAGATGGAATTTGCAGACCTTCTGGTCTTCGGGAGCGCCCCACCTGCCTTTCCGGAGTGCTGCGAACCCCCACCCCTATTTCTTTTTTTCACTGATATGCTTGTTCATGACTTCTCGACAATTGTTGCAAGGAATTAATCTTTCTCACCAAGACTACCGAAGTGCAGAAGTAGTGGTTTTAATTGTTAGATTCAAATTCTGATGTAAAATTGCAACCAAGGGGTGATAAAGTCAGATTCATTTTGGCTGCTCATGTAACCTAGGAGTTCTGCGAACGGTATTCTAGGGCACCCTAAAATACTGTTAGCACAATGCCTCGGTTTCGCGGAACTCACTTTGGGAACCCCTGCTTTATGAAATAGTTCCCACGTGGGTGCATTTGCGACCCACCAATTTCAGTGACAAGTGAAGAGTTTGCTTAACCATTTGCCTCACGAAATGTGCGTTGATCTTTCTTGTTGCATTCTCCTTGCTCTACGCATGCCTCCTGTACCTGTTTAAAGTGATGATTAAAGCTTTCACTTCACTGTCAGTGCCTGTTTGTGCCGTTTCGTATTTCTGCGCAACGTCTTGTTTGTGCTCTAAACATGGGGTACACCACATCTCTGATGTGCCCAGTTGAACTGTGTTTAAGTGGTAGCATTCTGGTAAAATTTCTTTCGTTTCTTTTTTCCTAGAATGGTGAAAGTGCCCTTCACGCTGCAGCGCTTTTTGACCACCTAAGTGTGATCAAACTGCTTTTAGCTGCAGGAGCTGACCCACAGTTGAGGAACCAGGCAAGTTCAATTAAGCCTTTTCCTTGAATGCCTGGCGATGAGCCAGTACATTTATGTACATGTGAAGTGGTCACACAGTGCAACTGGTTGAAATTGCTACAGTCGTCAAAGAGCACCCACATGACCTTTAATATGTCAATACAGAGCACGTCATAAACTGGATTTGTATTGAAAAGGTGGTACGGCACGACAACCACTAAAGAGAAAAACGATTTCACCTGTATTAGTAAATTACGCTTTTACAGCAACAAAAAAAATCCGCTCATGCCTTGAGAAGCAGCTTAGTAAGCAAGAAAATCGCAAGGGAAGATTAATGGCAATGCTTCCTTGAAATATCTGCACCAGCCCACAGTGATGCTACGAATTGTGATGACATCTGCTCAAGAAATAGTAAATTTCTTGGTAAGTAAGAAAGGACTGCATTGTATACTAAAAGAGCCCAAGATTGAACATCACAAGTTTTAGGGTTAGTATTTAATGAGGCACAGTGTCCCAAATGCAAAGGCACATTTTGACATTTGTGTTATCACTGATGTACCAGTGCCAGAGTTTTGGTGCGGGATTCGAAGATGGCGCTTTGACCTTTGTCTTCTAGTAATCAACCTATTACCGCAAGATTGATGAAAATTGAGTTTTGAAAGAATAATTCATCAGTCTAATACTGAGCTATTGTTTTTCTTTAGTACCCTTTTAACCAAATGTTACTGGTAATAATCTTGTACTTGAATGACAACAGAAAGTGCTTGACATTCAGCCTGCTATCACTTGGCAGAGCATTTTCTTCGTAGTTTGAATTCTTTCTCTTTTGGACTTTGAGCCATTGCCTTAAGTGCAGGCCTCAACTTCAACGTCTTTAAGCCCATACTTGTCACACGCCTACCTCCCTTCACCAGGGCAACGATGGCAATATTTCGCCATTCATTTATGGCCAATTTCACTCATTTTACCAGACGAGCTATCCTAATTATCAGGAGTGCGCTCCGTTTCTCACACCAGAATTTTTTTAACTGTAGTCTGGCAGAGTGTGAAGCCATGCTTCACACTGGATCACAGTGGAAGTCATTACTCTCAGTTCACATGATGCAACGCACTCTTGTAGGTCGAATTCGTACCTCGGCACCAGAGCGACAAAGGAGAAATATATGTGATGCAACCTCTTCTAAAAGATACACTAGAAAACGTGTCCGCACTCTGAATCGAGCAGTGGGAAATAAATTCACCCTTGCCGAGCAACAAAAGCGTGCTCCAGATTACATCAGCGGAATTCCCTTTGCATAACTTATGTTTTGCTGTTGTTTGCTTGCAGGACGGAATGACCCCACTCGACCTCGCTCACGAGGCTTCCAACACCCAGATCGTCGACTATCTGAGGCAGCACATCGCAGCGCGTCGCCTTCCGGACTCGACGCGCGCCTCCTGACGAGGTCTCGTGCCCAGGCTGGAATGAAAACCCTAAAGAACTGTGCCACAGGCCCATCTATTTTGCCATCTTGCTCGTCTTGCAGAGACCTTTGCATCTCGGGGGCAGCGCGCTGCCTCAATACAGTCGCGTTGTGATGCTTGTACCGGCGTCGCACTTGTAAACCTTCCCATGCGAAAGCATCAATGCACTTTGAAATCAAAGCTGTCATTGAAGGCTTGAGAAGTTGGTATGGTGGTCATGTAGTAGCGCGTGAAGGAGTTTTGAAGCGTGGTTTGCTTTTTGCGATGTTTAAGGTTGTTCTCTCTGGCAAGCTGAAACTGTAAAGGTGCACCTACACAGCAGACCGGACTGTGGGCCAATTGGTCACGTGATATAAATGTCACACGCAGCATCCATTCTGCAGGCCAAAAATAGCAGACGGCAGAGCGTATCTACAAAGATGTTCTCGTGTTGTACATGACAAACTGACATTCGTTTGAGCGCGGACAATACTGAGCAAACAGCATATTGCAGTTGCTCCAAGGTTGCTCCAAGACCACCGTGCTCCAAGCTCAGTGGTTGTATATTGTATAAGTTCAACATCATACATCGCTGTTTATTTGTTAACTGATATTGCATGCAATTCATAATGTCACAACAAAAATAACCATACAGCTACTGCTTCTGCTGTGGGAAACAATGTAGGATAGCACAGGATGGTTATAGAAAGATCAGCTGTGTATTCAAAACACTTCAGCACACATGGTTGTAGGGAGTTTTAAACTGTTTCGCTAGGCCAACCGAGGCAAGCATGTTGGCCTATTGCCTGGTATGAAATTCAAGCTCGCATGTACAACGGTGTTGATAACTTGGCAAGAAGGCCGCTAAATTTAGCGATATTTTAGTCACCCTAATGATTGCCTTTATGGAGTTTTAGCAAGTTTTTTAGTGATGCCAATAACCAGTAAATTGCCCTGCTAAATTCCTGTGAGACTGTGGCCGATGTTGCCACCTTTCTGCTGTTTTATCCCTAGGAGCAAGGTGCTTCCATTTGTCTTTTCCATATGCACTTGCATTTGTCCCTACTTCTAGATATATTGCAGAGCTTGTTAGTAAGCTATCTGAGTGCATTGAAACTTGTTTTCTAAGCAAAGCACAGGCTTCAGACTAGATACCGTTTTGGAAAATCGTGGTTGTTTGCATTTCTCAGTTTCTGACCATAGGGTTGCCGCCGCCGGAGGTGATTTAAAGCTACAGTATAAAAAGTAATTAGGAATACATCTAGGGACATTAAAACGTAAAAAAAGGACAATATTCAGAGGAAGTCGTCAACATAACCACCACTTAGTGACTTCTTCCCCCCCCTCCTCTCCAAAAATGTTACTAACACTGGTGTGCACATGATTTCAGCTATACAATTTTTTTACCGATGTGCAACTACACATGATTCAGTGCCTTGCAGCTAGAAACTGAGTGCAGTATATAAACTTCATGCAAGAAGAGCTTAACTACAATTGTGCACATACATGTCTGTTCAACCAGTCAAATTGAAGTGAAGCTCTGTTCCAAAAACACGCCTATAGTGTGAAAAGACTATCTTTATCAACAAGCTGCTTGCCGCAGGACACGCGGCTCGTCTTGTAACTTGCACTTGAAAACTGGAGTGATATTAAGCTGCTCACAGTTTACGGGCAAACGCCTGCGCTCCCCTCACTTTATTGAACAGTGCTGTATGTCGTGCACTTTCGATTTCTTTAACAGTTACTTTACTGCAAACATGTGACTCTTTTTCTCAGAACTCGCTGGAGCTTGCATCGGAAAGACACACGTAGGTCAAACAGCACACCGAAGCAAAGCAATCGAAAAGGTTGAAGTGAAGGAACAATTGACGGGCAAACTAAACTGCTATTGATACTATGCATTGCTGATCTGTTGTTCGGCGCTTGCTGGAAAAGTTGGTACTCGAACAGGTCATGTTGCTTTCCCATCATATCTTGTCCCAGTTATCGAGGATTTTCATGAGCACTACTTCTGTTAATGACATCTCTGAAGTGAACAGCGCAAAAGATTCTACAAGTGAGTGACTGCCGCTTGTCCCATGTTTCGCGCTATTCCCTTCAAAGATGCTGCCTTACCAACTAGCTTCAGACCTTAGTTCTATTCAGGTGCACACTTGTATTACCTTAGTCAGTCATGGACAACCGTCGTGCAGTCACTGGCAAGTGTTTACAGGTCATGGCTTTGATGACAATCGTGACTTTGCTCAGTGGAGACACGGCGCCTTTAATTTAATGGATCACTTGGCAGGTACATGTAGATAAAAAAAGCTACTAGAAGCTAAAACTTTGAGTTCAAGGCTGTATACTCCAGCTCTGTGAGAATTTAGTCTATCTTTCATAATTCTTCTGTCCTGTATACTTTTGTAGCCAACTGCACATCAAAAAAAAAAAATTGTCTACTCAATAGAGTTATGACACCTTCGTTGTGAAATCCATGCTTGTGCGGCTATTGTTTCAAGCTATGCATTGTGCACTACAAAATGGTCACTCAAAGTAGTACGAAAACACCATACCTTACATGTTGTCCATGGGCATTCGCGATGTTTGTTTTGCATTTCCGGTGGTCATCCGGCAAATTTGGAACCTGAATTTCTTTGCATACATTATTCAGGTTTTCTTGGCATACCGTAGGTTGTGTGGATGAAGGGAGCCAGGCATAAATGGCTCAATTAGTTTGTAAATTGTTGGCTCATACACACTAAAAAATTAATTTGAAGGTGGAGTGTCGGCTCATCTTGGATAATGCATACTTCTATTACTTACACTTCTCATTCATTCTCATCATGAATGAAGCAACCAGCCGTGGTTGCTTAGTGGCTATGATGTTGGTTTGCTAAGCACGAGGTTATGGGACCGAATCCCAGCCATGGCGGCCGCCTTTCGATGGAAGCAAAAGGCAAAAACACCTGTGTACTTATATTTAGGTGCACATGAAAGAACCCAAGGTGGTCCAAATTTCTGGAGTCTCCCAACTACGGCGTGCCTCATAATCAGATAGTGGTTTTGGCACGTAAAACCCCATAATTTAATTTTTCTTAAATCATGGATGAGGCAAGCAGGTACTGCACCCAATTGTGGTAGCAAGCGAAATGCACTGCAAGATGCCATCTCTACATGAAATTCAGATGCGATAGAACCAGCAGTTTAGTTGGAAGCCAGAAGAGCCATACGTCACCACAACAGAAGTGCGGTTTGTGAAAAATCCATTATTCATAAAATAGCACAAATTGTAGGTACCAGGTCTTTAACATGCCAAATGTGAGTAATTACCATGGTAAAACACTCTGAAAAAAAAAAAGTTAGAAGTAGGCACAAACAGTGAACAAAAATATAGTTGCTTACACATTACTAAATCCTGAATGTGCATTAGGTGTCCCTACAAACATGTGGAATATGCCTGGTACGAACATTGCGTCACTTGCCAAACGCCCATGTGCTATATCTTCGCAATATTTGCTAACGTGCACTTAAATAATGAAGTGTAGTCACAGATACGATTTGCACACCATGCTTCAGTCAGGAGATAGGCTTTTTGAATCACTAATAATGTCTCAACTGATTTTGGTCACCGATTGGGACTGCGCTCTCACGATGAATGCAAAAGCTGATAACTATTTTGATAAAAGTGGCATCAACCAATGAAAGTTTTATCTCATGCCTTCCCTAGTCAAGTATGCACGAAACACAGAGGTCTCTCAGGCTGAAGAGGTCTACTACTTCGATTACCACTGACGAGCAGCTGAAAAGCTGATGATCAGAGCTTTACTCCAAGATCGGGTGAACTGTGGGGAAGGCTGCCAGCAAAACCTCGAAGGCCAACCGCAACATGATTTTGGACCGTGTAGAAGGTCTAGTTTCAGATAGCATAGACATATGGCAGTCTCTATGCAAAATGTTACGTTTTAAATATGAGTAGGTGCATTACAAAAAGTTTGTGAAAAGACAAGTTTTTTATACCTCAGCTGGCAAAGAAAGAAAAAAAACTGCCATTATTGCTTGCTAAACATGATGCAGAACCTGGAGCATACAAAACTGGCATGATGCCTCAGCATGACTTTGACATGCTGAAAATCTCCGAAGATACCTCGTGGGTTCTACATTGTGGCCCCTAATCACCAGGTGTTCATGTAATCTGTCAAGGCTGTTAATTAAAGACGTTTGACAATTAGCAGCTGTGCAGCTTTGCCAAGACTGTTTTGATAGCATATGCCACTCGTTTATAACCACTTCAACCAAAGTGGATTCTCATTACAGTTTGCCTTTAAGCTAATGAAACTTCGGAACCCAAATATAATGCGAGAATTAGATTTGATGTGCCAAAATCTATTTACAGAGGCTGCGTCGTACTATACATAAAATGATATGGTATTTCGAGCAAGTATTGAAGAAGGCTGATTCAGTTTTCACTTTTACACAAACGCGATCTGTGCAATATGTCCATGTGAAATTCAAAGAAACTGGTTAGATCGAACATTGCACAATTCTGACTGGTTCTTCATGTCCAGACAAGGGTTGACGTAATGCAAGTTGACTGTACATGAATAGCAGTGCATGTTTCAGCCTGCTTTACGTCATGAAAGTTGAGCTCTGAAAGCTCTGGAGAATTGCTATTTTTTTCGTGCATATATTTTCGCACCAAAGCACTTACGCCCGCCTAATAATGATCTTCCACACGAGCCGAAGTTTTTGCGAAATGTCCTTGTGTGAAATTCACGACGGACCATTATGTAGGCGAGATTTAACCAGTGGTAATGCTTGCCTACAAACACCAAACGGTCACATGAGTCTGTATAAACAGAGTGCCAATGCCAGTGGCGTGCTACAAATGCCACTGGCATTGTTTTGTAGGTGGCTTTCACACTCTTATTTTCTTGAAACAATATAAATGTTTATGTAGTTTTGCGTAAGCGGCATTGTGTGGTATGCCACTGCGAAGTGTACCGGCATTGCGTAATGCAGTGCTAGTTGCTTGCATAATGTGTAATGCCCTTTTTGTGCTATGTGATGCTGTGCGACGCTTTCCCATGCAATATGGAGCACCACAGCAGCATGTAATTATTTGTACATATTTCACGCACGCCTACGAAAAACTTGCCTTGCCGCGCACTGCTCTCCGAGAGACCTTTGCAGGTGGCTTTCACGTGCGAATTATTTTTCTTCAACAGAGATAAACTCTCGCATAGATTTGCGCAATTCTTTCGTGCCTCACTCTTGGCGTCTTGAGTGATTTCATGCTTATTTTAGCGAATGTGGCAAAAAAAAAAAAAAAGGAGCCCCACCTATGTGTCGAAGACTACAGTCCTTATTCAGGCACATCAGATGAAACAGAAACTCCCCTATTCTAGTTTTTTACGTCTGCAAAGGACAAATTCTCTTTCAGTGTGCGAGTGTAAACGTGTGCGCGTGTGTATGTGAGGAGGAGCCTGCCCACTCGGAAGGCAAATTTCAGTGCCATAATCCCTGCGCATTGTACAGAAGGCAGCGTACATTATTTCCAGAGTGCCAGCCGTGGAGGAGTATCGTTTACAATATTTCCGATTGCCCTGTTAAATGTGTTGTCGTCGAGTTTTGTTGTATGTCGCGTGTTGTGTTAATTTAAAAGCTGCCTACCTTCTGTTATGCTATGCTGGTGTCAATTTTTTTTTCTCGAAGGAACTGAGGCACACTATGGAGTGCTGGGAGCAAACAGAATGTAGCTCCAAAGCCTGATATTGAGATTGCTGAAAGCCTTCTAATCGTCCCACCTAAGCTGGGATTCCTGGTCAATTCATCCATGCAGTAATTCCATTGCACCTTAGAGAGGCATAACTGTGTTTTGACTACCTATACATAGCTAAGGCAGCGGCACAAGTATTCAGAGCACACAAGCCATGAAGAAAATGGGAAGGGGTTCTTCTTGATGGTTAACCCCTCATCCAAAAGATGCTGCAATAGAACAGTGGTGTCATCTGTCATTACTGTGGTGAAAACAGTGTTTGCTGTAGCCATGACAGATGGCGCCACCACTCCAGTGCAGTGGAATTGGCACATTTTGAGTGGCATTGACACGACATGGCGAAGCATTTGTGAGTCTTGGGTAGATTACGAGCAGCAGAACCCTAGGACTTCCGAGGGGTTTAACTCTGTATGCACCTCGCCGTTCTTGATATGTGAATTGCTTGGGCTTGCGTGCATCTGTGAAGGTTTATTGTTATTAATGACAACAATGCCTTGAGCATCTTCTGTCGGGCAAGTTGTTTGCCGCACTGCCAGAACTTGACACTATTATTTATCATTATCTGATGTATAGTTGGCACTAGGTCTGTTCCACGTGCTTGTGTCGACACAGCAGACTTGCAGAAGCGGGGTTTAAATGGCACTTGCACCCGTGTGCCGAGTCTGCTGTGCTGCTGCTATGCACCTGTACATCTGCACCAAGTCAGCAACGACAGAAGGTGCAGCAAAACCGTAAACCAGCCCTGCACCTTTCGAAACGAAACAATTTGGTTCAGAGGATGCCATCGGTACACCGCTGAAACGAATAGCAACGTGCGGCATCTCGTAAACTGGTTTAATACGGGCGAATCGAACAGACGTACAATCTTCATCATATCACCCTGGAATTCGCAGCCCACATGCCATGTAAAATCTTAGCACATCTGTAGACACGCTTCCCCACTTGGCAATGTGTGCATTCATATACATACAAAGCACAGAAATCATCTCGCGAAATTATTTCCGAATGAAGGAAGTTTGCTGCATTTAAGGAAGAAAACAAAATGCTACTGGCAGCAAAATTCTAATCCAAGACCTTGAATTTCTTAACAAAAGCTGCAAAAAAAAAAAACCTTCCATTATTGGCAACAAACTACAATAGGCATTTTTTTTTATAAAGCTACAGTTTACCATCACTTGTTTTGAGGCACACATTTCCTTCGCTGTGCTCGTTTAAGTTGCACTGCTTTAGTTTACCCTTACACTAACTCATCTAGCCTAAACCAAGATGCTGTCACCTCACCCATAGAGCAGCACATGGCTCTGATGAGTACTTAATGAACAGCACAGGAAATTTTAAATCTTGCCTACTGATGCACTTAGTTTGGCAATGTAGACGTATACTTTATGGTTAACCATGCGTCTTCATGCAATGCTATCAAGACTTATTTTCACTGCACTCCACATTGTTTTGAATAGGTAGGACCACACAGTGGCTTTCCAGTGAACCAATCAACACAGCCTTGAAAGCACTAGGTCAATAGATGCTGGGTGCAGGAAATGATTGTGGAATTTTATCTCGGATTTTTTCAATGATGTCGGCATTGCAAGACGACTTGTGCCATGTGGCAGAATAAAAAAAAAGTTTTTGTTATATACTTTTTCACTGAAAAAAGAAAAACCTGCTGTTCACAACCAATTTTTCATGCAGTCACTTTGATAATGAAGTGGTCACAGTCATTTCTTTCTTTGGCTCATCATGTACAGCTTACTGATCCTGTCAAGCTTTATTAAATAATATGTACATCAATTTCAAGCAGTGTCTTCTAGCAACTTGTGTGTCCCGACAGTCTTCTGACTACAACTCCCACGGCTCGTCGCAGCTTGGACAGCTTCCGGATGTGTGTGATCTTTTACGAAAGATCTGCGTTGCACAGTGACTGTGGAGCTTGATGGAGCAGTTGGGGTTGGGACAGAGCTCGCCCTGCAACAACAGAAGCAGAGACGTGTTGTGACAGTGCCAAGAATGATGCGAAATTCACTTTTGCCTCGACATCAGGTACGCACAGAATCATCTGTTTTGAGGTCCTGAGATCAAAGCTCGCAACCCTGAAACAATTTGTATCCGTGAAACGGCCACAGACTGGTTGCACCATTTATTGGAAATTGGTTAAACTAAAATTTGATGCTGGGTTTTGTTTTTACATGACAGATGACGGGATGAAGCTTATTGGCCATCGGTGTTGCTCGTGTGTTGTTTTCCGACACGGCGGATAGGTACGAAAAGCCACCACTTTTTTTAACAATGCAGAAATGCAAGAACAGTTTATGAACTCTGATTCAGAGGACCTTCATGTTGACTATGAGGCCTCTTCAAGGGATAATGAGGGCAACGAACAGGCCAAGTTCCTTGAGAACGAATTACCCTAATAGGCACAAGGTAGCCCTCTTAAGGCGCCAGCAGCACCTTAGCGAACAGCGCCAGCAACTGCAGCAGTAGGAGCAATGGAATGCGATGCAACGACGTGGCAAAGGCATAAGGCGTACACGCGGCGTTGCCTGTGATTTCGAAAGCCTGAAAAACTGGAAAACTCATTCTTGTGCATTTTCTCTTGCGTAAAGTTGCCACTTGCACAAGGCAGTTAACGATCTTTATGCCTCTCCAACTAGTCCAATCTTAAGTTTTGGACGAGAACCGGCAGGGCTGGTGTAAATACGCCACTAAGTTGGCATTCGCGATCGATACAGAGCACACAAGAGTCTGTACCAGCCACAGCAAGAGCTGCGGAGTGCCAGGAAAGAAAATATACCCTTAAGGAAAAAGATTGAGCCACTGAGAGGACGGCATAAGTATGACTGCAAATCCATGTGTCCGCCTTGAGCTCTGGAGTCCACAGCTGCGCAGGCGAAGATGCACGGTTTACTCGAAACACAAAGCTCTTGCGAGTGAACAGCTCCTAAATTCATGCTACAACAACTTGATAAAAACAGAGAAACACCAGAAATGTGTGTGCCGTCCCCTACACACCATGCATGCATGACAAGGCTTCCCACCGTGCGAGCTGGTGAGACCACGATGGAAACCGATGAAACTGGATGAGCTCCCCCCAGCTTTAGCTATGTTTAAATAACTGTTCATGGACCCCAAAATGCAACGTGTTTGCTGGAACTTGGTTCCACAGGGCATTTTGGCAAGACAAAAAGGAACAAACAACGCAGCATAATCAATCGCCGTAGCTGGCAGCTGAGCCTGGCCCAGTCGTCTCGCATGCCATTACGTTTGCAGCGTCACCACATGAAGGTTCCACCAGTCCAAACTCGCCCCGCGTTTTCAGGACAGGACACAGAAAGAATGCATACAAGACAGTCGCCGCGTGCATTCTTTCTGTGTCCTGTCCTCAACGGACCGTTATAACCATGCTCCATCAAGCCACCAACTAGCCCATCTAAGTCTCTTCTTAGCCCATCTAAGTCTAACTAGGCTTCAGATATAATGAATATAAAATTTTCTTAGGCATGCATTATTTCAATCAGTATTCCTGCTGCTATTACGGTTGTAAAGAAGTAATAGATATAACGGAGTATGCATAGCTCCACCTTAAACTGCATTATAGCAAGGCTTTACTGTATAACAATTCTATTTAAGTTAAGACTGCTATGTGTTTGCCACTGCAATGTTGAGTCGTGACGGACTGCACAAAATGTCAAGCCTCTAAATAAAATTCGGACAGGAGAGGAGCACTCACCTTAATGCACATCTGCTTGCACACGTGGCAGTTGGGAAGCTCTTCACCAAGCTGCTCTCTAAGGTAGGGTTCCATTTCAAGGAGCGTCAATGGGGCCAAGGATATGTTGCCTTCCTCCTAACAAACAACAGAATGCCCCAGGTCATTAAATTCATGCAAGCATGTTGTGAAGTGCTGCGAAATTGAACAAAAGGAGCCAATAAACCTGTAGTAATTTAACTAGGCTATTACAACACCAACAAGCTTTCTTTACAAGTTTTAAGCGCTATAGGCACTTTCAAATGAGTAGTTCACAAAACAGAAACCAGACGGCACCATCAGTGGTACGGACACTTATAGAGTTTCCTGCCATTACCTTAAAGAAATAAAATTACGGCAGATCCTACATATTTGTCAGAATCAATGTTCATTGAAGCTTTGGCGAAGCACTCTAATTAAATGGTATGTAAAAAGATGCATGCATGCAATTTTATTTCATGTCCCAAGTACACACAGGGAACTCTTCGCATTCCTCTCCCATCGCATAAGTTTTGTGTCATTTGATGTCACAGTACATGCACATGTAACTGTTCCTCTTCAACACTACATTTCACAGCATAGCAATTATGTGCCTGCCTAGCAAGACGTGAAGACACCCACCAAACAAAGCAAGTGACCCGCACAACTACAACTACATAGCCTCCAATATCAACACTGTCTCCGAGATCGAATCAGTTTTGATTAGACTATCTCTGTGATTACCCCACTTTAAGCAACGGAACCTGACCGAGCAGACACCAAACCTCGAGAAAAGAGGCATAGAAAGCTTTGCTTTAATAAAAGAATTATGCACTTGAAGATGCATATTTGTTGCAAGGATATTGGGTGTCATTTGTTTTTTTGTCGTAATTTCGTAGAGAACAGCGTCACTGGCACATCTGTAGGGGTAGTACAGATGGCTATGCTATAACCCGATTCATTACATGCGTGATATACGGTGTGTGATCTATTCAACGAGACAGCAACAGCAGCTGCAGCCACAATTGGCAAAGTCTGAGAAGTTTCACAAAGAAAGCTTTGCTTTAAAACTGGTGATGCAGTGTCTCTGAGATCGAATCAGTTTTGATTCGAAAAATGTATGTATGGGGATGCGCTTTCTTAATAATGACATCTTCCTTCAAGAGCCAGAAAGCCTACAGCTTTTTATCTGTCACAATGGTTGAGCCTCTAAAAAAATCTGTGAAATGCTATTTTTTCAGTTTTATCATGTAAGAACCTTGTTCAAGGTAGTACACTTACGTGAAACGTGATCAGCACCGACACACCGAAAAATTTGGACAAATGATGACAATGTACGCAGTCAGAATGCATCAGTTTCAATAATACATTTTTCTTTAGCTTTGCTTATTTGTTGTGACACATGTGAGTAAACAGTAATTAAATTTGTGTTATAGGTGAATCAAGACTTTTTACGAAGGGCTTCTTGTAAGAAGGCTTTACTTAAGCAGCCATACAACGTTTTAGGCAAAGTGACCACGTTTGAGACAAGCCAAGCCATCCATATTCCTTTCCCTGGTGAAGCAGTACGTGTTAAAAAAAAAAAAAAAGAACACTTGCACAACCAGTCTTGCCAGATGTCCCTCTCACCTAATGTAAGAAATTCTGCTTCTGGCCCATCTACAGCATCGCACGGAACACAAATGCTTGGGCAGTGTGTGTGCTAATGCCCTACAGCTGCAATATGCGGCATTTACTAAGAAAGAAAATGGCAAGCGGGAAGAAAAGTGTGCAATGTCATAACTTGTAAAACCAAAAATGGGCCTTCAGGGTGCCAAACTTGGCCTCTGGGAAAATGCCACAGTTCTTTGCCACATGAAGACTGCCCACGCCCGAGGCCACACTTTATGCACAGAATCACCATCAGTACAAATAAACAGCCACTTCCAGCAATGCTGCATCACAAACACGTAGAGAATTGACTCTGATTGCAAGCGTACCATATTTATTCAAATATAAGGCGTGGTTCTTTTATCCAGAGCCCTTAGCTTCGAAGTCATACCCCCCCCCCCCCCCCCTTATACGCAACGCTGATGGATTCAGTTACTGTTTCTACATGGCAGCAGCAGCACCACGTTTCCAGCAATCCAAATGTTACATGAAAGTGCAAATTGCACCATGGTAGCGCAGAGCATGCTGCTATGAAGCCACACTATAAGGCGCAATTCGCACTGCCGTGAAAAAACAAAGCTAGCGTAGAGCCCACACCAATTATTCCGGTTACTATGGTGGCTTCCGATTATTTGATATTTTGGGCAATGCCCACTGAGTCTGAACAATCCGTTGGCTACTCTATATTGCCTTATATTAGAGTGCATACTTAAATTATTTTGCTCTGGTCACCCAACTGCGGCCCCGCTTTATACGTAATTAAATAAGTACGGTATGTAATGCAATGCAATCGAACACTGTTATCGCTATTTGCAGCAGAATTGAGTGAGTGTTGCTAGGTGCACTCTCAAAAGCCTTGTCCATGGCATAAGTAGCCCACCTATTCTAATTCACTTCCAGTCATCCTAACTGCAGAATACGGCACAGATTCTGCGAGTTTGGCACTTACCGCAATCAGACAGCCAAGTTCGACCATCTGATCAACAAGACTTTGCGCTGTCCTTATCTGAAGGCCCATATCATTATCATCGTAGACCATGTTCAGTGCCGCTGTTGAAGTTATGCGCCCACAATTGGACCCTGCAATCTTCAACACCTGCAAGTTGTACCGTAGAATCAGAACAACAGTTATAGCAGTACCGACAAAATTTCCCAAAGCCAACCCTGTACACCAAGCAAATCCTCTTGGTGGCTCGTGGTAAATGCAGCCTTAGATTACTTTAAAATAATGCTTTGGCTCGAGACACTAAACGTTTCTCCTTTCAAAACAATGTGTACGTACCGTGCTCTGAGCAAGGGATAGCACTTCAGTAGCATCATCATCATCATCATCATAATCGTCATCATCTTACTTATGTCAAATGCAGCATGAAGGCCTCTCCCAGCTATCTCCAATTAACCTTGTCTTGCACCAGCTGACCCCATTTCACGCCTGCAAATTTCTTAATCTCATTACACCTAGTTGTCTGTCGTCGTCGACTGCACTTCCCTTTTCTTGGCACCGATTCTGGAACTAACAGACCTAACAGAACTAACAGATGTATAGGGTTATCTGCCCTATACATCAGATAGCCTGCCCAGCTTCATTTTTTCCTCTGAATGTCAACTAGAATATTGGCGGCTCCTATGCTAGAGCACAAAATATTCTTATTTATTCTTTTGCATTTGCGCTGCGCCCCAGCTTTTCTCAGGGAGGACATGTTCCCATCATGTGTCCATTACCAAGTAACCATTCAACTAGAACTCATTGTCACATGTTAGTGATACAACTTGACAAGCAGGGCAGGCAGGCAAACAACCAATTTAAAAGGAAACTCTTCACTGGGTGAACATGTGGCCTCAAAGTCAAGGTACAACTTGGCAGTGCCGATGGCAACATTGTGGTCAGCATACAGAACAAAGATGCTACCACATCGTTCCCTATTCATAGAGGCATCATCGTACATCTGGATTACCTAGATGTAACCGCACAAGTTCAATAACGTACTACAATAATCGGTTCTCACCTGCAATGCACACCCCGGCAAGACAGACCCATCCATCTATAACATGTGGCCACAAAATTCTACATGCATAAACATTCTAATATCATTAGCGTATTGTTATGGAGTAATGAAGGAAGATGACGATCAAGGGCATGTCCTTGTGAGACAATGTTTGGCCGGCCACCTTGACTCTTTCTGTGGAGAGTCTGTAAATACAATGTATATGTATTTCCTACAACCCCATAATATACCACACACATCGACATGAGTACGATAAGGCACATCATGTTTAATCTGACAAAACATACGAGGCAATATTTCCAGTTCAATTTCCTTCAGTTGTATTAACTTTGGCCACCGGAGACTAACATCTGCTGAAACAAGATGGCTAGGTGGACAAGTTGGCTAGGGTTCATTTTAAAGAGATAACACAGCACAAATGAACAGGCACAAAAGGAAGGAAAAATGACGACACGGCATGATGCCTGATGTTTTCCTAAAGGGAGGATGCGGGGCTACAATCGCGATTTTCGCCAGAAAAGCGCATTTTGTAATTTTCTTCGTTTTGCATTCATAAAAATATAAAGCTCCTCACCAAGTTTGGTTGTACTGTGCACAATACCAACGAAAAAAAAAAAGCTTTTTTTTGCACTGCAGTGGCACACACTTCCCGCTGAAAGCGCTTACAAATGCCGTTTTCAAGATGAGGCCTTAGAGCAGGAGAGGAGGCCAACACGGAGTCAGTTCACTTGTTAGAAAGTTTGCTCTTTATACTTTCTAGTGATGAAAGACCTTCTGTTGAGGGTACTGAATAATGTTGGAAAAAAGAAGAATGCAAGACAGGCACATTTTTTGGCCACAGAGAGTTCGGATTGGCTGCGAAGCCGAAACTGAAGCTTCGGTTGGTGGAAACACAATTCGTCACATTTCATTTTTCCCGCCCGCAGAGTTTTTGTGCACAGCCATGTTGTGGTTATTGTCAGCGCTGGTCCTCTTCATATTGCTCCAAGTTTTTCTGCTGATTCATTGTGATCAGCAGGTGGTCAGTCTGTGGTGGACTATGCCAGCCACGAAGTCTTCAACGCATAAAAGATTTGTAATGTGAAAAAGCACTGCAATACAGAAGCATTTGCCACTGAGCAGTGTCAAGTTGAAGGAGAGGGCATTCGATTGAGCCCCGTCACCCGACGACTAAAATGGTATGTTTTGAAATTTTTGAAGCGATACTTCTCAGTTCGCACTTTTCGGCCGATTCGCACAAAACTATTGTTTCGAGACTCCAATGACTAAAATTGTTTGCAAGATTGTTTTTAGGCAGAAAATTTGTTAGGAACAAGACTATGGAACGTCTAAATTGCTTCTATGAAGAAGGAAGTACACAGTTCTGGATCACAGTGAAAAAAAAAAGGGGGGGGGGTTTCCAAGTGATGCAATTTCGACAGAAAGAGGCATAAAATTGCAAGCAACTGTTGCTATCCTGTAATATAGGGAAACCAGATGATAATCATTCAGAATATTTTCTTTATAGTCTTTTTAATAGTTTTCCTAAGGTGACACTCATTTTGTCAATGGGACATTCATAACCTTCTTTTATTTTTTTTTCATTTGTGCTAAAGTAAGCTAAAGTAATGAAATTTACTATGTGTTCTAATGAGATGACAGAATATCCTGCCAAATTCTGTTAAAATTGACTGGTTGGTTCAAAAGTCTGTTGAGAGATCGTTTCTTTCCTCCTCTTCTGTCTGTTCATTTGAACTGTGTTACACCTTTAAAATGAACTTGCTAGAATACTGAGTAAAAATTAAGAAATAAAAGAAGCCAAGAATCTCGATTTGTTTTTTTTTTATTATTATTATTACAACCACATAAGCCAGCAGACAATGAAGCTAGGGAAAGCAGAGGGGACATTACCTGTTCCGTTTTACTGAAATGTGGAAATGATACGGTAAAAGAAAATGAAAGTCAACGAAACAACAATGTGCTACCATTAAGCTGCAGTAGCGGCACCGTCCCCCTTTACTCTTCCTATTCACAGTTTGCTGGATATTTCGGTGCGTGTTCTGTATCTAACGCTGGGAATGTTAGCCAGTGCCACTCTGAGCTATCATGCACTCCGCGAAAATTTTGCAGCCTTTTGTGTTTGTCTTGTCCACAAGTAATAATCCACATCTATCTTGTGTGCCTTTCCACTCTCTTATGCTGCACGCCCGGCACTTTCAAGTCAAAGCGTAATATGGCATTCTTGACAGGAAAGTGCCGAGTGAAATTTTTTAAAAAAGGAAATGCAAGCAAGACAGATGATCGTCGTTTGGGGACAAGATACGCCCCAATGGATGTAAATGTTTTCGTTCAGTGTGGTAGATGTGTAACATCCTTTAAACCGCAGGCATCCCATCGTGTGCAAACTATAGAAGCAGGGGCCTGGCCAAGCCTCAGTTTCGTGAGCATTTCTATGACGCACCTTAAATGCATCGCAGCTGCAGCAGTCGGGAATCGAACCCACAACTTTCGCGCTGGGCATGAGGACATAAGAGGTTCACGCTTTCAAACTCACCAGTTTCTTGAAGAACTTCAACTCGTTGCCAGGGAACTTTGTGGCACACTTTGACAGCGCATCATCTCTCATGTTTACAAGAGCGTAGAAATGTGAGCCATCTTCTTCGCTCACACCACCTTTGATGCGCATGTGAAATGGAGATAATTTGTTGTTGACAACAGACACAAACTTGGCAAGCGCTTGCGGGTTGCTCACTTCAATGCATGAAACTGAAAAAAAAAGAATGAGAGAGAATGACTGTTACCGGGAAGATGAATTTTTCTCCACAAGAAAGTAAGTTCAGTGAAACATTGCACTGACTGCAACAATGTGCAACCTGTTTGCAGCGTTATTGTGTACAACATATGCATGTACGTACATATGTACATACATACACATACATAAAGACCACGAATGTTGGCCTCTGTCTACTTATAGTACTCTGCACAAATGCTTTAATGCTTCACAGTTCTAGCAGACTAGTCCATGTAATGGTACTAGTAACAATGTGCACATATTTTATGTCACACACACACGTGCTGTTTTCTCACGGAGACCGTAGGCAGGGACTGAATCACTTCATAAAGAAACAAAGGCAAATGAATAAGCCAGCCTTGGCTAGCTGATTTATAGCATTAATTTCAACAGCACACACCCAAAGCTTGGCATACGAGAATTCTTGTACTCTGCCTCCTCCCAAGCACCCTCCCTTCTCACCCCACCTGAAAGGGTTGGAGGCTGGAACTTTCCTAGAGCTCAACAGAAGAAACCTGTACATAAGCTGACTTTCGCTAAACCTCCCTCAGCATGTTGCTCCTGCAAGGGAAGTATTAGCTCGGGGCCAATCACATTTCCCTATTTGAATACACGAAGAATGCAGTGATGCTGTCTCTAGACAATGAGTGGTCCGATTCGAATTAAATTTGTTGCATTGGAGAGAGAAAGTTGCATTATAGCAACGATAGGAAGCAGACTCCTTAATTTGCGACGTCAACATTTTTTTGTTCATAAATTACCGAAAATCGGAGTTGGAAAAAATATACAAGCACGAAGTTTACAAATTCGCAACAGCGCACCAAAAACAGATATCGCAGTTCTGTAAACGAAATCCGTTAAAGCATCTAAAGGGGGTATATTCTACATAAGTTTAAGCTTACGTAATAGTGTGATAATGTTTACGAGGGCTTCGCAGAAGTCCTACTAAGAAATTATCAGTATATTTAAGGGCAGTGTATAACACATATGTTTTGACTACTTTAGATGTAACAGCAGGCGCAGTTTACATACTGCGATATGTTTTAAAGTTGATTTTCACATTTGTATACATGATATTGAGTTATGACTTGCCATAAAGGCGGAGGCACTCCTAGTGAGTTGCGTCAAAGTTTGGTCCAACAACAGCTTTACCAGCTGATCTGAATGCTTGCGGCAAACACCGCGTATGGCAAAGGCGGCACAACGGTTTAGAAGTCCGCGATAGATTGCACGCTTTCCTTACCGTCGCATTTACTGTGGCAGTGCCGGACTAACTCCTCAAATTCAGGCAGAGACAATAGCTTCCGTGACATCATAACCTGGAGGAAAGTACGATGCAGGTCTCCGTAAACAGTCATAGCGGACTGCGGGTGAAAAGCGTGCTTCGAACAATCACGTTGACAGCAAACGGCAAATGACGCGCTACACTCCGAAACATGCGCCAAAATGCTCGGGTTGGCTATCGGCCATGGCTAGCCATGGCTGGCTAGCCAGATTCGCTAGAGCTTGATCAGCGCGCTGGTGATACGATAATGATATGAAAACCAGTAGGTCGTGATGAAAACATTAAAATTTTATTTAACCGCTCTTTCTGTGCATGCGTGAGGAGGAGTGGTTGCGAGCACGGTTGGGAAAAAGAAATTTGTTCCTTGAGTTATGTCGCTCGTAGCTCCCAATTACGACCTACTACCGATGACGGGTGCATTGAAAACAAATCAACAGGGCGAAAAAAAAATGCGAGGGAACTACTGTGCTTTGGCGCCACGGTTTCAAGAGCAAATGTTGTCATTGCGGCTAACGCGTCAATTAGTGTGGCAGTGGTTTGGAAAGTATTCTTTAACAGAGGTCTCGAGAAATTTGCGGAGGTTGAAAGAGGAGTGGGGGTGGCTATGCACCGCTGTTACCGAGGGACGTAAGGACACAGCTGGCGGGGATATTGAATTTGGTCTGTTCTGCGTAAGGATAACGGAAGCTGAAGCTTGAGAAAGGGGGGGGGGGGAATCAGCCCTCCATGTGGTTTCCTTTCTGGGGCAGGAATGGTGCACGCGTTAGGCTTAGCAATGTGGCATACTTGCAGTGCGAGCACATTCTACCCTGTGAATCTACTTGCAGGTCACAAATGGTATGCGCGTTATCTGCGTGGCATATCGTATTATTGACAGGAAAGTAGGTTGTGCAAAGTTTTCAAGAAGGAAATAGGACGATTAAGTCTTTATGTGAATGTTACACTCCGATAGACAAACTCCTTGGTCGGATCTCTGGTGGTTTGCGCCCGGGAAAACGGAACGGGTGTGCAGAGATACACAGGCCGCCCTTACCACCGACAACAAAGGCAGTGCGCACAGAGACAAGCGGGCTAACGATATATTCGGGGAGACAACTGCACGCGAAGTCGAAAGTCCCACATGTTTACGCACACTCGCAGAAAAACCTTGGGACTCGGGAAAGCGATAAGTGCATAAGCGCTTCGTTGTCACTTACTGTACTCTCCTTTTCAGGTTGTTCATGCTTTTTTCAACGCTTTCAACTAACAAACATGCAGCGTCGACGGCTTTCCTGGACGTTGCGAAAATTGCAAGAATTAATTCGAGCATCGCCTCCGAGATTTCTATAGGTTACGTTTCGAATCTCGGAGGCGATAAATAAATACCACGTGACATGCTTCTGCTCGCTTGTCAGCTGCGTCGAACCACAGAGAGTACTTATGGTGTACTCGCTATCGCACCTAGCGGTTTCTGATAGCTGTTGTAGCGTTTGTGTTACTTGCCGTACTTTTTCTGGCCGCACACGCAGTGTTAAGTGTTGACGGAGGTGTTGCCCACCGCTGACGTTACTAGGCTTTCGCCTAAAGCTCTCTTGTGACCGTGACGGAGGGTCCGTAGCGTCACTCCTTGTTTTGTGAAGACGCGCATGGCGGTCCCCGACGATGTTCTCTTGGCAGTATGGGCACCGTTCGGCGCTGCTTGCCTGGTGAGTGATTGACGTTTCGACAGTCGGTAGACGACGTACTGGTATTCTAGTGTGTCATCTTTCGGAAGAACCATATACGTCGCTCTGCAGTGCGATTCCTATGTGTGCTGTGCTCGCGCGTTTGTAAGCCCTACCCGAAACCAGATAGGCTAGCTTTCTGTTGTGAGAGACGCCGCATTACAATGTTCATGTATACTCACTGAAAAAAAAAAAAAAATAGATCGCTCCAAAGTAATTTCATTACCCATCAGTGGGCAGCCTGTAATGTAAGCTGCGTGCGTTTAGTTAAACTCTGCTGTCAACGAGGAAGGTGACAAGTTAAATCGAGATATTAAAATGCGTGACATTTGTTCCACGCCAAACCAGGAACAAGTCTTTTCACCCCAAGATGGCCTGTTCAGCGTAACACCTTTATTTATTAGTCTGAAGCGAGGTTTATGCATTTGATTAGCCGCTTAATTTAAGTGACAATCAAATTCATGAACTTAATGTACATTCTTTACTTGATCACTTAGTGACCAATCGGTTTGTAAGTATTAAGCTCAAAACCCTGGCCGGTGTCACGTCCTGTCTGGTAAATGTACATATTAAGAGTTGTGAGCGGCTGGCAGTCCAATGGACTAGGACAATCCAGCGGTGCACATGTATATTAATTCTTCACACAGACCTCCTACAATTGCCGATTGTTTTTGCTGTACAACAACTTCAATCAACAAGCAATCTCTTTATTGTTAGATTTTTACATTGCAAGACGAATTCATTGTAAAAGTTGCCGATATTGTTGATTTGTCTTTTTTATCTGCGCCTACTCTAAAGAGAATGGAATGGAAAGATTACGAATGGAGAGAAACTGGAGGGGACTACGCAGGTGCTGCTATTGTGTCACTGGACTTTGCGGCAAAGGCCCATCCCAGGCCAGGACGAATTTTTCCTCAACTGAGAAGCTTTCTTTAAAAAAATACCCGTGTGGGTTTCTTCTGTCGCCTTGTAGTACATACCTTGTGGGGTTCAGCAGAACTAATTTGCCATATTGCGTGTCTCTGTGCTTTTAGCTTTTTTTTGTCTTTTTTAAACGTCTTTATTTCTGCATTTCATAGGCAAAGCCTTGCGGCAGAAAAGGGGTGCTCTATGGGGGAGGGGGACAGGGGCTCTCTTCTTCCTCGATGGGGGAGTAGTCCTGAGGTCGGCTCTGCAAAGGGGGGCCAGGCCTTTCCTTTTCCCTGAAAAAGTCCAGAAAAGCACGCCAGAGCTGGTGTGAGTCCTTGGGCCCGATGTGCGATGGCGGGTCGAGCCACTCCTGCAGGGTGCCAGGCCTTGAATTGACCTTGAAGGGACAACCAATTACCATAGAATACTTCGAGCACGTCGTAGAGACTTCTGACAAGATAAAGATGTGCAGGGGTGGTCCTGCAAAGCAAAAGTACCTAGGTGGCATCCTCAGTGTGCCTACATTATCTCCTTGGGTCTGTGGAGGCGCAGAAAGAGCACTGTCTGTGACACTGATCGGTGTCCGTACTACACAATACTTGTGGATACATCGCCACGCGATGCCGAGGACTACTTTCCTTGCCATGTAAAGTCGATGAATGTCTACAAAGCAACAATTGACTGTGCATTGGAGACATAAGAAGCTCAGCTTCTCTTGTGAAGTTCATAAGAAGGAAACACTAGCAGGAATTCTGCATTATTATGTTTTAATGAGAATGCGGCAATTTCGCTCGCAAGAGAACCGGGCAACACAAAGAGCATCGTGAGTAAAAAAGAAGCAAGTGAAGCATCTTTGTATTGATGGATGCTCAGATAAAGAAAGTGATGAATGTCACGTTTCCATTAAAAGCTTCTTTTTACTGTCATCTGTCATTGCTCAAGACTGCACCAACTGCCGTTATGTCCCCCTCCTTTTTTCCTAGTGTTTCTTTCCTCCTTAGTTTTCATAATTTGTTTATTTTCTGTTCCTGTGCCTTGTATAATTCTATGTAGCGCACCTTACAAATGCCCTGCATCTTGCCTGTATAAAATGAATGAAATAAAATGATACAAAGACTTGTTTCTTCTGCTAATATCACTCCATGAACCGCAAGAGCTATGCACACTACAGGTGTCAGGGCATGGGCGGAGCAGACGACAAAACAGATAGGCAGGCAGGTGCAGGAACGCAACTAAGCATGACCATGTGCCATTGCTATAGCAACGACAGAAAGACCTGAGCTTGCTTCTGCTCCTTCAGTTTCTTGGAGGACCCATTTCTCCCCTCCACAGTTTTTACTCATCCATAGCGCCATCTGTCAAACACTCTTCGAAGAAGAAACCGGCATTGCAGAATGTGTCCCTTCCAGATGAGCATAGTCGGCAGTCCTGTCTTATCTTACTCCGTGGTCCAATCACACCTTTCATCACTCGCTTGCACTAAAAAAAATATGCTGCCTCCTGCTTTAGTCTAGGTTCTTATCTTTTGGCCAAAGCAGCTTCACAGGCTGCATCACTCCACATTTATGTAGGGCTGCATTGTCTGGAGCTCTCTTTGTAGTGTTGCACAACATGCCAATCCTGAGCAAAGGTCTAACTCGTGCCACTGTGACGTGATTTTTCTGCTGCGACTGAGATCAGTGTGCGCACACTGCAGCAGGGATGATGTCATCACTGATGGAACCAATCGATCGGCACCATGCTGTGCACTCCTCTCCACCACAAACCCTCTCCACAGTGCCTTCTCCTTGGTGTCAACCTGCTGCAGCGTCAAAACCCATCCTGCTTTCTAATAAAGCTTTGCAATAAAACAAACAAGGCTTTTAGAATAACCTAGCTGTCTGCATTTAATGCTTGGCTTTATTCTCCTTCTAAACAAAATGTCACATTTGTAAACAATTCGAGTGCAAACAAGCTATCATTTTAGCCAGAAGACAGCCACGTCACGTTGGAGCCTCTTTACAGCACAGCACTCATTGCCATCACACTGTGCTGAGTTTATGCATGTGTCTGACCTGTCTTACGAGTTCAACATCCTGCGAGGACTGAGCTTCTCGACATGACCAAGCACGGCTTCACCACATCTGGCTCAACGTGGCATACAACTACTTTAAATGCAAACTTCAATTAATAGACTCACTGATGTTGTCCGCATCTGATGCTTCTGAGAACTTGCAGAACGTTTTATGCTACTGCAGTCGGCATTCATCAGACAGACAGTCTGTGAAGGCTACGTTGCATTTGTACCAAGACTCTAACATGAAACTGTAGGACATTCTTCGGCCCGTGGCGAAGCACTACTTGTGCTTAGATGAAAACAGCGCCACCACATGTGACGGGACAACAAAAGGAGCACGCGGTCAGGGCACTGTGTCTATGTGCTCTTTGTTTTCTTGTTCCTTTAGGTACCGCTGTTTTCATCTGATCATGAATCAACTATTCCGACAGTCATTCCTTGCTGTTTGTGCACTTGGTGCAGCCAAAGAGCTTCTGGCATTTATGAGAGCTACAGCTGTCAGTCAGACTTAATGCTAAGTTTGAGTGTGTGTGTGTATCTGTTGATGTATGTGCTGTTTGTGTCCTTTTCTGGTTACAGTGCGTGTCATAACTTTCACTCAACATCTGGAGTAGTACGCGTTGCTGGGCTAGTTAGTGAACAATTTCAGACGATAATGCCTTTGGCAACTTAGCACGAAATTGGAAGGAAAGGGGACAAGGGAACTGCTAACTTTCAACTGCTTGTTTGGCTTACAATGACGGCATCAAGAGCCTGTGCTCGCAACAGGCTCTTGAGGAACAGTCTCTCCAAAGGAAAGAGGGCAACAGACCTGTCACTGATACACGACATACCTCACCTTTCATTATCTGAAAAGCCTCTAGTAATTAACATGCCGCTGCATCCCCACTTCCACCCAGAATCCTTATCCTGTCTAGCCCGGAGCAGCATGCCAAGCCGTCAGCCAGGAAAACACCTCCAGCTTTCATTAAAGATAGTGCCTCTCTCTTGGCATACAGCTGTGCCTCTGCGTGTCCTGGGTGTACCTGTGGCGACTGAGCCTGCGCCGAGAGCGGGAGCCCCTTGTCCTGGCATGTGGCACAATCTCCCTGGCCACCAGCCTGGCGGCAGCCGCACTTGTGCCAGCGGACGTCTCCCTTGTGTCTGCCATGAAAGGGGACGACGGCACCTTCCAGCCCTGGGCAGCGAATGAGTCTTATCGAAAGGCATTGCAGTCGCAAGTCCAGCTTGCCTACTTCGGTTTGTGCAGAATTTTGAGCCTTCTCCACTGCTCGAGTCAAGGCTGGGGCTGACTGCTGCTACCTGCTTTTACATTGCTGATCCAAAGACTAGGCATATGTTTTCGTAGAATGTTACTGGTGCATCGGTGAACATGTTTCATGTTGTTGGGTTAAGACTTAACACCATGGAGCATGTTTTTTATGGCATAACGCTCACCTTGTCCAATATGGCAGGATCAATTAAGAATTCTAAACCTAATGCTTTTTTCAAGGAATCCTAAATTCATTGCCATTCTTTATAAATTTTCAGTCGGAACGGTCTTTGCCACAAGCAAATCTTGGCTGCCCATTTGGTGTCACCAATGTGGGCACAGCCTGAAGAATGGCAAAAGGCAATTGTAATATATATTTATTTGGTTTGGTGGACAAAACACTGGCATACGCTTGAAAAAAAAATGCTTTATGGGCTTCAATTGCTCCCAGCGTTTACCATGGCATTGGCCGCTAAGCTGCCCTTGGAAAAACTTGGCAGCTGCGATGCAAGCACGGAGTTAAGACAGAGTGAATGGCTATCATGTTTTAACATTTCAGCTAAGAGGAATGTAAGTTTGCTATCTATTTTGTAGCTGTCACATTTAGAGGTCTGCACACCAACAAAGCAGAGGGTTGGTTTCCTATATTTAAGTTTGCCTTTGTGTGTTGCAGCGATGGGCTTTTAATTATAATGATTGATGATAGCAGTGGCCTTGTTCAAATGAGAACAAGTGGCAAATAGCAGGTGCTAGTGCTTAATATCTACACAGAATGTAATTCTGTGAACCGTGTTATCTTTTGTGGGAGTGTGTATGTGCATAACCAAGACAGCTGCTTTGATGGGCAGGTGAGTGATCTTTGGATGATTGTAGGCAGGTATAGTGATGCCTTTGCTCTGATATAAGTTGTCTTGTTTAATCTAATGTGTGTTTGGTATACATTGTACCCTCTCAGAATCTCCTGCCTAGTAAATGTGCTATGTACAGGCTTGGGCCAAACTCAAAACCCATCTTGCTGGGCTCAGGCTCTTTTGTAAATGTGAGGCTCACTATACAGCCTGGATAGTAGTCCCCGCAATAACGCATTTGTGACTAGGCATCTGGTCCTTCCGCGAAGTAAATCGTGTTCAGGCAAGGCTCTGGCTTTGCTCATTGTGTAAATATATTTCATGTTTGGAAGACATATTTGGGTAAAATTCATGGCCATGTGCCTTGTGTTTGTATTGTTTTGCATACGCAGTAAATTGTGCTGTGTATTTCCATTTCTGCTGAGCTTGCTGACATAACATCTCGCATAACTCACTTCTCACATAAGTGCTTCGTCCCAGTAGGCTTAGTACGAGTATGCTTCCATATTTTATACGCTGTCCAAAGGGACAAATTTAGTGCCCCTTTGAGAGAGTTCTTTTTGCTGCTTCACCGAGTTACATCTTTTGTGGCTTGGTGCTACTACACAGCAAAATGCAGTGCAGTGTAGTTTCGATGTGCTTACAGTGAGCTTATGCATCTAATTAGATTTTGCCTTTTAGTGTGCCTGCCACTATATAAGCCCAATGGCTTCGGTGTTCTGTCGAGCATGCAGTTGTGGGTTTTGTACCTGGCCGCCGCAGCAGCACCGCACTGGAGGCAGAATGCAAAAACGCTCGTGTACTTCCAAGTCCCCATTATAGAACCCTAGGTGCATTTCTGGTGTAGTGGTGCCGCAGAAAGTAAACGAGAACCAAAACATTGGCCCTTTAGACACAATTGCCACTTGTCTGCAGTTGTGTTTAACATATCTACTTTTTTCGTCCTCGAAATTACTTTCTGTGGTGCCTGTACAAACTGGTCCAACTTTCAGAACTTCTCAACCTCCAGGGGGTCGAAATAACACTGGAAACCCTAATCCCTCCCGCAGCGTCCCATAGCCTGCGTGCTGCTTTGATATGTTAAACCCCACAATTTGAATTTTCATTGTGGTGGCTTGGGGCAGCGGAATTTTATGTCGATAGGAGACGCTACAGTTAGCAGGACCCCACGCTTTTCACCACCGTGTCCCAATTCCAAAGCACGGGCCCTATGGGCGAGTTTCACTGTGACTGGTGCTATTGATGAGCTCTACCTCACGTGGCTTGTATGCTCGTAGTGCTGTATGGACTGCTGGTGTTGCTGGCCTTCGTGGTTCTGCCCTTCGCCTACTTCTTCTCGGAGGAGAAGGATGACACCATCGACAGGGGAGCCTGCTCGGTGGGTGTGCACAGCTGCGCTTCAGTAGGGCTTGTTCTTGGCCTGGTTGGTGTTTGCTGGAAAACATGTATCGCTTAAAAGATGGCACAAAAACCACCCATGTCGTAATCATTTTTCCTCTCTGTGTTTAGCCTCTTTAGGGATAAATATATCCTTTAGTAAGGCAGTTGTGCTGTAAAGCTGGAACTTGTCAAGAGGTGCTGAAGCTAAATATAGGCTCAGCTTAGGTTTTAAAAACTGCCCTAAAAACTATGCAACATATGCCTAGATATGAACTTAAATGTAGAGAGAACCATGACTGAGGGGAGCAAACAATTCTTCCAAGGTTAACATAAATTGTGAACATTGCAGTCACCTGCATAGGCATTCTAAGGAGTAACCTCGGAGGTCGGGCTGTGTTAGGTGTTCCTACAAGCTTCGAGCCACGCAAGGAGGGTCCCACACTTGCATGAGGCGTACACAGGCAGCTGTGTGAGGAGGTACCATCCAAGAACTATTCTACGAAAGAATACTGCACTTTGTTTCGTGCCTAAATGCATCATGTTTAACCAATTGTCATGGTTGACTGTGATTTGCCTCTTATAAATGGTACACGTTTAGTGGAACCTTCATAAAAGCTGGAATTGTATTTTCACAGTTGTGGCATCCCTTTCTTCGTTAATAAGAAAAGGTCATCTGTGACAGTGGCATCTTGCCAATCTCTGAACATTAGTTTTATCTGTGCAGAGAAGACTAATTTGGACAAATCCAAAAGCAAGGACCAAGATAGAAACAAGTAAACAGTACAAAGCCCACTCGCAAGCACTTTATCTAGAAGTATTCGTATCTGCTTTCATACATCACAAACAAGCGGGCAGTGTTTAAGTAAACTGTCAAATTCATTAGTTTACTGCCCTACTAACACAATGACAGTTCACTTGAGCACTCCTTATCAAAGGGACAGACGCAAGGGATGGGCTAACCTGAGGGACAGACAACATGACACGGTTGTACTTGTGCTCATACCGCTTCACCATCATGTTTTTATTGGTTTTGTGTTTCAGTAGCCATAGCAATGTTTCATCGATGAGCCTAGCAGAATATTCTTATATGAAGAATGAATTTAGCAGGCGATTCTTCTACTGCTGTGTTTGCATGAATGCAACATGGCACATTACATTGGATTTTGTTAGCAGATTTCACCCATGTAAACGGTGGTAATGCACCAGAAAGGCATATTACACTACTGTGCCAGGAGTGAGTTTTTGCTAACGAGCACACTCTGCAGGAACAAGCCAAATACAATCTAACACCTTTATAACAAAGTGCTTGGGATAAACGTCACTTCATTGCAAAGATCGTGCAACAATACTGCTCACACCAGAGCAGGCTAAGCATGCCCAACAAGCGAAAGCCTTTAATTAACATGCACTCAAGAGAGGCTTATACGTCTGTCAAACGGGAAAACTAGAGTGGACTTTGAGCAAGGGCACGTCAGCGCACTAAGCATCATTTTTGTGGCGCGCTGCTGCACGAGAATGAAAAGTGTTCTTTCAAATTGGTGATGATGGCAGTCAAGAGTGAAAAGGCAGAGCATATATTTGTTAGTTTAAAAATCCCTGCACAGAAACAGTTTGTTATTGTTAGAAACAGCATTTACAATCAACTTAAGTGCAAGTAATTCATTACTACCACAATAACTAGATTAGAACTAGAACAAGACAAGAATACTTGACCAATACCCAGTCCAAATGACGCATTCTGCCAAACAACTGCGCGGCCATTACCCAGCATGACCGTAAACAGCCTGAGAGTGAGAGTACTTTTTCTTTTGCTGCTGCTTTCTTTTTTTTTCTTTCTTTTTTAAGTTTGGCACACTTTATTGCCTTGTAACATTAGCAGTTTGCTAATGTTTGCTCCCGTGAAATATGTTCGCGGAACACACTCGCCGGCAAGCGTGCTCTGCAGTAAAGTGTCACTAAGCCTTCCCATGTGGCAGCATGCGAATGACCCTAGCAGTGACGGGCACTTGCTCAATGTACACTTAAGATGAAGCTTTAGCTCGGCGTCTTTTATCTAAATACATGGTAAAGGAAAAAAAAAAATAATTTTTCTTTTTTTTTTGACCCCACTTAAATGTGATCATGCCGGCGGCCACATTTCCATGAGGGTGAAATGCGAAAACATCTCTGCACTTAGAATTAAGTGCACGTTAAAGACCCCCAGGTGGTCCAAATTTCTAGAGTCCCCACTACGGTGTACCTCCTAATCAAAAAGTGGTCTTGGCACGTAAAAACCCCACAATTTAATTTTTAAAAAATTTTTCTCGGCAACCACTGTACCCAATTTGATGAGGTTCATTCCATTTAAATGAAAAGTTAAAGTCTAGTGACTATTGGTAGCGAAATTTGCATTTATGCCGTCAATATTTTAATAAAAATTTTCAGAAAACGACACTATGAAGGTTACAACTGTAACTCAGCACTGAAAAACAATATCACAATTCTGTAAATTGTATCCAATAGTTTCTGATAGATAAGCGGACAAAATTGATGTATTATGTATATGGCTCTCAACTAGACCACCAATATGTGAGTAGGACTTTTGCAAAATCCTTCCAAGCAGTGTAACAAATTTACGTAAGATATATATTGATGAATCAAATTTGTCTGCTTTGAATGCTCTAATGGATGCAGTTTACAGAACTGCGATGTCTGTTCTTTGTGCAGAGCTATGAATTTGTAAACTTAGTACTTTCATTTTCTTGAACTTATCAATTTTTGAAAGTGCCTATTATAAAATTCGGGTCCTAAATGAAAATTTTGCTTCCAACATTCACTTTATCGGCTTGAAGTGCTCCCAGCATTCACCATGGCATTGGCCATGGTGAATAAGTTGGCTCTTTGAGGGTCAAATTTATACGCAAGAACCGTGCCCCTGTAGTCAGTTTGGCTTGTGGAAAAGCTCTCCGTGTGTATCTGTGTGCAGCGGGCTGTGTCGGCACTGAAGTACACCGTCCTGTTCCTGTTGGTGGCGGGTGTGCTGCTCACTATTGGGTGAGTCCCACAGTGGCTGTTCTTCTTAGGTCTTGGCATGTTTGTAAGCCATGCCACGGAACAACCATAGGTAGTTGCTGCGAGCATCTGTGTGTGGAGGTTGTCCAAATATTAATAGGTGGTCCGAGGCAGTCATAAAGCACTTGCAGCGGCAGTAGAGTGCTCTAGGCAAGCGTATTCTTTTTAACCTAGCGTTACAATTGCCACAAGGCTGGGTTCAGTGTCCAATATTGTAAGCAGTAGTAGAAGTGGTCCCACAGGTATAGGACTGAGGTAATGGGACTTAAAGGCCATTTCAGATTTTAATACAAGTAAACATACAAATTCACGTTGTAAACAGCACTACTACAACGAAATTAAATCTGCGCTAGCCATGCTACATACATATGTCTAAAACCTGCTTGTAAAAAAAAATAAAATATGGAAAGTGCCACTGAGCGTGAACCCTGGTGGCCATTTACAATTTTTCCATTATGTGCTTTGTTTGACCATTTTGACCACTATTATTGTGTGATGAAGTGAACTTATTTTGATCATTGTGACAAATGTCAACTGGGCAATTAATTTGCAATCCACTTTGCAGATTTTTAGGTGATGAGTGGATTAGGATGTGGATTGCAAGGGAATTTAGCTTGTTCAAAACTACACTTGGAATAAACAACAACAACAACAAAAGAAAAAAAAACACTTGGGGTGTTGGTTGTTGTAACTCATAGTGGTTGCATATTCAGTGCCATAACCTCGATTTGCAATGCTCCGGCCTCTTCATCTGCTGGGTACAGTGCAACGGAAGCACGAACTTGCATTGTTGGAATTGTTAATTACGGAAGTGCATTGTTGGAATTACCATGGCAGCTCGCACATGTGGTACACTGAAAGAAGCCTCTGCCAGCGTTGAGGCTGGATACATTAACACATTAATTTATCTTGTGGGATTCCTGAAATGCATAATACAATCAATATTTATCTGAAGCATTGAACATACCTACCAGGGGGAATCATGTTAACTGGGAATATAACAACAAGCAAAAAGAGTCCAGTGGGAATGACTTTTTTTTTATTGGGAGCATGTTAACCAGCAACATGTCAGCGATGCTCCACTGCAGATATTTCCCTCTAAAACATGAGTCCAAGAAAAAGAGCACTGTTGGACTGTTCCAGCTTATGGCTGCGTAAGGTTCGGGGTGAGACTGCCATACATGGCTACAATTTGTTTCTTTTTCAATTCTTTGCACATTGTTCACAATCCATTTTCTGTGTCTTACGAATCGGCCAGTAGCTTCAAAGCATTGGACCCAGGTTTCAATTACTTTTTTCTCCTGTAAAAAAATTGATTTCGCTGCGAGACTTGCATATCTGCTGTCATTCATTACGTGAGCCACCGAGGTGCCATCACTGGAGTACTGATCGCGTATCGGCAACTGCTCTGACATGCAGGGCAGTAATTCCATTGAGGCAGGCTCCTCCGAGCAACAGCACGGAGTGGGACAAGATCCGTTTTCTGGTGGATGAACTGGCGGCCAGCCGTGAGTGTTTGTTTGCCTACTTTCCCTCCGTGCTCAAGAATTAAGAGTGTAATTAGGCTTTACGGACACAACAAAGAACAGACAGAGCAGCAGTGTTGTACCACCTAGGTATATCTTGTATGGAAGAGTTGAAAATACATCTGTATAAAGATGTGTGCTGTCCTCAAGTATTCTCCTAGGCAATTTTTAGTTCAAACACGGTTTTGTTTAAATTGCCTTTGACAGATAACACTGCTCTGCCTTTTCTGGCAGATTTATTAAAGAGGCACGAGCTCCCTTCATGAGAAACTGTAGTGTCTAGGTAGCAGGTAAGAACAATTACTAATCAACTTGCTAATTACTATTCAAATTAGGGTGCACTTTGCAATCCTAAAATTTAAGCAGAGCAGTAGTGAAATTATGTTTACTTTGCAGAAATTTTAAGAAAAGCGCAACTTTTGTGATACAGTCGATCCCGGATATATCGAACTCGAAGGGGATCATGAAATAGTTCGATATATTGATAATTCGAAATATAAAATATGCATGTCAAAAGCTTCTCTAACAACTCCACACATCTCAAGGCAGTTTACCAATGTCGTCGCTAATGGGAACTTACCGATCTGTGCCTCCAAGGCGCGTAAAAAAACAAAAACACAGCGCGATGACAAGAGCACTTTATTTCGGAAGAAAAAAAATCTGTGACCTTTGCTTGCTTTTTCTTCTGCACCATCAAGTTCATTAAGCGGTCCTCAAGCTTGTTGACAGTGTCCACATGAGAAAGGCCAGCTCCTTCCATTGTGCCACAACAGTGGCGAATGACGCTGAAAGCTGATGCAAGTTCAGCTGCAATGCATGGTGGTTGGTCCTCTTCGTCGGAACCTTCGCCGCTGCTTGAGTCTGCGTCCTCGTCACCCATGTCAGCCACAATCTCCGCATCAGCGCGATCCGCTACAGCTTACACGCCGTCGTCAGCGCTGCCGAAATCGCGTGCTGTAACGCCGCCTGGGAATGCCGAGAGCTCGCGAAATTCGCTGTCCAGGCATCCAGCGTCATCGTCTTCACTGTCAAGACATCCGTCGTCTGCAGCTACCACAAAGCCTGCTTCGCGGAAGCAGTTAACAATTGTGCTTTTCTTCACGTCGTTCCAAGCACCAGCCGGCATTTGAATGGCTCCTAGGAGGTGCACCTTGAGTTCGATTCCTAATCGAAAGTTGATTAGGAGCCTCTGCACCAGTGGTCGTCTGTACCCAACCTTAAATGCTTTCACAATGCCTTGGTCGAGAGGCTGAAGTTTTGCCGTTGTGTTTGGTGGCAGAAACTTGAGAGTGATCTGCTTTAATGGGCAGACGACATGATGGGCCGAACAATTGTCAAGAAGAAGACAAACTTTGCAGCCAGACTTCTCCAATTCGGCATCCCACGCCTATAGCCACTCAACGAAAAAAACTGCGTGTCATCCAAGCTTTCTTATTGGACGCGTATCGAACTGGGAGGCCTTTCGCGTTCTTAAAGCAGCGTGGCGACCTGCTCTTTCCGATAACAAACGGCCTTTGCATGACCCATCCATATTTGCAGCAAGCAAAATCGATACGTGCACTTTGCTGTTCTTTCCACCATGGCATGCAATGCCCTTCAGATTCAGAGTCTTGTTCGGCAGCATTTGCCAAAACAGTACCGTCTCATCTGCGTTGAATATTTACGACGGTGAAAAGCTGTCAGAAACATTCGGCCACTCTTCGGACAACCACTTCTCTATGTGGCTTGTGCTAGTTGCCTCGCTTTCGCCCGAAAGGGTCTTTCCAACGATGCTGTAGCGACTCTTAAATCATTGCCGCCAACCAGTGCCACCAGTGAAGCTTTCTTCTCTGAAGGCCACAGCAAACCAATTGGCCTTCTCCATGAGCATTGGGCCGTCAATAGGTATGTTCTTGGCACGTGTCTCCAAAAACCAGGCGTGCAATGCCTTCTCGATCTTGTCAAAGGTTGGGACGCGCACACGACATGCTCCAGGGTGACTGGACTGCAGTGCCTTCAGCTTGACATCGGCTTTGTTCTTGAGGATCGTACTCAGGGTGTTGCAAGGAATTCCGAATGCCGCGGCGACCGACGACTTTTTCTTGCCAGCCTCCACCCGTCGAATGATGTCCGCCTTTGTTGAAAAATCAAAATTCTTGCATTTTTTCGCGGCCATGGCTCCGGAACACATGCCAAAAGCGGAAAGAAAAACGCACTGCACCACATGAGCCTCAAGCCTTCGTGTGGGCCTCATGAATAAAAAGAACAAAGCGAATCAAAAGACGCACTGCTCCGTGTCTCCGCACTACCGCAAGCCCAAGCTGCACTGACCTAGTTTGTCTCGCTGTGCCAGTGGTGTCAGCCAACCAAAACACAGGAAACGGGCGCCTGCGGTCAGCGTGGTTTCACCTTCCCTTTCACACCCAATCGCACTCCAAGTGATCCTCGTCACGTGCCTTTTACCAACACGCCCCTTTCTCAGAGTGCGGGGCGGCGCGCGTGAAATCGCGGGAACATCGCGAGAGCTTCGTGAGGAGAAGCGCACTTGCGGGGGTGGGATGCGAGGAGAGAAGGGCACTTGCAGGGGTGGGGTATGGTGGGAGAAGCGCACTTGCCGGGGCGCAGCCCGGCACGGAGTTCGATACATCGATATGGCCGGTGCACGGGAGTTCTATATACGCGAATAATATCGCTATACTTTTGCATGGAATTCCCAAGGGGATTTTCCAACTGTTCGATATAGGCACTAATTCGATATATCCGGGTTCGATGCATCCGGGATCGACTGTAATCTGTCATTAAAATGTGTTATGAAATGCATCAGCATTCCAGTAAACAGTTTTCCCCAAGAACTCTCTAGTATTTATGGACAGTCTTAACGGGAATACCAATGCATTTCTTTGCAGAGTTTTTGGAAGGATATGTCATATGTAGTGCTAGTCTTAGGACTTCACTTAGGAAACATGACTTCATGACTGCTTGGCTTTATTCAATTGCAGAATGGCAATGTGGGCCTTAGAATGAATAACTTGTTTAGTGAATGAAATGAAAAAGATGGATTATGGATAAGTTGTCTGGACATTAAAATTCTTGCATAATTAGTGTCCACATATTTTGGGTAATCTACCTGAAGAGGCTTTGTTACACAATGTGCTCCATGGGGCTTTTTTAAGAAAGCCTGTCCAAACTAAAAAAAATAAGAGGTAACATTTGGTATAAGAGCAAAATAAACATACAAATGAGCAATAGTGTTGCACGGTATAATCAGTAACAGCCATCCTGAATGTACTAGAGTCAGTGATAGATGTGATGGAAGCATGAAAGTGGTTTCCGATCAGCACCTGTTTTTGCCAAAGAAGGATTGAAAAGTTGGTCAGTGTGGCCCATGACATCCATGACATGTCACTGTGTGTTGACATATACAGGGTCATTCGCATTTAAGGGAAACACACACACATCAACAGAATGCAAGAGTTCATAGCAGCTTATAGTTAGCTTGAAAGCCAGAGGACCAATCTTTCATTATAGACACCTGCATTAGGTGCTGCATAGGGCACATTTCCCAATGAAGTAAGAAAAAATGCTGAAGTTGTACCCGCTTGAATATGAACGACGTGTTTTCGCTAAGGGTTGACGAACTCGTACAATGCAAGTGAATGAAAAGGAGGAAAAGGAAAAGTAAGCTTGAATTTGACATCTTGTACAAAAAAAGGACAATAGATGGGCAATTTAACTTTGAAGAGAAATATTTGGCTAGTTTAGGCTAGCCTTTCGTGTTGATCTCTTATTCCCTGTTTCAAACCAGCTGTTTCTTGCTGCTGGTAATTGGAAAAACCATACAGAAATCGCATCAAGAACAAAATCACTTGTGCATGCCTACCTACTGTGTGAGTTTAGTAGCTGTGGTGTTGTGTTCTGCTGCTGAACAATTTCCGTTGTAGCTGCACTGTCTTGGCTGTTAGACCTATGGCACAACTTTGCCTGGTGTCGACCTAAGTTATGGTTTGGTGTCGAGTTAGCACAGATCTACACGCTGCATCTGGATGACTCTCTGAAAGCCAAGAACCCACTTTTTCAGCAAAAGTGAGGGTGCGGTAGATGACTTGAATTCTTGGCAACTGTCTTCCCAGCCACTTTCATGGCATGTTTCAGACGTTGTGGGAGTAGATAATGCCCGAAAAACTTGTGGCGACGAGCGACCACGTAGACCGTTAAAGTCTCGGGTTCTCGCAGGAGAGGAAGAACCGACAGTCCGTCTCTTAGCGTAGCATTCTTTTTAATGATCTCTTTCGGAACGCTAGCCCGTGCCGGAGCGCCAGCCGCTCGAGCCTCGTGTAGACGCGAGCGTCTACGTCATCCCTCGTGCGACGCCGATGCTGCTGCCGCTACAGAGGGCTCCCCCCTAGAGAGGAGGAAAGTTCGACGAACGATGTAAAGTCCACGTGACGCGGCGTGTCTTGGCGTTGGTCTTGGGTGTCACGTGCACTGGCGGCGGCGAAGGATGCAGCAGGGTCGCGTCGCATACTGGTGGAGCTGATGGCGTGGGTGCTTCTATGTAGGCGGGTTTGAGACGTTCCAGGGCAGTTGTGTCTGATCGGCCGTTGACATTCACAACAAACGTCGTCGGACGACGCTCTAGAACACAATATGGCCTGGAGTAGTGTAGTTGCAAAGGCTTCCGCACAGCACAGTTACGCACGAAAACGTGGGTAGCAGAGCTGAGTGCGGGAGAAACGTACGGGGACCTTGCTTCTTGTGAACGTGTAGGCACGGGGCGCATCTGGCTGAACAAAGCTTGCAGTTCGGCAACGTAGTCGGCAGGTGATGGCATAGGCGTTTGGGGGGTGGCGACAAAGAAATCGCACGGAAGGCGTAGGTGGGTGCCGTAGACTAGCTGAGCACAGGAGCAACCTAGGTCACTCTTGAGTGCGGCTCTGATGCCAAGTAAGACAAGGGGCAAATGTAGGACCCACTTCTCCGGCGATTCATGTGCCATAAGGGAGGCCTTGAGATGCCGGTGAAAACGTTTAACTAGTCCATTGGACTGAGGGTGGTAAGCAGTTGTGCGAAAACGTGTCGTTCCGAGTAGTTTGAGTAGCTCGTTGAAGTCTCGGGTTCTCACAGGAGAGGAAGAACCGACAGTCCGTCTCTTAGCGTAGCATTCTTTTTAATGATCTCTTTCGGAACGCTAGCCCGTGCCGGAGCGCCAGCCGCTCGAGCCTCGTGTAGACGCGAGCGTCTACGTCATCCCTCGTGCGACGCCAATGCTGCTGCCGCTACAAACTAAATTGCATGCTGTGTTGCGTCTGAAGGGGGTGGTGCTGTGGGGTTGTTGGAATAATTGAGCTGGTCCGAAAAATTGGTCAGCGACGGTAAATAAATTCCTTGTGTTTAGCTTTACTTAACTGTTAGTTAAGTCAATGGCAATGCCATTTGCTCACCGATATCCAAACTGTCGATAGTACATAATTTTAACTCTTTTCCTTTAGATCTTCTGTGTGGAGTTGTTAGCTGGACGGAAAGCAGTGGCCATTATTTTAGCTCAAATAAAACAACTTAGTGATTTTAGCCTCTATGGATGATCACAGACTTTGCGCATAACCATGCAAGGGCAGCTTTGTGCCTCAATTACACGTTTTTAGTGCTACTACAATAAAAATATTCAGAAGGGACCTGGCGATCCTGCTAATGTGCTGTCATGAGCTTGTTTAATTAATGCATGAACTGCTTACGTGTCACGGCAAATTAAAGAAAAGAAAGAAAGGAAGATGTATGCCTAAATTTGGTGATGTAAAATGCACATTATCTCACCACTTTAACTTCGTTGTAAAGGTTGCTGACTTTTTTATAACCAGTGCAAGATTTGCAGAGGATGCGGTAATAATTAATTTGCACAACATTTCTAGCTGAGCATACAGAACACAAGCAAAACATGCACTAAAGCCTCCTGGGAAGTGTTGAAACGCACGAGTTGGCTGAGTGCGAGTTGCCCATTGAATGACACTTTGCACTTATTTGAAAAAAAGAAAAAAAAAAGAAGAAAACTGGGTGCATTTGATGCAAAGATGTGACTTTGGAGTGCAACATATAATCAGTTCACTGCAGTCAGTGCGTTTCAATGCCGTAAAATCGGGCCAGATCATTCACGGTGAAGCGCCCCCACAAACAGTTCAATGCATGTCGCCGACCACCTGTCTGCACTGAACTCTGCCGACTTTCTTCACAGCCACTACCATGGCATGTTTCAGACGTCGTGGGTGCAGACCGTGCAGAAAGAAACTAAATCACATGTCGTGTTGCGTACGAAACTCCCAATGGTGCTGCTGCCTGTAGCTCGATATCGCATCGAATGCCAAGGGGCACAAGTCCTTCCAACCAGGGCAAGAGCGAGGTATGCCAAGGCGGACGACATCCTCGCATTATGTCAGTGGCCATTGCAATGCAATAACCCCAACCCAGTGCAGTCACCTTTGCAAGTGAACTGCTCTGCGTGCTCAAGGGAGGTAACTCCATTCACATAGTCTGGGAGTGGGAATGACTAAAAGACATTCCAGCAAACATACTGGCCTTAAGGAGGTAACCTCTTCTGAGGACTCAGTTTGGTGACGGACTAACATCAAAGAGTTGCTTAACTATTAACCCTTTCAGGGTCAATGACGTAAATATATGGCGCCACGAACAAGTCCAAAAGTGGTCGATGCCGTATATTTACAGCGCCATCTGTACATTTAAAAAGTGCACCAATTTCCTAACTTTTTCTTTTTTACGTGCTGCCACTATGTGGGAATACAGGGAATTTTTTTTCGCACGCCTCCCTCTCTTGGTTTTCGTTGTATGGTTTGTTTTAGAGCTAGTTTGCTCCCGCGCGTCTATGTACTACCGTAGGCGGACAGGCGGCGGTTTGGATTTTGTTCCGCGGGTGGTTTCGGCTTCTTGTGCTTGTAAAATTGATGGATATCTTGTTACTAATTGCTCAAAGGGCAACTGCTTGTTTCTCGCTTATTTAGTGCTCACAGGGGTGCGCATAGGAAGCATGCTGCCTTGCATGGGTTTCTGTTTCTCTCTTTTTTTTTTTGAGACTCGCGAAAACTAATCGCCTCTGTTGGCGATAAGATGAAGATTAGCAGAAGTTTTTCCCACGTTTTGCTTTTTTGACGGGCACACAACCACACAATTTTCTTAAGTGCCCGCACTTGCGCAGTTCGATTATACTATGGATGTACATATTAGTGTAAGAGCAGGAACATTTGAGTCTTGCGAAATATCCTCGTGTGCGCATTTCCAAAGCCTTGAACTATGTGTAACAATGCATCAAATTTTTAATTTTTGTAAGTTTATTTCTGTTTCTGTTGTTGTTATTCATGAATGAAGAGTACATATACACCGACGCAAGAGAGTGAGTGAGTAAATACTTTATTTGAAAACAAGGTATTGACGGATGACCTTGTTGTTAGGCAGCCACAAGCCGCTGGGCCCGGGCGGCTTCGTCAGCTCTCTTGATGACCTGGGCCTGCAGGTCAGAGTCGAAGCTGAGCAACACGGCCTCCCACTGCTCAGTATTACTTATTTTGTGATTTGTGTGATTTTCGGCTGGGCAAGACCACATAATATGGAACAGATCCGCTTTTCGCTTACAATGGCTTACATGTATTAGGGTATTGGAGACGACTTCAGACGAACACCTACCCCAACCCCGTAGCCTATCACCAACGCAAAATATTTTTTCTCACTTTACGATCATCCTAGAAAAATTGCGGTAAATTTTTTTCGAAAGAAGTCCCTAAGAAGAATTGGAATCTGCAATAATAATAAAAAAAAATCCACCCTGGGCGGTCGCATATGGCGAAAAAAATCAACCCTCAAAGCGTTAAGCATTGTGTGTGAGACATATTTTGCTCCCTTTCCTGTGCCTGCTTCCCAACGTCTATGCCTAGAGCAATCGTTCTGTCTCTCTCTCAGCGCTGTGGCCTTCTGCAGTTGAGCACAAGGTCTGAGTTCTTGAATCCCAGCCCTGGTAGCTGCATTCCAGTGGTGGCAAAAGGCAACAGTGGTTGTGCGCACATATTAGGTGTGCGTTCAAGGACCCCAAGGAAGCCGAAGCTAATCCGACGCCCGAGACTATGGCATTCTTGATAAGCTGCTGTGCACTTCTAAGACAAACTCAACAATGTCTTTTTTTTTTCTCTCTTTGACATTCTGTACATCCTGATATTTTATAACTTGAGTTAGTGCATTTAGTGTTACTTAAATAATTCATCTTTGAGTGTGTGTCTTTGTTGTGTTCCTCATGAACTGTGCAGGCGGTGAGGACTCCCTGAGGTTCCTGCTGTCACTGTTTGTGCTGGTTGGCATGTTCCTGCTAATTGTCTACACGGTCAGTGGTGTTTTACGTAGCGCTAGGAAGCGGCCTTGCGTATATGGGTCTTGGAAGCTGCTCTCAATGACTGCTGTGGGTTTGCGTGTGCCGCAAAATTGGTTTAAAGTCCCGATCTTAAGCACTTGCTGTGACCGCAGTGGAAAAAGCTTAAAACTGTCAGGCTGGTTGGTGACTTATGACAACAGACTAACAGTGCAACCGAGAGACAAAAGCAAAGAAGTGACAGGACGAGCATCGACTTCCAAGTTCACTTTCTATGTTTATATAATTTACTTGTCATGTGTGAGAGATTTTATTCTAAACAAAGTCATGGTAGGTTGGTATGTAGGGTTTAGTGGTGCAAAGGCGACTACGCCTATGATGCACCAGCCACAATAAACAAAGCCAAAAACTGAACACTTTGCAAGTTTCAGGTATACTTTAGAGAGCCATGATGGCCAAAATATAAAAGTAATACTGACATCCCGACACTGGGTTTTTGATGCAGATTTCAAAAATGGAATTTTGACTGTCATTTTATCTTATAATAATGAATCTGTTACTCTGAAATTAACAAAAATGGAAGCTTGGAAAGAACACTTTATCAGTCTAAGTTGATTTAGTGTTTGTTTTTAATGTTCATGTGATGCAAAATACTGGCAAGTGGATAATTTTGCGTCATTACTCCAGCACTTCGTGCCGAAGTCACTCGTTCAGTCGTCTGTGCACAGCCCCCGCCATCCGTGACTTAGCCATGACCACTTGCTGCCTGCCTTTCCCAAAATGACTTGTGATCACGAAACCCATGCGTAGTGGTCGCGACATCTATGTGCAAAAGTTGTTTTAAATAAAATTTCATGGCAGCTCTTATTCGTGTGCAACATAGGTGTTATGAGAAAGCTTATGAGTCGATGTTGCTTGGGTCACGTGTCTCAAGTTCCGACAGGATGTACCAGTGTAAAAACCTGCTGCACTTTTTGAGTGATTCTGAACCTTGAGAACTTGTCAGCTTGATTTCGACCACAGGACGCCGATCATACAACAACCAAGATTACATTCTTTTTCTAAGATGCTAATTACTCAAAATAAAATTAATAATTTTAGTGGTGGTTAATTTTTGTTTGAATAGCAGGAAAAGCAACGTGTTGGCAAAAATACCATTTTAATTTAAAGTCTGCTAAAGCTGCTTCATGTGATGGAGCAAAATGTGATTTGAGCTTCTGGGTTGCGTATCTTGGGATCATAGGTCCCGCATTCCTTCAGGGCTCACTCTCCATGAAGACATTCATAATACAGCGGAAGCTCAACTCTTGTGTTGGGTTCAACATGTGGATGGCAAAACGACAGCACATTAAGTTCAGTCCAAGTCGCACGAATGTCGTGCGTGAACGCCCAGAGCTTTCTGACACATTCGCCCCATTGCTCGTGCTTTGAGAAGTGAGGTAGTGTTAGGTTGTATTTGTTATTGTCTGCTTTCCCTGCCGTCATGTGAATGTGTCACATTATTGATTCATCCATGATTGTCACCACCGTGTGAATGCAGTTAGCGTGTCACGTTGAGACAAATTGAATGTGATTCTCTTCAGAATGGGAACTCCATGACACAGCTGGCAGCAACGCCCTGCATTCAGAAGGCTAACTTTGTTCATCTGTCCGTGTACCGGTGCAGGGCTTTGGGATGTCTGCCCTGCCCCTACGTCTGGTACTGGGCGAGCGTAGTGCAGCGACTGAGGTGGCGGACGTCGGCGAGCGGCGGCGTGCCCTTCGCACCCAGCTGGACTCGCTGGCACGACATGGAGGGGGTGCTGATCAACAACGCACGGTCCGCCTTGAGGAGCAGCTGCACAACCTGGACGAACGTCAGCGTCGCCTGGAGGAGTTCCGGGGAAGCTGCTCCTATCGTCTGCGCTTCCTCATCAGGCCCCTACAGGTATGCACGCTGAGCCAACGCCTCCTATATAGCACAAGGTTTGTGCGCTTAGCTTTATGATGCAGTGCTACTAGGCCTGAAATTTACATTGCCAAGACCGGCATAATAGAGGTATGTAGCGTTTCTGGTATTTGGGTAAACGCTGGTGAACTGGGCGTTTTACTGGATGAGCGGAGGCATAAACATGAACGGCCTGCATGGTGTAGCCACCTGGTGGCACAGAGCTCAATTGGACAAAAACAGAGATAATATTTGCAGTAACCAAGTGTATTCTACTTTTAAACAGAGTTCTCTCTGCTGGTAAAAAAACGGCAACAGGTCTTGACCATGTGCACTACACAATGCTGGCACACCTATCCCAAGCGTCGGTAGGGGCACTTCTTAAATTTTTCAATAAAATATGGGAGTCTGGGGTAATGCCCACAGATTGGAAAAAAGCGATAGTAGTGCCTTTTCTAAAACCTGGTAAACCCGCAACATCCCCTAGCAGCTATAGACCCATCGCACTAAGTAGTTGTCTAGCCAAATCTTATGAGAGCATTATAAACGTAAGACTCACATTCATCCTAGAAACAAGAAACCTAATAGACAAACACCAGTGCGGATACAAAAAGGGCTGCTCCACCACTGACCATCTCGTGCGACTAGAGCATGAAATATGTGACGCGTTTCTTCACAAGCAGTACTGCCTCGCGGTTTTCTTTGATTTTGAAAAGGCATATGATGCCACATGGCGATACGGAATTTTGAGAGACCTGGCTGACATGGGAATTCGCGGAAGAATGCTAGAGTGTCTATGCGATTTCATGTCAAACCGAACATTTCAAGTACGTCTCGGCACAATGCTCTCGCGCACATTCACACAAGAAAATGGCGTTCCACAAGGTTGCATTCTGAGCACGACGCTCTTCATAGTCAAAATGAACTCTGTGAATAAGAATCTGTTATGCACTCAATATATGTTGACGATTTGCAAATGGCTTGCCGCGCCTCAAGCTTATCCACCTGTGAACGACAACTACAAATAACGATAAGTAATCTTACACAATGGGCTAACAAAAATGGTTTCCGGTTCTCAACACACAACACTGTTACAGTTCTCTTTTCCCAGAAGCGAGAATTACACTGTACTCCAGGTCTCACATTGCATGATACAATGCTACCGGTCAAAGAACACTATAAATTTCTAGGCGTAACGTTTGACACTAAACTGAACTTCCTGGCCCACATTAACGCAACCAAAATTAAAGCAAACAAAGCGCTAAATCTCCTCAAGGTTTTATCACATAAGCACTGGGGATCTGACCGAACATGTCTACTACGGCAGTGTAGTTTATGGTGCAGCTAGGCAGTCCTACATTAAGCGACTTGATCCAGTTCATAATCTTGGCCTACGACTGGCAAGTGGTGCCTACAGGACATCGCCTATACAAAGCTTATACGTTGACTCTAATGAGCCTTCATTACAGCACCGCAGAGCACAACTTACACTTTGCTATGTATTAAGAATTCGGTCATCACCAGAACATATATGCTACAACATCGTAACACAGTGCCAATTATGAATACACTACACAAATAAACTAAACATGATTCGGCCACTTATCTTAAGACACGAACAATACTGTCAGACCTATAATGTTCCTCCCGAAGCCCTGCAGGTTGCCAAAAGGCCACCAAGATTGCCCCCGTGGTGCAATATTACACAACTATGGGACTGGACGTTAACACATGTGAAGAAAAAAGACATTCCACAAGAACACATAATACAAGAGTTCCGAGCTATTCAAGAAAAATACAAAAACTACACTGAATTTTACACTGACGGCTCCAAAACACAAGAACACGTAGGTGTCGGGATCGTAACAAAAAATTGGGAAAATAGCATTCGGATAAGTAATTTTTCTTCAGTGTTTACCGCCGAAGCTTATGCCATATGAATGGCAGTCAAGAAAATTGCTTCCGACAGGCACAAGAATGCTATTATTTATACCGACTCGTTAAGTGCTCTAAGAGCCCTAAACTTAAATGCCGCGTCTGAACCCCTGCTTGGTGATATCTTAAACATAGTACTTAACAAGAAATACGAAGGAACCATACGATTCTGCTGGGTCCCAAGCCATGTTGGGATACCAGGGAATGAAGCAGCAGATAGAAGCGCGTCCATGGCAGCGCACAAAAGCATAACACATATAACACTTCCTTACAAAGATAGTATCCGAGCGGTTCATAAGGCCCTAGCATCAAAATGGCAACAAGAATGGAACTCGTACGTAAATAACAAGTTACATATCACTAAACCCCTGCTTCGCGAGTGGAAATCATGCATTCGCCAAGAACAGTTCTATGAGGTAATGTTATGTCGACTTCGAATTGGACACACTCGTCTAACACACAATTTTTTACTTCGAAACGAAAACGCACCAACATGCGAGAAATGTCATGAACCGCTTACAGTAACTCACATCATTATATCATGTCCACACACTGAAACGCAGAGGCGGAAACATTTGAAAAATTTGTATCACTTACATATACCTTTGCACCCTGCCTTAATATTGGGGGACGATCCACTAGTGCCATTCACTAACTTGTTCGAGTTTTTAGATGAAACCGGTTATCTACATCGACTTTAAGATAACACAGCTAATGCTGCAGTAACAAGGGATCATATACTGTCCTGTGACTGGTGCAGCATGGCCTCAGTTGCTTTTGCGCCATTAAACCCGAATTAACTAACTTTGCTGCTGGTGTAAATTTTTGGCAGTGGCGCAGTCGTCTTGCTGCCGAAAATTTACACCAGCGACAAAGCAAAATAAAAGTAAACAAAGTAAAACACACTTGGTTACTCTAATATCAGCATGTTCGTCTGGTTGGGCTTTACACCACCAGGTGGCTGCACCCTGCAGGCTGTTCACGTTTGCACCTCCGCTCATCCGGTAAAACACCCAGTCCGTTTGCATTGAATACTGGAAATACTAAAGCTCTCTAATGAAACGGTTGCGTCGAAGCTACTACAGTCTACTTGGAAGCATCCCCATTAGATTCTATTACAGTTGGGCCATGTAGCACGGTGTCACGGATCGGAGTGGTGTCACAGGCCTTGTGCTATCTAGGAGGCGTTGGCTGAGCCCGCCGATGATGTGGCTGTGTGCTCCCTTCCCAACACAGTTGGCAGCATTTTGTTTGGGGGGACTAAGGCCGGTGCGATACACAGTGTATTTTTAATTGTGATCGACCCCTGTCAGGATTGAATTTCTGAACTGCAATTGGCTCCCTTCTGCTGTAGAGTTCTCTACAAACATCACTAGAGGGAACTACGGCGCTAGTGTCTACGGGAGCTGCAAGCATGGCAGCCAGCATGGGAACAATAGTAAATGCATCGATTTGCATAAACTTTGTCCTTCTAGCTTTTCAGATGCCTGTGTGACTTTCCAGAGAGCTCATTTTGAACAAAATACTGTGTTATAAATGCAACAAGTCGCACTGATTATGCATGTGTTTCGATTACCTTCTGCATCTAGAAAGATAGGATTGCTTCAAAATGTAGACCAATAAAGGCAGACTAAGCGCAGTAAATGAAGCCACAAGAGTGGCAGAAGTCACGAGCACAAAGGTAGACAAATCCTTCTACTAACCATCATTCCAACAGTGGCTGAACAATTGTAGCGTCAAAGTTTTTTCTAGTAACTTTGGTAGTAAACTATATGCCTTCTGCAGATTGCGCAAAGTGAGCCAATTGCGATTAAGAAATTCCATCCCACTTGGGATATATCATGATTGAAAGTGGCTGTAGTTAAGATCCTTGGATTGCTCTTAGCAATACTGGGACTAGTTAGTTTTTTGCCACATGTGGAAGCCCTGCCTCCCTTTGCCTGCTTTAGCGAGAGAGAAGAGAATTTATTAGAGAAAATGCAGAGAGATCAGCCTGAGGTTATAGTTTCCTAGCTAGACTATGGAGGAAATTATGGATAGACTATAGAGTTCTCTACCGGATAGCCCGTTGCATTTTTTGCTGGTTTTCACCCTCAGTAACACACCAACTGGCTCAGCCCTTGACCTTGTTGTTCCATAGTTTCAGGAGAATGTAAAGAGAAATTTGTGGAGAAGCTAGATCCTTGAATAATTCTTGTGCAACAACGAATAGTCCAGTTCTTGCCAGGAGTGAAAGGTTAGCTAGCCAGAAAATACACAATCAAAGGCAGCTGGTGACGATGCCTTGACATTTTCGCATCAATGACCCATGATGTCGTAAATGTTAACAGCATTTTCTCATGGCTAGTTAATCATTTGTTAATGCAGATAGAAAGCCTTGCACTTGAAAGTAAGAAGCTGTTCAACCCGGCAACTTTTCAGCGCTCTTTTCGTGGAAAAAAGAAAAGAAAAACGAAAAAGAGGTCTTAAGTTGCCAGACAGCTTCTGTGCTGAAAGTGCTATGCCCAAAATCATGGTCCCAGAATTTGGCCTGTGATAGTGTGTAATGTGTTTGCAGATCCTGTTGGGAGTGGTGTTTGTCCTGCTGGGCTTGTTACTGTGGACATCACTTCTGCTCTCCAAGTGAGTATGGAGTCTCACAAAAAAAAATTTCACAGAAATTATCAAAGATGACTGTCAGTTTACTTGAATGTAACGCGCCTGCAATTGTGACACGAGGGGCAGCATTGCTGTCAGGTGAAATCGAAAAATGAAACCACGAATGTGGCTTGAGATGAACATAAAAAGAAATGATACTTTCATTCAAGGAATCCCAATTTGGAAATGAGTTCTCTTCGCTCATCATTGTTGTCTGAGGAAGAGGCGAAGCTTTCCTTAGGCAGCATTCTTGGGCGACTACTTTGGATATTCAGTAAACCATCGTTATAACGAAGATGCTTTACTCGAATGATTGGTTGATTAGAAATTTCTCCCAGTCCCGACCAAAACACACGCGTTTTACTGGATTACTCAAAGCACACTGACAAGCTGCTCTGCTTAGAGCGAACTGTTAAGGGGCATGCGTGCACTCACACTCGGTGTGAAAGGTGCTTGGCACCTTTCACACCGAGCAAGCGAGCGACTCTCCGTCACCAGGCACACCATCACGCCGCTTATGCAACCTTTTCCTCCATGCTGTGCCTGTGTGCTATCAGCGGCGAACCGACGCGCACTCGCAGCGGTGCTCGTGGCCTCTCCTTCTCACCACACCTGCCTTCCCTCATTGCTCGCCCTCTCGGTTTGTTCTTTTTGATAGTGGCAATCGCACTGCGTAGTATGCCGATCGTCGAGGTCACCGGATCCACGCACGACGATCAAGAGCACCTGTCATGGCACCGGTGCAAGTTGAAACAACAAAACCAAATAAACAAAAGGTGCGGCTGGTAGCGCACGGGTCCCTGCGCGCTTGTTTCCACGGTAACGGTACGAGTGCAACTGTGCGACTCTGCTTTACCAACAGGGAGGACCGGAAAAGCCCCGGGCTTTCTCACCTCCCCTCGCTTGTTGGCTCGGGCAGCAAAATAGAAGAATGTCGCTGCCTTTAGTTTTATTCTGGGGGCTTATGCTCATTGAGCACGCACTGAGCGAGGAAGTAGCCCTCTTCGTCGGCGCACTCATTTCCTCAGTGTTGCACCCGTGTGCGCGTAATCAGTGGCGAGCGTCGGTGTCGCCGATGGTGCCACGGTCGTGGTGACTGCGGCGCTGCGGGAGTAGTGCACAATGGAACAAACAAATGTTACTCCGCGCTGCCTTCTGCATGCCCAGTGTGCCCGAAGTCATCCGAACCAAGAGCTTATTGGCCCCCTCCTACAGCTTGTGCAGAAGGGCGAATCGCGACCAAGAAATTTGATCCCGATCTGGCTCGATTGCAGTCGAAAATGCTCCGTGCGGCACTCGTATTAGACTTCTACGAAGTTGTGCTATTTCAGCTCTAATTCTTTAAGAACTTTTATGGAGTAGTTGCCTTTATCGAATTACCACTTATATAGAGTTGTTTCACCATCTCATTCACTTCGTTATAACGAGGGTTTAGTTCCAGTTTTGAGAAACTTTGCGTGATTCGCAAACGAACGTGTCTGCAACATGGTTGCTGGGGCTGTGCCTAGCTTGCCACCTTTGCACAGTGCCAAGAGCACTGTCGGCCGTACACTTTGATGAGTTCTGTGCCATGACTGGCTGAGTCTCGTAGAAGCAAAGCTTTCTATCAGTGATTGCCCAAGGATCGAGTCATCTTGTGTGCTTTTGAGCGTGTTTGAGATTGAGCATTTCTTAAGTAAGGATACGGCTTTCACATTACGAAAAATGGCAAAAGAATTTTTTTTCTTTTTTGAGAATCGCATTTTCAGTTTCTGTAATTCTTTATCTACAGTGCAACCCCGTTCATACGTTTTTCACCGGACCGGGGAAAAAAAACGTAACAGCCGGGAAAACGCAACAGTGAGGAAAGCTCCGAAAATGAATGAAAAAAAGTGCAGCTTCAACTATAGACAATTTATTTCCACAGAGTGCGCTTAGGACCTAAAAAAAAGTCCAGAATTGTGGCTTGCCGTTTCTTTCGCTCGCTAGAAATCACCACACGTTTCTCAATAGCCTGGAAGGCCGCATTGCTGTCAGCGTCGCTGTGAGGTGCGACGTACCTGCGGAGGAGGTCCAGAGCCGCAACGGCTTTTCGAAAGCTACGATTTGGCAACTCCCCGGCATCATGCGGCTCGTGCATCGCAGTCTGCGACTTCACTCGCGACCGAGATCCCAACGATCTCGGCGATGCTCTGACACTCTGACGTCCCGACAACAACATCCACGGCGACGTAGTCGTCGTATGTGACCGCCATTTTGGCTTTTGGCGAGTTTTGGCCGGGCTTGGCTATGGAGCTGGCTGCAAGAAGCCGCACGCCAATTCGATGGCGGCCTCTCGAACTGGCGTGCGGCTTCTTGCAGCCAGTTCCATAGCCAAGCCCGGCCAAAACTCGTCAAAAGCCAAAATGGCGGTTGGAGCGCGTTGCCTACTTTAGCCCAGGCGGGTTCGGGGGGCTAAGTTTCGACGTATCATGCGGGAACGTTTTCACAGCTACGACGTAACAGCGGGGTTCCTTATACATTGGATCCTATGGAAGCTATGCCGGGACCGGATGAAAACGACGTAGCAGCTGGGAAAACGCAGCAGTGAGGAACGTAACAGCGGGGTTCTACTGTACCTGAATCCAAAATATCTTCACTGAAGTACCTCATAGAAGTGCTCTAAAACTTTTTGCATCAGCAAGGTAATGAAAAATTTCGTGGAAATCCCGAAAAAAATATTTTTTTTCCCACGATATCCCCGGAGCGGCGCAAACGAGTGCCGCCATCTCAGTCTGGTTAGAAAGCGCATTTCTCCCACTTCAAATTTGGCACTTCAGCTCTCTCCTCCACTTGGAGACAAGCTCACACACAACAAAAACAAGAAATGATTAAAGGTCGTTCTGAAGTCTCCGACTGGCTGCGCCTGCCGCATGACTCCAGAGCGCTTTGCCATTGGTCCGGCGCTGGTTTCCTATGGACATTGTCCATTTGGCTCTTTGTGCCTTGTGAGCTCTCGGCTCTCCGTAACCTCTGTGATTGTCAAAATGGGCGCCATGCCTACATGGACATTGCAGAAGCGTGGGTCAGTGCTTCGAATTGGCAACCAAGCACATCGCGTGTAATCCTTGGGCCCGATTTCGCACATCGCCTCCTCTGACTTGGTGATCAAACATGTTGTGTGCAGTCTAACCATTAGGCCACGGTCGCTCGCATACTTTTTCAAAGGCAGTCAGCTTTTTGAAAAACTTGGTGTCTATGCCTTGTGCCATATTTTCGTCTTTTCTTGTGACAGCACATGTTTTGAGGTGCTGTCTTGGACTGCACTATCGATGGCACTGGCCCACCGTTCCCAGTACTTTTCCTCGTAGCAGCTTACACTATGTAGAAATTCTGTGATGTCCAACCTTCTTGATTGCCCAAGTTAACCATTTATTCCTATTTCTAGTTAACCATCTATTCCTATTTAATGTCTCCTTAGTATAAAAGGTGATGCTGGAATGCATCTCAGTGAAAGCATTGACGCATGCAGTGTGGACAAAGCGATGCACTCGCTGGGCTTTCGAATGGGCTACCTGCTGGACCACCCTGAGCTTCCGAACCCACTGGACCTGTCACTGGTGTGGCTGCAGCGCTGGGGTGCCTCTATTCTAGACTCGGCGCTCATACTGGCTCTGCTGCTGTTGCTGATTGCCTGCTCCACGTATGGCTTGCAGCGTGTCGGCATCTGGTGCCTCTTTCTTCGGGTGAGCACGAAAGCTTTGTATGCCCATGTCATGCCAGCAAATTTACTTGTATAGAGCACTGGTGACCTTGTGAAAGGTTATTGCAGGAATGGGGCTGCAGAAATGTATGTGTAAAGGCAGTACCATGTGGAGACAGCAACAATAAAAATACCAGGTTGCTTCAGTTAGTAAGTGTGGAGCTAGAAAGGTTAAAAACATTTCTTTTTTCTTGAGATGTGTAAACAAAATGTCATGTCAGCTGTGGAGATTGAAGCGCCTTCCCGTGCCTCATTCCCCAGGTTGCGCGCTGTGCTTAGCTTGACCTCCGGGAACTGTTGCCCCAGTGGCAACATGTCAGACACAACTAGCGTGATGAAGCTAACCTCCCGCGCAAACTGTGCTTCTCGCTCCTGGTGTCCAGTCACCGTGCCAGCATATGTCACTGAGACGCGCCCTGATTGGCCTCCTGAGTGGCGGCCCTCAGGTGCCCTTTCCACCCGAGCTCTCTTCTGCCGAGCGCTTCACCACTGCGGCAGATGCTCGCAGGCCCGCAACGAGTTGGTTACATTTCGTGACTTCCCGTTCTTGCATTTGGTGGACCACTACCCGCTTAGCTCTAGTGCAGCAGGTGTACCTACTCGATCAGTCTTGCGGTGAGCCTTTGCCCATGAACACTGCAACTATTGCACTGTGGTGTATCCTGGGTTAATAAACTAGTGTTTGTTGACATTCGATTGCGGAGGCTTCTCTGCGCTGGTCGGAGAGTTGACGAACCCTGCCGTAGTGCCTTTGTGTGTTCTGGACTGGACAAGCATCCTGCCCTTTCCTGACCATCGCTCATAGGGTAAGCCTAGTGCAACCCCATCTCCACACTGCAGGCATCACGATTGGGTTCACCATATGGGTCAAGTGCATGCATGCAGACTGGTCAAGTTCGAATTATCTGGTGAATACGAATTTTATGATCGAAATAAAGAATGTTTGGGCCGATAAAAATGCTTGTGTTCTGGCCCGGACCTTCTGTCGGGATCAAATTAACCAGAGTTCAATTAAGTCTACTGTGTCAGTAATCGAATGCATGCTGCCACTGCCACATCCTCGAAGCGTCCTGAGTGGCCCTTCCTAAAGCTATCATGTCTTAATCTTAACCTTTTTGTTCTCCATTGGGTACACAACTTTCTGACTAACCGTCAATAGTTCATTTACGCTAACCAAAGCTTGTCTAATTGATCACCCATTCTCTCCAGCGTGCCGCAAGGCACTGTCTTGGAACCACTACTCTTTTGAATATACATTAAAGGTGTACCGAGAGGCTGTCCTTTGAAAATTCGTTTATTTGCTGATGATTGCATAATCTATCATCCTATTATTAACAACACTGGTTCTCGTGCTCTCTAGTCCAACCTTAACATCATTGAAATCTGGTGTAATAATTGGCTGATGTCCCTCAACGTCAAGAAAATGTCACTGCTTATCCACCGCTGCCAATAATTTATTTTGGCTAAATACGTTATCACCAGTACTGGAACATATGCCATCACATCTTATAAGTACGTAGGTGTTAACCTGTCCGGTAACCTCGGTTGGTCTTCACACATTTGCAGCATTAGCAACGATGCCAATTGCGTTCTATACTACCTGCACTGTAATCCACCTCTTGTTCCCCTTTCAGTAAAACTGCTAGCATATTTAACACTCGTCTGACCCAAACTGGAATACGCATGCTCAGTGTGGTACCCATACCAACCTAACCTGGCAACAGCACTGGGATCCATACAGAATTGCGCAGCAAGGATTGTTCACTCTGACTACTCTTACCACACTAGCGTCATCAAACTTAAGTCATCGCTGAACCTTCCAACCTCGAGCACAGCCACAAAACAGCAAGGCTATGTCTCTTTTACAAGTTTTATCACGTGCTGCATCACCAGACAGACATCACGCCTGTGCATTGCACTTCATCCCATCATAGCCATTCAGAGGCTGTTTAAACCCCTCCAGCTCGCACCACCGCTCATCTTAACTCTCTCTTCGTCCAAACAGTGAAGGACTGGAGTCATTTACCTGCTGAAGTGGTGCACCACTCCAGTCGTTTGTCAAGGCATTCATCAAAAATATGACCTACTAGATATGCCCAGTCCTCATGTAAAACTCCAAAATGGGGTATCTGAGGTATCACTAAAACAAACAAACAAGCAAATAAATAAATAAATAAATGAATAAATAAATAAACCATCTCCCCTATTGCAGCTTGTGCTGCACTCAAAGCTCTGTGCCATGCTCATGTGAATGTCTACAAATCCATAACTGCCATCATGCTGAGCTTCTGTAATGACATAGCCTTGAGATTACATGGTGTGACACACTGTTACAGTGCCCTTGGGAGTCATGGTGTTGGCCCGGTACTATCGTTCACCTACATGAGATGGCCCCATTTTCACTTTTGCTTCTGCTGGAAGCACTGCTTAGTCACGTCTTTTTAAAGAAATCCATCTAGTAAAGATTGTGTCTACACTTGCATAGATGCTAGGAAAAAATGGTGGTGAGTATTTTGAATAGTATGAGGAAAGAGTAGGCGGTGTTTGGAGTGATATTTTGAGTTCTAGGGATCAGATGTACATAGCAGTATTCACCATTGGTGTTGCTGAGCTGCCTTCGATTATTTGGAGGGTGGTGACTAGCATGGATAACCACCATTTCTTAACCCCTGAGGGAGTACAAGCTTGCTTGGTCAGTTGTTACGCTACTACTCATTTGCAGCCCAGTGTGACAGCATGACGGACCACCAAGAGAACCAGGGCATTGGCAAGACATCATGAAGCCATGCTCACATGCGACGACCTTCTGTGTCGTGGTGCTATGACACATACGCCTCTTTGGAAACGAAAATGAAGCGGTTTCATAAAAAAGCTATCGTATTAAATTAGGGTGCTCTGAGGCCTGCCAATTGTTTCTGTAATAATTGGACAACAGCTTTTCTGATCAGGAAGTATCAAAGTGATCGGCATTCAAAGTCCAAGAGCTTGATCTTGTCAAGGAGTTGATGAGCAAGACTTCCGCATTGCATTCCACATTCTTGACTGATCTAAAATTCTCACAACATCAAGCTTAAGTTCATTTTAGGAATCTGTTGGGGTATTTGGTGTAGGCAGGCGTGAGCTTACCCTTACTCTATGCACCTTCACTTTACGCAGAAAATGATAAGTTGTAAATGATATGTCAGCGTTCCTTTAAGAATTGCGGTAGAGTGCCGTTAAGCTTAGTGATTGCTTCTGTCGAGTGGTGACACAGCCATCTACTTTCGTAAATTAAGTTGGAATGCCAAATAGAGGAAGTGAAAGTTCTAGAATTTGAGGGTTAACGTCTTTCTGCAGGTGTCCCTTTAAGACGTGCAGCTGTGCCTAGCTGTGTTTCGATCTGTTGAGGGCCACATACATGTGCTGTGCAGATGTACCGTCTACGGATGGGTCGAGCGCGGCCACAGGCAGTTCTGCTCCTCTGCATGGCACTGGTGTTTGTGGCGCTGGCACTCAACGTGCTGCTGCACTCAGCCTGCCCGCAGTATGCCACCTACGGGTCACAACGTTACCAGGTATGCAAGCCCGTTCCTTAATTTGATCTAGCAAAAGCCTGCTTTTTTTTGTGCGAGACCAGCTGTGGCAGATTGCTCTATGGCTTTTCTTCCTGTGCCTTGTTTGTTCTAAGTGACGGTTGTAGTGCTGAAGATCATTGCTGCAGAAAACGTGGCGCTGAATGTAGCAGCAAGTGTAGCATCGAATGTTGCATGAGCAAGGGTGAGCCAAGCATAAATGTCTGTGCTGGCTAAAGCACCAACTCGCCTGTGGCCAAATTTGTGTTCTTGTGTTGTTGCAGTGAATGCTTTTGAGTGCCACTCTTGGAATACGCAGCACAGGCCTGTTTCAACAGAAATAATCTGAAGTATGAATCGCTCTCAGTGATGCCAGTTGAAAAGTGAAAATTTTCTCAGTAACTAAAGATGTTGCTGTCTGTCACTGTGATGACGAAATGCGATGCACAGTATGTCTCATCAGAAGAGAAAGAGAACTCGTTATTTGAAAGCAAAGAGGTTTGCCAGCATTGAAGTGGTTGCCCACATGCTACTCTGCAAGGGGGGGGGGGGGGCGAGAGAGAGAGGAGGCTTAGCACAAGGAGAGCATTGTGAAGGATGCATCTCATGAAAATCGTGGAAAAAAACTGCGGCCCTTACACGAGTCTATACACCACATGTGTACTGGTGGCACGTGCACGTCCTCTCCAACTTGACGTAACGTGTGCGTGTGCACATGGTATGTCGGACTATATTTAGCCCTTTGAACCCTCGCCTAATCACGTGGTACACTGCGGCGAAGCTTGAGCAAGTGCAGCTGTGACGCCTCTCTGCAGCAGATACATGACTTGATGTCACACCTTCACACATGCACGCTGGCGGCTGAAAGTCAAATGCGCGCCGAGATTGACCTTGGGAGTTGTACCTCGAGGAGCACAGGAGCACAGGTCGTCCTGCATTTGAACGATTTCCTTTATCCTCTCTATTTATTTTTTCTACCACCACATGGCTCTGACTATCGGCATTGTCCCAATGACTGTGGTGTTCTGCTGGTGTCTATGAGGTCACAGGCCCTGCAGTGTCAGCCCCATTCCGATAGAGACATGTACTGTACTTTGGCCGCATGGTAATGTTGTAACCCAGGTAGTCAAAGTTAATCTGGAACCATTCCTCTATGGCTTCCTTCATAGGCCACTGTGCAACTGTGGGACATTGAATGCCACAGTGTAACTTTTTAATTGGCTCTGAACTCGGGGAGTTGACTTGCATTCGTCGCTGACCTAAAATGGAATAAATGTGGCAAGTTATGAGTAACCAAGTGAACCTCGGACGAACTTAAGCACGTTGTCTGCGTGCAGCACCACAAGGTGAGAAATCGCACACAGTGGTGACAACGTGTTGCTGCTGGTCATTGCAGGGTGTTAACGGCACACAGCCCTGTGACTCGCAAGCACTTCCAGGTGAGTACATCACTTGATTCTCTTCAAACAGAACACTGATTATTGCTTCCTCAACAGAGTTGTGCAGGGCAGACAGACAGACATTTTTCATGAGAGAGCATGGGGCAGAACTAGTTTACAAAGACCATCCAAGTATGCGAATAGCCGAAATGCGTCGTGCATGCATGTGTACGGCAGTCATTACGAAGCCATACACTGACATTAAGAAGTTTCATGAACACTTAGTGCACTGCAAACGCCGAACTATGAAAAAAGAATTTAGAACTGATAGTTTCAGTGCAAAATTCAAAAAATGGAATATGGTCTTCATTTAATAGTAATGAACTTCTTACTGTGGAATATAACGAAAATAGATTTGAAGATATACTTTAATAAGTCTATACTGACATAATGTTTCTGTATGATGGCACATTAAACAGCGTGATTTGATTTGTCTTCCAGATGATTGTGTGATGAGCCGTGGAAGTGCCATGCTGGAGGGATTCTTTTTCAAGGCGTGGATCTTTGGCGCCGCTTTCTACTGGGCCACCTGGATATTCCTGGGGGTGAGTACGCTCTCCTCAATAACTAGCAAGCACATTGACATGTAGAGAGCTTCTTTGTCGAATTACGTGTTGGTTCACATAAACGTTCAGAGCATACATTACCTGTCTGCCATCAGGAAAACAGAAGGGAGTAATGCATGAAGACTTGCAGAACCCTGTACAGTGCACTCATCCACGCAGCAGTGGGTGTGCCTGAGCTTCTCAGGAGCTGCTTATAAGCATGTGATATGGTACCACAGTTTCGTACTTTTGTCATCTTTGATGCTACAGTACCACACATTGTCTTGAAGGGTTGCAAAGATGCTGCGACTGTCCACATAAAAAATAGATTTCGCTAAATTGAGACGACATATCCGTATATAGGCTGCCTAGAAGCAAGGCACTGTTATTGAACCACCGAAATTTATTCAGCAGAAGTTACCTGCCCAGTGCATTTTCTTAGGAACTGGTGCCTCTGCACAGCAACCATTGCTCTGCTGCAGCAGGATCGCTTGGAGCAGTGCTTACACTGTTGAGGCTCCAATTAGAGTTGTTGAAACGAACATTCAATAATTTAGAATAGTGAACTGTTGAATGAATAACAAGGCTATTGGATTCACATTCAAAATTTTACATACAGTAGACTTCTGTTAATTCAGCCCTGGTTAATTCGATTTTTCGGTTAATTTGATCCTGGCTGAAGGTCCTGGCCCATGCAGGTGTATAAGTCCACAATTTCATTACTTCGATCCTGAAGTTAACCTTCGCTGGATAATTCGAACTTGACCAATCGTCGCGCATGTGTCTGACCCCTATGGTGACCCCGATAGCAACCCTGATAGCGACCCCTTTAGTGTTCAGTGTCTGTCTTGGCAGAGCCGTGGAGCTAGGGGGTCAGTGAATGCTTTCAACACGTGTAATCATGCATCAACATCTCCCATTTTCGGCATGCCCTAGGAAGGTTTTCAAGCAGTAACCATAGCTCACAATGTCTGATTAAGGCATTTAGCCGATTTTAACATGTGCCTTTTTTTTAATAGAAAATTGGGCCGAAAATCGCTTGCGCAGTGCAATTGGACAAAACACCAAAACTGCCTTAGCAACGTACGTTTGTATGCTTTACCGCATAACACGTCCCTTGTTATGCGGTGAAGCATACAAGTGTTGCGGCGAAGTTAGCATTTAAAACTGTGTGGCGAAACTGACTTTAGGAAACCAGGTGCCATTGCACAGCACTATTTCTTGCTGAAAAATCCGGTGCATGTTAGATTTCTGCTTTTTTTAGGAGCTTTAATGTAATTTCTATGTTGGTGTCCTACTTTGTATGCATAGAAAGGGGGCACATTTCATTTGGGGGCGTGTTAGAATCGGGCAGCTTTTGCCAAATGAATCACCAGTACGGCTTGGCATTTCTTCTGCATCTTGTTTAATTCGACTCGCTGGATTATTCGATCAGTTTCGGTCGAATTAACGCAAGTCCATGGTATTTATGCACCCTGACTCAGCAGCAGATATAGAAGGCACACTACAATCGAACCACAGAACAGTTCGGTGTGTCAGGTGTGCGCAGCTGAGATGGGCAGGAAGGGCCGCAACAGTAAGCCTGTTTGGCAAAGATGGAAACTTGCTGCAACAACACACGAAGCAAATGCAAAGTGCTGAAGCGGACTTTAGAAAACTGGACACCATGCACAACAATTGGGTGTGCGTTAGAATTCGACTTCATTTAGGAGCTTTGTCATATTTAAATCAGTTTTCTGCTTTGGCCGCATAGAAAAAGACATGTTTGATTTTGGAGTGTGTTACACTCGGGAAAATGCTGTCAAATGAATCAGCAGTGCTTTAGGGTTTTTGACGCAAAAGCGTCAAATGTGCCATCGAGGGAAAAAACCGGCGGCCTCTGTAGCAGTGAAAAAAATAGTACCTCACTTACCATTGGTTTCAACGCCATGTCATGGCTGTGAAATCAGCATCATAAGTGCACGAGGCGCACTCATGATGCTGGCTTGCGCTTGCTGGCTCGTGCTGCACGTACCGCCACGGAGTCTGAAGCATCTACATCGTCGGTGGCCGCAACCTCGGCAGTAGTGAAACGTGGCTGTCCACGCACCGCAAACGAAGTAAGGAAGCGGAAGAATGCAGCAGGCAGGCAATGACATCCACCTTCGTTGTAAACTTTCCCAATACACGGCAGGCAGAACAAGAACTAACGCAAACATTACTCGCAGCGCTAAACTCGAAGGACTGCTCAAAGGCGCTCAATTGGACATTAATGCTTTCTTGTTTACAGGTCGTAAGAATTGCTTAGGTGTCCTCAGATTTTTTTCATCTTGTTTAATATGACCCACTTAGTAATTCCATCAATTTTGTAGGTCCCGTCAGAGTTGAATTAACGGAAGGCGATTGTATACTACTACTCTGTGAGTAAGATGCTTGTAAAGCCCTCGTAAACATTGTGACAATTTCACATAAGCTGTAAATTCATATACAGTCGACCTTCTTCAATTCGTCCCTGATGGGAGCAGCAAAATCTGTTGAATTATCTGGCTGGTCAAATTAAGCAAAATGCAGATATAACACCAAAGCACACAGCTGATTCGTTTGGCAATATTTAGCTGATTATAATGTGCCCCCTAAATAAAAGATGGCCACTTTCTGTATTTCCAAAGTAGTAAACTAACGTAGAAATCACATTGAAGCTCCTAAGCAAAGCAGAAACTTAGCGTGCACCTGATTTTTTAGGAAGAGAAATGGTCAAAGGTGTAACATGTGTTGCACAATTACGGCTGGTTTCCTAGTCGGTTCTGCCAAATTTTCTTTTTTAAGCTAGCTTTGCCACAATAAGTTTGTGCTTTGCTGTAAAGCACACAAATGCTGCGAAGGGGGTTTTGGTTTTGTATCTGATTGCCCCACGCAGGCAATATGCAGCCCAATTCCCTTGAAAGAAGAAAGCATTGGTTAGAAGCGGGTAAATAGCGGTGTCAGATATTCTGAGCTGCACTTATTGCTTGAAAATCTCCCTAGGGCAGGATGAAAATAGGTGTTTTCAGCAGAAGATGATGTGTTCAACGCGTGCACTGTCCTCCTAAGCTCCTTCAAGACAGGCGCTGCCACTAAGGGGGTTGCTATCAGGGTCGCCATAGGCGTCAGGCACACGTGCGCGGGCTGGTCAAGTTCTAATTATACAGCAAAGGCCAATTCTAAGATCGAAACAATGAAGGTTAGGGCTTGAAGAGATGCATGGGTGCCAGCTGGGACCTACGGTTGGGATAATATTAACCACGAAGTTGAATTAACCATATCCCAATTAATGGATGTCTACTGTATCACATTTGTCCACTTTAGATGCTCTAACCTATGCAGTTTGCAGGACTGTAGTATCTGCTTTTGGTGCAAAGTTATGGAATGGTAAACTTTGGGCTTCAATTTTTGTTTAGCTTACCAGCTTTCAGGAATTTTTGTAAAAAATTCCTTGCCTTAAATAATAAGAAGTCTGCTTCCTAAGGTCACTAGAACTTCCTCTCAGATGCAACAACAACCTGCATTGACTTCGCTGCCTGCGTTGCTTTCTTAGTTTCATTAGTACGATGGTCCTCACCGTGCAGCATGTTGCAGACATGTGCCAGTGGAGGGTAAAGGCATCAAGCACATGGAGTGATGGGGGAATCTGAGCATGTGCCAAACTACGTTCTTGTGCCCTCTGACAAAGCAGGCGCCTGGTAATGCATATTGGCAGGCACACGAGCACGGAAGGACGTGCATGTGCAGTGCCATGTCTCAACACCAGGCACTTGCTTTGTCAGAGGGCGCAAGAATGTCGTTTGGCACATGCTCCCAGACACCTCAAAATTTTCTCCTCACCTTTACACTACAAAACAGGGGCCTTTGTCGGCAATCTCCGATTACTCCTGTCTTGTGTCTGCCGATACCATCCTTTGCCCACGAAGTTCTGACTTAGTTTCGTTGCAACTTTGTTTGCATTGCAACGTAGATAGATGAGTGCCGTTGTTGATTGAGCATGGCAGAAGTTCCCAACATTGCCACTGCTTTAACCACCTGGTCCCATCTATATACTCAGAGCACGGTGGTCTCCTTCCTTGTGCTGATGGTGCGTGGCCGGCAGTCATCGGTGGAGGTCGACACTGATGAATTTGAGGACGACGACGATGATCCCCTCATACGTGCCTAAATGATACGAAGTACCACTAATCGAGCTACCACCATGCGCTATCATCACGTTCCGAGTCCGCCCCTGTGAGAGATCAGTCCCTTTTCGGTGTCTGCTGTTTTCCTTTGCTCCCTCATCTCTCGGTAAAAGGCACCCTTTACTAGATTTGGCTAACGAACACACAGCCAAATATGCATATTTAATCGCAGTCTAGTGTATTGCTTAAGGCCAGCTACAACAAAGTGTCACTTTAGCTAAATTGGTTATAAATGAGTGTTGTGTACTATCGAAGCGTTCTTAGCAAAGCTGCAGGGGCCGACATTTGTTTAGCTTTCTTATTAGCAGGCCTTTAAATAGCACCTAAAAATGTGGTGGTGCTAAAGCAGATGTGCCGTAAATACCAGCATGTCACCTTACCCGAGATTTTTTCAGCACGGTGCAGGCAGCCACAAGTGCTGCCTAATCTCACAGGTCATGCCAAGGAACTGCGCTGGTTTTGCGTGTTCTATGTCATGCATCATGTCTGGCGAGCGGCAGTGACTGTGCTTTTTAAAAACAATATTTCTTTTAGTTTTGGTGCCAAAAATGTATATTTAGTTGTTTTTTAACTTTTCCTTACCATCTATTTGTATTTGAAATTAAGATATTGCACGGCAACTGCTCCATAGCTGCACTATCTCAATCTAAGCTTCTTGTGCGGTCCAAAGTTTTGTTGCAGTTGGTGTTAAAGTATTCTTTTATGGGCTCAGGAAAGAGCCCGCTATGTGTTAGCCAGGCACATGCAATCAAAAGATCTTATGGAGTATAAAAATGTTTTAGAGAAGGCCTGGTACTTGAGAACTTTGTGACCCTATCTATAGCGTGGTGGTCTACAGTCTCCCTGGTGCTGCGGTCGTTCAGTAAGCAATTGCATTCTGAGGTTGAGAAGCACCTCATGCTGTTGCTTCACTAAAAGCCAGCTTGCGGTTTTCTGCTGCTACTAATCATCGACATGACTGGGTTGTAGTGTCACGGTTTATATTCTCTTATGAAAGCATTGGAATGAGTGTGTGCGCGCGTGTGTTTTGTGAGATAAATTTGTGTGCAAACGAGTTTGAAGGCAGAATTGTGCAGAAGAGCATGAAATACTACAGCACATATTTTCCACTTTTTGTAACTGCTGAAAAACACCTTTATAGAAAAGGCTTTTTCTTCGTTTCTTGCAGTTTCATTAAGTCTGTTAAAGGTTATATGAAATTACTTGTACACATTGTAGATAGGAACCAATGTTTTTTATTTGAAATAGGTTGATCCTAATAGCACAAAGGGGTTAGTCTATGTGTGAGAGCAAGCCAAAGTATGCAGCTGACTGTGATGGTGTTTGTGAAAGTGTTCCATTGTCTACCATGGCAAGCGTTTCGTACGAACTTCTTTTGTGGTGCGCTGATGTCAATTTGTCGACCATCAAGTTCGTTACTTGTACTGGCTCCAGGAACAATGGAAATAGACCAGTGCTGTGCAGTGGCGAACATTACCGAGCACTCTGCTTACTTCTTCTCTTTGATGTGCTTCTCAGTCGGTCGAGCAAGAGATAATCATTCTTAACTATGTATCAGTTACATTGCTTTGGCAGTTTGTGAGTAATGGAACTGCATGCACATATGGCCATTCCCAGAATACCAGTAAGGTAGGCCTAAGCAGCACCGCTGGCACAAAGTGGTCGGCAACCATAAAATCAGGAATGCATGCAGTCTAACTTCATTATAACGAAGTAGCATCTAAAACAAAAATAAAGTCATTATAAGCTATATTAGTTACACTGGTAAATATTGGCTGCATATGGTAATATTGGTGAAAAACATTTTAGTTTTACTTCATTATGTTTGATAATTTGGTATATTCGTGTTCATTACTTCAAGTTTCAACTGTGGTGGCTCTCTTCTTTTCCTCCAAAAAAAGATGCCACTATGAGCGCTATGGCTGCCACCCACATCTTCACTGCTGTGGTATTCAGCAAAGTGCAATATGCATACAAACAGGCCCAAACCCTATGATGTCTCTGTGCAGCATACACCTGTGACAGTAATTTCATGTGATGTGACATATATATTGATGGCAAATTCGACTGGGCTTTTTAGAGCACTCCAGCAGTGCTTCAAAGACTATTAAAACAGCAGCAGAGCTCTAGTGTGGCCAGAAGTGGGCTCCAGTAGAGTTAATGAAGCTGGATTATCACTACTATACCCAAGTATTCTGGTGGTAAAGTTTTAGACTCAATTTAAATTATTTTTTGTTGCATGTAGGGTGCTCTAAGATGTACAGTCGAATGTCCAGAACTGCTGTTGCAAACCAAGATAGCCTGTTCTTCCTTTAGTTGCTGACAGTACCCAAATTTGCTACGAGTTATTCATGCTTGACATTACGTGTTTTTGAAACTCAAAGAAAACTGTACATACTATACTATACTCTGTGTGTTGACTGTACAGTGCTGAAAGAGCAGTGTTCTTAGTTTGCTTGTTCTTGCCCTTCCACACTGCTTAATTTTGGAATGGAGTGCAAATGAAAATAAATAAAAAGTTGGATATCTCCCCCTGTTTGTTGCTTACAGTATTACTGTGTTGCAAATAAGTCTTAGATCAGCCCCAGTATTTATCAATGCCCCTCACCTCATGCTTCTACCTCATGCCTAAGGTATACTCCTCAGGAATGCCCCTCGGCAATTCTCAATGTCCTAATCAGGTGCCTTCAGCATCATCTTGAAAACACTGGATAGAGTAGAGAGGTGTTTCTCTGGTGATTACTGAAGAATTGATGAGTAGCATTATCGAGGTATGGTGATACTTCAGTCAAGAGGTGCTGTTACCCTCTACTTTGCGCAATAAAGGATAAAGGTTGGACTCAAACACCGTTATTAAACTATGTTCTAGTAGCGTAGTAATGGCTTGCAACTTAGCCTACAATAACATTGCGATTGACCGATGTTGGTGAATGAAAGTCCCACTCCTGTGAAGTTTGATTCTCACATGAATTATTGTGCAGATGTTTTGACCAGTAAGTGGCCCTTGAGGCAAACTGTCCCACCGGGAAGCTTTGTGACTATCGGAATAGCACACTACATCAATTCCACCTGCTTCATCATGAGCCACCTTCACCTTTAGTTTATTGGAGGCCGCACTATTGAAAAGACATAAATGCTGCTACAAAGCGGAAAGTGGCAGCTTTGAGAGGGCGTGGTCTAGCAGTGCAGCTGTCCATTATCTTTCTGTTTCTTCTCCACCTTTCCCCACATTGTTGGTAGATGTTCAGGTGTCAGCCTGAACATCTGAGCAGATAGGGCCCAGTCAGCAGGCTTTCCTCTCTGTCAATAAATCTGTCTCTCTTGATGACATTAGCCACTTTAGGCTGCTTTGCAGAAATGCTGATGAGGCCAACAGTCTCCAGGGCCTCGTGCCATCACCAAAAGGTAAGTCACTTGATTGGTGGGGTTTATAATGGTTAAATATTGTGCAGGTAAAAAAGGTATTGAGCAGTACCGTTCGGTGAAATTTGAGCTCGGCTTTATTCGAACTCATGAATGCGAATCAATGTGAGTAAAGAATTATCTGAGCGTGAAAGCATTCTTACTCTGCCAGAGAAGTTGGCAACTCGAGAAAGGACTTGGCCGCACCTGATAGGCACGGCACCAGCACATAAAAAAAAAAAAACGTGGCTTTGGAGAGCTCAGCTTTATCACCAAATAGACACATTTTTATGTTACATATAATTTGACGCATGCACTGCCCTAGACAGAAGAGGCCACAAGATTTTACACACGAGTGTGGCCGCACACAGATCACAGCGGCAGGCCTATCGTAATTGTGCTTGCAGAGCAAGAAGCAGTACTTCGTATCATGGGCAAAGGTGGCACATTGATAACTGTAGATGGTTGTGCAGGCCACAATGGCCTTTGGTATAACATCAATAACAAAAAATTCTTTGTCGCTGACATGCAGCTTACCTGATTATGCTTCAGACTAAGGAGAGTAGTTCTAGAGGTTGTCTCAACACTATTTTAACATGTAAAAAATAGTGCAACACATGGCAAGACACAAGGGCCAGCATACAAAAAAAAAAAAACCAGAATGACACAAACATGTGATAAGAGAATGAAAGATAATTTTTTGTACTCTTGTAGAGCTTCGAAACAGCATGATGGTACAAAAAAAAAGTCCCAGTTTCGCCCGAAAAACAAAGGACCGACTGCGATAGCAAATTAGTGGGCAGCTATGCGAAGTAAAGACAGTAGCTTTATTGGCCGTATAAACTTGGACACGTTCGCTTACTTACTGAATCAACAAGCATTGTGTCAGCACGCACAAGAAAACATGAACACATCACACTCGATGAGTGTGGACACTCGCTGTCAAAACGTAGGTGTGAGCAAGCGCGGAAGCAGCAGCGAGCGAAGTGACCTTCGTGCGGTCTGTCGCTAAAACTTAAAAGCGGCAAGAACCCAGCGAGCACAGATACGGCGCGTGCAAGATACGGCGCGTGCGACTGCGCGCGACGGTGCAAAGTATACGCACTCGTTGGGGCAGTCCCCCTTCTCCCGCCCGCGCTGCCTCCCGGCTTTTCTCCGTATTGGCGGCGAGGAGTTACGGAGCCGCCATCTATTGGAAGCGCCTCGCTGGCGTAGTATGAGGGATCACGCGGCGCCCTCCTCAGGTTTTGCTGTCCGCACTCACTGAAAGCACCACGCGCGAGCTCTCCCGGACATTTCTGTAATTACTTTCGAAACGAGAGAAGTTTTTTACTGTCTAAATAATAATCTTGGGCAAACTGAAAGCACAGAATCGTTTACAGACGCTATCTATTTACCGAATACGTACAGTGAACGCCACTGCGCGCGGTCGCCGCGATGGAGTCTCCCGAACCGGCTTCTTGCGTGAAAGGTAGGTAAATGCTGAGAGTAAACTATGTGAAATATATTGTTATAGTGTTTGTGTAACTACATGTAGCATAACAGAATGAAGCCTCAATGCAGCGATCGCACGGGTTCGCAGCGACCGACTGCGCGTCTGCACGCATGTCCGCGCACGTTTTGCTTTCGCTATGAGCGCGTTTTCGCACCGTGCCATGAGCTTTAGGCGGCAGAATATGAGAATTTGACAGTATACAAGCAACCATTGTTGCGTGGGTGCTATCAGAGCTGTTCAAAAATAATTTCATTGTAGAGACTTCGACGCCTACGGGACTGTGATGTGCCGTCGCGACGATTCAATCTTTGTTTTTCTTCTAAATTCTTGGGCGTTTCCATATTATTTCTCGAGTTGTGTCGCACTGTATGTTTATCGGTGTTCTCAGCGTGCGATTCCCGCTGCTTCTTTTTTGTAATCCAGTGCATTAATTCATAACACGTACAAACATGACCATATGCCATGCCTTTTTTTAATATGCGTCTTACCGCTCCCTTTCCATTCCAGTGAACTTGCCAGTATCTATAGCAGCGACAGGTTCATAGAGCAAACCGTCATGACATTAGTCGGGCAGCGGACTCGGGCGAGCGTCTCAGCGCGCATTTCCGAACATCGCAGACCCGGTGCCGTAGCAGAAATCTTCCTCGCATCTGTGCTTGATGCATACCCGAGTTGTAGCCGATGACTGTTTGCTGGTTTTATGTTTCGCTAGCCAAGCTTCACGCAGCTTCTTGTCCTGCGGCTACGTGTGAATAAGGCTGACACCGGGCACCGTTGTGTACGTCCGGCACTGCGGCACCGAGCAGTAGCCTACCATGTTGCGCGCCTTCCAAGGCAGCCACTACCTATTCTAGTGCTTTCAAGCGTTGTAAAGGAGACACTCGAAGCGGGAAAATCTCGCCACTAAATGAGGACCGCAGCGTACGAGGGAATTTAAACTCTCGTTTTCAGCTTGCTTCGGCGCTCTCTAAGCAGCCGACGCGGCCGCTATGTCCACGTGATCCCTAATAGCACGTCACGCCGACGGTGGCGCCAGTTTTTCCAGTGGTGGGGCTCGAGGCCAATATGGCGCACGAGATTGAGCCGCGATCGTCAGTTCCCCTTGCGCATGGTTGCGAAATATGCAGTTGCTGCCGCAGCTCAACGTCGTGCCTCCTACCTCCCTGCCACACCCCCGGCCCCTCCCCTCCCTGCCTCACTACTTGCCTCTAATCTATATATGGCGCGTGAAATTGAGCCGGGATCGTCAGCTCCCCATGCGCCAAGTCGCGAAATTCGCTGCCGAGCACAACGCCGCCCCACCTCCCTGCTTTCCTTCCATACCTCTACGGCCTTTCGCGCGACGGAAGACGGCGCGTCTGTTATCCGCTTTCTTCCTTCGCACGCGCGCCAGATTGAGCCGGCATTGTCAGCTCACTCTCACACGCTTTCACTCGCACAACATATGACGCGCGGCGACAACGTTACCGCCCTTGGACTTTACACGAAACGTAACGGCGACGGCAGAAACGAGCCTGGAGTGCTCATGTAATTGTCGTCGTAATAAAAAAAACATAAGCGTGGGCCGGCCCCGCAGATATTGCAATACCAGGCCGACCCGTGGCGGAGGTCAAGCAGGCTTAATTGAAGCACTCCCCCTCTAACAATAAAAATCGTAAATAACAGTGAATGAAATAAGTCAGTGAAGATGTATTGTTTTAAATGGATAGGTATTCTGGAATCGTTTGCAAACAGCACGCGGACTCGCGAGCAGGAGGCATTGCCATACATGCAAAGTGCACAACGTATATACATACGCCTTCAACTGCACCATACGCCTGCACGGGCCCGGGCTGACCCGAAAGCACGGGCCCGGCCCAGGGGCTGGGCCGGGCTGTCCGAAGCGTTTTTCGGCGGGCCTCGGGCTATGCTCTGGCTTGAAGCCACGGGCCTGGACAGGACTGGGGCCCGCTCATTGAAGGGCCTAAATGCCCAGGTAGCACAAAAGAGAGACGTAACGTTTTCGTAGCGTTTATCCAAGACGATAAAAACGGGTTAAAGAAGACACGAATGAGAGAACTTCGGCGGGAAAACGTCGTATATCTCTGCTAATGTCCGGCTTAATTACTTTCTTGAGACGATCTAGAACAGGTCTGCAAGACGTATTCGAAAAGCTGGTTTAGAAATAGGATTGGGAAAGGCACAAATAATCCCTTTGCCAAAACTATTCGTAACCAATTTCTAAACGTTTTTAGGACGTTATCAAAAAGCTGGTCTAGAAGCGGTCTTGAAAGGTTTACGATCATCTGAAGCTAATTTTCGCGGGTGACGGGCGCGATCAGACATCGTTGTTCAAAACACGCGTTTAGTTTCGCCTCACGCGAAACAAACCTCATTGGCCTAGGCCGTTCGCACGGCCTAGGCCAATCGCGTGAGGTGAAACTGATCGGGCGTTTCGAATAACGATCTCCAATCGCGCCCCCGATGAGTAGAAGCGTCGGTGTTGACTGTAAGAGCCATGGCGCAGTGCCAAGCACTGTTCCCCGCATGACCGGCGCATCCTCTACCAAGTCGCACGAAAATGAGCCTGTTAGGAATAATGAATCCTTAATACCGCCTTTAGTAAGCTACGATGCTTACAACCACAATGGGAATGACATCCTGCAAAGAACAACTGGCCACGTCTTGGCAGGTGGCCAGACCAAGCCCTTCATGCCAAGAGTGCATGAAATGAGAACATTGTGACAAAGCAAAAACACTTTATTAAAATGTAATGCTTATGCAAGGTTCGAACAAACTGTGTGAGAAATGCAAATAGAAGTAAAAGTACATCAACAATGACAAAAGTCGCAGAAAGGATTCGCAATGAACTCGAAAGTGAACATTCACTAGCACATAAACAAACTTCCAAGTACACATACAAAAATGAACAGAAAAACCTGGAGTGTACTAAAGTGCCTAATTTATTATAGTAAAGTGCACGTGCTATTAGGTGGACTAGAGTAATGCAGAAGTGACATCGGAGCGAATGGAAGAAGTAGACTGAAGAATGCAAGAGTATGAATCGGATGGTAACTGCCTCCAAGGAATGTTACCAATCAGCTAGAAGCGTAAAAAGAGCACAAAAAGATATACCACCGCATACCATCATAAAACAATCCTGTGGCAGAAATAAAAAAAATGGGAACAATGCGAAATCGGAAATAATGCCTTTAGGATATATCAAAGAAGGTAATGGCGAGAAAAAATAACCATACAATAAAAAAGCAATAAAGTGAAATTAGTGCAGAATACTTAAACGTGTAACAAGTGTAACAAGTGTAACAAGTGAACACTACTGTAGTACAGCGAACGATGAGACAGTAATGCTGCATCTTGCCACTCCAGAACGTGAGAAATGAATATGCAAGCCTCAGATTAGAAACTTACATAAACATGGAAATAAACTGGAATGCACTGGAAGCTGCATTTGTGTAACAAAGGAAGCAATGGTCATAATAAATAGTAAGTGTTTTATCTAATAAGCGCTTTACAAGAGGCAAAGTTGTACCTCTCTGGCAAAAACAAAGTTGCAACGAATAATTTGCAAACCAGCAAATACATATTAATTAGCATACTGACATGTCACACTTTGCGCACATCTCCAGTCTCCTAAAGTAAAAGAAAAGCACTCTGAATGAGAAAAACGTTTAACACATGTAGCCCAGAGCAAATTCTTTGCCAGTTCACTCACACTTTCACATCCAGAAACATTTGCCACAAAGTCCAGGCACAGTTCCACTGATGTTTACCAATTCACCCCCACTTTCACGTCCAAAAATATTTGGCACACAGTCCAGGCAGAGCTTCATAGATAAACAGCTTGAGAGCACCCTACTGATTATTGTGCAGTCCCGCTGCTGGAAATAGAACTGCCGCACATGCTGGTAGTGGTTTCAATCTAGACACACTTGCTGCCCTGGACAGGTATGTTCAGATATCTGCACTGGTGCTCTATTTTGTCGAAGTAGACACATTGATGCACTACGCTGGTAATTGAAATGTTTTGAATGCACAAGTATTGGCTTCACCAGAAAGACTTGCCCACATACCACCACTGGCATCTATATGCACTTGCTCTTCACTCAGTAGCATTGAACTTAAAGTGTTCCCTATGTGGGAGCCATGTGTAAAACCGGTGTCACACGACCACTCTCGATCGCGATCAAGCCCGATCCGGATCGAAATTATCGATGCGACTGGCTCACTCTCGTAGCTTGCGCAGAGGAGCCAATCACGACCGAGAAATTCGATTTGTAACGGACTGGATAGCGGCTAAAAGAGCCCCGTGTGAAACCGGTATCAAATAATGCACAGACGTAGGCTAGGAAAATGTGTTGCACAAGGACAAAGAACTGCGACATGCCCTGTTGTGTGAAGCGCGTGAACAGAACACACACGCACACACACACACACACACACACACACACACACACACACACACACACACACACACACACACACACACACACACACACACACACACACACACATATATATATATATATATATATATATATATATATATATATATATCAACTGCCAGAGCGCTTCGCGAACTCCATGCGCACACATGGCACCCGCACGAACTCGGCAGGCCGCCGTAAAGCGCGAAGGGCGCACAGCGTACATTTCGACACATGTCCCAAACTGCAAACAATCGTACCACCTAAAGCATACAAGTTATTTTATACCAAGGGCATACTCGACTCACGTATGCAGTATCCACAAGCGAGTTATGCAGCGTACATGCTTTATCCATTCGCCAAATAGTAAAATTGATAACAAGCACAAAGCTACAAGGGACTCAATACATTACTACCATTTGAGGCGTCAAATAAAATCGAATTTGGCCGTTTCATATATTGGACACAATATATGGACACATGTGGTACCCGGTAAGACCATGAAATACCCATCACGTGGGTAAAGGGGGCGAAAACACAATCGAGAACCTGAAGCGCAAACGATAAAAGCACGGTATGGTGCACGCAAAATTCTGTCAGTGCGCTGTAGCGCGAGGGAAGAAAATAGGGCGAGCACTTGACCTCACCTTTTGGGATACCGCACTAGTACTGAATCATTAAAAAATAAAGCCTGTTTGAACCAGTTCCCTTGTCTGCAACACTCTTGCTAAACGGGAGACTAAAATACCACGATGACGGCTCTATTGCGGAGATCGGCAAGGTGCGCACAGACAGAAATTTTGCCGCCTTTCTTCGCATTCTGCAAAATGATTTCTTGTTAGGATCACGCATAGCGGCCGATACCGACGCTAGGGACACACAGGCACGATTTCGTCCCTCTAACATTCGTCCTTATACTGCCCTTAACGCCTTAATTACAGCGTCAGTGAAAAGGCGCCTCACATAACATGACAATGAACTTGAAGAGCTGATTAGTGCCCTCCACTCCGCGCCCTCCAATTGAAAACACTACTGATTTCCAAATTAAACTACACAAACAGATCGCACAACCCAAACTAATCACAGAACGTCGTTTTCTTGACGGCAAAACCCTGCAACACTTACATGACAAAGGGCAGCGGCAGCACATTCAGAACAGCCGCTATCATACCACAGCGCAATGCAAGTGCGATATCGCAACTATGTCCGGCTTCACGAATAACGTGGCCGCCTTGGTCACATAACAATTGAAAACACTATTGATTTCCAAATTAAAACCACACAAACATATCGCACAACCCAAACTGATCACAGAATATCGTTTTCTTGACAGCAAAACACTGCAACACTTACATAGCGAAGGGCAGCGGCAGCACATTCAGAACAACCGCAAACACACCACATCGCAATGCGAGTGCGGTGACGCGACGACGCCATGACGACGCGACTATGCCCGGCTCGCCCGGCTGCCCGGCATCACGAATCACGTGGCCACTTTGGTCACATGATTTGACGACGGTATCGCCACCTTGCGCAAGGTTGGATCGCGTTGATGGGTTGTTGAATATTGTAGAAGCCGCTAAAGAGGCTGACGCGCCGTGGCGTGGCGGTGGCGTTTTGAGTAGTTTGCAAAACGTATTCACCCCTCGTTTTTAAGCTGTCTGGCTTCCAACGTTATCAAAACGTATTCACCCCTCGTTTTTAAGCTATCTTGTTTGGAACATCTTTGATGCGTCGATTTTGGTCAAAAATCCGTTTCAGACGTTGAATCCCTTAATACGACGTTTTCAAGACTTTGTGTGCTACCTGGGTAGTGCCTTTGAGCATACATGAACATTATGCATTGCATGGTCCAAGGCATTCTGTGCCAAGCACAAGTAACATGTGGGAAGAGTTGGCTTTCAGTATACCTTAGCAAAGAAAACAGAGAGAGAGAGAAGTGGTTCTTGTGGGGAAGGAGGAAAGGCTAGCACTATTTTCTGCAACCCATGCGGGAGCACGGTGTGAGCAAGCGCGGAAGCAGCACGCGGACTCGCGAGCAGGAGCTCGTGAGATGAAGCTAGTAAGTTTTTTTTCTTTTCCTCGAGAACGAACATTGTGTCCGCGTAATATACAAAAATTATACAAAAAAAGGCTCTTCAAACCATTTTCCTTTTATGGCTTTTGCAATGGCACTATTACAACTCTCGGTACTATTATACTCATATTATTTTAGCACCAATGCAAGGGGTGTCTCTTTGTACTTGTCCATTTATTTTATGCAGTATGTCCCTGAATTTGCCTGTTTGTATATATATATATATATATATATATATATATATATATATATATATATATATATATATATATATATATTTGCATGCTAAATGACCTCATAGGACAAAATCGTACGATCAAGGTGAAGACATGCGCACAAGCGGGGAAGCACAGCACAGGCAATGGGCCAGATCACTGATGTTCCCATGGGAGAAACAAATATTTCAGTCTTTTATTGCTTATGCACTGCGGCTGATTAGACCCTAAGAAGGTGAGACTGACACATACGGTACAATTTGTAAGTAAAGGTATTTTTTTACTTACTAGCCAGGCCTGGTACACACGCGGACCCTGGCTAAGCTTAGTAATGAACACTTGGGCCTGGGCCGGGCCCTCACTTGTAACCACGGCCCTAGCCCGGGCTTGATATCACGAGCACAGGCTGGGCTCGGGCTTCATAAAGCCAACCCGGACCGGGTCCGAGCCGAAAAATCAGGCCCGTGAAGTGCTCTATACCAAAGCCCGGTCAGCCCCCTTCTCGCTCTGCCACTGATGTGGACATTTCAAAACCAGTCAAGAAATGGTTCACTCAATTCTTGCTAGAAGAGTTTGGTTTGAAGTGCCACACCAATACAAGCCACTCGATGAACGCTAAACAGCTAAACCTCAATATAACGAACTTCAGTATAACGAAATTCATGATATAACGAAATATTTAATTTTGCATTACCTCTTGTCCATAGAACACCATGCATTTAGAACCTCGGCATAACAAAGCGAGTTTGTATGCGATTTAAATATATCAAAATTTCGCTTCCGCGGCAAAGGAATGCTGAGGCCATAAATGGAAACTTCCACGAACGCAGATCAATTACAAGCGGCTGCCTGCAAACCAGTGTTGCGGAGTTACCACTCCGGAATTGGAATGACTCCAGAATCATTCCACATTTTCGCGACCCCTGAATGGAATGGCAACAATGCTGGTGGAATGCAATGGGAATTTTTGCCCCGAATGGAAATGGAATTACGTCTCTTTTCCGAAAAAAAGGGTGTTTTTTCGTCTATGCGCTGTTTCTTTGTCAAAATAGGCCGAAGAACCAACCAGCCCACGTTCAAACATTAGTAAGTTAGAGCCTCAAAGTTAACAATAAATCAGTATTTTTAAAATTGCCTGGCTGATTACAAGCACGGTACATTTATGAACAACGCACCTCCGAAGTTTGTCTCGATTCTTCACGTAACCGCGGCTCTATGCTGTTGGCATCCGTCGTGCTGAACTACGGCAGCGGCATTCGCGCCTCCGAACTGCCATAAAGCGCTTGCTGGTTCATTCGTCAGACCGGTGGCGGAAACGACGGCAACCGCGATAGCTCCGCGCGCTACGAAGAAACGCCGCAATCGACGCTACTGTTGTGTTGTAAATTGCCATGAACGTGAAGGACGGAAAAACAACGTTCAGTTTTACCGATTTCCATCGCGATCGTTTGAAGGGGAAAGGCGAGAGCGCTGGATACGGGCCGTTCAATCTGTTGGGTAATCGGATTACTTGCATTCTCCACAACACAGCGGGTCGTATGAGAAAGTGCGACAATTTTGTTCTTCTGTAATCGTGTTGCGCAGGCCTGACGGAGGACCGTGGTAACCAAGCGGAAACTCAAGAATCTGCAGCCGCCACTTTGTTGGTAACAGAAAAAACAACGTTGCGAACCACCCTGCTTATGTGCCATCGATATCTCCGCCTTTAAACAGACGTCCGCCTCCGCTTGACTCAACAAGTGGAACGGATAGATCTGGCAGGTCAGCTTAACCAAGCATTTTGGTTCGTTTATGAATTCAAAATCCTGTTCCAGAGAATCGTTGTATCGCGAGCTCATTTCTACTTTCGGTATTTTGGATGTCCTGCGCCGATACAACAAGCACGCCTCGCAATGTGCTGAGCCTGCTCGACTGCGTTTTTCAAATGTGAGCAATAAAGTTGCCGTAGGAGCACTGGATGAGTAATTGCGAAATAACGCACATGTGTAAAGAAAAAAAAAATGTCGCGTTTATTTACATTTATTTGTGCGCGCTTGTTTGCTCGAAGCGTCTGCAAAAACTTCAAATTAAGGTACTCAGCGATGCTGTAGCTCCTGCGAGAAAGAAAGATGCAGCGCGTAGGCACTGTAGGAAGCTTACTTTCGTTATGATCGCACGCTATTTGCTGCCTTGGTAAACGTTTTCTGTTTGCTGCCCTGGAAAAGGCTATGAAAGAATTTACTCTGTTAATAATTGCGAGCCAAAACATTACGATAAAATACATAAAAATACAAGAGATACTTAATAAGTCTTGTGTTCAGGACATATTCAATGTGAACCAATTTGAAATGCTTAGATTTTTATGCTGATATGCCTATAGACAAACCTGGTACTCTCTGTACTTGCGAGTTGCAGCACGTCGAAATAACACTTGAGACTTCATTTTATATTGTACACGTACTTCGCCCTGCTGAGCTTCCTTTCCGGAGAGTGGATAGGCGGAAGAAGCCTTCCAGGTTCTCGATTTTTAGGAAACCGTGCCTCAACACAAACGAAAGGGTCCATTGTGGCCTATGCATCTTCGCTTGCGGACAGCTCCAACATGGGACTAGCCAGGCAGGTGGCAACACCTTGCACAGGACAAGAATAAAGTTTTTCCTCCTCCTCCTCCTCCTCCGCTCTCCTTGCACTACTCAGTTCGCGCCAAGGCTCCGATGGGTGCGCTGGTGATGGGTTTTTCCGAAGCGCCGCCTGGGCAGAGCCCGAGGTCTATCGCAAATAAAAAAGCGCTTCCATAACGCACTGCCACACTGGCTCCTGCACCCAGCGGCTCATGCACGCAGTACGCCAATATTGCACATTGGAAACAATTTTTTGAAAGTGTACCCGCGGAGAAAACAAACAAGCTGCACGCTTTCAAGCTTTGCTCCGAAACTATACATTCTGTTGTCGGAGTTTCATCTAATTTGATTGGGCACCTTAAAAGAAAGCACGAACGTGAATGCACGCAACAAGAGAGAGCTGGCAAGCCAGCCGAAGATAACGTCGGCCTTCACCGCTGGGTGGACCTCTGTGCCTGTTCAACGAAAGGCTGCTCTTGACGATGCCATAATCAACATGATTTGCACGGACGTGAATCCGGACAGGCCGCCATTGGAATATGAACCTGGCAACGTTTAACTCTAGAACGTTATCTAGTGAAGCGAGTCTAGCAGTGCTATTGGAGGAATTAGAGGGCAGTAAATGGGATATAATAGGGCTCAGTGAAGTTAGGAGGCCAAAAGAAGCATACACAGTGCTAAAAAGCGGGCACGTCCTGTGCTACCGGGGCTTAGCGGAGAGACGAAAAATAGGTGTCGGATTCCTGATTAATAAGAATATAGCTGGTAACATGCAGGAATTCTATAGCATTAACGAGAGGGTGGCAGGTCTTGTTGTGAAACTTAATAAGAGGTACAAAATGAAGGTTGTACAGGTCTATGCCCCTACATCCAGTCATGATGACCAGGAAGTTGAAAGCTTCTGTGAAGACGTGGAATCGGCGATGGGTAAAGTCAAAACAAAATACACTATACTGATGGGCGACTTCAATGCGAAGGTAGGCAAGAAGCAGGCTGGAGACAAGGCAGGCAGTGGGGGAAGCGACGTCCATGATTTCCGCGTTCTCGTTCGTCTTTCCTGCAGCCCGGTAGCCGACGCGTAGGTACGGACGCAGTCAGCGTCTGCATGTCCCTAGCGTCTGCACTTCGAAGGCCTGGGCACCTTGCAGACGCGGCGAACATGGCCCGTGCCATTGCAGCGCAGGCACTGCATCGCCCGCCCGGGTACCACCACAAGGGCAAACCCACCGGCGACTCGAACCTGGTGGGGCAGGTCGTCCACCTTCATTCCCTCCTTGAGCTTGAGCAGCACGGTCCTCGTGGTTGAGCACCTCTCTCTCATGCCTTGGACGCTGCAACGCTCCCGCGTCACCTCGGTCACGTTCCCGAACGCCGCGAAAGCAGTCCGCATGTCTTCATCTTGCGCTCCGTGGAGCATCCAATGCAGGCGCAGTTTAACCTGCTGGTGCTCGGGGTCAATACCAATGCACCGGTGGCCTTTAACTCGCAGCTCTTGGAACGCAGCCAGTTTCTTTGTTGCTTCCGTGCTGTCGAACGTCACCGCCCGCACATGGTTGATCTGGTACGCTCCCACGCCACGGCGTCGGGGAGCACACCAGCATTGGCGAGGGCGTCTCGGAAATCTTCGACCCTGTAGGGCCTCACCCGCACGTCGCCGTGCAAAAACAACGTGTTTAAAACAACACGATCGGTGGGCAGAGCAGGCAGCACGATTTCGTAGTCCTTGTCATCTTCGACGCTGCACCTGTTTCCTGCGTCCGTTCGCTAGCGCGTCAGGAAGTAGAATGCGCATGGTAAGGCCGATGGCGAGAAACGACGGTTTCCGATGTTACCTGTATCTAATGATGAGCATTCGCTCTCTACTGCTAGAACAAACAGTTTTTACGGGCTACGGAAATGCAACATGTGGCTTCAATTTGTCCATCTGCGCTAGAAAAGAGCAAACTGCGTGTGGCGAGTCGTGCACAGAAGAGTGGACGTAGCACGTTGTGTGTGCTTTGCCGCGACTCGCACATGTGACTTGGAATGTGCTGCCGTCTATGTGATGTTATCAAACGGAATGCGTGTAATAGCGATGCAGTTAGCAGTGTATGCGAATAATTTGCGCGATTAGTGACACTTCTTGTCGCCATAATTATTACTCCGTGTAATATCATGCCACGTCATTCATGTTGTTTTAATTTGTGCGCGCAAAAGACATCGATGTTGACGTACGTGAATTCTCATTATTCGTAGCTGCGAGTTCCACCTCGTAACGTTTTGAGATTCCAAATGCAAACCAGCCACATTAAACACTTTTTATCCGTGTCGGTGGTGCTCTTGTCTACAGACGCAACGATGACACCGCATTTCTGTACGACTTCCTCGGCATTTGGGTCCTAAAATAAAGCGGGAACGACAATTAGTGAATACTGCCACAGCAAGTACAGGTAACATGCAATGCAGTTGAGTTTCAGAAAGAGAATGATGACATAAGTAATCGTACTGTATTGCACTCGACGACACACTGACATTCTTCAAGATTGCATTAGAGAAAATAAAGTGGGGACAGACACAGCCGTTTTCTGTAGTCCTGCGATAAACTGAGTGCACATTAATGCATAGGCTGCACCTTCCTAGCAATAAACGAGCACGGAGTGCCATGACTACTACATTACGGCTGGTATTTCCTTAATGAAATGGACTTTGTCATTAAAATAAACATACTATCAGCATACTGCCGCCTCGCTGACTGGTCTTATGTGCCAGGCAACTTTGTTTACGGGCAGAGCGATTTGTACTAGAAGGAGTGACGTATGCAGGATTTCATTTCCCCGGGCAGGCGAGGAGGGGGAGGGGAGGGTGTAATCCGAAACAGAGAGAGAGATCACGAAAGAAGAAAAATAGCAATGAGCACAAACTACAATAAGACTAAAATAACTTGAACAAGGAATCAACAAAATCCAAATATTTTAAGATGCAACTTCGGGACACCGTGGCGTTCTTTACATGATGTGTCAGTTTCTTTTTTTGGCGGTATTTCACAACGGTTGATTGACGTGGTGAGAGCAGACCTCGAATTCGCGTTAGCTTGGTGCCTGGCGTGCGGCAGAAAAAGGATCCACAGCCACTGTTTGATGGAAAGCCGAGTTCGAAACCTCGGCCATGGCAGCAAATGCAACACGAATTCCCAATATAAAAAAAGCGAAGCATGTTTGAAAATTTGGCTAAACATGAAGTGGGGGCATTTGCATAATAAAGCTTTGAAGCACCAAAACTGCAATAAACGCAGTTGTCTAGCATCACTTTTCAAAGGGCAATTATTATATTCATACATTCTTTGTACATGCATTCCTGGAAAATTATATAACAAAGCTTGGCCCAAAGAACTTATTCATGAAAATAACAAACGAACAAAGTATGAGTGCACATAAGGTGGAACCAATATGTTATTTAATAGCACAAAGCAGCCAAATGATGTCTTTTACGGCAAGCTGCCGGCTGTGGGCCGCGCAGCCAAATCGAAATTGCTCCAACTGACGGAATTCGCTTAAAAGCTAGCTCCTTGGTTAAGCGTTCCAGGCAGTCGTCGAAATTGTCATCACCATCGTCCTCTTCAGTCTTCCACCCGGTAAATGCAAACGCCTTTATTATTTACGAAGCGCTATCTGTCACCACGCGAAGGACCTGGAAATGAAATAAAAACAGTTAACAGAGGCGAAATTGTACCAAAATACATATTTCACCTTGTCAGCGATGTTCCACTGCAGCAATGCTGCGTCGAACTCGGAGCGGATCCGAGCAGCTGTGTGGCTCCTCGTCAGGCGAGTGAAACTGAGGAGGTACGTATGAGCCGTGAAGTCGCTGTCCACGAATGTTGCTTCGACAGCCAGGAAGCCCTCCGTAGACTGCGACGCCCACACGTGTAGTGCGATAAAGACGTACTCCGCTGCCGCCAAAGACGATGATATTTTGGTCTGCAGCGCTGATGCTTTCCCGGGCAGGAGCTTCTGTCTGAGGTCATCCTGCGATGGCAACTTGCAGCCCGTGATGGCCACCTGAATCTGAAAGAATACAGAGCACTTAGTTTGATGAAAGGCGGCTTATAACATTGTCAAACTTGCCGCTACAAATTGTTTGAATCCCTCCCTCTCGACAACATGAAAGGGCTTCATCATCATCAGTCTGGTTACGCCCACTGCAGGGCAAAGGCCTCTCCCATACTTCTCCAACTACCCCGGTCATGTACTAATTGTGGCCATGTTGTCCCTGCAAACTTCTTGATTTCATCCGCCCACCTAACTTTCTGCCGCCCTCTGCTACGCTTCCCTTCCCTTGGAATCCATTCCGTAACTCTTAATGACCACCGGTTATCTTCCCTCCTCATTACGTGTCCTGCCTATGCTCATTTCTTTTTCTTGATTTCAACTAAGATATCATTAACTCGCGTTTGTCCCCTCACCCAATCTGCTCTTTTCTTATCCCTTAAGGTTACACCTACCATTCTTCTTTCCATAGCCCGTCGCGTCGTCCTCAATTTAAGTAGAATCCCTTTCGCAAGCCTCCAGGTTTCTGCGCCGTACGTGAGTACTGGTAAGACACAGCTGTTATAAACTTTTCTCTTGAGGGACAATGGCAACCTGCTGTTCATGATCTGAGAATGCCTGCCAAACGCAGCCCAGCCCATTCTTATTCTTCTGATTATTTCCGTCTCATGATCCGGATCCGCAGTCACTACCTGTCCTAAGTAGATGTATTCCCTTACGACTTCCAGTGCCTCGCTGCCTATTGTAAATTGCTGTTCTCTTCCGAGACTGTTAAACATTACTTTAGTTTTCTGCAGATTAATTTTTAGACCCACTCTTCTGCTTTGCCTCTCCAGGTCAGTAAGCATGCATTGCAGTTGGTCCCCTGAGTTACTAAGTAAGGCAATATCATCAGCGAATCGCAAGTTACTAAGGTATTCTCCATTAACTTTTATCCCCATTTCTTCCCAATCCGGGGCTCTGAATACCTCCTGTAAACATGCTGTGAATAGCATTGGAGAGATCGTATCTCCCTGCCTGACGCCTTTCTTTATTGGGATTTTGTTGCTTTCTTTATGGAGGACTATGGTGGCTGTGGAGCCGCTATAGATATCTTCCAGTATTTTTACATATGGCTCGTCTACACCCTGATTCCGCAATGCCTCCATGACTGCTGAGGTTTCGACTGAATCGAACGCTTTCTCGTAATCAATGAAAGCTATATATAAAGGTTGGTTATATTCCACACATTTTTCTATCACCTGATTGATAGTGTGAATGTGGTCGATTGTTGAGTAGCCTTTACGGAATCCTGCCTGGTCCTTTGGTTGATGGAAGTCTAAGGTGTTCCTGATTCTATTTGCAATTACCTTAGTAAATACTTTGTAGGCAACGGACAGTAAGCTGATTGGTCTATAATTTTTCAAGTCTTTGGCGCCCCCTTTCTTATGGATTAGGATTATGTTAGCGTTTTTCCAAGATTCCGGTACGGTCGAAGTCATGAGGCATTGCGTATACAGGGTGGCCAGTTTCTCTAGAACAATCTGCCCACCATCCTTCAACAAATCTGCTGTTACCCGATCCTCCCCAGCTGCCTTCCCCCTTTGCATAGCTCTCAAGGCTTTCCTTACTTCTTCCGGCGTTATCTGTGGAATTTCGAATTCCTCTAGAATATGCTCTCTTCCATTATCGTCGTGGGTTCCACTGGTACTGTAAAAATCTCTATATAACTCCTCAGCCACTTGAACTATCTCATCCATATTAGTAATGATATTGCCGGCTTTGTCTCTTAACGCGTACATCTGATTCTTGCCAATTCCTAGTTTCTTTTTCACTGCTTTTAGGCTTCCTCCGTTCCTCAGAGCATGTCCAATTCTTTCCATATTGTACTTTCTTATGTCAGCTGTCTTACGCTTGTTGATTAACTTCGAAAGTTCTGCCAGTTCTATTCTAGCTGTAGGGTTAGAAGCTTTCATACATTGGCGTTTCTTGATCAGATCTTTCGTCTCCTGCGATAGCTTACTGGTATCCTGTCTAACGGAGTTACCAGCGACTTCTATTGCACACTCCTGAATAATGTCCACAAGATTGTCGTTCATTGCTTCAACACTAAGGTCCTCTTCCTGAGTTAAAGCCGAATACCTGTTCTGTAGCTTGATCCGGAATTCCTCTATTTTTCCTCTTACCGCTAACTCATTGATCGGCTTCTTATGTGCCAGTTTCTTCCGTTCCCTCCTCAAGTCTAGGCTAATTCGAGTTCTTACCATCCTATGGTCACTGCAGCGCACCTTGATGAGCACGTCCACACCTTGTATGACACCAGGGTCGAGCGGTATAACTCTGGGCTGAAGGCGAGAGATAGAGAGAGAAAGAGAGAGAGAGAGAGGGGGATATAAGGAAAGAAGGAAGCAAGGGATATTAACCAGTCAAGAGTCTGGTTGGCTACCCTACGCTGGGGAAAGGGAGAAGGGGTAGAGAGGGAAGGCAGAGAGGGTATAGAGACGTGCACAGACAGTACTCGAGTCAAAGTCGCTCGCGCATACCAGACGTTCTGAGAAAGCACAAAAGGAGAGGATGTGGTGAAAAGCAAGCGACCTCTTGGTGCCCCACCATTTGCCACGCGAGCGGTCCTTACTTCCTTCGCGTTGTTCTACCCTCGCGACCGAACCTGTTTCAGCTTCCACCCCCTGACATGATGAGGACCCCTTGGCGGGCCCTTCGAAACCGGGCAGTGACAAATTATCTAGTCCGCTTGAGCTGATGCAAGCTTATCTGCACAAGCTTATCAGTCTAGCATTTTACGTATATCCTAACATTTTTTTTCTTCAAATTCGGCATATATTAAATGACACGTACAAATCCTGTTGACGTAGCTTGCAGTGATCGGAAAGGTAATTCATTTTAGTGGGCTGAGCTTCCTTGGAGTTTGAAGCCTTAGCGTTGAACTCAAGGATAGAAAAAAAATATTACCTTGTTAATATTGCGTTGTTTTCTGTGCGCAGTTTGTTTCGGAATAATTTTTTATACCTTGCATCATTAAAGCGGCTTTTTATGTGTCACGCAATTTTCCTTTCAAAAATTGAATTAGTTCCATTCGGAATTCACCATATTTCACGTTTTTCTTTCCTGCATTTGTCAATTTCTTCTCGCTCTGGAATGATTGGAGATGTTGTGTTCATTCTCCCAGCACAAGTTTCTTTGTCTCTGCCACTGCGACTAATATCGGCCACTTGTTTAAATACCATGATTGTCAAGAGCATGAAAGTTGGTTTGCTACTTCTGACTTCCTTTGAGAAAGGACCAGACTGTCCCGTTACCTTCCCGAAAATATCCATTTGCTGATCTTCATAATTCCTTCTTTTTGTCAAAATCATTTTATTCCTCCAAAGTTTTTCTTTTGTTACTAGGCTGCTTGCTTAGTCTCCCGTGACAACGGCTATTTTTTCATTTTGGCCCTGAGATTTTTCTTCTTTTCGAGTTCCGCAGATTTAATTTCAATGCTGCGAGTATTTATTTCATGAGAATGTTAGGAACGTAACATTTAGCCTTCCCACATTGCGTCTTCTTCTTAAAATGTCTCCTCTACAATTCGCTTGTCGTCTCTCGCCAGTAATGGGTAAGTGCCAATAGCTGTATTGAAGCAAGAAGAAAGGAAGAGGATCGAACAAGTGGACGCGATGCTCCTTGTCCCTTCTTGGCACTGCAGTCGATTCTCAGGTGATTTATCTTTTGGACCAGTTGGCTGCTCTACACTTTTCCATCCTTCGGTGTTTAAAGCTAGGTTGTCAAACTGAACTTGAAGAAAGGGGGTACCAGCGAAACAAAAAGGACGCGCACGCAAGGAAAAGGCGTTAGACAGGGACGGACGCTGGACTTTCAACTCTACTTTATTGGAATTTGTATTGCGGCACATAACCTCCTACGCATGCGCTTCTTCAACTCCTCCCAAAACATGTGCATTGATTATACTTCGAAAAGTACATTGCCGCACGAAAACAGCCGACGCATGCGCAAATTATACTCCTTCCAAGACCCGTGCAAAAACCTCTTACCTACGTGATAGGTAAGCACGTTCATTGATCGTTGTTGCACTTCCGGGGCGATCCCATCGTTAGCAACCAGTTCGTTGCGTTTGTAGGCGATCCCACCGCTCGCAACTTGTTTCTTGCGTACTCCAGGGTAGCGTATCGTACTGCTGCCGAGAAGTAGCGGCGCCTGCCTATCGAAGCTCGACCGACATTACTTATTGGGTAGCGTGGCGATGTCGGCGGGCTGCAGGCATCCGGTAGATCATGGCGACCAAGCAGGGGCGAGACGATTTGCTAGTGCGAAACTTGCACGGTTTATTCAAAGGTAGGTGAAAGAAAATAAGAAAAGCATGAAGTATGAAGTACGTTTCGGAGCCCCTTAAATAGGCTCTCTACAAGTGTGGGCGGGATCTTGCTTCCGTCGATGACACGTGACAGGCACAGAGAGAGGGCCCCTCCTCCTGCATTACCGAGCACGGGAAGAAGAAGTCAGCCCTCTTTTCGACGAATCCTGGTAGAAGGCCCTTCGTGCGCAAGCTGACTGACGCTGACCCTCGCAGAAGTCAGCCCTCTTTTCGACGAATCCTGGTAGAAGGTCGGGTGAACGACCTGTCGCCCGTGGGCTCCGGCCCAGAGGGTAGGGGGAATGACCTGTCGCCCGTGGGCTCCGTCTCAGAGGGTAGGGTGAATGACCTGTCGCCCGTGGGCTCCGGCCCAGAGGGTAGGGTGAATGACCTGTCGCCCGTGGGCTCCGACCAAGTAGAGGGTAGGGGGATGACGTATCGCCTTTGGCGTCCGGCCATACCTAACATCGTTAAACACAGACTTATCACTGACACAATCTGCTTGTTCTTTTCCACTGTGTAAGGCATCTAGATTTCCCGCTCGTATCAAGTCTTAACCCTCCCTAAAATGGTCACACGACCAAACAATGGCGCACTTCTTTTTGCACTTCTTGCAACCGCGGCAATTAGGGCCGATTTACGCTCGAGCCGCCCATCGCCGCAAGCCGCACCGCACGCTTGCGGTCGCGCGAAAAATTGCACGTATCCAGCACTTGTGCACAAATTACCCGCCGTGGTTGCTCAGTGGCTATGGTGTTGGGCTGCTGAGCACGAGGTCGCGGGATCGAATCCCGGCCACGGCGGCCGCGTTTCGATGGGGGCGAAATGCGAAAACACCCGTGTGCTTAGATTTAGGTGCACGTTAAAGAACCCCAGGTGGTCAAAATTTCCGGAGTCCTCCACTACGGCGTGCCTCATAATCAGAAAGTGGTTTTGGCACGTAAAACCCCAAATATTATTATTGTGCACAAATTATCATTTACACTGTGTGCACAGTGTATACCTTACACATTGTAAACCGAAATTTGTGCACAAGTGTTTGATACGTGCAATCCTTCGCGCGACCGCACGCGTGCGGTGCGGCTTGCGGCGATGGGCGGCTCGAGTGTAAATCGGCCCTTAACTGCCAAATTTCTGGCCTGGTCCCCGTTTTAGGATTTGTTATATTCTTGCAAGCGCTTATTAACACACCTACTTGTATGGCCTGTATAGACTTTACCACAAGCCAACGGAATGCAGTAAACAACACCAGTCTTGCACTCGATGTAGGGTGTCACGAGTTCAATTTTACAGTCCCCTCTCTTTGTCCCCTCGTTTCCAATCCTCGCGTGCAGGCTAGCCAGTTTGCAAGGTGCGGGAAATACAACGCTTACACCTTGCCTTTAAGCCGCCTTCTTAATACTGTGGGAGATTTTATGAACGTATGGGATTACTTCTCGTTGCTTCCCTCACTCTGATGTCGGTGACGTCTGGGATGCAAGACGCTTCACTTTCCGCAATCCGGTTCCAGCAACAGCACTAATGAGCGAGAGAGGGAAACCTGCTGCGAGCAACCTCTCCACCTGCAGTTTCAGGTTAGATGCCACGTGGTTGCAGCAGCTCTTTTGCACTGCGTCCAGAAGGCGTCCAACCGCTACACCCCTCTTGACCAGTTTAGACCGATTAGAATCACACGGCATTAGTGCTTTTTCAGTCCGGTGTGAAAGCATGCAGTAGACATGGTCATCGTCGTGAAAGGTTAGTCGCAAGTCGAGGAACCTAAATGCTTTTGTTATCCGGCAGTTCCTAGGCGAAATTTAAATCGCGAGTGGATTCCTTAAAGCTATAGATAAAATACCCTGTGCTACACTATCTGCTATGCCTCCTGGTGAATTGAATTCCTTAAAAAGATTTAAAATATTCTCAACATATCTAAACACATAGACCGCATGATCGTTGTTCAAAGATGTGAAAATGTGGCTGTCAATTTTTGCCAGGAAAACAATGCATAGCACTTGGGCGACGCTAGACCCACTACAAGCGCCTTTCTTTTGTAAAAATACGCGACCTTTAAGCTCGACCAGGGTAGAGTAAATAACAGGACAGAAGCTCAAAAAGCGCTCCAGTATTCATGCCTAATAGGTTTTGAAAACTAACCTCCCCACTAAGTTCAATAACTTCACGCACCGCTACAAACAATTCGTCGTGGGGAAATGAGCAATAAAGGTCCTCTATGTCCAAGGAAAAGGCCGTGCTGGCTTCACGTAGGCCGTCCTTTAACTCGCACTGAGTGCTTCAATGACTTTCTTGCTGAATATTTATTCGCTTCTAGCAGAGGCCTGGCTCTGGATGGCATGGACCCTGCTTCAGGAAATGACGGTAAATGTGTATCACCCTAACTAGGCTATTGGCTCGTGAAAATAGTATTTCTACGAAATATGCAAGCACCATGAAGCCGAGACATTGTTCTGCCTGTACTTTTGAGAGCCTCACAACTGTTTCTGTGGTACGCCAAATACAATCTGTCTCTGTGGCCTCCACAGGTAGTGCTTTTTAACATAGATGGTACACGATTTTATTTTATCACATGTACTGTATGCGAAAGGCCTAGTCGATCTGGTCTTGATTCTGCGAGCTACCGTTTTGGCAGCGGTTTCTGTTTAACAATCTAGCTGCCTCATAGCCAGTGACTTTCCCTCAGAAGAAACTCGATATTTTGCTACAACAGCGCGCCTTTCTGGCCTGTCGAGGCGCAAGCAGTCGTCTGCAAGACTGAGCGCTTATATGCACATGGGATTTCAATTGTGTGCGCATTGGATCTACACCAGAAGTTTCACTTTGACAGATTGCGATGGGCTCTAATGTTCCATCCTTGTTAGATTATTTTTTGTCCTCGGCACTATGCATTGGCCATGGAGATGATTTTTCCTCAGTGCGGAATATCTTGCTTTTGCATGAGATAACGATTAGTGTGATAATCTTCCTTGCTATTGTGGCATTTACTTTTGATTTCACTTGAATTTATTCTCTAATCTTTTTTTTGCCTCCGGAGCTCTCCTGTGCTGCCTGTTTTGATCTCCTGAGATATTTTGCTCAAATTACAGTCTAGCTCATTGTTTCCGCGGGGTCTTATATCGCACGCATTATTATGCCTTCGCCTATTCTTAAAAATAATTCTTTGTTTGGCGTTTCTTCCTGCCAACGAATTTTCGTGTATAAGCGACATGTAGCTTTAACACGCGCTTTAAGAATTCTGGTATTTGTAGCTTTGAAATCATGGCAGGAATTTTCTAACTGCACAAGCTATGGGTCAGTTTTCCTATTCCTCCTTCCCCTATTGTCACGTAGGTGACGGTGAGCTGCCTGGCACGCAGGCAGACAGAAGGGGACACTGCTTTGGCGGTAAACTTGAGAGTTTATTGGGCGAACTAGATCGTCTCCTGGAGTATTTCAACACCATCTGGAGCACTGGGGCTCTCCCGGACGGCTGGCTCACCGCGGTTGTGGCGCCAGTCCTTAAGGCACGGAAACATGCGGCGGCACCCTCCTCGCACAGGCCAGTGTCTCTCACCTCTGCCATCCTGTAAGGTGATGGAGAGGATTGTCCTAGCACGCATGGAGTGGATCGCCGCACAGGTGCACTACTTTCCGGAGCAGCAGACCGGCTTCAGGCGCCACCGCTGCACTGCCGACTCCATCGCCGACGTCGTGGCCACGCTGGAGGATGCAAAGAACAGTGGCAACGTGGCCCTTCTCGTGCTGCTTGACGTGCAGAGCGCCTTTGACAGCCTGCCCCACGAGGTCATCGAGGCCTCCTTAGATATCCTCGGGATCACTGGCAGCCTCAGGCGCTTGGTCTCTGCCTTTCTTGCGGGAAGAACGTTCCGAGTACGAGTGGGCCAGGGGCTCAGCGCCCCTCTAGCCATCGCTACCGCCATGCCGCAGGGATCGGTGCTGAGCCCGTTTCTGTTCAATGCAGCCCTGGCAGGTCTGCCAGCCGCACTTCCGGCAGACACCCGGTACAACACGCAGTGCTCCATCTACGCTGATGATGTGGCACTCTGGGTTCGGGGACCAAGGGGGTGCATTCCAGCCATCCGGAGATGACTGCCAGGGGCCCTGGACGCAGTAACAACGTTCCTCGAAACATCGCCTTAACCGTCTCTCCTACAAAGACTGAGGCCCTACTGATGCACCCGAGGGCTGCTTCCCGCCTCAGCGTCCACCACTTGAGAATCGGCACCGATCCCCTTCCGTGAAAGCAGACAGTGACGTACCTTGGCCACCTCATAGACCACCGGCTGACGTGGATCGCGGCTACTAAGGCCCTCAGCGCCAAGGTTCTCCGAGTACATGCAGCCGTGGGCCGACTCCTTCAACGAGGCCGAGGATGTTCCACCAAGTGGGCCCTGCACCTGAACAAGGCTGCAGCAACATCGTCCTTGTACGCCCTGCCGCTGTTTTCCTTGGCGCATGCGAGGAACGGACAACTAGAGGTCCTGCACAGGACGGCCATCAGAAATGTCCTGGGACTCTCAAGGCACTCCAAGATCGCCGCAACACTGGCTGAAGCCGGCGAATGGCCACTGTCAGTGCTCATGTTGCAAAGGGGACTAGGGCATATTGACAGGATACATCGCGCACCAGACGGCCAGGCTCTCCTGAACCGGCTCCGGAGCCTGCCGGCTTCACTTAAGGGCAGCCTCTGTCGCCTCTATGAGGAGACAGTTCCCCAACTACCTGTGGCAGTGGCTCTTCCTCCTCCGCATCACGGACCTCCGGACGTGCACCTCTCCCTCAAGGGGATAGCCAAGCGAAGAGCACCAGCCGCAGCCTGCAAGCTCCAGGAGGAGTTGGAAGGACACCTGCTGGTGTTTACGGATGACTCAGTCCTCCCCAGCGGGTCGGCAGCACCGGCGTGCACAGTTCCAGCTCTCGCATGTCACAGGCAGTGTAGGCTCTCGTTTACAGCGAGTTCTACTGCAGCTGAGCTCGCGGGGCTGCACGTGGCTGCCGACCTCCTTGGTGAGCATCCTCCCCAGCAGCCGGTTGCGATGGTGTGTGACACTGAACCAGCATTCCAGGCCTCCGTCAACCCACGGCGGGCAGGACTTGCAGAGGTGCTGCTGATTGCCAAGTTAGCGGCTCTAGCCACTGCCGGAATTCTAATATCCATCCACTGGCTGTCCTCACATGTCGGGGTAGCCGGTAACGAGGAGGTGGATACCTACGCGAAAGCTGCCCATCATGATGTAGTCCCAGTTACCAGAGCGGTAGTGGCTTCTGACTACACGAGACATCGGCTACGGTGCCTGCTCACCTCCATTCACCCGGACCCCTGAGTGGCTAGTGGCAGGGCCCCCAAGCCGCTTCCACAGAACGGCCTCTCAAGAAGAGACCGTTCCACACTCCTGCGCTTGCGGACTGGCTGCAGCTGGACTGCGGCCCCGCTGTACGCCAAGGGCCGCGCCACGTCACCTGCCTGCAAGAGGTGCGGGGACCCCCAGACTCTGGAGCATCTTCTCTGTGCCTGCCCATCCTTGGCGCCGGAACGCTCCACACTGATCAACACTTACAGACGCTACGGCCTTCCAGCGGCCACAGAGACTGACCTGCTGTTCCCGGTGCGTCGCCAGCTCCCTGCACTGCGAAGCCTGCTGGAGCTCCACGGGAATAGACATCCTATAAGCGCCCGCTACAGCGCTGGCAACTTTACTGAGGACTGCCGCCTGTCGCGCATAGCGAAGTGTATTAGACCGCATCCTCCCTCTTTCTCTATCTCTCACTTCCCACCCCCTCTCCCCTGAAGACGCTCCGCCATGCTCCTTCACGGGTTGCAGAATCAAGCTTCTTTCCTTTCTTTAGATCACTATCACTAAAGCAAGCGAACAACTCGGTGACGGCGAAAGCAGCAAGCGCGCCTACGGCGTTCGTCGGACTGAGCCATCGCAAGCGGTGGCCCCGTATTTATACATTTCGCGTGCATGATCGAAACGCGTCGAAAAAAACGCACGTGGCAATATGTTGCAATACTTTCCTGTGAGAAGACATAGCCGTCTTAAGTGATCTGCATAAGTTGAGTCACAATTTGTCTTATATTCAGACTGAACCACAGTCTCGGTGGGTGGAAGCAATAAATATCCATGTGAAAGAAGGCCCTGCCGACAATTTACAAATAATCACTCTGAACTACTGGTCATCTTTGCGAGCTGTAAAAATATGATTATCTAGTGTCTAATCGCTTTCGCTTCACAGAAACCCAGAGCATGGCAAAGCACAATGCTGAAGTGCTCGTGCTCGAAGCCTGCTCGCGAACGTGGCCGTACTGGCGATCGAAAAGTCCGACGGCGGCTACAAAGACGTTCTGACCTCGATCGACGATGACGTCCAGCCAGACGAGACTATAGTGCATAACCTCAAGGTATGGAGCACGAACTGAAACTGTTGCAACATTCGAAATGCTCCTACTTTGCCACTCTTTTGAACCTCCCCCCAGCCCCGCCTCACTCCCTCCCGCTACCGCCAATTTATAGGCGAGAAACGGAGCAGCAAGCTTGAACATCTGCACGCCATTAACACTGATGCGAGCAAGCAAATCGGTGACCACACAGATTTTGCTTATTGTTTTGCTTCACCGCATAAATGGAAGAAACAGTCAGAATGTTGCGTATAAATTTGGATGTTGATGTTTGTTATCCACCTAAGCCCCTGATGTTGCCACACAACACGCATATGGTGACGGCAAGAAATTTCCTGGCTGCTTATGGAATATTAACGGTAATGGCGCCTAGATGTGCTTCATGACGACCAGTTTTTGTTTAGTTTCCTGTGCGCCAGAACGCACCGAAAACGGACAAAAATAATTCATTTTTTATATGAGCGTTGTAGCACCATTTGTAGTATCACGATTTAGTAACGCCGCGGCGAGTGTCGCGACTTACTATCTGATCATTTACTACGGCCACCTCAACGCGTTTAGATAAAAGCTGTTGTGCTGTGATAACCGAGCTGTACACCTATTTGCTACCGCGGTGCGAACATTGCCCTAAGGGATAATATCGCGGGAATGTAAGCTTTTCCAAAAACCTTGAGATAAGAATGGGCAAAACTCCGGTGAGGGATCTAACTCTGGATGTGTTGCGGTATGTGCACGGCCACTACGGCACGCCACTGGCTGAGCCGCGTAACTGTGCTGTTTTGCTTTATCGTCACTTTCACGTCGCTGCTTTATTTGTGGTGTCGTGGCTCTGTTATAGTGTCGGCAGCTGTAGCATCCTTCAGTGGGAAGTTTGATCTCCAAAGTTCTTCTGCAAGAGGCTACGACAAAGATATCGAATAAAAAGTGTGATGGGTGCTCTGACTGTGATAGCCACAATACGCTCGCGAGCCCCACGCAAGTGCCTTACCAGTTTCGCTTGAGTGAACGGCACTGCCAATGGCGATGGCTCGCTGTTATGACACAAAGTCGCTAATGATGTTAGCCCTGGAAAGAGGCATCCACCTTGAGCTAAACAGTAGCGTTTCTTATACGTTCCCGAAATAGGCGGTAGCGTCAAGTATTGTAATAAATATATTATTTTTAGTCTTCTGCATGCGGTTATGTCTACAGAAAAGAGTACAATAACTTCTTCATGGCTGTCTCAAAATCTGCACAGCGTATTCTCCTTACTTCAATACACTCAGTGGGTGAGGCAATGAAAACGCAACTGTTTTGGGCACGAAGCACGAATGCGTAAGCTTCGCGAGCGTGGCTTCACAGCAGTTCTTGTTCGTCGTGCGTAGAAGCATTCTCCGTAGGTTTCACGTTTATCGTCAGCCCATTGCAGTGGGTCAGTGTCTACTGCTAGTGCTTGTGCTTGTGAGCACAATCTTGCGTGTTTGATTGAGTTCCCAATTCATCTTTTCCTGTCGCTTCTCCCTGTGTCATGTCTTTCAAGACCCTTCCAACTTCATCGCCAGTTATGGAAGAAGCCTTAGAACCCTTTTTATCACTACTTTGAATTAAGGTAGCGTGGCTGCTATGGGTACTGTAGAGGTCAGCATAAAATTCTTCTGCAATTTTTACACTCATAAAGTTTTTGGTGACATTACCCTGATTATCTCTCATTGCATTCATCTTGCCCTCTCTTATGCGAAAGCTTGTTTTCTTTCACTTATTGCATGCTGCGGCCATTTTTTACTGGTTTTTCAATCTTTCCCACGTGATAATTTCAAGTATCTCTTACCTTCTTCTTGTTGATCAGTTTTGGCAGCTCGGCAAATTTTATGTGATTTCTTGAGTTAGATATATTCATGGTTTGTCGTTTCTTTATTAAGTTCTTTGTTACTTGGGAGAGCTTACCAGCTGGTTGGCTTAGTGGCTTACCTCCCACTTCAATTGCTGCCTCTGGAAACAGCCTAGTTACGGTTTCCCCATGATTTACCTATATGTTACCTTGGTCTTCGTCTTCCAAAGCTGCCTATTTGAGAGCACAGGCCTGAATTCATCTTCCTTTAGCCTCACTGCATCTAGGTTAGCCAGTTTGTTCTTGACTAATTTCCTCTTTCTCTCTTCAAATTCTGAGTAATCATAGACCCCATTAACCTATGATAATTGCTATTCACCCTACCTAACACTTCTACGGCCTGCACTGTGCTGTGATTGGCATATAGTACGAAATTTATTTCATTTGATGTTTCTCCTTTAGGGATTTTCCAGGTACACTTCCTGATACTGCTTTATTATTGGGAGACTATTCCTTTCCGCGAATTCAACCAACATCGCTTTTCTACTATTACTAGAATCGATACTGTAGTTGTCAACCACTTGTTCCCTAGCCTGCTCCCCTCTCCTTTTTGCATTGAAGTCGCCCATACCTTCGGTATACTGAGTTTGCACCTTTCTCATTGGTAATTGAACATGTTCATAAAGCTGTTGTCCTTCTTTATCATCATGACTGGAGGTTGGAGGTTAGACCTGTTATTCAGCTTTATTACGACGACTGCTACCCTCTCATTAGGAGAGCTTACCAGCTTAAGATATCATTTATTTTGCCCACTATGTCGTTATAAATTAGAAATCTCACCCTGTATTCTCTCTTATCTGGAAGATCTCTGTAGTAGAGGCTGTGGCCGTTAGTCAGCACTATACATACAATCCTCACCAGTTCTAACCTCACTAAGGCCAATCATCTCCCAGGTAATGCCAGCTAATTCCTCAGAGAGCCCTGCTGAGCTAGCCTCACTCGCTAGGGTTGGCGTGTTAAACTTTACAAGGTTCGGTAAAAAGGTAATTTATAGAAGAATAAATATGGGGTTGAAGTACATACGGCAGGCATTACCAAATTCTTACTGGGAGCTTACTGCTGTGGTTTAAAGGAAAACTGTACAATAATTGCATTCTACTGGGTGCTAACATATGGAGCAGAAGCTCGAAAGTTAACAACGAAGCTAGAGTACACAAGTTAAGAACCACGTAAAAAGTGGTGGAAGAAAAATAGTTAGGTATAACATTAAGAGGCGTCAAGACAGGTGTGGATCGGCGAAGCAAACGGGGACAGCCAAGTTTCTAGCTGACATTCAGAGAAAGAAAATGTAGCTGGTTAAGCCATCTAATGAGTAGGGCAGATAGGCGATCGTCCACTAGAGTTATAGAATGGGTGCCAAGGAGTGGGATGCGCAGTCGAGGACAGCAGAAAATTAGGTTGGGCGATCAAATTAGAAAGTTTGCAGGTGCAAGTTGGAATCACCTAGTGCAAGACAGGGACTTGGACATTAGATTGGACATCGCTGGGAGAGGCCTTTGTCCTGCAGTGAACATAAAAATAAGTTCTAGCTGATCATGATGGTAATATAATTTGGACGTTGCGCATGCCTAATGCAATTGCACATAATTCCATATGCACTGTTTTTATAACCACCATTCCCTTATTTCACGGCTAATACAATGATAGCGACACTTCAGGCGAATTTTCGCTGTCGGTGTTGCTGTGAAGTTCCCCATAACTTTAGGTATACGTATGCTTTACATTTATGCATGCCATAGATGCATGGTAGATGCTATACCATTCAACCACCAAAGTTTCTCAAACCAGGGCCCTATAACGTAAAATTGTCAATATAACGTCAATTTGTTTTTATTCCGCACTGCTGATGTCAAATTTCCGTAACCACCGACGCAAGCATGGGGCGGTGACCCGCAGGGTTGGCTTAACAGAACAATCAAACGCTCTCCTCGTTTAGAGGACGTCACTTTTGTTGGCTTTAAAATCGAATAACATTGCCTACATTTAGCGGCTTGTCTTATATAATTGGCTTACAAGAGGCGAGGAGCACGCTCAAGTGGAGAGGTATTCGATGGGGCTGAGCCATTGCACTGAAAATCGATAACTGGATGAAGAGGATGATGCCGGCGTCTGTGACTGGTCCGCTTTCCCTTACTTAGCTTACGGTGGCTCTTCGACAATTGCGGTGGCACGCAACGGAAGCTTAAGAATGACGCTAAAACGGATCCTCAGCAAAGAACAATTTGCAGAACGAGGTCATAAACGTGTCGAAACTGCTCGAAAACGTTACATGGCCACACAAAAAGTTTAATTACACGCAAATAAACCCATGCTCTCCAGCAGGTGCGAGTAGCCAGTGTGTAAGCGGACGGCGCAGCCATCTTTTATTCCTTTCGGAACAGGTCAGCCTGCGGCTATTTAGAAGAAAATTCAGTTTTGTTCGGCATATTAATACATCTTTAACGCGTACATCTCACTTTGACGAGGTGAGTTCTTGTGGTTTTTCGACGTCTTAGGACAGGCACGTGAAGCGGGTGCAGCTCGGAAACTTTTGACCAATACCCGAGGTCTAATGCCGAAAGGCTGTTGAATCAGAAAGCACAATTTTTCTTTTGTTCGCTCAAATCATGCACAATCAGTGTGTAGACATATCAGATGGGGAGCTAGCGCGGTTTTCGTGACGTCCCGTGACAGACAGGTGAAGGGGCGGGGTGGTCCAAAAAAGTTTTTCACCGATCGCGGAGGGCAGATTGCAGAATTAGAATAGAAAAATTGGGAATATTTTTACATTATAGCGCCCCTGGAAGTCGCTTTGCCGCCTCAAAATACGAGAACGCTCTGCAATTGGCAAAAAAATTGCTTTGATATAATGCATCGAACAGACCAGCAACATTGGAACGTTGACGCATTATCGCTATTCCAAGTTGTGGTAATGCGGCAATACTGGCCTGTCAAGACAGCAGCAACTTGTTGGCACTTTAGGAGAGTACTCACGAGAGGACGCTGTGGAATGGTGTCTCTGTTTGGCAGATCAGTTCTGCGGAGGCCCGCAAAGAGGAGGGATGTTCACGAAAAGAAAAAAAGAACGACATCCCTCCCTATTTTAGCACGAAGCTGCAAAGGAAACCCGCACCGTTTTCTGAGAAGCAAAGCTTTGAAGTTGAAGAAAACTTCGCATTCCCCGACCAGGATAAAATTTTCTACAATTGCGAAGCTCTCTTTCTGAGAAACCCTTAAGGATTTATTTGTAGCTTCGTGCTACAAAAAGAAAAAGAAAGGTGCATGTCAATTTTTTTTCAGGTCAACGTTTGTGAAAGAAAAGTACAGACATTGGTTTCAACGAACGCAATCGCGAAGAGATGATGGAATTCTAGAACGGAAGGCCACCAAGGTTTTCTTTGAAATACACGGATACAGGTGCTGTTAATTACGTCAAACCATGTCATGAGCTCAAAATATTCAAATAAATGTACAGAAACGACGGAAGGCAGTGGCACTGCTAGAATATTTGACATTTAAAATCAACTTCTTGATTTATCCTTGGTCCAGCAGAAGCAGAAGAAAGGTGTTGTAGATGCGCAAATTTGTTGTCGCTATGCACTGTGCTTTTCGCAAAGCCTTTACCTGGGGCCCTATAACGCAAAACTATTCTAATATGATTTTATTCCAATCTCCTGACGTCAAATTTGCGTAAATACCGACGCAAGTATCGGGCGGTCACACGCAGGGTTGTCTGAATAGGCCAATCAAACGCTCTCCTAGTTCATAGGAGGTCACTCTTCTTTCGTTGAAAAACAAATAACATTGTCTGCGCTGCGCGGCTTGTCTTGTCTGATTGGCTCACAAGAGGCAAGGAGAACGTTCAAGTGGAGAGGGATTCGATGGGGCAGAGCCAGTGCATTGAACATAGATAACCGAATGACGAGAATGGTGTCGGCGTGTGCGATTGGTCCGCTTTTCCTTACTTCGCTTGCGGTGGCTCGTCGACAATCGCTTCGGCATGCAACGGAAGCTTAAGGATGACGCTAAAACGGTTCCTCAGCAAAAAAAAAAGTTGGCAGAACAAGGTCTTAAACGTGCCGAAAGTGCTCAAAAACGTTAAACGGTCACGTAAAAACTTTTATTACATGCAAATAAACCCGTGCTCTCCAGCAGGTGCGAGTAGCCAGTGCCTGAGCGATCGGCGGCAGCCACCTCTTATTCCTTTCGGAACGGGGTAGCCTGCGTCTATTCAGTAGAAAATTCAGTATTGTTTGGCATATTAATGCATCTTTCACGCGTACACGTCACTTTGACGCGGTGAGTTTTTGCGGTTTTGTGACGTCGCGTGAGAGTTAGGTGAAGTGAGTGCAGCCCAAAAACTTTTCACCAATAGCCGAGGACTAATGTCGAAGAGGCGTCGAATCAGAAATAACTATTTTTCTTTTGCTCGGTCAAATCATGCACAATCAGTGTGTACACGTCATATCAGATGGGGAGCTATCGCGGTTTTCGTGACGTCGCGTGACAGACAGGTGAAGCGGGGGTGGTCCGAAAATTTTTGACCAATCGTGGAGGCCTGATTGCAGAATTCGAATAGAAAAGTTTGGAATAGTTTTACGTTATAGCGCCCCTGTTTACTGTCGTGCATTCCGAAATTGCTCACAAAGGCTTTGTACGATCTTGTGTGACTTCGACGTGCCTTGTTTCAAACTTTCGTTTGTGGCCCATCTGAAACTTTTTTTTCACTATCGCCATTATTGAAGCGCAAACAACTTACAGCAGCCTCAACTTTTTTCCAGCTCCGCGTTCAACTGCATGTTGCAGTTCGCTAAGCTAGCCTACGAATTGTGGTGGAACTGAGTGCCAATACTATCTTTTCTAATCTTTTCTTAAGACTAATCTTTTCTTCCTAATCTTTTCTTAATACTTAAGACAACACTTTTTGCTTTAGATCCGATGGTGGTGTTTTGTGAGTTCGGTATATAACATTCTTCAATAGCGCTCATTCATATTGTGACTACGACCTTACAACTATCGTGCCTCTGTAACTAGTGTCTTAAACTTTTTTCTACCATTCCTCTAGCACGACCACCTTGTGGCAATTCAGCACGTGTGAGGTGGAAATTATGTCTTATTGTGCCGTCTCCGATTTCTCTTTCCCTATTAAATGCAGTGTGTTCGCTTGTATACTAGAATGCACTTATAAAACGCGAGGAATTTCTCTAACTAGTCGGGGCCAAGGTCAAACGCGAGGCCGTCCAAGGCGCCCGCTACATGGCCGCTGTCCTTCTTCTTCGTGATTTGGGAGAGGGAAGTACGCTCAATTCTGCAGCCCATATGGGAGCACGGCGCAGCGTAATTAAGATGGGGGCGGGGGATGAAAGATGAGGGGATAAAGGGGGAAGGGAGAGTAGGTTTCAGGCAGCATACGTCAGCATTATCCAGGGGCGATGGCCGGCGCGCGAGGCAGAGGCCCATGAGAGGCCGAAGTCAAGTGGAGATCTAGGAGTCCGTTTGAGTACACATATTCAAGCAAGCTTGCCAGTGCTGGAAGGTGGTAGCGGGCCGGGAAGAGTAGGCGTGTTTCTGAGGTAGCCGGGAGTCCGTCGGTAGGTTGCAGAGACTGGAGCGCGCTCCTGGACTAATGCAGGAGAGGTGCAGAGTAGGTCCTCGAGGGTCTCGGCTTCACCGCACCTTCTACAGGCCGCTTAGGCGATGCATCCCTTGGCATGACGCCTAGCTGCAGTCCATACGGAACCCGTGCGCAGACAAAGGAGTGTGGAACGGCCCCGTCGTGAGAGACCCTTCACAGGGAGGAGTTGTGGGGCTCGGTTGGTAGCTACCCTGTTATCCGGATGGCTGGAACTGAGCAGCTGTTTTAGTCGCTGCCTGGAGAAGTCCAATGCTGCGACTCCTCTGGTGAGTGGAACGGTTGGGTGGTGGGCGGCTTTAGCAAGGACATCCGCCTCCTCGTTTTAGCGATCCCGACGTTGGAAGGCAGCCAGTGGAAGGAGATAGCTACCCCTACTGCAGAGAGGGCCGAGATTTTTGCTCCCAGGAGAGTCTCAGTGACTCCGTGTCGATGGGGATCGGAGAGTGCCTGGAGAGCTGGTCCCGAGTCACTTAGCGCCGCCACTGGTTTTGTCGGGGGGTCCTCAGCCAGGAGGTCTGCAGCCAGGTGGAGTCCCGCCATCTCACAGCTGCTGTGGAGCTCGCGCGAAAAGGAAGTCGGCACTGCCTGCTCCTGCCCTCAGATGGGATGGTACAGGCCGCCGCTGCGGAGCCATTGGAGAGCGCGGAGCTATCCGTGTACACGAGCAGCCTGCCGTCCAGCTCTTCCAGGGGTTTGCCAGTAGCAGCCTGTTGTAGTGCTGCTGCTGGCGTCCGGCACATTGATGCTCCATTCAGGGATAGGTGCACTTCTGGAGGTTGCTCGTGTGGCGGAGATGTGATCGCGGGCACTGGCCGCTGCACAATCAGCCACTCGTAGAGCTGACAGATGCCCCCCCCCCCCCCATGCGAGATAGCGGCTGGCTCCGCAGTCGGCAGAGCAGAGCCCCGCCATCTGGAGCACCGTGCGGACGGTCAATGTGCCCAAGGGCACGCTGGAGCATGTGCAGCGACAATGGCCATTCGCCAGCCTCAGCCAGTGTGGCAGTAATTCGGGAGTGCTTGGGGAGACCGAGGATGCTCCTTACTGCACTCCTGTGCAGTCTCTCGAGCTGTTGCTTCCTGACTGGAGATAGTAGCACCAGCGGCAGGGCATATAGCAGGATGGAGTGGCCGCAGCTTGGTTCATCCGCAGCGCCCACTTGACGGTGCCGCCCCGACCACGCTGCTGCATCTTGCTCACCGACCCCTTGACTCTTCGGACTTTAGAGGTGACAGCTTTGGCAGCAGGAGTCCAGGAGAGCCGATGACCAATGGTTAGGCCCAAATATATGACTTCCCACTTCCATGAGACGGTGGTGTTTGAAATGCGCAGCTGTTTCACGTAGTTGCGTGCGGAGGCCAGTGGGTGTACCAGTAGTGCCTCTGTCTCTGCCGAGGACACGGAGAGGTCAGTGCCAACGAGGAAGGAGACGGCCGCTTCTAATGGCCTCTGTAGAGAACCCTGGGTGGCAGCGATGCTTCTCCTGGGTCCTCGCATCCACAGCGCCACGTCATCTGCGTAGATAGCGCAGCATACTGGGCCGCGGATGTCAGCCGGTAGTGCTGCTACGAGTCCTGCCAGAGCCAGTTTGAAGAGGAAAGGGCTCAGCACTGATCCCTGCGGGACACCGGAGGTGATGCCTCTGGGATCGCTGAGTACCTTGCCTACCCGCACACGAAAGCTCCGGCCCACAAGGAAGGCAGAGATGAAGCCCCGGAGGCATCCCGTGACGCCTAAGCCGTCCAGTGCAGCCCCGATCACCTCGTGCGGCAGCCGGTCAAAGGCACTCTGGACGTCCAGGAGCAGTAGCATGACAACCTCCCAACTGCGCCTTGCATCCTCTACGGTGGCCACCACATCTGCGATGGAGTCCGCCGTTGAGCGCTTGTGCCTGAAGCCAGATTGCTGTTGTGCAAAGTGTTGGCAGCTATCCATTCGAGCCGCGATAGGGTCATCTCCATCACCTTGCATGTTGCAGAGGTAAGGGAGACTGGCCTGTAGGGGGAGAGCGAAGTCGTAGGCTTCTGTCGTTCAGCAAAGGCACCACCACAGCCATCAGCCAGCTCTCAGGCAGGAACCCAGTGCTCCAGTAGGAGTTGAACTGCTCCAGGAGTCGTACTCGTTGTGGCTCTGCAAGGTTACGCAGCATCTTACAGGTTATCCCGTCAGCTGCTGGAGCACTCCGTGGTCGTGTGAGAGCCAGCGCGACTCGAGCTTGTGTATGCGGAGAGGCTCGCTGCACAAGGCGGAGATCTGTGCTGCCACCCACTCTGGATGGTGGCAGGGAGGGAGGCAGCGTTTTGTGGCGACCGTCGAAGGTAGGATCTGCGGGACTGGAGACCTCTCAGCAAGCCGGTCGTCTAGGCGCTCGACCAGGGCCCGCTCGCTGATGCCCATGAGATCAACCACGGTTATAGACTGGCATTGACCGCTTGGAGCATGCATCAGTGACCTCAGCAGGCGCCAAGCTCGAGCGCCATCTGGATTGCGACTGATGGTGCACCAGAAGCTCTCCCAGATTTGCCGTCTGCGTCGTCGGGCGTGGCGGTGGCAGACAGCATCCACCTGGCGGTAGACCATCCATAGTTCCGGAAGCATGGTGCGCCGGGCCCTGCGCTCCACACAGCGCTGAGCAGCTCGCAGTTCTAAATGGCGAATGTCCGGAACTGGTTTGCCCTCTGGGACAGTAGAGCGTATGGTAGCGGCATTGGCGCACTCCACGATCATCTGCAACAGATCACCGCCATTGTCTTTCTGCCAGCAGAGCTCACGGAAGGCCTTCCAGTTGACTGTGAGGCACTCTGTGCTCCTGGGGGACTTTTCTCGAAAAGGAGACAGAAGCAGAGGCAGTTGGTCGGAACCCCAGGTGTCAGGAAGCGTCTCCCAGCTGTACCGGTGTCACAAACAGTTTGTGTCGAGGAAAGACGAGGAAAGCTGCTAGAGAACTGGGGAATACTGTGGTGAGACGTTGGACACACCGAGTTCAGACTCACTTTCTCAAATTCAGGGGTGATGACGGCCTGAATTATCGCAATCGTGGTTGCTGGCGGATCGGGAAGCGTCGCGAAGAAAGCTGGCGAACAGGCGGCCTCGAGTTCGCGGCGAACAATACGGATGACTGTTGTGTTCATATAGGAGGTTGTGGCCAAGTACTGCACCAGGGTGGCCAATCCTACTCTGGTGAGGGAGTGCGTTACCGGTTCTGGTCACCGGAATCAGGCCACACTCCAGGCCTGTTGTGCAATCTTATGAACATGCGGATTTTTTTTTGAATCCGGTCGAAAATTGCAAGGCACCGGGATTCGAACCACGGACCTCTTGCACGCGAGGCGGGTGTTCTACCTCTACGCCACCGCTGCATCATCCGCTGCATCATCGGACTGCACCGCTGCATCATCGGACTGCACCGCTGCATCATCGGGCAAGCCGCCATTGGAATTGGAACCTGGCAACGTTCAACGCTAGAACGTTATCTAGTGAGGCGAGTCTAGCAGTGCTATTGAAGGAATTAGAGGGCAGTAAATGGGATATAATAGGGCTCAGTGAAGTTAGGAGGCCAAAAGAAGCATATACAGTGCTAAAAAGCGGGCTCGTCCTCTGCTACCGGGGCTCAGCGGAGAAACGAGAACTAGAGTCGGATTCCTGATTAATAAGAATATAGCTGGTAACATACTGGAAGTCTATAGCATTAACGAGAGGGTGGCATGTCTTGTTGTTAAACTTAATAAGAGGTAGAAAATGAAGGTTCTACAGGTCTACGCCCCTACATCAAGTCATGAGACCAGGAAGTCGAAAGCTCTTATGAAGACGTGGAATCGGCTATGGGTAAAGTCAAAACAAAATACACTATACTGATGGGCGACTTCAATGCCAGGGTAGGCAAGAAGCAGGCTGGAGACAAGTCAGTGAGGGAATATGGCATAGGCTATAGGAATAGCAGAGGAGAGTTATTAGTAGAGTTTGCGGAACAGAATAATACGCGGATAATGAATACCTTTTTCCGCAAGCGGGTTAGCCGAAAGTGGACGTGGAGGATCCTGAATGGTGAGACTAGAAATGAAATCGACTTCATACTCTGCGCGAACCCTGGCATCATACAAGATGTAGACGTGCTCGGCAAGGTACGCTGCAGTGACCATAGGATGGTAAGAACTCGAATTAGCCTAGACTTGAGGAGGGGACGGAAGAAACCGGTACACCAGAAGCCAATCAATGAGTTAGAGGTAAGATGGAAACTAGAGGAATTCCGGATCAAGCTACAGAACAGGTATTCGGCTTTAACTCAGGAAGAGGACCTTAGTGTTAAAGCAATGAACGACCATCTCATGGGCACCATTAAGGAGTTCGCAATAGAAGTCGGTGGTAACGCTGTTAGACAGGAAACCAGTAAGCTATCGCAGGAGACGAAAGAACTGATCAAGAAACGCCTATGTATGAAAGCCTCTAACCCTACAGCTAGAATAGAACTGGCAGAACTTTCTAAGCTAATCAACAAGCGTAAGACTGCGGACATCATGAACTATAATATGGATAGAATTGAACAGGCTCTCAGGAACGGAGGAAGCCTAAAAACAGTGAAGAAGAAACTAGGAATAGGCAAGAATCAGATGTGTGCGTTAAGAGACAAAGCCGGCAATATCGTTACTAATATGGATGAGATAGTTCAAGTGGCTGAGGAGTTCTATAGAGATTTATACAGTACCAGTGGCACCCACGACGATAGTGGAAGAGAGAATAGCCTAGAGGAATTCGAAATCCCACAGGTAATGCCAGAGGAAGTAGAGAAAGCCTTAGGAGCTATGCAAAGGGGGAATGCAGCTGGGGAGGGTCAGGCAACAGCAGATTTGTTGGAGGATGGTGGTCAGATTGTTCTAGAGAAACTGGCCACCCTGTATGCGCAATGCCGCATGACTTCGAGCGTACCGGAATCTTGGAAAAACGCAAACATAATCCTAATCCATAAGAAAGGGGACGCCAAAGGCTTGAAAAATAATAGACCGATCAGCTTACTGTCCGTTGCCTACAAAGTATTTGCTAAGGTGATTGCAAATCGAATCAGGAACACCTTAGGCTTCGGCCAACCAAAGGAACAGGCAGGATTTCGTTAAGGCTACTCAACAATACACCATATTCACACTATCAATCAGGTGATAGAAAAATGTGCGGAATATAGCCGACCTATATATATTATAGCTTTCATTGATTACGAGAAAGCGTTTGATTCAGTCGAAACCTCAGCAGTCATGGAGGCATTGCGGAATCAGGGTGTAGACGAGCCATTTGTGAAAATACTGAAAGATATCTATAGCGGCTCTACAGCTACCGTAGTCGTCCATAAAAAAGCAACAAAATCCCAATAAAGAAAGGCCTCAGGCAGGGAGATACGATCTCTCCAATGCTATTCACAGCGTGTTTACAGGAGGTATTCAGAGGCCTGGATTGGGAAGAATTGGGGATAAGAGGTAAGGGAGAATACCTTAGTAACTTGCGATTCGCTGATGATATTGCCTTGCTTAACAACTCAGGGGACCAACTGCAATGGATGCTCACTGACCTGGAGAGGCCAAGCCGAAGGCTGGGTCTAAAAATTAATCTGCAGAAAACTAAAGTAATGTTTAACAGTCTCGGAAGAAAACAGCAGTTTACGATAGGTAGTGAGGCACTGGAAGTCGTAAGGGAATACATCTACTTAGGACAGGTAGTAACTGCGGACCCGGATCATGAGACTGAAATAATCAGAAGAATAAGAATGGGCTGGGGTGCGTTTGGCAGGCATTCCAAGATCACGAACAGCAGGTTGCCATTATCCCTCAAGAGAAAAGTTTATAACAGCTGTGTCTTACCAGTACTCACGTACGGGGCAGAAACCTGGAGGCTTACGAAAAGGGTTCTACTGAAATTGAGGACGACGCAACGAGCTATGTAAAGAAGAATGATAGGTGTAACGTTAAGGGATAAGAAAAGAGCAGATTGGGTGAGGGCACAAACGCGAGTTAAGGACATCTTAGTTGAAATCAAGAAAAAGAAATGGGGGGGAGGGGCATGGGCAGGACATGTAATGAGGAGGGAAGATAACCGATGGTCATTAAGGGTTACGAACTGGATTCCAAGGGAAGGGAAGCGTAGCAGGGGGCGGCAGAAAGTTAGGTGGGCGGATGAGATTAAAAAGTTTGCAGGGAAAACATGGCCACAATTAGTACATGATCAGGGTAGTTGGAGGAGTATGGAAGAGGCCTTTGCCCTGCAGTGGGCGTAACCAGGCTGACGATGATGATAATGATCATGATGATGACTACGGGTGACCTCGTCACAGGTGGTGGTCTGACGTGGTCGACCCTCACATGTCGACGTAGCAGCAGTGTTGGGTAGCCGTGTGAGGTGGTGTGTGATATGGCGGCTCTCAGCTTGTTCAAGGCGACGGCATTCTTTTATGATGGCGTCGATAGTCGAGATGTTGCCGAAAACAAGCAAATTCAAAGCGTTGTCGGCGATGCCTTTTAGAACATGTCACACTTTATCTGCTTCGGACATAGCATCGTCAGCTTTGCGGCATATAGCAAATTCGTCGAAGATGTAGGAAACGTGCGCCACCGCAGATGTCTGAACACGAGACGGAAGAGCCTTGCTCGCTGCAACCTTGAGTCCAATGGTGTCGGCGAACAGTTCCCGTAGCTTTTCTTTCAGACTGTGCCAACTGGTTATCTCGACGTCATGCGTTTGGCGCCACACGCGTTACGTGCTGCCGAGACGAAAGATGACATTGGCGAGCATAATCGTTGGGTCCCAACTGTTATTAGCACTGGCGTGTTCACAGAGCCTGGTCCACTCGTCAACGTCCTGTCCCTCCAGGCCAGAGAACACACCAGGGTCTCGATGTTGGGCAACCATGACTATTGGAGCAGTCGGATTAGCCCAAGCCATTGCAGAGGCGGGCTTGTCACCGGGATTCATGGTAGGCTCGAATGTACCGACCACTTCGGAGTTCCGTGGCGAAGACGCGGATCGCTAACCTTCACCAGAATGTTACGTGGGGAAAGACAGACGAAAGAGGCAATTTACAGGATATTTACACTGGAGCCAGGCAGCCAGGCCGACACTCGCTAGCGCCAAGGGCACAGACCAACTCCATCGTCGTTCTCGCGGCGGCTCGTCTCTTGAGCATATCTCGATGATATCGTAATACTAGGCACACCCAGTGCCGTCACTTGGCTTCCCGGCACCCGCAACAGCTGTTCAACCTGCCACTCTCCTCTTCTTTCTCTCTTTCTCATATTTTTAACATACATATTGTACACTTACAACAAAATACCTGAAAAGGCAACACGCCAATTCTTGCCTGCAATACAGTATTCATATTTATCTTTTATGCCCTACTAAACATTTGCGAAATGGTGCGTTTTCTGCAGTTTCAGGTATTGAAATGCAACACCGATTAGCGCTGCTGCATGAACATTTTGTTTTCTATATTTCGGTAGAAGCCAAATGATTAGGATTCCTTGCTTTAATGCTTGTCCCTTACTTTACAAGATTTATTTCACCTGCTGTATTAAACAACTGATAAATTATATTCAGTCGTCACTCACGCATACATCACTAAATACAGTGAAAATTTCCCTTTATGCATTAGCATACATTAAATTGCCCACAATTTATAGCTTTGCGAATGGAGTAGTAATTTTCCATAATTTTAGTGATGAACACAGCCTTCGAGCTTTCTTGTCTTCAAAACATCTCTGCTCATGGAAGCCCAATGTTGAGCATGTGCGTGCAATAGTTAGTAGCAGAGTGAGCAAATCGAAAGGGACTATAGATTTGGCAGTTAGCCTCACTTTATTCCAAAAGTAGGAGATGAGTGAGTGCTGCATCTGTAATTTCTGTCCCACAGATGCTTATGTTTATCATAAGCAGCCGTGGGTGATGTCATATTTCAGCGGCAATACTGATGTCACTCTTATTGATTTTCAATGTTTTAGGTTGTAATGGCTCGCCCAACAAAATACAGAGCAAGTGAAATAATAAATGGACAAGATATGCATATTGGGAAGAGTGGTTGCTTACAATGAGGGGGAGGGGACATCCCCTAGACTAATTCCACTCTTAGTCTATCAAACATTTTCTTATGAATTCCAACAAAACTAAAGCCATATTTTTCAAAGCTAAAAATCAAGCTCTTTCAGTAAAAATGATGGGAACACATTTCAATGAATTTATGCTATGGGATGCTCACATTGAGCAACTGCAATGTAAGGTTGCCCGTGTAGTTGAAATCATGAGAAAATTACAGTATTTATTACCTGTAAAAATAAAGCTTGCGTTATACCATGCATTATTTGATTTGCAATTCAAATACTGCATTTTGGTGCGAGGCAGTGCAACACAGCCAAGCATCACGAAGCTCTCGATTATACTGTAGAGTGCGCTTAGAGATATTTTTGTTGTGCCTTGCAGAACAGATTCTGAACCACGGTTTACCACCTATCACACCGTGAGCTTATCTAACATGTACTGTTACCATATTTTACAGTTAAGCAAATCACAGATTGAACACGTCATAATATTTTTATCCGAAGTTGCTGACCTACACACCAAATGTAATGCAAAAGGATAGAAAGTTGGGCGAGTTGGTACGGTAACATGGTCTTGAATTGCAGTGCAAAGTGACACAGACTAGAAAGAGACAGGACGAGCGCCAACTGCCAACTAAATATTTATTGAAGTTATCAACACATATGTAGGTGATTGCCAATACCGCAGCATATGACAAGGTCTAAGGACATGAGTTAAACATAAGAGGTAGGAAAGCCAAATGCAAACAGTAAAAGATACACTGCTTGAGATATAATAAAGAAACGATAAATTAATGGAAATGAAAGTGGATGAAAAAACTTTCCGCAGGTGGGGTTCGACCCCGCAACCATTTGCATTTCGCGTGCGATGCTGTACCAACTGAGCTACCGCGGCGCCGTCTCCCCATCCACTTTCTCGGGTATTATAAATAACCAAGAAAGTGGTCGCCGAAATGGCGCCGTGGTAACTCAATTGGTAGAGCATCGCACGCGAAATGCGAAGATTGTGGGCTCGGTCCCTACTTGCGGCAAGTTATTTTTTCATCCGTTTTCTTTTTCAATAATTGATCGTTTCTTTATTTCATTTATTAAGCACCTGTAGTTGCCCTTATGTTGTCCTTGGTGTCAATGTTTGTTGGCTTCTTATGATATGACTAATAAAAGAAAATCGGGCCCCTCGGTGAATTCCCTTCCTTCTCGTTTGCTGCTTGAGATTAACACACGTGCTAAGAAAATATTGAACTTCACTTTCTAAGAGAGTCAATGATGCGTGGCTAACGCAAGTCTCTCCTAATCTTTTAATTTGAAATGCCTCGATTATTCACCGTGTGCTTTGGCATTTGTGTCTTCAAACATATTTACAACCGCAGTTGAAACAATGCGACGCTAAATGTGAAGCACAAGGGTTGTTAGGTGGCTATGTTCTTTTAGTCTGATATTAATACACCTGCAGATATGTCCAATGTAAGTTTTCCCGCACTTAAGTCGAATCTGACAAACTGTAGCAGTGTTACAAGGCACTAAAGGGGACACATGTCTAATGCCGCAATCATTTTTCTCTTTCTTGCCACCTTGTTCAAGTTTCCTATTTATCACAGGGCACATGACTTTTCACCCATGGGTGAAAAGCCCCGCTAAGAAAAAAAAAACAGAAAAAAAGAAGAAAATGTTTGCTGTCAGTAGTTGCCCCTATGTTGTCCTTGGTGTCAGTGTTTGTTGGCTTCTTATGATATGACTAATAAAAGAAAATCGGGCCCCTCGGTGAATTCCCTTCCTTCTCATTTACTGCTTGAGATTAACACACGTGCTAAGAAGATATTGAAATTCACTTTCTAAGAGACACAATGATGCGTGGCTAACGCAAGTCTCTCCTAATCTTTTAATTTGAAATGCCTCGATTATTCACCGTGTGCTTTGGCATTTGTGTCTTCAAACAAATATTTACAACCGCAATTGAAACAATGCGACGCTAGATGTGAAGCACAAGGGTTGTTAGGTGACTATGTTCTTTTAGTCTGATATTAATCTACATGCAGCTATGTCCAATGTAAGTTTTGCCGCATTTCAGTGGAATCTGACAAACTGTAGCAGTGTTACAAGGCACTAAAGGGGACACATGTCTAATGCCGCAATCATTTTTCTCTTTCTTGCCACCTTGTTCAAGTTTCCTATTTATCACAGGGCACATGACTTTTCACCCATGGGTGAAAAGCCCCGCTAAGAAAAAAAAAACACAAAAAAAGAAGAAAATGTTTGCTGTCAGTAGTTGCCCCTATGTTGTCCTTGGTGTCAGTGTTTGTTGGCTTCTTATGATATGACTAATAAAAGAAAATCGGGCCCCTCGGTGAATTCCCTTCCTTCTCATTTACTGCTTGAGATTAACACACGTGCTAAGAAGATATTGAAATTCACTTTCTAAGAGACACAATGATGCGTGGCTAACGTAAGTCTCTCCTAATCTTTTAATTTGAAATGCCTCGATTATTCACCGTGTGCTTTGGCATTTGTGTCTTCAAACAAATATTTACAACCGCAATTGAAACAATGCGACGCTAGATGTGAAGCACAAAGGTTGTTAGGTGACTATGTTCTTTTAGTCTGATATTAATCTACATGCAGCTATGTCCAATGTAAGTTTTGCCGCATTTCAGTGGAATCTGACAAACTGTAGCAGTGTTACAAGGCACTAAAGGGGACACATGTCTAATGCCGCAATCATTTTTCTCTTTCTTGCCACCTTGTTCAAGTTTCCTATTTATCACAGGGCACATGACTTTTCACCCATGGGTGAAAAGCCCCGCTAAGAAAAAAAAACAGAAAAAAAGAAAATGTTTGCTGTCAGTAGTTGCCCCTATGTTGTCCTTGGTGTCAGTGTTTGTTGGCTTCTTATGATATGACTAATAAAAGAAAATCGGGCCCCTCGGTGAATTCCCTTCCTTCTCATTTACTGCTTGAGATTAACACACGTGCTAAGAAGATATTGAAATTCACTTTCTAAGAGACACAATGATGCGCGGCTAACGCAAGTCTCTCCTAATCTTTTAATTTGAAATGCCTCGATTATTCACCGTGTGCTTTGGCATTTGTGTCTTCAAACAAATATTTACAACCGCAATTGAAACAATGCGACGCTAGATGTGAAGCACAAAGGTTGTTAGGTGACTATGTTCTTTTAGTCTGATATTAATCTACATGCAGCTATGTCCAATGTAAGTTTTGCCGCATTTCAGTGGAATCTGACAAACTGTAGCAGTGTTACAAGGCACTAAAGGGGGCACATGTCTAATGCCGCAATAATTTTTCTCGTTTTTGCCACCTTGTTCAAGTTTCCTATTTATCACAGGGCACATGACTTTTCACCCATGGGTTAAAAGCCCCGCTAAGAAAAATAAAATTGAGGAAAGAAGGTTTGCTGTAGTGCCCTATGTACATAGTTTGTCCCATGGTTCGTAAACCAACAGATATGACATCAATACAGTTTTCTCGGTCCCCGGCAATTTGTCTATCATGCGCTCTATGATAAAAATACTGAAAGACCAGAGGATAGCTTGTAAAACTAAAAAATGGCAACTTTATTTGATAAATCAAAGATTCATTCATTCATTCAAATAACTTTATTCAGTGCCCTGCGATTTGGTTCTAGACGCCGCCTAGGTTTCGGCCAAGCGTTGTTTTCCCTTGGCGGCTTCCTCGGCTCGCTGGACGGCCCAGAGTTGGCGCTGCAGGTCTGAGCTGAGCAACGCACACTCCCAGCGTGCGCGGAGGCTGTCGCTGTTTGAGGCTGCATCACCGTTATCCTGTATTAGAGCCGTACATTCCCATAGGATATGCTCCAGGGTGGCTCTAGAGTTGCAATGTCTGCACTTGTCCGTCGTGTATAAATTTGGGTGTATTAGGTGCATAATAGCTGGACTCGTATAAGATCTGGTCAGTAACTGCCGCCATTCAACAGACTAGTTTTTGCTTAATTTTGGGTGCGGCGGCGGGAATGTACGCCTCTGCAATCTATGGTGTTGTGTAATTTTGTTAAATCTGGTCATTCGATCTTCCCACTCCCACTCATAGGTAGTCGGTGAGGCGGGGCTAACCGAGGCTCGGTCCATAAGTTCTCGAGCCAAGCGGTGCGCCGCCTCATTGCTACCGTCTGGTAGTGTGTGAGCGGGTGTCCAGATGATATCGACACTTTTGTTGCGGTTATTAGCTAATTTTAGGAGTCGTAGTGCCTCTGGGGAGATTCCACCGTTGGCGAAGTTTCGTATGGCGGTCTGGGAATCACTGATCACAAAAGCTGTAAGCTGCAGTACACGTTACACTAAAGAAAATGAGTGTACTGACGTTAAAAAAATTATAAACACGATTTCACTACACAGATGAAGGCAGTGCTGCCTCATCTCAAACCATCGTTCTCACCTTTCGCTCTCCTATTCGCCACATAAGCGCTACGTATTAAGACATCGTCTCAATGTTTAATGCAATGTCTTTGTCACTGGCTAACTAATAAAGAGGAGTGTACACCAGCATCAGAGTGTTGTTTCCGGTTCCTACTTGAAGGCTCATGAGCCGGCTCTCTTTCCATAGGGTTGGATCCAGCTCCACAGGGTTACCACTGAACGGCAGTTTCTTAAAGGAGCATGGACGTCTGCAGGGATAAAGTTTACAATTTTTTACACACTGCCAGTGCCCGGAGGTTTTATCAATCTGTCACTCACGGATACATACGTACGTTATCCTTTTCATTTAATAAAGATGTGTAAAGCATGATGAAAAGCTATTGAACGTGTTTGTGTTTTCGATCCGCAGTCACTGTGAGGGCTCGAGCGCTGCACCATGCCGGTTCCTTACTGTTAGCTTCGCCGCAACGCAAATGCTACGCTGTCAGTCCTACGCAACGTATTGCGGTGAAGCTTACAAAGAGTGCAAAGGGCCACTGTCGCTGGATATAGTGCGATGCTCGCGGCGCTCGCCGTCACGTGCCCTGTCACACAACACACAGACGCCTGATAAACTTACTAGCAGGCTTTGAGAGATGTTTCGGATCTACTTGTGGTGATTTGAGCGCTTGTTTCGCCAACCCAGCACGCTCTGTACACAAGATTGTAACGGGAATTCGGTACGCACTCCTTAATTATATACAAGCACGCACGTGCCTCAGACTAACTACAATCTGTACCGCGTAGCTGATCGGTGTTGCTGCACAGCTTTGACAAGGTCGGTTCTATATACGGCTATAAAACGTTGCATGGCGACGTCCATTTGTCACACTTTAACATACAGAATACGAGATGTCTCAATTCATCGAAGTGTCGGCGAGGCTTAATGCTTTGGTAATGTTACTGTACAGCTGTCAGAATTATCTAGGGCTATTAATGGGCTTAGCGACGCTGTTTTCTTACTTTTGCATAGAAACAGTTGAACTCATAAACATATTTCCGTTCCCGCGCGAACCTCCTGAAGTGTGCGGTACGCTCAAGGACACAATGAACAATGAATCGGCACGATGTAATGCTTTGCCATTAAAGGAATCCGAGAAAACACCTGACCTCCAAACGTATGCCCCCGCGACTACCAGAATTTAATATGCTAACGTCGCAAAAAGACGCAGCAAACTCGCCTCGGACTTCCTCGCCACGCATTGTGTCGACTCTGTGCTGCTAGTTCGGCTGGGGACGAACGAAGTCAACAACGTTCTCCCTCGTAGTACCTAGAAGAAGACAATTCTCGAGGCCCAAAAGTCCCCACATTTCCTTCTCGCAACCAGTCCTCCTCCCGCATGCGCAGAAAGAGCGGTTAAATCGCATTTCGATGTGCTCGTCTGGGGCTCTCTGGGCGTCTTGCGTAGGAGATTGAGGTAGAGTAGCGGCGCCTGGTGGCGGCGAGAAACGTTACCTGGGTAGTACCAGCTTGGGTAGTATTGAGCCATGGCTGTGGCGAAGCACGTTTCTAGCCCGAGTTTTGCGTCGATTCGCACTCTTTTCTGCCCTGCTGCGAGTGCGAAAAGGCTCGTCACTTCTCACAGACCACCCCGACCACGCTGCGAGCTGGCCGTAGCCTGTAGTTTAACGCAAACGGACTCTCCGTGTGCCGTGGGACGTAATGCTGGAAGCAGACCGAATCGATGACGCCGGTCCGGAGAGACCTAGCTCAGCCTCGAAGAAGCGTCACCATCGTTACCGCTGCGTCGTGGGCTGCCATGAAGAAGAAGACCTCACGAAGCGGAGCGTCGGGCGCGCTGGATAACTGCAGTTCGTCCCGCTGGGTAAGCGAAACTTCGCGCCATGCTGACTGCTTCGCTTGTCTTGAAGCTTGCTTTATTATCTGCGTTGCTAAAATTCGGTCTTTTGCACCTACAGTCCTGACAGCAAACCGCGGGAACCAGCGCCGAACACCAGGATATGCAGTCGCCACTTTGTGGGCAACGAGAAAAGCAATTCGGCCGTCAGCTTGCGTATGTGCCTACAGTCTTCCCCGTGGCCTACAATGGGCCTCTTCCGCCTGACAGCAAGTAGTAAAAATGAGAGATGCAGAATATAATTTACAGGTCAAGTCCAGCATCACAGTTCAGATAATCACTGTTAAATGGCAGACCGACATAGCAACATGCATGGCTGGTGATTCATGATTCGAGACCCGGCCACAGCGGCAATTAACAATTCGACTGGTGCGTAGTGGTGAAGTGACAAGGTGTGTGCAAATGACCACAAATGGTCGGGCTGATTCGGTGACAATTCACTACGCCACTACGAACATCACAGGTTAGAGAGTTAAATTTGCTTATCCTTGACCTCAAGCCAGCACGTTGAGGCAGCGCAGCAAGGTAGTATTGATTACAGCACATTGATGTTTGAGCGCTGTCATTGAAAGCTACATCAAGCGAGGAGCGCACGAGCTCACGCTGCAGCTGAATACGCACGTACGTTACTACAAGCTCATGTGCATCTTATCAGTTATTTATCAATTGCCAAAGGGACAGATGGCCGCTACTACAGAACAGGCATACCTACTTGCCTAGTGGCATGAAGTCAGGAAAGGTTGCAGGCGGCCCGCCTTTTCGCGGCATGCCGAAAGACCGCTGCTGTCGCGGCGCGTACCGTATAGCGCTTGAGCAGTTGCGTACACATGATATCCTCTTATCGCTATATAGCAAGCACTTCCTCGCGTTTGTGCGCCTGAATCTAGCAGTGCGCCAACCTTACCTGAAGTTCAACTTCGTACGCGACTCGCTTCACTTGCGGTTGACACCGCGCTAAATCTTCGCCGCTTCTTTCTTGAACGGCGTACACGTATTCGGCGGTGCATAATTTCTTGCCTTTACGCAACGCGCCAACTCTGAAAAAATCTTCGGCTCCCGAAATTCGCTGCAAGCCGTGGTACAACACAACTGAAAGCGGCGGGTCCATATTGTAAACATGCTTTCCGAAGCAGACGATCGAGCTTGGTACTACCCAGTTAAGGACAGAGGGCGCTTTTTAGCATCATTTTCGCAGCGCCGCCTGAGCAAAGCAGGAGCCCCATTCTGGACATTCCGACATGTTCTGCTATGCGTGACGTTGACGCGACGCGTACAAAATGGCGTACCTCAAGGAAAGGGATTATTGATGCACGTGAAAAGAACCCTGCTGATAGATAGAGGCGCGCCATCGGTTACTTTTACTGAACAATAATGTATTTCTTCAATGACGGCAGCGGTAAAAAAATCCGAGAAGGCCCAGGTGCTTCTCATGCATTCACAACTTATCAATGTCCAATCAACTCATCAATGTCCACTTGCAGGCTGCTGAGCGATGAACTCCTCGCGGCGAGCAAGCGCGTTGAGATGCCTGGCCAACGCCTCCTAGATAGTTAAATTAGCTGCACTTCGATCCGACGTCGTGCTACCTTGCCCGACTGTCATAGAATCTAATGGGGACGCTCCAGAGTAAGCAGCGGTGATTTTAATGTTACCACTTCCGTCGCGACGGGCTTGGCAATGGAAATTTCGGCTGAATAGCAGGATTTCGTAAAACAGAGTGCATCGGTTTGCTGTCAACGATGTACTGGTTTAGTCCAGTGGGTAAGACAACCGGCTTCTGAGGTTGAGATCGTAGGTTCGGAACTAACTGCCGCCGAGGCTTTTCCTTTCGAATTTATTCAGTTTTTTGTACATAGATTTTTTGTAGTGATTTTTGTAGTTTGAACATAAGCGAGATCTAGCGTGGATAAGGAACGGGCGGATAACACAGGTTGCCGAGAGCGTCAACCAGGGTGACTCGGCATCGCGGCGATGCCTAGTCCCCCCACGCAACACCTGGTGCGCGAGCGGCGCAGCAGATGTTGCCTTTCACCCGCTCTGCTCCGTTGAGGCGTGCACGTGACGGAGCAAAGCAGCGAATAAGGTGGCGTTTCGCTGCTTCAGACGTCCGGCCTTTTCGCTCGATCAGCCATTTTATGATTTCGCATCAAAAGTAACACAAGTGCTAAGTAAACTTCTACACGAAAGTAGCAGGTTGTGCTACTTTAGTCTGTCTGCAATTTGTTTCCTGCTATTTGTTCTTTCTAACCCAATACTTAAGGTGCATCACGTTGTTGAAACAAATTATTGGCGAGTGTGTGATTCACCTTGCCTGTCTGTGTCGCTAACCTGTATCTTGTTAAGAATAATGGACGTGTCTAGCCATGATGTTTCCCAGACTATCAGCGTCGCACCATTACAAAAAGGTAACATACGTTTTCAAGGCAGTGGTTCAATTCCATACCTTGTCAATAGCTTTGGTGTTACAGATTTATGCTACTATCAAGATGGCATATAGGCAGAGATACCAAAAATTATATAAATTATGGGGTTTTACGCGCCGAAACCGCGATCTGATTATGAGGCACGCCAAAGTGAGGGACATCGGAATAATTTGGACCACCTGGGATTCTTTAACGGGCACCTAAATATAAGAGAACCGGTGTTTTTAGATTTCGCCCCCATCGAAATGTACCAGCCGTGGTCGGGATTTGATCCTAGGACCTTGTGCTTAGCAGCCCGATTCCTATAGCCACTAAGCAATCACGGAGGGAATCTGCACAGATATAGACAATGCAGTAGTGGCAAAGCCAGAGCCCGATGTACTAGGCAAAGAAAACTTCGCTCTAGAGGTGGCCGGCTTTATCGAAGTAAATGATCCTGAGAGTGCCTATTATATGGAACAATCGCTAGTAGCATCAATAAATTTGTTCGATCTCTGTCCCCATAATTCTTAGACTGGCATGACACATCAGCAGCAGCACCAACAGGATGCTTAATCGCGTCTTGTTTTTCGTGCAGTTTCTTTGCTGTTCACCCGGAATCTTCAATGCTGGCCTTTCCTCGAGGTGCGTCGAAGTGGATGCGTCCGTTGACCCTGCGCTGCATTTGAAGCTACAGCCTGTGCCCACGTATGATGGTCTACCTCCGAACTGCCCTGTCACCTCCCCGTGTGACAGCTTCAGCAGGTGCGGTAGTGGTCCTATCGTCGCGCCATATGGTTCCAACTTACATTTGACGTCATCGGACGGCCCAATAGGAGCATGCTGTTTGTCAATGGCGTCATCGACACAACGCTTAAATGTCCTGGACCCGGCTTTCCTCGTCAGTGGGCAAGACTGCAGCAGCACCAACAGGATGCTTAATCGCGTCTTGTTTTTCGTGCAGTTTCTTTGCTGTTCACCCGGAATCTTCAATGCTGGCCTTTCCTCGAGGTGCTTCGAAGTGGATGCGTCCGTTGACCCTGCGCTGCATTTGAAGCTACAGCCTGTGCCCACGTATGATGGTCTACCTCGGAACTGCCCTGTCACCTCCCCGTGTGACAGGTTCAGCAGGTGCGATAGTGGTCCTATCGTCGCGCCATATGGTTCCAACTTACATTTGACGTCATCGGACGGCCCAATAGGAGCATGCTGTTTGTCAATGGCGTCATCGACACAACGCTTAAAAGTCCTGGACCCGGCTTTCCTCGTCAGTGGGCAAGACTGCAGCAGCACCAACAGGATGCTTAATCGAGTCTTGTTTTTCGTGCAGGTACGTTACATTAAAAACGCTCATTGTTTGAGGTCAGATGATCGTTGTTTGCTGCTGCTTTCTTGCCCACAGAGCTTTTTGTCTTGTTTTATGCATGCACTGTTCTGCGCAAATCGACTTGTCCTTAGCGGTGATATAAAATTAAATCCCCGTCCCACGAGAAAGACGATTCGTAACACTGGTAATTCAGACGAAACTTCGTGTTCATCTGCTGAACCTGATAATGACTTGTACAATATTTCTGGAATGCTGACAGAACTATTGGCTGGGCAAAAAACGATCGCTCGAGACATCGCTGATATCAAGGTTTTTCAGCAAACTGTTAACAAGCGTTTTGACGCTCTGGAATCCCGTGTGGCCGCTCTCGAAAAAACTAGAGCTCACCCTAGCGTCTCACTTGACCATTCTGGTTCTGACGTACGCTCTTTATCTCAGGCTGTTTCGGAAGTAATTAAAAAGAATGATGACCTTGAAAATCGCTCGAGACGCAACAATATAATTTTGCATGGACTTGGTGAACACAATGCTGAAAACACAGATACGCTTTTGTCTAATGTACACCAATTTTTCACAGAGAAACTTCAAATTGAATGCCCGCCCATCGAACGTTGTCACAGAATTGGCACCAAACGTGAAGGTAGATCGCGCCCAGTTATATTACGAGTACTAGACTTTCGGAACAAAGTAGAAATAATGAAAATTGTCTCAAAGCTGAAAGGAACAAAATTTTACATAACTGAAGATTACTCGGCTAATGTACGTACCATTCGCAAAAAGCTATGGGCAGCAACTTCTTCTTTTCGTGACCATGGTTCTGTGGTGAGGTTGCGTTATGACCATGTTTTTATAAACGGTGTCCGCTACAGGTGGAATGATGCAGCTAATGCCCTAGTTGACGATTCAGGTCTCGCTGTAACCACCGTAGTGAATAATTCGAGCCTTTCTGAGAACACTCTCCCGGCCACGTCATCTTCACCTTGAGAAATTCACGACTCTTACAAGCTTACTTTGTTGAATTTGAATGCAAGAAGTCTAGTAAATAAGTTCCCGCTGTTTCTTTCCTTGGTAGCCTCCTATTCCCCTCATTTCATTGTTGTCACTGAAACATCGCTTCACGATCACATATATGACTGAAATCACTCCACCCGGCTATGTAGCTGTCCGATCAGACCGCAAAACTGGCAGGGGAGGCGGTGTCGCCCTTTTCTTTAAATCGGATTTAAAGTTTTCAGTTATCTGTCCTCCAGCAGATCTTGAGTCTGTTTGGTGTAAATTATACCTAGGCAAAAAAACAATCATACTCTCTGTTTTCTACCATCCGGCTGCCTCCTCACCTGATAACATTTTTCTTCTCGCTGATTACATCAACACCCACAGTTTTCATGCATCTAGCTTAATTCTAATGGGAGACTTTAACACACCAGATATTCACTGGCCCTCACTATCGCATCACAGTTGTTTAGGTAGCGAACTAATTAACTTTTCTTTATCTTTTGGGCTTACACAAGTAGTCACTGGCGCCACACGACAAAACACACTTCTTGACCTAGTGTTCATTAGTTCAGACCTTGTTGATAAGCTGTCTGACTGTGAAATTACAGAGGGAATTTCAGATCCCAGGGCAGTGTTTATATTGCTAAACTGCACAGTTTCTAAACCGCGTGCCGAAATTCAAACTTTTTTCGACTTTAATCGCTCTGACGACACGTCTATTCTTGATGTCTTATCAGAACGTTTTGAATCGTTTTGCACACTTAGTAAAGATTGTGACGTGAACACATTAGTTCGCCAATTTGAAAACATTATAAATCTGTGTATTCGACGCTTTGTTCCGTTGAAAATTAAGAAAAAAATCGTGCCCTCCCTTGGATGACTAGAGAAATCTTGCAGTTATCACGCCGCGTTAGAAGACTGAGACGCTCAAAACGCCGTAATGACCCTGATGCAATTGCTAGATTCACCTTGCCAAAGAGGAACTAAATTTGAAAATGAATACGGCCAAAGATTTTTTCTTTCATATCGAGCTGCCAGGATTACTAAGAAATAATCCTCAGAAGTTCAGGCGTTCTGTCATGCCTACTACTGAATCTTCATCTTCATTGACTATCAATGATGAAACTATAAATGATCCTGCACACATCTTCAATGCATTCAATGAATATTTCCATTCGGTGTACACAAATGATTCTCATGTCTGCCCTGCTTTCGATAATGATTCTGATTTTTCTATTTCGGACATTTCCGTTGATGTTAATGGCGTTCTTAATTTGATTTTAAATTTAGACACAAAAAAGTCTAGTGGCTCCGACGGTATTCCTAATTCCTTTTTACTTCGCTATTCACAATGGACATCACGCTATCTTAAAATTATATTCAAAAAGTCTCTAGATACAGGAATCGTTCCTTCATCGTGGAAACTTGCAAGAGTAATACCTTTGTATAAAACAGGCAGGAAGACAGACATAACGAATTATAGACCAATTTCTTTAACTTCCCAATCGTGCAAAATGCTGGAACATATTATTTACAAACACATAATAGGCTTTCTGGAGTCCAACACCATTCTAACTGATGTTCAGCACGGCTTTAGACGTGGTTTCAGTACTATCACGCAGTTAACCGACTTCACCCATGACATCGCTTATCAGTTGGATCTCGGTAAACAGATTGATGCTATCTTCATTGATTTTTCTAAAGCTTTCGATTCATTACTTCATTCTCACCTCTTGCAAAAATAAATGCAATACTAAAAAATTCCCATCTGGTCAGTTGGATCGCTAGTTTCCTTTCTAACCGGTCCCAATACGTCGATTTTAGTTCTGCAAGGTCATCCATACTTGAAGTAGGCTCCGGGGTTCCTCAAGGATCCGTCCTGGGTCCTTTATTGTTTTTAATTTGTGTCAATGACCTCCCAAAACATGTTTCCTCTAATATTCGTCTTTATGCTGACGATTGCGTCTTATACGACGTGATTGATTCCCCGAATAGTTTTCAGCGATTAAACAATTCCTTTGTCTCTTTCAGTGCTTGGTGTGAAAAATGGAAAGTGAACATTAATTAAAAAAAAAACGGTTGTTTTGTCCTTCACGAAAAGAGCAGCACCTGTAATTGCGACATATTCACTGAATGGGTCACCTTTAACCAGAGTTCGACAATACAAATACCTTGGCGTAACATTTACTCACAATCTCTCATGGACTACACACATTGACCAAACATGTTCAAAGGCCCTAAAACAGCTTGGATACCTACGTCGTACTATGCAAAAGGCTCCGAAGGCAACAAAACTTTTAATGTATAAAACTCTTGTTCGCCCCATTATAGATTATGCCGCAACAGTCTGGTCACCACATAACCAAAACAACATAATCAAACTAGAAGCAGTGCAGAAAAAAGCCGTCCGTTTCATTTTACATCGGTATGACCGCTATTTCTCACCCTCGTCTGCCCTCCCTACACTGAATCTAACATTACTTTCAGTACGTCGTAATGTGGAATCATTAAAATTTTTGCACAACATAATTAACAAGTCATACCACACTTCAAACACAGCTTGCATATCTTTCACCAAGCCTTCTTGCACGCGTAATTTCCACGAGCTTAATCTTAACCCTCTCTATGCCCGTACAAATACCTTCAAGTACAGCTTCTTTCCCCGCACAATAGAAGGATGGAATTCCTTGCCTGGCTGCCTTCGTTCACTCCCGATAAGCGAATTCGAAAGTGCTGTCTATGAAAACCAGTATCGATAACTACTTAAATCAGGTTTAGTTTATACTTTATGTGTGCGTGTTGCTGTGTCGTCGCTTTTTATGAATCGATGAAAACCATTTGTAAGATTTTGTCAGCGATTGTAACGATGTTGTAAGAGTCATTGTTGATTTTACTTTATTTTTGTTCAACACTGTTTTTACCCACTCTTGCAATAGCCCACTTATGGGGCTGAAGTATGTACAAATAAATAAATAAATAAATAAATAAATAAATAAATAAATAAATAAATAAATAAATAAATAAATAAATAAACGAATTTACCCTCTTGTTACAGCAAACCAGGTGGGCACTTCACGAATTGCTTGTGACTGGCATAACAGATTCGTCTCATCAGATGAGATGAATGAAGGGGCAGGAGTTCATTGAGAGGTCTGTATTGCCCAGGCGCATCAAACTTAATTTTCTTTAATTGGTCTAATCGCTACGGAATGATTGCAATATTAGGTGTGTTGGGGCAGAGCAGGAATAACGCTCTTCTGCTGCTCCTACGGCACGATTGCAAAATCCCATGTGCTGCGGGAGAGAATAAATGACAATCTTCTGATAATCATTACGTCGGGATATTTATTATCACCGAACTTGATGCCTTTCGACTCTGTTTGAAAGCAAAAAACGCTGACGATCGAGTAATCAATAGTGTATAGTAATATGAGCCCCTTCAATGCAGATTCTCTGGCTTTCTGGGCCGGTTTTAGTTGTTACAATCGGCTTTAAGTGACATTAGCAAATTTAGACGAGCGAGGTCTTTTTTCTAGTATTACCAACCAGAAGGCTGCCGCCGGCAGCTAACGCGCGACGTGAGCAAAAGGCATCCGATACCAGCAGCACTATAAATGTAGCGGCTACAAAGTCTAGTGCTGCTATCTAAAAGTGCTTTCGTTAAGCTGCAGAGATAAAATTTATTTACAGAAGGGCAGACAGATTGGCATTGGCTATAGCTTGCGATCCACCATAGTATAATTGTCAATATCTTAAACTGATGCGGAAAGAAATGGGCATCCACTGAGAAATTGAAAATTTGTTTTGGGCAAGTCAACGGTCTACTGATGTCTGAGGGCCACAGGTGTACTATTGATGGCAGAAGCTTCCGTGTAACAGAATGCAGCGTACATCGAAAACAAAATGTGAAGGTCCACAAAACAAGAAAACAGAAAAGAAAAGAAAGCGTGCTTTTGGCGAAACCATGTGAAACTTATCTAGGTTTATTCAGAGGTCCTGCGGCGTTCTTAGTCTGCCGAAAGGCTGCACTCATTCGTTATCTAGCCTTGATTGATTTTGTTCACATGTTTTCGGAAATGAGAGTAGCATATGCTAAAAGTAATCCATCCTGGCAGTGTTTTACTTCTATTCACCTGAGTACTCGCCATGTAATGGGCCAGCCTCCAACGCATCCTTCTCCAAGATGTCTCCGTGGGCGCAACGAAGAATAGACGGGGTAGGAACACAAAGAATTCCATGACTGAGATAGGGGACGAATTGTACGTGCTAGATCTCTGTAACATATTTTGGTCGCCGTTACATGATTTCGGATGTGCCAGATGCGTTTTTTTTTTCTGGAGAGGCAGACTGGTATGCCAGTGGGAACTCGATGATGGTGACACTACTGCGTTAGAGTTTGTCACGTGTCCATCCCTAGGGAAGTCGTTAACAGCGTAACCGGCAAGAGACGTCTCGTTCTTGGTAGCAATAAATCAAAGCCATGTTACCATGTTACCAAAGCCATGTGTTATGTTATGTTAGCGAATGAAAATGTTGTCGCGCAAGCTTGCAGAAAAAAAAAGCGTGCCTGCTACCCACTTGTGCAAGTAATGTTTCGCATTGCCTGGTGTGCCTAATGCTTTATTTTTCCCAGGGCTGCCACGGGCCGAGCCAGCTGCTTTTCATGGTCGTTGTTTGAGTCTTCATGGTGGTTGCCTCATTTTCTTGAAAGTTGTTCGACCTGGTCTTTAGCAACAGCATAATCGAGATGGACATGAAAATGACTGCGGCTACCACCAGTAGCAAGATCCAGATGTAGACCGACAAATTGTCCTTCTCCCTCTCGTTTTGCACCTCTGCGGTGGGGGTTGTTGCATGATCTTGAGCTGGCTTAATACAGGTCGACGTTGTTACGATTGTCACTCTGTCACTCACCGTACGCGGTAATGAGGCGGTAATGTTTGCAATTTCGAACATCACTCGAACAACGTTGGACCTTTCCGACTTCAGCCCATCAGCATTGACAACGCGCGCTGCCAAGTACGCCGTCAGGTAGAAGCTATCGTCGCCACGGGGCGCTGTACCCCAGCGACTCGGCAGGCTGATGGTGACCAAGTGTTTGGAGCCGGCGGGAAGGGGTTCCAGGTTGCCATCGACGACGCTCGACATCAGCTCCTGGCTGTCGAAGTCTGAAAAGACCCCGTCTTCGTCCGTGCCGCCTCGGAGCTCTAGTGCAGCAGCTGCAATTGAAGATACAGACAATATAGCTGGCTCTCGAGACGTTGATATTTATAGAGAGACGATAACACGCATCCGCTCGCAGGCCTCATCGGTAAGGTTCATATGACAGGCATGATGCCTGGCAATATATATATATATATATATATATATATATATATATATATATATATATATATATATATATATATATATATATATATATATATATATATATATATATGTAAGAAGAGATAACAGTATGACGTACGTTGAATACGCACAGTATAATCAAAGACTGTGACAAAGGCTGGTCCACCAGCCGAAATGGCATATATGTTTGAGGAAATCACGCTGGTCCCGGTAGTAAAATGAAGAAAAAAGGGTACCACGTACGTTGAATAAGTGCAGTATACTTCACTGACGTTTCGCCTGGTGGACGAGCCTTTGTCGAAGTCTTTTATTATACTGTGCTTATTCAACGTACGTCGTGCTCTTTCTTCTTCGTATATATATATATATATATATATATATATGTATATATATATATATATAAACCTTACAGGCCCTTATAGGCATTGTGTAAGCGGGGAGAGTACACTCAAAGGTTATACAATAATTAGAATACATATAAGCTAGCTTACGAATGTCGTTAGTAGAATTATGGGGAAAGACGGGGAATGCGGGAGATGGAAATTCAAGACGATGAGCAAAACGTGAACAAGGTGAATGCAGGAGCCAACGTTTCGACAAGTGGACTTGTCTCCTTCAAGGCGACCTACGCTTTCCTCGCCACAGTATATATAGGTGGGGTTCTTCTAAAGGGGAGAGGGTGTGAGGCGGGAGGGTGCGGAAACGAGGGAAGGTGTCTTAGCGTGTCGAATTGAGAGTAAAGGAACGCTGTGCACAAGGTCAAAGCCAGGGCCACCCCTCACCCCCCATCGCGGTCTGTCAATCCACGCGTGTTAGCCGGCGTGTCAAGGGCGTCTGACACGCCGCTGAAAGAAAAAAAAATAAAAGGGAGAGGAATGGAAAGGGAAAAAAGGGGGGGGGTAACGCCAGGAAATCCAACTAAGTGTTGTTGCCTATAGCTTGAAGTTTAGCATAGCGAATAGATTCTAAAGCTCCTTTTGAAACGTTTGTGCCTATTGGTTGCAATGTCTTGAACTTATGGATAAGGCATGATTCTCTGTATTTCCTTTGTCGTTCAGAACAGAAATTTGACTGTAAGATGTAGAGTTTAAAGTCATCAAAGTTATGACCTGGTTGGTTGAAATGCTCGGCGACAGCTTTGGGAAAGCTGTGACCGCGCGGTGTCCGTTTAATCTGATGTTCATTGATTGTTCTGTTTCACCGATATATTGTTTCTTGCAGAAAGAACATTCAAGCATATAAATCAGATCCGAACTTGTACAAGTGAAGCTAGATTTGACTTCAAGTGTATAACTATTTGCGGTGCTTTTAATTTTAATGTCACTTTGAAGGTGCCTGCAGGTTTTGCACCTAGGGCGACAACATGCGACAGCATGCGTGGGTTGACAGACCGGGGTTGGGGATGAGGGGTGGCCCTGGCTTTGAACTTGTGCACAGAGTTCCTTTACTCTCAATTCGACACGCTAACACACCTTCCCGCCTTGCACTAATTACGGCACCCAGACTACAGATCACCAAATAACTATTTTATGCAACACATATCCAACATTAATTACTTATGCCCAAGAGAGTGTAAACATTCATCAATTCAAGAAGAAAATGAGCCATCATTTGAACATCCCCGTGTGAAATCTTGTTATGCATACCTGCTGCATTTCATTGTTATTCCGACTGCTCTGTGCGAATGTGTTTTTTTTCCTTTCCACACCACTGACTATCGCTCATTGTTGAGGACGTCTTCAGTGCTATTTTCTGCCTGGCCAGTGCTTGTATAATCGCTCATGTTGGATTCTTGTCTCTCTGTGTTTGATGTACCACTGTTCTCACTGATATGTTATTCCGCACCATCTGCACCGACGTGTAATGCGGGTGTTAGGCCTCGTCAGGAGACATCCTAGTCTCCTTTAGCCTCTCCCCGCGGACACCATGCATTAACGCGACAGCGTTAAGGAGCTCGTGTCGCAGAAAAGCCGGCGTCGTCGGCGTCGGTGGTGTTGGCCGCGAGCGATAAATTCCGGGAGGTACTTCATGAATAAAAAACAACTTGCAAGGTGGGCTGGGTGAGAACCGAACCAGGGCCTCCGGAGTGTGAGACGGAGACGCTACCACTCAGCCACGAGTTTTTTTTATTTATTGCCTGTTTTGTACTTCTATATCAAGCAACAAATGACTTGAGAAAACAACATAAATTAGCAAGTTTTCAGCACTAAGTGTCAGCCACACAGGGGCTGACTAAATTCTTTAAGCGCAGTCAAGGGTTCCACCCTTGACGGCGACGCCGGTACACAATCTTGTGCTTTCTGAATTTCCACAAATCTCGACACGCATTCTCGGAAAAGCATTCGTGCAGGCCGAGCATCCGTATCGCAGTCATACCCCGCCATACGGGCGCGCCATAGACAGTGAAGGCCAACTAGCATAATAAAGTCAAATGGCAGTCCATCATCGTTTTCTATAGATAAATATCTAATACCCTGTGGATCTAAAGGAAAGTCCTTTTTGATAGTCCTCTGAAGTACATCCCAAAAGAAGACACCCGCCCAACAATCTAGAAATACATGATCTATAGTTTCTGGTTTCTTACAGATCAAGCAATGCGAACCCCCAGGGTAAGAAAAACCGACGATCTTCTAAAAAGGTTTTGACATTCATCGTACCCGTGTGAAGCTTAAAAAAGAAAGACTTGGTCTCTGGCGTTACTTGCATTTTTTTCACCCGCTTAAGCACGTCTTGCCCTTGGCCTCCACTGTATATGGCCCTGTACATTGGCACAGGGAGAACTACATCGCATACTTCTTTGTACAATGTTTTACGTTTCACTGAAAAAAGGTACTCATTTGAAAATCTAACGGACAAAAACCGTACACTTAAAATAACTTCTTTAAGAAAGTCACAAACAGGACCGCTCATATTGTCTGTATAGACTACATAGCCAGGTAACGCGCTCCTTAGCCTCACTTGGCACACCGTGCGCAAGAAAGGATCGCTTAAGTCGCGGAAAATAAAAACCGGTTAACCACCTGTCGTACAAAAAGGTGCGTCATTCCTAAACCTCCGTCTTTAACTCGCTTGAACAAATTCGTTCGACTGCATCGTTCCCAATTCGAAGCCCACACAAATACTGCGAATACTCGGTGCAACTTCTGTATATTTACCCTTGAACAATGCAATACCTGCATTACATACCATATTTTTGCGATAAAAAATAGATTGCAGACTGTAGCTCTTGCAAACATTGACAGATGTCCACCTTTCCACTTGTTCGCTTTTATCTGCGTTTCTCTTGTTTGATCTTGCCAATACTCATCGTTATTTTTGTAATAATCCAGCGGGACGCCTAGGTATTTAACGGGTGTCGTGAGCCACTTCACTTGGCGAAAGTGACAGGGGTGGAAGGCCACTCTCCGTGCCAGAAGCCAAGGCACTTTGCCCAGTTTACCATACTTCCAGTTACCGTGCCAAAACCCTTCACTAGAGCGATAGCTGCAGCTGCACTCTCTGTATCCGTACAACAAACTTCGACGTCATCCGCATACGCCAGAATTTTAACTTCCGATGCATTTAATCTCAACCCGTTAGTGTTGGTGCTATCAATGATCGCTAGGCACATTGTTTCTATGCATAAACTAAACAGAAGGGGACTCAGGGGCCAGCCCTGGCGTACAGAACGCTTTAGGTTAATGGGGGCGCGCACTGACTTGTTAACAATGAACCGCGTAGTGCAGTTCCGGTACACCAAAGCTACCCCACCTCTAATGATGGGTCCGACATTAATGTGGTCTAGGATGTCAAGCAAAATACCATGAGGTGCACAATCAAAAGCTTTCTCGAGGTCTAGCTGTAGAATTGCTACCCCTGCTTGCATAATGGCGCAGCACTCCATCACGCACCGAATCTTATGTATATTAGTCACAATCGAACGCCCCATAATTCCACGTTTGGTGAGGACCAACCAAGTCCTTAATTAATTTCTGTAGCCGCCTTCCTAGCACTTTCATCAAGATATTATAATCCCAATTAGTTAATGATGTAGGCCTGTATTAGGAAACCAATTTTAACTTCTCTGACTCTTCTGTCTTTGGTATTAATACAGTATGTGCTTCCCCAAATGACCGGGGCAGGACATCTAGTTCGTAAGCCTCATTAAAAAGAACTGTAAGCAGATGAGACAATTCTTTTTTAAACGTCTTGTAAAACGAAGCGCTCAGACCATCAGGCCCTGGCGACTTGCCGAGATTCAGGTTATCTACAGCGTTTTCTACTTCCGTTTGTGATATGGGTGACTCCAACTCTGTTCTGGCGTCATCTTGAAGTCGTGGCATTCTCTCAAGAAATTCTTCTTTAAGCCTCTCTGCATTCGCAGGTCTAGAAGCAAAAAGCGCTTCGTAATGTCGAGCAAAAGCACGTCCTATGCTGTCACTGTCTGTCATTACTATCCCGTTATCTTCAATAACATCTATATGGTTCCGCCGGGCGCGACTTTTTTCGAGTCCAAGTGCGCGTTTTGTTGGACATTCATCTATAGCCATCGATTCTACCCTTGCTCTCACTTGTGCTCCGCGATAACGGTTCTCATCATAAAGGTCCAGTTTCTGTTTGATACTACGCAGATCTTCGGCATACACACCTGGCGCTTCGCATTCAAGCGCTGTCAGCTTTTCAAAAATCATCTTAAGCTCTTTCTCTTTCTTTTTGGCTTCAAACAATAAAATGCTGGATCTTTCTATCGCTTTAATTTTTATCTGTTGCTTAAAAATTTCCCACTGCTCTCCTATTCTGTCCCCACTATCTTCATGGATATTCTTAATTGCATGAATCACAGCTTCATTGAAAGATTCATCCCTTAATAAATTGGAATTCAATTTCCATTGCTGGCATGAAAAACTCTTGCTCTCTTTCCTTGATCCTATTTGACATTTTACAAGGCAGTGATCAGTAAAAGAAATTGGCGAAACACCATAACTGCGACACTTTGGGATCGTATCCACTGACAGGTACAGTCGGTCCAAGCGGGCATGGCTGTTGCCCTGAAAATGAGTGTACTTCACAGCTCGGGAGCCCTCCAGGCACTCTGCAATATCCTCTAGCTCATGATCTGCAATCATTTGCGACAACACATCACTGCTTTTGTCTCTAACCATTCTTGCAGTTGACCTATCACTTGAGTTCAAAACGCACTTAACATCCCCAACCAAAACAAGCTGCTTATCAATGCACAAATACTGTCTTAGGTTAGAAAAGAAATTAACGCGTTCCTGCGCCACACTTCGAGCATAAACACACATAACACGCCATGCAATATCACTATGTGAAATCACACAGCACAAATCTACCGGAACAACACGAAGAAACATTTTGCACAGGCAGTCCTGGATTCCTTCGAACAAGGAGGACGCACCCACCGGACCTGCCGATAGCGTGGCTCACAACGGCGAGGTACCGTGTAGTGAACCCCCGCAGCATGTTCGCCGTCTCCTCTTCTCCTTCCACTTTCGTCTCCTGCACAGCCAAAACGTCGAGATCTTCTTCCATTAACAACCGGTACAGTTGACTTTGTTTTTTTCTAGAGGCGAGACCTCGAACGTTTAAAGTGGCAAGTGTAAGTGACGTTTGAGAAGCCATCGTTGATTTCTGGAAACGGTAGGCCCGGAGCGTGGCGCTTACATTGCGCGTCTAGTTCAATGCTAGACGCCTCCGGGACCGCCCGGTGAGACGGTCTCACCACTTTGCGAAAGTGGCTTGTCGTCAAATTTCCTAACCGCTGTGCCACGAGGCCATGCCCTGAGGTTCGTGCGTCTACCCGTTGGTGTCTTCGCAGGCGGTCCCTCGATGCTTCTCGCGCCGACCTTGTCTCCTTGGCTTGTGGCGTCTTCCAGGGGTCTTTTAACTGCCGAGCTGACGCCGGTACTCGCCGCGACGCCGCTGGCGTTCGGTCACTCACCGAAAGCGTCCATGTCCGTATTTGAACTACGAGGGACGCTTTTCACGACCCCCCTTTTAGACACTTCGTGTATGGGAGTTACGGCTAGTTGAGAACTTACTTCTTTTACAGAGTCGTCAGTTCCCTCAGAAGTTTTTGCCGCAGAGTCCGGCGGGCTGTGTACTGCCTCTGATCGATCTTCACTTGCTGGAGCTGAGGCATCGCAATGTGGCCCAGTTGTAATCACATCCCCGCTACCTTTCGCTGCGTCCTCCGCCTCGGTCACGTCCGTAATATGCACCGTTGAATCCTCCTCACCGGCCGTTGCGGTCACTGCGGCGTAGGAAGGAACGCACTCGGCGTCGACGTGACCGAAACCCCGGCAGTGTGAGCAACGTGGCACCTTGCACTCGCGACGCACATGTCCCGAACCATGGCAGCGCAAACACTGCATAGGCCGACCTGGTGCAATCAACAGCGCTAGTTCACCAGCGACGCGAATCCGGTGTGGCAGATCGTGAACCTTGACACAACTCTTGAGCTTCAGGAGCACAGCCCGAGTAGTCGAACCTTTCTCGTTCACTCCTTCCACACGCCAGCGTTCCGAGTAACCTCGGTCACTTTGCCAAACGCTGCCAGCCGTACGCACGTCGTCATCCGCCACGCCTTGTAGCAACCAATGAAGCTGAAGCCTCACCTGCTGCTCCTGCTGGTCGATGACGACACAGCGTCGCCCTTTGACCTGAAGTTCTTTCAATCCAGCCAACTGCTTCGTCGCCTCTGGGCTGTTTTATGTCACATGGTTGATCTGGTAGGCACCCAAAGCCACAACGTCAGGGAGCAGCCGTTCCTTGTGCAAAGCGTCCCGGAAATCTTCGAGCCTGAATGGCCGCGCTCGTACATCTCCGTGCAAGAACAATGTGTTCAAAACGACGCGTCCTGTTGGCAAATGCGGCAAAATAATCTCAAAATCCTTGTCGTCTCCTGATAACATCTTGTTACCGCGTCCCGGGTGGGCCGCTGAGACCGCTCGTGAAGAGCCCGACATTCCGCGTCCGCTCACCTCGGTGGCTGAAGAGGAAGTGACTCAGCCACGAGTTGGATGCTTCAAAGCGGTACGTCGCTTCGTCGAGTGCCAGCCCGGTGACTGTGTTTGGGAATGGACCCCGATACGCCGACGAGCACTGAGTGAGAAACCCTACAAGGTCATTCGACGTATTGGCGCACTGGACTATGAGGCCATGCCAGACGGCATTTCGCATTCACAGCGGCGCCGCGCACGATCTGAAGTTGTCCACGTCGTGTGCCTTAAAGCCTTTTACGGACGCTGCCGAACTTGCCTTATTTTGTTGTTTTCTTTGCTACGAGTGCTTTTCTTTATTACTATCGTTTGTTTGTAGCATCGGGTCGATGCTTCTTAAGAGGGGGGTATCGACACGTGTACTTGTTTGTCTTTATCGGGCGACACGTTTCACCGCCTAACAAAAGTTATCGTACAGCGCAGGACGCGCCTGCATGTATCGGAAGTTTCTGTAATGTTATCGATGCTTCCATCCTCTGACTGTGACCGAACTTTGTGGGATCTGATCGCATGTGTGCGCGACGCGAATAATGTAGAACCTTGTAGAAGGCACGCGTGTCCCAGCGATTACTCGGAACATTCGACGACTGATGTATAAAAGCGGACGCGCTTGACCAGCTGATCAGATTTTCGACGATCACCGGCCGTGTTCGTCGCTGTCGTTCTGATATAAGTGTAGCCTGTTTTTGTGGGCACTGGTTCGCCCAATAAAAGTTAGTTTTGTCTTTCACAGCACTGCTACTGTGTTCTTCAACGTCACCACCACGTTACAATATATATATATATATATATATATATATATATATATATATATATATATATATATATATATATATATATATATATATATATATATATATATATATATATTGTTGCGGTCACAGACGACGATCACCAACACGACGAAAGAAACGACGTAGTGGGGCTAACCTACCTAATGGTTGTACCGGCCATATCTTCTGCAGAGTAAACACGATCCCAGTTACCTTTATATATCTGCCAGTTTCATTTTTGGTGGATGTACTCCAGAACATGAAACTCCACAGCGGGGTTGTCCTTGGCCGTCCTACCATGCAGATAGACGACCAGGCAGCTGGATTAGGCTTGGTGTCAGCACCCGGTGCACCCGTGACGTCAGCATCCGCGACACCGCAACCCTCAGTCGTTTTGACTCATCCGCGCGACCTCGGCACCTTCTCCGGTAACGGCACCGACAAAGTCGACATCGAAGATTGGCTTGACATAGACGAACGCGTCGCTGCACAACACCGATAGGACGCTACAGTGATTCTTGCAAATCTTCTCATCTATTTCCAGGAACCAGCACGCACCTGGTCTGACACACACGAAGGATAGTTGGCCAGCTGGGACGCATGCAAGCAAAAACTTCGCGACCTCTTCGGCATGCTCGTTGGTCGCCAGTGCGCCGCTGCGAAATACCTATCCTGTTGGTCTCAGACAGCTACGAGTCGTACGTTGCGTACTTCCTTGATGCCTTTGCTCTTTACCGGCGCGTCGATGCCAGAATGCCCGAGGCTGACAAAGTGAGGCACATACAGAAAGGCATCGCAGATGATGCGTTTAACTTGCTCATATTTAAAGACTGCTTGATGGTAGACAAAATTATCCGCTAGTGCAGAGGTTTCGAATACGCAAAGAGCCGTCGCATTGCCGGACAGTTCGTGCGGCGTACCAACGCCGCCGGTACGTCGTTTTGTGAAGACGCTCGTTCATTTCTCCAGTCGTCCACTAAAGACAGCGTTCTCAGAATTGTGGGGCACGAAATCAAGGCTGCGTCGCCATCTTCTCCTCGCGCCCTTGTGAGGATACGCAATCGACGATCGCCCGTAGCCCCGCAGCTGTCCGCGAAAAACTGGCCAACGTAGGAGTTCAAACCGCGTGCTCAGTAACACGCCCTCCGATTAGCTCTCCCTGTCTTTATCGAGTGTCACCGACGTTTCGACGCTATCGAGATTCGGCCCAATGGCGAACACCAGGCAACAAGCCCATATACGTTCATTGTAGTGGCTTGGGGCACATATCTCGCTACTGCCGTTATCATCAGCCCTCCTTTTCCCGGTCCACGTTGAACTACCGCCACAATAACTACCAGCGCCAGCCATTTTATGCTCCAAATGACCCGCCATACCATAAGCGTGACCGAACAGGTGGCAGCGCCAAAACTGGAAAACATCACTCAGACGCTAGCTGGCCCGTCTCAACAAGGAGATTGACACGCAACACTGCGACTCTCTCTCGCCAAACTGGGTCCACCATCTCATTGATTCGACTCTAAGACACACCAAAGACAAAACCTAACCAAGCTCGTATTCACATCCGAGGCCTTATCGCAGGAAGTCGTTTATACGCTTCATGATCAGTACTTCCGCGCATATGCCCCAGAATCCACCCCGACTGTACAGGCTCCCCCAATGACGTCCCCCACCAACACGTCACAGAGGCAGAAGTCAGGACAGAACTTCAGTGCCTAAAACGCCCAAACCTCACGGTCCAGATGGAGTGCACAACAAGGCACTGCGCTACCTTGATTCTCCCTCCACAACAGCCCTAACCGATCACTTCAATGAATGTTGGCTGCGCGGCGCCCTCTCGCTTCAGTGGAACAATGCTAAGGCCGCCTTCATTGCCAACTCGGGCGAACCACCTTTCTTCGCGAATTTCCGTCCCATTTTCCTTAGGTTCTGTGCGGGCAAGCTAATAGTGCACGTTCTCCAAGGCACTCCGCAACCTCGATTCTCCCTCCACCACAAGCCTAACCGATCACTTCAAGGAATGCTCTCTGCGCAGCGACCTCCCGCCTAATTTGAAGAATGATACGGTCGCCTTGATTCCAAAATCGGGCAAAGCACTATTCTTCGCTAATTTCTGTGCCATTCCCCTTACGTCCTGTGTGGGCGAGCTCATAGGGCACTTTCTCCAACGCACTCCGCAGCCTCGATTTTCCCTCCACCACAAGCCTAACCGATCACTTCAATTATTGCTGGCTGCGCGGCGCGCTCCCGCCATCAATGGAAGAATGCTAAGGTCGCCTTCATTCCTAAACCAGCAAATCACTATTTTTCAATATATTCCGTGCCAATCCCCTTACGTCCTGTGCGGGCGAGCTCATGCAGCACGTTCTCCAAGGCATCCCGCCGCCTCGATTCTCCGTCCACAACAAGCCTAACCGATCACTTCAATATATGCTGGCTGCGCGGCACCCTCCAGCCTCAGGGGAATAGTGCTAAGGTTGCCTTCCTTCCCAAATTGGGCAAACCACTTTTCTCCACTAATTTCCGTCCCATTTCCCTTACGTCCTGAGCGGGCAAGCTCATGGAGCAGGTTATCCGAAGCATTCCGCAACCTCGATTTTCCGTCCACAACAACCCTAACTGATCACTTCAATGAATGCTGGCTGCGCGGCGCCCTCCCGCCACAGTGGAAGAATGCTAAGGTCGCCTTCATTCCTAAATTAGGCAAACCACTTTCTTCGGTGATTTCCGTCCCATTCCCCTCACGTCCTGTGAGGGCAAGCTCAATAAGCACGTTCTCCAAGGCACTCCGCAACCTCGATTCTCCCTCCTCCACAAGCGTAACCGATCACTTCAATGAATGCTGGCTGCGCAGCGCCCTTCCGCCTCATTTGAACAATTATAAGGTCGCCTTCATTCCAAAATCGGGCAAGCCACTAGTCTTCGCTAATTTCTGTGCCATCCCCCTTTACGTCCTGTGCGGGCGAGCTCATAGTGCACGTTCTCCAAGGCACTCCACAGCCTCGATTTTCCCTCCACCACAAGCCTAACCGATCACTTCAATTATTGCTGCGGCGCGGCGCGCTCCCGCCTCAATGGAGGAATGCTAAGGTCGACTTCATTCCTACATCGGGCAAACCACTATTTTTCACTAATTTCCGGGCCAATTCCCTTACGTCCTGTGCGGGCGAGGTCATGGAGCACGTTCTCCAAGACAGTCCGCCGCCTCGATTTTCCCTCCACCATAAGCCTAACCGATGATTTCAATATATGCTGGCTGCGCAGCGCCGTCACGCCTCAATGGAAGAATGATAAGGTCGCATTCATTCCCGAATTGGGCAAACCACTTCTATTTGCTAATTTCCGTCCCATTTGCCTTACGTCCTGAGCGGGTAAGCTCATGAAGCACGTTATTAGAAGCATTCCAGAACCTCGATTTTCCGTCCTCAACAACCCTAACTGATCACTTCAATGATCACTACATTCCCGCACCAGTGGAAGAATGTTAAGGTCGCCTTCATTCCCAAATCTGGCAAACCACTTTTCTTCGCTGATTTCAGTCCCATGCCCCTCACGTCCTGTGTAGGGAAGCTCATAAAGCGTGCTCTCCAAGGCACTCCGCAGCCTCGATGCTCCCTCCACAAGCCTGACCGATCACTTCAATGAATGCCGGCTGCGCTGCGCCCTGCCACGTCAATGTAAGAGTACTAAGGTCGCCTTCATTCCCAAATCGGGCAAACCACTTTTCTTCGCTAATTTCCGTCCCACTTGTCTTACGTGCTGCGGGGGTAAGCTCGTGGAGCACTTTCTCCAAGGCAAACCGCAACCTCGATTCTCCCTCCCGTACAAGCCTAGCCAATCACTTCTATGAATAGAGGCTGTGCGGCTCCCTCCCGCCTCAATGGAAGAATGCTAAGGTCGCCTTCATTCCCAAATCTGGCAAACCACTTTTCTTTGCTGATTTCAGTCCCATGCCCCTCACGTCCTGTGTAGGGAAGCTCATAAAGCGTGCTCTCCAAGGCACTCCGCAGCCTCGATGCTCCCTCCACAAGCCTGACCGATCACTTCAATGAATGCCGGCTGCGCTGCGCCCTCCCACGTCAATGTAAGAGTACTAAGGTCGCCTTCATTCCCAAATCGGGCAAACCACTTTTCTTCGCTAATTTCCGTCCCACTTGTCGTACGTGCTATGGGGGTAAGCTCGTGGAGCACTTTCTCCAAGGCAAACCGCAACCTCGATTCTCCCTCCCGTACAAGCCTAGCCAATCACTTCTATGAATAGAGGCTGTGCGGCTCCCTCCCGCCTCAATGGAAGAATGCTAAGGTCGCCTTCATTGCCAAGTCGGGCAAAGCAATTTTTATTCGCTAATTCCCCTCTCCCGTTACGCCTTGTACTGGCAAGCTCATGTACCACGTTCTCTAAGGCACTCCGCAGCCTCGATTCTGCCTCCACAACAAGCCTAACCGATCACTTTAATGAACGCTGGCTGCACAGCGCCCTCCTGCCTCAATGGAATAATGCTAAGGTTGCCTTCATTGTCAAATTGGACAAACCACTTTTCTTCGCAAAGTTCGGTCCCATTCCCTTTATGTCCTGTGCGGGTATAGTCATGGCACACGATCTCCAAGGCACACCGTAACCTCGATTCTCCCTCTACCACAAGCCTAATAGATCACTTCAGTGAATGCTGGCTGCGCAGGGCCTTCGGCCTCAGTGGAATAATGTTATGGTCGCCTTCATTGCCAAATCAGGCAAACCACTTTTCTTCGCCAAGTTCCGTCCCATTCCCCTTACATCCTGTGCGGGCAAGCTCAAAGTGCACGTTCTCCAAGGCACTCCGCAACCTCGATTCTCCCTCCACCACAAGCCTAACCGATCACTTCAATGAATGCTGGCTGCGCGGCGCCTTCCCGGTTCAATAGAACAATGATAAGGTCGCCTTCATTCCGAAATCGGGGAAACCGCTAGTCATTGCCAATTTCCGTGCCATTCCCCTTACGTCCTGTGCGGGAAAGCTCATGGAGAACGTTCTCTGAGGCATTCCACAACCTTGATTTTTCCTCCACCAAAACCCTAACCGATCACTTCAATGCATGCTGGCTGCGCGGCGCCCTCCCGCCTCAGTGGAAGAATGCTAAGGTCGCCTTCATTCCCAAATCGGGCAAACCACTTTTCATCGCAAATTTCCATCTCATTCCCCTTACGCCCTGTGTGGGCAAGCTCCTAGTGCACGCACTCCAAGGCACTCCACAACATTGATTTTCCCTCTACAAGAAGCCTAACCGATCACTTCAATGAATGCTAGCTGCGCGGCTCCCTCCCGCCTCAATGGAAGAATGGTGAGGTCGCCTTCATTGCCAAATCGGGCAAAACCACTTTTCTTCGCTAATTTCCGTCCCACTTCCATTACGTCCTGTGCGGGCAAGCTCATGAAGCACATTCTCCAAGGGACTGCGCAGCCTTGGTTCTCCCTCCACAAGAAGCCTAACCGATCACTTCAATGAATGCTGGTTGCGCGTCGCCCTCCCACATCAGTGTAAGAACCCTAAGGTCACCTTCATTGCCAAATCTGGCAAATCACTTTTCTTCTCTAATTTCCGCCCACTTCCCTTACGTCCTGTGCCGGCAAGCTCATGGAGCACATTCTCCAAGGCACTCCGCACCCTTGATTCTCCCTCGTGTTGCATCTGAGTTGCAAGCCCCAAGGGTAGCGAGGGTAGCGTTGGCCTGGCGGCCTGGGGCACAGCTGGAAGCATCCGAAGGTCCTGGCAAAGCATGAGTCGACTGCTAACAGAACAACTTGTTTATTCTAGCATCGCAAAAGAGCGGCCGGTCAGGTCGACCGAAGTGGAGAGACCGGAGAGCACGTCACTCGACGGAAGAAATCGGAGCCTCTCTCGGGGTCCGGGGCAGCTGCTTTTTTATACTCTCGGAGTCGAGGGCAAGAAGGAACGACTTGCGAGAGGCGCCTGTGACGGCGGGGCACGGACACGCTGAGAGACACGTTGAGACAAGAAGTGACGCATCCGCCGGGCCGGCGCCGCTCAGACCTCCTCGCTTCACAGTTGGGGAGCTCCTCTCCCCGGCTGCCGCGCTTTGACAAGCGTGAGCACCAACATGCACACACAGTCACACACACACACAAAGACACGTGGCATTGAAACATGCCTGGACGCGCTTGGCAGGAAGCGTTATGGCAGCGCTGAGCGGGCCAAAATGTCCGCCGCTTTGAATGAAGCCCCGGCGTCCGTTGCATCCGCGCCGGCTATACCGCGCGTCGTAGGCGAAACGTAACAGACCGCCCCGCCGGGAGAAGGAGATACCGATGGTCAGGGGACTGCATCCGCTCTCCGGAGGGATGTCGCTCGTTGATGCTCATAACCGAAGTCGGTCGTCCTTCGGCGTTTCTTGAGCGCAGCGCACAGAGAAGGCCTCGTTCTCACGTACAGGTTCACAGAGGACACTGCAAAGTGACTTCGGGAGAGTTGCCATTTTTGTTCTCGTTCCCAGCAAGCGTTAGAACTACGGCGAAACTCAACCGCTCAGTCAGCAAGCACGACACAACCCTCACTAAGCCCTGCCAGGCTCTTTCCCCTTTTATACTACTACCTAGTTCCTTACAGTCTAGCAGCACTCAGAACGCGTCCTCAAATTGGAAAATTGCACTAGAAAGCACGTCATCACTTTGAAGCACTAAACAAAAGCAATATGTTAAAAGTCCTGCCTCAGGAAGAAAACATCAGTAACAAACAACTTTGAGGCTGATTCCTACGTTAGGGGCCTCGACTTAAGCCATCGGCATTACCATTGAGACTCCCCTTTTTGTAACGCGCCTCAAAGGAATATTGTTGCAAAGCGAGGCTCCAGCGCAGGAGGCGGCCATTTTTGGGAGAGATGGTCTGCAGCCATTGGTGAGGGCAGCGATCCGTCTCAATGATAAACCTCGAGCCGGCCAGGTAGCATGACAATTTCTGAACGGCCCACACGAGACACCCACACTCTTTCTCGGTGGCGCTGTACGCCTGCTCACGACTGGTCAGCTTACGAGTAGCATACAGGACGGGGTGTTCCACTTCTCCATTTTCCCGTTGGCACAGTACAACGCCCATGCCTCGCTCACTAGCATCGCACTGAACAACTAACCATTTTGTGTAGTCTGGCGATCGTAGCACAAGCTGGCTTGTTTGGGCGCTCTTTAGGGCGCTAAAAGCTCTTTCCCTTGTCTCGTCCTAGACGACAGTTTGGGGCTCTGTCTTTCTTAGAGCATCCGTCAGGGGAGCCGCGATATCAGAGTACCTGGGGATGTACCTCTGATAGTAGCCGGCGACACCTAAGAACGGCCGAATATCGGTCTTCGTGCGCGGTTGTGGGAAGTCTCGCACAGCGGCCACCTTTATTTCAGAGGGACGGCGACGACCCTGTCCAATCACGGGACCGAGGTAGACAACCTCGGCCTGTGCTAAGTGGCACTTGGGAGCCTTGACTGTCCAGCCCGCTTCGCGCAGGTGGGTTAGCACTGCCCGCAAGTGTGCCATATGCTCAGACCAAGATGCGGAGAATATCGCTACGTCGTCTAAATACGGTAAAGCTAATTCTTTCTGTCTCCGCGACACTTTGTCCACGAAGCTTGAAAAGCAGTATGGCGCGTTCTTCAAACCAAAACTCAAAACTTTAGGACGGAATGTTCCCATTGGTGAAATGAACGCCGCATACCTACTAGCCTCTTCTGTAAGTGGAACCTGCCAATAACCCCTGACAAGATCTAGGGTGGAAATAAACTGAGCGCTACTAACTTTCTCAAGGCGCTCCCCGATGTTAGGGATCGGATAAATTTGATCCTTAGTGATGGAATTAAGCCTGCGGTAGTCGACCCAACGACGAGGTTCCTTGCCGAGTACCTCAACTAAAATCAAAGGGGAGGTATAATCACTCTCACCCGCCTCAATAACACCGAGCTGTAGCATTTTCTTTACCTCAGCCTCCATAATATCGCGCTGGCGGGCCGACACCCGGTACGCCTTGGATCGTACTGGCTCTGGGGAGGTAAGTTCTATATCATGAGTAAGGACAGAAGTCCTACCAGGCCTCTCAGAGAACTGACCTTGAAACTCTTGTAAGAGCTGGTGTAGTTCGGTTTTCTGGTCAGGCGACAGCGGTGCTCTACTGATTAAGTCACTAATGACTTGATCGGTGTCTTCCCTGTTCGTCACTGAGCCTAGTCCCGGAAGCTCGACCGGAAGCTCTTCGGGAACGTTTACCATCATACACACCACTGCTTCCCCTTGTCTATAGGGTTTGAGCAGATTACAGTGGTAAACTTGCTGTGCTTTCCGTTTTCCTGGCCAATAGTACTCTTGCAAGAGACGATCCTTAGTCTTCTTAACTCCTAGGTGTCCGGACCACGAACCCCCATGCGACAAGCGCAACAGATCCTGACGGTAGCAGTGAGGCACGATCAGCTGATCGAACTCCACTCCCCTGCGGTCTAGATACTTCCGGTACAGGACCCCACCTCTTTCCAGAAATCGAGCATTTTTCTTGGCGATGCCTTCCTTGACATTGCAGCGCATGTTTTCTAGGCTGCCATCCGTTTTTTTTGCTCGGCTATAAAAGCCGACCGGCTGAGTTTTAGCAACCTATTAACTCCATCTGACGTAGGCGCGATGAGCAAATCTGCAGATAGCTCTTCTAACTTTCCCGTGTCGTGCATTTCCTCTCCAGTATCTGGTGCCTTCAACGCTACAGGCTCAATCTTATTCAGTTCGGACGTACTCTGAATGTCAGCTTGCTGCGCCTCCGACCCTTTCTCATTGCTCGACAACGTCGGCCCCGCATCTACCGCCTTTGCAGAGAGCTCCCGAACTCTCGATCTGGTTTAGGCCTGAACGCTAGCCTCACCAAACAAAAGCCCCTTCTCGCGCAGGAGGTGATCGGACCTATTCGAAAATAGGTACGGGTACTGGGGGGGGGGCAGCATAGATGACACTGCGGCCTCCATCTCAAGGTCTCCGAAAGGTCCTTCAATAAGCACTTTTGTTACGGGCAGACACACGCTATGAGCTTCCACGGCTTGCTTGATCTATGCGCACTCGCCCGTGAACATATCGGGTTCTACGTAAGAGGGGTGAACTACATCCATTGTAGCTGCGGAATCACGAAGCACTCGGCACTCTTTCCCGTTCACGAGGAGGTCTCGCATGTAAGGCTCGAGAAGCTTCATGTTCTCGTCAGTGCTGCATAATGACAAAAACACGACTTTTGTTTTTGTTTGTGGACGCTGCGCCGAAAAGTGACCCGGCTTCTGGCACTTATAACAACCGCGCGCTTGCCTCGTCTCGAACCGCTTTCTGCGTTCGGCTTCGGCTGCCGCCGTCTCCTTACGTTCGGTCGGACTGCTTTCACTCGCATCCGAACTACGTGTGTCCCCCCTTGCTCTCGTGGGTGTGAACTTCGGCCTCTCAAACTTGGAGCCAAATTCACCCTTTTGACCGTCCTTAGCTCCGCGAGCCCGACGCGTCCCAAACTCCTCGGCTAGCTCGGCGGCTTTAGCCACCGTACTAACGTATGGCCTATCCAAGGCCCAGTACCGCAAGTTTTCAGGTAACCGACTATAAAACTCTTCCAGCCCGAAATACTGCAGAACTTTCTCGTGGTCACCAAACGCTTTCTCTTCTTTGAGCCACTCCTGCATGTTTGACATAAGCCTGTAGGCAAACTGTGTATATGATTCACTTCTGCCTTTCTCATTTTCCCGAAACTTCCGGCGGAACGCCTCCGCTGACAGCCTGTACTTTTTTAGCAGACTCGATTTCACTTTGCCGAAATCCTCTGCCTCCGCTCTCTTCAAGCGAGCGACTACGTCGGCCGTCTCGCCGGGTAACAAAGTGAGCAAGCGCTGTGGCCACGTTTCCCGAGAGAACCCCTGCTTCTCGCACGTTCGCTCAAAGTTAACCAGGAACAAACCAATGTCTTCTCCAAGCTTAAACGGCCGCATCAGGTCAGTCATGTTGAATGATGCTCGTTCTCTTGCACCGTGTGCCTGCCTTCCATTACGAGCGCGTTCCATCTCTACCTCGAGACGCTTCATTTCCAAAGCGTGTTGACGGTCTTTTTCTTGTTGCACTCGCTCTTTCTGTTCTTTACGTTCGTGCTCATCTTTCTCTTTTTGCTCTTTAAGTGCGCGCTCCTGTCTTTTTGCCCTCTCCTCAATGGCCTCAAGGCATTCCGAAAGCTCGTCATCCTCAGCTTCTAACTCAAGAATAGCCCTTAGCAGTTCTGGTTTTCTGAGTTTGTCTGAGACATCCAGACCCAACTCTCTTGCAAGCTCCAGCAATTTTGGTTTACGCAACGACTTCCAATCCATGGCTGCTCTGAATGCTGCTTTCTCTACTGCCTACTATTGTTTTGCCGCAAACTAACCCGGCAGCAACGACAACCACAATTACCAGCTCTGTTTCTGACACTAAGAGCCTGGCAAAACTCAGAAGAAGAAAGTCTCGCACTCACCAAACCTCGCAGCCAAGAATTCAGCGCAGTCGTTCCGCTGCAGGCAACCAGTCATCACACAGGGCTCGTTGCACTGCTGCCGGATGGCCGTTGTGCTGCTCAGCATGCAGTCGACCGCATATCTTCGCTGCTGGCCCCCGTTGTCGCGATCTCACCGCTGGCAACCAGTTCTTGCATCTGGGTTGCAAGCCCCAAGGGTAGCGTTGGCCTGGCGGCCTGGGGCACAGCTGGAAGCATCCGAAGGTCCTGGCAAAGCATGAGTCGACTGCTAACAGAACAACTTGTTTATTCTAGCATCGCAAAAGAGCGGCCGGTCAGGTCGACCGAAGTGGAGAGACGGGAGAGCACGTTACTCGACGGAAGAAATCGGAGCCACTCTCGGCGTCCGGGGCAGCTGCTTTTATACTCTCGGAGTCGAGGGCAAGAAGGAACGACTTGCGAGAGGCGCCCGCGACGGCCGGGCACGGACACGCTGAGAGACACGTTGAGACAAGAAGTGACGCATCCGCCGGACCGGCGCCGGTCAGACCTCCTCGCTTCACAGTTGGGGAGCTCCTCTCCGCGGCTGCCGCGCTTTCACAAGCGTGGCCACCAACATGCACACACACTCACGCACACACACGAAGACACTGTGGCATTGAAACATGCCTGGACGCGCTTGGCAGGAAGCATTACGGCAGCGCTGAACGGGCCAAAATATCCGCCGCTTTGAATGAAGCCCCGGCGTCCGTTGCATCCGCGCCGGCTATACCGCGCATCGTAGGCGAAATGTAACACTCGACAAGATGCCTAACCAATCACTCCAATGAATGCTGGCTGCGCGGCGCCCTCCAACCTCAGTGGAAGGATGCTAAGGTCGCCTTCATTCCCAAATCGGCCAAGCCACTTTTCGTCGCTAACTTCCGTCCCATTCTCCTTACGTTCTGTGCTGTCAAGCACATGGAGAACGTTCTCCAAGGCACTCCGCATCCTCGATTCTCCCTCCGCCAGAAGCCTAACCGATCACTTCAATGAATGCTGACTGTGCTGCACCGTCCCACCTCAGCGTAAGAATGCTAATGTCGCCTTCATTGCCAAATTGGGAAAACCACTTTTCTTGGCTAATTTCTATCCTATTTCCTTTACGTCATGTGCGGGCAACCTCATGGAGCAAGTTCTGCAACACACTCCGTAACCTCGATTCTTCCTGCACCAAAAGCCTAACGGATCACTTAAATGAATGCTGGCTGTGCGGCGCCCTCCCACCTCAGTATAAGGATGCTACTGTCACCTTCATTCCAAAATCTGGGAAACCAATTTTCTTGGTTAATTTCCGTCCTATTTCCTTTACGTCATGAGCGGGCAACTCATGGAGCGTGTTCCCCAATGCACTCCGCAACCTCGATTCCTCCTCCACCTAAAGCCTAACTGATCACTTCAATGAATGCTGGCTACGCTACGCCCTCCAACCTCAGTGTAAGTATGCTAAAGTCGCCCTCATTCCAATATTTGGCAAATCACTTTTCTTGGCTAACTTCCTTCCTATTTCCTTTACGTCATGTGCGGGAAACCTCATGGAGCATGTTCGCCAAGGCACTCCGCAACCTCTATTCTTCCTTCACCAATAGCCTAACCGATCATTTCCATGAATGCTGTCGGCGCGGCACTCTCCGACCTAAGTGGAAGGATGCTAACGTCCCCTTCATTCCAAAGCCGGCCGAACCACTTTTCATGGCTTTTTCCGCCCTATTTTCCTTAGGCCCTGTGCGTGCAAGCACACAGACCACGTTCTCCAAGGTACTCCGCAACCTTGATTCTTCCTCAACCAAAAGCCTTACCGATCACTTCATCGAATGCTGGCTGTGTTTCGCCCTCCGACCTAAGTGGAAGGGTGCTAGGGTCGCTTCATTCCTTAATCGGGCAAACCACTTTCCTTCGTTAATTTCCGTCCCATTCCCCTCACGTTCTATGCGGGCAAGCTCATGGGGCATGGACTCCAATGCACTCCGCAACCTCGATTCTCCCTCCATCAAAAGCCTAACCGATAACTTCAATGAATGCTGGCTGCGTTGCGCCCTCCCACCACAGTCTAAGAATGCTAATATCAGCTTCCTCACAAAATCTGGCAAACCACTTTTCTTCGCTAATTTCAGCCCTATTTCTCTTACGTCTTGTGCGGCCAAGCACATGGAGCACGTTCTTCAAGTAACTCGGCAACCTCGCGTCTCCCTCCACTACCCGCCGTGGTTGCTCAGTGGTTATGGTGTTGGGCTGCTGAGCACGAGGTCGCGGGATCGAATCCCGGCCACGGCGGCCGCATTTCGATGGGGGCGAAATGCGAAAACCCCCGTGTGCTTAGATTTAGGTGCACGTTAAAGAACCCCAGGTGGTCAAAATTTCCGGAGTCCTCCACCACGGCGTGCCTCATAATCAGAAAGTGGTTTTGTCACGTAAAACCCCAAATATTATTATTATTCTCCCTCCACCACAAGCCTAACCGATCACTTCAATGAATGTTGGCTGTGCGGCGCCTTCCAATCTCAGTGGAAGGATGCTAAGGTCGCCTTCATTCCCTAATCGGGCAAACCACTTTTCTGGGCTAATTTCCGCCATATTTGCCTTACGTCCTGCGCGGGCAAGCTCATGGAGCACGTTCTCCAATGCTCTCCGCAACCTCGATTCTCCGTCCACCACCAGCGTAACCGATTACTTGAAAGAATTCTGGCTGTGCGGCGTGCTCCGACCTCAGTGGAAGGATGCTAATGTCGTCTTCATTACTAAATATGGCAAACCACTTTTCTTGGCTAATTCCCGTCCTATTTCCGTTACGTCATATGCGGGCAACCTCATGGAGTGCGTCCTGCAAGGCACTCCGACACCGCGATTCATCTTCCACCAAGTCCTCACCGATCACTACAATGATTGCTAGCTGTGCTTCGCCCTCCCAGCTCAGTTTAAGGATGCTAATGTCGCCTTCATTCCCAAATCGGGCAAACCACTTTTCTTTGCTTATTTCCACCCTAATACCATTACGCCCTGTGCGGGCAAGCACATGGAGCACGTTCTCCAAGGCACTCCGCGACGTCGATTCTTCCTGCACCACAAACCTAACCGATCGCTTCAACGAATGCTGGCTGTGCGTCACCCTCCGACCTCAGTGGAAGGATGCTGAAGTTGCCTTCATTCCCAAATCGGCCAAACCACATTTCTTCGCTAATTTACGCGCTATTTTCCTTATGTCCTGTGCGGGCAAGCTAATGGAGCGCGTTCTCCAATGCTCTCGGCAACTTCGATTCTCCCTCCATCACAAGCCTAACCGATCGCTTCAATGAATGCTGGCTGCGCAGCGCCCTCCAAACTAAGTGGAAGGGTAATAAGGTCGCCTTCATTCCCAAATCGGCCAAACCACGTTTCTTCGCTAATTTCCGTCCCATTTTCCTTACGTTTCGTGCGGGCAAGCTAATTTAGCACGTTCTTCAAGGCTCTCCACCACCTTAATTTTCCCTCCACCAAGAGCCTAAGCGATAACTTCAGTGAATGCTGGCTGCGATGCGCCCTCCCACCTCAGTGTAAGAACGTTAATGTCACCTTCATTACAAAAATCTGGCAAACCACCTTTATTCGCAAATTTCCTCCCTTTTCCCTTACGTCCTGTGCGGGCAACCTCACGCTGTACGTTCTCCAAGGCACTCCGCCAGCTTGATTCTCGCTCCACCAAAAGCCTAAGCGATAACTTCAATGAATTCTGGCTGCGCTGCGCCGTCCCACCTCAGTGTATGAATGTTAATGTCACCTTCATTACAAAATATGGCGAACCACTTTTCCTCGCTAATTTCCGCACTATTTTCCTTACGTCCTGTGCGGGCAAGCACATGGAGCACGGTCTCCAAGCCACTCCGCAACCTCGATTCTCCCTCCACAAGAAGCCTACCCGATCACTTCAATGAATGCTGGCGGCGCTGCGCAGTCCCACCTCAGTGTAAGAATGTTAATGGCAACTTCTTTACAAAATCTGGCAAACCACTTTCATTCCCTAATTTCCGCGCTATTTCGCTTACGTCCTGTGCGGGCAAGCACATGGAGCACGTTCTCTAAGGCACTTCAAAAGCTCGATTCTTCGTCCACCAAAAGTCTAACTTCAGTGAATGCTGACTGCACTGCGCCCTCCCACCTCTGTGTAAGAATATTAATGTCACCTTCATTACACAATCGGGAAACCACTTTTCTTGGCTAAATTCCGTCCTATTTCCCTTGCGTAATTTGCAGGCAACCTCATGGAGCAAGTTCTCCAAGGCACTCCGCAACCTCGATTCTTTCTCCACCGCCAGCCTAACCGATTACTTCAATGAATGCTGGCTGTGCGGCACCCGCAGACCTCAGTGCAAGGATGCTAATGTCACCTTCAATCCAAAATCTGGCAAACCACTTTTCTTGGCTAATTTCCGTCCTCTTTTCTTTACGTCATGAGCGGGCAACCTCATGGAGCATGTTCTCCAATGCACTCCGCAACCTCGCTCCTTCCTCCAACAAAAGTTTAACCGATCACTTCATTGAATGCTGGCTGTTTCGCCCTCTCACCTCAGTTTAAGGATGCTAATGCGGCTTTCATTCCCAAATCGGGCAAACCACTTTGCTGCCCTAATTTCAGCCCTATTTCCCTTACGCCTTGTGCGGGCAAGCACATGGAGCACGTTCTCCAAGGCAATCGGCCACCTCAATTCTGCCTCAAACACAAGCCTAACCGATCATTTCAATGAATGCTGGCAGCGCGGCGCCCTCCCACATAAGTGGAAGGATGCTAAGGTCGCTTCATTCCAAATCGGGCAAACAACTTTCCTTCGTTAATTTCCGTCCCATTCCCCTTACGTTCTATGCGGGCAAGCTCATTGGGCATGGACTCCAATGCACTCTGCAACCTCAATTGTCCCTTCACCAAAAGTTTAACTGATCACATAAATGAATGCTGGCTATGGTGCGCCCACCCACTTCAGTGTAAGGATGCTAATGTCACCTTCATTCCAAAATCGGCAAACCACTTTTCTTGGCTAACTCCTGTCCTATTTCCCTTGCGTCACGTGGGGGAAATCTGATGGAGCATGTTCTCCAAGGCACTCCGCAACCTAGATGCTTCCCCCACCAAAAGGCTAACCGATCACTTCAGTGAATGCTGGCTACGCTGCGCCCTCTCACCTAGTGTAAGGATACTAATGTCACCTTCATTTCAAAACCTGGCAAACCACTTTTCTTGGCTAATTTCCGTCCTGTTTCCATTACGTCATGTGCGGGAAGCTAATGGAGCACGTTCTCCAATGCACTCGGCAGCCTCGATTCCCCCTCCACCACAAGCCTAACCGATCACTCCGATGAATGCTGGCTGCTCGGCTCTCTCCAACCTCAGTGGAAGGATGCTAAGGTCGCCTTCATTCCCAAATTGGCGAAGGCACTTTTCTTCGCAAATTTCCGTCCCATTCTCCTTACGTTCAGTGCGGTCAAGAATGTGGAGAATGTTCTCCAAGGCACTCCGCAACCTCGATTCTCCCTCTACGACAATACTAACCATTCACTTCAATAAATGCCGGCTGCGCGGCGCCTTCCGGCCTCAGTGGAAGGATGCTAAGCTCGATTTTATTCCCAAATATGGCCAACTAATTTCATCGCTAATTTACCTCCCATTCCCCTTACGCTCCGTGCGGGCAAGCACATGGAGAACGTTCTCCAAAGCACTCCGCAACCTCGATTCTCCCTCCAACAGGAGCCTAACCGATCACTTCAATGAATGCTTACTGTCCTGCACGCTCCCACCTCAATGTAAGAATGCTAATGTCGCCTTTATTCCCAAATTGGGCAAACCACTTTTTTTCACTAATTTCCGCCCTACTTCCCTTACGTCCTAAGCGGGCAACCTCATGGAGCACGTTCTCCAAGGCGCTCCGCCACCTTGATTCTCCCTCCACGAAAAGCCTAAGGGACAACTTCAATGAATGCTTGCAGCGCTGCGCCCCCCACCTCTGCGTAAGAATGTTAATGTCACCTTCATTAAAAAACTGGACAAACCACTTTTCTCGGCTTATTTCCTCCCTTTTTCCCATACGTTATTTGCCGGCAGCCTCATGCAGCAAGTTCTCCAAGGCACTCCGCAACCTCGATTCTACCTCCACCAGAAGCCTAACCGATCACTTCAATGAATGCTGGCTGCGCTGCGGCCTCCCAGCTCAGTGTATAGGTGCTAATGTCACCTTCATTCTAAAATCTGGCAAACCACTTTCCTTGGCTAATGTACGTCATATTTCCTTTACGTCATGAGCGGGCAACTTCATAGAGCAAGTTCTCCAAGGCACTCCGCAACCTAGGTTCTTCTCCACCAAAAGCCTAACCGATCGTTTCAATGAATGCTGGCTACACTGCACCCTCCAACCTATGTGAAAGGATGCTAATGTCGCCTTCATTCCAAAATCGGGCAAACCACTTTTCATGGCTTATTTCCCTCCCATTCTCCTTACGTTCTATGCGGGTAAGCTCATGGAGCAGGATCTCCATGCACTCGGCCACCTCGATTCTCCCTTCACCACAAACCTAACCGATCACTTCAATGAATGCTGGCTGTGTTTCGCCCTCCTACCTCAATTAAGGATTCTAATGTCGCCTTCATTCCAAAATCTGGCAAACCACTTTTCTTAGCTAATTTCCGTCATATTGCCATTACGTCATGTGCGGGCAAGCTAATGGAGAACGTTCTCCAAACCACTCCGCAACCTTGATTCTCCTTCCACCAGAAGCCTAACCGATCACTTCAATGAATGCTGGCGGCGCGGCGCCCTCCCATCTCAGTGTAAGGATGCTAATGTCGCCTTCATTCCGAAATTGGGCAAACCACTTTTCTGCGCTAATTTCCGACCTATTTCACTTACGCCTTGTGCGGGAAAGCACAAGGAGCATGTTCTACATGGCACTCCGCCACCTCGATTCTTCCTCCACCACAAGCCTAAACGATCACTTCAATGAATGCTCGCTGCTCGGCACCCTCCCGCCTCAATGGAAGAATGCTGAGGTAGCCGTCATTGCCAAATCGGGCAAATCACTTTTCTTCGCTAATTTCCGTGCCACTTCCACTACGTCCTGTGCGGGCAAGCTCATGGAGCACGTTCTCCAAGGCATTCAGGAACCATGATTCTCCCACCACCACAAGCCTTACCGATCCCTTCAATGAATGCTGGCTGCACGGCTCCTTCCGCCTCAATCGAAGAATGATAAGGTCGCTTCATTCCGCAATTGGGCAAACCATATTTCTTCGCTAATTTCAGCGCCCATTTCTTTTACGGCCTGTGCGGATAAGCTCTTGGAGCACGTTCTGCGAATTTTCCGTCCACCACAACCCTAACCGATCATTTCAATGAATGCTGGCTGCGAGGCGCCCTTCGACCACACTGGAGGGATGCTAAGGTCGCCGTCATTCACAAAACGTACAAACCCCTTTTCTTAGCTAATTTTCGTCCAATTTCCCTTACGTGCTGTGCGGGTAAGCTCATGGAGAACTTTCTCCAAGGCACAGCGCTACCTCGATTCTCACTCTACTACAAAGCTAACCGATCACTTCAATAAATGCTGGCTGCGCGGCTCCCTTCTGCCTCAATGGAAGAATGCTAAGGTCGCCTTCATTGTCAAATCGGGCAAACCACTTTTCGTCGCAAATTTCCGTCCCATTTCCCTTACGTCCTGTACGGCCAAGCTCATGGAGCACGTTCTCCAAGGCACTCCGCAACCTCGATTCTTCCTCCACTACAAGCCTAACGGAGAACTTCAATGAATGCTGGCTGCGCAGCGCCTTCACGTTTCAACGGAAGAATGATAAGGTCGCCTTCATTCCCAAATCGGGCAAACCTGTTTTCTTTGTTAATTTCCATTCCATTCCCTTTAGGTCTTGAACGGTCAAGCTCGTGGAGCACGGTCTCCAATGCACTCCGCATCGCATATTCTTCATCCACCAAAAGCCTAGCCCATCACTTCAATGAATTCTGGCTGCACAGCAGCCTCCGACCTCAGTGGAGGGATCCTAAGGTCGCCTTCATTCCCAAATGGGGCAAACCACTTTCCTTCGCTAATTTCCGTCGCATTTTTCATAGGTCCCGTGCGGGCAAGCTATTGGAGCACGTTCTCCAAAGCGATCTGCAGCCTGGATTCTCCCTCCACCACAAGCCTAACCGATCACTTCAATGAATGATGGCTGCGCGGCGTCCTCCGACCTCAGTGGAAGGATGATAAGGTTGCCTTCATTCCCAAATTGGGGAAAGCACTTTTCTTCGCTAATTTCCGTGCAATTTCCCTTATGTCCTGTGCGGGCAAGCTCATGGAGCGCGACCTCCAAGGCACTCCGACACCTAGATTCTCCCTCCACCACTAGCCTAACCGATCACTTCAATGAATGGTGGCTGCGCGGCGCTCTCACGCCTTAATGACCGAAAGCTAAGGTCGCCTTCATTCCCAAATAGGGAAAACCCCTATTCTTTGCGCATTTCCGTGCCATTCCCCTTACGTTCTGTGCGGGCTCCCTCATGGAGCACGTTCTGCAAGGTACTGAGCTACATTGATTCTCCCTCTACTACAAGCCTAACCGATCACTTCAATGAATACTGGCTGCGCACCACCCTGCGACCTCAGTGGAAGGATGCTAAGGTCGCCTCCATTCCCAAATTAGGGAAAGCACTTCGCTAATTTCCATGCCATTCCCCTTACGTCCTGCGCGGGCTACCTCGTGGAGCACGTTCTCCAAGGCACACAGAAACCTCGATTCTCCCTCCACCGCAAGCCTAACCGATCACTTCAATCAATACTGGCTGCGCGGGACCCTCCCGCTTTAACGGAAGAATAAATCTGGCAAACCACTTTTCTTCGCTAATTTCCGTCCCATTTTCCTTACGTCCTGTGCGGATAAGGTCATGCAGCACGTTCTCCAGAGCATTGCACAAGCTCGATTTTCTTTCCACCAGAACCCTAACCGATCACTTCAATTAATGCTGGCTGCGCGCGCCCTCTCGCCTCAGTGAAATAAAGTTAATGCCACCTTCATTACAAAATCTGGCAGACCACTTTTCTTCGCTAATTCCCGCGCTATTTCCCTTACGCCCTGTGCGGGCAAGCACATGAAGCACGTTCTCCAAGGAACTGCGCAACGTCGATTCTCCCTCTACCACAAGCCAAACCGATCACTTCAATGAAGGCTGGCTGAGCTGCGCCCTCCCACGTCAGTGTAAAATTCCTTATGTCACTTTCATTACAAAATCTGGCAAACCACTTTTCTTCGCTAATTTCCGCCCTATTTCCCATGTGTCCTCGGCGGGCAAGCTAATGGAGCACGTTTTCCAAGGCTCTCCGCAACCTCGATTTTTCATCCACCAAACGCCTTACGGATCACTGCAATGAATGCTGGCTGTGGTTCGCCCTCCTACCTCAGTTTAAGGATGCTAAAGTCGCCTTCATTCCCAAATTGAGAAAACCACTTTTCTGCGCTAATTTCCGTCCTACTTCCTTACGCCTTGTGCGGGCAAGCACATGGAGCACGTTCTGCAAGGCACTCCGCCACCTCGATTCTTACTGCACCACAAGCCTAATCGTTCACTTCAATGAATGCTGGCTGCGCGGCGACCTCCAACCTAAGTGGAAGGATGCTAAAGTCGCCTTCATTCCCAAATCGGGCAAACCACTTTCCTTCGTGAATTTCCGTCCCATTCCCCTTACGTTCTGTGCGGGCAAGGTCATGGGGCACGGACTCCAATGCACTCCGCGGCCTCGATTATTCTTCCACCACAAGCCTATCCGATCACTTTAATTAATCCTAGCTTGGTGGCGCCCTCCGACTTCAGTTGAAGGATGCTAAGGTGGCTTTCATTCCAAAATTGGGGAAACCACTTTTCTTGGCTAATTTCCATCCTATTTCCTTTCCGTCATGTGCGGGCAACCTCATGGAGCAAGTTCTCTAACGCCCTCCGCAACCTCGATTATTCCTGCACCAAAAGCCTAACGGATCACTTCAATGAATGCTGGCTGTGCGGCGCCCTCCCACCTCAGTATAAGGATGCTACTGTCACGTTCATTCGAAAATCTGGGAAACCACTTTTCTTGGTTATTTTCCGTCCCATTTCCTTTACGTCATGAGCGGGCAACCTCATGGAGCATGTTCTACCATGCATTCCGCAACCTCGATTCTTCCTCCACCTAAAGCCTAACCGATCACTTCAATGAATGCTGGCTACGCTGCGCCCTCCAACCTGAGTGTTAGGATGCTAAACTCGCCTTCATTCCAAAATCTGGCAAACCACTTTTCTTGGCTAACTTCCGTCCTACTTCGCTTACGTCATGTGCGGGAAACCCCATGGAGCATGTTCGTCAAGGCACTCCGCAACCTCGGTTACTGCTCCACCAAAAGCCTAACAGATCATTTCAATGAATGCTGGCTGCACTGCGCCCTGCCACCTCAGTGTAAGGATGCTATTGTCACCTTCATTCCAAAATCTGGCAAACCACTTTTCTTGGCTAATTTCCGTCCTATTTCCCTTACGTCCTGTGCGGGCAAGCTAATGGAGCACGCTCTCCAATGCTCTCAGCAACCGCGATTCTCCCTCCACCACAAGCCTAATCGATCACTTCAATGAATGCTGTCTGCGCAGCGCCCTCCAACCTCAGTTGAAGGATGCTAAGGTCGCCTTCATTCCCAAATCGGCGAAACCACTTTTCTTCGCTAATTTCCGTCCCATTCTCCTTACGTTTCGTGCGGGCAAGCTAATGGAGCACGTTCTTGAAGGCTCTCCACCACCTTGATTCTCCTTCCACCAAAAGCCTAAGCGATAACTTCAATGAATGCTGGCTGCGCTGCGCCGTCCCACCTCAGTGTAAGGATGGTAATGTCACCTTTATTACAAAATATGGCGAACCGCTTTTTTTCGCTGATTTCCGCACTATTTCCCTTACGTCCTGTGCAGGCAAGCACATGGAGCACAATCTCCAAGGCACTCCGTAACCTCGATTCTCCCTCCACGAGAAGCCTACCCGATGACTTCAATGAATGCTGGCGGCGATGCGCCGTCCCACATCAGTATAAGAATGTTAATGCCAGCTTCTTCACAAAATCTGGCAAACCACTTTCATTCGCTAATTTCCGCGCTATTTCCCTTACGTCCTGTGCGGGCAAGCACATGGAGCATGGTCTCTAAGGCACTTCGAAACCTCGATTCTTTGTCCACTAAAAGTTTAACCAATCATTTCAATTATTGCTAGCTGCGCTGCGCCCTCCCATCTTAGCGCAAGGATGCTAATGTCACCTTCATTCCAAAATCTGGCAAACCACTTTTTTATGGCTAATTTCCGCCCTATTTCCCTTACGTCATGTGCGGGCACGCTCATGGAGCACGTTCTCCAATGCACTCCGCCACCTCGATTCTTCATCAGGACAGGTTATTGGTGAACGTGAGGCCAAGATATTTATATTCGGAAACACGTTGAAATAAATTATCATTAAATCCGTAGCTGAAAAGGAAAGGGTTAGCTTTATCGGAGAAGGACGTAAGGACCGTCTTACGGAAGTTAATATTCATTTGCAATGTTTCACACCATTTAGAAAATCTGTCTGTCCGTCCGAATTGCGATATAGTCCGGTGGAGTGAATTCCGAGTCAAAATTCCCATTGTGTAGCCACGTTTCCGTGATAGCAACAACGTGAGGACAGTACGAGTGAATAAGAGATAAGAAGGCAGGCAATTTATTGGTGATACTTCGTGCATTATTGAGTAAAGGAAGGCAATTTCACCATTGAGTTATACAAGTGATCCCAGTGATAGCGAATCTTGTTAATAAAGACATGATAACAGCGCATTTTTACAACAAAACATTTGTCGCGGAAGGATCCGGAGGCCTCCCAGAGGTTTTTGCGAACAGCTCTCACATTTGAAGACAGGTCACCGGTGAAGCGCAGATCGGAATTTAAGAGTTTAGAGGTATTTTTGAAGATCTGAAGGTTTTCCTGGAAACTCAAAATCTTCATTATTACCGAGCGCCGGTGGCCTTCCCGAGGCCGACCAATCCTTGGACACCGTTCAATGGACGGGCATTGCATCGTCAATGTCTCAGAAAACAGCCGTGAAACATTAGCTAATAATGTTTTGTGAGTTTCGCCAGCCGGTTTATCAAGACCGTGTAGAATGATATTGTTGCGACGGGACCTGTTTTCTAGTTCATCAATCTTAGAAAGTAGCCATGTCACAGTTGTCGAAAACGAAGCCACCTCTACCTGTAGTTTGGTGCACAGGTCGTTGACCGCAGGGGCGTTATCCGCTGCGGTCATGCGATTGTGTAAACCCTCGGGAAGTGAAGAAACAGCTTTGAAGTTGTCTTGATTGAGACATGCTTCCAATTCATCAATCTGCGTGACAAGCCTGTTCACTGTGGCTGTTGATGCCAGAATTTTATTTTGCACGTCATAGACACAGAGCCAGAGGCCGAGAATGAAGATTCAAGTGGAGCTAGACGGCTTTCAAAGGCCTTGAAACGGGAGTCAACTGAAGTTTTAAGATTAGCAATATCTTGGGCAATTCAGTTCTGACCAGCGAGGAGCCGAGCAAACAGATCAAGACCGATGTGAATGGCAGCAACTGCTGCTGGCGACCTATCGAGGGTAGGGGCGCATCCGGCCTGCGAGTTTAGCTCTGTGTTGGCTTGAGGGTTCCTTCTAGGAGGCTCTGGGTTCGTCTCAACATCACCACTCAACAAAAGGCTACTAGCGAGATGCACAAGCTCTTTCAAATGTACGCAAAACGGGAATCGCAGCATCGTGGCCAAGGCAGCAGCAACAAAAAGGGGTCGTCAGATCGGATGCAGTAAGCATTATTGAAGTAACAATACTTGCACAAAGAGCAGAATTCGTCTAAGCATGGTTGCGGCGTTGTTGTCACATTGCCCACTGAAAAAAGCGGCCAGCGGTGCTGCTGTTATAGTTGCAGCTGCTGACGTCACAGCGTTGGATACCAGTAGGATTGGACAGTTCGTGATTACGTAGTCGAACGGAGATAAGTTGAAACCGGCGGCGGTGTGGCCAGGGCTATCTTCACCAAAGAAGACAGGGCAGGCCAGGCACGGGCGAGATGAATTCTGTATCCGTTGTTCCGGAATCGAAGACGCATCCTGGACCGCCGGAGGGGGGCCGGCAGTAGCAAAGAACCCGAAGAGAAACTGTACAACTTCAGTGAATGCTGACTGCACTGCGCCCTCCCACCTCTGTGTAAGAACTGCTTTCTTCGCTAATTTCCGCCCTAGTTCCCTTACGTGCTGTGCGGGCAACCTCATGCAGCATGTTCTCCAAGGCACTCCGCAACCTCGGTTCTCCCTCCACCAGAAGCCTAACCGACCACCTCAATGAATACTGGCGGCGCTTCGCCCTCCCACCTCAGTGTATGGATGCTAATGTAACCTTCTTTCCAAAATCTGGCAAACCACCTTTCTTGGTTAATTTCCGTCCTACTTCCTTCACGTCATGTGCGGGCAACTTCATGCAGCAAGTTCTCCAAATCACTCCGCAACGTCGATTCTTCCTGCACCAAAAGCCTAACCGATCACTTCAATGAATGCTGGCTGTGGGGCGCCCTGCCACCTCAGTGTAAGTATGCTAATGTTACCTTCATTCCAAAATCTGGCATACCCCTTTTCTTGGCTAATTTACGTCCTATTTCCTTTACGTCATGAGCCGGCAACTTCATGGAGCAAGTTCTCCAAAGCACTCCGCAACCTCGATTCTTCCTGCACCAAAAGCTTAAGCGATGACTTCAATAAATGCTGGCTGTGCGGCGCCTTCCGACCTAAGTGGAAGGATGCTAAGGTGACTTTATTCCAAATCGGGCAAACCACTTTCCTTCGTTAATTTCCGTCCCATTCCCCTTGCGTTCTATGCGGGCAAGCTCACGGGGCAAGGACTCCAATGCACTCCGCAACCTCAATTCTCCCCTTACCAAAAGCCTAACCGATCACGTCAATGAATGCTGGCTATGGTGCGCCCTCATACCTATGTGTAAGGATGCTAATATCACCTTCATTCCAAAATCGGCAAACCAGTTTTCTTGGCTAACTTCTGTCCTATTTCCCTTGCGTCATGTGCGGGAAACCTCATGGAGCCTGTTCTCCAAGGCACTCCGCAACCTAGATGCTTCCTCCACCAAAAGCCTAACCGATCACTTCAGTGAATGCCGGCTACGCTGCGCCCGCTCACCTAGTGTAAGGATGCTAATGTCACCTTCATTCGAAAATCTGGCTAACCTCCTTTCTTCGCCAATTTCCGCCTTATTTCCCTTACGTCCTGTGCGGTCGAGCACATGGAGCACGTTCTCCAAGGCACTGCGCCACCTCGATTCTTCCTCCACCACAAGCCTAACCGATCACTTTAATGAATGATGACTGTCTGCACCCTCCCACCGCAGTGTAAGAATGCTAATGTCGCCTTCTTTCCATAATTGGGCAAACCACTCTTTTCGGCTAATTTACACCCTATTTGCCTTACGTACTGGGTGGTTAAGCTCATGGAGCGCGTTCTCCAATGCTCTCCGCCATCTCGATTATCACTCCACCACAAGCCTAATCGATCACTTCAATGAATGCTGGCTGTGCCGCGCCCTCCGACCTCAGAGTAGCGTTGATTCCAAAATTCGGAAACTACTTTTCTTGGCCTACTGCCGTCCCATTCCCCTTACGTCCTGTGCGGGCAAGCTCATGGAGCAGGGTCTCTAATGCACTCTGCAACCTGGATTCTCCCTCGACCACAAGCCTAACCGATCACTTCAATGAATGCTGGCTGCGCTGCGCCCTCCCACCACATTGTAAGAATGCTAATGTCACCTTCATTCCCAAATCGGGCAAACCACTCTTTTAGGCTAATTTACACCCTATTTGCCTTACGTACTGGTTGGGCAAGCTCATGGAGCGCGTTCTGCAATGCTCTCCGCCACCTCGATTCTCACTCCACCACAAGCCTAATCGATCACTTCAATGAATGCTCACTGTGCCGCGCCCTCCCAACTCAGTGTAAGGATGCTAATGTAACCTTCATTCCAAAATTTGTCAAACCACTTTTCTTGGCTAATTTCCGTCCTATTTCCCTTACGTCATGCGCGGGCAACTTTATGGAGGAAGTTCTCCAAGGCACTCCGCTACCTCGATTCTTCCTGCACAAGAAGCCTAACGGATCCCTTCAATGAAAGCTGGCTGTGCGGCGCCCTCTGACTTAAGTGCAAGGATGCTAATGTCACCTTCATTCTAAAATCTGGCAAACCACCTTTCTTCGCGAATTTCCGGCCTATGTCCGGTACCTTCTGCCCGGGCAAGCTCATGGAGCACGTTCTCCAATAGATTCCGCCACCTCGATTCTCTTTCCACCACAAGCCTAACCGATCACTTCATTGAATGCTGGCTGTGCGACGCCCTCCGATCTCAGTGGAAGGATGCTAATGTCGCCTTCATTCCCAAATCGCGCTAACCACTTTTCTTCAATAATTGAGTTATATTGCCCTTACGTCCTGTGCGGGCAACCTCATGGAGCAAGTTCTCCAAGGTACTCTGCAGCCTCGATTCCCTCTCCATGTCGCCTTCGTTCCGAAATTTGGCAAACCACTTTTCTTGGCTAATTTCCGTCCGATTTCCCTTACGTCATGTGCGGGCAGCCTCATGGAGCAAGTTCTCTAAGGCACTCTGCAACCTCGATTCCCCCTCCCCCACAAGACTAACCAATCACTTCAATGTATGTTTGCTGTGCGGCAAACCCCGACTTCAGTGGAAGTATGCTAATGTCGCCTTCATTCTTAAATCGGGCAAACCACTCTCCTGGACTAATTTCCGCCCTATTTGCTTTACGTACTGGGCGGGCAAGCTCATGAAGCACATTCTCCAATGCTCTCCGCCACCTCGATTCTGCCTCGACAACAAGCCTATCCGATCACTTCAATGAATGCTGGCTGCGCAGTGCTCACTGACCTCAGTTGAAGGCTGCAAAGGTCGCCTTCATTCCAAGATCGGGAAACCACTTTTCTTGGCCTATTTGCGTCCCATTCCCCTTACGTCCTGCGCGGGCAAGCTCATGGAGCAGGGTCTCCAATGAACTCTGCAACATCGATTCTTCCTCCACCAAAAGCCTTACCGATCACTTCAAAGAGTGCTGGCTGTGGGCGCCCTCCGACCTCCGTGGAAGGATGCTAATCTGGCCTTCATTCCCAAATCGGGCCAACCAATTTTCTTCGCTAAATTGCGCCACATTTCCCTTACGTCCTGTGCGGGCAACCTCATGGAGCACGTTCTTCTATGTGCTTTGCAACGTCGATTCTCCCTCCACCACAAGCCTAACCGATCACTTCAATCAATGCTGGCCGCGCGGCACCGTCCGACCTAAGTGGGAGGATGCTAAGGTCGCCTTCGTTGCCAAGTCGGGCAAACCACTTCGCTAATTTTCGCCCTATTTTCTTTACGTCCTGTGCGGGGAACCTCATGTAGCACGTTCTCCAAGGCACTCCGCAACCTCGATAATACCTCCACCAAAAGCCTAACCTTCTACTTCAATGAATGCTAACTGCGCGGTGCCCTCCGACCTCAGTGGAAGGATGCTGATGTCACCTTCATTCCCGAATCGGGCAAACCACTTTTCTTGGCTAATTTCCGTCCCATTCCCCTTATGTCCTGTGGTGGCTAGCTCATGATGCACGGTATGCAATGCACTTCGCAACCTCGATTCTCCCTCCACCAATCCCCTAACCGATCACTTCAATGAATGCTGGCTGTGCGACGCCCTCCGACCTCAGTGGAAGGATGCTAATGTCACCTTCATTCCAAAATCTGGCAAACCACCTTTCTTCGCCAATTTCCGCCCTATTTCTCTTACGTCCTGTGCTGGCAAGCACATGGAGCACGTGCTCCAATGGACTCCGCCACCTCGATTCTTCCTGCACCACAAGCCTAACCGATCACTTTAATGAATGATGACTGTCTGCACCCTCCCACCCCAGTGTAAGAATGCTAATGTCGCCTTCATTTCCTAATTGGGCAAACCACTTTTCTTCGCTAATTTCCGCCCTAGTTTCCTTACGTCCTGTGCGGGCAACCTCATGGAGCACATTCTCCAAGGCACTCCGCCACCTTGATTTTCCCTCCGCCAAAACCCTAAGTGATAACTTCAATGAATGCTGGCTGCGCTGCGCCCTCCCACCTAAGTGCAAGGCTGCTAATATCACATTTCATTCCAAAGTCTGGGAAACCACTTTTCCTAGCTAATTTCCGTCCTATTTCCTGTACGCCATGAGCAGGCAACCTCATGGAGCACGGTCTCCAATGCACTCCAAAACCTCGATTCTCCCTCCACCAAAAGCCTAACCGATCACTTCAATGAATGCCGGCTGTGCGGCGCCCTCCGACCTCATGGAAGGATGCTGATGTCGCCTTCATTCATATATCGATCAAACCCTTTTCCCTTGCGTCCTGCGCCGGCAAGTTAATGGAGTACGTTCTCCAGACCCGACTCCAGCCGGTATCTTTGAAACAAGAACCTCTTGCATTCGTGCATGTTTGGTTTCCGTCCGAGGTTCTCCACCCGGGACGTCTTTCTACAACTCGAACATCACGTCCTCGACTGCCCCACTGGTGACACGAAGGCTATACCCACTGGCGACCTAAGAAAAGCTTCTGACATCATTAGGCATGCAGCCGTCCTAGAAGGTTTCGACGCCCTAGGCGTACTCCCCCTTATAATGACATCAGCGATCTCCTCTTCCAGTGCACAACAACACTCAACCTTGGTGACCTCCGGCTCTCCGGTATCTCACCGGGAGCGCGGTGGACGCCTCAGGCTTCATTCTGTGCTCTCTCCTATCCTCTTCATCATAGTTCTGTTCGAACTCCCCCACCAACTTTCCCATGTCCCCAACATACATATTAGCTTCTACGCTGATGAAACCACTGTATGGGCCGACCGAGGCAGTGATGCTGGCACGGAGCACAACCTATAGCCGGTCCTCAACAGACTCGTTGGTTTGCACACCCGGCTTAGTCCGCTTCCTTTCCAAATCAGTACTTTCGCTCTACTGTCCCAGACCGCACGGCGGGTTTGAACCTGCGACTTCGATCCGAGTAACGCCACGTAGCCGCCACTCGGCTGCCACGACTTGTAACCATCAAATGTAGTTGAAGCATTTCGCAACGTGAACCGCGAGAACAAGTGCGCAGGCAAGGTTTCGGTAATGCTTCCAGGACCAGCTTTCACTGATAGCCATGGCTTCTTTTGGTTATTTGAACACAAGAAGTTTTTCCAATTTTTTTTTGTGGCTGTCGTGTTCATATTAGCATGCTTAATCGAATAAAAAATTAGTTGCTGTACAGTGCTCGTCCCGTGGTCTTCCTTGCATGTTCACTTGTGGGCGGCTTACAACAAATGCGGAAACAAGAATTACGCAGGCGTCTCTAGCGTCGCACTTTATACTGTCGAGGTTTCTTGCAACGACGGAAAGGGAATAAAAAAATAGAACTCACCCTGATGCGGTTTTTAAACTTTTATGCTTCATCCTCGGAGCGATCGGTCTATAAAAGCACTATACTGAAACATATTGAGAGACCGAACTTATTTGCCATACAGTTTTGCATTCTATCCCGGAGCTGGCAATTAAATTCACCTTGGCGGTGCAACGTCCAAGTATACGTTTCCCTGCGTATCTATCTCGCACACTGTCTACCATATGCTATCATTGCAAATTTATGTGACGAGGCTACACAATGAAAGCGCGACTGTAAAATTTATTTTGAGTTGCATAATGATCAAATTTTTTTGAGGTCATCCTAATTATCGACGCGCTAGGCAGAAATACGGGAGCGGAGGTTTTGCAACAAAGACAAGAAATTTAGGATGCCTAGAGCATGGGGACGGTAATCAGTGCAATGTTTCAAACATCATCTACGTTAGTGCCATTCATCAGTTTTATCTTGTGCTTGATAGTTTACCAATGCACGTATATGTAACTAAAGTTCACAGAAGTTTCTTCTAAATGTCAGCAGTTTAGCATGCTCCGTGATCTGCCGTTCAGGCTACGATTATGAAGAATGAACAAAAAAAGGCGATGCGATACCTAGCTGTGCAGCAGTTGACATCCTGACGAATTCTGGTCAGTAATATAATGGCGGGAATTCTTTAAATATTGTGCTATAATAGCACACTGTTCCCGAGGCTAGACACTCGCAAAAGCCAGAAAGCTCCTGCTGCTTCCGCGGATAGTCATAAAGCTCTTGTTGAGTTCTCTGGCATCGTTTTTTTTGTGCGTTCGTGTAGCGCGCTCATATACAATCGTACCTTTTCCATCTGACATTCGCGCCCCAGGCCACGTCCATGTAAGCGTGACGATCGGCGTCCTGTCCAAATCCACGTGCCCACCAGCACTCTTAAGGTCCCAGATGCGACCTGGGGGAACATCCGTCTCCACCAGGTTGTTTTTGACTTTGAAGGAAGCACCGATTGCGACCCTTTGAAATGGAGGTGTGCGCTCAAAGTCTTGCAAGAGGGTATCGGTTGGGACGTAGTTTGCCGGCAGTGGTTCGTAGGTGCTTGGCTTAGTCGAACTTCCTGCAAACCACGTAACAAGAGCATTATTGTGTTCTCTACATAGCGTAATAGTTTTAAAGTGGTATTATGCACATAGCGATCGTATTATGCGGAAGTGCACGAAACAATTCGCAGATACAATACAGTCTGCTACTTGCTGACTTCAGGAGTGGACACGCGCTGTATTTGCTGTCCACGAAGCCCCGCCGCTCATCGCACTGACCTCACACTGACCACACCTTTTTTGCTCCAGACCACACAATTTCGCTCCAGTAATGCGTACAAAAAAGTTAGAAGGCTGTTCAACCTCTACTTGACGTCTATAAAAGATAATGCCTTCATGAGCAAATTAGAGGAGACAATGGGGACGAGTCGCTAGTAGAGCTGTGCGCCATGTATGCTTTGACCGGCGGCGGCGTGGTGGTCGTTTCTGGTCGGCGGCGGCGCACGGCCATTTTTCTTTGGCGGCGGCAGTGCCGGCGGTGTGGAACCCGGAACCACAAACTTAAAAAGCCGTTTCGCTACATTCTTCTTTGTTAAACTGATTGAAGCTCTGACCTTTTCATACTTTGTCATTTTAAGGGCTGAGAGGATCGAATACAGACATGTTGAAAGTGAGAGAAATACAAAACGTTTTGTAAGTCTCTTGACCTTCAGCCGACATATTAAAAAAAAATTGGGCACATATATAAAAGCGTCTATGTTCACTGTGCTTGCATGTTCCTTTTTCCACGAATAGGCAGAGCCTTACTGTTGCGCCGTAGTCGCAATTTTATTCTTTTTGTTAATCCTCGGTTTATGAGATATTTTTCATTGAGAAAATAATTAATGAATTCCTCTAGAATTGTTAAGCCAGCAGCGACGCACTTGGCATCTCGCTAGACATCTTAACCTTGCTTCCACTTGTTTTGAACAAGATTGTGTTTATACAATACGCGTTACGCAAAAAAATAGATGTATTCTATGACCAACTTTTGCTCGGTTCAGCCCTTAAGCTCTCAACCAAACAGCAGATGTTATAACGCGCATTCCCGACTGGACAATGGGTGAAGTAACTTCTTCAGATCATGAATTGCCATTTGCTTACATAACGTTTCTTATGACGTCCGTTTCTTCCCTGAAGAAGAAAGAATCAAAGTACCTTCTTTTCCTAGAGCTGGTGAACATTTTTGGGAGACCTGAGATATGTTATGATGCGATAGAAAACAAATCTGCTGAATTTGTTGAAGTGTTATCACCAAGTTGAGTGAACGAACTCTGGATTAGTAGAAATGCAGCATTGCTTGGATACACAATTATTTTCAAAAGAAAAGGTTCTTCCTTAGCATGCGCGTCGAAACTGTCTTATAGTTCAGTGCAGCTATCGATGTCAGCTGCATAAAAGTTTTTCTATGAATGCTACAAGGAAACAGCCCCATGCAGTAGACTTTTAAAAATATTTTTTATATGCAGAAATGTAGGAAAACTCCGTCAAATGCAATGGCCGGAATAATGCGAAAACTTGTAATCGCCATCTTAAAGGTATCGGCGGCAGAATGTTCTACCTTGCAAGAAGTTTCATCTCTCGCGTTGATGCCACTATTAAACATATCGCCGATTCTACTACCAACTACAGTGTCGACGAAGCTGAAGTCGTGATTCCGACGTTGCGAGGCCACTGGTTCTTCTCTTTGAGCCATATTGCGCTCTCGAAGGAGCAGTTTCGGTATCCTACGCTGCGCCGACTTCTGATGACACGCCCGTGCAGACGCGTCGATGACAGGGTTACTTTTATTCGTATTGTGTTGTTAAATGCTCTCCTGCTTCACATGATTTTAAGCATGAGACAGGTAAAATAATTAAACAAGAGAACAGAAAATCTCAAACTCAGCTGGATTGTTCGCATTTAAATGCCGCGCTGATTTCGCCGTCAGAAACATCGGAGGCGCAGCGAGTACTGTCGGCAACGGCGTGGACGTCTCGGCGCACAACTGTAGCCTCTGCGCACAGCACATTATCGTGTCACCCCTCTTATCAGAAGATTAATGTAGAGGATCGTACTGCTCAACAATTGTTTTCCGGCACTATCATCAGTTTGATTGTTGTGTTCATATAGGAGGTTGTGGCCAAGTACTGCACCAGGGTGGCCAATCCTGCTCTGGTGAGGGAGCGCGTTTTCCGGTTCTGGTCACCAGGATCACGCCCCACTCCAAGACTGTTTATGGAATTTTATCAACACTCAGATTTTTTTTAAACCGGTGGAAAATTACGTGGCACCGGGATTCGAACCACGGACCTCTTGCATGCGAGGCGAGTGTTCTACCTCTACGCCACCGCTGCACCTTCATAGGAGTGCAGTGACCTTAGGATGGTAAGAACTCGCGCTGAGGAGGGAACGGAAGAAACTGGTACATAAGAAGCCGATCAATGAGCTAGCGGTAAAAGGGAAAATAGAGGAATTCCAGATCAAGCTACAGAACAGGTATTCGGCTTTAACTCAGGAAGAGGACCTTAGTGTTGAAGCAATGAACGACAATCTTGTGGGCATCATTAAGGAGTGTGCAATCGAAGTCGGTGGTAACTCCGTTAGACAGGATACCAGGTAAGCTATCGCAGGAGACGAAAGATCTGATCAAGAAACACCAATGTATGAAAGCTTCTAACCCTACAGCTAGAATAGAACTGGCAGAACTTTCGAGTTAATCAACAAGCCTAAGACAGCTGATATAAGGAAGTATAGTATAGATAGAATTGAGCATGCTCTCAGGAACGGAGGAAGCCTAAAACCAGTGAAGGAGAAACTAGGAAGAGGAAATATACAGATGTATGCGTTAAGAGACAAAGCCGGCAATATCATTACTAATATGAATATGGATGAGATAGTGCAAGTGGCTGAGGAGTTCTATAGAGTTTTATACAGTACCACTGGCACCCACGACAATAATGGAAGAGAGAATAGTCTAGAGGAATCCGAAATCCCACAGGTAACGCCGGAAGAATTAAATAAAGCCTTGGGAGCTATGCAAGGGGGGAAGGCGGCTGGGCAGGATCAGGTAACAGCAGATTTGTTGAAGGATGGAGGGCAGATTGTTCTAGAAAAACTGGCCACCCTGTATACGCAATGCCTCACGACCTCGAGCGTACCGGAATCTTGGAAGAACGCTAACATAATCCTAATCCATAAGAAAGGGGACGCCAGAGACTTGAAAAATTATAGACCGATCAGCTTACTGTCAGTTGCCTACAAACTATTTACTAAGGTAATCGCAAATAGAATCGGAAACACCTTAGACTTCTATCAAGCAAAGGACCAGGCATGATTCCGTAAAGGCTACTCAACAATAGACCATATTCACACTATCAATCAGGTGATAGAGAAATGTGCGGAATATAAACAACCCTTCTATATAGCTTTCATTGATTACGAGAAAGCGTTTGTTTCTGTCGAAACCTCAGCAGTCATGGAGGCATTACGCAATCAGGAGGTAGACGAGCCGTATGTAAAAATGCTGAACGATATCTATAGTGGCACTACAGCCACCGTAGTTTTCCATAAAGAAAGCAACAAAATCCCAATAAAGAAAGGCGTCAGGCAGGGAGATACGATCTCTCCAATGCTATTCATAGCGTGTTTACAGGAGGTATTCAGATACTTGGATTGGGAAGAATTGGGGATAAAAGTTAATGGAGAATACCTTAGTAACTTGCGATTCGCTGATGACATTGCCTCGCTTAGTAACCCAGGGGACCAATTGCAATGCACGCTCACTGTCCTGGAGAGCGAAAGCAGAAGAGTGGGTCTAAAAATTAATCTGCAGAAGACTAAAGTAATGTTTAACAGTCTCGGAAGAGAACAGCAATTTACATTAGGTAACGAGGCACTGGAAGTGGTAAGGGAATACATCTACTTAGGGCAGGTAGTGACGGCGGATCCGGATCATGCGACGGAAATAATCAGAAGAATAAGAATTGGCTGGGGTGCGTTTGGCAGGCATTCTCAGGTCAGCAACAGCAGGTTGCCATTATCCCTCAAGAGAAAACTGTGTAATAGCTGTGTCTTACCAGTACAGACCTACGGGACAGAAACCTGGAGGCTTACGATAAGGGTTCTACTCAAATTGAGGACGACGCAACGAGCTATGTGAAGAAGAATGATGGGTGTAACGTTAAGGGATCAGAAAAGAGCAGATTGGGTGAGGGAACAAACGCGAGTTGGTGACATCTTAGTTGAAATCAAGAAAAAGAAATGGGTATGGGCAGGACATGTAATGAGGAGGGAAGATAACCGATGGTCATTAAGGGTTACGGACTGGATTCCAAGGGAAGGGAAGCGTAGCAGGGGGTGGCAGAAAGTTAGGTGGGCGGATGCGATTAAGAAGTTTGCAGGGATGACGTGGCCACAACTGGTACATTATCGGGCTTGTTGGAGAAGTATGGGAGAGGCCTTTGCCCTGCAGTGAGCGAAGCCAGGCTGATGATGATGATGACTATCATCAGGATCAGTCTACTTTTTAGACCCGTGGGAATGACTCGAGTTCACTATCGCTGTGGTCGGCGGATAAAGGATGCGAAAAACATACCCGATACGGAAAAGTGGGGATAACCGGCTACGAAAGGCACTGTCTTTAAAACGATATGTGCATAGCAAATAACACACTTTACACCTATTCTTACACTGCTCTTTCCTCATGAGAACTGCGCAAATAAACCTGGCAGGGCATATGTCCTTCTGATGCTAACAGCGGACCCACCATGCTTGCACCGGACAGTGCAATGTGTGTGCGCATACCGCCGCCACTCTCGCGGCATTTCGACCTGAGAAATCACTTGTGTGCTGTGCGGTTGACGCTCGCGTGTTCGTAGAGAAAAAAAATGCGACGGTGTTCATTGGGAAATTATTTTACAAACAGATTACATGTGTCAGCCACATTTCAAAGAGATTAAGATTATCGGTAGAAACATGAGTCAAAGAGCAGGTGAGCTTATGAAAGCCTGCTACGCGAAAATTCACCGGCGATTACGATGCTCCCTAGTGCGAGTTTTGAGCGCGGCTGCTTAGGCGCTTTGGATTCGCGATTATTGTGGCGAACACACACGACAGAAGGACAGAGTCCTCTCCGCGGCGAAGCGCAGCCTCTGCTCGGGCAGCTCGTTTAGCAGCAGTGGCAGATGAAGCCTTTCCACTGGTTGCGTCGTTCATTGTTAGAAAGAAAGTGTGAACACGGGAACGGGTTGTTTGCGTGGAGCACATTCTCTAGCGGCGCTGCCACAGGAGCAGTAGCGTATGCGTAGTGGGTCGGACGCCTACGCGAGGGCTGTGTTTCCATATGTGGTAGTGGTGGACGCGCTCACCGCATGCCTGGTCGCCGCCGTGAAACACGTCTCGCGCGGCGCTTCGCTCTCCTCTGCACCCTTTCGCGATACTCTCCTCCTCTGCTTTCCTCCTCGCGCTCTCTTCCCTATTGCCGTGTTTTATCCCTCACCCCACGTTGACTTTTCCATTCTTCGCTGTGCTCGTTCGTTTCCTTGGGAGGGACGCCGAGGCTCAACGTAGGAACGGGCGCCTTGGAGCTGCGCTCTAAAAAGAAACACTCATTCTCTATTACTGACACATCAAATGTGTTTCGTTAATCGGAGACGGCATTGTTTGACCGATGGATATCCTAGGTTTGTGACTCGCTTGCGCATTCTTTTATCTCTTTTCGTCACTGGGTCAGCACCCGGAATATCCACCAGGTGGAAGCGCCGTTCGTACCGTCGTCTATACGCTTCTTCCTTTTACCAACAAACAGTTCTGTTGAAACCACATTGTGGTTGAAACCGACTACATAAGACGTTTAATAGCTTTGTTTACGCGTTACAAAAGCAAAGCGTGATTCTTCAGAGGGTATTAGGGAACGCAGTACTCTAGAATGCCTCGATGTTCTCCTCGCCCACCGCTCTGTAAAGGGTGGAGACGACCGCGGCGTCTACTAAGGCGTTGCGCATGTGAATGGAGGATACATACGAGCGTCGGCAATGCGTTCGTAGGGCGTCCGCCAAAGGCGTCTACTACGGCGTGTGGCATTCGCGCATTTAGCGCCGTCGTAAACGCAACGGTTGTTTCCAGTCTGTACTGAGCGGTGGGCGAGGAGGACATCAAGTACCCTACAGTACTCTCTCGAGTGACACCGAAGAGAACAAACGTGCCAATTGCAAGTGCGTTTTCAGCGCTTCTGGATTAGCGCGCTGAATCGAAAAGAACGCTATCGGCGCTGCGATATGTCGGCCGCGCGTCGTGGATGGATGGTTGGATGGATGTTATGAGCGTCCCCTTTGGAACGGGGCGGTGGGTTGCGCCACCAAGCTCTTGCTATTATACTGCCTAATGTCCTACCTAAGTTAAACAATAAAAAATAAAGAAATGAACACTATGAACTCCCACACCCCAATTTTCTTATCCCCTATTGCTAACTGCTTTTGTACGTCTCCTTTTTTTGTCGTTTCCCTACTTTTCGTCTACCAATCCTCCAATCGCCTCGTAGTAATGCCTATTGTGGACATGTATACGTTTCGACTGCTCCCGCTGAACCCCAGGGCTTCAAGTAGGCCAGTGCTGCCTAAATTGACCGTTGGGTAGACGTCTTCCCATTATATTAAACCTTAATCCACAGCTTCCCTAGCTTTACTGCACCAAGCACATGCTTCTTGTTCCTTCTGATATCTCGCTTTATAGGTGCATGTTCTAAGGCGTTCCGATCTCGCTTCGAAAATAATGAACTTCCCTTTGAGTTATCATAAATTGATTCATTCCTGATTTCGTTTTTTTCCTCTTAGGTAGTTACTCATGGCAGGTTTCCTTTCCATTGCCGCCACCCATGAGATTATTTCGGCCTCTCTGACTTTCCGCTTGACCATCTTTGTTGCTGTGTTGCCCACCCTACAGGCCACATACTTGCTGGTAAGCTTGCTAGTTTTTTCATCCACGGTGAATCAATGTTTTTCCTGTACAGATACCTGAACACTCTCCCAGCTCATTTACTTTCTTCCATAATCCTCAGGCGTTCTTCATACTGAATTTTACTGCGAGCTTCTCTCACTTCAAAACTAGTCCAGTCCATATCACCCTGCACAGCTTCGTTTGTAGTCTTCCCGTGAGTGCCCATTGCGAGGCGACCAACTGACCTTTGGTTCCCATCGAGTCCTGATTGTAGCCCTTATTTAAAGCAAACAACCGCATTATCGAAAGTGAGTCCTGGAACCATCACACCTTTCCACGTACCTCGGAGGACCTCGTACCTAGTGTCTCCCCATAGCGCTCTGTGCTTCATTATGGCTGCATTTCTCTTCCCCTTCACTGTTATTGCTTTTTCCTGTGTTTCCATATATCTATTGCCCTTGTTTATCCATGTACCAAGGTATATATATTCTGCTACCCGAGGTATTTCCTGGCTCTGTATATCCACTGTCTGTTCGCTGTTTTCATTGAATACCATAACACCTGATATTCTAACACTAAATTTAAAACCTAAATTGTTGCCTTCCTGTCCAGAGATATTAGCCAGACGTTGCAAATCACTTTGCTTGTCAGCTAGCAGCACAATCTCATCCGCATAAAATAAACGTGGGAGCTACTCCTCTACTGCTGTACCCGCCTGTTTGTATGAGAGATTAAACCTTATATCACTTCCTTCTAGCGCGCTCTCCATCCTCACCATGTGCATCATAAACAGCAGCGGGGATAAAGGGCACCACTGTCTCAGTCCCTTGTTGTTATAAACTTTCTCCTTGCTTCGCATCCCGTCCCATTCAACGCAAACGGTATTTTCTAGGTAAATATCTTTCAAAAGCTGTAGGCAATCGTCACCTAAGCCTTCCCCTTTCGGAATATACCACAACATGATGCGGTCCACGTTGTCATAGGCTCCTGTAATATCTAAAAAGGCCACATATAACGGTCTGCTTTCTACTTTTGATATTTCAATACGCTGAGTAAGAACAAATAAGTTATCATCTAAACGTCAACGTCTACCTATTCTGAAGCCATTCTGAAGTTCTCCCAAAATGCCATTATTCTCTGCCCAAGCTTGAAGCTTTCATTTGATTGCCTGCATTGCTAGCCTGTATATTACCGATGTAATGGTCAACGGTCTATACCAGTGAATTCTATCATTCTCCCCCTTGCCTTTATAAATTAAATTCATTCTTCTTTGTCGCCAGCTGTCTGGTATTCGTCTATCTTTTAAAGCTTGTTCCACTGCTTTCACCAGAGCTTCCTTACTTTTGGTCCTAGTTCATTAATCAGCCTAACGGGAACCTCGTCTAGCCCTGTCGCTGTGCGCTTAGGAATTGTCTCTTCCGCTTTCTTCCAGTTGGAATTTGTCAGCACGAGCTCCTTTTCCACTTGGGTCTCTTTCATGCTCTTTTTTATTCGAATACAACCTCGTCATTTCCTTGGAATGATTCGGCTGTTATTTTTAGGATGTAATTTATTGCCGCTTCTCCTTCCAGTCTGTTTTCATCTTCGTCTAGGATATATTGTTGTATTGTTGTTGACTTCCTGCCTAATAATTTTATGTGGTTCCAAAATATTCTAGGTGCGGCCTTCTTTTTCTCACGTATTTCTGACAACCAACGTTCACTTTCACCTTTTAATTTTGCTTGCCCCAGTATTTGAACCATAGCCTTTTTCTCCCGGTATATTTCCCATTTAGTGATTACTTCATCCTGCGGCAACTGCGCCTTCATTATCTGCCTGTGCTCTCGAGATGCCTTCTGTCGTTCTGCGATCGCTTCTCGTATCTCCCTGTTCCACCAGCTTTTTGGTTTCTTTGTTCCTTTCCAACGAACATGTTGTTTCTCTTTCCGCATTTCTGTCGTTATTACACCTGAAGCTCGCCATATGCGCACTCTTTACTTGGCCATTTGCCAATTTCTTCCTCGACTCTAGTGACTATGTTTGCTATTTGTTCAGCATTCACATTTGAACTAGCCATTTTGCGATCCTTGCACTCTTTCCCCACTATATATCCCATTTTTAAGATGATGCGGTTACCGTCACTCCCTATTCTGATATACCCCTCCTCATCAATGATCATTTCTCTATACTTATCATAAATTCCTTCATCAGACAGTAATCAATGGTCGATTGCCGGTTTCCCACTTCCCACGTGATGTGCCCTTCACACTAAGGCCCTGTAGTCACGATAACAAGGTTATGTTGCTCACAAAGGTCTAGCATTGACTACCCGTTCTTGTCGGTATAGCCATCTAAATCGTGTATGTGGACATTCATGTCACCCAATAGGACAATTTCAGCACCACTGCCGAAACCCTTAATGTCAGCGCTTATGCATTCCACTAATTCTTTATTCTTCTCTGTGCAATTATTTCCGGCCCACAAATACGCAATGCCCAACCAAGTTTTTTTCCCACTCATTGTACCTGATAACCGAAGATGCTCTTGACATTTTGAATTTACTCTTTTCCATTGGGCTCCCTGATGGATGAGCATTCCGACTCCCCTTCCCTATCTTTCCGACTTAGTTCTTTTGCACCCTTTCCAAACATGATTCTTAATATCTGGAGGCTCTTCTGAGTCTCTAAGGTGCGTTTCTGTAACCGCACACACCCTTATTTGTTCTCTATTTAACTGCTCCTCAATCTCTGCCCACTTTTCCTTTCTTCTGCCGCCCGGCATGTTTATGTAGCCTGATGCATGGCCACCTCTCTTTCTTGCTTTCCTCCTTCTCTTGTTATCGACTGCGATGCTCTTCTGAGGTGCCTAGGGGACCTTCTTCATTACGGTCAACTCTGGCCTCCTGAGCGCCCGCGGGTCCCCTAAAAAAAGCAACAGCGCGACCACCAATTCGCCAACCTACTTCTTGTGCGAGCCTGTAATTGAAGTGGATCGCGTCTCGTTTAAAACAGCCACACGTTTTCACTTCCCTGTTTACTTCGACCACCTCGAAGCCTTTTTCTCGGCTCATTTTCCATATTCCCTCATTAGCAGCCATTACGGCTCTTTGTACGTGACTGTCACATACAGGCACCTCCGGCACCGTGCACACCATGATCCGCACCTGAGCGGATAGCTCGCGCAAGTCGTACACCCCCTACGCCAAGCGCTGGGGTCCCGTCTTGTCCCGTCCCGTCCCTTTCCTGTTCAGGACGTTATTTAGCCCACCTGCTACTATGACAAGGTTGCGCACGTGGACATTTTCCGCGAGCTTTTCTTTTGCTCGCTCCATGACCCGACCCAGTGCCCGCCCTGGAAATATCCCTATCGCCACTCTTTTATCGCCTTTCCCGCTCTCCACAATTGCTTTTGAGCAACTAGCCATGTTTGAGTGGGCGGCGATAATCACCCTTTCACTCTCTCCTACCTCTCCCTGCTTCCCTTTGTCCTTTTCCGCGTGATTTGAACTCGACAAGGAGCATTGTCCCCTGGGCTCCTGCTATTTCCGCGCGGCGGCCTCGAGGTAGCTGCCGCTCTTTCCAGCTAACCCTTCATCACGCTGAACGAATTCCACGTAACCTGGTGACACTTCCTCGCCTGTCGCGTCGGAGGTCTGCGTTCCATTGTCACGCACATTCTAGTTCACAATGGCAGCCCTGCTCAGCTTTTCCTCGGCTGCTTCAAGTCTCTTTGCAACTAGCTTCCGTGCATCACGCTCCCTGTTTAACCCATTTTTGACCTCTTGCACCTTTTTGACAAGCTCTTCCTGGAAAGCCTCCATTTTCTGCAGCCTACTATAGACATCACATTGTGTGCACGGTTGGTTCGATGCCCTCTCCATTCTCATCCGTATCCTCATCTGCCTTGAGGGACCCCACGCGCACTGCCCGCTTTTCCGGCTTTGTCCCCATGTATTGCACGGCTTTTTGCAAATGCTATAATAATGTTACTACTGATGCAAATGCTACAATAATACTGTACCGCTATATCAATGGAGAGCACGTGCCTTTTAGCAAGAACTGATACGCACAGGATCGAAATCCTCAAAATGTCGCACAGCAACTCTCAGCACTGTTTGAAAAGCAATCAATGCCGCGGAGATGACACGCTCTCGCACGCGCTCAACCACGAGGCCATGCTCTCACTTTCCTACCAAAAACACACACAGTAAAACCGCCTTATAGCTAGTAATTTTGACACCTCCATGCTACCATTTAAATACTACAAACACTTAACGTCCCAACTGGCGGCCCGTGTTGAAACAGTTGGCGCGAAAGGACGCTCCAACAAACCTGCAAAATCAAATGTGCACGAAACACACCCGGGCACCCGAAATACGAGAGACAAAAAAGTAAAGGAAAAGAAAACCACCCAATTACTATTTCAAGGCAAAAAATCAGCAAATCAAAAACAGAAGCAAGCTCAAAGCACGCACAAGAACTTATGATGTTGTCGCCGCCATGGAACGCCGAAAAGCACGTCCAGTCACCCCAAATTCCAAACGAAACCGCGTGCCTCACTGTACCTCGTGCGTGCCGAACAGCGCCACCTCTACAAAAAAAAAAAAAAAAAACAGACGCGGCGTCAACTGAGAGCTGTGGATCTAGAGCTGAGGAAACGTGAAGCAGAAGGTCATCAACAGCGCCGTCTCGGGGTGTGCCCCGAAAACAACAACACAACACAAGCTTCGTTTGTAAACCTATTGAGAGAAGTGGAAGGGTGGTCAATTTGAACAGCGAAGCTGTTCAGGGCGAATTCTCCCAGGATCGTGTCCATGCGTAGACACAAAGCTATCGTCATCAGAATTGACTGCAGCGTCGTCGTCGTTTTTCACGGGTGGCTCGTTGGCTGCCATCGGCGCTACCTAGAAAGCGTGCTCGTTCCACTGATCCCGCGTTCGTCGATGTGCTTAATTAATTTTTGAGTAATAAATAATTAATAATTAAAAAACACAAAGACGTAACCAATTTTACAGTGAAGTTGTAAAGGCTAATTCTTCCAGGATCGCGTCCATGTGTAGAGACAAAACCCCCCATAAGTAGGCCGATCCCGTAAACAAGGAAATACAGAGCCGAACCACGGCGGAAGGTACGCAGGTAAGCAATCCACATACGTGGGCGATTCCGAAGAAAGTGCACTGCCGGACCGACCCGCGGCGGAGGTGCAGTTCGTCATTAAGGGGCTCACATACGCAGTTTCGCTGATCATCCTTCACAGAGTGGAAGGGCACTGACATTTGGTGTTGTTTTTGCTTATTTAATTGATAGAAGCGTTAGGTTAAACGGGCAGTATATATATATATACATAATATTTTCCACGCTTTCTAGTTTTCATCCTTTTTGTTATTATTGGAAAAACAAATATATGGACACTAAAGGCTCATTTTTGCCATCGCCGTGAGCGTCGCCTTGATGTTGCGTATGAAGTCTAAGGGCGATAACACCGTCGCCGCGCGCCGTATGCTGTGTGTGCGGATGAAAGTACGAGAAGGGAGCCTACGATTGCGGCTTAATCTGCCACGCGCATGGGAGGAAAGCGGGGAGGAAATATGCCGCCTTCCGTCGCGCGAGAGGCTCAGTGGGTAGGTGAGGGCGTGGGCGGCGTCGTAGTCCCGCAGCAACTGCCGACGTGGTGGCTCAGTCGCTCGCGTGCTAGGAAGGGGGTGGAAGCGTGCCATCTTCCGTCGCGCGCATAGCCCCAGTGGAAGGGAGGGGCACGGCGTTATGCTCCGGCAGCAACTGCGTATTGCGCGGCCTGTAAGGGTTTGGTTCGGGCAATAAATAGGTGGTAGCTGGCCCCTGCCGTCTTCCGACTCATCCACGCAAAGGACGTTGTTCTCATCACTTGCTATCATCGAGAATGAGGAATATGGGATTTATTTACAATGTATACATGAAGGGTGGAGAACGTTACAGTTCATCAGTCTAGCACGACTGAAAGAGAACGCACACTGAGCAGCCACGCAACGGCTGCTTAAAACACTCTGTCCTCCCTAGATCCCTAGGTGAGGGAAAACGGCCGTTTAACCTTCGACCAATGGGAGCGTCCAAAGTCATCGTAGCCGACCCACCTTTGAGGAGGAGGGCTTACGCAACTCACTTCCGCACAGGTTTCACTGAACACACCGAGGTGAGAGGGTTCTCGCAGACAGGGGTATTGCCTCGATCAGGCGTCTCTTGATCCCAGAGTTGACCCCGCAGTCAATGGCCGCCGCCTCGTCTGTCCATTGACTGTGACGATTTCTGGGGCCCATGGGAAACCACCGCAAGAACATCCCCTTCCAGGAGTTCCCCCGCTCTAAGCAAACCGTGAAGACGGCCGCGAATCGACCAACAATACACGGCCCGCCGACAGTGGCTTAGACATGCCGGCGCCGTTGGGCTGCTGACGAGGCGCATTGTTGTCTTTACAAAGCGAGTCGTCGCAGCGGGACGGGAAGGGTTCCAAAGTCGCTTCTCCGAAGATTGCCACCCCCGCAGGTACTGCGGGCTTGGGAAAATTGTGCAGGTCGCTATCCCTGCATGCCGATGTTAACAGGCAACACGCGCTCCATCTTGAACGCAATCTGCAGAGTGTGGGTGCGCCGACGGCTCATACCTTTGTGCGTGCTGCGTTCTCGGCAATTATTTTCTATTGAAGCGTTAGACAGCACGAAGGTCGTTTCGCTTGCTGCTGCTGCCACGCTTCCTCAGGCCAGCGTTTTGACAGCGAGTGTCCGCGGTCATCGAATGTGGTATGTTCATGTTCGTTTGTGCGCGCTGACACAATTTATTATGTAGGCGAATATTTCCCAGTTGATACGACCGATGGAACTAATATCCTTACTTCGAATTGCGGTCTACTCTTTTGTATCGCAATCGACGCTTCACATTTCGGGCGAAATGGCGACTTTTGTTTGAGGTAGGTAAATGGCCAATAATGTTTTTTTTCCTACAAGCGGGACTACACTTGTACGACGACTTGTGAGTACAACATACTGGTCGGTACTAGGAGGAAGCCAGGCGTACGTTATTCTGAGTGCGAGCGTTCGTACGCGTTAGGAAAAACTCGATTTGAGCTATTGCGTGAAGCAAATGGGGTTGTTATTATCTGTAGAATGTATGTGTTCCGGTGTCGACTAGACCATCTAGAGCAGGAGAAGGATAAGGGAGCTAAGCGTGTTGGGAAACTACAAAGAAGCTCAAGGGAGGGCAGAAGCATAGGAAATTGGTAAAATATAAGCTAGCCAAAGTAGAAATGAAGACGAGCGCCGCCATTCAAGAAAGTAATGGTGAACGCTTAGATGCGAGCTTCGCGAACGGCGCTGGTTCCGAAGCGAGAACAGGTAAGGAAACTGAAACGGCCACGCCGGAATGCACTGGCGGACGTGTCAGTGATGGTTAAGAGGAGGCTGCCAGTGACGTACCGATCGCTGAAGAAGACAGCAAAGCGAAGGGTGAGGTTAAGACAAGCGGGAAGGGCATCGTGGCCTCAGGTGCACCATTTGACGGTGGCAAGGAGGAGGATAAGTGTCTGGTTGTCTTCGCTGGGGATTGAAACAGGCGTAAAGTAGGAGAGGTGACAAGAGAGAGGGTTAGCACAGGCGAGCGAGTCCACATTAGAGCGCTTCTGCCGAAATCGATTCGGGAACTGATAGCGAAAGCTAAGCAACGCATGTGGGACAAAATGGAGGAGAAGCACCTATTGGTGATGATGGGTGCAGTGATTAACGTATTATTGGGAAGGAGTACATGGATCGCGCAGCGAATAGCCAAAGTGATAACCAACCTGCAGAATTGTTCAAAAGAAGTGCATATGTGCACGGGCCCCATTGGTTGTAAAGCAGGGGTATGTAATTGAAGGGACAGTGCTTGCAGTAAACAGGGAAATTTAGCCGCTATCAAAAGCAATCAATTTTACGGTCATTAACACCAACCGAGACGTGCACGCAGCAGACTGCGGAGACGTGTTTGTGCTTGACGGGATACATTCTAGAGATAGCGTAGCAACACCGGTTGGACGTCGATTCGCGAAAGGGGCAGTGACCCATCAGCAAGGAGCAGAGTTAGACCGCAAAGAGTTAAGAAAAGACGCACAAAGGATATTTGTAGACACAGTAAAATTCGTTACATAAACATGCAGCGTGGTCGCAAGCAGGAAAATTTGCTGGACATGCCAGCGCTGGTGAATGACGAGTTTATTAGCGTGGAAGCAATGGCCGAACCGCGTCTATGAGATTTTGAGCAGCCGCGTGTTGACAATTGTGTGTGGAAGCGGCGTGCTAGACAGACTGGGTCAAGGAAAGGTGGAGGCGTAGGCATACAAATTAGGCAACGTATGAAGTGGAAAATGGTGAGAGAGACGTGTAAGGAGCATTTGTAGATTTCGACAAATGGAAAGGAAAAAAGACGTGAAATGGAGTAGCTTACTTATGATAGCCGGAGTGACAGCAGAGATAAAAGTAAAGAATAGATTGATTGATTTAGAAGCCATATTATTGAGTTTATGAAATCGGGCCAGGTGGTGGTAGTACGAGATATGAATGCACACATGGGGGACTTAGACGGATATGCTGATTAGAACTGTTTTATAAGGCGATATTTGTGCGATGAACTGAACCTTATACTTGTTAACAGGGAGAATCAGTGTCATGGACAGCCAACGTTGCAATGCGGAAACAGGGAGTCATGCAGCGACAACGCCTTAGGGCCAAGTTCTGAAACGCTCCTTTCCATGGGCTTCTGCCTTACCTTATTTGAGGAGTCTTATGCTCCCATACCACGAAGGATGCATGGAGGAACCAAGTATATTCTGAAAGCTCCCTTCAGCCGCCCTCACGAAAGGAACCCTTTAGCTAGGTAAAGGACGGATTCCACGCGTAAGGGTTCAAGGGCATTCGTCATCAGTGTCGCCAAACGTGTTTCATTCAGCAAAAAAGTTATTTTATGAAATAATTTTTCTTACCATCTATCTCCATTATATAAACGCATACGCTTTTTCCTGATCAACGTTGAACGCTGTAGCGCACGTAAGGACACCTTGCGGAAGGCAATGTGGACACCTTGCGAAGACGCTGGCTACTTCGGATATACTAAGTTGTCTTGTGCTGTTTCACCCCTTTGTTTTGAACTGATAGTTGCATTTGCTTTAGATTTATTTCATGATGCTTTGACACCGTGGTAGTGATGACAGTTGGGCGCTGTTCCTCAGATCAGTTCACTATTTTTCGTTGTTCTAGGCTTAACAAAACCGGCTGTACTACCTCAACATGACGTAGAGATTCGGCGGCGCGTGTGTCAAGCAACGCGTGCACTGCGCTACCTTGGAGGCTACGGACATAAAATTTGCTTGTACTTTGCAGTTCGCATAGAGCGTGCTACCGTCTGCTCAACCTAGCAGCCGTCCTTTTCGTCTCACCGGCCAGCCGGCCACAAAAAAGTAATTGAGCGTGCGCAGATGAGCACCGCGTTGGCAAGCATTGCGAAGACGCCCTCGTTCAAAGAAATTAGCGAGGAAAGGCATTGTCGAGAAGCCCACTTAGTTAAACAAAAGCGAGGGAAGGAAGCATGAAGGTAGCTTCGGGGCTACTTTACAGTAAAGGAGTGCCAAGGAAGCCTCTACCAAGGACGCCTAAAAAATGAAGCTTTGAAAACTGACGTAAGGTGGCCTAACCGCAATGGAGGCTTCCTTGCTAAGCTAAGGAAACTTTAGAGATATGGACCTCTCAGAAACGGTATACGGATAACTAGACCCAAATACGACAGATAAACATGGAAAAGGTAGCCTGGGTAGCGATCAAAAAGGTTTAAACTTAAAATTTGGGAGAAATACTAATGCAAGACGCGAATTAATAGCATCATAATTTCTAAAAGCGAATCAAAAGCAAATAACAGAGGTTGCAGAAAACATACAGCAGAAAATGGGGGCGTTTCCTACAATAGTCTGGGAATATAAGGAACTGGTACACGTTATGTAACAGGAGATAAGACAGACGCGGAAAAAACTGCTGGATTGGAGAGAAGAAACCACGCATAGCAAGCAAATTAAGCAAGCTACAGAACAGCGTAAGCATGCGTAATCGAGAAGCCAAGAAGTTCGCATTAAGCAAGCAAAAAATTCTCCTTAGATGGGAAAAAAAATACCGAGAAAAGAAAAGGGTGGCGAGTCAGCTCGTGCAAGAGAAAATTAAATTCGCAAGTGAATGTTGTGTGCATAAAATTCAAGGAAGAGAGGCAGAGGCGCACCAAACACTTTCTGGATCCATGTACGGCACTCAGAGGTCGAATTAAAAATTCGCAACCGGCTATAAGGAATGATGACGGTAACATCTTCGAAGAATACGATGCGTTGCCGTAAATTCGAGACATTATTAGGGACACCTAATAACGTCAAAAATTTGCGTTTAGGTTTTTTTTAATGAATAGAAGCAGCAGAAAATTCCTGTAATAACACGGTCGCAGGACACGATTAAATCCCGATAGAGCTAATCAAAAACCTCGGTCCAAAGAGCAAGGCACCGCTGAGTAATGCCGCACAGGAAGCGATTAAAACTTTAACAAATCCGGTTGGATGGCGTGAAAGCAAGAAGAACCTCTTCTACAAAGGCAAATGTGATAAGAATAAGACGAGCTTGTAGAGCCCAGTTCCAGTAACGTCGGTGCTATAAAGACTAGCAATGGAAGCCATAGAACTGGAACTGTCGAAGCGGGTCGAAAAAACTGAATTGGGGAAACAACAGTGTGAGTTCACACTAAGCGACCACTTAGAGAATAATACATGTGGTCCAGTTCGGTGCATAGAGATTTCAGTAGCTCAGAAGAGACCTACTTGGGTAGCACTTTTAAATGATATGGGAGCCGACGACTACGTAGACAGAGAATTGTTATGGGTTATTATGAAGCAGGAAGGCGTAGATGCCAATTTCGTGGAGCAGCTGTGGGAGTGGGATATATATAGAGACAACCCACCACAAATTGTATAGGAAGGCCAAAAGTGCAATGAAGTGGCGGAAATTTGCCAGGGAATGAAGCAAAGATATCCTCTGTCTCGATTGTTGTTTGCGCTTTATGTTAAGACATAGAAAGACGACTGTAAAACAATTAATTTGGGTTTATTTATTGTTACTCGCACAATGGGCAGGTCGTGCGACAGGAGGTTCCCAGACTGATGTATGCGGACGACAAGGTGCTGCTAGCGGATTATAAGCGATTCACAGGTACTTGTGATTATGTGTGGCAATGCCGGGACAAACCTAGGCCTTAAGTTTAGTGCAGAAAAATCTGGATTTATGATTGGCAATAAAAAGGCTAGTAATTAAGGGGTGTCAGTTCAACAAGTCAAACACACAGTTAAGCAATACTGTGACGAATGCGAGATGTAGGCGAAGAATATATTTACAAAATACTTAGAAAGAAAGGTAGGGCAAGAAGCTTGATCCGGCCCACGCGCAGGCGACCTCATCGTCATCTTCATTGCTCTGCCAAACCTCGTGTTCTTCCATCTATGGATCACACTGTAACAGCCCCCTCCAGTAGCGGAAGCGCCGTCGTGGCGCTTGCTACGAAGGTGCGGTGCTACAAGGGCAATAAGGCTTCAGCCATGAAACCTGAACAACATCATTTGGTATTGAGGAGGCCGAAGAAGTTGCTCGGCGAGGTAATTGACGTCGCCGAGTTGACGCATCACCTTGTAGGGCCCGGTGTAACGTGGGAGGAGCATCTCTGATAGGCTGACGTGGCGGCATGGCGACCATAGGGGGACCAGAGAGCCAGCTGTGAAGTGCACACTTCTGTGTCGGCTGTCGTAATCGGACCTTTGCGAGTCTTGCGAAGCACAGAGTCGGTTGTGGGCAAGTTGTCGAGCTGTATGGCCGAGACCAATGCGTTACTGGCGTATTCAGTACGCGAGTGAGGAGCCGACGGAAGGAGAGTCTTGAATGGCAATGCAGGATGTCGGTCAAACAGTGTCATGCCGTGACGGATTGTAGGCGAATTTAACCAAATGGCAATGTGCTGTCCTAGTCAGGGTGATCAGGTGAAACATACATGGCCAGCATTTCAGTGAGCGTTTGGTTCAGGCGCACGATCAGGCCATTCATATGTGGATGATAAGCGGTGGTGAGCGTATGTTCAGTGGAACCAGCACGAAGGATGTCATCGACTACTTGTGAGAAGAAGTGCCTCCCGCCAACGGTGAGGAGCTGCTGAGGGGCGCATGTTGTAGAATTACATCGTGGAGGAGAAAGTCAGCGACGCCTGTAGGACAGCTTGTCGGCAATGCCCCGCGTGATGGAGCGTCTGTCGGGACTACATCCCATTTATTTCCCGAGATGGATGTAGAGATAGGGCCTGGGAGTTTAAGGCCGACGCGGAAGAATTGCTCCCCAGGGATATCGATAGGTTGTAGCTGGCCTGCGGGCAGCGCTGACGGACGCTTGCGGCGTTGCCAACGTTCACAAGCACCTACGTAGTGGCTCACAAAACTGTACATGCCAGGCCAAAAAAGCCACGCCGCATGCGGGCGTATGTACGCGAGACACCTAGTGACGGGCAGTTGGTAACTCATGAAGTTGGCGAAGAATGCTGGAGTGCAGATGGCGAGGTAGGACAAGCAGAAGCTCTGGGCCATCGGAGCTGAGATTACGACAATAGCGACCGTTTTCGTGTAGCCCAAACAGGCGAGCAGAATGGTCTGTTGACGTAGCGGTTAGACAGTCGATGATGAGCCGTAAAGACGTATCTCGGAGCTGTTCGGTGGCGATATGATCCGAAACAAGGGTGGGAATTACGCTGGCGTCTGACTCAGAGTCAATGAGGTTGGGAGCATCGACATGCTGGCGTGACAAGTAATCTACGTCTTGGTGCATTTGTCCAGATACGTAGCGCACAACAAGGGAGTATTATTGGAGCCGTAGTGCCCAGCGGCAGAGACGCCCAGGCGACGAGAGCGACGAGAACCAGCAGAGGGTATGATGGTCTGTAATCGCAGAAAAAGTTCGGCCAAACATGGAAGGCTTAAATTTGCTTACAGCCTATTCTAAAGCCAGGTACTCGCGTTCAGCGATTACGAAGTTCCGTTCGAAAGATTAATGAAGGCGACTGGCGTAGGCAATGACACGTTCCTGGCCGTTGCGCCCGGCGGATCTTCAGAGCGGGAGATGCCACCCCAGCGATATACAGTTGCCACGCCTCACCATTCATTGCAAGGCTACGATTTTTCACACCTGTCAGCAGGCCAAATTGTCCTGTCCACGCTGAAGATTAGTGATGTCCATGCGTTTCCGACCAAGCTTCCTTCGGAGGGAAAGGGCGACCGACCTCCGGATGGGTTGGACCTGAGGTCATCGGGCTCATGACGCTATTGGTCTCCTGACGCCATCGCAGGTAATGTAAGGTAATAAAAGGTGAAGCCAGACGGCTGTGAGGAGAGGAGGGGGACGCTCAGACCAAGGGCGACACTGAGACATGCAAGGACGCTGCCATAGTGTGATCCGATGGTTGGAGCGGTATTGTGAAACTGAAGCATGTACTTTTTTAATATCATCCTTTTTTCATTCTCTTAAACGTCGCTCGGCACCCCTTCTCCCGGCACTTGGCACGGCACCATCCATGAAAACTTCGTTGGCCACACGGACCCCCGACTTCACAACAGCGGCTGGCAGCTTATGGGATTGGTTGGCGTTGGCTACATCGGTGTGGTGAGTGGTGAGTGTTTGCTTCTCTTTTGACCTGACTCATTAGCGCAGGCAGTCGGTAATGATGTTCGGTGTTACTACTGATTTTGTCTCATAGACCAAGAATTGAGTGTTCTCATGGGCTAATTTGCAAGTGGGGATGAAACACAGGATGCTCGGCGAGCATGGAGATGTCCAAGAATTTCTGGAAATTTGGGAGGAGCTGGGCATATTGGTTTGCCCTGCGAAAGGAAAAAGGCAGAAATTGGAGCTTTTGCAGAATGAGGAGAGCAGTTGGGAGGAGGCCAGTGAGGCCAGAAAAATTATTTTGCAAGAGCGCAATTAACAAGAAATTCTGCAGTCTCCTGATAGTAGCGATAAGGACGGGAAAGCTAGTGCCGAATGTTTGCTTTTCATGTCTCTAGAGCGCTCTCTAGTAGAAGAAAGCAGATGCTAGGAGAGTATGAGTGTTTTCTGGTGGGCACTGTATAGGAAATTCACCTCCTTTAAATAAGGGATTCCAGTTTTAAGAAGGATAAATTTTGAAGGCAAATGAGATCGCTATGGAGAAATTCGAAATGCAGGACCTACTTCTAATTTGTGAAGAGTTTGGCATTTTCACCAGCTCCGCAAAAACAAAAGCTGCACCTCTCGACGTCATGAACCTAGAAAATGTGACGGTCGAGGAGGCTGACGAAACGTAGGAAAGCATCGTTGAAAGAAAGCAAAAGGCAGAAAAGCACGAGAGGCACAAGGGAGACGTTGCGGAGTACGAGAGGCGCGAGCAGGAGGCAGCGCAATGGCGTGCTCTTAGGATGACAGAGCTTTAACACAAAAGTAAAATACTTAGATGGCAGATAGCACAACGCCAACTCCGCATTTTCGAGGCAGACCACGATATAGTTGATATCCTCGTTGATTTTGAAAGCGCGTGTGAGAAAGAGGGTATAAGTGTGGACCGTAAGATCACCAGCGCTAATGCCGTTGAATATCGCTAAGTGCTTCATGAACTGCTTGTCCGACGAGAAAGCACGAGACTACGATAGGGCCAAAAAGGAATTGTTCAGACGCTTTGGTCTGGAATTTCGCGCAGAGTTCGAAAACCAAAAAGAGAGAGTGGAAGAATTCGCCGAGGATAGCTGCCAGTGACAAAGTTTCCCCAGTACGGCTCGAGAATCAGAGAGAAGGGACAAAGCACAATATGGTGCCGGGAAGCAAAAAGGTAGCAAGTCTGTCCGTAGGAATGTCTAACCGGAGACTTCAGGTTCTCCAGGCACGCATCAGGATTTCAAGGGCTAAGCACCTCAAGCAGATCAAATTAGCACGAAGACGGAAACTTCGGCCAGCCTGCAAGAGGAAGTCAGTTATCGCTTTTCGAATGAGAGCTTTCAGGGCAAAAACACGGGAGGAGACTCGGAGACTGATAGGAGTGTGCCCTACTGAGCAACGTTCAGAGCACCGTGGAAAGATTTCCGAAGCAGCGGCGTGCATTGACGAGTCAAACGTGTTAGTGGTCGGAAGCGAGGTGAAGGCGGTAGAGAGCGGCGGTTTTCCCGCACAAGAAACGGAAGACCCGTTAGGCCAAGTGTGCAAGGAGGTGGCAAGTGCGGCCAGCCTGCAAAAAGGCCATAGGAAACATGGGGCCCGTTATGCCAAGTTTGTACGGAGGCGGCAAGATCAGCCGGCCTGCCAGAAAAGGTCACCTATGGCTGTTCGGATAGGTCAGAACAGACGCTGAAGAGAAGGCGTAGGCACAGGAGGAGAAAGGCAGTACCGGTCGAGGCGTCTAGAATCAAACGTGCGAAGCACCAAGGCGACAGAGGCAAAGGCGCGAAATTCACGATCCAGTCGAAGATTGTGAAAAAGCGAAGGAAGGTAATTCCCAAGCTAGGCGTTTTCAAATATCGGGGATCGGGGTGACGCATGTCGCGAAAAAGAGAGTTTCGTGCAAATTCACGCCTAGTAACCATCGCTTAAACGCACTGAGGGCGTTTCGTTAAAAGTAATAAAGGGAAGTGTGCTGTAGGCTGCTACAAGAGCTGGTCACTCGCGAGGGCAAAGAAAGTCAACTGCCAAGCGCATAAGGGGAAAATGGGCGCGCGGGTCTGTGAATGTGCCCCTCTTCTTGTAAGCGAAGGCTCTTGTTACAAAGTCGTATCTACGGGTTGTGTCGGGCAAATGGACGAGTTTTGCCTTCTTCGCAACCACACTTTGCGAGAACCCCGGAAAGTGTGACCCTCTTGAGCTCGTCTGACAGGAATTGTTAAGTCTTGAAAAAGAGATCAGAAAGAAGCATTGCAAATTGGTTTTGTTCTTTCGTATTCATCTTATGGGAGATTAGTTGCGCGCTGAACGTTTAAGTTTGAGGAAAATCTGTTATACAGGAGGCATCATTGGCCTCTTCTGCTCATGGTATGACAGATTTCTTTAGCTCGTATGGTTACTTCCATGAAAACGTGACACCTGAACTCTGGAGAAGGGAAAGCGTCAGTGTTTTAGTTTCTTTTTTTACACGGAGATCCTTTTCTTACACGAAGAGCCTCAAATTAAGTTTAATTGCGACTGGTTTTGGTTAACCGGCACAATTTTTTTAAGCTTTTTTATTCGTCGGACTTGGCTATTTACTCTATTCACGCTGTACCGTACCAGCATCATTAAGAAGTACGCTAGAAGTAAAGCGGAATAAGTGAGGCCTTCTGAGCCAATTTAGGAACGTGATAAGGTTTTCAGACGGTTTTCCCTTCTGTTAATTTCGCAGTGTGGCATGTAGCTATCTGGTGCTACATGTTACGGCCATGAAGTAATCAACGCCAGTTCTCCCTTCGCCTTCCTGACCTGAGGAAGCTCTAATTCATGATTACTTAGCTTGGTTACGTAAACCCATTTGTGTCTGTTTGAGAGGACGCATGAGTGGAAGTTTCTGCGTACTTGTGAACATGAACCTTGCGTTTCAAGGTTTACTTTCAGGTAGGGGTTGTCAGATTTTTTTAGAATTTGTACAGTCTGGCAATGAGAGTGACGTGCACGTTGCGCTTGAGGCATTGTGTGTGGCCGATAACAGTCGTTCCTTGGAGCTTGTCCTCTTGCAGTTATGCAGTCCCGTCAGAGCCCACATACCAAGAGGTCTTGGGCCAGAGATCATCATTCCCAGAACCTGCGGCGCATGGTTTCGAACAATGCAAGCATCAAGCCGGCCAAGTTGTTTCGAAGAACTCGACCTCCTGACACACTACCTGGCGGCGGGGGTGCTGTTGTGGTCGGCGGTCTTTCAGTGTGAGGGATGCCACTCCAGCGACATACAGCTGTCACGCCTCATCATTAATTACAAGGCTACGATTCTTCACACCTGTCAGCAGCTCAAACCGGCTTGTCCGCGCCGGATAAGAGTGACGTGCGTGCGTTTCCGACCAAGCTCCTTTCGGAGGGAAAGAGCAACCAACCTCCAGATTGGTGGGACCTGAGATCATTGGCCTCTTGATGCCATCGTTCTGCTGACGCCATCGGTCACCTGACGCCGGAATCGGTCTCCTGGCGCCAGATTGCTGGAGGCGAATGGGCAGTGACAACGCAGGCCATAAAAAGCGGAGCCAGATGGGTGTGAGGAGAGGAGTGGGACGCTCGGACCAAGAGAGACACTCGGACCTGCAAAGATGCTACCATAGTTCTCCGATAGTTGGAGCCGTATTGCAAAACTCAACTATGTACTTTTTTGGATATAATCGTTTTTTCATTATCTTAAACGTGGCTCGGAACCCTTTCTCCCGGCACGTGGCACGGCACCGTCCATGGAAGCTTCGTTGGCCGCACTTATACCCGACTTCACAACCCCACAATTTGTTTGACCAAGGACAGCCCCAATTCCATGACCACTGGCATCGGTGAAAACTCATGTAGGCTATGAGGGCTCTACATGGGCCAGTATTGGTGGTGTAGTCAGTAGACGGATGAGGGCAGAAAACGAGGCTGGTCGTTCGAGTCCCCACACAAAAAGAACGTCCTTCTTCAAGAGTTCAGTGAGAGCGTGGCCGATGTCTGCGATGTTCTGTGCAAATCGACGAAACTGAGTAGGAACATAATACAATGAGACTCTCTACGTCTTTGGGTGAGTACGACACAGGAAATTGTTGCAGTACTCGTACCTTGTCGGCCTCTGGTTGTACACCGGCAGCACTGACAAGGTGACCGAGCATAATTATTTGTTGTCGCCCGAAACGGCACTTCGCCGAGTTTAGCTGAAGATTGGCTCGACAGAAGACGTAAAGAACGGCTGATAAACGTAGGCGAGTGGACACTGACATCGTCTAAATAGCATAGAAAGATGTACCACTTATATCCCCGCAGCAGAGAGTCCATCATACGTTCGAAAGTTGCTGGGGCGTTACACAGTCCTAACAGCATGTCGTTAAATTGGTACAGGTCATCTGGCGTATTGCATGCAGTTTTTTCGCGGTCCATAGGGTCGACTGAAATATGCCAAAAGCCGGGCCAAAGGTCGACAGACGAAAATTATTGGGCTCCCATGAAAGCAGTCGAGGGCGTCATCGATGCGAAGGATAGACGCCTTGGTGGGTTACTTTGTTCAAACTCCGACAATGAACGCAGAAACGTCAGCTGCCGTCCTTTTTTTTCAAGAGAATGGTAGGGAAGGCCCACGAGCAGAACGAAGGTTCGATGACATCTTTTGTGACCATTCTGTCGACTTCGTTCAGGATGACTTGATGATGGGACATGATGATGATGGATGATGACGTTCATGATGGGATACTTGATATGCATGCCAGCCTACAAGGTTGGCGTCACTAGTGTTGAGTCGACGAGCTATAACAGATGTTTGACCTAGAGGGCGGCTGTCAAAATCAAAGATGACATGATAGGACGCCAGAATGCGGTAGAGATCTCGAGCTTGCGCCTCGGTCAAATCGGGAGCGATCATCTTGTTGACCTCGTCGAGACACGAACGAGCAACGCTGACGGAGGAAAAGCCAGCGAAAGATATGCATCCAAAGCGGCAATCTTGCAGGGATCAAGTGCAGAAATGGTTGTCAGCCACATGCCTGGCGGGATAAGCTTAGTCAACAGGCTGACGTTCAGAAGGGGATCGACCACTCTGATGTCAGCAATGGAAACAGTGGTGTGAGCAAGGGCAACATCGCGGGCTAACAGAACGTCGATAATCCGAGACAAGACGTAGTCGTCATCAGGAACACCATGCGAAGACGTCAAAATGGCGTATGTAGCACCTCGAGGCGGCAAGCGAACGTGATGGCCAGAGCATAGGCCTCGTGGGGTGTCTGTTGTGTAAAGGGCGTTTATTCGGGTCGTAGAGAAGCAGCGACCAACACGGCAACAGCAGGTAGGGCGCAGCCAGCGAACGAACTGGGTACGAGCCACGCGATGGCAACGGGGCTTTTCAGCCTGCCGATCTTCTTTGTCACAATCACCCCCGGAATTGAAGGGTAGCCATCGTGGCGATTTAGAAAGAGGTGGGCGGATCGTAATGCTGCTTAAGCCGGTCAATGTGCACAGTCTCTCGCCCCCGACGACGCAGATCGGGAGGTTTTTTTTTTATTTGGGGTTTTACGTGCCGAAACCACTTTCTGATTATGAGGCACGCCGTCGTGGAGGACTCCGGAAATTTTGACCACCTGGGGTTCTTTAACGTGCACCTAAATCTAAGCACACGGGTGTTTTCGCATTTCGCCCCCATCGAAATGCGGCCGCCGTGGCCGGGATTCGATCCCGCGACCTCGTGCTCAGCAGCCCAACACCATAGCCACTGAGCAACCACGGCGGGTAGATCGGGAGGTGACGATACAGGTTCGACCACGTAGTTCACTGGTGATGTTTGTGCAACCACGTGGTAGGGCCCGTGGTACTTCGGGAGGAGCTTGGACGAAAGGCCAGGAGCAGCAACAGGCGGGACCCAAAGGCACACGAGTGAGTCGACGGGGAAGGGGTGAGGGGGAGGATTGAGGTCATGGCGCTCTTTTTGGCGGCACTGTTGAGCTGACATCAAAGAACGGGTCAGTTGTCGGCATTTCTCGGCGTGCTGAGTAATCGCAGAAACAGGTGAGCATTCAGCAGGGTCCGGCCGGTACGGGAGAAAAGTATCAATGGTGCTGGAGGGATGGCGGCCGTAAAGCAGAAAGAATGGTGAGAATCCGGTAGTGGCTTGAGAGGCAGTGTTATATGCGTAAGTGACGAACGGAAGTACAAGATTCCAGTTGGAGTGGTCAGATGCAACATACATTTATAGCATGTCACCAAGAGTTCTGTTGAATCGTTCTGTTAAGCCATTGATCTGTGGATGATAAACAGTAGTAGTGCGGTGAATAATTTGGCATTCAGATAGGAGTGACTGCGGGACGTCCGAAAGGAATACGCGGCCCCGATCGCTCAACAGTTCACGAGGGGCGCCATGGCGGAGAACGAAGTCGTTTAGAATGAACGAGGCGATGTCTTTTGCTCATGTCGCAGGCAAGGCGGCGGTTTCAGCATACCGTGTCAAATGATCTACGGTGACAACAATCCATCGGTTGCCAGCGCCAGTAAATGGAAGAGGCCCGTGTATATCAATGCCGACACGGTCGAATGGCTGAGCTGGGCAGGGAAGTGGTTGGAGCGGTGCGATGGAGAGATGCGGGATACACTTGCGTCGCTGGCAGGCAATGCAGGAGCGTACGTATTTGTGGACGAAGGTGTACATCCTTCGCCAATAATATCGTAGGCGAAGCCGTGTGTAGGTTTCTGACGCTCCGCCGTTACCACACTGAGGGTCAGAATGGAAAGCGGAGCATAAATCATGTCGTAGGTGGCGAGGCACTACTAAGAGCCATTTACGGCCGTCATTGTGGTAGTTGCGGCGGTAAAAAGTCCGTCGCGGATTGTGAAATGCTGCGCCTGCCGGCGTAACGCTTGAGGTGCCGGCGTAGCGCTTGAGGTGCCGAAGTGCCGAGACCAGCATTCTGGAGAAAGGTCAAAACTTGATGTAAACGTCGAAGATGCGTCGGAAAATCAGGGGAAAAGACGACAACGTCGTCGAGGTAGCACAGGCAAGTATGCCACTTCAGGTCGCGTAGGATGCCGTCCATCATGCGTTCGAAGGTGGCGGGCGCATTGCACAGACCGAACGGCCTTACAGTGAATTCATACAAGCCATCTGGTGTTACAAACGCGGTGTTAGAACAGTCAGCGTCAGCCATGGGCACCTGCCAGTAGTCAGAGCGGAGATCTAAGGAGGAAAGAAACTCCGCTCCTTGCAAACAGTCATGTGCGTCGTCAATACGTGGCAACAGGTATACATCCTTTCGGGTAATCTTGTTTAGCCTTCGATAACCGACGTAAAATCATATGGTGCCGTCTTTTTTTAACTAGGACGACTAGTGATGCCCAAGGATTACTAGAAGGCTGGATGACACCGCGATTGAGCATATCGTTCAGCTGGTCATTCATAACGTGTCTTTCAGTCGCCGATAGTCGGTACGGACGCTGTCGAATTGGTGCATGGCTCCCAGTGTCGATAGTGTGCGAAATAGTCGTTGTACGGCCGAGTGTTGTTGCTTGGCAGTCAAAAGAGGAACAGAAGCCTTGGAGCAAGCGAAGAAGTTCGTCGCGCTGCGTCGTCGTAAGGTCACTGGTAATAGCTGGCGTAAAATAACGCGGCAGTGACTGAGGACGCTATGCCTCGAGAGCAGCAATATAAGTGGAGTCGTCCATCGTGTCAAATATTGAAGATAAGGTCAGTGGCTTTGCTCTGCCAAGGCTTTCACGGTGGCGTAAAGTAATTGGTTCAGCCTTTGGGTTTGAGACGCACATGAGAGAGGCGCCAGCTTTGAACTCGAGGACGGCGAACGGCAGTGGTAGTGAACGGCGGCGAACGAAGAGTTCAGACGGAGCGAAGAGTACTGTGCTGTCATCTACATAGTCATCGGTGAGACTGACAAGAGTGGAAGACCAGGCAGGTATAACGGTGTCTGCTGAAGCAGAGATTTTGCGACAATGGTCCTTATGGTCAGTGATAATATTGGTCGAAAACTGAAGCAGCTCGATTTCGGCGCGGGCGCAGTCAATGATCGCATGATGTGTGGAGGGAAAATCCCAACCTAATATGACGTCGTGTGAACATCATGGCAAGACGATGAATTCTATGATATACAGGACCTCCTGAATTACGACACGAGCAGTGCAGGCGCCGGATGGCTCGACGTGCTGCGCGTTGGCAGTTCGAAGAGACAGTCCAGCAAGCGACATCGTCGCTTTTCCTATCTTGTGGCAAATACGGGCATCTATCGCTGAAAGTGCAGGGCCGGTGTCGACAAGTGCTAGCGTCAATGTTCCTTCTATTGCGACTTCAATAACGTTCTTCGGGGAAGTGTGATGCCTTATACATTTCGCTGGCACCGCAGTTCTCGCCTCCTGAACTGCGATATTTAGTTTTCCTGGCGCAAAGGGCTCTGAAGTCGGTGCATGAGGGAAAGCGAGCGGCGGCGAGGAGAAGGTGAACGGCGAGCGGCGGAGAATGCGGTGTCGACGACAGGAGGAGATTCAAAGGTGTCCAAATAGTTGCGTAGTTGTCGGAAACGGGGCGCATATGGACGCACATTGTTGGGGACGTTCGGTGTAAGCAGGCGACAGTGACGTGCTACGTGTCCAGCACGGCCACAATAAAAACAAATCGGGCGATTGTCTTCCGTGCGCCAATGATCTTGAGGTCGTGCATACTGCACCAGTGGCCGGTCTGAAGCGGATACGGGCGGGCGCAAAGGCGGGCGAAGGGGACCGTAGGTCTGTGGTGCAGACCTCGAAGCGACTTCGGCGTGTGTCAGGGGAGCGGCAACCGGAGCCTGCTGGAGAGAAGGTGGAATGTGGTCGGATACCTGCTCCTTGGTGACAGATCGGAGAGCGGGCGCCAACGGAGAATTCCACTGGCCGTGTGTAAGGTGAATCAGAGAAAGCTGACGCGCCACCTCTTCACGGACGAACTCCTTGATCTGTAGCAGTAGCGACGTGTTATCCGGGGAAACAGCCAAGCTCGACATTGAAGTCGCCTGAGGAGGAGGTTGGCGGGTGGCTATGCGTTGTTTGCGGTTTTCATCGAAGCTTTGGCAGAGACTGACGACTTCAGAGACTGTTGCCAAATTTTTCGCCAACAGCATCTGGAAGGCGTCGTCTTCAATGCCTTTTAAGATATGGCGGATCTTCTCGGCATCAGCCATTGTGACGTCAACGCGGTTGCAGAGGTCGACAACATCTTCTATATAAGTTGTAAATGTCTCCCCGCACTGTTGCGCACGACTGCGCAAACGTTGCTCGGCGCGAAGCTCGCGAACGGCGGGGCGCCCGAATACCTCCGTCAGGTTAGTTTTGAAGGTTGTCCACGTCGTGAGATCCCGTTCATGGTTGCGGTGCCACACAATGGCGACACCGCCCAAATAAAACAATACCTAATTCAGTTTTTTGGTGTCGTCCCAGTGGTTGTGGATGCTAACCCGGTCGTAGTCAGCGAGCCAGTCTTCTACGTCATGGTCTTAGGTACCGCTCAAGATGGGTGGGTCGCGTTGACGCAACGGGCCGGGGCACACCACGGTAGTCACTGGGGCAGCGGGTTGTGGTTGCGGTGGTCCTTCTTCCGGCATTATGAAGACAGGCTGCAGTGTCCGGTTGGGAAGTTCCAGAATTCCGGTTGTACCCAGCAGCTCCACCATTTGTAAAGGGGGTTTATTCGAGTCGTAGAGAAGCAGCGACCAACGCGCCAGCGAACGCAGCCAGCGAACGAACTGGGTACGAGCCACGTGATGGCAACGTGGTTTTCAGCCTGCCGATCTTCTTCGTCACAGTTGTAATATCGGGAAGACGGGGTAACTCAAGCTGAAGAGCACCAGTCGCACAATAAGATAGAGCAGAATGACTGGGCAAAGAGTCTAAGCGAAGAATTAGGTCGGGGAAGCACTTCTCAATAACGGCAAACTGGACTGAAGCGGGATGACCAGCAATACCAACGCGGGTGGTTCACACCCCAAGAACGGCTGGTGCCCCTCCATCACCGACGCGGTGGATGCGGGAGGCGGCAGGTGTGAGCACTATATGAAGGCGACGACGAAGATCTGCATTCATCACAGAGATGTGTGCCTCAGTGTCGATTAGCGCAGACATAGTAATGCATCAACATCAAGTTTTGTCTCGTCGGCAGCGCCAGAAGAGGATTTGTAGTGGAAGTCGCCAATGCAGCGTCACCTCCGGGTGCTGCACGGCTTAGTTCTTTTTTTATAGACACGTTCAGGGCTAAAGGGGGACGACGGGAGGTGAGTCTGCGGTGAGCGAGACGGCGGGCGACGGCTTGGAGGTGAGGGCGACTGGTGACCATGGGGCGACGGGGAAGGACTATATATACTTACGGGAGCATCGGCGTTGGGGAAATACGACTGGTTTGATGGTGAGAAGCGGTTGCTGTCCAGGCGGTGTGAAAGGGTAGAAAGCGCTCGACGCGGCGAGGACAAGTGGATGGCGCAGTAACGGGTGACCTGGCCGATTCGGTGACAAGTAAAACGTATCCGCTGATCGTGAGGGGTTCTTCACGGAGCAGAGTCACGAGAGCGGGTAGCGCACAGTTGCTGTCTATAGTATGAGGACACATGCCTAAAGTTTGTGTTGGGCTGGCCATGGTGCGCACGGAGTGAATGTCCATGTTAACAAGCTCCTGCCGGACAATGGCCCGGACGAATGCAGTCGTAATCGAGCTCGAGTCACCGGCGTGAACTGGGGCACTGGTCGGGGCCTCAATTTCGCGGTGTACAATTCGTGTCAGCTTATCTGGTGAAGCTAACGGCTGTGCTGCCGTGTAGTCTTCGCAAGAAGACGTTGCCGTCCTTTTGGGAAGGCGGGCAAACGCGTGGCCAATGAGCCGGCTTTTAGCCTGCTCAAAGCACCGCCATTCCTTTGTAATAGCGTGGACTGTAAATAAATATTTGCACATTAAAAGGTTGAAGGCGTCGTCGGCGATGCCTCCCAAGATATGTCTAATCTGGTCGTCCTCTGGCATCTCGGCATCGGCTTTCGACATAGCGATAACACGTCTTCAATCTAAGAGACGTAAGATTCTATAGATGTCTGCGCATATGACGCGAACATCTTTTTCACGGCGATCTTCAGGCCAACGGGCTTCCCAAAGAAGTCTCGGTAGTTTTTCCTTGCAGGTGTCTCAACTCCCGATTTCAGCTTCGTGGTTATCAAACTATACTTTTGCATTACCTTTGAGGTAGAAAATAACACCATCATCAGTATAGGGTAGGATAACATCAGGGTACAGTCCCATTGGTTGTTAGCACTCACGCGTTCGTACTCCGCCAGCCAATCTTCAATGTCCGCTTCACCGGAACCGCAGAACGTGCCAGCATCCCGGGGTTCCACCAGCACGATCGTTGACATGATGGGCGCTGATGTAGGCGCCTCGCCTTCCGCCATTGCAAACAGATCTAACACGATGGCCGTTGGGGAATTCCATTGTGAGACGTGAGGCGCCCCACACCTCCATCAAACTGGGACGGAGGAGACATGTAGGCGAAGAACATATTTACAAAATATTTACAAAGAATGCTAGGGCAAGAGAAGATGTCTGACACGGCCCACGTGCAAGCGACTTTATCGTCGTCTTCATCGCCCTGCCAAACCTCGTGTTAATCCATGTATCAATCGCTCTGTAGCAATACATATACATCGGCTTGTACGTAAATGAAGGAAAGATTTACTTAAGTAAAGACAATCTATGGTGCCAGCGCTAACGTTCCAAAATGCCGTTTTGTGGCTAAAATAGGATATCTTGTCGGGGCTGGAAGCTTACCAAAGATCGGTAGGCCGGTTGGCTTTGGGAGCCCATGGTAAAACTAAAATTAGGCCGTGCAGAGTGACAGGGGTGGGCCCTTTTTGATGCCAGAAAAGCGCAGAGCTTTGAAGAAAAATTCAAGATGAATGAAAATAATCGGGCTGCTAAAGTGCACACGTATCTTTATCTGAAAAGCATGGAGCCAGGATGGTGGAAGAGATCAAGGAAGTCGGCAACTAAGTACAGTATAGTAGAAAGCACAAATAGGCAACCTTGAGTCATGAAAGACAAACTGTGTAACAGAGAGCGCGAATTAAGTGCGATGAATTGAAACGAAAAAAAAAAACAAGAAAAAGCACGCCGGAGAAAATACTCTCAACAAGATGAGTCATATGTATGCTGTAGCGAAAATCCGGAGACCAGTCAGCACGTCCTAATGGAATGCAAAGGGATTCACCCAGTGAGACCCGTAGGTACCGTACACTTTCCGGATGTGCTTGGATTTAAAGTAGACATAAGCATCAACCGGTCAGCAGAGTAAATAAGGAGATGTTGGGAGTATTGGTGTAATATAAGCAAGAAATATACTGATGCAACCGGATCCGTTACAGGCATAGGTATCGCGGCACAAGGTAGATAATCTTTTTGAGAAAGAAAAGTAAGATTAAAGGGATGTATACAAAATGCTAGAATGAAAAGCATGTATAGCACACCTGATTAACTCAAGCAAGGGAGGCGATCATTTGTCACCGTCTAGTTTCAAAGGGGATGCCAATAAATGATCATCGTCATTAACACTATATATATATATATATATACAGTAGACAGAACTAATTATGCCGAGGTCAGTTGCCGTCCAACGTGAGTTGTGCTCGCATCTGTCAAGATAGTCTACGAAGCAGGAGTAGCTGCCTGCCTCGTTTCCACATGATGTGAGGAAGTGGCTCTGAGCACAAGGGAGCGACGCATTGCCGGAGCACACGATAATGGCGAAAGAAGCACAGTACTTTGTCAGGGTGCCTGGTGTGGGCACCAGCCACCTTCGATACTGACGATCCGGGCAGTTGGACATGATTGCAATATGGGGCTACTCTGACGCCACCGCCACCAAAAGAGCCACAGAAAACGTAACGGTCTGAAAATTGATTCTTCTATAGGCTCGTTAGGACATCGCATCCTAGCGTCGCCCAACTTGTCCGATGCTGGCGCTAATGAAACGGTCAAATGCAAGTTCACTTCGCACTTCACCAATCTAATTAATAAAGTTGGAGACAGCTATCGCTTTCAGAGGCGGACTCAGTAAGAAGGCGAGACCCTAGACGCATCCTTCACTGCTTTGCGTAACGTGGTCGAGAAATGCGATTACGGCTCACCAGACATGGGTGACAGGTTGGCTTCAGATCCCATGTAGGTGGAATTCAGGACAGCTTGATTTACGAACACTTTTGCAGCATTATGACTTTATCGTCAAGAAGCATTCCAGTACGCGAGGTTGCCAGAAGATACCGAATGCTCCGAGCGAGAAAGAGCGGGCAGCGTGTCTTACACTGTGAAAAACCCCACAGGAAATCGCGGGAGTAGTGCAGCTACTGTGGCGTGACGCTCACGCGCGCGATACCTCTCCGGCTAGGGAGGCTATTTACAGGTTTGAAAGAGGAAGGAACATTTTGAAGGCAATGTGCGTGCTTTAAGAAAAAAGATCTCCAAGGCGACACTCATGCCATTAAGGACATTGCTTTAGCTCTTAGTCGACACAAGAAAGCCAAGTACATTTGGTTTGAAGTCGACGCTGGTTTTATGAAATTCAAGGTTGCTCCAAGTAGTTGTCTATTGTATTGTCTGTGTTTGGCAAACAAGAGGGACAGAAAGAAAGTTTCCTGTTGTTTAGCTCTGGGTAAACCTAGTTGAATTGCGAAAGCAAGAGCTGCATGGCTACGCTTGTGGTTAAGCGGTTGGTTTAGCTCTATTGTATAGACACGACAAGACACACTGTTCAGGTAACGACTAGGCTTTTACGACGCTTCTCGAGTCGTGCGGCGCGTTCTTCTGGCGTCTCTTGAGCGCGTTGTCTCTTCCTCGTTTCGTACTCTCGTTGTTGCGTCTCTTTGGCGCTCTCTATAACGACAAAATACACTGTGGCGACGCGAATATTATATACACCCCGCGAAGCTGCACCTCCTCTCCTCCTACCCCAGCGGAGCACATGAGCCCATCTGGTGGAGCGAGCAGCGACGGCAGCTGCGTGGACGGCGGTGCCATCTGTTGGAGCGCGGCTGCGGCTTTGCTAGGCAACGATGGCTCAAGGTCGTTCGTCTCCCACGGCATAGGCATACGGCACACGGCTGCCTGGATACGGCATACGGCGCGACAAGCCGAAACGGGTTGCTGGCTGGCGTAGTAAAGCTTTCGCTTTAACAGGAGGGACAACCTCGCGGGACCAGGAAACCATACACTCGAGGTATCCGGGCGACTTGTCGAGACGCTGGCTTGGATGGGTTGAAGCTGCCTGAGGGCTTGCAATTGTCGCTTTAGGGGTGGTAAAGTTTGTGGATGCTGCAACCGAAGCTAAAAAAACAAAACAAAAGAGCGCTCGAAATTGGCCCACCGAGCACGACATCATTCGAGGGCTCGGTACTTTTCCGATGGAATGCAATATTAAAATCGAGAAAAATGCCAGACCTTTTGTGCTGATTGTGCCCCTGAGAATTCGATCACATTGCACGACGTGGGCAAGTTAGAATTAGACCTGATGGAGCAGTAAAGCGCCTTCAGGTGTATTGAAAAGCCCAGACCTTGGTGCACAGGGCTTTTTGTGATTCTGAAGCCGTCGGCTTGGTTCCACCTATGTGAGAACTTGATGAAGTGGAAAAAAGCCGTTCTGAGAAAAGGAGATGTTTTGCAAATAGTTCAGGTGTACCGGGGGTTATTGAAGATGCGCCGGTCTGTTCGAGGCTGGATGCGACTGCAGGGTTCAACTAAAATTTGTTGGCCGAGGACTGCCAGCAATACACCACCTTCATGACTTACTTCCGTCGTTACTGCTATTTTCCTCTTTTCTTCGGTAAAACTTCAGCACTAGAGTACTTGTAGTGACAAATGACACGAACACTGAAAAGGCAGTCGAACGTAATCAACATAATTGACTTCGTTTATGGCAAGGACGGGGAGGAGCACGATACGTGCTTGACCGAAACAGAAGGCAGGCGTTAAGCTAAACCGAACAGTTTTGTTTTGAGCAAGACAAACTGAAGCTTTTGCAATTTCCAAGCATCAGCAACCTCGAAACTCCGACTAACGCCGCGGGAGTTATGTTTCCTAGGAATTGATAAACATCATCGAGCGCTTTCTGCCGTATTTGTTGACGGTCATAGCACCCACGGTAGCACAATTTCGCCAATGGAATGACTTGCCTTGGGAACCGCAGCAGGACTCCGCCTTAATTCAAGTGAAAGCCATGCTTAGTTCTGATCTATGCACTATGATGTACCATGCGGGTAACGGTACAGTGGTGCCATGCGACGCCCGTTTTTTTTTTTCGCGATTGGAGTGGTACTTTTTCAACAGCAAATATCCGAAGAGCTAAGAGCCGTAGCAATTCCGTCCAGATCATTAACCGAGATGGAGAAACGTTAAAGTGGTACAGTAAAATAAGCTTTAAATCACGTGGGCCACCTATCGTTTCGACTAGTATCTAGCGGTATCGCATTCAAGGCAGAAACTGGGCCCGTAATTACAAAAACGTTCTTATGCTAAAATACCGGCCAATGGCGAAGAGCACTTACGAAAGAGCAGCTTAGTGAATACAGTCCTGCTCGTCGTGCCATCGAGACAAGCTTACCTGGACAATATATATAAATTCCGTGTGCATGCCATGTTTATGACTCACTATAAGCCAGAACATACTAGCCAACCAGCAAGACTTAACATATTATGTTCCTAATTTAGTTTTCTAAACAAACGACATGTGGGTTCACAAACCATTCGTAACCTGTGAACCTGCAGCCTGACATGGATGACGGAACTCATGTCTATTGTTAGGTTGTTTAGTTTTATTTTGCACTTTGAATCATGGTGATTCCTCGTTTGATATTGCTGCTGTCGCGCTTGGGCGTTTAATGAGCAGTGCAATAATCGTTATGTAAGATTTGATAGTTACTTTGCATGTTCACTTGATCTATTGCGAATTTTCATTTTTGAATGTTTTTTTCACTGTTCGGTCGTTGCGTGCTGTTGCAGTGTACAAAAAGTGCCATTGTTACACTAATGCATATTTTGACTGTTTTGAATAACACTTGCTCTACGTTCATGTAACTCATGTTCCTCCTTCACCCAATGCCAACTTCACGGCCTATATTGTATATATAAATAAGGATGCCTCCACGCATACAAAGATTTCGTTAACAGGCTTACGTGCTATCAGTTGAAAGTCATCGACGTTCCCGGCAAAAAACTCGCTACAGCCGACTCGCTGTCAAAATTACCTGCCGGCTCTTTCTTAGTAGCGCAAGCATACAGGGTGGAGAAGTTTAAAAAAATCATGTTACTGAGGTCACGAAAATCAACTTGTCACTTCCAAAAACTCTTCGTATTGTTGTTCGTTAAGTAAGCGCCGGTCTCGGGCGTTTCTCTTGTAATACTTGCACAGGCGAAAACCAACGCAATTCTCTATGTTTTGTTAAGTTATTGCTGTTGCGGCTTTGGCAGATAAAGTCAAGGAATGTTGCAACATTTTCGGCAATACCTAATTCTTACTAACGTAGTGTGTATAACTAGAATAGTATAGAGTTCAAGCGTAAATAATTAATGCCAGCGTGCAGTGTAAAGTGAATGGAAGGCGATAATGCATGCTCGTGGCCTTCCATCTATCTAGCTCACAGCAAAAGCTTACGTGGAAGCACAGCTGCAAAGGCCTGTTATTGGTACTAAGTTTCTGAGTGCAGAACAAAAATGTTAGGAAGCAAACACACGCAGGTCTAAAGAATTACAGAAAAGACACTTCACAGCCTTTGTTCGTTTATTACTGTAGGTATTTACACAGCAACAAGACCCCTATTTTCTGAAGCTATTTTGATTTTGAAAGCAATTTTTTAACTAGAATTTTCAATTTTCAAGTTGAAGTTGATATAAGAAGTTACCTTAAACAGGAAGCAGGAGCGCTTGAAGCTAATGCATAGCACAAATGTTTAGTTTAGTACACTGTCGTTTAATTATTATTAAGCGCAGCGATGCTTTCTCTTTACTACTTACCCTTCGCTATGTAGGATAATGCAAGCTTTTCAAAATCATTTATCACAGCAGGTCTACGCCCGGTACTAAAAATAGTCTGTTTACATCTCTGCAATCGTGGTTCTTATGCAATACAATGAAACAGTCAAAAGGTAATTCATGATGCAAGTGCGCCTGAATATGCATCACAGCAATGGTTTACCGATCGTGCTCATCAAACCAAAAATACAGGATCATAAATGACCCATTTATGGCTAGTGCACGCCTAACTAGGACCATTTACACGAATATCTGCACAACTCAGTATACCTTCATCGCAAAGCTATCATAATATGCAAGTAAAATTACACAATGACGGCCAAGCTGTTAGTAAGCTCTAGTATCTCCCAAGCAGCACCGGCCAAGCGACGGTTGAAAGCGTTCTGTATTCTTTGCATTGTTATTCAGAATGTGATTTGGAACGAGTTTTGTTTGCATGCTCTAATAGTCGTAGTTCTCTTATGTAAGAGGCACTGAACAAGTACTTTAAAGCAAAATTATTTGCGTTTATAATAACGTGCGATGGTCAGTTCAGCTATTGAGATTGCATTACACGCAAAACGGGAGAGATATAAGTATTTCGGGTAAATATAAGAGCAATCAACTCACCGACTGGGTTATTCACAAAAGTGATATTTTCTTCATATGGGAAGCCTAGCCTTCGGTAGGCATGTTTGGTATTCTTCTCTCCATAAACGTAGGCCGTGACCGAATACCTGCTTCCGCCTGTGAAGCGCGTGAAGTAGGCACTGTACGTGCCATCATTTTTGATGATGTCTGGATCTGCAAATTTAGGAACAAGAGCTGCTGAATACGTAGACAGCAACCGTAGACATACATGAAGACAAATGAGGATACTATATTTATGCGATGTCGTCTGTAGGACAAAATTAGTGAATTGGTTCAGACGGCAACAGAAAATTTGCCGTTACTTGTCTGTGCACAATTCTACAGCATATCTTTGTGGTAGTTTTTGTTGCAGCAATCCCATGGACGCTAGTGGGGTGGTTGTTGGATGTCATGGCAGGCATCGTCGCCAACAGTGCTGTTATGTCTCGGTATTGACGACGCATGAGCGACTAGCCGGTCAACACGGGAAGGTCAAACGATATGCTGTTGATACGAGAGCGAGTAGTTCAGGAGTTGTTTGGATCGGGATCGCTGGTACGATCTGTTGGGAACTCGGCGCTGACGCCCGTGGTTGTACCTGGGTCGCAAGCCCCAAGGGTAGCGTTGGCCTGGCGGCCTGGGGTACAACTGCAAGCATCCGAAGGTCCCAGCAAAGCATGAGTCGACTGGTAACAACGAAACAACTGGTTTATTTTAACATCGCAAAGAGTTGGCGATCAGGTTTGACCGAAGTAGAGAGACGGGAGAGCACTTCACTCAGCAGAAGAAATCGGAGCCCTCGTCTGGCGTCCGGGGGCAGCTGTTTTTATACTCTCGCAGTTGAGGGCAAGAAGGAACCCCTCAAAAGACGAGCACGTGAATGTACAATGGGCTAATGGTGACGCACACTGTCGTAGCGATGCCGTAGCACCATGTCGTGGCGCTGCGCACGATCTCGTAGCACCTGGTCGTGGCGCTGCGCAGCACACTGTCGTGGCGCTGCGCAGCACACTGTCGTGGCGCTGCGCAGCATACTGTCGTGGCGCTGCGCAGCACACTGTCGTGGCGCTGCCGGTCGGACACAATGACTGTAACGAGAAGATGGTCCCTGCTTTGGCATCGCCTGTTTCGGGCACAATGACTGGAACGAGATCCCTGCTTTGGCATCGCCTGTTTCGGGCCCAATAACTGGAAGGAGATCCCTGCTTTGGCCTCGCCTGTTTCGGGCACAATGACTGGAACGAAATCCCTAGGCGGTCGCATCGCCGCAGACGCGCCTGGAAACACCTGGCGATGAGTGTTGCGGTGACGACGATCGGGCCAAAATGTCCGCCGCCCCGCCGCCGTCGCGCCGGCAAAACCACGTGTCGCAGGCGAAACGCAACAGACCGCCCCGCCGGGGAAAGGAGATCCCGATGGACAGGGGACTGCATCCGCTGTCCGGAGGGATGTCGCTCGATGATGCTCATAACCGAAGTCGGGCGTCCCTTGACGTTTCTTGAGCGCAGCGCACAGAGAAGGCCTCGTTCTCTCGTTCAGGTTCGCACGGGACACTGCAAAGTGACTTCGGGAGAGTTCACATTTTTGTTCTCGTTCCCGGCAAGCGTTAGAACTACGCTGAAAACTCAACCGCTCAGTCAGCAAGCACGGCACAACCCTCACTAAGCCCTGCCAGGCTCTTTCCCCTTTTTATACCACTGCCTAGTTCCTTACAGTAGTCTAGCATCACTCAGAACGCGTCCACAAATTGAAAAATTGCACTAGAAAGCATATCATCACTTTGAAACACTAAACAAAAGCAATATGTTAAAAAAAATCCTGCCTCAGGAAGAAAAACATCAGTAACAAACAATTTTGAGGCTGATTCCTACGTTAGGGGCTTCGACTTAAGCCATCGGCGTTACCGTTGAGACTCCCCTTTTTGTAACGCACCTCAAAGGAATATTGTTGTAAAGCGAGGCTCCAGCGCAGGAGGCGGCCATTTTTGGGAGAGATGGTCTGCAGCCATTGGAGAGGGCAGTGATCTGTCTCAATGATAAACCTCGAGCCGGCTAGATAGCATGACAATTTCTGAACGGCCCACACGAGACATGCACACTCTTTCTCGGTGGCGCTATACGCCTGCTCACGACTGGTCAGCTTACGACTAGCATACAGGACGGGGTGTTCTACTTCTCCATTTTCCCGTTGGCACAGTACAACGCCCATGCCTCGCTCACTAGCATCGCACTGAACAATGAACCCTTTTGTATAGTCTGGCGATCGTAGCACAGGCTGGCTTGTTAGGGCACTCTTTAGGGCGCTAAAAGCTCTTTCCTTTGTCTCGTCCCAGACGACTGTTTGAGGCTCTGTCTTTCTTAGAGCATCCGTCAGGGGAGCCGCGATATCAGAGTACCTAGGGATGTACCTCTGATAGTAGCCGGCGACACCCAAGAACGACCGAATATCGGTCTTGGTGCGCGGTTGCGGAAAGTCTCGCACAGCGGCCACTTTTATTTCAGAGGGGCGGCGACGACCCTGACCAATCACGTGACCGAGGAACACAACCTCGGCCTGTGCTAGCTGGCACTTAGGAGCCTTGACTGTCAAGCCCGCTTCGCGCAGGCGGGTTAGCACTGCCCGCAAGTGTGTCATATGCTCAGACCAGGATGCGGAGAATATCGCTACGTCGTCTAGATACGGTAAAGCGAATTCTTGCTGTCCCCGCAACACTTTATCCATGAGGCTTGAAAAACAGTATGGCGCGTTCTTCAAACCAAAACTCAACACTTTAGGACGGAATGTTCCCATTGGTGAAATGAACGCCGCATACCTACTAGCCTCTTCTGTAAGTGGAACCTGCCAATAACCCCTGACAAGATCTAGGGTGGAAATAAACTGAGCGCTACTAACTTTCTCAAGGCGCTCCTCGATGTTAGGGATCGGATAAATTTGATCCTTAGTGATGGAATTAAGCCTGCGGTAGTCGACGCAAGGACGAGGTTCCTTGCCCGGTACCTCAACTAAAATCAAAGGGGAGGTATAATCACTCTCACCTGCCTCAATAACACCGAGCTGTAGCATTTTCTTTACCTCAGCCTCCATAATATCGCTCTGGCGGGGTGACACCCGATACGCCTTGGATCGTACTGGCTCTGTGGAGGTAAGTTCTATATCATGAGTAAGTACCGAAGTCCTACCAGGCCTCTCAGAGAACAGACCTTGAAACTCTTGTAATAGCTGGTGTAGTTCGGTTTTCTGCTCAGGCGACAGCGGTGCTTTACTGATAAGGTCACTAATGACTTGACCGGTGTCTTCCCTGTTCGTCACTGAGCCTAGTCCCGGAAGCTCGACCGGAAGCTCTTCAGGAACGTTTACCATCATGCACACCACTGCTTCCCTTTGTCTATAAGGTTTGAGCAGATTACAGTGGTAAACTTGCTGTGCTTTCCGCTTTCCTGGCAGACTTACCACGTAGTTAACGTCCGACAGTTTCTGAACAATTCGTGCTGGGCCCTCCCACTGCACGTCTAGTTTGTTGTTTAGCGATGTGCGCAATATCATGACCTCATCGCCAACCTCAAAACGACGGGCCCTGGCTGTCCGATCATAATAAACCTTGGCCCTCTGCTGGGCCTTTGTCATTGCTTCACCTGACAACTCCTGTGCCCTTCTTAAGCGTTCGAGGAGCTTAAGCACGTACTCCACCACGACTGGGTCGTCGCCCCTACCTTCCCACGATTCTCGAAGCATGCGAAGCGGAGATCGAAGCGAGCGACCGTACACCAGTTCAGCTGGCGAAAACCCCGTAGCCGCATGCGGCGCGGTCCTTAAAGCAAACATCACCCCAGGCAGACACAGCTCCCAGTCAGTTCGATGTTCAAAACACAACGCTCTCAACACGCGCTTCATGACGGAGTGGAGCTTCTCAACGGAATTCGACTGTGGGTGGTACACTGAGCTGTGTAACAGCTTTACCCCACACCTTTCGAGAAAAGTTGTCGTCAAAGCGCTAGTAAACACTGTGCCCTGATCTGATTGAATTTCTGCAGGAAAACCAACTCGCGCAAATATGGACAGTAGTGCATTAACTATCTCAACTGAGCTGAGTTCTTTAAGCGGCACTGCTTCAGGGAACTTTGTCGCTGGGCAGATCACAGTCAAAATGTGTCTGTACCCCGTGGCTGTTACCGGCAGAGGTCCCACTGTATCAATAACGAGCCGTCTAAAAGGCTCCGTAATGATAGGTACCAATTTCAACGGCGCCCTCGATTTGTCCCCTGGTTTGCCCACCCGCTGACAAGTGTCACATGTCCTCACGAAATGGTCTGCGTCCCGAAAACACCCTGGCCAATAGTACTCTTGCAAGAGACGGTCCTTAGTTTTCTTAACTCCTAGGTGTCCGGACCACGAACCCCCATGTGACAAGCGCAACAGATCCTGACGATAGCATTGAGGCACGACCAGCTGGTCGAACTCCACTCCTCGACGGTCTAGATACTTCCGGTACAGGACTCCACCTCTTTCCACAAAACGCGCAGTTTTCCTGGCGATACCTTCTTTGACATTGCAGCGCACGTTTTCCAGGCTGCCATCCTTTTTTTGCTCGGCTATCAAAGCCGACCGGCTGACTTTTAGCAACCTATCAAGTCCGTCTGACGTAGGCGCGATGAGCAAATCAGTAGATAGCTCTTCTAACTTTCCCGCGTCGGGCGTTTCCTCTCCAGTATCTGGCGCCTTTAACGTTACAGACTCAAGTCTATTCAGTTCGGGCGTGCTCTGAATATCAGCTTGCTGCGCCTCTGACCCTTTTTCGTTGTTTGATAACGTCGGCCCCGCAACTACCGCCTTTGCAGCGAGCTCCCGAACCTTCGATCTGGTTAAGGCCTGAACACTAGCTTCACCAAACAAAAGCCCCTTCTCGCGCAGGAGGTGATCGGACCTGTTTGAAAATAGGTACGGGTACTGGGGTGGCAGCATAGATGACACTGCCGCCTCTGTCTCAAGCGCTCCGAAAGGTCCTTCAATAAGCACCTTTGCTACTGGCAGACACACGCTATTAGCTTCCACGGCTTGCTTGATCCATGCGCACTCGCCCGTGAACATATGGGGTTCTACGTAAGACGGGTGAACTACATCCATCGTAGCTGCGGAATCGCGAAGCACTCGGCACTCGTTCCCGTTTACGAGGAGGTCTCGCATGTAAGGCTCGAGAAGCTTCATGTTCTCGTCCGTGCTGCCTATTGAAAAAAACACAACTTTTGGTGTTGTTTCCGGACACTGCGCCGAAAAGTGACCCGGCTTCTGGCACGTATAACAAACGCCCGCTCGCCTCATCTCGAACCGCTTTCTGCGTTCGGCTTCGGCTGCCGTCTCTTTACGTTTGGTCGGATTGCTTTCACTCGCATCCTCACTACGCGTGTCCCCCTTAAATCTCATGGGCGTGAACCTTGGCCTCTCAGACTTGGAGCCAAATTCACCCTTTTGACCGTCCTTAGCTCCGCGAGCTCGACGCGTCACAAACTCCTCGGCTAGCTCAGCGGCTCTAGCCACCGTACTCACGTCTGGCCTATCCAAGACCCAGTATCGCACGTTCTCCGGTAACCGACTATAAAACTGTTCTAGCCCGAAACACTGCAGAACTTTATCGTGGTCACCAAACGCTTTCTCTTCTTTGAGCCACTCCTGCATGTTCGACATAAGCCTATACGCAAACTCTGTATATGACTCACTTTTGCCTTTCTCATTTTCCCGAAACTTCCGACGGAACGCTTCCGCAGACAGCCGGTACTTTTTTAGCAGACTCGATTTTACTTTGTCGAAATCCTCTGCTTCCTCTCTATCCAAGCGAGCGACTACGTCGGCCGCCTCGCCGGGTAACAAAGTGAGCAAGCGCTGTGGCCACGTTTCCCGAGAGAACCCCTGCTTCTCGCACGTTCGCTCAAAGTTAACCAGGAACAAACCAATGTCCTCTCCAAGCTTAAACGGCCGCATCAGGTCAGTCATTTTGAACAATACGCGTTCTCCTGCACCGTGTGCCTGACTTCCATTACGAGCGCGTTCCATCTCTACCTCGAGACGCTTCATTTCCAAAGCGTGTTCGCGCTCTTCTTTTTCTTTCTGCTCTTTAAGTTCGCGCTCCTGTCTTTTTGACCTCTCCTCAATAGTCTCAAGGCATTCCGACAGCTCGTCATCCTCAGCCTCTAACTCAAGAATAGCCGTTATCAGTTCCGGTTTTCTTAGTTTGTCTGAGACATCCAGACCCAACTCTCTTGCAAGCTCCAACAATTTCGGTTTGCGCAACGACTTCAAATCCATGGCTGCTCTGAATGCTGCTTTCTCTACTGCCTATTATTGTCTTGCCGCAACTAAGCCGGCAGCAACGACAACCACATTTACCAGCTCTGTTTCTAACACTAACAAAAAGCCTGGCAAAGCTCAGAAGAAGAAAGTCCCGCACTCACCAAACCTCGCAGGCAGGAATTCCACGCCGTCGTTCCGCTGCAGGCAACCAGTCGTCACACAGGGCTCGTTGCACTGCTCCCGGATCGTCGTTGAGCTGCTCAGCATACAGTCAACTGCATCTCTTCGCTGCTGGCCTCCGTTGTCGCGATCTCGCCGCTGGCAGACAGTTGTTTGAAGTCGGAGGTGATCCCACCGCTGCCACCAGATGTTTGGATCGGGATCGCTGGTACGATCTGTTGGGAACTCGGCGCTGACGCCCGTGGTTGTACCTGGGTCGCAAGCCCCAAGGGTAGCGTTGGCCTGGCGGCCTGGGGTACAACTGCAAGCATCCGAAGGTCCCAGCAAAGCATGAGTCGACTGGTAACAACGAAACAACTGGTTTATTTTAACATCGCAAAGAGTTGGCGATCAGGTTTGACCGAAGTAGAGAGACGGGAGAGCACTTCACTCAGCAGAAGAAATCGGAGCCCTCGTCTGGCGTCCGGGGGCAGCTGTTTTTATACTCTCGCAGTTGAGGGCAAGAAGGAACCCCTCAAAAGACGAGCACGTGAATGTACAATGGGCTAATGGTGACGCACACTGTCGTAGCGATGCCGTAGCACCATGTCGTGGCGCTGCGCACGATCTCGTAGCACCTGGTCGTGGCGCTGCGCAGCACACTGTCGTGGCGCTGCCGGTCGGACACAATGACTGTAACGAGAAGATGGTCCCTGCTTTGGCATCGCCTGTTTCGGGCACAATGACTGGAACGAGATCCCTGCTTTGGCATCGCCTGTTTCGGGCCCAATAACTGGAAGGAGATCCCTGCTTTGGCCTCGCCTGTTTCGGGCACAATGACTGGAACGAAATCCCTAGGCGGTCGCATCGCCGCAGACGCGCCTGGAAACACCTGGCGATGAGTGTTGCGGTGACGACGATCGGGCCAAAATGTCCGCCGCCCCGCCGCCGTCGCGCCGGCAAAACCACGTGTCGCAGGCGAAACGCAACAGAGTCTTCTAAAGAGTAGCACCTTGTGGCATAACCACCTTATCCTGAAGACCTTCACAAACTCATGTGATGTGCAGTCAGAATATTTTTTTGACAAATATACTAGACAATAGTGATGCGCTACGGTCTACCAGAGCTGCAAGCAAGAATTTAAGCAAATTCATGCGCAACTTGCAATTTTCACCGTGGCACAAACGTGGCAATAGCAAATGGCACATGAATTTGCCTCAGTTTGCCCTTCTGTTTTCAGTTAGGTTTATGATTTCATCACTGTTAAGCAAACCAGCGGCGTCCGGAGGAGCAGCAGGGAAGTAAACATGTCCAGAGCAGTGCGTCTTGAGGCAGGCGCCCTCAAAAAGTGACCGTGCACTGGTAGAGGAGCACTCTGCTACAAGTGCCAACACCAAAGATACTTCACTGCTTCCTGCTCATGGAAGCAGAAGCAAAGTTACCAGAGGTAGGCGTGTCCAGAGTTCAACGGACTGAAACTGCGAGCAAGAAATTAGACAAGAACTGTGCAATTTATTCTTAAGGCCATTTACCTGGTACATTTTCGAAAGCTCGTTTTAATCGGGTTGCTGTCAATGGTACGGTAGTGTCTTCTAAATTTGATACACGGATTTAGGTAAATGTTTTAGCGTCGCTTCGGTCTAACTGCAGCTATGTGAAGTCCAAAAACAAGAAAGGGGCTGACAGATGGAATTGCACACTGTGGTATAAAGTTTGTAAACAGGGATAAGATGCCACAGAAAGGTTGGCAAACGTTTCGATAGGAGAACCTATCTTCGCCAAAGGCGGCCTCGTCATCCTCGGCATGTTAGTTTTAAAGGGTTAGTGCAGTGACGTCACGTGTGGGAGTTGTCGCTGGCGGCTGGTTTTAAAGAGAGAGACTTTAGAGGAAACGAGCGCTGTCGTCCGACGTCTGTGAGCTTCGTTCCCAAGACGCGGGGGACAAGAGCGGATTAGTGGTGAGCGCGGGGAGGATAGAAAAGAAAGAAAAGCAGAGGGAAAAAAAAGGATAAAGAAGCGGGGTGGGGGGAGCCAGGGCGAAACCAAGACAGAACAAAAAGGGAGAGAGAAAGAACAAGAAAGAGAAAAACAAAGTTTTAAGAAAGGCGGGGGCCTGGGAGCGTGTTGGGGATGCGAGAGGTTAGGAAGCATTCAGGGGTATTGTTGGCGGCATGTTCTTGTGGCATTAGAAGAGCCCGTGTGCGGTCAGTGCGCGAGTAACACAAAGGCAAAAAATAAATTAAAAAAGAACATGAGTTGAAAGAGTGACTTGAGTAGCATAGCAGCAATACGTCGAGTAATTTTGAAATAGTTAAGATGGCGACGAGGAGTCTGCGGTGCAATGTATGGGGTGACTGAAAGGCAGCGGCATGTTCTTTTAAGGGGCATTGCCCCAGTCACTCAACGTAGGTGTCGTTACGGCGGCATCCAGAAATGGCGATACTCAGGGTTCCGGCCCCGAAAAAGGCATATTGACTTCGGAATGTGTTGGTGAGGGGGTTTCAAAAAAAATATATATGTAAAAAAAGGAAGCGAAAAGAAAAGGGGGGGATCGAAACCGGAATAACAAACAGGAGGGTGGCGTGCGCAGAAGCGGGTGGGGTCCAGTGTACATGGGAGAAGGGGGTCGTACAGTTGATGTAGACGTAAAAACCTGAAAGAGTATATTAAATTGAATAGTAGGCAGGAAAAAATTTTTCGAAATGGAAGACTAGGTGAGGTTAAGAATTAAGGTTAGCTGGTGGCATAATGTGTTTTGTGTCTTGGTTGATAATATGAGAATTTCAGATTTAAGTTACCGCTTTTAAATATTCTAAGTTGCGACGTGCCAGATTTTTTCCTGTCGGGGGTAGGAAATTAAACTTGTGTATGAGGTATGATTCCGTATACTTCCTTTCGCGAGGGGAACAGAAATTTGTTTGTAGTATATAGAGCCTTGCTTTGTCAAATATATGACCATGTTCATTAAGATGGTTGGCTACTGCTTTGGGTAAATTGTGTGTTGTGTCCGCGCGGTGAGCGTTGAGTCTTGTATGAATTTGTCGTCCAGTCTCACCTATGTATTATTTGCTACAAGCGGCGCATTCTAGGCAGTAGACTACGTTGCTTGAGGTGCAGGTGAAAGCAGAAGTTACCTTGTGTGCGTAATTCGACGCTGTACTTTTTACTGTAGTAGTAAATTGAATATGTTTGCATGTAGAGCACCTGGGGCGGCCACAGGGATTGGTTCCCAACTTCCCCTTTGTCTCTAGTTTGACGTGCACAAGAATATCTTTAAAATTAGTGTTGAGTCTTTAGGCTACACTGGGAGTGCTGGGAAAAACCTTTAAGAAATTTCTGGTTGCTGGTGAGAATTCGGTAGTGTTTACTGAGGATGTTATTCACGTTTGGGAGCGCGTTTGAGAATTTAGTAGTAAGAAGAGGCGTTGTTCTTGTGATCCTCGGGCGGGGCTTGAGGACCTCGCCTCGATCAAGTCTAACACTGAAGTTTCTAAGACTGAAGGCTGTACCAGCTCTAGGAACACTCCCACCACACCATCATGCAAACTGGCAAACAACATTGCACAATACCTCACTTCCACTTCCTCGCTAATCGAGAGATCGCCAGAGGCGGCGCGTGTGTGACGCGGGCGCGCGATTCATAGCAGCCACCGTCGACAGACCGCCGCTCATGCAGCGTTTTGTTTACATACGTGCGACGCGCGCTACTCTTGCGCCATATTGCAGTTATTGCCACCGCACGGCCTGTCTTGCGCGGCACTACGCTTTTGTTCTCACAATTTCTTTCCACGACCACGAGAGCGGCCCTTCGTCGTCGAGAAATCAAGCCACCAGTGTCAGCGGCGTCAACACCCAAGGGAGCGTCACATTGAGCTTTACTTGTTGCAGCTCGCCATCACCCCTTGCTGGAGCACTGATCACCGTCTTACAAGCTGGTAACGCGGACTGAACTTAGCAGCTTACGCAAAGGACGAACGTAGCCTTCATCACCTAATGCCACCCTGAACCCTCACCGCCAGCGCAGATGAGATCGCCAACGCGGCGGCGGTTGCTGTAGCCGCCGTTAACTCCGCGCATGCGCAGGCAGTTTCCCTTGCGCTCCTCCTCCACTTGCCGCCTCATGCTTTCACTGTGGCCTCCTCTTCCACTTTTTTCATTGCGCTCTCTCCTTTCGTTTCCCACTGCGCTCCGCGTTCGCTTTCATCCTTCGCTGTGCTCGTTCGCTCGGTTGCGAGGCACGACGTCGGGGCACGCAGACGCTCACCGTAGAAACGGGCACCTAAGAGCTGGTTGCACTACCCTGAACAAAACTAGAAGACATACCAACAAGCTGAAATTTCTACGCCGAGATAGGGAAGTGTAAAAGCGTAATATCGCACTAATAAGTGCTTCGAACATTTCGTGTAGCAGAATAAAATTGAAATGCTCTACTTGCCCTTGTTAAGAGCCGAAGTTTCAATGAGCGCTGAAGTTGTGATTTCTCCCTTTTTGATTATATGTCTGCTTGTATATTATCGGCGTCATTCTTCTCTTACCACTTTTTTAAGAAGTATAAAACCATAACCATATTTTAACCCCTTCTAGCCTGTTTCGATTCCGCCAGAACCCAACCTAAGCTCATAGATCGAAAGGGACACTTAACAGAGAAAGATACCGAATTTAACCCCATGTTTGGTCATCCAGCAAATGCCCACCCCATGTTTTGCCTACCTCTGACTAAGAAAACGCTTTGCGCATGATGCTTCACCGAGGGGAGAACTCCAGGAATCTCACGAAGCTGCGTTCATTGAGGTGCATGAAGCCGCGATCTGTGCAATACTGCTACACGTGTGTGGCATTTGATTGTTTGAACGAGGCGCGTGGGCACCATCACTCGAGAAAAGAGAAGGAAGAACGAACTGGGCTCGCGCAGTGAACCTAACCGGTCAGCGCTGGAACCGCTTTTGTAAATTTAACCTGTAAATAGTTGCTCGTCTTACAGACTCGTCCTCCGCGTAACAATACAATCGATTTTATAGACTGCTACACGATGCCAGATACCCGTGAAGTATGAGTTTGGTCAGGTTGATAACATGCGAATATAAATTAATTGTTTTCCGCAATGTTCCTGTTTCCGTTGTTTTCAGATGAGTTAACAAAGCTCACCCGGGGTAGCAAATGTGATCTTCTATCTTGTAACCTCCAATACAAGTAGCTTTAACGGCAAGTTTACTTCTTTTCACGCCAAAAATTCCCGCTATCAGCTGAAATGCGTGGTGCCTTGCGCCGAATGTAACAAGAGCAAGAGACTGACAAAATTCCCTTACCTTTACCGTCGTCACGCAGTTGAACAGGGCAGCTAAGGTCCGTCTGACTGACGACCATCGCTGTTACGGTTGCGTCGAGGACAACCTTCTGGCCTTTCCTAAGATCAACTAATATGATTGCTTCCTCTGGTGTTCCAACCACCTGGTCCGACATTTCGCACGAAACCACTATCGGCTCGTGCTTGAGGTCTCTGGCTTGAGACATGACCATGATGTTGACCATAACTTGTTCTTCGCTTGAGCTCAACACTCGAACAATCCATGCACCCGGCTGGAAATGCAAGACAATCAGTCGGTCGGTCATTCAGATAGTCAGTAAATAAATAAATAAATAAATAAATAAATAAATAAATAAAATATAAGGTATATATCGAAGGTAGCGTGATATTTGCAACCATATTCTTGACACGTTTTATTAGCATTTTCTTTTTGGCGTAATGGACATTTCTGAAGGCGACTAGTACTTCAACCGATGTACCAATGACGCATCTACCCAAGCACATTGGTCAAACAACAAGCAATGCATTACGAAACAAAATGTCAAAAGCAAGAGACAAGTATCACAATTTAGCTGCCAGTTGGAGAGTCATTGGTATGATAAACTGTTGCTATCGTTGCCACAGGGGAGACGCACACAGATAGCACCATAACCAAATAACCATGTAGTCATTTGACTCATTATAAGTTTGGCAACAATAAACGCTGGTGATTGTGAACGAAATGGCGTGTTCCAACATACACATGCGCGCCCTGGTCTTTTTAGAGTAACAGAACTTCGAGACCGCCCTTCTGCTTGTAAAAAAAAAAAAAAAAAAGCTTCGAGACCACAACGCAAGATAAGAACTGCATGCCACAGGTAATGAATCTCCGGAAAACGCATGTAATAAAATAATGGCAGAAAGCAAATGTAACTTAACATACTAGATTAATATTTTAGCTGTTCAGAAGTATGGAGAGATACGCGACCATTTCCTCAATATATTATCCTTAAAAGAAGACTTGCCGTTTACTCATTTTTATTTGTAAACGCGCCATGCGCTCGTGCACTTGGCGATTACCGCACATAACTTGCGTCTCAGGCAATCAGTGCTCGTGTTTGTCGTCTCCTTTTGTTACGTTCAAAAACACTGTTTATTCACATTAATATTTGCACAGTGCCCCAAGTTAGCACATATCCTTAATTTCAACAATAGGCATGCCGTGCTTAAATTGTTTATGCTGGAAATGATTGATCAAGTGCGGCTGATGGAAAACGTCGATTCCAGTCCACACATCGCCTAGATATGGAAGAGTCACTGTATATGATTATGCGCCATCCCAACCTTTCGGCTTTAATCAGGGTGAGTGAAAACATGATTTTGTCCTCTACTCTCTGTCTCGTAATCTTGTCGACTAAACCTTGCTCTTGATCAGCCGTCAGCCAAAGTCTAACGCCATGTGCAGCAAAATGCAGGCTGCACTTAATGCCCGCAGTGTAGTTACTGTTACGGTGGAAGGCTGCGGCCTTCATATGGTCTTGCACCTGCAAGTATATCTCGAGGATTCTGATTAGGCGTTCCATTAGCGAAATAGCTTTAGGATGACGACGATTAGGAAGAGGAGCGTAATGTCGCATTTATTGCTGTAATGCATGCTTTTCCAAATCAGAATATTCAGGCAGTGTGTCCAACATGCGCGTTTTCGTTCGTGAACAATCTAAGGCGAGATATGAAGCAATTAGCGGACTATCATGCAGCTGAAGTTGTAACAAGACGTGCGCCGCATGCATTGGGAGCATAAAAGATAATGTGCCTATGACGCCATCATATTCATTCTTGATTCAGGAAAATTCAGGAAGCACGGCTTAAAATTATGTAAGAAATTCTAGCATTGCCATGGTATTCTAAGGAAGTTTGTACATTGATTTGATTATTTAAAGCTCATGACTTCCTTTGACATAATTGTAGAATTGTGGGCTCAGGTTTCATAATTCTATCGCCTCCTCCCAATTTTGCGCTAGTTCATAATAACTTGAAAATTTTTCGTACTTTTGTTTCGCAAACATGTATCTTCCCAGTCCGTAGTTTTATCTCATGCGTAGACCGGGAAAGATTCAGGTTACTTACGCACCACCCCAAATTAAGAGGAAGCTTCAGCTCGGGTGTTCCCATCTAAATACATGTAAAAGGAAAATTTACTTTTTACTCATCGTTGTTCTCGGCAGCCACTGCACCCAATTTGGCGGTTTGTTGCATTTAAAAGAAAAACGAAATACCTAGTGGCTGTTGGTTCCGAATTCTTGTTTTAGGTCGTAAACTTTTTATTGAAACTTGGAAAAATAAAAGAAATTCAGAAAACGGCACTATCAAGTTTACAGCTCTATTCCTCAGCAACCAAACTGATACCACAATTCTCTGAGTTGCATCTAATAGTACATTCAAAGCGGACAAAATTGATATGGTACACATGAATCTAAAAAAAAATATGGAAATTTAGCTTTTGTGAAACCCTTGGTCACAACGCAACAAACTATCGTAAGACGTAAAGTGACATATCGAATCGGTCCGCTCTGAAGGATATAATGGATGTCGTTTGCAGAACTAGGAGACCCGTTTCTGAAGCATAGTTATTAATTTATAAATTTCGTGCGCATTTCATTCTCGAACTTTCAAATTTTTTGAAAATTCTTTTCACAAAATTTAAGCCTCAAATAAATATTGTTACGCAGAAAGACGCAGACGAAAAGCTATGTACAAGTATATTTACAAGAAAATACGCTGCGCTTGACCAAGAGGCCCGCGCTAGCTTCTCATCGTCGTCGTTGTCGTCTTCACACTGCTCGCCTTTTCGTGATCGAACATATTGTTGCGTAGCACTACCACCGGCTGCAAAAGCGCCGTCCCGGAGCGACTAATGATCGGACTCGGAAGCAGTGTAGTAGGCCTTGAGGCTACTGACATGCACGACATCACTAGATGCCAGAGGAGAGGACGAGGTTGAACCCACAGGAGCAATTTCGTAAGTCACAGGCGTCACCTGGCGCAGCACGTGGTAGGGCCCCGTGTATCGCGAAAGGAGCTTCTCTAACAGTCCGATGTGACGAGAGGGCGACCACAGGAGCACGAGCGCACCAGGCGAAAACTTTACGTCACGATGGCGGGCGTTGTACTGACACTGCTGAGTGGTTTGTGAGGCCGTCAGTCGAGCACGGGCATGCTGGCGTGCATGGTCGGCGAGGGCGATGGCGTCGCGCGCATACTCCCTTGCTGAGATCGCAGCAGGAGGAAGTGCCGTGTCTAGGGGCAAGGTAGTGTTGCGTTTCGCCTGCGACACGTGGTTTTGCCGGCGCGACTGCGGCGGGGCGGCAGACATTTTGGCCCGATCGTCGTCGCCGCAACACTCATCGCCAGGTGTTTCCAGGCGCGACTGCGGCGATGCGACCGCCTAGGGATCATCCTCGCATTCCAGTCATTGTGCCCGAAACAGGCGATGCCAAAGCAGGGATCTCATTCCAGTCATTGGGCCCGAAACAGGCGATGCCAAAGCAGGGATCTCGTTCCAGTCATTATGCCCGAAACAGGCGATGCCAAAGCAGGGACCATCCTCTCATTACAGTCATTGTGTCCGACCGGCAGCGCCACGACAGGGTGCTACGAGATCGTGCTCGACATGGTGCTACGGCATCGCTACGACAGTGTGCGTCACCATTAGCCCATTGTACATTCACGTGCTCGTCTTTTGAGGGGTTCCTTCTTGCCCTCAACTGCGAGAGTATAAAAACAGCTGCCCCCGGACGCCAAAAGGAGGGCTCCGATTTCTTCTGTTGAGTGAAGTGCTCTCCCGTCTCTCTACTTCGGTCAAACCTGACCGCCAACTCTTTGCGATGTTAAAATAAACAAGTTGTTTCGTTGTTACCAGTCGACTCATGCTTTGCCGGGACCTTCGGATGCTTCCAGTTGTACCCCAGGCCGCCAGGCCAACGCTACCCTTGGGGCTTGCGACCCAGGTACAACCACGGGCGTCAGCGCCGAGTTCCCGACAGATCGTACCAGCAGTCCAGATCCAAACATCTGGTTGCCAGCGGTGAGATCGCCTACGACTTCAAACATCTGTCTGCCAGCGGTGAGATCGCGACAACGGAGGCCAGCAGCGAAGAGATGCAGTTGACTGTATGCTGAGCAGCTCAACGACGATCCGGGAGCAGTGCAACGAGCCCTGTGTGACGACTGGTTGCCTGCAGCGGAACGACTGCGCGGAATTCCTGCCTGCGAGGTTTGGTGAGTGCGGGACTTTCTTCTTCTGAGCTTTGCCAGGCTTTTGTTAGTGTTAGAAACAGAGCTGGTAATTGTGGTTGTCGTTGCTGCCGGGTTAGTTGCGGCAAGACAATAATAGGCAGTAGAGAAAGCAGCATTCAGAGCAGCCATGGATTTGAAGTCGTTGCGCAAACCGAAATTGTTGGAGCTTGCAAGAGAGTTGGGTCTGGATGTCTCAGACAAACTAAGAAAACCTGAACTGCTAAAGGCTATTCTTGAGTTAGAGGCTGAGGATGACGAGCTGTCGGAATGCCTTGAGACTATTGAAGAGAGGGAGACTGCAAAAAGACAGGAGCGCGAACTTAAAGAACAAAAAGAGAAAGAAAAAGAAGAGCGTGACCATCAACACGCTTTGGAAATGAAGCGTCTCGAGATAGAGATGGAACGCGCTCGTAATGGAAGTCAGGCACACGGTGCAGGAGAACGCGTATTGTTCAAAATGACTGACCTAATGCGGCCGTTTAAGCTTGGAGAGGACATTGGTTTGTTCCTGGTTAACTTTGAGCGAACGTGCGAGAAGCAGGGGTTCTCTCGGGAAACGTGGCCACAGCGCTTGCTCACTTTGTTACCCGGCGAGGCGGCCGACGTAGTCGCTCGCTTGGATAGAGAGGAAGCAGAGGATTTCGACAAAGTAAAATCGAGTCTGCTAAAAAAGTACCGGCTGTCTGCGGAGGCGTTCCGTCGGAAGTTTCGGGAAAATGAGAAAGGCAAAAGTGAGTCATATACAGAGTTTGCGTATAGGCTTATGTCGAACATGCAGGAGTGGCTCAAAGAAGAGAAAGCGTTTGGTGACCACGATAAAGTTCTGCAGTGTTTCGGGCTAGAACAGTTTTATAGTCGGTTACCGGAGAACGTGCGATACTGGGTCTTGGATAGGCCAGACGTTTGTACGGTGGCTAAAGCCGCTGAGCTAGCCGAGGAGTTTGTGACGCGTCGAGCTCGCGGAGCTAAGGACGGTCAAAAGGGTGAATTTGGCTCGAAGTTTGAGAGGCCGAGGTTCACGCCCATGAGATTAAAGGGGGACACGCGTAGTGAGGATGCGAGTGAAAGCAGTCCGACCAAACGTAAAGAGACGGCGGCAGCCAAACGCAGAAAGCGGTTCGAGATGAGGCGAGCGCGCTTGTGTTATACGTGCCAGAAGCCGGGTCACTTTTCGGCGCAGTGTCCGGAAACAACACCAAAAGTTGTGTTCTTTTCAATAGGCAGCACTGACGAGAACATGAAGCTTCTCGAGCCTTACATGCGAGACCTCCTCGTGAACGGGAAAGAGTGCCGAGTGCTTCGCGATTCTGCAGCTACGATGGATGTAGTTCACCCGTCTTATGTAGAACCCCATATGTTCACGGGCGAGTGCGCATGGATCAAGCAAGCCGTGGAAGCTCATAGCGTGTGTCTGCCGGTAGCAAAGGTGCTTATTGAAGGACCTTTCGGAGCGCTTGAGACGGAGGCGGCAGTGTCATCTATGCTGCCACCCCAGTACCCGTACCTATTTTCAAACAGGTCCGATCACCTCCTGCGCGAGAAGGGGCTTTTGTTTGGTGAAGCTAGTGTTCAGGCCTTAACCAGATCGAAGGTTCGGGAGCTCGCTGCAAAGGCGGTAGTTGCGGGGCCGACGTTATCAAACAACGAAAAAGGGTCAGAGGCGCAGCAAGCTGATATTCAGAGCACGCCCGAACTGAATAAAATTGAGTCTGTAGCGTTGAAGGCGCCAGATACTGGAGAGGAACCGCCCGACACGGGAAAGTTAGAAGAGCTATCTACAGATTTGCTCATCGCGCCTACGTCAGACGGACTTGATAGGTTGCTAAAAGTCAGCCGGACGGCTTTGATAGCCGAGCAAAAAAAGGATGGCAGCCTGGAAAACGTGCGCTGCAATGTCAAAGAAGGTATCGCCAGGAAAACTGCGCGTTTTGTGGAAAGAGGTGGAGTTCTGTACCGGAAGTATCTAGACCGAAGAGGAGTGGAGTTCGATCAGCTGATCGTGCCTCAATGCTATCGTCAGGATCTGTTGCGCTTGTCGCATGGGGGTTCGTGGTCCGGACACCTAGGAGTTAAGAAAACTAAGGACCGTCTCTTGCAAGAGTACTATTGGCCAGGGTGTTTTCGGGACGCCGACCATTTCGTGAGGACATGTGACACTTGTCAGCGGGTGGGCAAACCAGGGGACAAATCGAGGGCGCCGTTGAAATTGGTACCTATCATTACGGAGCCTTTTAGACGGCTCGTTATTGATACTGTGGGACCTCTGCCGGTAACAGCCACGGGGTACAGACACATTTTGACTGTGATCTGCCCAGCGACAAAGTTCCCTGAAGCAGTGCCGCTTAAAGAACTCAGCTCAGTTGAGATAGTTAATGCACTACTGTCCATATTTGCGCGAGTTGGTTTTCCTGCGGAAATCCAATCAGATCAGGGCACAGTGTTTACTAGCGCTTTGACGACAACTTTTCTCGAAAGGTGTGGGGTAAAGCTGTTACACAGCTCAGTGTACCACCCACAGTCGAATTCCGTTGAGAAGCTCCACTCCGTCATGAAGCGCGTGTTGAGAGCGTTGTGTTTTGAACATCGAACTGACTGGGAGCTGTGTCTGCCTGGGGTGATGTTTGCTTTAAGGACCGCGCCGCATGCGGCTACGGGGTTTTCGCCAGCTGAACTGGTGTACGGTCGCTCGCTTCGATCTCCGCTTCGCATGCTTCGAGAATCATGGGAAGGTAGGGGCGACGACCCAGTCGTGGTGGAGTACGTGCTTAAGCTCCTCGAACGCTTAAGAAGGGCACAGGAGTTGTCAGGTGAAGCAATGACAAAGGCCCAGCAGAGGGCCAAGGTTTATTATGATCGGACAGCCAGGGCCCGTCGTTTTGAGGTTGGCGATGAGGTCATGATATTGCGCACATCGCTAAACAACAAACTAGACGTGCAGTGGGAGGGCCCAGCACGAATTGTTCAGAAACTGTCGGACGTTAACTACGTGGTAAGTCTGCCAGGAAAGCGGAAAGCACAGCAAGTTTACCACTGTAATCTGCTCAAACCTTATAGACAAAGGGAAGCAGTGGTGTGCATGATGGTAAACGTTCCTGAAGAGCTTCCGGTCGAGCTTCCGGGACTAGGCTCAGTGACGAACAGGGAAGACACCGGTCAAGTCATTAGTGACCTTATCAGTAAAGCACCGCTGTCGCCTGAGCAGAAAACCGAACTACACCAGCTATTACGAGAGTTTCAAGGTCTGTTCTCTGAGAGGCCTGGTAGGACTTCTGTACTTACTCATGATATAGAACTTACCTCCCCAGAGCCAGTACGATCCAAGGCGTATCGGGTGTCACCCCGCCAGAGCGATATTATGGAGGCTGAGGTAAAGAAAATGCTACAGCTCGGTGTTATTGAGGCAGGTGAGAGTGATTATACCTCCCCTTTGATTTTAGTTGAGGTACCGGGCAAGGAACCTCGTCCTTGCGTCGACTACCGCAGGCTTAATTCCATCACTAAGGATCAAATTTATCCGATCCCCAACATCGAGGAGCGCCTTGAGAAAGTTAGTAGCGCTCAGTTTATTTCCACCCTAGATCTTGTCAGGGGTTATTGGCAGGTTCCACTTACAGAAGAGGCTAGTAGGTACGCGGCGTTCATTTCACCAATGGGAACATTCCGTCCTAAAGTGTTGAGTTTTGGTTTGAAGAACGCGCCATACTGTTTTTCAAGCCTCATGGATAAAGTGTTGCGGGGACAGCAAGAATTCGCTTTACCGTATCTAGACGACGTAGCGATATTCTCCGCATCCTGGTCTGAGCATATGACACACTTGCGGGCAGTGCTAACCCGCCTGCGCGAAGCGGGCTTGACAGTCAAGGCTCCTAAGTGCCAGCTAGCACAGGCCGAGGTTGTGTTCCTCGGTCACGTGATTGGTCAGGGTCGTCGCCGCCCCTCTGAAATAAAAGTGGCCGCTGTGCGAGACTTTCCGCAACCGCGCACCAAGACCGATATTCGGTCGTTCTTGGGTGTCGCCGGCTACTATCAGAGGTACATCCCTAGGTACTCTGATATCGCGGCTCCCCTGACGGATGCTCTAAGAAAGACAGAGCCTCAAACAGTCGTCTGGGACGAGACCAAGGAAAGAGCTTTTAGCGCCCTAAAGAGTGCCCTAACAAGCCAGCCTGTGCTACGATCGCCAGACTATACAAAAGGGTTCATTGTTCAGTGCGATGCTAGTGAGCGAGGCATGGGCGTTGTACTGTGCCAACGGGAAAATGGAGAAGTAGAACACCCCGTCCTGTATGCTAGTCGTAAGCTGACCAGTCGTGAGCAGGCGTATAGCGCCACCGAGAAAGAGTGTGCATGTCTCGTGTGGGCCGTTCAGAAATTGTCATGCTATCTAGCCGGCTCGAGGTTTATCATTGAGACGGATCACTGCCCTCTCCAATGGCTGCAGACCATCTCTCCCAAAAATGGCCGCCTCCTGCGCTGGAGCCTCGCTTTACAACAATATTCCTTTGAGGTGCGTTACAAAAAGGGGAGTCTCAACGGTAACGCCGATGGCTTAAGTCGAAGCCCCTAACGTAGGAATCAGCCTCAAAATTGTTGGTTACTGATGTTTTTCTTCCTGAGGCAGGATTTTTTTTAACATATTGCTTTTGTTTAGTGTTTCAAAGTGATGATATGCTTTCTAGTGCAATTTTTCAATTTGTGGACGCGTTCTGAGTGATGCTAGACTACTGTAAGAAACTAGGCAGTGGTATAAAAAGGGGAAAGAGCCTGGCAGGGCTTAGTGAGGGTTGTGCCGTGCTTGCTGACTGAGCGGTTGAGTTTCAGCGTAGTTCTAACGCTTGCCGGGAACGAGAACAAAAATGTGAACTCTCCCGAAGTCACTTTGCAGTGTCCCGTGCGAACCTGAACGAGAGAACGAGGCCTTCTCTGTGCGCTGCGCTCAAGAAACGTCGAGGGACGCCCGACTTCGGTTATGAGCATCATCGAGCGACATCCCTCCGGACAGCGGATGCAGTCCCCTGTCCATCGGGATCTCCTTCCCCCGGCGGGGCGGTCTGTTGCGTTTCGCCTGCGACACGTGGTTTTGCCGGCGCGACTGCGGCGGGGCGGCAGACATTTTGGCCCGATCGTCGTCGCCGCAACACTCATCGCCAGGTGTTTCCAGGCGCGACTGCGGCGATGCGACCGCCTAGGGATCATCCTCGCATTCCAGTCATTGTGCCCGAAACAGGCGATGCCAAAGCAGGGATCTCATTCCAGTCATTGGGCCCGAAACAGGCGATGCCAAAGCAGGGATCTCGTTCCAGTCATTATGCCCGAAACAGGCGATGCCAAAGCAGGGACCATCCTCTCATTACAGTCATTGTGTCCGACCGGCAGCGCCACGACAGGGTGGTACGAGATCGTGCTCGACATGGTGCTACGGCATCGCTACGACAGTGTGCGTCACCATTAGCCCATTGTACATTCACGTGCTCGTCTTTTGAGGGGTTCCTTCTTGCCCTCAACTGCGAGAGTATAAAAACAGCTGCCCCCGGACGCCAAAAGGAGGGCTCCGATTTCTTCTGTTGAGTGAAGTGCTCTCCCGTCTCTCTACTTCGGTCAAACCTGACCGCCAACTCTTTGCGATGTTAAAATAAACAAGTTGTTTCGTTGTTACCAGTCGACTCATGCTTTGCCGGGACCTTCGGATGCTTCCAGTTGTACCCCAGGCCGCCAGGCCAACGCTACCCTTGGGGCTTGCGACCCAGGTACAACCACGGGCGTCAGCGCCGAGTTCCCGACAGATCGTACCAGCAGTCCCGATCCAAACAGTAGGTTCGCGGCCGCACAGTAGATAAAATGGAGAAAATCTGGCGGTGTCGTGCAGGGAAGAATTGCACGCAAATGTTACGTAAGGAAGGGCAATGTCCCAGTCGTGGTAGTCCTTGGAAACGTACTTGGACAGGATATCGGTAAGAGCACGGTTTGACTGCTCTGTCAGGCCATTGGTTTGAGGATGGTATGAGGTAGTCAGCTTGTGTTGAATGGAGCAGGAACGCACAGTGTCAGCGATAACTTTCGCGAGGAAGTTTCGACCACGGTCAGTACGCAGCTGTCGCGGGGCGCCATGAAGCAAGATAATGTCACGCAAGAGAAAGTCCGCGATGTCAGTGGCGCAACTGGTAGAAAGAGCCCGAGTGATAGCGTATCGGGTGGCGTAATAAGTCGCGACGGCTACCCATTTGTTCCTAGAGGATGACGTGGGAAAGGGACCGAGCAGGTCTAATCCAACACGAAAGAACGGTTCCACAAGGACAGTGATCGGCTGGATATGACCGGCAGGTAGCACCTGAGGTGTTTTCCGACGCTGGCAGGGATCACAGGCAGCAACATAGCGTCGAACGGAGCGAGCGAGACCAGGCCAATAGAAGCGGCGGCGGACGCGGTCGTACGTGCGGGTTACCCCAAGATGTCCTGCAGTGGGTGCGTCATGCATCTCAAAGAACACAGTCTGTCGTAGCTGTTTTGGCACGACAAGAAGAAGATCAGAGCCGTCAGGGAGGAAGTTCCTTCGATACAGAATGCCGCCCTTGAGGACATATCGGCGAACGGATGCGTCGGTAGGTGTAGAGCGCAGACGCTCGATGAGTGCTCGCAGCGATAGGTCTCGGTACTGCTCATCGGTGATGTTAGCGAAGGCAGACACAGAGAAAATGCCGTTGGCGCTACTACTGTCGGCGTCATCAGGCTCATCGACCGGGTAGCGAGACAGGCAGTCAGCGTCCTTGTGTAGTCGGCCAGATTTATAGGTGACAGTATACGAATATTCTTGGAGGCGTAAGGCCCAGCGACCAAGTCTTCCTGTAGGATCTTTCAGTGAGCATGACCAGCAAAGCGCGTGATGGTCTGTGACAACGGAAAAGGGTCGGCCATATAAGTATGGGCGGAACTTCGCAACCGCGCAAACTAGGGCCAGACACTCACGCTCAGTGATGGAATAGTTGCGCTCCGCGGGTGAGAGGAGCCTGCTGGCGTAAGCGATAACACGGTCGTGGCCACGCTGGCGTTGTGCCAGTACTGCACCAATTCCGTGACCGCTGGCATCAGTACGGACTTCGGTAAGCGCAGAAGGATCGAAATGGGTCAGAACGGGAGGCGTTGTGAGAATGTCGATAAGATGTGAGAATGCAGGGGCGTCTTTTTTCAAAAGCTCGGTTAGTGGTCGTGCTATGGCGGCGAATTTTCTCACGAAACGGCGGAAGTACGAACAAAGGCCGATGAAGCTGCGCACATCCTTGGCACAGTTCGGAACAGGGAAGTGCGCAACAGCATGGATCTTGCCTGGGTCCGGTGGTACTCCGTTCGCGTCAACGAAATGTACAAGGACGGTAATCTGGCGACGGCCGAATCGGCACTTCGATGCGTTGAGTTGCAGACTGGCTCGACGAAAAACGTCCAGGACTGCTGAGAGGCGCTCGAGGTGCGTAGCGAACGTTGGGGAGAATACGATAACGTCGTCCAAGTAACACAGGCACGTGGACCATTTGAAACCGTGAACAAGGGAGTCCATCATGCGTTCAAAAGTTGCAGGGGCGTTACATAGACCAAACGGCATCACTTTGAATTGATAAAGGCCATCGGGTGTTAAAAAAGCAGTCTTCTCGCGGTCGAAATCGCCCACGGCAATCTGCCAGTAGCCGGAGCGAAGGTCGATATAGGAGAAATAGCGAGCACCGTGGAGGCAGTCAAGGGCGTCATCAATCCGAGGTAGGGGATACACGTCCTTTTTGGTAACGCTGTTAAGGTGCCGATAGTCCACGCAAAAGCGCCATGAGTCAGCCTTCTTTTTGACCAGTACTACAGGTGACGCCCATGGACTATATGATGGTTCAATAATGTTCTCGGCAAGCATTTTGCGAACTTCTGCGTGAATAACTTGAAGCTCAGCTGGTGACACTCGATACGGGAGGCGATGAATAGGAGGGGCATCGTCGGTATTAATGCGACGTTGGACAGCTGTAGTTTGGGCCAAAGGACGATCGTTTAAGTAAAAAAAATCGTGGTAGGAAAACAGAACGCGGTGGAGTTGACGAGCGTGCTCGGACGGCAAGTCGGGCGCAATCATTTTCTGTAAGTCAGCGATGGTACAATTTGCCGACTGCGATGGTAGAGGAGTATCGGATGAAGTGTCTTCTACTGCAATGGATGCTACTGAGTGATCCTCGAATTAGCAAAGCTAGGCCAGAGACATCCCGCGTGACAGCACTTGTTTCGTCAAGCCAAAGTTGACCACTGGCAGGCAGACGCAATTCGCCGTAATAGATAAAACTGTATGAGGTACTGTGATCCCGTGTATAAGGAGGAGGTCTTGCATAGGAGCCGCGATGTAGTGACCGCCGGGGACTGGTGAGGATGACACTAGGTCAACATAGGTCAGTGCCGAAGGTGGCAAGCGAACGAAGTCGACGGAATTGAGGCGACTGGGGTGTGGTTCAGCAGGATCCAGAACAGGCAGGTCAAGGCGGAGACTACTGGCGGAACAATCGATGAGAGCAGAATGTGCGTAGAGGAAGTCTAAGCCGAGGATGATGTCGTGGGGACAGTGGGTGATGACTGTGAATAGCACGATTGTTGAGCGATCAGCGAAGGAGACGCGGGTGGTACACATACCAATTACGGGGGCTCTTCCGCCATCGGCGACACGGACAACAGGCGTCGTGGCGGGCGTCATAATTTTCTTGAGCCGGTTACGAAAGTCAGCGCTCATTACGGACAAATGCGCCCCAGTATCTATGAGTGCAGACACAGAAACACCGTCGACTTGCAGGTCAAGAAGGTTCAGAAGAGTGTGAAACGTCAGTAGAAGATTTGGTGGCGTAAGGACCAACGCAGCGTCACCTCGACGCGCTGCATCGTCTAGTTTTCCGGATGGGAGCGGCGTCCTAAGGGAGTCGGCGAATAGGAGCGACGGGGCTGGGGAGAGCGAGATTGTCGTCGTTGGGGCGAAGGCGAACGAGAATAGGGGCGGTTCGGTGCAGGAGAATCAGCGGCGGCATTACAGGAGCGTGCAGCATAGGGACGAGAAGGGCCACCTGGGGGGCGAGAGTAGGCAGTATAAGTAGACCGGGTCGGGGAACTCCAGCGACGGCGGCAGTGCCGAGAAATGTGCCTGATTCGATGGCAGTGGAAACAAATGGGCTTGTCGTCAGCAGTGCGCCATTCAGATGGGTTGCGGAAACGTGGTTGGCAAGAAGATGCGGGACGGGGCGGAATCGAAGAAGCCGGGCGGGTATCACGGCGATGGGCCGAGCAGATGGTGTGAAGACCCATGTTTTGGAACTCCTGGCGGACAACTGCCTGGATTAGTGAGACCGTGACTGCAGATGTGTCGGTGGGACTGGAGTCGAAGGCAGCCGGATAGGCGGCCTAGATCTCACGCCGGACGATCCTGGTAACATCGGCAGTGTTGTTGGGACGAGGAGCGTCGGGACAGGAAGATGTCGCTGGGGTGTTGGGCAGACGGGCAAACTGCTGGTCAATACGTCGGCTTTTAGCGAGTTCCAGGCGGCGGCACTCTTTTATAACAGCATCCACCGTCTATACGTTGTTGCAAACGAGCATGTTGAAGGCGTCATCGGCAATGCCTTTGAGGATGTGGGAAACGTTGTCTGACTCAGTCATGTGGGTGTCAACTTTGCGGCACAGAGCCAAGACGTCCTGAATGTACGTGACATAGGGCTCTGTTGGCGTCTGCACACGGCCGGAAAGCGCCTTCTGCGCGGCAAGTTGGTGACCGTAGGGGTTGCCGAACAAGTCTCGAAGCTGTGTCTTAAGTGAATCCCAACTGGTGAGCTCATCTTCATGCGTGCGATACCAAACTCGAGGTGTGCCACCGAGGTAAAAGACTACGCTGGCGAGCATAATAGTAGGGCCCCACGGGTAATTCCGGCTGACGTGTTCATACAGGCTGATCCAGTCATTGACGTCTTCCCCACCTTGGCCCGAGAATACGCCAGGATCACGGGGAGCGGGGAGAGTGATGTAGGTCGTCGAAGTGGCAGCTGGTGTCGGAGCCGGCGGAGTCGGGTTGTCGTCGCCGGGAGCCATGAAGGAAGGCTCGACGTACCGTCCACTGCGAAGCTCCTTGACGAGGTACAGGGAACGTCCACCTCCACCAGATATGTTACGTAGAAAGACGCAGACGAAAAGCTATGTACACGTATATTTACAATACGCTACGCTTGGCCAAGAGGCAACAGCCCGCGCTAGCTTCTAATCGTCGTCATCGTCTTCACACTGCTCGCCTTTTCATGATCGCACATATTGTTCCGTAGCAATATTCCGCTTGCAACAGGCTCTAGGATTTAACTTCCTCTTTAAAATGCAACAAATTTTACTAAAATGGATACAGGGTTCATCTCAGAAAGCGTTTTCGCGTTTTACATGTATTTGAATAGGCCACATTGGAGTTGGGCCCGAGCTAAAGCTTCCTCTTAAAGTCGACAAAGTTGGTCAGCGTCCTGATGCTGTAGGTGTGTTTATTGCAATAGACCGTATGAAATTCTATGAAGACTAGGAAGCGTCTTTGGATGCTCAAGCGGCAAATAAATGACCAGGAATGTCAACACAGGGTCGGATAAAGGCACTTGGATAAGCTCTGTGTAGCTGTTCACATTCATGGGATAATACGGCTGTCATACCTTTATGAGAAAATACATAGACATATATCCTACATCTTGCTTAGTGGTTTAGGAATGTATCAGCCATAGAAAACGCCATAAGCCTGCATTCCGTATGGTATACAAGCTTCTTCGTTCCTTGAGCGATTTTTTTTGTGCTTATGTTAGATAAAATATTCTTCCGAAAAATGCAACTTTCTTTTATAATAACTAACATTCTATAATGCAGATTTTGAGTCTGACATTTACTGAGCACTTCAAACTCCTTTCCTTGGTATGCTACAAGTCCTTTATGGCATTGTAATGTAGGATTATGTTATGGCACATCAGTTCTACGGAAGTCCACAGGGTGGCGGAGAGTACATAAAAGAGAAAAATTGGTCATCCATCTGGTCGATGACAATTTTTCGCCATCAGAAATACAATATATTTGGAAGCTTTAAACTAATTTGCGGTAATCAATTAAAACACGTCGGACGTGTTGTGAAGCTATGGATAGCAATTTTTTATCATTTCAATGGTAGCCTGCACATTCTGAACTTAATTTTTGTGATCCACAATTGTAAATATCAAAAGGGAAGCCAAAGCCTTTAGTTTGTTTCAGTCTACCTGCACAGGTCAGTGCTCCAGAAGAATTTATGTCGTCTTCCGCCAATAACAGCGTAATGAAATATGGGCATTGAATATATGCGACGAGAGCATAATACCGTGTTGCTGAAGCAGCGCGCTGACAATGGCAAGACGGAGACACACAAGAATACAGGACACTCGCTGTACTCGCAACTAATTTATTTCTGAACGAACTCTTTATATACCTGCGCACACTCAGACGTCAAAGATAGGAAACGCAAGAACAAAAGCACTTTAACATTCACTTTCGCGCGCATTCTCGGGCGTCAAAGATAGGCAACATATCTGTCATGATGTGCAATCCTATCCTATTTATTTGTTTCACACGGAAATGAACAAGCAGTTTTGCTGGCTGTTCATTTTTCTTGTATTGTACTTTCTAGTATTAGTGCCTTACGTTAATTTTACTCGTATCTTTTCCTTGAAGTGCACCTTTGTGGCATTTCATTACTTCAGTTTTTCTTTTTTCATGTTTTGATCTTTCTAGTAATGTTGATGAGCCCTGCATTGGGAGGTATCTTTTGTATCAGACTTCAGAAGGCCGCTTAGTCTTTGTTTCTTTATGCCTTTGATTTTTAATCCCCCTTACGCATGCAATGCCGCCATAGGGCCTGTAAGGTATTTCCAATGAATAAACAAACAAACAAATAATTATTATAATAATAATAATAATAATAACGGCGACTGTCATGCTATGTATTTTTCACGAAGATTGTGATATTGTTTAGCAGATAAGGCATCTCAATGGCGCTCGTGGCATCCGCATATGAGCCAGTTTATTAAAGTTCTGAATCATTAAAAGGGGTATCGAATTCGATTACAGATTTATTTCTTCCTGCGGGATGGCAATGAGACGACGCTTTATTTTCATGGTCGACTTTATGTTCCCCAGGCTATCATTATTTATGCCACTCATGCAAAGTTTTGACAAAATTAGGTGAAAATGCACTTTGTATACAGCAATTTCCTGAACCATTTGATTTTACTTCTTCAAATTCGAAATAACTCAGGAACGTCTAAGATGGCCCTGGTCAAAAATATGCTAAGTTGCGGATAATAATGGAACTTTTAGGCACGATATTTTTCGCATTGGGGGTTCTGGGTTTTGTTGAGCATTGCATTACGCATAAACACTGAACAGTGAAAAATATTCAGCATTCTCAAGCTCTTCAACGGTGTGAATACATGTGTGCATTTAAATACTACTTTAAATGTGCACCATTTCTATGTTTACTCAATGAGGCACAAATCCGCCCGTCCGTCCCTTAAGACTATCCCATTCAAATAGGGCTCGCAGCAGTGAGCGAATTCATCTTCGTGCTGTTCCTCGTCACAACGTGAGCTAAGCAGCGGGTACCCAGCGCTCACGAAGATATGAGCATTCTCCGCATTGTGCCGTTCTCGCAGATCACTTTCAAGATACGGTCCCGCGTGTCACTCTTCAGCGTGAACTAAGCGGTGAGAACGCAGAGCACAGGAACGCAGTCGGCGTTCTCTGTCACCATCGCAGATCGCTTTCAAGATATGGACCGCGCAGTCGCGCCTACGCAGCCGCCGCCTGGAGTACGGTTGATCACGGTTCATAATGTTTCGACGCGGATGGATAAGGCGCTAAATAACGAAAACGGCTTATAATGATCGGAACATCATCAGAGCAGCTAGCACCGCAACCTGCAGTAATTTGCTGGCGTCATCAATTCACCATTGTGTGAGTATGCGTAAACATTGTGCCACTGCCTGATCTCTCCGCCGCCCAGTGTCATTCTCAACGTTAAAAAGCTTGATCCGACCAGTACAAATTACAGCGCTGAGGTGACCAGCGCTGTCGTTTGTACTGGTCGGATCAAGCTTTTTAACATTGATAATGACGCTAAGCTCATCGCACTACCCATCGCACCACCCATCGCACCACTGACCAATTTGCTTACCGCTACCAACGGCATCTCCGCGTGGTCAACTTCCTGTGACGAAGCCTTCAAGCAACTACGTCGCCTACTTACTTCGCTGCCGATTCTTCGACACTACGATCCCACAGCGCCTACAGAGGTACATACGGACGCCAGCGGCATTGGACTTGGTGCAGTCCTCGCACAACGGAAAGACGGCTATGACGAGTACGTCGTCGCGTATACGAGCCGCACTTTAAGGCAGAAGCCAACTACTCAGTAAGAGAAAACGAGTGTTTGGCCATTATTTGGGCTCTCGTCAAATTTCGTCCATACCTATATGGTCGCCCCTTTTGACATTGTCACCGACCACCACTCACTTTGCTAGCTGTCCTCGTTGAACGATCCGTCAGGTCGCCTAGGCCGATGGGCACTTCGCTTACAAGAATATGACATCCGCGTTGTCTACCGATCGGGCACAAAGCACTCTGACGCCGATGCGCCTTCCCGATCACCGCTATCTTCTGATGTGGCTTCAGCGCCTTCACTCTTCGCATCCATGTCAGACTTCAATGTCGCTGATATGCAGGGCGAGCAGCGTAAGGATCTCCTGCTTTCAACTATGCTGAATTTCCTCCGCGACCAATCCACCACACCCTCTTCTCGAACACTTCGTCGCCAAGTCGCCCACTTCACTGTACGCGACAACGTCCGTTACCGCAGAAATTATTTGCCTGATGGTCGCAAATGGCTCCTGGTGATACCCCGACTCATGCGTTCTGACATATGCGCTTATTTTCATGCTGCTCCTCATAATGGTCTCGCCGGTGTTCTGAAAATGTATACTCGGCTAAGGCAGCGTTTCTACTGGCACGGCATGTATCACTTCGTGCACCATTACGTACGCGCTTGCATGGCGTGCCAACGGCGTAAAATTCCACAGCGCCCTCCTGGTGAGCTACAGCCGCCGCCCTGCCCGGCTCGGCCTTACCTTACGACCCTTACCTTCACGACCGCCGCTCAAGGTCGTCAAAAGCTACGGCGTGACAGTGGCACGCTTACACCAGTTTTCCCGACTGCTTCTCTTGTTTGTGACTCCCGCCTCACAGCCCTGTCGTTTCAGGTAAACTCCTTGCACGCTATGATGGCCCCTACCGCGTCATAGACCGTACCTCAACTGTCGCCTGCGTTGTAGAACTTGTGACGCCTTCACCCGACCTTAGGCATCGCGGGTGTGACACTGTTCATGTGAACCTTAAGCCGCACTATGACCCCCTCATCCCACCTACGCCGTAAGTCGCCAAGATGGCTCCTCTTCTGTCCCGGGGGCCATTCCAGTGAATAGGAGGACGAAGAAGGCGCTCTTGTGTCGGCTGTGCGCGCGACATGCGTTCGTGTACTACAAGTGCAACTAGACTGTGCCTAGTGCCTTATAATAAATCATCATATTACACAGAAAACTTGTTGTTCGTCGATTTGACGAAGATCCTACGCCGCCGACGAAGACGCAGAAAAGACGATATATATCGACGATATATCAACGAGACGGCGCCATTCCGATGAAGCCTAGAAGCAAAGAATACGCCAACAAAAGAACACTTGACCAAGGGACGTTCTAGCCACACGTTAACACGACGCAGCCATGATCTGACGTCGAGATTTAACTGCAACGCAAGAAAATGAACCACCGACCACGACGTGCTCTTCAACGGCCATGGTGTCACCGCTTTAGTGGACGCAGGAGCCAACTATTCCGTCATGAGTGGACTCATCGCCACCCAGTCGAAGGAGGTTAAGACTGCATGGGAAGGCCGTCAAATCCGGACAGCTGGAGGACACCTAATAATGTCGACTGGAATCCGCACGGCAAGAATTACGGTTCATCACCAGGCCTACCCTGCCACCTTCTTTATCCTACAACACTATCCACGAGACGTTATTCTCGGCATGGGCTTCCTGAACCAACACGGCGCAACCATCAACCTGAAGTCGATGTCGATAACGCTGTAGGAAGATCAAGCGATACCGCCGGAGAGCCGTCGTAGCCACCACGCCTTACCTGTGCTCAAAGACCAAGTGAGCATCCCGCCTCGCTCCAGCATTGTTATTTCCGTCGGCACCAAAACTCCGGCAGACGTAGAAGGTGTCATTGATGGCGACCAACGTATTCTGCTCAACCGCGAAATTTGTGTCTCAAGAAGCATCGCTTGAGAGCACGGAGGTAAAGCGAAAGTGATGCCGACAAACTTGCACCAGGAGTTCAAGCACATAAAGAAGGGCACACAATCACGTACGTCGAGGATATTGTGGAAACTAGGAACAAGTTTGTCCTATCGCATTCTGCCGCATCTACCCCGACGACCATAGTTCTCCAACCAGAGTTCGGCATCGATGGAAATCTCCCCATGATTAAGCATGAACAACTCAGAAGTCTGCTCCCACGATACAAAGACTGCTTTTCGATGTCATCGAGGATACGACAAACACCAGTCGCAAATTATCGTATTATAACCGAAGAGTGCTCTCGACCACTCCGCCAGATTCTTTACCAAGTTTTGACGCCAGAACGTGAAGCTGTTAAGACAACAAGTGGACGATATCCTGCATGACATCATCCAGTCGTCGAAAATCACGCGGGCATCCCGTGTTGTCTTGGTGAAGAAAAAGGGCAGCGCCCTACGTTTCTACACCGATTATCGTCTATTGAACAAGACCACAAAGAAGGTTGTATGCCCCCACAATTGACAGAGGACGCATTGGATCGGCTCTGCAACACTAAATACTTCTAGTCGACGAATATCAAGTCGGGCTACTGACAAATAGAAGTCAGCTAGAGAGATCGCGAAGAGACCGCCGCCAGGCGTTCTCTATGAGTTCAGTGCCATGCCATTGGGAATGTGTTCGGCGCCTGCAACGTTCCAGCGCGTAATGGAAACGTTGTTAGTAGGATTAAAGTGGCATGTCTGTCTTGTTTACTTGGATGACGTCGTCGTCATCGCCACAAATTTCGACGATCACTTTAGGCGGCTTACGACAGTACTAGCGGCCATCAAGTCATCAGGGCTCACTCTGAAGTCGGAAAAGTGCCGCTTCACTTACGATAAGCTTCAGTTCCTAGGCCAGGTCATGTGCAAATCTGGAGTCCGCCCAGATCCACAGAAGACAGCTGCCATCGCAGTTCCCGTAGCCCATCGACAAGAAGGCAGTGCGTCGATTCCATGGCATGTGCGCCTACTACAGGCGTTTTTCAAGGACTTTTCACGTATCGCTGAGCTGCTGACACATCTAACTAAATGCGATGTGGAGTTCAAGTGGGAAACGTTGCAAGCCGACGCGTTTCAAGAATTCAAAGTACGCATGCAGTTGCCACTAGTACTTGCGTACTTCCACGAGGTTGCCGATAAGGAAATGTACACTGACGCCAGTAGGCTAGGCGTCGGTGCCACCCTAGTCGGGTGATAGCTTACGCTTGCCCGTCGCTGTCAAAAGGTGAATGCAATGGTTTTGCGACCGAGAAGGATCACGTCGATATTATTTGGGTTACAGTAAAATTCAGCCTTTGCCTATATGGCAGACCTTTCAAAGTAGTCAGCGACCATCACACGTTGTGTTGGCTAGCCAATATAACGGACACGTCTGGACGCCTGGCGCGGTAGAACTTCAGACGGAAAGGAAATGACATCCCTGTAATCTACAGATAAGGCCGAAAGCACTCCTATGCCGACTGCCTGTGTCGCGATCCCGTGGACCCGCCGCCCCAATATCACCAAGACGAGCACGTCTTTTTATGTTCAATAAGTGCAGACGACCATGCCGAGCAGCAGCGAGCAGACTCGGAACTCAAAAGCCTTGCTAACTTCTTGCAAATGAAGACCCGCGTTGCCCCGAGGTTATTTAGGTATGGTTTGACTTCATTTTTTTTTACGAAACGACGTCCTGGTGACGTAGAACTTTTTACCAGTGTGCGCAAACTACCTTCTCGTCGTGCAGCAGAACCCCGATCAGAAGTCCTGCACGCCCTCCACCATGATAACATAGCAGGGCACCTCGGCTTTTCGCGTACACTCGTGAGAATACGAGGGAAGTACTGTTGGCCCCACGTGGCCGCCGACGGTGCCCGTTACGTGAACACATGTTGAGTCGGCCAGCTATGGAATACACTAGACAAGGCCGGCGGTATTACTACAGCCGATGGAGCATCCTTGCTGACCGTTTCAGCAGATCAGGAAGGATTTGCTGGGGCCCTTTCCAATGTCAACATTTGGAAACATATGGATCGTCGTGGCCACAGACTACTTTACACACTATGCCAAAACGAAATCCCTGCGCAAAAATTGTGCAGCGGAAGTAGCCAAATTTTTCGTCGAGAACATCTGCCGTGGTATGGTGCGCCAAAAGTCCTGATTAGTGACAGAGAAACGGTATTCACTGCTCAGCGTACTCAAGTTATCCTGCAGTGTAGCCAGTCAAGTCACCGGAGGACCACTGCCTATGACCTGCAGATGAGTGGCTTAATGGAGTGACTGAACAAGACATGTAGGCGATGAACGCCAACGTCGAACACAATATGTGTGATACCTTGATTCGGAATGTCATGTTTGCTTACAACATGGCAGTGCAAGAAAACACAGACCACGCCGTTACGGCTGCTTTACGGAAGGACCTCGACGACGACTTTCGACGCCATGCTGCCGCACGACACCGACAAAGACAACGTTGGCGTCGTCGCCTATCTCCAACGCGCTGAAGAAATCTGACAGCTCGCCCGCCTGCGCATCAAGAACTAGCAAAGGAGCGACAGCACGGGCACTACAATCTTCGACGTCGCTACGTGGAATACCAGCCCGGCGATCGTGTTTGTGTTTGCACCCCGATACGCAGTCAGTGGTTTAGTGAGAAGCTATTACAAGGGTATTTAGGGCCCTACAAGATCATCCGATGTATTGGTGCACTGGAAAATGACGTCGTGCCAGACGGCATTTCGCAATCACAGCGGCGGCGCGCACGATTGAAGTGGTGTTCGTTGTGCGCTTAAGCCCTTTTAAGCACGCTGACGAACTTCATTATTTTGTGGTTTTACTACCGGTGTTTTTGTTTATTACTTTCGTTTGTTTGCAGCATCGGCTCGATGCATTTTAAGAGAGGGTTATTGACACGTCTACGTGTTTATCGGGTGACCACGTCGCACCATCTAACAAGTGTTATTGCCCGAATGTCATCACCCAAATCGATAACATTCTCGAACGTTATCGATGTTTCTACCCATTGTGTGATGTCACCGAACCTTGTGTAATCTGATTGTATGAGCGATGCGAATTGTGTAGTACTTTCTGGAAGACATGCGGGCATGACCGATTATTCTGGAAACTTCGACGATTCACGTACAAAAGCCGACGCGCTGGATCCGCAGAACTACTTTCGACGATTGGGGACGGTGTTCGCCGCTATCGTTGTATAGCCTGTTTTTAAGGGCATAGCTAAGCTGGAACATGTGAGCATACTAGCGTCACGATATTTGTTAAAAAGAAGAAAAAGAGCCGAAACTCAGGGTAACACGGCGCTGCAACGTTGCCGCTCAAATGTCCAAAAGGCTGCAAAATACAGCTGCTGCTGGGAGAGAGTGAGTATTGATCTGAGAAGCACACAGGTCGAATAGAAAGAAAACGTGAACTCTGTGCAAGTAACACTTTTCTGTGAAAAAAGAATGAAATTACCCTTACTGTATAAAAATATAGCTTTGTACGCGTCCCTATTCGCACGCTTTCGTCCACGCCTCCTACCGACAGCTTCTGCACATAAAAGGAAACTAATAGGACGTTGCATCAAAGTGCAGGCAAAGTAGCTATGTCAACTGATCTGCTTTACGGCGATGATAGCTTGCTGTGTGTGAAAACAGATTGAAAAGAAATAATTATGCACTCTTAATATTCAGTGACTTCGCTTCACAACACAGCGACAAAATTTTGAGCTCCATCAAGCGGTCATCATGACATCGGTAATTATGGCATTCCGGATACCAAAAGCCAGGATATCAAAGGCCATGCTTTTGCCGTGCTTCGGGCGTTTGAAAACCGCTAACGTCATAGCCGACACGATTTCGACATGTATATGACTATAAAAATACTGCTACAATATTCTTCAGCATTAAATTGCGCTGGGCGCCATGGAGCAAAGTTTTGTCTTTGAAAGCTGCAAGTACCAATGGATGTTCTTGCGCAAAATAGGATAACTACATAATTTACCCAATATGATTTTATTTTTCTGTGTTTATTACATTTGGAGAAAAAAGCCGCTTTTCAGAACAATAATTGTCTCGAAAGATAAAACTTTACAGCCCCTAAATGCACAACAAAATTGAGCCGGCTGTCTTGTCAGGATTTTTTGTTTTTCAACCTCGGCGACGTGGTACATTCCTCCCTCTAAGTGCAGTTCCCAGAAAGAGCTGCGCACGCTAAGGCCGGCTGCAGCTTTCACCGAGAGGCGATGAATGTCTAGGTGTGAGTCAACCATCGCAGGGTAGGGGGTCGGAGGGGGGGAAATCTTCCGGCGTAAAGAAGGGCTTTAGTTCCGGGGCGGTCAAGGCGAAGCGGGTCGATGGAAAGAATGTCACATGCCTATCTTGCGCATGCGCACAACTTTGACAGTGGTCTGAGTCTAGGCAGCATCCTTCCACGTTTTTCTGGTCACGAAACTCCGCCGTTACGCTATGGAAGAGCTTCATATGCTGCCCAAAGGTGCCGCGACGCAGCGCCATCTGTGCCGCAGAGGGCATCGTTCGCGTACCGAAACGCGTGCGCAGTGCGAGGCGAGCTGAGTGATCGGGTGGGTTCTGTGCATGTGCTGCGCTATTTTTCGGGTGCTGGGCTGTTTAGTTGAAGTGGTGGGGTGGGACAACGATGCCGAACAGGTGTTGCAAGTAACAGCTGAAGAAGTAGAATGCTGGTATCTGTAACAAGCCATTAAAAAAATTGCTGCATTTGCGATGTGGCTACTTGTGTTCGTTTGAGTGTTGTTTTGCCATGTGTTATAAAGTGCTTCTGCTTTGCACTTTCTTGTTTATAGAAACAATCGATTATGCATTCTGTATTAATTGCCAGTCGTTTGCTGCTGTTTTTTTCCTGCCCCCACGTTTCATGTTATTTCTTTATGCTTCTTATATCAGTGTCATGCATTTAACAAACTTCTTGCATGTCAATGGTGGACCATTCGTGACCGGACGCCTCTGTGCTGTCTGTATTTTGATCCGCTTATTTTACATGATAAATAAATGATCGTGCTTGTTTGTTGTTTTTGCACCAACACGTTCCAATCCTTTTCTTAATCGAAATATAATTCACGAATGGTCCACCATTCACAACGCAAGAAGTTTGTTAAAGCTTTGACATATTGGAAATAGTTGCGCATTAAGAACCAAAATACCTAGTCTCGTCATTTCTGCGTCGAAACCACGAGCAGCGTGAATGAGTGCCGAGCTTACTGACGCTTCTAAACGACGGCTTGCTAAGGCAATTGCCTAATTAAAATACAGCTAGTTTCAACTGTGCAGGTACTAACAGTTCACGTTCGCCTTAATCCGTTGCTAAAAGCCGCACCGAAGAGATTTAGTAGCCAAGTTTGTCTTGCATTAATCCTACCTAAATCTCATTCAGAAATGGCATCGCTTTGCAGAGAAATCTTAAACCCACGGAGCAGGTCAATTTCCTTTTCTTTGTCATTAAGTATTTTACGGTAGCAGCCCTTTGCAATAACAATTTCATTCTTTTGATCTCCTTATAAGATACTGCCAACAGTCAGAGTCCTTCTCTGCCACAGTTTACCAGAAAGTGAACAGCTGTGCTCGGCGAACAATCTGGCGCTATGGGCAACGGAGAGTTGGGGCTTACTTATGAGTAAGTGGCGGTGCAACAGCCAATATGTTTGCATCTGGTGATAAGTGGGACCACTGGCGCTTTGTTGCGAATGCGGGGCGTTTAATTTCAGGCAAATATTAAAAAGCGGAGCCCACCGAAGCGTTGAGGCGAACGGCAATGATGAAGAAATCTGGACCAAGACCGCCCGGCCGTGTACAGCGGACGCATTTCGTGGGGGGCGAAATGCAAAACACCCGTTTATTTAAATTTAGGTGCAGTTTAAAGACATTTGTTAGCGAGGTTTGTCTTGCATTAATGCTACCTAAATCTCATTCAGAAATGGCATCGCTTTGCAGACCTTTAGGTGCATTTAAAGACATTTAGTAGCGAAGTTTGTCTTGCGTTAATCCTACCTAAATCTCATTCAGACATTTATTTACGTTTATGTAAATTTATGTGCATTTTAAAGCATCCCAGGTGGTCAAAATTAATCCTGAGTCCTCCACTACGGCGTGCCTCATAATCGTATCGGGAGGTTCGCCCAACATCGTATATACGGGAGGTTCGCCCAATAACACGCTAGTCTCATTATTCAGAGTTTTACAGTGAAACTGTTTATGCGGACTCTGTGCCGTCGTTGTCGGACTTCACTAAAAAGCGGCCACGTGACCTAACGGGAGAGGAAACGAAGAGCTCAACAGGGGGATAGGAGTTGGAGTGACCCCTTTACCCGTGTGAGAAGGCTACCTTATACACGAATCTTACACGGTTGTCACACGGGGCATTTTCGGCGATTGAGAGAGATCGGCATTGATTTTATGGACGATGGTTTCCACCCTGCCGTGAAAGAAATATTACGCTGGCGGTTTGCAGACCACGAACAGTGCCCACAAATTGGAACGCAATATTGGGAGCGCGTGGCTGCCGGCACATCTTGCGGTCAATCGTCAAACCAATCCAGTCAATCGTCAAAACTATTGCAGCGCCCGCATCTCCGGTGGTGGGCCTCGCGCCGCGCCTAATATACGGAGCTTTGGATTAGCGGCTGCGCCCATTCCTTCCCAGTTAGAACAATGAGAAGACTACGAGTAGTGTGTACTCCTGAGGAAGAAGCTGCCTACCGCGAGTGTGAGTGAGAGTTGGCTTGTGAACGGGCTCGTCTTCGTAGGGCCGACCCAGAGTTGAGCGCCAGGGTATTGAGTTTAAACGGCAACGCCAGGAGGTCGATCCCGAAGAGCGCTCCCGAGACGCGGGAATCGACCTCGCCTTGGTTGCAATACTTGGTGTAACGTAACCCAGCTTCGCTATTCGACCATCCTCACGGACTGGAGTTTATTTTTGTGCTCTCCTCCCCGTCGATACTATGTGACAATATTGAGAGCAAAATACAATCGAACCAAACCGATCTGCATAATATGCCAATTCTGGTGTCTCAGCATACCGCCTTACCATTGCCGGACTTGGAATGGTGACTGTTTTGCGGAGACCATGGTCCTCTTCTTGGCAGTGCTCACAACTTTGTCCAGTTGGGTCAACAAGCAGCGTCGAGAGTGAGCTGCTTCCAGGAGATAAGCGGGCAACAATAATGATTGTGTTGTTTCCCAAGTCACCATCAAGCATGAATGTTTCTTCGAGAGTTCGAGTAAAGTTCCTTGTCGTTAACATCACCTGCAAAACCAAGTTACTGCATGCTTACTAACAGTAGCATCGACAAGTTTGCTTGCAGTACAATAGAACACAATAACGTGTTGTGTTTATGAAGTTTACGGAAGAGCCAGTTGGTTAAATCTGCTCCTCAGAAAGTTTGACAGAAGCCCAAACTACAGCCGTCCCTGTTCAAGGGGATAGGTGACACTAGCAGGCGCACGACAATATAGAAGAGTAAGCGGACAGGATAAGAAACTTACTAAAATAAAGAAAACTACAAATATAAAAAATGAAGGTCGAAATTATTTCAAAGTTCATTATTGCTGAAATAGGAAGTTTTTATTCGGACAAAGTAGAATGTTTTCAAGGTTTCGTCCTATAGAAACGTGATCAAGTTCTGTTGCGTTCTATGCTGATATGCTCACAAGAACGCCTTCACTATATTCTTCCATCTCTTTTTAAAGATTATAGTCTCATTAATTTTAATTTGTTTTCTTGTTCGCGCCAGGTGCTCCGTACTATGTGTTTAAATAACATGGCTTGAGTTTACTTGTGTGCACGTATTGCTGTTTCGTGTATCCTTCAGTGATTACTTGATATACTTATCTGTTTGTTTTTTGTACAAGTTCCAGTACTGCCTCCCTGCTGAATTTTAGGTTTGTAGACTTGTCAAGCTACCCTGGTGTAGCTTTTTTCTGCAACCCCTCCATCTGTACTGTAAGATGGGAAAATAAATTGAAATTAAATATAAATTATATAGTTTTAATATTTTTTTACAATAGAGCGGGCCCTTTTGAGTCCCCTGCAGGAGTGGATACATGTCCTTACTGTAGAAAATAGAATGATGTGCTGTAAATTTAATAGAGCTTTCGAAATGTGTCGAACAAAAGATGGCAAAAGAAAATACGTGAATGACAAACCATAGGTAAGAAAATTGTGCCAGAACACAAACATGTCCTATGTTGAAAATTGTAAGCAGAGACAGAGACACAAGTTTTCGTCAGCAGCGGTTCACATATTATTGCTTTAAATAATATTGGTTCATAAGGAGTAAATACAGTTTGAAATATGAGTTACTATCTCTCGAAATCAAAGAAGTAGTTCACGTGAGGGTGGGTAGCGTAGCAGATAATTTTTCTGCGAAGTAATTTAGTTTGCTAGTGATGAAGAACCCAGTCTCTCTATCCTGGGTGACACAAAAATTAAGCCTTATGGGAGATTTAAAATACGAAGTTTCCATGAGAACTAATGACCAGAGGGATGGACATGAATAACGCAGCAAATAACGCTTAATGCTAACTTATCACTTCGCTTTACTTCAATAGTTTCAAAGATTTTGTGAAAAACGGAACAGGGCCGTGAATGAAGCCTTTCTGTGGTAAGCGTAATGCTTATTTTTCAGCTCCGGAGATTTATGCTGAAAGCATGACCTAATTGTAAGGTACACCATGGTGGGAACTCCTGGTTAATATTGACCGCCTAGCGTTACTCACCGTGCACGCAAGGCAAAGTATGCAATAGTGTTTTTGCACTGAGCACCCACTAAAGCCGTGGCCTCCTGCTTAGTAGCTTGTGCCATGGCATCTCAGTTGCCGCGGCTGGTGATATTTGTTGCGCGTCATGGATGCACAACAGGCGCGGAATGATATGATAGTAGTTGTAGCATTAATTCCATAAACGTTCGACGTACTCACACTGCACGCTCATAAGCTGCTTTAGAGGAACCGCAGCTAAAGAAAGTTGACCATAAAAAACTAAGCATTTTATATTTTTAAGGCAAATATCTTATAAATTACTAATGGCACCTTTATAAGCTATGCGTTATTAGCAAATTATGTCACCTTTCAGCGTCATACTTGATGCAGTCTACAACGCGAGGAAATTTTATTCCTGGCGGTTGTAGGGAGTTTTGCACATTTTGCATAGACTAAACATTTATTACATTTGTGCAAGGCATCCTTTATTCTTTTGCCAATGTAACACACATCACGACTGCCTCAAGTTTCCTTCTTTTAAAGTGCATGCATCCTCAACTACATGAAAATAGCATTTTTACTTCTGGTTCCTTGTCTGTGGTTTTTGTTGAGAAATTTGCTTCTTGTTGCTATTATAACAAGACGCATGAATTTCCGACAGGCAGCTGGCTCTGCTGTGATAAAACAGCAAAAACCAAAATAAAAATTAATGCCTGCTTCTCGTCAACAACTGCAACTTTTATCATTATACTAACTGTTACGTTTCGCCTACGACGCGCGGTTTAGCCGGCGCGGATGCAACGGACGCCGGGGCTTCGTTCAAAGCGGCAGACATTTTGGCCCGTTCGGCGCCGCCGCTACGCCTCCCCGCCAAGCGCGTCCAGGCATGTTCTAATGCCACGTGTCTTCATGTGCGTGTGTGTGTGTATGTGCATGTTGGTGCCCACGCTTGTCGAAGCGCGGCAGCCGGGGAGAGGAGCTCCCCCAACTGTGAAGCAAGGGGGTCTGACCGGCGCCGACACGACGTATGCGCCACCTTCTCTTCCCATTGTGCCCGAACGGCGCCGGCACGACGGCTGCTCCACCTTCTCTTCCCATTGTGCCCGAGCTGCACAGTCACGTGCTCGTCTATAGAGGGGTTCCTTCTTGCCCTCAACTGCGAGAGTATAAAAGCAGCTGCCTCCGGACGCCAAAAAAAGGGCTCCGATTTCTTCTGTTGAGTAACGTGCACTCCCGTCTCTCTACTTCGGTCAACCTGACCGCCAACTCTTTGCGATGTTAGAATAAACAAGTTGTTTTGTTGTTACCAGTCGACTCATGCTTTGCCGGGACCTTCGGATGCTTCCAGTTGTACCCCAGGCCGCCAGGCCAACGCTACCCTTGGGGCTTGCGACCCAGGTGCAACAACGGGCGTCAGCGCCGAGTTCCCAACAACTCGTGCCAGCGGTGCGATTAGAACAACTGTCTGCCAGCGGTGGGATCGCGACAACGGAGGCCAGCAGCGAAGATATGCAGTTGACTGTATGCTGAGCAGCACAACGACCATCCGGGAGCAGTCCAATGAGCCCTGTGTGATGACTGGTTGCCTGCAGCGGAACGACTGCGCTGAATTCTTGGCTGCGAGGTTTGGTGAGTGCGGGACTTTCTTCTTCTGAGCTTTGCCAGGCTTTTGTTAGTGTCAGAAACAGAGCTGGTAATTGTGGTTGTCGTTGCTGCCGGGTTAGTTAGCGGCAAGACAATAATAGGCAGTAGAGAAAGCAGCATTCAGAGCAGCCATGGATTTGAAGTCGTTGCGCAAACCGAAATTGCTGGAGCTTGCAAGAGAGTTGGGTCTGGATGTCTCAGACAAACTCAGAAAACCAGAACTGCTAAGGGCTATTCTTGAGTTAGAAGCTGAGGATGACGAGCTGTCGGAATGCCTTGAGACCATTGAGGAGAGGGAGACGGCAAAAAGACAGGAGCGCGAAATTAAAGAACAGAAAGAGAAAGATGAGCGTGAACGAAAAGAACAGAAAGAAAAAGAAGAGCGTGAACGTAAAGAACAGAAAGAGCGAGAGCAACAAGAGCGCGACCGTCAACACGCTTTGGAAATGAAGCGTCTCGAGGTAGAGTTGGAACGCGCTCGTAATGGAAGTCAGGCACACGGTGCAGGAGAACGAGTATTGTTCAAAATGACTGACCTGATGCCGCCGTTTAAGCTTGGAGAGGACATTGGTTTGTTCCTGGTTAACTTTGAGCGAACGTGCGAGAAGCAGGGGTTCTCTCGGGAAACGTGGCCACAGCGCTTGCTCACTTTGTTACCCGGCGAGGCGGCCGACGTAGTCGCTCGCTTGAATAGAGAGGAGGCAGAGGATTTCGACACAGTGAAATCGAGTCTGCTAAAGAAGTACAGGCTGTCAGCGGAGGCGTTCCGTCGGAAGTTTCGGGAAAATGAGAAAGGCAGAAGTGAGTCATATACGGAGTTTGCGTACAGGCTTATGTCAAACATGCAGGAGTGGCTCAAAGAAGAGAAAGCGTTTGGTGACCACGATAAAGTTCTGCAGTGCTTCGGGCTGGAACAGTTTTATAGTCGGTTACCTGAGAACGTGCGGTATTGGGTCTTGGATAGGCCAGACGTTTGTACGGTGGCTAAAGCCGCTGAGCTAGCCGAGGAGTTTGTGACGCGTCGGGCTCGCGGAGCTAAGGACGGTCAAAAGGGTGAATTTGGCTCGAAGTTTGAGAGGCCGAAGTTCACACCCATGAGAGCAAAGGGGAACACACGTAGTGCGGATGCGAGTGAAAGCAGTGCGACCGAACCTAAGGAGACGGCGGCAGCCGAAGCCGAACGCAGAAAGCGGTTCGAGACGAGGCAAGCGCGCGTTTGTTATACGTGCCAGAAGCCGGGTCACTTTTCGGCGCAGTGTCCAGAAACAAAAACAAAAGTGTTTTTGTCAATATGCAGCACTAACGAGAACATGAAGCTTCTCGAGCCTTACATGCGAGACCTCCTCGTGAACGGGAAAGAGTGCCGAGTGCTTCGCGATTCCGCAGCTACGATGGATGTAGTTCACCCCTCCTACGTAGAACCCGATATGTTCACGGGCGAGTGCGCATGGATCAAGCAAGCCGTAGAAGCTCATAGCGTGTGTCTGCCGGTAGCAAAAGTGCTTATTGAAGGACCTTTCGGAGCGCTTGAGACGGAGGCGGCAGTGTCATCTATGCTGCCCCCCCAGTACCCGTACCTATTTTCGAACAGGTCCGATCACCTCCTGCGCGAGAAGGGGCTTTTGTTTGGTGAGGCTAGCGTTCAGGCCTTAACCAGATCGAAGGTTCGGGAGCTCGCTGCAAAGGCGGTAGTTGCGGCGCCGACGTTATCAAACAATGAAAAAGGGTCAGAGGCGCAGCAAGCCGATATTCAGAGCACGCCCGAACTGAATAAAATTGAGTCTATAACGTTGAAGGCGCCAGATACTGGAGAGGAAATGCCCGACACGGGAAAGTTAGAAGAGCTATCTACAGATTTGCTCATCGCGCCTACGTCAGACGGACTTAATAGGTTGCTAAAAGTCAGCCGGTCGGCTTTGATAGCCGAGCAAAAGAAGGATGGCAGCCTAGAAAACATACGCTGCATTGTCAAGGAAGGTATCGCCAAGAAAAATGCTCGCTTTGTGGAAAGAGGTGGGGTCCTGTACCGGAAGTATCTAGACCGCAGGGAAGTGGAGTTCGATCAGCTGATCGTTCCTCAATGCTATCGTCAGGATCTGTTGCGCTTGTCGCGTGGGGGTTCGTGGTCCGGTCACCTAGGAGTTAAGAAAACTAAGGACCGTCTCTTGCAAGAGTACTATTGGCCAGGGTGTTTTCGGGACGCAGACCACTTCGTGAGGTCATGTGACACCTGTCAGCGGGTGGGCAAACCAGGGGACAAATCGAGGGCGCCGTTGAGATTGGTACCTATCATTACGGAGCCTTTTAGACGGCTCGTTATTGATACAGTGGGACCTCTGCCGGTAACAGCCACGGGGTACAGACACATTTTGACTGTGATCTGCCCAGGGACAAAGTTCCCTGAAGCAGTGCCGCTTAAAGAACTCAGCTCAGTTGAGATAGTCAATGCACTACTGTCCATATTTGCGCGAGTTGGTTTTCCTGCGGAAATCCAATCAGATCAGGGCACAGTGTTTACTAGCGCTTTGACGACAGCTTTTCTCGAAAGGTGTGGGGTAAAGCTGTTACACAGCTCAGTGTACCACCCACAGTCGAATTCCGTTGAGAAGCTCCACTCCGTCATGAAGCGCGTGTTGAGAGCATTGTGTTTTGAACATCAAACTGACTGGGAGCTGTGTCTGCCTGGGGTGATGTTTGCATTACGGACTGCGCCGCATGCGGCTACGGGGTTTTCGCCAGCTGAGCCGGTGTACGGTCGCTCGCTGCGATCTCCGCTTCGCATGCTTCGAGAATCGTGGGAAGACAGGGGCGACGACGCAGTCGTGGTGGAGTACGTGCTTAAGCTCCTCGAACGCTTAAGAAGGGCACAGGAGTTGTCAGGTGAAGCAATGGCAAAGGCCCAGCAGAGGGCCAAGGTTTATTATGATCGGACAGCCAGGGCCCGTCGTTTTGAGGTGGGCGATGAGGACATGATATTGCGCACATCGCTAAACAACAAACTAGACGTGCAGTGGGAGGGCCCAGCACGGATTGTTCAAAAACTGTCAGACGTCAACTACGTGGTGAGTCTGCCAGGAAAGCGGAAAGCACAGCAAGTTTACCACTGTAATCTGCTCAAACCTTATAGACAAAGGGAAGCAGTAGTGTGCATGATGGTAAACGTTCCCGAAGAGCTTCCGGTCGAGCTTCCGGGACTAGGCTCAGTGACGAACAGGGAAGACACCGGTCAAGTCATTAGTGACCTTATCAGTAAAGCTTCGCTGTCGCCTGAGCAGAAAACCGAACTACACCAGCTCTTACAAGAGTTTCAAGGTCTGTTCTCTGAGAGGCCTGGTAGGACTTCTGTCCTTACTCATGATATAGAACTTACCTCCCCAGAGCCAGTACGATCCAAGGCGTATCGGGTGTCACCCCGCCAGAGCGATATTATGGAGGCTGAGGTAAAGAAAATGCTACAGCTCGGTGTTATTGAGGCAGGTGAGAGTGATTATACCTCCCCTTGGATTTTAGTTGAGGTACCGGGCAAGGAACCTCGTCCTTGCGTCGACTACCGCAGGCTTAATTCCATCACTAAGGATCAAATTTATCCGATCCCTAACATCGAGGAGCGCCTTGAGAAAGTTAGTAGCGCTCAGTTTATTTCCACCCTAGATCTTGTCAGGGGTTATTGGCAGGTTCCTCTTACAGAAGAGGCTAGTAGGTATGCGGCGTTCATTTCACCAATGGGAACATTCCGTCCTAAAGTGTTGAGTTTTGGTTTGAAGAACGCGCCATACTGCTTTTCAAGCCTCATGGATAAAGTGTTGCGGGGACAGCAAGAATTCGCTTTACCGTATCTAGACGACGTAGCGATATTCTCCGCATCCTGGTCTGAGCATATGGCACACTTGCGGGCAGTGCTAACCCGCCTGCGCGAAGCGGGCTTGACAGTCAAGGCTCCCAAGTGCCAGTTAGCACAGGCCGAGGTTGTCTACCTCGGTCACGTGATTGGTCGGGGTCGTCGCCGCCCCTCTGAAATAAAGGGGGCCGCTGTGCGAGACTTCCCGCAACCGCGCACGAAGACCGATATTCGGTCGTTCTTAGGTGTCGCCGGCTACTATCAGAGGTACATCCCCAGGTACTCTGATATCGCGGCTCCCCTGACGGATGCTCTAAGAAAGACAGAGCCGCAAAGAGTCGTCTGGGACGAGACAAAGGAAAGAGCTTTTAGCGCCCTAAAGAGTGCCCTAACAAGCCAGCCTGTGCTACGATCGCCAGACTATACAAAAGGGTTCGTTGTTCAGTGCGATGCTAGTGAGCGAGGCATGGGCGTTGTACTGTGCCAACGGGAAAATGGAGAAGTAGAACACCCCGTCCTGTATGCTAGTCGTAAGCTGACCAGTCGTGAGCAGGCGTACAGCGCCACCGAGAAAGAGTGTGCGTGTCTCATGTGGGCCGTTCAGAAATTGTCATGCTATCTAGCCGGCTCGAGGTTTATCATTGAGACTGATCACTGCCCTCTCCAATGGCTGCAGACCATCTCTCCCAAAAATGGCCGCCTCCTGCGCTGGAGCCTCGCTTTGCAACAATATTCCTGTGAGGTGCGTTACAAAAAGGGGAGTCTCAACAGTAACGCCGATGGCTTAAGTCGAAGCCCCTAACGTAGGAATCAGCCTCAAAATTGTTTGTTACTGATGTTTTTCTTCCTGAGGCAGGATTTTTAACATATTGCTTTTGTTTAGTGTTTCAAAGTGATGATGTGCTTTCTAGTGCAATTTTCCAATTTGTGGACGCGTTCTGAGTGCTGCTAGACTATTGTAAGGAACTAGGCAGTGGTATAAAAGGGGAAAGAGCCTGGCAGGGCTTAGTGAGGGTTGTGCCGTGCTTGCTGACTGAGCGGTTGAGTTTCAGCGTAGTTCTAACGCTTGCCGGGAACGAGAACAAAAATGTGAACTCTCCCGAAGTCACTTTGCAGTGTCCTGTGCGAACCTGAACGAGAGAACGAGGCCTTCTCTGTGCGCTGCGCTCAAGAAACGTCGAGGGACGCCCGACTTCGGTTATGAGCATCATCGAGCGACATCCCTCCGGACAGCGGATGCAGTCCCCTGACCATCGGGATCTCCTTCCCCCGGCGGGGCGGTCTGTTACGTTTCGCCTACGACGCGCGGTTTAGCCGGCGCGGATGCAACGGACGCCGGGGCTTCGTTCAAAGCGGCAGACATTTTGGCCCGTTCGGCGCCGCCGCTACGCCTCCCCGCCAAGCGCGTCCAGGCATGTTCTAATGCCACGTGTCTTCATGTGCGTGTGTGTGTGTATGTGCATGTTGGTGCCCACGCTTGTCGAAGCGCGGCAGCCGGGGAGTGGAGCTCCCTCAACTGTGAAGCAAGGGGTCTGACCGGCGCCGACACGACGTATGCGCCACCTTCTCTTCCCATTGTGCCCGAACGGCGCCGGCACGACGGCTGCTCCACCTTCTCTTCCCATTGTGCCCGAGCGGCACAGTCACGTGCTCGTCTATAGAGGGGTTCCTTCTTGCCCTCAACTGCGAGAGTATAAAAGCAGCTGCCCCCGGACGCCAAAAAAGGGCTCCGATTTCTTCTGTTGAGTAACGTGCACTCCCGTCTCTCTACTTCGGTCAACCTGACCCCCAACTCTTTGCGATGTTAGAATAAACAAGTTGTTTTGTTGTTACCAGTCGACTCATGCTTTGCCGGGACCTTCGGATGCTTCCAGTTGTACCCCAGGCCGCCAGGCCAACGCTACCCTTGGGGCTTGAGACCCAGGTGCAACAACGGGCGTCAGCGCCGAGTTCCCAACAACTCGTGCCAGCGGTGCGATTACAACATAACTTAGCGAGCAACCTAAATCAAATGAAATTGACAACCACTCCACTCTGTGAAGATGGAATTGAAGCAAAAACTGACTACAGTCAAAGCTCTCAAGCGTAAAGTGAAGTGTTTCCCCTCCGCCGCAGGCCTACACGAAGATAATTAAATATCGGGCCGACCCGCGTCGCAGGTGAAGCAGGCGTTACGCACTCCCCACACGTGGGCCGATGCCGAAAATAGTGCAATACCGGGCCCACTCGCGGCAAAGGAGAAGCAGGCGTTAAGCGCTTCCCATGCGTGGGTCCATCCCTAAGATTCTGCAATGCCGGGCCGACCCGCGTTGGAGGTGCAGCAGATGTTACGCACCCTGCATACGTGGTCCAATCCCGAAGGTAGTGCAATGTCAGGCCGACCCACGGCAAATGTGAAGAAGGCATTAAGCACTCCCCATACGTGGGCCGATCCCGAAGATTGTGCAATGCCGGGCAGACCCGCGGCGGGGGTGAAGCAGGCGCTAAGCACTCCCCATACGTGGGCCGATACCGAACATAGTGGAATATCGGGCCCACTCACGGCAAAGGTGAAGGCATTAAGCACTCCCTATACGTACACAGGCCGCCATTGGAATCTGAACCTGACAACGCATAACGTTCGAACGTTATCTAGTGAGGCGAGTCTAGCAATGTTATTGGAGGAATTAGAGGATTGTAAATGGGATATAGTAGGGCTCAGTGAGGTTAGGAGGACAAAAGAAGCATATACAGTGCTAAAAAGCGGGCGCGTCCTGTGCTACCGGGGCTTAGCGGAGAGACGAGAGTGAGATGTCGGATTCCTGATTAATAATGATATAGCTGGTAACATGCAGGAATTCTATAGCATTAACAAGAAGGTGGCAGGTCTTGTTGTGAAACTTAATAAGAGGTACAAGTTGAAGGTCGCACAGGTCTACGGCCCTAGATCCAGTCATGATGACCAGGAAGCCGAAAGCTTCTGTGAAGACGTGGAATCGGCGATGGGTAAAGTGAAAACAAAATACACTATACTGATGGGCGACTTCAATGCCAGAGTAGGCAAGAAGCAGTCTGGAGACAAGTCAGTGGGGTAATATGGCATAAGCTCCAGGAATAGCAGGGGAGAGTTATTAGTAGAGTTTGCAGAACAGAATAATATGCGGATAATGAGCACGTTCTTCCGCAAGCGGGATAGTCAAAAGTGGACGTGGAGGAGCCTGAATGGCGAGACTAGAAATGAAATAGACTTCATACTCTGCGCTAACCCTGGCATCATACAAGATGTGGACATGCTCGGCAAGGAGCGCTGCAGTGACCATATGATGATAAGAACTCGAATTAGCCTAGACATGAGGAGGGAACGGAAGAAACTGGTACATAAGAAGCCAATCAATCAGTTAGCGGTAAGAGGGATACTAGAGGAATTCCGGATGAAGCTACAGAACAGGTATTCAGTTTTAACTCAGGAAGATGACCTTAGTGTTGAAGCAATGAACGACAATCTTGTGCCCCAACCACTGGCACGCGCCGGTAAGCTTCGGCGCGCGCCGAAGGGTCAAATGCGTCAAAGCGTCGGTCGGGAACTCGGCGAAGAGGAACGTGGCGCAGCGATTATGTCTACTGCCGATGCTAGAAGTTTGCCGACACGCGGCGAAGCTGCGCCGGCGTGCACCAATGAGAGGCTGCGACCCGTCGCAGGCGTCAACCAATCGGAGGTTGCGAATCCTCCGGCTGCTATGCCTATGATGGCCGACCGTGCGAAGGCGGTGGCACCAACGATCGTCCGAGTTTTTTGGACGCACGACACGCGCGACAGTGTTCCTGAAAGACAGTGTTGTAATAGTAGGCTGACAACGACACGACCGGCCGACCGACGACCGTGGGTTGTGGCAGTGCGACGGGGATCGGAAGCGACTTCGAACGACGCCGACTAATCCAACCTGCCCAGTGGGTTCCGCCGGGCTCAGTACGATTGTCTGCTAAAACAGCCAACCGAATAACGATTGCCGCAACGTCTGTGCTTGTTGTATGTGCATGTTGTTATGCTCAAAACGAATGCAAACACGTTTACGAGCTCCGAAGTCTGGATAATCAACACTCGCCTATCGCCGATGTTGTTTACGTTACGCGTAGGCCTAGCGCGTCCATCGAGTTCGTAACTGGCGAGTGAACGAATTCACCTGAGAAACTCTGTCGAAGGAAATGGATTTTCAGGTCCGTTTGGTACTGCAGTGATTTAAAATATGGCACTCTTGACTTCGCGTGACTTGTGATGTGGTGAATGAACCGTGTGGAAGTTGGGTGGGACAACCGCGGCGTGTTTCGTGTGGTGTCGGTTGACTCAAGTTTAACGGGCAAGCTCTGCGCTGTTTCCAGTGGTAAAGATAACTTCCGAAAGCGAAACACACTAGTAGCCGAACTATTAGAAGTACTTAAATAATCAGTCGTGCCGCCTGCTTCAGCTGACACTGCGCTCTTCTATTCGGCATGTGAATTCAGTTCAGTACATGTTCACGGTACTCATTCACTCACTTCTTTCTAGTGCGTCCGTCTTTTGGGTTAGTTGGGCATAAATCGCTCGTGTAGCAATCAAGAACACTGACGCACTGAAGCATACGTGACAACGCAGTCATGTTTGTGTCAGTGTGTCGTTGTAGTTGAGCACTGCAAAAAGAAATTATCTGTTTGCAACGTGTGCCCTGTGTGCAGAGCATAGCAGGATCTGCATCATGCAAGACCTATGCATATAGCAGCGTATACCACGATTGCTTCGATGCCCGCTTCAGAAGCAGCAAGTACTGAGCCAATGAATTGATTTTTTATCTCACTTTTTGCTTGTGGAAAGTGTAGATGGTGTGAGTGCATTGTAGGGAAGGTGAAAAGGTGTCATCAGTGTTTTGCGCAGTCAGTATGCTTAAACTGCTGGAATCCCTTCAGCTTCTACTAAAATGTTTCTTGCTGCGATACTATAAATTGTAGTCAGGAGAAATATCTACTCAAAAGCAAGTTACTAATGCATCTGCGCAGAATGTGTTTGATTAACAAGTTAACGCTTCCACAACAACAATATGCCGATGCACAGCATATGTGCTTACAATAAATACATTCCGCAAAGGTGAACTACTGGGCCTACAATATCAAACTTTGTGGTAGCACCGTAAGAAGTGCTGCCATGCGTATCAGCCACAACGAAACTGCTGCACGTCCAACCTTCTTCCTTGGAGGCACTTCTATAAAGGCAGTTCGGGCCCTTCCCATTCTGGGTGTAGCATTTAGCTGTTCTCTCAACTTTTCCGCATATGTCACCAGCACTGTATGTAAGCACCAGCCCATTCTTGGGTTTGTGTTCCGTGTCTCCCTTCCCTGATGACCTACTGTTTTCCGAGCACTCTACACTTCTATCATTCTGTCACGACTTGAGTACTGCTCATCAGTATAGTTCTCGTACGAAAATCGCGACGCTAACAAACTTAAGCTTGTTCAGCGCCGGACAATACGCACCCTTTACTCCCGTCTTTTCGGTTGTCACAAGCTCATGCAAGCCTTCGAGGATTGTCTAAAACCCCTCAAGTAGCACACCCTGCAATACCAACGCAACATTGCACTAGTCTATACTGCAGAGTGTTTGACGAATCTCTGAACAGCACTAATCTTTCTTCAGTTCGTCTGAACAAGTGGTTAGCACAGCCTGAGCCCTCATCACGCCTCTATGGCCCGACACCACAACTCCATGATTATATCTGGCATGCAGAGCTTTCTCTCCACTCCCCTGGCGATTTGGATTCTCCTTCCTTGGAACCAGACTGAATTAGCACTCCTGTGTGTTGTGCACCTGTCGAATGTGTGCGTGTGTGCCGTGCTGTGTGTGTGCACAGCACGGCACACAGCACGTGCACACACACCAAGTGTGTGTGCACGTAGAGGGGAAGGAAGTGTCTTCTGCATCCTGCAAATTTCTGCTCTAGATGGCTGGTTATCAGGTGCTCTAACATACAGGCATCAGCCTTCTTTTTAGTCTAGTGTGCCAAGTTACCACTAAGATTATTATTATTATTATTATTATTAGAGTCATCATTTTGACCACATTGATTGTGTTGAAGCCAGCGTGACACATAATTAAAAATATTTCTGGAGCTTTGTGGGCTCTCTCTTTTAAAAAGAGTGCCAAAGATGTACGTCTTCTTCATGAAAATAGTGTTGTTGTCTCGAACATTGCTGATGCCTTTGCAGAATATTTCTGTTTGCTATATGGTGTGAATTATGCTTCAAGTAACCTTCCTTCTCAGTTTGGCGCAGTGTATGCTAAGAGTCAACGAAAACCTCGTTTCCAAGTATATGAAGTGCCTTAAACTTTGCCTTAAACTTTCCCTTTCTTGTGGTGTTGATCGTATTTCCTCCACAGAGGTTAACCCTTTGAGACGCTGTCTACACAATTGGGCACAGCAGGAGCGTGCATCAATAGCAAAAGCACTGATGAAAGTAATGGTATTTAAAATGTGTTGCATACATCTTGAAACACTTATTATTGGAACTGTGCTGCAATTTCGAATAACGTGCAGAATGTTTTAACAAAATGAGTGGGAAGGTAGACGGCTCGGTGTTGTTACCCTGTGTCAGTATGTTGTATGTAGCGTGTTCACTTCGTTCATTGTTTTTTACAATGTCGTGCACCAGGCATAATTGTCAAGTGGCTGGAGAAGTGCTTTTCAAGCTTTTCAAAACACGAAATTGTACATGTTCTCATATTTTGTGTTCCTGTAGTGAGTTCTCGCATGGAGTCGAAATTTTGTAAGCTTGACAAAACTCGCTAAACAATTGAAAATTCTTAATATTTGCTGCAGCTGTACACTTTCTACGATTCTGAGGATGCAAGAGATGCGGTGAAAGCAAGTTTTCAATTAACGGGATAAAGTGGTGTCTGAAAGGGTTAAGACGTATGGAAGCATACTTGTTCCTCGTTCTCACAAGCATCTTCAATAGTTCCCTAAAGTCTAGTACCTTTTCTAGCACTCGGAAGGTAGCATGAACCTTGTCCATGCACAAATCAGGTGCTAGATGTGCAGTTACTAACTGCCGACCTATATCTATCCTCTTCAGTGCGTCAGGTGTTTGAATCGATATGGGATTCCTCGCTTTCTGTTAGTGCTAAGAGCATTTTAATAAGTGAACAGCATGACTTTGTGTGTCGACAACTTAAAACTATTTCAGACTGTCAACAGTGTTCACCACTGCATCGACTTCCAAAAAGACATTTTTTTACTCTCAAACTGGTGCAGAAACAATAAGTACTCTTAAATGCTTCCAACACTATGGCATTAAGTTATATGCACAAAACGCACCATGTGAAATTTTGATACACCCTACGTGATGCTCCACTCCTTAGGGTCGATGAAATGAAAGATCTTGGTGTGTACTTCGACAAAATGCTAAGCTTCTCTTCACATAGATAATTACACACGATGCCCTTCACGCTCTTGGAATTGCATGCCGTATATTGCATGATTTCCATTCACCTGTTGTGTTTCTGAAATTCTGCTGTGTGCCTCCAACTACTAGAGTATGCCTCTGTAGGAGGGGGGTGCAATGAGCAAATCTAATTCTGACCTCATTGAACGCATCCAGAATAAATTGATGTCTATCTTCAAGCACCACTTTTGCCATTCTGGCGACCACAGTTGAGCCTTCTCAAATATACTTCAACTCGCACCTCTAGATTCAAGTCTTAATTAATCGCACCTTTTCTTCCTGTATAAGGTGGTCCATGACATTATACATTCCTTAGAGCTTCTTGATCATATGCATTTGTTTGTGCCGCAACAATATACCAGGTAGCATTTCACATTCGTTGCCTGGGCTTGTTACAAGATTGTCCTAATAAGACTCGACTCCAAAACATACTTTAGAGTTCATTTCCTGTGTTTTGTGTATCTGTAGATAATCACGTAGGATTAACTCCCTTTTACTTTTCCGCGTTTCCTTCTTTCCCTATTTGTTTCTCTACTTCCATTTTTTTGTCTACTACATTCATGTTTTCTCTACATTTTTTCTCACATAGTGCTCGTTAAGTGCACCAGAACAAAGGCTTTCTAGCTGTTCCTGGGCACTACAATAAAAATTTGAATGATTGATTATTACCGTAGTATAAAATTGTGCTTTTTAAGTATGTACTAGTATACTATTTCAGTGCAGTAGCTTTTGTGCAATTAAAAAAGGGCATGAATTAAGAAGAGAGAACGAAAATGATAAATGAAAGGTAGGGAGGTTAACCCGGACTGAGCCCGGTTGGCTACCCTACACTGGAGAAAGGGAAAGGGGGACGGAAAGATTAAAAGAAGAGAAAGTCCACTGGGGATATCAGTCGGTCACTCAGTCCGGATCACAGACGATGACTCAATCCGGTATCTTTCAAATATCGCAGCAGCGCTTTTGCGGCCTTTTGTAGCTGCGATTTGCGACGCCATGGTCCCAAGATCTTGTTCAATGTGAACGGCTTTCCATCTAGCTGATTGAGAGCTGTGCAGAGGTCTTGCCTTTCATCTTCAAAAGATGGGCAGCAGCACAGTAGGCGTTCTATGGTTTCCTCGACACCGCAGGCATTGCACTCGGCGCTATTAGCCATTCCAATCAAAAATGCATATGCATTGGTAAATGCGACGCCCAAACGTAAGCGGCTCAGCACTGTTTCCTCATTTCGCGGAAGACCTGGTAACAGCCACAGTTGCATAGAGGGATTGAGGGAGTGCAATCGATGTTGAGTGAATTCAGGTGTGTGCCACTTTTCCAATGTCAAAAGAGTGCGCTAGCTTGCCTAAGTGTTGGGCTGCGTCGGTCCGCGATAAAGGTATAGAAACAAGGGTTGCTTCTTCGTGGGCTTTACTAGCAGCTTCGTCAGCGAGGTCGTTGCCGGAGATACCGCAATGACCAGGCAGCCACTGAAACACGACGTCGTGTCCTTTCGTGATCATGTGATGGTGCATTTCTCGTATCTCCGACACGAGCTGTTCACATGACCCGCGACGAAGAGATGACAGAAGACACTGTAAGGCCGCCTTTGAGTCGCAGAATATTGCCCACCGATTAACCGGTTGGTTATTAATATAATCAAAGGCACCTCGGAGGGCAACAAGCTCCGAACCGGTCGATGTTGTCAAGTGAGAAATCTTGTATTGGATGCTTAGTGATCGTGATGGTATAACCACTACGCTGGTGGAGCTGGTCTGAGTGGAAGAACCATCCGTATATATGTGGACTCGATCAAAGTAGAAAGTGTGCAAACTATCCAGAGCTGCTTGCTTCAGGGCAAAGGTAGGCAGGTCGGTCTTCTTTCTTATACCTGGAACCGTGAGACGCACTCGAGGTTGTTCTAAACACCACAAAGCTGAGGTTGAACGTGCTGAGGGTGTGAAGCCCGATGGTAGACAGGCACGATGGATTCTGACCTTGTTGGAGAAGGACGCCTGTGGTCGTCGTTCTGGCATGAATTAGGAAAGTGCAATAATATGCTATGTGCCTGATCATATGCATTGTGCTATTAATTTCTTCTGAGTTTTAGTAATGGCTGGCTACTGTATGCAGTGTTGTGCAATAAAATAATATGCCACAGCAATTATTGCGTGCCTCGCAGAAAAAATGAATATATCTTTCTCAGTCAAAACATCATAGCAGGCTGAAAACAATAAACTGCAATTTTTTTTTTGTGCTGACGAAGTGTATAAATTGTGAAAATAACCTGTTTATATTGTCGCGTATACCCTGCTGGGGTATACAAGCTGAATCAGATACAGGCGGTTGCACTTTACAAAAATGCAAGCGGCGACGCGCGATGCCGAGACGAACCTCGTTCTCCTCTTCTTCAGTCTCTTGCTGCGCCACACCATGTGGCATTAGCCCCTCTACAAAAAAAAAAGAAAAAAAGAAGGTAAGCATGCATAGCCTTGACCTGAGAGCGCCGAGATGGTTTAGGACGAACACATAGGCTATAGTCACAATCACTGTGCTGTGCGATATAGTCACAAGGCACTGATGGACGAGCAACCACAAAAATAATCGAAGCAGCTGAAAACGTCGAATATTAGGGGCTATAGAACGGTTTCAACCGCACAACGTGCACAATCTCAGATTGCGGTTGTCGACGTCGGGGAGGCTGAGTTCCGTCAGGAAGGACTTCGTAGTTCACGTCACTAATTCGCTGCAACACTCTGTAAGGTCCGAAGTAGCGGCACAAAAGCTTCTCGGATAGTCCTTTTCGGCGCACGGGAGTCCAGACCCAAACTTGATCACCAGGTTGGAACTCGACATGTCGATGGCGGAGATTGTGACGGTGCGCATGGATGCTCTGTTGTTGCTTTATGTGCACTCGGGCAAGCTGACGGGCTTCTTCCGCTCGTTGTACGAAAAGTACGGCATCGTGGGCGAGATCGAGATGGTCGATGTTGTCGCACGGCAGCATTGCTTCTAACATAGTCTGCACTTCACGGCCGTAAACGAGGTAAAACGGCGGGAAGCGTGTTGTTTCTTGCGTAGCAGTATTACAGGCAAACGTTACGTAAGGGAGTATCTCGTCCCACGTCTTGTGCTGTACGTCTACGTACATAGACAGCATGTCAGTCATCGTTTTGTTCAGTCGTTCGGTCAAGCCGTTTGTCTGTGGATGATAGGCAGTTGTCCTTCGATGGGTCGTGCAGCTGAGTTTAAAAACATCTTCAATGAGCTCTGCTGTAAAGGCTTTGCCTCGGTCTGTGATGACGTGCGATGGGGCGCCATGCCGTAGAATGATGCTCTCTATGAAAAACTGGGCAACCTCGGAAGCTGTGCCTCGAGGCAGCGCCTTTGTCTCAGCATATCGCGTTAAATAGTCCGTGGCGACGATTATCCACCTGTTGCCAGAAGATGACAATGGAAACGGGCCCAGAAGATCCATGCCGACCTGGTCGAAAGGTTTGCCAGGTGGGTCAATCGGATTCAGCAATCCCGCAGGCTTCATAGCTGGCGACTTTCGGCGCTGGCATTCACGGCAGGCTTGGACGTACCGCTTAACACACTCGGCAAGCCTCGGACAGTAGTAGGATTCGCGCACTCTATCAAGCGTTCGCGTAAAACCCAATAGGCCAGACGGAGGCTCGTCATGACAGGCAAACAAAACTTCGGCACGGAGGTCGGCTGGAACGACTAAAAGGTACGTCTTGTTGGTGGCAGCGGAGTTCTTCTTGTATAAGGCGCCATGTCGTAAACAAAAAGACGACAATCCTCAAGTGATATGCCGGGGTATTGTTGGGTTTCGTCCTTCCAGATGTTCGAATATAGGCCGTAGTGCGTCGTCTACGCGCTGCCGTATGGACAGATCAGTAACGCTTACGGCCCCAAGGAAAGCGCCATCGTCCTCAATGTCGTGGTCGGTAGTGTCGACAGGGGCGCGCGAGAGTGCGTCAGCGTCTTCGTGTATGCGGCCCGACTTGTACACGATGGTCACGTCGTACTCCTGCAAACGTAGACTCCACCGTGCTAATCGTCCAGAAGGGTCCCGGAGATTTGCAAGCCAGCATAACGAGTGGTGATCAGTTACAACTTTGAATGGGCGGTAGTAAAGGTAAGGTTGAAATTTGGCCAGCGCCCATACGACGGCAAGACACTCTTTCTCCGTGGTGGTGTAGCTGGTCTCTGCACGCGATAGTGTGCGACTTGCGTAGGCGATCACTCTTTCACTACCTTCCTGCCGTTGTACAAGGACCGCACCAAGACCAACGTTACTGGCGTCTGTGTGAACTTCCGTGTCCGCCTCCTCGTCAAAGTGGGCCAAAACTGGTGCTGACACCAGACGCTGTCGAAGCTCGGTGAAAGCAGTCTCTTGCTCTGAGGACCAGACGAACGATACATCGTCCCTCGTGAGGCGAGGCAGCGGCTCCGCCATCATTGAAAAATTTTCGATGAAACGCCGGTAGTATGCGCAAAGGCCCAGGAAGCGTCGGGCACCCTTCTTGTCGGTCGGTGTTGGAAACGAGGCTACAGTGGCAGTTTTCGCGGGATCGGGGCTAACGTCTTCTGCGCTGACCACGTGTCCGAGAAACATCAGCTCCTTGTAGCCGAAATGACACTTCTGAGACTTGAGCGTGAGGTTAGCCGATCGGATGGCTTCCAGAACTTGCCGCAGTCGTTTCAGGTGGTCGTCAAATGTCGCCGAAAAAACAACCACGTCGTCAAGGTAGACGAGGCAGCTTTGCCACTTCAGACCAGCGAGAACGGTGTCCATCATTCGCTGGAAAGTTGCTGGGGCCGAACAGAGACCGAAAGGAAGTACTCTGAATTCGTAAAGGCCATCTGGAGTGACGAAAGCAGTTTTTTCGCGGTCTCGTTCATCGAACTCAATTTGCCAGTAACCGCTCTTTAGATCGAGAGACGAAAAATACTTAGCTCGCCGCAACCTGTCTGAAGAGTCATCGATACGTGGTAATGGGTACACGTCCTTCTTGGTAACATCGTTGAGGCGCCGATAATCAACACAAAAACGAAGCGTTCCATCTTTTTTCTTGACTAGAACGACCGGGGAGGACCACGGACTCTGCGAAGGCTGAATGACATTATCTCTAGCATCTCCTTGACTTGGGCTTGAATTGCCTCACGTTCTTTCGGCGAGACACGATAAGGCTGTTGTTTGATGGGGCATGCGTCGGCGGATGTCGTTATTCGGTGCTTCGTGATTGGCGTTTGGCCCACCTTAGTAGCCCGAGCGAAGCACGCGCTGAATTCGTTCAAGAGTTCCTGCAGTGCGCTCTTTTGGTCGTCCGTAAGCTCGGAGTTTACATTGGTGTCTCGGAGCGAACCGTCGTCTCTGTCCACCTCAGAAGCAAAGCACTCGACGATGTCCATTGATGGTTCGGCGTAGGCGATGGCAGTGCCACGAAAAATGTGCCGATGCTCAAAGGTAAAGTTGGTAACGAGGACCATTGTCTGGCTTTCACGAAGTTCCACAAGGCTTCGCGCTGCACAAATACGTTGTGCCAGCAACATAGAAATGTTGCCTTCGACAATGGCTTCACCGTCTTGTAGTTCGTCGGACTTGACCGGAACCATAACACTCGCACGCGGCGGTATCGTGATGCTCTCGTCCGAAACGCGAAGTGCGGATCTGTGTCCAATGGCGTCGGTCTGTGTTGCCCTTTGTGTCGAGAAAGTGATACAGCGCGCGCGGAGGTCAATAATGGTACCATATTCCCGGAGAAAGTTCATCCCAAGGATTAAATCGCGGGAACACTCGCGTAGAACCAGACAAGTGGCGAGAAAAGCAGCACCGCGAATTTCTACTCGGGCCGTGCATAGGCGAAGCGGTGTGACGACATGGCCACCTGCCGTACGAACTGGTGCCCCGTTCCAGGGCAACGTAACTTGTTTCAGAACGCTCGCCAGTTTTCCACTAAGAATAGAGTAATCGGCGCCGGTATCTATAAGTGCACTCACTGTTTTGCCGTCGATCAACACAGGTATGTCCAGTGAAATCTTGTTCAAGGAAACTAGTTCTGGCGTCATCGTGTTTTCGTTATTCTGCGGTCGGCACGGTACGAGGTCTTGAGCGCATCGAGTATCAGCGGCCCCGCCTCGGAAGGTCGCTGACGCCAGTTTTCCCAGCGTGGACTTGGTGACCGCCCTTGTGTCGTCCTCGAGGTGGTATCGTGAGCAGGGAAATATCGCCGCGGTGAGGGTGAGCGTGACTGCGCTGCGATGGGCCCGGTCTGCGCTGCTGTTCGAGGAATTCTGCGATGTCGGGTGGTCTTTGGCCGAACCTAAGTCGAGGTGAATCGACAGAAAAGCCCCGCAGTCCGAGTCGTCGGTAGGGGCACTCCTGATACACATGACCAGATTCGCCGCAGTGGTAGCACAGCGGTCGTCGATCGGGTGCTCGCCAAACCTCTGATTTCCTCGCGGGTGTTCGGCGATCGTCGAAATACGGTAGCGGGGCTGTCGGAGCGGCTTGCGCCGATTGAAACGCGACTGGCGGCGCCGCATAAGTAGGTGCGAAAGCTTGGACGGGGCTCAGTAATGTTTCTGCGTACGTCTTGCGCCGGGATTCGCTTGGCAGAGGTGGTGCTTCACTGCTGGAAATAGATGCCTGCAGTGCCTGCTGTACTTCGTTGCGTATAACGCTGGCGAGGGAGCTGACTGGAGGTGGCGACGTGCCGTGGTGCTTCTGCAGCTCGTCGCGAACCACTGAGCGAATCAGCTCGCAAAGCAAGGCGATGTCGCACCCTAAGCCTACCGGCGTATCCGGAGTGCAGGCGGCATTTACTTGTCGGTTGTACAAGTTCGACCGTTGCTGAAGGTTCTTCTCCATCGCGGTGGCTTCGGTGAGGAACTCCGCAACAGTCTTGGGCGTATTCCGAACAAGACCGCCAAAGAGCTGCTCCTTTACGCCTCTCATGAGATGACGCACCTTCTTCTCTTCCGACATGCTCGGATCGGCACGCTGAAAGAGACGCGTCATGTCCTCCACGTACATCGTGACGCTCTCGTTGGGCTTTTGGACGTGTGACTGAAGGGCCCGTTCCGCTTTTTCTCGGCGATCGGGGCTGGAGTAAGTCTCCAGTAGCTTGCGCTGGAACTCAGGCCAGGATGACAGGGCGCTTTCGCGGTTCATAAACCACGTGCGAGCACCATCCTGGAGGCTGAAGTAGACGTTCCTCAGTTTGGCGTTGTTATCCCACTCGTTAAACGCAGCCACGCCCTCGAACTCCGCCAGCCAGTCTTCCGCGTCTTCAAATGTGTCGCCATGAAAAGCCGTCGGCACTTGGGGGTTCAGCAGCGTTAGGTAAGTTGGTGTCATCCGTTCCGTAGAAGTCGCAGTGGTCGCAGTCATCACTTTTTCCTGCAGGTTTCTAAACTCTGGGGCGAGGCCTCGGATTCGCCGGCTTGTGCGGTGAACATGGAGTCAACTCCAACTGTGGGGCGAGGTTCTTGCTGCCCAGTGGGGTCTCCTGCATATGTTGAGCGTACCCAGCAAGCTCCACCAAATTGTGGCGTATGCCCTGCTGGGGTATACAAGCTGAATCAGATACAGGCGGTTGCACTTTACAAAAACGCAAGCGGCGACGCGCGATGCCGAGACGAACCTCGTTCTCTTCTGCAGTCTCTTGCTGCGCCACACCATGAGGCAATATATTTCTTATACTATGCAAATGAGCTGCTCCCATAAATTCGAATAAATGCTTCAATAGTACGACTTGGCAAAGGGCAACGAAAGACTCCTATTAAAACCCTCTAATTCTCAAGCTTGTGTTATCTGACGGTATGTCATTTCATTAATGTAAAGAAAGGCAAACTTGATATGTGGAAACCAGTTACAATAGAACATGGTCCTTACCCTGTGAAAATGTTTTGTAGCAATACACTCAATGTGAAGGCCTCCGGATGCGGTGTGGATGCATCAAAACAACCTAGAATAATAGAGGTGCTCCATGGACTAGATTTGGCAGAATCAAGAATTGGGGGGAGACAAGATATGAATTACATACATTTTAGCTATTCTAGTTTTTTTTTGTGAGTGCTACAGGTGTTTCAATTCTGTTTTGCTGATTTTCTAAGAACCCACTTTTTCACGTTTCTCTCATGCACCAACAAGCATAATTATATTGACACGGATGCTTTATCTGTATCCGGTTACCGTATTTCACCGGCTAAAAAATGCTAAACGTTATCGCTCGGTGCAGGATGCGCCTGAACGTATCGGAAGTTTCGCGAATGTTATCGATGGTTCTGTCTGTTGTCGACGAACCTTGCTAATCTGACTGTATACGCGACACGAATTGTGTTGTAGTTTCAGGAAGGCGCGCGGGCACCAGCGAATAGGCTGTAACTTTCGACGACCGACGTATGCAAACCGACGCGTTTGACCCGCAGATGAGATTTTCTACGATTGCCGACATTACTCGCTGCTATCGTTGCGATTGAGCCGGCACTATTTATTTACAGTCACTACAACGTGGCAATATTTCCAACACAGATTTTCTTCAGTTATACATTGCACGCCTAATTCTTACATAGTTGGCTGTGCAATAAGCTACCAAAAAAATTAAATGGTACAACAGTTTTTGATATATGGCATCGTCGTGCAAGTGTTTCCAAAGCGATATTGCAGACAGGCGATGCGCGAGCGCTGATGTCGATATTTTGTACACTATTGTTACTTCAAAAATAAAAACAAACTGTTTCGGCAGGTGTATACTCATTATTGAAACGTGTTTTTTATATCTAAAAGCACATACAGATCACTAACTTATTGTTTCAAGCTTAGCTTACAACAGGCTGTTTTAGGCCGGACTTTGACGGATCAAAACGGAATAGTCCAGCAACAGCGCGCCGCAGCGGAGCAGCGAGCTTCGGCGCGCGTCGGAGCTTGTCTCCAGTGGTTGCACGCCCTTTCCCTCCAGCCGAAGCGAAGCGACGCGTTCGCTTGCCAGCGCGCGCCGAAGCTTTCGGCGCGTGCCAGTGGTTGGGGCATTATGGGCATCGCTAATGTGCAATAGAAGTCGGTGGTAACTCCGTTAGACAGGATACCAGTAAGCTATCACCAGGAGACGAAAGATCAGATCTAGAAACACCGATGTCTGAAAGCCTCTAACCCTAAAGCTAGAATAGAGCTGGCGGAACTTTCTAAGTTAATAAACAATCGTAAGACAGCTGACATAAAGAACTATAATATGGATAGAATTGAACATGCTCTCAGGAACAGAGGAAGCCTAAAAGCAGCTAAGAAGAAACTAGGAATATGCAAGAATCAGATGTATGCGTTAAGAGACAAAGTCGGCAATATCATTACTAATATGGATAAGATAGTTCACGTGGCTAAGGAGTTCTATAGAGATTTATACAGTACCAGTAGCACCCACGACGATAATGTGAGAGAGAATAGTTCAGAAGAATTTGAAATCCCACAAGTAACGCCGGAATGAGTAAAGAACGCCTTAGGAGCTATGCAAAGGGTGACGGCAGCTGGGGAAGATCGGTGACCGCAGATTTGTTGAAGGATGGTGGGCACATTGTTCTAGAAAAACTGGCCACCCTATATACACAATGCCTCATGACCTCGAGCGTACCGGAATCCTGGAAGAACGCTAACATAATCCTAATCCATAAGAAAGGGAACGCCAAAGATTTGAAAAATTATAGACCGATCAGCTTACTGTCCGTTGCCTACAAAGTATTTACTAAGGTAATCGCAAATAGAGTCAGGAACACCTTAGACTTTTGTAAACCAAAGGACCAGGCAGGATTCCGTAAAGGCCACTCAACAATCGACCATATTCACACTATCAATCATGTGATAGAGAAATGTGCGGAATATAACCAACCCTTATATGTAGCTTTCATTGATTACGAAAAAACGTTTGGTTCAGTCGAAACCTCAGTAGTCATGGAGGCATTACGGAATCAGGGTGTAGACGAGCCACATGTAAAAATACTGAATGATATATATAGCGGCTCCACAGCCACCGTAGTCCTCCATAAAGAAAGCAACGAAATCCCAATAAAGAAAGGCGTCAGGCAGGGAGATACGATCTCTCCAATGCTATTCACAGCGTGTTTACAGGAGGTATTCAGAGACCTGGGTTGGGAAGAATTGGGGATAGAAGTTAATGGAGAATACCTTAGTAACTTGCGATTCGCTGATGATATTGCCTTGCTTAGTAACTCAGGGGACCAATTGCAATGTATGCTCACTGACCTAGAGAGGCAAAGCAGAAGAGTGGGTCTAAAAATTAATCTGCAGAAAACTAAAGTAATGTTTAACAGTCTAGGAAGGGAACAGCAATTTACAATAGGCAGCGAGGCACTGGAAGTGGTAAGGGAATACATCTACTTAGGGCAGGTAGTGACCACGGATCCGGGATCATGAGACGGAAATAATCAGAAGAATAAGAATGGGCTGGGGTGCGCTTGGCAGGCATTTTGAATCATGAACAGTAGGTTGTTATTATCCCTGAAGAGAAAAGTGTATAATAGCCGTGTCTTACCAGTACTCACGTATGGGGCAGAAACGTGGGGGCTTACGAAAAGGGTTCTGCTTAAATTGAGGACGACGCAACGAGCTATGGAAAGAAGAATGATGGGTGTAACGTTAAGGGATAAGAAAAGAGCAGATTGAGTGTGGGAACAAACGCGAGTTAATGACATCTTAGTTTAAATCAAGAAAAAGAAATGGGCATGGACAGGACATGTAATGAGGAGGGAAGATAACCGATGGTCATTAAGGGTTACGGACTTGATTCCAAGGGAAGGAAAGCGTAGCAGGGGGCGGCAGAAAGTTAGGTGGGCGGACGACATTAAGAAGTTTGCAGGGGCACTATGGGCATAATAATTACATGACCGGGGTAGTTAGAGAAATATGGGAGAGGCCATTGCCCTGAAGTTGGCGTAACCAGGCTAATGATGATGATCATGATGATACCTAGGCCGATCCCTAAGATTCTGCAATGCCACGCAGACCCTGGCTGGGGGTGAAGCAGGCGCTAAGCACTCCCCATACTTGGGCCGATACCGAACATAGTGCAGTATCGGGCCCAGCCGCGGCAGAGGAGAAGCAGGCGTTAAGCGCTCCCCATGCGTGGGTCCATCACGAAGGTAGTGCAATGTCAGGCCGACCGGCTTCGGAGGTGCAGCAGGCGCTTCGCACCCTGCATACGTGGGCCGATCCCGAAGGTAATGCAACGTCAGGCCGACCCACGGTAGAGGCGAAGAAGGCATTAAGGACTGCCTATACGTGGGCCGATCCCGAAGATTATGCAATGCCGGGCAGACCCACGGCGGGGGTGAAGCAGGCGCAAAGCACTCCCCATACGTGGGCCGATCCCGAATATAGTGCGATATCGGGCCCACCTACAGCAAAGGTGAAAGCATTAAGCACTCCCTGTACGAGGGCCGATCCCGAAGATTGTGCAATATCGGGCCCACCCACGGCAAAGGTGAAGGTATTAAGCACTCCCTTTACGTGGGCCGATCCCGAAGATTGTGTAGTGCCGGGCAGACTCGCTGCGGGGGTGAAGCAGGCGCTAAGCACTCTTCATACGAGGGCCGATACCGAACATAGTGCAATATCGGTCCCACCCACGGCAAAGGTGAAGGCATTAAGCACTCCATATGCGTGGGCCGATCCCGAAGATTGTGCACTGCCGGGCTCACCCACGGTGGGGGTGAAGCAGGCGCAAAGAACTCCCAACACGTGGGCCGATGCCGAAGTTATTGCAATACCTGGCCCACTCGCGGCATAGGAGAAGCAGGCGTTAAGCGCTCCCCATGTGTTTGTCCATCCCGAAGGTAGAGCAATGTAAGGCCGACCCTCGGCGGAACTGAAGGAGGCGTTACGCACTCCTCCGCGTGGGCTGATGTCAAAGATAGTGGAATACCGGGCCCATTCGCGGCAGAGGAGAAGCAGGCGTTAAGCGCTCGCATACGTGGGCCCATGCGGAATATCCCGAGTGACCCGTTACAGATTCCCTAGACCACAGGGTATTGCGGCATGGACCCTGGACCCTTTCTGCACTATCACCGGGATCGGCCCACATGGTGTTTTTTTCTGTAGACAGACATCGAAAAAACTACCGAAATTTAGTCATATAAAGCTTTCGCTGTAATATGCTTGCAATAACCACAGCACAGTACTTGTCATATAGCAAATGCAAAAAATCTTGCGTATTTCTAACAACAATGACTTAATCAACTTAGAACATAACTTAGATAATTTAGAACACCGCCTAGATGGTACATATTTCTTATGGAATGCGTTCCATCTTGGCAGCGAGTGTAATACGTCAATTGTTTATTTCTACTCAATCACATTACGAAAAATGGTTTCACCGGTTTCTTTGATAGCATAAAACCATACGACATATTACCTTTTAACGATGCTCATATTGCCACCTGCCCACGCAATGACTCCACGTCACGTACATTTTCCAGCCATATGTAAAATAAAATTACGACAGATAAGATGAACACTAAATGAATTAGATTGTCAAAATGTGAGCTTTGTGAAATGCCTGGCCACGTTTATTGGGCAAGGCAAGATATATTGGTCACAATAGAACTATGGCGCAGGGCTAGAGATGCAAAATTTCCGGAAATTTTGAACAATCAGAAAAAACCTGTTTCTTTCACGTTTCTTTTCCGAAATGTTGGAAAAAATGAAAAATAACAAATTTTCTTTAGCATATGGCAGTAGTTTGTTGCCAAATGTCAAAATCCATAACTCTCATTATGTAAATAACGGAAGTGAAATGCTTTCTGCCTTTTCACAAACGAATGCAGGGTTTAAGAGATGGAAGGCAGACCAGAAGTATCACCGCGAACGCGTTCAGTTCTCTGTGAATCGGTGCGGCTTCCTAGAATTGTTACGGCAGTTCAAACAAGGAACAAAGAACACTGAAATGTCTCTTCTGTGGCTATTTCGTCGTGGCTTCGACTATGGAAACATTGACCAAGATGGTAAAACGATGAAGTTCTACCTCCTATTCAGAGTCAGTATCACTGGCTTCATCTGTAGCATTCTTCATTATGTTGAGATGTGCATGTACAAAAACAAGCTTTTGCACAGTTTCATTATGCAACCTGTTCCTGCGCAGAGTATGAATGTCGGCGAAGTCGGACCAGTTCCGCTCACAAGCAGCTGATGATGGTGGAATCTGTAAAATGTTTCGAGCCAGAGGCATCACTGTTTTACTCATGCAGATTCCCTCCCACCATGTTGAAGGGGGATGTGGTTAGATGAAGCCCATATTCCGGACCTTGACCATATGCCTGAATTGGTCCTGTATTCTGCCACATCGGAGTACACTTTTCCAACTTCTAGGTTCATGTGCGTGCTGTGCTTCGAGATCCAGTCAAACGCAGACAAGACTTCTTTGTTAGTCATATTTTTCCACTTGTATCTTGGATCAAGTAGGTTTGCTGCACAGTGCACGAGATGAACTGTAAAAACTTTGCGTGTCTTTAAGGCTTTTTCAGCGAGATCCCGTTCACTCTGCGAAAGAACAGAGCGCTGCAAATTCGAGTGAATCTCCTCCGCTAGATTGTGAAACAAATTTGTGACGTCTGACAACGGGGCGCCATGACTTTCTACAGCTTTGATAGCCTTTGCGATGGGTTCAAGCAAAGTATTGCATGATTTCAATGCGACCCAGAACTCTTCTTCGTCAAAACGACCAGCCTAAGAGTCTTGTCGAACTACAAGTATTCCATTATAGCTATTTCCTGCAAGACCTCCTTGTTTTTCAAGAGGCTTTCAAAGGAGAGACAGACACCACTTTATCTTGTCTTGCTTGGAAGCTTCAGGCTGCAGCTCACACTTTTGCCGTACTTCGATTCCTGCCTTTCCTTGAATGTGGCCAACACCACGTGTGTTTTCTTCACGTATTTGATTATATCTTTCGCCTGCTTGTGCCCATCGTGGATTGTGCCAAGAGTAAGGAGATCATTAATCGACAGATTCAGAGAGTGTGCGGCGTAACCATCGCTGTAACATGCGGAAATCGCTCAATAACGAGAGCTTATGCCGCTTTCATATTGCTCGCATTGTCCGTTACCAGAGCCTTTACCTTTGAGCTACGAACCGATTTCATAACAGCACAGATTTCTTCTGCCATAGAGGCCGCAGTATGCGTGTTGTTACCGGTGTTGATTGACTTGAAAAACAATGGCGATGGTGTGCAGAGTACAAAGTTTATACTTCACTCTCCTTCGACGTTAGTCCAGCCGTCAGTGACAAGGGTGATGCATGAAGCCTTTTCAATAGAATTAGTCACGGATACGGTAGCCGCCTCGTACTCAGCGTCGAGCAGTGGACCAGCCAAGCTGTACCGGCTCGGGGGCTTGTAAGATGGTCTGAGTGCTTTAAATTCTGCCTGCCAATGGTCATTTGTAACCAAGGAAAACGGTGAGTTGGAAGCATATATCGCCTTTGCCAACGCTTTATCGGCGTTCTTCTGCGCTTGAAGTGTCATCGTGTCGACGGAGTGAGTAACTCTTCCAGTCGCTGAGGCTGAGCTGCTTGCTGTGCTGCTTACTGCGCCGTTATCTTCGCTTGAACTGAGACTGCTGCATGAAGGGCTGCGAGAGCGGCTTCGTGGTGTCACTTCCGGTCTTGGGTATTTCACGCACCTAGCAATGTGCTTCGAAAGGCGAGTCGCATTCGAAAAGGCGTAGCTGCTTTTGCAGTACTGAGAGCCGGTCCCCATTTCCCGCCAACGGTCTACCCGACCGTGAAGTGCATCCACACGTCGGAAATTGGCCGTACCATTGCAGAATATCCTTTCACATGGCTTTATATGCGGACTTCCGCCACAGCTTGCACAAGCGTACGAGGGAAACTCAAAATTGAACAATAACGGGTACCAAAACATGAGAAACCGAACCCGAACGACGAAGCTACGCTGACGCTGGAGCTGACATTATGTAATGTCGATGGCGAGTGGTCAGCCGCTGTTTGGTGTTTGGGTATCATGTGCCACGTTTTGGTTTCACGTTCAATGCTGGGTGTCGCCTAAGCTTTATTTCTGTGCTTTCTTCCTCGCAGAAATTTGGGCAAATTTTTTCCAACTGCGCCGAAAAAAAAAACGGGAAAAAACCTGCTTTTTTCCGGAATTTTCCCGTTTTTTTCCGCACTTCGCATCTCTACCCAGGGCACAACACCAGCCCATCAGTGTGAAGTGGCGAAACAATGAAGTCACGTGCAAGTGAAGAAAACGACAGGAATTTATGATGTTTTTATAACAGGTGGTCGAATATTTTTATGCTTTTGCAATGTGGGCGCTCGTATTTATTGAAGATGTGATCATATGTTATTCCTTTCGGATGTAGTACGTGTAACCGAATATTACCGACTGCCTACCAGACGGTCCTGAACTGATTATTACATATATGACGTCAAGAATAGCCATTCCAGAAAATGAAAGGTGATGTCCACAACACCTAGTACTATTTCTTGTCAGAGCTTTTGTTTTTTCGAACTTTCTTTCCAGTTGGTGCTGCTGAAGTCATCTCAAAGATCTGTCTGCGACTTATTTTTTCGCCCATAATTGTGGATAGCTTGTGGCTGCAGAAGCAATTGGAGTCACATATTTAGCTCATCGACTTACCTATACCGCAAGCTGATGCATTTCATTGAAGCTATATGTTCTAGAGCCAAAGGGTAACTTTTAGAAATCCTATAATTTTTTTACAGTCAAAGTTTATAGTTCTTGCGGATCATATGGATTAAATTATTACCAAAAAGCTAGCAAACACTTGTGATACGAACACTACTAAGAAACCGATCTTTCCTTGAACAACTCTGGAGGACAAGGGTTCTGCTCGTTGTACCTTCTCAATTATCTTCCGGGAAAACAGCTTTCTTTTCGTAATGCCTGGCCTTCGCACGGTATCTGGATCTGAAAAGAAGTACGTGATGCGACCTCTGGTTACGCCTACTTGAATATTACGTCCGCTTTTGCCGCTCAACACGAGAAGAACCCTCTGTAAACCTCCATTTATCGGGACGCTTTCATGACAACACTAACAATAGGCTTCAATAACGTATTCTGTTTGTTACTCTGTAAATGACGAAACAAACGATGCACAAGTAACGGAGTCCTAGCGATAGTTTACACTTCTTGAAAACGTTGAAACGCATTACTCACCTACTGCTCATTCTGATAAGCGCGTTAATGCACTTCGCCCTTCTGAAAATAGACTGATACATAGGTGGGGAACATTTGGCTGCCTTAATGAATTTTTTTTCCTATGCCGTAGAAAAGCTCGACTCACAGTGATCATGTTAAGGCTGTCGTTCACGTCTACGTTGATGGAATCCACAAAGGCCATCTGCATAATAATGCTCGAATCGTGCCCGAGTTGTTGGAGGCACTCGCTGTTAGCAGGATCGAAGATTTCCGCTCGTTCGGCCACACCCAGGTCGCGCAAATGGTTTGGCGCGTCACCATAAGACATTTCTGCATTGGCCTTGATCGCTGCTAACGGCGGCATGAAGTTTTTGTCATAGAGGCCAGTAGTGCCATCCCGGCCCTCAATTGGCACCATGGCGGTAGCTTTCGTGGTTTCGTTGAAAGCGGGGAGTTCCTGCAAGCGATAGATACCGGTACATTGCCGTCAAATACTGAGCTTCTCCGCATGCGGCTCATCGCATGTTTAGAAGTTAGTCATAAACACCAGCAATATCTGCCATCTTTGTTTCAGTAGAAAATGAAAAATAGTCTCGTAGAACCAAGATTTTGTTCATATATCTGTAAGCTGCCTGTAAGCTGCCCCCCCCTGCACACACACACACAGGCACACACATTATAAGCAGAAAAACAAGGACACCAAGGAGAACATAGGGAACTTACATTTACTTAATAATTGAAATAAAGATATTATAGATTAGATGAAATGAGAGTATGAACAATAACTCGCCGCCACAGGTAAACGATCCCACGCCTTCGCATTACGCATGCGATGCTCTTACGAATTGAGCTACAGCGGCGCCGTTTTGCGAGCAATGATAGCACAGACAGCGTATAGGATGCCGGAGGTATCCCAGAATAGAACGGTGCACTTAGAGCGTGCAGGGCACGACCACCTGCTTGACGTCTATTTGACTCGGATGCTTTGAGTCGTATCTACATTAGGCGAGTTGTCCACTTGCAGAACACAGTTGTGGCCTTTAGGTGAGCAAGTACCTCTTTACCTTCCTTGTAAGAAATCAGGCCCATAATTCACTGCACGGCCAACACTAAAACATTTTGCTCGTTTCATATAGCGCCTATACACAAAAATGAGGAGCTAGCAATTTCCTATTGGCCGCTACATGATCTGCGCTCTTGAACCATTGCGCCTATAACGTGCTCAGGTCCTGAACTTCGTGCCCTATAAGTTTAAAGTGTGTGCGTCCATTTTTTCTTGACACGACCACAACATGCATATTTTTATGAAAGAATTGTAGTGGCTGTGCGAGCTTCATAAAAAAAATGTTCCCGCTCCTACAAAATTATTGCAGGGAGGTGTTGAAGGAACAGGAGATGCAATATGATTTATGCTGCTGTATAGCTGATTTATGCTGCTGTATAAAAGGATACTGACCGACAAATTGTGCTTCGACTTGTGCGCCTGACTTGTGAGAACTTCAATGTAGGCCCTCGATGTAATATTAAGACGGTCCGGAAAAAAGTAGCTTTTCCCTTTCGTTGCTGCTGCCAATTCCTCAAGTTTTTCTTCTGCTTCATCACCCATCGCCATAGTCCGAACGGCGACGCCTGTATCTAACAGTTCCGGGGAGACATCTTCAATAGACGGTGCCGTATTTTCTTGGCCGTCAGTCAAAAGCACGATAAGCGAAGCGTCTGCATTCTGCTTGGAAGACTTCAGCACCTGCAGTATTAAATACAGATCAATATACTGGTAATGTTATAATAACCATAATAAAAAGACGGTTAATAATTTTGGCTTAATATAGTAAGAACATCCTATCGGTTCATTGGGAACTGCACACAAAAGCGTATTGCAAGATTTTATAAACTCTGCTTTGTTTTGTGTACAATCATGCTGCCTTAGTGCCCATATTGTGCGCTGAAAGGTTGTTACGCAGCAAAAAGAGACTTATGCTCCTCCGTAAAGGAACATTGAATTATTCATCGAATAAATTATTAATCAAGTTATGTACATGCCCTCAGACGAACTATTCAAGCTCTTAGACTGGGAAAGCGTAGGAGTTTGACTATCAGTTTACTTATTTAGACACGTGGTAAATGAAGACTGTGCGTTTGCGGTTAATGACGTGAAAAGAATTGCATAAAGGCTAGCTCATTCACTCATGACACAAAAAAAAAACAGCAAGAACAGGCAGCATAAAAGAATGGTACATAAAAATACATATGAGGCATTTGACAACAAACAGTGAACGAAAGAGTGTGTGTTAGCAAAGTTTCTGTTAATACTATTGAAGAAAACTTAACGTTTAGGGACTGAAATATTTCAAGACTGTCCACTTCGCTTTTTATGCTTCGCATGTGTATATGTATAACTAATATTTGTCTTTTATTTAACCGTGCTTTTGGTTAAAAGGTTGGCAGTGGTAGTACTGGCAAACATTCTGACCTGCCATCATTTTCCTGAAGTGTATCGAACAGGTGCCCCATTCTCCTTAGTTCATGTTCTCCTGATCAGACTATCACGATTCCCGGATATGACAGCCACGGTAATTCTCAGTATATGACGTTTACGCGCAAAATTCCTATCATGTCACGTATGGCTGTACCGTATTATGTAAGCTCTTAAACAAAATCACACCCTTTGGGTCTTATCTTGCCACGTGAGAATAATCGTCATACGTCTTGTCCGCATTTTCTTTAACGCTGTGAGCCCGGTACCATAGAGAAAGAAATTCAACAAGAGGGGACACTCTTCAAAAACTGGCAACAGGAAACACGTCACGCCTAGTTTCAACAACAACCGTTAGTTGACGCGAGCATCAGAAAAAAAAGAATGTGAAATAAACTTCCCGACAACGTTTTATTTTTTTATTCCTTCCCACTAAAAGCGAAAAAGTTTTGCGTGTAAATGAACTTATACTTTGCAACTTTTTGTTGCGTTGCCTAGCAACAAGCTAGCGGCACGCCAGACGCGCGTGCATACGTCACGCGCCAGACAAGCCGCAGGAGTGAGCGAGGCCGGTCGTACGTGCGAAGCTCGCGTGCTCGGCGACCCGTCTGTTTTGGATATAGCCCATGTTTTTGGGCTCCCGGCCTTCTCTATGCTTTTCTTGCGTATCGTCTGCATTTCAGCACGGCACCACTGCACTACTGGACCACGGCAAGGTGAGAAATTGTGTTTGACAGTGTGCGGCACATTTTAAGCACATTTAGGCTTAGTTCGAGTGGCGCAGTTAGCGAAAAACAGCTCCGCCGTCCTGGCGCAGTTAATTTGAGTTAATGCCTCGTCCTGGGAGATGTTTGCGACGCTTTCTATGAGCCCCAACATTACTGTAACTTATTTCGGTAGTTTTGGGGGCACGCTTGCCGCACCCGGCTTATTGAAGCAGTAAGCGAAAACCGGCTTCGCCGTGTGACGCATTTGCGCGTATGTGTACATACATGCGTGTACTACGTCGTAGCGCCTAAGACAGACAAGTTTTCGCGCATTCTGTGGCCCCCAACATTATTGTAACTAACGTCGTTATATTTGGGGTAGTTTAGAAGCACGGTCGCCGCGCCCGGCTCATTGACGCAGTTAGCGAAAAGCAGCTCGGCTGTGTGCCGCAGTTAAGCTTCGCGTGTACTGAATCTTACTGGTAGAAGTTCGTGACGCATTCTCTGACCCAAAAAAGTATTGTAATTGGTAACTTTTTAGGATATCTTGAGGCTTGCTCGCCGCGCCTGGGATTGTGAAGGTGTTAGCAAAATAGCAAGCCGGCCAAAGTGAGTTGGCCTTGCGTGTACTGAATTTTAGTGGGACAAGTTTGTGACGCATTTTATAGCCCTGCAACAACATATACCTTATTTCGGTACTCGCGCTTCTCGAAAACGCGACGAGCGATTGCCGAGAGTGATAACACGGGAGTGTTGCATGCGCCGGCGGGACGCGTAAAAGATAACACGGAGGAGCTCAAGAACATGACATTAACGTATTCTGAGCGACTGAAAACAGGCTTTGCACCCACGAGTCTGACTTGAGTGCGATTAGAAGGCATTCTGCGAGAGTGCAATATGGTCTGGCTGAGCCTGTGTTGTAGCCACCTTTGTGTACTTGGCGTACCATCGTGTCGACTGAGGCCAAGTTGTTTTGGAAACGCGCAGTCACCCGTGTATTTGTGCACTTAAAGTGCAGGAAATAATGCCCGGGAAAGGAGGGGTGCTTGAAAATCGGATGTTCAGATATTATGGCATTGTTTGGGAGGAGTCTTTGCTGCGAAATGTACGTAAAAGTGAATTTATCTAATGCCGCTCATTCAACACTTACGCACGTTTCGCCTATACACGGAATACTCCTGTTAGGTCAATATGGCTAAATGATTCATGCTTGTAATTTACTTTCTTTCAGCTGATGGCATCCGGTGGAGCATCGTACGGCAACGACTGCTGCTTACCTGGTGCCACAGCTTTGGATGAATGCAGAAGAAGCCTGGAACGAGCATTTATATAGAGCAAAATAAACATTTCATCATTTCAGAAGGCGTCTTTCGTTTTCTTTATGAAATTGCACCTGACAGATTCGGTGCAGTCTTGTAAAGGTCAATCGCAGTCATTTCTACTTAATGAAACGATTAGCAAAAGCGAAAAGAAAAAAAAAAAATGAATGCCGCGCCGAGCACCGGAGCCGGCGCGGCGTGTACCAACTGGTGTTCAAAACGCGCGCGCCCATAACCTAAACCGGAAAGAGTCAACAACATCCGCTTGGTGTGCTACAGTCAATTCGGCCGCTGGGCTCTATGGGAGTGTCCGCTCTTGCTGAAATTTCTTTCTCTATGCCGGTACTTACAAGTCGTGAACGGCATGCGCGTTATCAGCAGGACAGAGCATTCTCGACAGGAAAGTAGCGAGCGCAGCGTTTTCAAGAAAGGAAGCGCAAGCAAGGCAGCGGACAACTATCGTTGTGTGGCAAATATGCACCACAAAGGGTGTACATTTGTTTAACAGAGTAGAAAGGAAAAAAAATTAACATTTCTAGAGCTGCCAATGATCAGCCAGTTACGACGAGAACTATATTCCGTTGCGCAAGGATATTGTCTGTGTACGCCTCTTGCTCCCGGCAGTGCTGCAAAGTACTTGTTGAATTGCGTCTCCGAAATCGCAAGAAGGAACTGTCCAATGGCTGCGCATTTCAAACTACACCAGGCTGAGGCTGAGCGTGCACCTGCGTGCTTTACACAACCGAGCAACCACAACACCTAAGCTCACGGCACATATAGAAACCCTGCTCGGGCTGCCTGTAGCCAAATGCCGTCGGACATTTTTATACAGCGTGTTTCACGTAACTTGTGCCAAGGATTAGAAAAAAAATTGGTTAGCTGCAGCTGAATGAAACCAAAGGCATCTAATTTGCCGTCATCTGGTGCTCCATAACGTAAATTTTATATTCCGCTAAACTTGTTAATTAACGAAGATGAATATGCAAAATTTCCGATATTTACTTTAGGGATTAGTGCATTGCGTTGTGTTGTAGAGGAGGTTCAGAAACGACCGATCCATTTTTTTTTATTTGCGGCAAAGTACAACCGTCAGCACGCTGAACACGAATGCCCCGCAGCGTGGCCGGACAGGCTTCGACTGACGCCAGCGCCGCGAAGTGTTGTGCTCTGTTATCTCGGTATGTTTGCGGCGGCTTACGATACCTGGAGCGCCGCTCAAATTGACTGCTCGTCTTTGTCTTTCGCTTGTGCCTGACCGGCGGCGAGAGTGCGCTCACTTGACATGTCCGTTTCGCTCGTGGCTGGGGTCTCACGCGCGTCCAGAAAACACGTTGCAGTTTGCTTATATCGGCAAAGCGAAATGGTGGGCGACAGCTCGCACGCCTTTCGGGTTTGGCCTCAAAGCTGGCGCCTTAAGGAAATGATAAACGGGACAAGTAGAGCAAATGCAGGTTTGTGGCGTTTGCAAAGGTGTGACAATAAATAAATCTGCGAATCCAGTGGCATAGTTGTTCATGTTCTTCATTTGTCCTTGTCTTTCGCGCTGTACGTTATTTTTGGGATACTTTTGAGACACGCTCACCGCGCCTGGAGTTGTGAAGCAGCGAAAAGCAGCTTGGTCGTGGTGAGAAGGTAACTTTAGTGTGTACTGAATCTTAGTCAGACAAGTCTGTGACGCTTTCTATGGCCTCGCAACATATACCTTCTTTCGATACTCACGCTTGTCGAAGACGCGACGAGCGATTCCGAAGATTAATAATACTAGAGTGTTTTACTTGCGCCGGCACAACCCGCAAAAGGTAACGCCGAGGAGGGCAATAACCCAGAACTAGAAAATGCTGTCTCCTGAACGACTGAAAAGGAGCCGTGCAGCTACGAATTTCTCTTGAGTGCGAGCAGAAGGCATTCTGCGTGCGTCTAGCATGGTCTGGCTGAGAGCCTGTGTTGTGGCCAGCTCTGTTTATGTATCGTACTATCGCGTCGGCTGAGGCCAAGTTGTTTTGGAAACACGCATTCGCGCGTGCATTTGGGCTCTTGCAGTGCAGGAAATAATGCCCGGGAATGGGGGAACGCTGGGAAGTGAGATGTTTTCTTCATAATTTATAGTACGCATCTTGGATTGAGTGGGGTATCTTCGACGCCATGTATGCAAAAGCCAATTGCATTTGTTTGTAATTTCACCCATTCAACACTTTCACACGTTTCACCTCGACACGCAGTATTCCTATAAGGGTCAAATACCAAAGTTACCCATGCTTGTAATTTACTTTCTTCAGTTGATGCCGTGCGATGGAGCTTCGTACAGGAAGTACTTCTGCTTACCTGGTGCCACGACGTTCGATGAACGCGCAAAAAGCCCGGAATGAGCAAAATAGACATTTCCTTAATTACAAGGCGTTCTGCACCTACTCTATGAAATAGCACGTGGCACAGATTCGATGTAGCCTTGTAGAGGTCGTTCGCAATTATTTTAATAATTGAAACCACGCGTGATTGTGCAGCAGAAGAAAAAGGCGCCGAGTAGTTCAGCGCGTGCCAGCTAGCCTGCAAAACACGCGCGCCCAATACCGAAACCGCAAGGAGTTAAGTCCATCCGCTTGGTGCGCTGCAGTCAATTAGGCCGCTGGGCTCTATGGCAATCTCTGCTTTTATTGAATGTCTTCCTCTTTGGGGCCACTGTCAAAGATGTGGACGCACTGTGAAGCGGATGCCTGGAGCCGCAGACGCTCACTATGACACGGTCCGTACACGGTTCTTTCGTACGAATCGCGATGTAGAGCGCTGCAATACGACAGCGCACAAGCGCAGTCACATTGTTTGATTTCACATTTCGTGGGTTCTCTTTAAACGCAGAAGAAAGTCATGCAGCTTGTACGTTGCCTCAGAAAATTTGATCGGTCGTTTCTCAACCCGCTCCACAGCACAACGAAACGCACTTGGCCGTAAATGGATAGTAAATAATTCGGCGAAATTCATCTGAAATAAATAATGAAGTGGAACATAAAAAACTACTCTAAGGGGCGCCACATAACGTCATTGGTTTAATTTAGCTGTGGCTAACCACTTTTTTAAGTACTTGGAATAAGTTACGTGAAACCCCCTGTATAGCCATGATGTTTCGACCTGCATTGTAGTGCCAGTGGGCGATTGTTATTCGTAATTGAGCAATAATTTTTGACGGAACACTGGTTTGGGCAAGGTTACCTTATTGGCACGGCGAATCCACAAAAACCTCTTAACATAAAACTGCTCCCTATTGAATGCGTTTCACTAAGGCCTCTCAATGATCAGCATGGTGGCGACGGCAATCTAAGCTTTTCGAGCTTTCACTTTGAAGACGTAGCGGATAGCGCTTCAAGAGCCGCTGAACTTTACAAAATACATTGTGTTGAGATCGCCTCAACTTTTCTCTCACCTAATTTCATACAGAAATGAAAAACAGGCTGCTATCCGCGGCGTCAGACGCCCGCAATAAAGCGCTATACGTGCGGGTTGGCAAGCGGTGTGCTGGCGCCCGGACTAGAGGCAGGAAGTTGTGTACGTTGTACGTATCTCCGGTTCAGTGTTTAACTTTCATCGTATCGCAGCTCTATTTGCGTATAATCTTAGTTATATTGTTTAGGCTTATCTATATAGTGTAAGGATGAATCTGACCGCGACGTTGTGCCACCACTTTCGAGCAAGCGCTCGAAATGTTTTGCCTTCTTGCCAAGAAACCAAAAGTAGTCGGCTGCTTTGAGGACCGTCGTTCGATGCAACACACTAATAATCTGCGTGCGATTTGTGTGGATATTTATACGTGGTACTTATCGATTTCTCGGGGACTGCTACATTTCGCCCACTAAAACTTGAAAGCTATCACCCAGCGCAAGACGCTCCTGCGTGTTGGAACTTACTGGAATGTTATCGATGGTTCTATGCGTTGCCTGTTGTCACCAAAACTAGCGCTTTCTGACCGTATACGCGATGCGAATCGTGTAGTACTTTCTGGAAGACCCGCGGGCACCCCCGATTACTCTGGAAACCTCGATGACTCATGTGTAAAAGCCGACGCGCTTGGCCAGCATATAATATTTCGCCGATTGCCGATTGTAACTGCCGCTACCATTGTACTTTGAGGGTAACTTGCATTGCTGGGCGCAGCTTCGTCCAATAAAAAGCTAATCACATTTTCAATGCTGTATTTTTCGCCGTCACTACTACGTAACATCTGATGGAGGTGCTAGTGATAGTGAGGTTCTGTACCGAACGCCCCGCAAGGACGCGATCGAAGCCCGAAATCCGAGGATATTACCAACGCCGTCAAGGAGCAGCGAGCTAGCCGCAGACTACATGAACTGCCCCGAAGCACCTGATACGACTAGGAGGATCGTGGTTAAGTCAAAACCCACAATGGCAGCCCTAACATCTATCGTGCACCAACAACCCAGGGAGCCGCCTACCTTCCGTGGGGCTTCGTCAGAGGATTCGGAAACCTGGCTCGAAACATTTAAAAGGATCTCAATCTTCAGCAACTAGACCTCCGAGGATAAGCTATGCCATGTGTACTTCTCTTTGGATGATGCCGCAAGGACTTGGTTCGAGAAGCGGAAGTCCACCCTTACAAAGTCGAACCTGTTCCGCAGTAACGTCCTGATGACCTTCACGAGCGTTGTCCGAAAAGAAAGGGGCACAGTTCTGGTGGAAATCCGAGGCTAACTGCTCAAAGAAACCATCGCCATCTCAACGGGAGAGATTACCGTCTTTTCAGGCACGCCGACCCACAAATCTTCGAGGAGAAAAAGGTCCGCTTTACTGATGCGGCATATAGCAAAAACTTTCCGCCTGGCTGATCCGCTATCCGCCGAAGGGTGTAGATGGGTTTTTGACTGAGGCAACTACGATTGACAAAACTTTGAAAATGCGCACTTGGCAATATAACCGCCAAGTACTCACGCCGCAATGCGACATCTATGCACTGGGCTCCGATGAGTCCCGAGACACCATCAGCGCCGTTGTGCGCGAAGAACTGCGCAAGGTGTTACTTTGGCCGCAATCTGAGGTGTCTTCGGTCACTTACGTACTCAAGGACAAACTTCGGCGGTCACTGGGAGTATCCGAAGTGCAGCTCGAACCACCGGTTCCAGTGTCGGAAGCGATGACCTACGCACCATCGCCCGTCATCAAAATCCCGCTCTGAGCCCGCCTCAGGGCCCCGTAACGCCGCACTTCTGTTGTCCGTTGCCACTGCCAGCTCGCCCCTTTTGTAGCTCAGCGGCACTACCCAAGTAAGACAGAAGTATGGCGCGTCTTCGACCCCCGCCTGCTGTGTCATCACTGCGGAGAAGCGGGCCACGTCTATCGCCGATGCCCCTATCGGGATATGGGACTGCGAGGGTTCTTCGTTAGCGCGTCGCGCCCGCAGTCAAGTGAAATGCCGTGTGATATCGCCATTTACCTCGCCGCCACTCAGTGGAGCTCTTGACAACCGTCCCGTTCGCTATCACCAGGCCACCAGCTGTCCCCGCAACGACGACCATACACTGGCCCAGCCCGGGGTCGGTGCGCAAGCCCATATCAAGAAAACAAAGCAGCAACCGATGGACAGCGGTTGCCGTTTCTCGAACTAACGAAGATCCTCCACTGCCGACCAAGACACCGAAAGGGCTATCTCGACGACATATCAACGAGACGCCACCGTCCCGACGAAGTCTACAAGCAAAGAATACGCTGACAAAAGAGTACCTGACGAGGCGACGTTCCAGCCACAGGTCAACACGACGCAGCCGTGATCCGACGCCAAGTACTAACTGCAACGCAAAACAGAGAACCACCAACCTCGACGTGCTTCCCGACGGCCGCAGTCACCGCCCTAGTGGATACACGAGCTGACTACTACTTCATGAGCAGACCCATCGCTTCCCAGTTGAAGACCTCTAGGGAAGGCCCCAAATTCGAACTGCTCGAAGACACCTGATAACGTCGACTGGAACCTGTACGGCAAGAATTACCGTTGGTGAATGGACTTACCCTGTCACCTTCTTTATCTTCCATCAGTTTTCACGATATGTCATTAACTTCCTGAACCAACACGGCTCAATCATCGACCTGAAGTGGAAGTCGATAACCCTGTTGCAAGATCAAGCGATACCACCGAGAGCTCTCGTAGTCACCACCCTTGAGTGTGCCCAAAGATCAAGTGAGCATCTCGCCTCAATCCAGCATTGTTATTTTTGTCGGCACCGAAATGCCTGCCTACGTAGAAGGCATCATGAAGGGCGATCAACAGCTACTGCTTCATAGCGAAATTTGCGATGCAAGAGGAATAGCTCGTCTGCACGGAGAAAAAGCGAAAGTGATGTTGACCAACTTCAGCCAGGAGTTCCAGCACGTCAATAAGGGCACGTCGAACACGTACCTCGAAGAAATTATGGAAACCAGCAATGCGTTTCCCCTCTCCGATTTTGTCGCCTCGACCTCGACGACCATATTTCCCTAATCAATCTTCAAAATAAATTGAAGCCTCCCATGAATAAGCACCAATGGCTCAAAAGTCTTCTCCAACGACACAAAGACTGCTTTTCAACATCATCGAGGATTCGACAAACACAAGTTGCGAAGCATCGCATAATAACCGAAGAATCTTTCTACCACTCCGTCAGAGCCCTTACCGAGCGTCGACACGAGAATGAGAATCTATAAGGCAGTAAGTCAAAAAATGCTGCGCAATGAAGTGATCCAGCCGTAGAAAAGCCCGTGGGCGTCACCTGTGGTCTTGTTGAAGAAGAAGGATGGAACTCTGTGCTTCTATGTTATTATAGCCACGCCGACAAAAGTGCTTTTTGCCGATGAACGTCAAGACTGCTTATTTGCAAATTGATGACGACTGAAGAATCGACAGAAAGCCACGTTTATCACGCCAGACGGTCACTACTAGTTCAAGGTGATACCATTCGGACTTGCACAACTGCAGCGTTCCATTGCGTGATGGACGCGCTTTTGGCAGGACTGAAGTGGCAGACTTGTCTACTTCGATGACGCTGCAGTGTTTGCCACCAATTTCAAAGATCACCTGAGGCGGATTTGGACAGTCATAGAGATTAGCAAGTCATCTGCACTCGCTTTGAAGCCGGAAAAGTGCAGTTTCGCTTACGAATAACTTCTCTTCCTAAGCCATGTCATCGTTAAGTATGCAGTCCGTCCTGACACACAAAAGATAGCCGCCATCGCTAAGTTCCCGCAGCCCATCAAGAAGAAGGCCATGCGCAGATTCTTTGGCCTGTATGCCGTTTACAGGCGCCGCTTTGTAAAGGTCTTTTCAAGAATTGCGGAACGCTTGTCTCACGAAAGCCGACGTCAAATTTGAATGAGAAACACGGACGATAGATTTGAGCAGCTGAAACGACGGCTGCAGCCACCACCAGTGATTTCACACTTCCGACGAAGACGCCGAGACGGAAATTCACATCGACGCATGTAGCGTAGAACTCGGTGTCGTGCTAGATCAAAGGAAGGACGGTGCTGAAAACGTCATAGCTTACGCTACCTTGTCACTGTCAAAAGCGGAAGCGAATTATTCAACGACGGAGAATGAGTGCCTTGCGATCATTTGGGCTGCGGCGAAATGTCGGCCTTACATACAGGGCAGGCACTTCAAAGTGGTACGCGACCACTAAGCCTTGTATCGGCTGGCAAACTTTCAGGGCCAAACAAGAAAAACTTCCTTACCTCAGTAAGGAAGCCTTCATTGCGGTGAGGCCGCCTTATGTCACTCTGAAAGCTTCCTTACTGAGGGGCCCTCGGCGAAGGCTTCCTTGGTGCTTCCTCAGCCTAAGGTCGCTCCGAAGCTACCTTCATGCGTCCTTACGCCGCTCCTGGCTCTGAACGAGCGCTTCACCTCAACGTATAGCCACGTGACGTTTCCTTGCGCATGCGCACTGTCGTCCACCTGCGGAGAAGCGCGAGCATGGTACGTCTTGCCAAGCATGTTCGTTTCTGTCACGCGTGCGGCATGAAAGTGTTGCAAGGCGTTGGTGGGCGTTGCACGACGCTAGCGTGCCAGCGTTGCTGGAGCACATTAAGTTTCGCACTGTAACATGTTACTTTTTTTACGTTTAGTGAACAAAACTGCAAAACACACCCACGCATCTCTATATTAGCTCTTCAACTTAAAAACTGTGTGACGATACATCATTTTTTATTGAATAATGGTGTTCGCGTAAAGCTTTTAAGAGATGATCTCGAACCCAGGCATGCGACAACCGCTCCTTACGTGAGGACGGGCAAAGGGAGCTTTCAGAGGACGCTTGCTTCCTCCAGCGGCCCTTCGCTGTAAGGATGCCTCACGTAAGGTTAGGAAGCGCTCGAAGAAAAGGAACGTTTCATTGTTAATTTGGGCCTCAGGATCCTTCAGGTCGCCTAGACCGACGGAGTCTCAGGCTCCAGGAATTCGACATCAGCGTGGTGTATAACTCTGGGAGACAGCATTCTGACGCCGAGTGCCTGTTGCGCAACCATATCGACCCGCCACTGCAAGATGAACTGGACAATGACGCCTTCCTAGGGACAATTACTGCAGACGACTTCGCCGTACAGCAAGGACTTGACTCGGGGTTACGAAGACTTGTGGCGTACTTAGAGGGCAAGACCTACGTTGTCCTTAGTATATTCCGGTGTAGCCTGTCTTTTTGCTTGCGCAACGACTTCCTGGCAAAAAAAAACTTCTCCCGAGTCCGCACAAACGAGCTTCTCGTTGTGCCAGCAGCACTCCGGCCAGAACCCTTGCGCGCCCTGCACAGCAGTACCCCAGTCGGACACCTTCGGTATTCCTGTATGCTCGCACAAAGGCTGAAAATTTTATTTCCGGGGGGTGCTAGGGGATACCAACCAGCTCTCTGGACCATATATGTATACTTATATAAGACCGTCACTTCAGTGAACCATTCTTCCAGGTCACACGAAGGTACATGTATACATATAGCCTTAAATAACAGTTACATTTGAAGAAACTTCGTGTGACCTGGAAGAATGATTCACAGAAGTGACGACCTTGTATGAGTATACATATACAAGACCTCATAGTAGGAGACAGTAAAATCTCACAGCCTGAGTCCTCTTGCACCACCAAGGATCTAGCGCCTCTCTGTGGCGTAAGTTTCCGTCGCCAAATTTTTTTATACTTACCTCTCACTAACACAGCTTCGCTTTTCCGGGGAAACTGCAGCCTCTTAATATTTTTTTTTGTTTTTACGTTGAGCTGGAGTATAAAGGTCGCTGCGCATGACAGCTATTGATTAGAATTTCGAGTGGATCCGACTTGGTCTCATTTCGATTACGGAGTGAATTACACGGAGGGGTCCCAGCGATCATGCACGAAGATGAAAAAAAAATTAATTACGTTAGTTACCTGAATAAAATGTTGTGCACATTGTTTCCAGCACAGTGGCGTAGCCACCAGTATTTTTTTGTTACTGAGATTTAATTCCTTAATTATACATAATTAACCAACCTGAAAAGTAATGTCGTAATACTGTCAATGAGGCATATGTAGGCACACTCAAATGACATCTAACTGAAGTGTTTCCAGCAGCGTACTAATTGCGTACAATTTTTTTCGGTCTGGTAAAGAAACCTCACGAAATACGATAAATAGCAGATGACTGCGCTCCCACCAGCATCATACAGCAGCGTTGTCAAATAAGCTGATTGAAAGCAACTGCTTTGGCAGTCCCGAGCCCGAAGAAACAGCGCATCACCTTGATAATGGTACGGAAGGAGCAACAACAGCAGGTTTCGCGGCTTCCCAGCTATTCCTTCCTCTCTACGTCACACTTATCCATTTATCAAGGTGAACTGATCACACTGATAACAAAAGACCTTTGATAACGCAGCCGAAGCACCACTCTGTCTACGCACGAAACGCGAGAAGTAATGGAAAAGGCAAACTATGATTCGAAATCCCGGCTCTGCTCGCACCGCATCGAAAGCGTGCGCGCGCAGGTATATTTCGCGCCAGGAACTTGCTTCGAACCAAGGTCAAATTAGAGCGACGGTTTAATTTTTTCGTTGAGTGTATACGGACTGCAAAAACAGGTTCGTGACAAAAATTGAAAGCGAAATAAAAAAAATCGGTGAGCGACCCACGTATAGTGAATTGGCAAATGTCAAGAAAGTAAATTTAGCACTCCTAAATGAGTCGAATTTGCAATCGGGTTGTTTGCAAAAAAAAAAAAAAATAAAAGTCTACGCATAATTTTTTCTCGGATTTATCTGAATGATGCGTAAGTATTTAGTAGTACTGACGTGTGTTTCGTGGTATTATACGCCGGCGTGTTTTGTTTAACTGCGACAACGTCCGCGAAAGAACCATGAAATGTAGAAGCGCGGTTGCAACACCAATATTTTAAGTGACACCTGTACGAGACGACGTAGAAGGGGCGAGTAGCTGCAGTGTTCGCTTGTATTGTAGACAGCCTGCAGTGGATGTGGACGTGGCATGAAATGACTAAGCCGATGTAGCAAACGAAGGAAATATATGCAAGGTTTATTGGGTACACTGAGCTATTACGAACCGTAATCAACCACACTCCGGCAGCGGCTACGTCTGGAGCGGCGGCACTGCGTGAGTGCTGTGTTCTCACCGCTTCGTTGGCGTTGACGCGAGAGGCAGTACGCAAATAAATGCAATTGCTGCTGGGGGCGCTATGTTGAAAGCGATCGTTTTACGGGACGCACGGAGGGATGATTTTTTCGTTGGGTAAGGATAGAAATGTATACGCATTTAAAACCATCTGATTTCAGTGTGTCGTTATTATCTATGAATTGGTAAGCGCCGTCGAACACCAGCTGCTGCCTAAGGACGTGTGCGAATAGGCCTCCTTCAGCAGCTACGCAGTACTGACAAATTTATCACATCTTCTGTGGCTTTCTGAATGACCAACGCTGAAATTCTATGGTAGACATTCATTATTCTTGCTATCAGCTCAACGGACATCCGTCTCGATCACGTCAACACGACATTTCCAGTAACCCTAAAGAAAGATTGAGTGGAGAGAGGTCAGGTGGCCTAGCCGGCCATTTTCAAGCCCGTGCCTTCCAATCTATTGCGCTTGAAGAGTCACATCCTGCCAGTTTCCTGCTCCGCTGCCGCTCTGTGCTGGTGCCCTATTTTACTGATGCCACAGAAGTGGAAGACGTGACAGGGACTTCGCTGAGAAACTCATCCAGCACTCCTTCAAGGATTTCGTTAGCGCAACGCTGTTCAGTGGGTGAGTGATTGGAGAACATGGGACCGATTATAGCACCGGCGCAAATTCCGCACAACACATTCAACGACCACTGGTACTGGTGCCGGGTGCGCTTTACCCAGCGTGGATTGGAATAACTCCAGTAGCATGCAGTATGCAAATTTACCTGGCGCTTTCTGCGTAAGTTCGCTTCATCTGTGCACACGATGTTGTTGCTCTAAAAGTCCGGTGACTCATTGGTCTTTGTTTGGACCCAATTAGATAAATCTGGACAATTCTTCAGGCCCCTATCTTCCGAGCATTGGCACAGGCTAAGTCGATACGGGTTAAATGTCGAGTCATTTCGAAACTTCCAAACTGATGACTTGCAAATTGGTACCAGGGCGGCCACGTCCCGCACGCTAGCCTGAGGGTTTCCGGCCATAAATGCTAGAACAACCATGCATAGGCTAGTACTCAAAGATAGTGTCCTCCACCGCTGTTTCTGGAAGGTACCTGTTTCTCTCAGGTTTTTATAATTTCTGATGCTGGTCGATGGGTTTGGTCTACCGCCACACTTCCATGACTAACATATACTTGCGGCCTTCCTCCTGTTGCTATTTCCAACTCCCAAGGCAAGGAGCATGTTTTTTTCCCCTCTATACTCCTTGGATAAAGCCATGGTGATGGGGATGAAATGAAAAAGCGCCTTTAAACCTTTGCAGTGACGTTGTCAATTCGTTTTTTGGTGATTGGTATTGTAGCAAAATAAAAATGAAAAAAAACTATCCGCGCACTTTATCTTCACTAAGACAACAGCTATCGCAGTTTGTTTCGAACTAACACGAAACGCGGCTTGTTACTTCAGCCGGGGCGCGGCAGATAAGAAAATAGCTCGATCACGTTGTTTTTCATCATTTTCTTTATTTCGTTATGGCTAACTCAGAGGGAGCTTATTCGAGGGCGCTGCCTTATGGTAGGGTGGGAGCGCAGTGACGCGGTATTTTTCATATTTCGCGGAACTTATCAGTCGGAAAAAATTAGTATGCCATTAGTACGTCGCTGAAAACACCACAATTAATTGTCCCCTTGGCTGTGCCTACAAAGGTATCATGGACACACTGATAATTAAGATAGTACGTCTCGAGCTAGATAATTCATTACCATTAGCTCATTAAATCTCATTAACGAAAAAATTACTGACAGCTACTCCACTGTACTGGGAACAATATGCACTAGGTTTTATTTGAGTAAGGCAATGGCTCTTTTTAAATCTGGGCGAATGATAGCTTATTGCGACAACGTCCATATATTGTCACGTGGTGGTGACGTTGAAGAACACAGTAGCAATACTGTGAAATACAAAACTAACTTTTATTGGGCGAACCTGTGCCCACAAAAACAGGCTACACTTATAGCACAACGATAGCGGCGAACACGGTCGGCGATCGTCAGAAATCTGATCAGCGGGTCAAGCGCGACGGCTTTTATACAGCAGTTGTCGAATGTTCTAGACTAACCGTTGGGACCCGCATGCCTTCTACAGAGTTCTGCACTATTCGCGTCAAGCGAAGAAATCAGATAACACAAGGTTCGGCGACAACAGACAGCAGATAGAAACATCGATAACTTTCCAGAAAGTTCGGATACATTCAGGCGCGTCCCGCGCTGTGCGATAACATTTGTTATGCGGTAAAACGTGTCGCCCGATAAAGACAAGTACACGTGTCAATATGGATGACCTTTGCGAGCAACTGACGATTTTTCCATCTGTAATAAATGTCCCAAATTATTAGAAGAGCTTTTTACCATTGCTTACTGGAAAGGGAAGCAATACTTAAACACGTATCATTCATGTGCATTTCACACACCATTGATAAAAGTCTCTGCGGAAGGGGCCAATGAAGTGTGGAGACTATTTTCAGGGTCAAAAAAGCACGCAAATCAATTCAAAGCGAGGTGAACATACAGCAACATATTCATTCTCTACGCATAGGTTATCTGTACCTTTAGAAATAATTGTTCATTGGCTGCCTTCTTCTCTTTCAAAACTATAATAAACCTTGTCTTGTCTGTATTTAAATTTATTATGTCTGTGCATGGTGTTTACAGTGCAAATTTAGCACAATGTTGAAGTGAGAGAATACGGATGAGGCAGCTGCCGCTAGTGGGGGGGGGGGGGGGGGAGGCTCCTAATACGCTAGTCCTCCTGGTGTCAGGATTTGCAGAAATAAGGTGAAAATAGGAATTAAAAGTCCGCGTCAGCAATGATGCAGTAAGATATAAGTCAGGAAACTCAAACCTCAGATGATGCGGGTGACAAAACTCTTGGCAAAAGTACGTCAGGTGGAGGGGGGGAGGGGGGGGCTCTGGCCCCTTCGGACTACTCCTGATGGGACTGAGGCCCCCGCGCCCTGCCCCCCCCCCCTCCCATAGTCGGCGCCAATGAGCTTGCAAGAATACAAGTTCTACTGGCCGCGCCTGACCTCCGACGCTGCCGGCTGCGTCAAGACGTGCCGTGACTGCTAGCGACGCAAGACACCGACAAAGCCAGCGGGTTTACTGTATCCTTCTTTCCGGCCGTTTCAGCAAATCAGAATGGATTTGTTGGCATCCTTTCCGACGTCAACATCTGGAAATGAGTGGATCGTCAGCTGGATGTTACAGCTTACGGCTGCGATTCTTCATAGGCTCCACTAGGTTCCGGCGTACCTCAAGGGTCAGTCCTTGGACCACTTTTATTTCTCATTTATATCTATCATTTATCTGCTAACGTTTCTTCCCAAGCCTGTTTATTCACCGACGAGTGTGTCATTTAGCGGAAAACAGCCAACGATTGAGACGTAACATCAGCATGACCTAAGAGTGGTACTGCGCGTGGCACATGGAATTGAACGTTGCTAAATCCAAAAGCATGCGCGTAACTAGGCGTGAAGTTATTTCCCCGTCCTACCTACTCAACAACTACTCCCTGCAAACCACAGCTTCCTATCGCTATCTTGGTGTTTACATAGGCAGCGATTTATCATGGAAACGTCACGTTGATTATTTAACACGTTCACTGCGTCGTGGCCCACCGGTGGGTCACGCAACGCAGTCCAGCCGTGCTGGCGCAAACAACGAGGCGTTTATTGCAGTGCGGCGACGACATGCTTCCACAAATGCATGAAAATGCGTTTCCACTTACGTATCACAGATGGCGGTAGAGATACAAAGCGCGCCTGTATTTATTGACATTGGCGCTTGCAACGCGTCTGATGATGAAGCTGACGGCTATCAGGAAACGGCGAAGAAAATGTTCCAGCTACCCGCTCAAGCCTTTTGTTCGGGCGCTTTCCACATGCGCAACGTACTTTTGAAAAGCACTCACAATGTGTGCAAGAGCTCAGCTGAAGAATTAGTCTGTCCTATTCGCAATAACTTGGGTCACTCTCAGTACCAAGCCTCGTGGTCCTCATCCTTGTGCTTTCCATTTTTTACGAGCATTCAAAAATCGCGATGGACTGTCAAAAATTCGACGGAGCTACAGAAAACCAGAAGAAAAGACCCTGCGGTGAAATCGGATCCGCCGGGTCACACGGCAGCCCAAATACGTTGCCATCCACTGCGTGCGGCACAACTTCTGCTCCAGCGAACGTTGAGTGTTCAAGCAGCGACGATGACAGCCTCGAAGAGTTATTGGAAAGTTCTTCTGAACTGTGGGATGGTGAGTCAATCGGTTGCAGTGAAGTGGTATCTGAGGATTCGGAAAACGGTGATGTCCAGGCTGCATTACCTGCCGAAAACTGAAATGCGATAACGACTAGAGTTAGAGCGATGTCATATTCGAGCCCCCCTGTGCTAATCAGCCTCCCGACTAGCAACGATGCTCTCAGCTTGTTTTCTCTTTTTTTGACTGATGACATTTGGGGCATGATGGTTCGTGAGACAAACAGGTATGGGAAGCAGTACATAGACTCGAACGTCCTACAAGAGAAATCGCGCGTGAAGAAATGGACTGAGACAAACGTGCAAGAAATGAAAGTGTTCGTTGGTGTACTGATCTGCATGGGTCTAGTAAGGCTTCCTAATCTGCAGCACTACTGGGCAAGAAGCGATCTGTACGGCGTAAACTGCATTCGCCAGAACATGGCCCGCGACCGGTTTCTGCTGCTACTAAGATTCTGGCATTTCGCAGATAACGAGGAACCCAGCGCACAGCAGGATCGCCTCTATCGCATGCGACCCTTGATCGAAAAAATGAATCGCAATTTCTGCTCAGTGCTGGAGCCAGGCAAAGAGATTGTCATTGACGAAACGATGATTCCGTGGCTGGGGGCGTCTCGCCTTTAGGCAATACATCCCTGGTAAAGCCCACAAGTATGGAGTCAAGCTATACAAGGCCTGCACGAAGGAGGGCTATACATTGAAAGTGCAAATATATGCCGGAAAATCTGGCGCCACAGCGGGCATGGGGCATGCCGAAGAAGTAGTAGTAAATTTGATGGCTGGCTTCACCGGCTGTGGTCGCACACTTTTCGTCGACAACTTCTACGCGAGCATGCCGCTTGCGTCACGCCTGTTGAAAGATGATACATTTTTATGTGGCACTCTCCGATCGAACCGAAAGGGACTTCCGAAAGAAGTTACACAAGCTACAGTAAAAAAAGGGGAAGTCGTTGGTCTTGAATCCCACAACGGCGTAAAGGTGCTGAAGTGGTTGGATAAACGGCCCGTTCTCATGATGACAACGGTTGCTGAGCATGACGACAGCCTTGTTGATACCAGAAAAAAAAACGAGAAAGGGTGAGTCGATTATGAAACCGCGCACAGTCCTCGACTACAACGTGGCGAAAAAGGGCGTAGACTACAGTGACCAGATGACGCCCTACTACTCCTGCCTACGAAAAGGGCTCAAGTGGTATAGGAAAGCTGCGGTGGAGCTGATCGTTGGAAGTGCAGTTGTGAACGCATGAGTTGTCCGTTCAATGGTGGACGGTAAAACGTCACCAATCATCGAATTCCGCGAGGAGTTGGCACGCGCACTCTTCGCCACAGCTCACATTGAGACCGAAAGGACACGCGGAACAAGCGCGCCCATACGCTGGAAAAGGCCGATGGACCTGCACGGTCTGTCCGAAGGAGATGTACTGGATGCTACGCATCGCTGAGAGCTCGCAGAAGTCCAGAGCAGGCAAGGGTAATGGCGAAGAAAGTTGTTATGTTTTGCGTAGAACTCCTGAACATAGACTACGTTTTAGACATCGTGAGCTGGTGGCACGTAAGACGTTTAGTTGCAAATGCTGTGATTTGAACTGTTTTTTTTTCTTCCGAAAGTTATTCTGGAAGTACTTCAATAAAATGTCGAGTTTGAGGTCTTGTTCTTGAGTCTTGGTGCTTAGTGAATGCTGAAACGCAGGGTCACGTGGCTTTGCCCTACAAAGGTAGCTGGTCGGTGGGTAGTAAACGTAGCAGGCAACGGCTTCAAAACGCAAACTCTTTATTGTGGAAACTTGTGCATGTCCAGGAAAAGACAGAAGAATCGAGGGTGCGAGAGCAACAAGCGCTTCTGGCACTTGTTCGGACCAGAACGACCGAAACTCTTGGCCGCGCTCTAGTTACATAAAGCAGAAATTTTGTAGACCGAAAGGGCGCCGCTTTTCAAGGACATCCTTGAGAATGCGCTTCAGTCGCGTTCACTGGGGATGAAGCGAGCAGAGTCGCGGTAATAAATGACTCGATAAATTCTCCAGATGCCGTATGCTGCAAAGATCCATTATCCATTTTGTTTTTATGATCCATTTGGTCCTTCACGTCAGGTCATTATTGTTCGATGACGTAGCCGTGCCGTTCAAACGTCCGTGGGAAGCGACCTGACTATTGGATCATTGGCGACTGGACCTCACTATTGGATGCACCTTGCAGCCCATATTGAACCACAGCGCGCAACGAATGGCGAACGCTATCGTCGACGCGGGTATCTGCTGCTTTTCATTTCTGTGATTGGTCGAGACTGCTTTCGTCTGATGATCCCGTCAGGCTTACGTCACGCGAAATGGAGCGGAAAATGGACAATGTATTCCTATAAAATGCGGCCCCAGTGAAGCAACTTCCTAGAAGTGCACGGGCCAAGTGAATCACGTGATGATTTTCTTCGCTAGCATACGTGATTGAAGTAACCCGCGCAAGCTGCGACCGAAAATGCCAGTAGAGCCATCTTTCAGCGCGCGGAAAAAAACAGCCTCAGAAGTGTGCCCCACCGGTGTGTCACGCCGCACCCACGGAAAGCCTCGGGTGACCCACCGGTGGGCCACGACGCACAGAGATCAAAACTATGATAACGGGCTACGCAGTGAACGTGTTAATAGCTTAAGCGGACCAAACTTTCGGTTACTTGAAAAGAAAGTTTTACGTTGCCCCGATGCCACTCAAACTGTTACTTCATACAACGTACGTTCGGCCCCACCTAGAATACGCTTCGTCTATGTGGGATCCACATCATTCTGCATTGATATAGGGCATTTAGGCAGTGCACAATAGGTCCGCTAATTTTATTTCAGCTATTATCCCAATGCCAGCGTCGCAGAAATGAAAGCTACTCTTGGTCTTCCTTGCCTAGCCAACCATAGAAAGCAGTCACGCATTTGTCTTTCTCACAAAATGTACTACCAAATCACCGCTCTTCAATCGTTGTTCATCCTACCTGCGCCATGTCACTTACATGGGCTTGATCGTCCCCATAAGGTTAACATACCCTATTTTTCAACTACTGCAGGCTCGCAATCATTTGTCCTCAGAACCGCAAGGGGCTGGAATTACTTACCTGCCTTCATAACGGACATAGCTGATTCAACTGCCTTTAAAAATGCCCTATGAAAGTTAATGTAGTACAATACATTACTTTCTCGTGTGTAGTTTACGGCCGTATGTAAATTTTCTGTATAATGCTTCGCTCCTTGTGTTATTATTTTTCGTGTTCTATTTTATTATGTATGGCCCTCCTCTACGCAATTCATCTAAACCCTGAGGGTATTGGAAGTAAATAAATAAATAAATTTCATTACGCTTTGGCACTTTTAAGTTTCAAGTGACCCTTCACAAGTTAATCTTCGAGAGTGTGACCTTTTCTTCACAGACGCCGACACCTGTATGTGCAAAGCTTCCACACGAAAGTGAACAATTTGTAAAAGTAATTTTTTTATTTTAACTTTTTAGACAGCTTTCGTTTGTACGTTTGCCTGTACCTTGCCTTTTAGGCAATATATCTTTTCTTGGTCGGTGCTTTCTGCCCCTGCAGTGTCGTGCACGCTACACAATGCATCGCGGGGACTGGCGGGCGGAGTCGCAGACGAATCGGCACGCAAGTGACGCTGGGCATACATAGCTGTATATTTAGTTGTGTGGTGCGCACAAGCGCATCGTTGCTCTGGCGGCCAGGTTTGTGTCCTACTTTCCGATTTAGAGGCATCACTTAGGTGACATTTAAGGGCCGTTTATAGTCCGACGTAACTCGCGCGCACCCTACGTCGCGTCGGCGAAAACGACCCCTCTATGGGCACGTTGCAAGTGCTAGGCGGCGCCCTGTCTTTCCGAACTGTAGCGCCATCTGACGAATGTGGTAGGATTACTCACGGCGTCAGCAGCTCGCGCTGCGTGTTTGGTGCCCTGTCAAACGGTAGCGAAGGCGCGAAAAAGCGTGCCGATATTAATTTTAGCCGGGTTTCGGGAAGAACAAGATCTTGACAGCTTTTTTCGTGAAAAGAATTTAGAGAAAGGAAGTCATCTATTGGAAGTGGGGCACGCTTCAAATAGATGGCGACGTGAGGGGAGTGGTCAACTCGCACTGATCGGAAGTGACTGCTAAGTGTATTCCGCAAACGAAATATAACTTTACTTACTAACGAAAATAACTTACGCTGAGCGTGAAGCTCAGCGTAAGTTACTTCATTATCTGCGGTATGGACTTATGAAATTATAGGTGACATTGATTCTTGAAAGTCGGCGACAACAGCCAAATCCTAGCGGGGAGCTGCGATTGCCGTGCTGGCATCGCAGGGAAGTGCAACCACGCCGCGGTAGTTTCCCTGTACATACAGGACGGCAAATGCGAATCCAAAACATCTCATCCAAGAACGTGGGGCGTACGAACAACTCCTAAGCCCTACCCCAGGCATTTTAACGTTGCTCTCCCCAAACACAAAAAAAGGTGAGGAACTTACCACTTGTGTTAGACTACGCTGGGAAAATATTTTCGCCCAAGTTACTGGAAGTTCGATACTTTTATGCTGCGATTATTCAGTGCGTGCAAATGACGTTCCAATAAACTACGTCATCAAATATTTTGGTAACCTCAACTGCCCCTTAGTTGATGTGCTGGGCGCAGAAGGGTGTATGCCAGCTGAGCCAGCTGCAACCCCTCCTCGTTGCTCTCAGCAAGCCCTAGCGCTGTTTGAATGGGAGAGGACTGGGAGAGTTCCACAGCTTTACTGCGGTACAGTGAGGAAACAAACTACTTTGTTGCATATCCTGGTACGCACTGCAGGTGTCCCGTTGTTGCCATCATTGCTGTAAAAGCAACGCCCGCACGCGCGCACGCTACGTCAGGTCGGCGAATACGACCCCTCTATAGTCGGGCGCACCGGCGCAGCCAACGTAACCGGCGGCTTCCAACGCGCCCCGACGGGCCCGGCGCCGATATGGCTCCTGAGCCATTGGCACGTCCAAGTCGGCGAACTCTCGCACCACAATGCATTGCGCGAAGAAAAAGGCGCCAACACAACTCCGCAGACGGCTTTCGCGGACGGCGCGCGACTTGGCGAACCTTCTGCGCATGCTCCGAAGATAGCAGCCTACGGCGCGCGCGTTGAAGTATACAGGGGATGGCATCTCGGCTGGCGCAGCGCAACCGACGTAGCGTGACTGACCGCGAACGACGCTCGCCCGCGCGCCGATAACGTCGGACTATAAACGTGCCTTCAATTGGCGGCGAGGAGTTACGGAGTCGCCATCTATCGGAAGCGCCTCGCTGGCGTAGTATGAGGGATCACGCAGCGCGCTCCTCATCGGTTTTGCTGTCAGCGCTCACTGAAAACACCACGCGCGAGCTCTCCCGGACATTTCTGAAAGTACTTTCGAAGCGATAGAAGTTTTCTACTGTCTAGATAGTAATGTTGGGCAAACTGAAAGCTTAGAATCGTTTACAGACGCTATCTCTTTACCGAATACGCACAGTGAACGCCACTGTGCGCTTCGCCGCGATGGAGTCTCCCAAACCGGCTTCTTGCGTGAAAGGTAGGTAGGTAAACGCTGAGAGCAAACTATGTGAAATATGCTCTTATAGTGTTTGTATAACTAAATGGAGCGTAATAGAATGAAGCCTCAATGCAGCGATCGCACAGATTCGCAGCGACCGACTGCGCGTCTGCATGCTTGTCCGCGCACTGTTTCACTTTCGCCGCGTGCGCGTTTTCGCACCGTGCCATGAGCTTTAGGCCGCAGAATATGAGCATTAGACAGTATACAAGCAACCATTATTGCGTGGGCGCTATCACAGCGGTTCAAAAATAATTTCATTGTAGGGACTTCGACGCCTACGGGGACTGTGATGTGCCGTCGCGACGATTCAATCTTTCTTTTTCTTCTAAATTCTTGAACGTTTCAATATTATTTCTCGAGTTGCGTCGCACTGTATGTTTATCGGTGTCCTCAGCGTGCGATTTCCCACTGCTTCTTTTTTGTAATCCAGTGTATTAATTCATAACACAAACATGACCATATGCCATGCTTTTTTTTAATGTGCTTCCTACCGCTACCTTTCCACTCCAATGAACTTGCCAGTATCTATAGCATCGACAAATTCATACACCTAACCGTCATGACATTGTAGTCTGGCAGCGGACTCGGGCGAGCGTCTCAGTGCGCGTTTCCCGAACATCGCAGACCCGGCGCCGTAGTAGAAATCTTCCTCGCGTCTGTGCTTGCTGCATACCCGAGTTGTAGCCGATGACTGTTTGCCGGTTTTATGTTAAGCGAGCCAAGCTTGACGCAGCTTCTCGTGAGAAAAAGGCTGGCACCGGCCTCCGTTGCGTACGTCCGGCACTGCGGCAACCGAGCTGTAATCTACCATGTTGCACGCCTTCAAAGGCAGCCACTACCTATTGTAGTGCTTTCAAGCGTTGTAAAGGAGACACTCGAAGCGGGAATATCTCGCCAGTAAATGAGAACCGCAAGGTACGAGGGAATTTAATCTCTCGTTTTCAGCTCGCTTCGGCGCTCCCGAAGCAGCCGACGCAACCGCTTTGTCCACGTGATCCCTAAATGCACGTCACGCCGACGGTGGCGCCAGCTTTTGGAGTGGTGGAGCTCGAGGCCAATAGTCGGGCGCACCGACGCAGCCAACGTAACCGGTGGCCTCCGACGCGCCCCGACGGGCCAGGCGCCGATATGGCTCCTGAGCCATTCGCGCGTCAGAGTCGGCGGAACTCTCGCACCACAATGCATTGCGCGCGAAGAAAAAGGCGCCAACACAACTCTGCTGACCGCTTTTGCGAACGGCGCGCGGCTTGGCGAACCTTCTGCGCATGCTCCAAAGATAGCAGCCGACAGGGCGCGCGTGGAAGTGTAGAGAGGTGGCATCACGGCTGGCGAAGCGCAACCGACGTAGCGTGACTGACCGCGAACGACGCTCGCCCGCGCGCCGATAATGTCGGACTATAAACGGCCCTTTCCTGTCACTTGCGGTGGTGATTTCACATCGCCCGGCTGCGTTCTGACGACGCCATCAAACGTATTTTGCTTTCGCTTCCAAGCCGTCGCAGATAGCCATCAAGGCGACCACAAATAAGGCGCCCTGATAATTTGAAAGTAGCGACACTCTCCTGCACGCGGCGCTTTCCTCTGCCATTCTCCTCGTGGGCCAGCTACGCGCGCTGCGCATGGCACGCTCTTTCCCCTTGGCTCCTCGGACGGGCCGCCGTATTCGATGGAGGCGCATAATTTTGGGTCACTTGCGCGGCCAAGTGGTGTAAAAAATTTTGAATAGCTATAACAGCATCGAGAAGGCTGAATCTCACGTTTATGAGGAGGTTGGTTTCTCCTTGATGCGGTGCGCATGGCGCATACTGATGTAAAAAGAGCTGCGAGGCGAGTTCTTTGCTCCAGACATTTTTTCTGCCACATAAAAGATGCTTTACATTGTGGATCTCATCTACTACTGTTTCGCAGGTATTATACTCAGCGTGCCTTCTTATAATCAATTAGGCGCGCGTGCATCGTCCATCCATATGTTTGTCTTCTCAATGTGAAACTAGTTTTTGTTCTGCGGTCTCTAAACTAAATATGATGGCTGCGCTATTTCAGTTCGAGCAAGCTTGCGTGATCATGTGAACACACTCTGCGCATTGCGTGCATCAGTAAGAAAACCAAATAATAACATTGACTCACTAATGCGTGCGTGGTAGCCCAATTCAAAGCAAATTCAAGAACTGATAAATAATGCGGAAACTCTACTGGAGTTGTCTGAGTATGCGTAAGCATAGCGCGGAAATTAAGTTAGGCCACCCCCAAACATAGGTTGGCCCACTCCCAAACTTAAGTTGGACCAGGTCCAAATTTCAAGCTGACTGGCTCCCAAATTTAGGTTCGCCACTCCCACATTTCAACTTGGCTTATCCTCTAATTTAAGTTGACTCACCCTCAAATTTCGAGTGGGCCCAACCCCATAACTTCAGTTAACTCACCCGAAAACATATGGCGCCCACGCCCAAATTTAGGTTGAACCACGTGCAAATTTCAAATTGGCCCACCCTAAAATTTTAGATGGCCTACCTCCAAATTTCACGTTGACGCCACCCCAAATTTCAGTTGGCCCACCCCTACTATAAGCTTCTCCACAAATTTTCTGACAAGCCCTATGTATCTGGATAAGCACCTCGTTTTATTTCTTTTGGGGGGTTTAAATTGTTGCTTATCACTTATGAACCTACCGTTCATCTGCATTTACACTAAACGATTAAATGTCTTAATTGTGTGGATTAAGCATTCTTGTTCAGATACAAGGCACTACACTTCTCGCGTGACGTCTTCGGTATACTTGCCAAAGAACGCTTACGCATAAAAATTGCAATGTAGACTAGCTGGCACTGATCACCCGCAACGCCATGAATATGCTTGGCATTAATTTTTTTCAAGGCCTGCATTCATTGTATCTATGTAACTAACGCACAAATAGAAGTAAACTGGAAAGAAAGCTCCTGCTCAAGCCGCTTTTTCGATTTTCAGCGACGGATCCCAACAATCACGAAAAGTGCGATTGAAAGGACCTATTTTCGCTCATAATTGTTTACAGCGGAAAGGAGAACCTATAGTGATGCATTTCCGACTGAATAACAGTTGACGACGTGCGAGGTCATGAGTCCCAGCAGAGTATTCAGCATACTGAGGATACCCCCCATTTTTAGGCATCATCATCATCATTTACTGTTCCTTAGTAGGACCGCTTTCAGGGTATTACATAAGGCGCGGGGGGGGAGCAAATCCATCAGTAAGCAGAATTACCATTGCTATACAAAGGTTAACTTGTTTTTTACAAGGTAAACAAAACCTATGGCAGTATAACGTAAAACTATTCCAATATGGTTTCTATTCTAATCTCCTGACGTCAAATTCGCGTAACCGCCGACGCAAGCATCGGGTGGTCACCCGCAGGGTTGTCTGAACAAACCCATCAAATGCTCCCTTCGTTCATTGTAGGTCACTTTTGTTTGCAGGAAAAACGAATAACATTGCATGCACTGAGCGGCTTGTCTTATCTAATTAGCTCACAAGAGGCGAGGAGCATGCTCAACTGGAGAGAGATTCAATGGGGCCGAGCCACTGCACTGAATATCGATAGCCGGATGAAGAGGGTGGGGCCGGCGTCAACGATTGGTCCGCTTTCTCTTACTTAGCTTGTGGCGGCTTGTCTAAAATTGTGGCGGCGTGCAACATACAGTTAAAATTTCCGCTACAACGGATCCTCGGCAAAGTAGAGTTGGTAGAACGAGGTCGCAAACGTGTCGAAAGTTCTCGAAAACGTTACACGGCCACGCAAAAAGTTTTCTTACGCGCAAATAAACACATGCTCTCCAGCAGGGGCGAGTAGCCAGTGCTGGAACGATCGCCGGAAGCCATCTTTTATTCTTTTCGGAGCGGGGCAGCCTGAGGCTGTTCAGAAGAAAATTCAGTTTTGTTCGGCACGTCAGTTTGACACGGTGAGTTTTTGCGGTTTTGTGACGTCGCGTGAGAGGCAGGTGAAGTGGGTGCAGCCCGAAAAACTTTGACCAATAGCCGAGGGCTAATGGCAGAAAAGCGTGGAATCAGCAATAACTATTTTTGTTTTGTTCGGTCAAATTATGCATAATCAGTGTACACGTCATATCAGATGGGGAGCCATCGGGGTTTTCATGACATCACGTGACACACAGGTGAAGTGGGGGTGGTCGCAAAATGTTTTTCACCAATCGCGGTGGGCTGATTGCAGAATTGTAGTATAAGAATTTGGAATAGTTTCACGTTATCGTGCCCTTAGTATGCATGGTAGAAGACAATGGGCGAGAAAAAAAATATTAAGGTACAAAGCGGTAGAACTGGCAGCCAAAGGCAGTATAACAGAGCAGTAAAAAATTGACGTATCGTACAAATTGTCGCAGTAAAACGCTGATGAGCAGGCCGGAAGAATAAAAAGTATGAAGCATTAGGGTATGATTTGATACGAGCGATAAGAGAGGCGCCTTTATTACCTCGCAAACAACACTATTCTTTGCGGGAACAAGGTTATTTTCACCAACGCTGTGCAGCCACTGCCTCTTGCGCAAGCCGTCACGCTTTCCTTGTGGTACCACAAAAATTGCATAACCACATTCGGGCTTCTTGCTGCAGTTATACGCGCAATAGCAGGGGCATAGCGCTAACACAACACCGCAGGAAACACAGCGTGCAACGTTGGCTCTGCCGAGCCAGCCGAGCTAACGAGAAAAATGGCAGCAACGAAAAAGTAAACACAGACAGAACCCAGGATCTGCGCGTTCCCAAGGGCAACGACAAGGGGACCAATCGTCGTACAGAAAAACGGGGGCAAAACTGGTGCCCTTGGGGGGGCGGGGGGGGGGGCAGAGGTATGCACAAGGGGCGAGGAGGTCGCGCGGCGGTGGCGGCACAGTTCAAAGTGTAGCGGTGCTTTCAAGTTATCAAGGAACTTTAACCACAAATCCATACCTTTACTTTACCTTAACCTTATCCTTGTCCTAATTGGACGCGTTAAAGCGAGAAAAGCTGGCCGCTAATACCTGCGGCGTCTAGGCAAACGAAATGCCTGAGTTCGGTTGAGCTCGTTTCTCTCTGCGTCACTAGCCGGACGCTGGTCTTGAGTTGAACACTCCTCGTATTGCGGCGTTTCTGGCTAGAGGACTGACACTGGTGGTCGCTCGTCATGAAAGGTTTAGACCGCAGGTTATGCTACGTGCAGCGGTGGCGTAGAGGTAGAATACCCGTCTCACGTGCAAGAGGACCATGGCTCGAATCCTGTTGCCGGGTAATTTTCTACGGGATTAAAAAAAGTGCGTGCGTTGATGAAATAGCATAACCAGGCGTGGAGTGTGGCCTGATCCCGGTGAAGCAGGCTGGAGACAAGTCAGTGGGGGAATATTGCATAGGCTCTAGGAATAGCAGGGGAGAGTTATTAGTAGAGTTTGCAGAACAGAATAATATGCGGATAATGAATACATTTGTCCGCAAGCGGGATAGCCGAAAGTGGACGTGGAGGAGCCCGAATGGCGAGACTAGAAATGAAATAGACGTTATACTCTGCGCTTAACCTGGCATCATACAAGATGTGGACGTGCTCGGCAAGGTGCGCTGCAGTGACCACAGGATGGTAAGCACTCGAATTAGCCTAGACTTGAGGAGGATTTTATTTATTTATACTTGAGGAGTATTTTATCACTGTACGGAAACCCTCCTAAAAGAAAAAAATTATATATCCTCAATTATGTGTGGCCACACATGTGCAGGTCATAAATACCAGGTTCTCTAGCCGAGTGCCATCCATGCGGTATAACCGAGCTCAGATTGGCCCACCTTGACTGATCAAATTGGGCACCACTGTAGGTTAAATGAGGCGTACAACTCCTGCGGGACCCGCCGTGGTTGCTCAGTGGTCATGGTGTTAGACTGCTGAGCACGAGGACGCGGGATCGGACCCCGGCCACGGCGGCGGAATTTCGATGGGGGCGAAATGCGAAAACACCCGTGTACTTAGAATTTGGTGCACGTTAAAGAACCCCAGGTGGTCGAAATTTTCGGAGTCCTCCACTAAGGCGTGCATAATCAGAAAGTGGTTATGTCACGCAAAACCCCATTCTCCAATTTTTAATTTAACTCCTGCGGGGACGGTAGAGTATCCGTCTCCAGTGCAAAAGGACCGTGATTCAAATCCCGGTGCAGCGCAATTCTCCACCGGAAAATACAAAAAAAAAACGTGTGTTGAGAAAATTGCACAAACAGGCCTGGAGTGCGGCCTGATCCCGGTCACCAGAACCGGTAACGCACTCTCTCACCAGAGCAGGATTGGCCACCCTGGTGCAGTACTGGGCCACAACCTCCTATATGAATACAACAATCCAACCCCGGCCCTCAGTCCCCAGCAGCCGCGAAGCAACTGACCACGGCGGCGGTCAGATCTGTGACGCTGCAAAGGGTGCTAAGAATACCTGGCTCCGGACAGGCCGCCATTGGAATCTGAACCTGGCAACGTTTAACGTTAGAACGCTATCTAGCGAGGCGAGTCTAGCAGTGTTATTGGAGGAATTAGAGGGTAGTAAATGGGATATAATAGGGTTCAGTGAGGTTAGGAGGACAAAAGAAGCATATACAGTGCTAAAAAGCGGGCATGTACTGTGTTACCGGGGCTTAGCAGAGAGACGAGAACTAGGAGTCGGATTCCTGATTAATAAGGAAATAGCTGGTAACATACAGGAATTCTATAGCATTAACGAGAGGGTGGCAGGTCTTGTTGTGAAGCTTAATAAGAGGTACAAATTGAAGGTGGTACAAGTCTATGCCCCTACATGCAGTCATGATGACCAGGAAGTCGAAAGCTTTTATGAAGACGTGGAATCGGCGATGGGTAAAGTCAAAACAAAATACACTATACTAATGGGCGACTTCAATGCCAGGGTAGGCAAGAAGCAGGCTGGAGACAAGTCAGTGGGGGAATATGGCATAGGCTCTAGGAATAGCAGAGGAGAATTATTAGTAGAGTTTGCAGAACAGAATAATATGCGGATAATGAACACCTTTTTCCGCAAGCGGGTTAGTCGAAAGTGGACGTGGAGGAGCCCGAATGGTGAGACTAGAAATGAAATCGACTTCATACTCTGCGCGAACCCTGGCATCATACAAGATGTAGACGTGCTCGGCAAGGTACGCTGAAGTGACCATAGAATGGTAAGAACTCGAATTAGCCTAGACTTGAGGAGGGAACGGAAGAAACTGGTACACAAGAAGCCTATCAATGAGTTAGCGGTAAGAGGGAAACTAGATGAATTCCGGATCAAGCTACAGAACAGGTACTCGGCTTTAACTCAGGAAGAGGACCTTAGTGTTGCAGCAATGCACGACAATCTCATGGGCATCATTAAGGAGTGCGCAATAGAAGTCGGTGGTAACGCCGTTATACAGGAAACCAGTAAGCTATCGCAGGAGACGAAAGATCTGATCAAGAAACGCCAATGTATGAAAGCCTCTAACCCTACAGCTAGAATAGAACTGGCAGAACTTTCTAAGTTAATCAACAAGCGTAAGACAGCGGACATCAGAAACTATAATATGGATAGAATTGAACAGGCTCTCAGGAACGGAGGAAGCCTAAAAACAGTGAAGAAGAAACTAGGAATAGGCAAGAATCAGACGTGTGCGTTAAAAGACAAAGCCGGCAATATCGTTACCAATATGGATGAGATAGTTCAAGTGGCTGAGGAGTTCTATAGAGATTTATACAGTACCAGTGGTACCCACGACGATAATGGAAGAGAAAATAGTCTAGAGGAATTCGAAATCCCGAAGGTAACGCCGGAAGAAGTAAAGAAAGCCTTGGGAGATATGCAAAGGGGGAAGGCAGCTGGGGAGGATCAGGTAACAGCAGATTTGTTGAAGGATGGTGGTCAGATTGTTCTAGAGAAACTGGCCACCCTGTATACGCAATGCCTCATAACCTCGAGCGTACCGGAATCTTGGAAGAACGCTAACATAATCCTAATCCATAAGAAAGGGGACGCCAAAGACTTGAAAAATTATAGACCGATCAGCTTACTGTCCGTTGCCTACAAAGTATTTACTAAGGTAATCGCAAATAGAATCAGGAACACCTTAGACTTCTGTCAACCAAAGGACCAGGCAGGATTCCGTAAAGGCTACTCAACAATAGACCATATTCACACTGTCAATCAAGTGATAGAGAAATGTGCAGAATATAACCAACCCTTATATATAGCTTTCATTGGTTACGAGAAAGCGTTTGATTCAGTCGAAACCTCAGCAGTCATGGAGGCATTACGGAATCAGGGCGTAGATGAGCCATATGTAAAAATACTGGAAGATATCTATAGCGGCTCCACAGCCACCGTAGTCATCCACAAAGAAAGTAACAAAATCCCTATAAAGAAAGGCGTCAGACAGGGAGATACGATATCTCCAATGCTATTCACAGCATGTTTACAGGAGGTATTCAGAGGCCTGGAGTGGGAAGAATTGGGGATAAAAGTTGATGGAGAATACCTTAGCAACTTGCGATTCGCTGATGATATTGCCTTGCTTAGTAACTCAGGAGACCAATTGCAATTCATGCTCACTGACCTGGAGAGGCAAAGCAGAAGGGTGGGTCTGAAAATTAATTTGCAGAAAACTGAAGTATTGTTTAACAGTCTCGGAAGAGAACAGCAGTGTACGATAGGTAGCGAAGCACTGGAAGTGGTAAAAGAATACATCTACTTAGGGCAGGTAGTGACCACGGATCCGGATCATGAGACTGAAATAACCAGAAGAATAAGAATGGGCTGGGGTGCGTTTGGCAGGCATTCTCAAATCATGAACAGCAGGTTGCCACTATCCCTCAAAAGGAATGTGTATAACAGCTGTGTGTTACCAGTACTCACATATGGGGTAGAAACCTGGAGGCTTACGAAAAGGGTTCTGCTGAAATTGAGGACGACGCAACGAGCTATGGAAAGAAGAATGATGGGTGTAACGTTAAGGGATAAGAAAAGAGCAGATTGGGTGAGGCAACAAACGCGGGTAAACGACATCTTAGTTGAAATCAAGAAAAAGAAATGGGCATGGGCAGGACATGTAATGAGGAGGGAAGATAACCGATGGTCATTAAGGGTTACGGACTGGATTCCAAGGGAAGGGAAGCGTAGCAGGGGGCGGCAGAAAGTTAGGTGGGCGGATGAAATTAAGATGTTTGCAGGGACAACATGGCCACAATTAGTACATGACCGGGGTAGTTGGAGAAGTATGGGAGAGGCCTTTGCCCTGCAGTGGGCGTAACTAGGCTGATGATGATGATGATGATGATGATGATGATGAGGAGGAGGAGGAGGAGGAGGAGGAGGAGGAGGAGGAGGAGGAGGAGGAGGGAACGGAAGAAACAGGTACATAAGAGGTCCATCAATGAGTTAGCGGTAAGAGGGAAAATAGAGGAATTCCGGATCCAGCTCCAGAACAGGTATTCGGCTTTAACTCAGGAATAGGACCTTGGTGTTGAAACAATGAACAACGATCTTATGGGTATTATTAAGGAGTGTGTAATAGAAGTCGGTGGTAACTTCGTTAGACAGGATACCAGTAATCTATCGCAGGAGACGAAATATCTGATGAAGAAACGCCAATGTATAAAAGCCTCTAGCCCTACAGTTAGAACAGAACTGGCACAAATTTTTAAGTTAATCAACAAGCGTAAGACAGCTGACATAAGGAAATATAATATAGATTGAATTGAACATGTCTCAGGAACGGAGGAAACCTGAAAGCAGTGGAGAAAAAACTAGGAATAGGCAAGAATCAGATGTATCAGAAGAGACAAATCCGGCAATAGCATTACTATTATGGATGAGATAGTTCAAGTGGCTCAGGAGTTCTTTAGAGATTTATACAGTAATGGTGGCACCCACGACGATAATGGAAGATAGAATATTCTAGAGGAAGTTGAAATCCCACAAGTAACCCCGGAAGAAGTAAAGAAAGCCTTGAGAGCTATGCAAAGGGGGAAGGCACCTGGGGGGGATCAGGTAACAGCAGACTTGTTGAAGGATCGTGGGCAGATTGTTCTAGAAAAACTGGCCACCCTGTATACGCAATGCCCCATCACCTCGAGCGTACCGGAATCTTAGAAGAATGCCAATATAATCCTAATCCATAAGAAAGGTGACGCCAATGACCTGAAAAATTATAGACCGATCAGCTTACTGTCCGTCGCCCACAAAGAACTTACTAAAGTAATCACAAATAGAATCAGGAACACCTTAGACTTCTGTCTACCAAAGGACCACGCAGGATTCCGTAAAGGCTACTCAACAATAGACCGTATTCGCACTATCAATCAGGTGATAAGGAAATGTGAGGAGTATAACCAACCCTTATATATAGCTTTCATTGATTACGAGAAAGCGTTTGATTCAGTCGAAATCTCAGCAGTCATGGATGCACTACGGAATCAAGGTGTAGACAAGCCATATGCAAAAACATTGAAAGATATCTATAGCGGCTCCACAGCCACAGTAGTACTCCATAAAGAAAGCAACAAAATCCCAATAAAGAAAGGCGTCCGGTAGGGATACGCGATCTCTCCAATGCTATTCACAGCACGTTTACAGGAGGTATTCAGATACCTGGAGTGGGAATAATTGAGGATTAGAGTTCATGGAGAATACCTTAGTAACATGCGATTCGCTGATGATATTGTCTTGCTTAGTAACTTAGGGGACCAATTATAATGCATGCTCACTGACGTGGAGAGGCACAGCAGAAGGGTGGGTCAAAAAATTAATCTGCAGAAAACTAAAGTAACGTTTAACAGTATTGGAGGAGAGCAGAAGTTTACGATAGGTAGCGAGATACTGGAAGTGGTAAGCGAATACATCTGGTCAGGGCAGGTGGTGACGACGGATCCGGATCATGAGACTGAAATAATCAGAAGAATAAGAATGCTGGGGTGCGTTTGGCAGGCATCCTCAGATCATTAACAGCAGGTTGCTATTATCCCCCAAGAGAAAATGAAATAACCGCTGTGTCTTACCAGTACTCGCGTACGGGGCAGAAACCTGGAGGCTTATGAAAAGGGTTCTACTTAAATTGAGGACGAGGCAACGAACTATGGAAAGAAGAATGATGGGTGCAACTTTAAGGGCAAGAGCAGATAGGGGGATGAAACAAACGGGAGTTAATGATGTCTTAGTTGAAATCAAGAAAACGAAATGGGCAAGGGCAGGACATGTAATGAGGAGGTAAGATAACCGATGGTCATCGAGGGTTACGGACTGGATTCCAAGGAAAGGGAAGCGTAACAGGGGGCGGCAGAAAGTTAGGTGGGCGGAGGAGATTAAGAAGTTTGCAGGGATAACATGGCCATAATTAGTACATAACCGGGGCAGTTGGAGAAGTAATGGAGCGGCCTTTGCCCTGCATTGGCCCAACCAGGCTGCTGCTGCTGATGATGATACGCTACTTAGCATTACTTTCCGTCGAAAAGAAGTTATTGTAGCCAATGTTCGGGTCACCGGCGGCGGCGATGCACGATACGCACGCAAGGGAGAAACATTTCTCACCTTGTGATTGCCGCAAGGGGGCGCGACATGTTAAGTGTGTTTGAAGGAGCAAATCGCCAAGCTGAAGGACGATGGTTCCTCCTTCGATGGAGCGGGATGGTGGCTCCTTTCTCGACTCGATTTTAGAGCGCCGCTCTTAGGCGCCCGTTCCTGCGTTAAAGGTCGGCGTCCTCGGCGTTAGAGGGAACGAGTACAGCGAAGGATGAAAGACCGAAAGCGGAGATAAGTGGGGCACGAAAGACGGGGAGATGTAAGGGAGCGCGAGGTGGAAAGTGGAGGAGAAGACGGGCCATTGTGTGAGGAGAAAAGCGGAGTGGCACATATGAGACGTGCTGCACGGCGGGACCAGGCAAACGGCGAACGCGTCCACCGATACCATATATGAAAACAAAACGCCGACGTGGGCTCTCGACCCACTGCGCCGCCGGCGCTAGAGAATGCGGTCCGCGTGTTCCCATGTTCACGCTTTCTTTTTTATCAGTGATCGACCCAAGCGGCGGAAATGCTTCCTCTGCCGCTGTGCTAAACGAGCTGCCCGAGAAAAGGCCTAGCGCCGCCGCGAGAGGACCCTGTCGCTCAGACTCAATTTCTTTGGCATGATATATCGCGTATACAAAACACCTAAACAGCCGTATCAAAATTCTCATTAGGGAGTATCGTAATCAGCGGTGAATTTTTTAGAGAGTATTTTTTTCGTATGCGCCCATTAGTTTTTTTCCACTTTTGTATCCTTTACTGCTAAGTGCTAAGTCTGAAGGTGCTGGACTAAACTCCGGCAGTGGCAGCCGCACTCCCATGAGGGTGAAATGCAACACCACTGTACTGTGCACTGGGTGAACGGTAAACAACCCCACCTAATATAAGCTAATCCGCACTCCCCTACTTCGCTCGTATGTTACTCATATCATACTATTGACACGTAAGAAACCAGAATTTATAGTTTATTTCTCATTTATACCTTTGAAATAAAACAATTCCCCGCTACGTTTTCCCTTGACGTCACTGTTGGCTCTATATCTTCGTGCACCAGTAAAACGCACGCACGCGCACGTGTTTGTGTGCGGCTCACTTCTTAAACGCCGCTTTTGCGATTTCATTTTCTAGGCGTAGGTAGTAAAAGCTTGCGTGAGTGCTTACCTCCAAAGAGAGTTCGAGCGCGCACCCAATGCAGGTAACGCCAGATGCCTGCAGTTTCCTCACAACATCTTGAAAGCCTTTTAGAGTTGTTTTATTCACAGCAACCATGGGGTGACGCAGCTCTGCGGTAGTGCTGAACGTGACGATAGCGAGAGTGACGATGTTGTCGCGTAAACACCACAGGAAGCTGTTAACGGCCTCTTTTACTGTTTCTAGTCGCTGGTACTCCTGCAATATGGAAGACATGAGGAGCAGACATTGTGAAGAATATGCAGTACTCTCGGAATACGAGAAAAATAACTTTAAACTTTGTTGTGTGTGGTGTCACCATGGTACTGGTGTGTCAGAAAGAACAGGAAACCGGGACAAGTCCCCGGATTACTAGATATTGTTACACTTGGATAATTCACAATAAGCTATTGGCCTTGTCTACGACCGACGGAGGCGCTGCAAAGAGCGCTCAGGTGACCTTACTTGGGCATTCGGCCTTTGTGATCTGCTACGCTACGCCTAGAATGGCATCATTTTCACGCGTTTGCTCGCATTCTGAATGCCAGCTTGCTATGCGCGGCACACTCCAATTACTATTTGTAGATTTTTCTAGTGTTACTCGTAAAAATTCCTGGGTTGCGAGGACAGCAAACGCTTTATATTTAATTTGCCACTTGGTGTGTCAGCCCAGTGGTTACGGCGTTGAGCTGGTAAGCTTGAGGTTGCCGATTCAACCCCGGCCACGGTGGGCTTATCTGGATGCACGAAAAGTAACCCCAGCTGGACAAAATTGATCCCTTATTCGCCAATACGGTGTGCCTAATAATCACATGGTGGTTTTGGCGTGTAAAATCGAAGTTTTGTCTTTTAATTTAGACAATATATTTCTTCACGGACCACAGTCCCCGCGGACAGGAAGACAGGAAGACGATCTCATGACACAGTCATTCAACCTCGCTACAAGCAAGTAAACAAGAGTCTACACAGCATTGAAAGTTGAACCACGATGCAGGGCTCACCCTCAAAATGTTCAGAATTCTGAACAGATTGCAGTCCGTGGTTATTATTACAATTAAAGGAACCATCGCAATCAGTCGTTCTGTTAGCGTTGCGGTAATATCTCACTATTATACACAATACACGATATGTTTAAATAACTCTCTCAAGGTTACATCAGCAACAAAGGAGAGAGGACGCATGGCAAAAAGCTGCGTTGTTGCAGCTTGAGAGCCACCCAGCGCCCTCTGCCGGGGTGTATAGACCAGCAGCTGATCACAACAACAGTGGAAGAGCGCACTCACAAACACAAACGAAATACAGCCACAAAATATCTACATCTGACATTTGCATGAAGTTACGCCTCTACTATCACTGGACGTTGTTTGACAAAAACTACTCCACATTCTATGCACTGGAAACTCATTTACAATCAACAGAGATACAATGCAAGTAAAATAAAGGTTCACGAATCTATATATATGTTCTAGTCACAAACAATACACATTCAAACATGGGAATAAGGTTGAGTAATTTATGCCGTGAAGCTGGGTACCTGGTTTGTGTACCAATTGACTACATTTTGTTCATTCGCCTCTTTTTTTTTTACCTTGTCACTTCGCCGCACGTGCTAAAGCGTTTTCGCCACTTTGCTACACGTATTGGACAGTCGGATAATGGGTTTATAAGTAGGCTTAAGCTTCTTGGGCCGTTACTACATGTGCGACAGTGCATACCCAGAAACAGCAAAATAAACGTGTTGTAGGAACAGCAAATAAAAGTACTTATGCATGGACGTGCATATTTCTTTTAAAATGATCGAAAGAAATTGTGCGCTTGCCGCAGTACTGTTCTTGCTGAAATTCCGCAGAAAGACCACATTTTGGAATCTGCGTCGTTCAGTGTAACCACTGCAGCAGTTAATTGCGTGGCGTTCTTTTTTAATGCCAATATACCTTCGTTTATAGGGATCAAAACTGCGTTCACGATGGCGCAAACAAACTTGTCTCGACGCCTGCCGGCAGTTCCAGAAACCAGCTGGTCAAGGAGGGTTCCCGCATATTGCCCGTTCCTCTAGAACACGCGCGGCAACCCTCTCTGAACAGCTGTCTCTTTCAGCTGCCGGCAGGCGTCAATGCAAGTTCTTGAGCCGTTACGGCAGCAGCTTGTATCCCCACGAACGAAGGCAACTTTGCGTTTGTTTTCTGATATACCATGCAAATAATTGTGCCAAGTGTTGCATTGAACGATGTAAGCTCTGAAATGCGGTCTTTCTGCGAAATATGAGCGAGTGGTGTGTAGCGGTGAGCCTAAATGCTTTTTTTCGAACATTTTAAGCGAAGCATAGCCCGGCTTAGGAAACTCGGCCGCACCGGTGGCAGTAAAACCCCTTAGGGCCGATTTACGCTCCCAGCCGCCCATCGCCGCAAGCCGCACCACACGCTTGCGGTCGCGCGAAAGATTGCACGTATCAAACATCATCATCATCATCATCAGCCTGGTTACGCCCACTGCAGGACAAAGGCCTCTCCCATACTTCTCCAACAACACCGGTCAACGTATCAAACACTTGTGCGCAAATTTCGGTTTACAATGTGTGAGGTATAGACTGTGCACACAGTGTGAATGGTAATTTGTGCACAAGTGCTGGATACGTGCAATTTTTCCCACGACCGCAAGCGTGTGGTGCGGCTTGCGGCGATGGGTGGCTCGAGCATAAATCGGCCCTTAAACTTCGTAAAGTAGCGACACACTCCTCCTCCGCTTTCACTCCTCCTCGTTTTTTCTCTCTCTCACGCTCCCTCCTCGACCGCCGCGCCGCCTACACTGCTCAGGCGTAGCAACGGCGCCAACATGAGCTCCTCGCCACTCCGTAAACGCTTGTCGAAGAAGAGTGGCGCTGATGCACGGCGCGAGGTAAAGTCCCTCAATAATTTAAGAGTACCGACAGGCTTTGATGCAGCCGACAACGCCTGGGATAGGCTGATCGGTGACATGTGACCTTGCTCCGCCCCTTTGCCGCCATGAAAGTTTCTGCGCGCCGGGCGAAGTGCGCGCGTTCAGCCTGTTGTGCTATGCACATCGCTCCGATAATTTCGTTCCGGGAGGGCCGAAATGCCTTGTTGCTGTTCGGTTGGGTGCCGAAACCGGACGAAGTATGGCAAGCAGTTATTTTGCATCGCATGTGGCAACCAGAACCTAACGAAAACAAAGGTATGCTTGCACAGAATTGGACGGAAGGACTTTGAAGTGCCGGTAACTGCACGGTTGTGCGACGCAAGAAACACAGAACGATACAAAGGTTCGATAGAAAGTATATACGTGCATGCGTCGAGCTGTGATATCATATCACTCGCGTGCATAAATGTTGATGGCCGAAGTTTGTGGATATTATTTATTTTAGTTCGTTATGAGCCCGCTGAATAGCTCAGTATGACCTAGGATGCAAAGGACCGAAATGCCTTGTTGCTGTGCGGGTGAGTGCCGAGATCGGACGGAGGACGGCAAGAAGGTATTTTGCATTCGGCGCGGCAAACAAAACCTAACCAAAAGGTGAGTGTGGTTGCATAGAAATGGACGGAAAGACCGAACCGTCGGTAAGTGAACGACTATGCGAGGAAAGTAACGCAGAGCGATACGAAGGTGCGAGAGAAAGTATACACCTGTGTGTGCAGAACTGCTGTAGTATTTCATACGCGCGCATGAATGTTGACGGCCGAAGTTTGTGGAGATTACTGATTTTAGTGCATTACGAGCCCATTGACTTAGCTAGTGCAGTATGACCTAGCATGCAAGTAAATAGTGGGGCCGAAACGCATTAACTTGCTGACAAATATCCGCATTGCGTCACGTGCGATAAAAAATAAGAAAATTCAGAAGCGAATTCTACTTTTACACTTTCCTGTGTTTGTGCGCACGTTGTTAACTGCGCTTTACAACATGTCCAAAAAGTCATTTCCAACTCTCACTTCCAACTCTCAATATGTACAAAATGTCATTTCTAATATCCTAATAGTATTTTCTGCATTGCATATGTGAATAAATATATTCCTAAGTGGCTGCATTACTTTGCTTTTAAAAACGAATACTGCATAGCCACTGCTACTGGCCATCAAAAAAATAAAGCGTAATACAGTATATCAAAGTACATTACATACAGCTGCGAGCTCGTTCCTTCCAAGTTTCCCTTACACTTGAAGATGTTTCAGTAATCGGCAATGCCATTTTACGGATGAAAAATACGCAACTGCAAATTAACATATGAAAAACGCCACAAGCGACACACGGATTGCCAGCAAAACACAGCGCAGTAATAGCTGGGCCAATCCGCGTGCGTTTCGTATAAGGGCCCTCTAATTCTTACGGCTCTTACGGTGCACGGAGGCGAAAAGAGATAAACACAAATTTGAGTTTACCTGGCGACGTCGCACGGTTCACAAGAACAGTCAACCGCATCCACAGACGCGCACGCACTACGCTTGATATTGGTGTACCGCGAGATCAGATCGCGCTGGCAGCCCGAACAAAATCGAGGAGGCACGCTGACACGATCCATACCGCTGTCAGGATTGGGGGCTCAATCCCATCGCTCGAGATCCGTTGCCAAGATTGGAGTCCGGCATGAATTCGAAGGTAGCTGGCCCATGCCGTCGTCCAACTTATCCACGCTGATGACGTTGATCAAGGGAAGAACTCTTTCTCATCGAAAACGAGGAATATGGGTTTATTTACACTATTTAAATCAGTCTAACATGACTGCTTGAGAAAAAGAGTGTCAGTCCAACATGACTGCACGAGAGAAGTGTATCAGTCTAACATGACTGCTCAAGAGAAGTGTATCAGCATTCGAACCACAGCAGTTTTTATACACTCGGACCTTCCGCGATGCAAGGTGACGCGAACGTTCGTTTACTCATTGTCAACTTGCCGCCGCCACGCAGAACAGTTTACGTACACATAGGCACACACATTCCTATGCCCGGCGCCGATGTCAGAGGGGCGTCGTTCCGCAGAACAGTTTACGCACACAAAGGCACACACATTCCGAAGTCCGGCGCCGACGTCCGAGGGGCGCCGTTCCGGGAAACTCGGAGCCAATGGTGGGTAGCTCGTTGTCTTGCGTCCCGATCGGCGTGTGGGAAGCAACAAAAAACGGCTTTCCCGCGGCAGCTTGCTCACGCGTAGCAGTCAGGTACGCGCTGGAGAGCTCCGGCACCATAGTTCGCCCGTCGAACTCGTTTCGTCACAACGGCGATGGGGCTGGTGGATGGATGGGGCTGGTGGATCGATGGTTTTCAGCACAAAGCCCGCTTCTTCGAACGCATCCTAGCTGCAGCGGCGGAGAGTGGGGGATGCGCGTCTTGTCCCCCAGTCGTAATTGGGTGGCAATTTTGCCTTGAAGCTCGCCATTCTTAACACCGCCGCTTCATCATGTCGCGACAGTTGCACTGGCTCGTAGCATTGAACCACAAGACACAGCAGTCAGCGTGTAATCGCTACACGACAGGCACACTAAGCGGCAAGAAGGCTGTTTGCGCACTCGTTTCCACACACACACACAGGTTGTTTAGTTGCCGTGATAGTCGCGCGCTTAGAGAGTCGCACGTTTGAGCGACGTTACGTCAAAAGTTTTTCGGTTCAAGCGACTGTCAGCCTTCATTTTACACTTCTTCGTTCAAACCAACCGCTATGTGCACGCAGCACACTTACAAGCAAAAGAATTCACAGAGCAAACGGGATTACTCGCAAGCAATCACCAAGGCTCGCGCAGTGATTGAGCGCAAACGAACGAAACGTAAACATGCGGAATCAAGGCGATCAAGCCCTCATTACGCTCTCGTAGCGTTTGAAATTAAAGGACTAAATTGAGCAGTTCGGGTCCTTCTTTCGTTTTTCGCCATAGTCAGGCACCAGTAGGTCTTATTTCCGCGCGTATGCAGATATTTTTTCACCTCACGAATGCCGCGGCACCGTGATTTAGCGTGGGCGCCATCTTCTACACGAACTTCCTAGGTGGCGCGCGCGGCAGATGTCGCTAAAGGTCCCTCTATAACAAGGTAGCGACATCTGCCGCGCGCACCACTTAGGAAGTTCCTGTAGCAGACGACGCCCAAGCTAAACCGCGGCGCCGCGGCATTCGTGAGGTGAAAAAATATCTGCACACGCGCGGAAATAAAACTCTACTGGTGGGTGACTGTGGTGAAAAACGAAAAAAGGGCCCGAACTGCTAAATCTTGTATTTTAATTTCAAATGAGCGCTGAAAGTAAAACGCTCAAGAGAGCGGAATGAGTGCTTGATCGCCTCGCGATTCCGCGTGTTTACCTTTCGTTCGTTTGCGCTCAATCACCGCGCGAGCCTTGGTGATTGCTTGCGCTGAATTCTTTTGCTCGTAAGTGTGCTGCGTACACTTAGCGGTTACTTTGAACGAAGAATTCGGGTAAAAAAAAAGAAGGCTGACAGTGGCTTGGACCGAAAAGTTTCGATATAACGTCGCTGAAACGTGCGACCCTCACGGCAACTAAACAACATCCTGTATGTGTGTGGAAACGAGTGCGCCAACAGTCTTCTTGCCGCTGAGTGTGTTTGTCGTGTAGCAATTACACGACGAATGTTTTGTTTTGTGGTTCAGTGCATGCTACCAGCCAGTGCAACTGTCGCGACATTCTAAAGCGGCGGTATGGATCATGTCAGCGAGTCTCCTCGATCGTGTTCGGGCTGCCAGCGCGATCTAATGTCGCGGCACACCAACATCGAGCGTAGTGTGTGCGCGTGTGTGCATGCGGCTGACTGTTCTCGTGAACCGTGCGACGTCGCCACGTAAACTTGAATCATGACGCGCATTGTTGTGTTTATGCCTTTTCGCCTCCATGCACCACTAAAGCCCTGTAAGAATTTGGGCGCCCTTATACGAAACGCACGCGGATTGGCCTAGCTATTACTGCACTGTGTTTTGCTGGCGATCCGTATATCGCTTCTGGCGTTTTTCTTATGCTAATTTGCAGTTGCGTTTTTCATCAGTAAAATGGAATCGCCGATTACTGAAATTTCTTCGAGCGTAAGGGAAACTTAGAAGGAACGAGCTCGCAGCTGTATGTAATGTACTTTGATAAATTGTATTATACTATTACACTCTATTATTTGATGGCCGGTAGCAGTGGCTGTGCAGTATTTGTTTTTAAAAGCAGAGTAACGCAGGCACTTAGGAATATATTTATTTACATATGGAATACACAAAAAACGATTAGGATATGCACAGTTGGAAATGACTTTTTGGACATATTGTAAAGCGCAGTTAACAACACGCGCAAAGACAGGAAAGTGTGAAAGTAGAATGCGCTGCTGAAATTTGTTTTTTTATCGCACGTAACGCAATGCGGATATTTGTCAGCGAGATAATGCGTTTCTTCCCCACTATTTACTTGCATGCTAGGTCATACTGCACTTGCTAAGTCAACGGGCTCATAATGCACTAAAATCAATAATCTCCACAAACTTCGGCCGTCAACATTCATGCGCGTGAATTAAATACTATCGCAGCTCTGCACATACACGTGTATACTTTCTCTCGCACCTTCGTATCGCTCTACGTTACTTTCCTCGCATAGTCGTGCAGTTACCGACAGTTCTGTCTTTCCGTCCGATTCTATGCGACCACATTTATCTACTGGTTAGGTTTTGTTTGCCGCGCTGGATGCAAAATACCTTCTTGCCGTCCTCCGTCCGATCTCGGCACTCACCCGCACAGCAACAAGGCATTTCGGTCCTTTGCATCCTAGGTCATACTGAGCTATTCAGCGGGCTCATAACGAACTAAAATAAATAATATCCACAAACTTCGACCATCAACATTCATGCACGCGAGTGAAATGATATCACAGCTCGACGCATGCACGTATATACTTTCTATAGCACCTTTGTATCGTTCTGTGTTTCTTGCGTCGCACAACCGTGCAGTTACCGGCACTTCAAAGTCCTTCCGTCCAATTCTGTGCAAGCATACTTTTGTTTTGGTTAGGTTCTGGTTGCCGCGGCGGATGCAAAGTAACTTCTTGCCACCCTTCGTCCGGTTTCGGCACCCAACCGCACCGCAACAAGGCCATTCTGCCCTCCCGGAACGAAATGATCGCAGCAATGTGCATAGCACAACAGGCGAAACGCGCGCACTTCTCCCGGCACGCAGGAACTTTCATGGCTGCAAAGGGGCGGAGCAAGGTCACATGTCACCGATCAGCCTATCGCTGGCGTCTTCGGCTGGATCAAAGCCTGTCTGTGCTTTGGAATTATTGAGGGACTTTGATGTCGCTGCCTTGAAAATTATAGAGGGACCTTAGCGCGAGGGCCCACACGATGCTATTAGGCCAATTGGCGGCGAGGAGTTACGGAGTCGCCATCTATCGGAAGCGCCTCGCTGGCGTAGTATGAGGGATCATGCGGCACGCTTCTCATAGGTTTTGCTGTCAGCGCTCACTGAAAACACCACGCGCGAGCTCTCCCGGACATTTGTGTAAGTACTTTCGAAACGAGAGAAGTTTTTTTACTGTCTAAATAATAATCTTGGGCAAACTGAAAGCACGGAATCGTTTACAGACGCTATCTCTTTACCGATTACGTACAGTCAACGCCACTGCGCGCGGTCGCCGCGATGGAGTCTCTCGAACCGGCTTCTTGCGTGAGAGGTAGGTAAACGCTGAGAGTAAACTATGTGAAATATATTCTTATAGTGTTTGTGTAACTAAATGGAGCATAACAGAATGAAGCCTCAATGCAGCGATCGCACAGACTCGCAGCCACCGACTGCGCGTCTGCATGCTTGTCCGCGCACTGTTTCGCATTCGCCGCGTGCGCGTTTTCGCACCGTGCCATGAGCTTTAGGCCGCATAATATGAGCATTTGACAGTATACAAACAACCATTGTTGCGTGGGCGCTATCAGAGCTGTTCAAAAATAATTTCCTTGTAGAGACTTCGATGCCTAGGGTACTATGATGTGCTGTCGCGAAGATTCAATCTTTTTTTTCTTCTAAATTCTTGGACGTTTCAATATTATTTCTCGAGCTGCGTCGCACTGTATGTTTATCGGTGTTCTCAGCGTGCGATTTCCCGCTGCTTCTTTTTTGTAATCCAGTGCGTTAATTCATAACACAAACATGATCATGTGCCATGCTTTCTTTTCATGTGCTTCTTACCGCTCCCTTTCCACTTCAGTGAACTTGCCAGTATGTATAGCATCGAGAAGTTCATAGACCAAACCGTCATGACATTAGTCGGGCAGTGGACACGGGCGAGCTTCTCAATGCGCGTTTTCCGAACATCGCAGACCCGGCGCCGTAGCAGAAATCTTCCTCGCGTCTGTGCTTGCTGCATACCCGAGTTGTAGCCGATGACTGTTTGCCGGTTTTGTTTCGCGAGCCAAGCTTCACGCAGGTTCTTGTCCTGCGGCTACGTGTGATTAAGGCTGACACCCGACTCCATTGCGTACGTCCGGCACTGCGGCACCGAGCAGTAGCCTACCATGTTGCGCGCCTTCAAAGGAAGCCGCTACCTATTGTAGTGCTTTCAAGCGTTGTAAAGGAGACACTCGAAATCGGGAAAATCTCGCCACTAAATGAGCACCGCAGCGTAGGAGGGTGTTGCGTTTCGCCTGCGACACGTGGTTTTGCCGGCGCGACTGCGGAGGGGCGGCAGACATTTTGGCCCGATCGTCGTCGCCGCAACACTCATCGGCAGGTGTTTCCAGGCGCGACTGCGGCGATGCGACCGCAAAAGATCATCCTCTCATTCCAGTCATTGTGCCCGAAACAGGCGATGCCAAAGCAGGGACCATCCTCTCATTCCAGTCATTGTGCCCGAAACAGGCGATGCCAAAGCAGGGACCATCCTCTCATTCCAGTCATTGTGCCCGAAACAGGCGATGCCAAAGCAGGGACCATCCTCTCATTACAGTCATTGTGCCCGACCGGCAGCGCTACAACAGGGTGCTACGAGATCGTGCTCGACAGGGTGCTACGAGATCGTGCTCGTCATGGTGCTACGGCATCGCTACGACAGTGTGCGTCACCATTGGCCCATTGTACATTCGCGTGCTCGTCTTTTGAGGGGTTCCTTCTTGCCCTCAACTGCGAGAGTATAAAAACAGCTGCCCCCGGACGCAAAAAGGAGGGCTCCGATTTCTTCTGTTGAGTGAAGTGCTCTCCCGTCTCTCTACTTCGGTCAAACTGACTGCCAACTCTTTGCGATGTTAAAATAAACAAGTTGTTTTGTTGTTACCAGTCGACTCATGCTTTGCCGGGACCTTCGGATGCTTCCAGTTGTACCCCAGGCCGCCAGGCCAACGCTACCCTTGGGGCTTGCGACCCAGGTACAACCACGGGCGTCAGCGCCGAGTTCCCAACAGATCGTACCAGCAGTCTGATCCAAACAACTGGTTGGCAGCGGTGAGATCGCCTCCGACTTCAAACAACTGTCTGCCAGCGGTGAGATCGCGACAACGGAGGCCAGCAGCGAAGAGATGCAGTTGACTGTATGCTGAGCAGCTCAACGACGATCCGGGAGCAGTGCAACGAGCCCTGTGTGATGACTGGTTGCCTGCAGCGGAACGACTGCGCTGGACTCTTGGCTGCGAGGTTTGGTGAGTGCGGGACTTTCTTCTTCTGAGCTTTGCCAGGCTTTTGTTAGTGTCAGAAACAGAGCTGGTAATTGTGGTTGTCGTTGCTGCCGGGTTAGTTTGCGGCAAGACAATAGTAAGCAGTAGAGAAAGCAGCATTCAGAGCAGCCATGGATTTGAAGTCGTTGCGCAAACCGAAATTGTTGGAGCTTGCAAGAGAGTTGGGTCTGGATGTCTCAGACAAACTAAGAAAACCAGAACTGATAAAGGCTATTCTTGAGTTAGAGGCTGAGGATGACGAGCTGTCGGAATGCCTTGAGACCATTGAAGAGAGAGAGACTGCAAAAAGACAGGAGCGCGAACTTAAAGAGCAAAAAGAAAAAGAAGAGCGCGAACGTAAAGAACAGAAAGAGCGAGAGCAACAAGAGAAAAAAGAAGAGCGTGACCGTCAACACGCTTTGGAAATGAAGCGTCTCGAGATAGAGATGGAACGCGCTCGTAATGGAAGTCAGGCACACGGTGCAGGAGAACGAGTATTGTTCAAAATGACTGACCTGATGCGGCCGTTTAAGCTTGGAGAGGACATTGGTTTGTTCCTGGTTAACTTTGAGCGAACGTGCGAGAAGCAGGGGTTCTCTCGGGAAACGTGGCCACAGCGCTTGCTCACTTTGTTACCCGGCGAGGCGGCCGACGTAGTCGCTCGCTTGGATAGAGAGGAAGCAGAGGATTTCGACAAAGTAAAATCGAGTCTGCTAAAAAAGTACCGGCTGTCTGCGGAGGCGTTCCGTCGGAAGTTTCGGGAAAATGAGAAAGGCAGAAGTGAGTCATATACAGAGTTTGCGTATAGGCTTATGTCGAACATGCAGGAGTGGCTCAAAGAAGAGAAAGCGTTTGGTGACCACGATAAAGTTCTGCAGTGTTTCGGGCTAGAACAGTTTTATAGTCGGTTACCGGAGAACGTGCGATACTGGGTCTTGGATAGGCCAGACGTTTGTACGGTGGCTAAAGCCGCTGAGCTAGCCGAGGAGTTTGTGACGCGTCGGGCTCGCGGAGCTAAGGACGGTCAAAAGGGTGAATTTGGCTCGAAGTTTGAGAGGCCGAAGTTCACGCCCATGAGATTAAAGGGGGACACGCGTAGTGCGGATGCGAGTGAAAGCAGTCCGACCAGACGTAAAGAGACGGCGGCAGCCAAACGCAGAAAGCGGTTCGAGATGAGGCGAGCGGGCGTTTGTTATACGTGCCAGAAGCCGGGTCACTTTTCGGCGCAGTGTCCGGACACAACACCAAAAGTTGTGTTTTTTTCAATAGGCAGCACTGACGAGAACATGAAGCTTCTCGAGCCTTACATGCGAGACCTCCTCGTGAACGGGAAAGAGTGCCGAGTGCTTCGCGATTCCGCAGCTACGATGGATGTAGTTCACCCATCTTACGTAGAACCCCATATGTTCACGGGCGAGTGCGCGTGGATCAAGCAAGCCGTGGAAGCTCATAGCGTGTGTCTGCCAGTAGCAAGGGTGCTTATTGAGGGACCTTTCGGAGCGCTTGAGACAGAGGCGGCAGTGTCATCTATGCTGCCACCCCAGTACCCGTACCTATTTTCAAACAGGTCCGATCACCTCCTGCGCGAGAAGGGGCTTTTGTTTGGTGAAGCTAGTGTTCAGGCCTTAACCAGATCGAAGGTTCGGGAGCTCGCTGCAAAGGCGGTAGTTGCGGGGCCGACGTTATCAAACAACGAAAAAGGGTCAGAGGCGCAGCAAGCTGATATTCAGAGCACGCCCGAACTGAATAAAATTGAGTCTGTAGCGTTGAAGGCGCCAGATACTGGAGAGGAAAATCCCGATTCGGGAAAGTTAGAAGAGCTATCTACTGATTTGCTCATCGCGCCTACGTCAGACGGACTTGATAGGTTGCTAAAAGTCAGCCGGTCGGCTTTGATAGCCGAGCAAAAAAAGGATGGCAGCCTGGAAAACGTGCGCTGCAATGTCAAAGAAGGTATCGCCAGGAAAACTGCGCGTTTTGTGGAAAGAGGTGGAGTCCTGTACCGGAAGTATCTAGACCGAAGAGGAGTGGAGTTCGATCAGCTGATCGTGCCTCAATGCTATCGTCAGGATCTGTTGCGCTTGTCGCATGGGGGTTCGTGGTCCGGACACCTAGGAGTTAAGAAAACTAAGGACCGTCTCTTGCAAGAGTACTATTGGCCAGGGTGTTTTCGGGACGCAGACCATTTCGTGAGGACATGTGACACTTGTCAGCGGGTGGGCAAACCAGGGGACAAATCGAGGGCGCCGTTGAAATTGGTACCTATCATTACGGAGCCTTTTAGACGGCTCGTTATTGATACTGTGGGACCTCTGCCGGTAACAGCCACGGGGTACAGACACATTTTGACTGTGATCTGCCCAGCGACAAAGTTCCCTGAAGCAGTGCCGCTTAAAGAACTCAGCTCAGTTGAGATAGTTAATGCACTACTGTCCATATTTGCGCGAGTTGGTTTTCCTGCGGAAATCCAATCAGATCAGGGCACAGTGTTTACTAGCGCTTTGACGACAACTTTTCTCGAAAGGTGTGGGGTAAAGCTGCTACACAGCTCAGTGTACCACCCACAGTCGAATTCCGTTGAGAAGCTCCACTCCGTCATGAAGCGCGTGTTGAGAGCGTTGTGTTTTGAACATCGAACTGACTGGGAGCTGTGTCTGCCTGGGGTGATGTTTGCTTTAAGGACCGCGCCGCATGCGGCTACGGGGTTTTCGCCAGCTGAACTGGTGTACGGTCGCTCGCTTCGATCTCCGCTTCGCATGCTTCGAGAATCGTGGGAAGGTAGGGGCGACGACCCAGTCGTGGTGGAGTACGTACTTAAGCTCCTCGAACGCTTAAGAAGGGCACAGGAGTTGTCAGGTGAAGCAATGACAAAGGCCCAGCAGAGGGCCAAGGTTTATTATGATCGGACAGCCAGGGCCCGTCGTTTTGAGGTTGGCGATGAGGTCATGATATTGCGCACATCGCTAAACAACAAACTAGACGTGCAGTGGGAGGGCCCAGCGCGAATTGTTCAGAAACTGTCGGACGTTAACTACGTGGTAAGTCTGCCAGGAAAGCGGAAAGCACAGCAAGTTTACCACTGTAATCTGCTCAAACCTTATAGACAAAGGGAAGCAGTGGTGTGCATGATGGTAAACGTTCCTGAAGAGCTTCCGGTCGAGCTTCCGGGACTAGGCTCAGTGACGAACAGGGAAGACACCGGTCGAGTCATTAGTGACCTTATCAGTAAAGCGCCGCTGTCGCCTGAGCAGAAAACCGAACTACACCAGCTATTACAAGAGTTTCAAGGTCTGTTCTCTGAGAGGCCTGGTAGGACTTCTGTACTTACTCATGATATAGAACTTACCTCCACAGAGCCAGTACGATCCAAGGCGTATCGGGTGTCACCCCGCCAGAGGGATATTATGGAGGCTGAGGTAAAGAAAATGCTACAGCTCGGTGTTATTGAGGCAGGTGAGAGTGATTATACCTCCCCTTTGATTTTAGTTGAGGTACCGGGCAAGGAACCTCGTCCTTGCGTCGACTACCGCAGGCTTAATTCCATCACTAAGGATCAAATTTATCCGATCCCTAACATCGAGGAGCGCCTTGAGAAAGTTAGTAGCGCTCAGTTTATTTCCACCCTAGATCTTGTCAGGGGTTATTGGCAGGTTCCACTTACAGAAGAGGCTAGTAGGTATGCGGCGTTCATTTCACCAATGGGAACATTCCGTCCTAAAGTGTTGAGTTTTGGTTTGAAGAACGCGCCATACTGTTTTTCAAGTCTCATGGATAAAGTGTTGCGGGGACAGCAAGAATTCGCTTTACCGTATCTAGACGACGTAGCGATATTCTCCGCATCCTGGTCTGAGCATATGACACACTTGCGGGCAGTGCTAACCCGCCTGCGCGAAGCAGGCTTGACAGTCAAGGCTCCTAAGTGCCAGTTAGCACAGGCCGAGGTTGTCTACCTCGGTCACGTGATTGGTCAGGGTCGTCGCCGCCCCTCTGAAATAAAAGTGGCCGCTGTGCGAGACTTTCCGCAACCGCGCACAAAGACCGATATTCGGTCGTTCTTAGGTGTCGCCGGCTACTATCAGAGGTACATCCCTAGGTACTCTGATATCGCGGCTCCCCTGACGGATGCTCTAAGAAAGACAGAGCCTCAAACAGTCGTCTGGGACGAGACAAAGGAAAGAGCTTTTAGCGCCCTAAAGAGTGCCCTAACAAGCCAGCCTGTACTACGATCGCCAGACTATACAAAAGGGTTCATTGTTCAGTGCGATGCTAGTGAGCGAGGCATGGGCGTTGTACTGTGCCAACGGGAAAATGGAGAAGTAGAACACCCCGTCCTGTATGCTAGTCGTAAGCTGACCAGTCGTGAGCAGGCGTATAGCGCCACCGAGAAAGAGTGTGCGTGTCTCGTGTGGGCCGTTCAGAAATTGTCATGCTATCTAGCCGGCTCGAGGTTTATCATTGAGACGGATCACTGCCCTCTCCAATGGCTGCAGACCATCTCTCCCAAAAATGGCCGCCTCCTGCGCTGGAGCCTCGCTTTACAACAATATTCCTTTGAGGTGCGTTACAAAAAGGGGAGTCTCAACGGTAACGCCGATGGCTTAAGTCGAAGCCCCTAACGTAGGAATCAGCCTCAAAATTGTTTGTTACTGATGTTTTTTTTCCTGAGGCAGGATTTTTTTTAACATATTGCTTTTGTTTAGTGTTTCAAAGTGATGATATGCTTTCTAGTGCAAGTTTTCAATTTGTGGACGCGTTCTGAGTGATGCTAGACTACTGTAAGGAACTAGGCAGTGGTATAAAAAGGGGAAAGAGCCTGGCAGGGCTTAGTGAGGGTTGTGCCGTGCTTGCTGACTGAGCGGTTGAGTTTCAGCGTAGTTCTAACGCTTACCGGGAACGAGAACAAAAATGTGAACTCTCCCGAAGTCACTTTGCAGTGTCCCGTGCGAACCTGAACAAGAGAACGAGGCCTTCTCTGTGCGCTGCGCTCAAGAAACGTCGAGGGACGCCCGACTTCGGTTATGAGCATCATCGAGCGACATCCCTCCGGACAGCGGATGCAGTCCCCTGTCCATCGGGATCTCCTTCCCCCGGCGGGGCGGTCTGTTGCGTTTCGCCTGCGACACGTGGTTTTGCCGGCGCGACTGCGGAGGGGCGGCAGACATTTTGGCCCGATCGTCGTCGCCGCAACACTCATCGGCAGGTGTTTCCAGGCGCGACTGCGGCGATGCGACCGCAAAAGATCATCCTCTCATTCCAGTCATTGTGCCCGAAACAGGCGATGCCAAAGCAGGGACCATCCTCTCATTCCAGTCATTGTGCCCGAAACAGGCGATGCCAAAGCAGGGACCATCCTCTCATTCCAGTCATTGTGCCCGAAACAGGCGATGCCAAAGCAGGGACCATCCTCTCATTACAGTCATTGTGCCCGACCGGCAGCGCTACAACAGGGTGCTACGAGATCGTGCTCGACAGGGTGCTACGAGATCGTGCTCGTCATGGTGCTACGGCATCGCTACGACAGTGTGCGTCACCATTGGCCCATTGTACATTCGCGTGCTCGTCTTTTGAGGGGTTCCTTCTTGCCCTCAACTGCGAGAGTATAAAAACAGCTGCCCCCGGACGCAAAAAGGAGGGCTCCGATTTCTTCTGTTGAGTGAAGTGCTCTCCCGTCTCTCTACTTCGGTCAAACTGACCGCCAACTCTTTGCGATGTTAAAATAAACAAGTTGTTTTGTTGTTACCAGTCGACTAATGCTTTGCCGGGACCTTCGGATGCTTCCAGTTGTACCCCAGGCCGCCAGGCCAACGCTACCCTTGGGGCTTGCGACCCAGGTACAACCACGGGCGTCAGCGCCGAGTTCCCAACAGATCGTACCAGCAGTCCGATCCAAAACAAGGGAAATTAAAGTCTGGTTTTCAGCTCGCTTCGGCGCTCCCGAAGCAGCCTACGCGGCCGCTTTGTCCACGTGATCCCTAATAGCACGTCACGCCGATGGCGGCGCCAGCTTTTCCAGTGGAGGTGCTCGAGGCCAATAGCGACGCGGCATCAGCCTCGGCCAGAGGGCGCGAGGAGGAGGCGGCGGCATTCTTCAAAGCATGCCGCTAGTTTACGAAGTTTAAGGGGATTTAGGTGGCAGTAAAACCCCTCAATCTCTCAAAGTAGCGCCATTCGCTTCCCTCCTCCTCTGCTCGGCGCGGCCTCGATGGTGGTGCCGCCGGTGGTGGGCCTGCCGTAGCAGACGACGGCTAACACGCTTCGGGAGGAAATCCGAAGAGAAGAAAAGTTCGTTCGAGCCCTGCGGACAAGTTTTTTCAATCAAGATCTTTCTTCGTCAGTCGGTAACTGGCCTTTAGAATTTCGTCTTGGAATTGCGGAAGAAATAGAGAAAATGGCCATTATTCAAGGCGTATTTAAGGCGTAAAGCGCGCGACGTTGAGAGTTCGTGTTGCTGAAACACGACGCAAGCACGCGGTGTACTCAAACACGCGCGTAATTATCAAAGTTTCAGGTGTTGACAGCGTGAAAGTATGTGCACGTGGTTTCGTAGGTTCATTCACGTACCTGCAGGACACTTTTGTTCGGTCGGCGCGTGAAAGATTCCGGCTGTGTGCGGTCACAATGCCTGGCAACAGGGCTGGTTTTTTTTTTCATTGCGGGGTGCTTTGGTAATCGTGACGATATATTGTTTTTTTTTTACGAGTACTGCTCCAGGAGGGCACATGTAATGACTAACGGAGGCCTCTGAAGAGCACGTAACATTGCCCTAATGGAGGCGTCGCAGGGAGTGTTCGCATACAAAATTGGCTGTCCGCGATCTTATACCCCCTTCGCATGCACAGGCTTCGGCGAGCCCCATCCAGCCCTGGTTCTAGCTTTGGTGTTCCCGTTGCCGCTTTGGTGCCCTGGAGGCGCCGTCAATAATAGAAAATAATGACAAGCTGTTACAACTAGTAAATAAAATTTATTGAAGAAATACAATCGCGCCGAGGCGCCAACTTCTAAAGCAGCGCTAACGCGCGAGTATTATGAAACGCCAACGAGGAATTTACCGGCGCACGTACGACTCCACGATCAAAGTGCACGTTAAACATCACCAGGCGAGCTAGATAAAGTTATCTGGAGCCATCCACTACGACCTCCTAGCTTTAGTCGCTGCGGAACGTTAAAAACCTTAATCACCACAAACCAAATCAATACATGCGGGCGTACATTCGAAGCTAAAAGTCGGCATCGTAAGTCATAGTGAGCCTTGCAAAAGCGTCGAGAATGTGCTAACTTCTGGTGGAGCTCAAAACACACCCTGAATAAAGTCGCTTTTATGTCACAGGCCAGCTACAGATGCGTGCATTTCACCGCAAGACGAAACTACATGAAACAAAGACAGCACATTCGAAAAAAAAGTTAAAGAAAGCGCTAAAAACCACGCAGAGCATGAACACACACTTTTTCGAAGCGGAAGGCGTGAACTAGGCTCAAAATAAGAGGTTGTGAGTAGCCGTGGCCCTTACTTCACTAAGCCGTGCGTTCTTTGCCACTTCCTCGAAGTCAGCCCGCCCGATCCTGCGACTCCACACTTCTTTTTGCGTTGCGCCCGCCGGACGGCAAAGCAAAAAGCTTTTTGCCCTCGCTGTGTCTGTTGCGGCAACCGAAGGCGCAGCAGCATGGTATCGCAATTATGTTCTCGGCCCTGCACATTCTATTACGCTAACGCACTCCGTCAGTCCGCCTGCCGTACTTTCGTCGCGCAGGCCCAACAATGGAGGTCGCGCGCGCTGGAAAGAAAAAATATACAAAAGCACGGCGCCTGCTCCGCGCTGGAAAAAAGCTTCCACGTGACACAGATTGGCCAATGGGGGAGCGGAGGAGGCTGGGGCGACAGGAGGCGTGGAGGAGAACACGCCAGGGTGAGAGGGGTGGCGGAAAGATCTAAGAATGGCGCTACTTTTGAAAAATTGAGGGGTTTTAGCTGGCAGAAGCAATTGGCGCCATCCATCGGGAGGGCAGGAAATGAAATCCGCTTCCTCTTGTGCGACCTCCTAGATCGCCGGGCACCCGCGCTCACCGATCCAGGAAGCAGTGCCCTTTCGCGGAGGGAGGTGGTTTCGGTATCGCTGCGAGAGGACGCGCTGTGTATGGGCTCCTCCTCCGACGTCCACAGCGACCGGTCATTTCGACTTGAGGCTCTCAACATCGCCACCATGGTATCCGGGAAGGTGAGCCGCCCATGTTGAGCCCACCTGGGTGTCACTATCCCGCCCGGGTCGGATTTCTCGGCCTTTTCTCCGTCTCCCTGGTGCCCGCCGAGGCTACGCCTGTCTTAGGCCTAGCATCCGTGACCCCCACAGCCCACCCAGCCATGGAATACCAAGTAAACGGCACTGAGATCGACTCCGCCGAAGCCCTAAACGGGAAATGGGACACTGTCCTGCGTCTCCGCAAGCAGTACCGCCCGGCGACTGCCACTCACTCTCCCCAAACGGAACCCAAAGGCGGCGACGGCCGTTCAACCGCCGAGATATCCCGAGCTGCAGCGCCGCCGGCTGCGCAGCGCCCGCTCCGTACAAGACATGCGCCTGTCCCGCAACCCCCGAGTGGAGACTTCAAGATCGTATTCCGACCACGCGGCGGTTTGGACGTAACCAAGGAGACTCCTCGAACGCTCTTCGCAGCAATCTGTGATGCGACGAAAATCCACCTGCAGGCAGCGTTCGCTCAGGACCAGGTGCAGCTACATCCAACAAACGATACCTTGACCATCAGCACTCCAGAGGAGGCTGGAGCTCGCGCTTATGCCCACATAACGTCAATCCGCATCGGCACGAGCGCAACTGATGTCACCGCATACCTCGCTCAGCTCGATGATGCCGTGAGGGGCGTCATTCACATGGCCCACAGTGGTGAGTCGCACGGTGAAATCCTGAAAGGACTTGATCCCTTCAATCCTCAACTACCAATTATTGACGCTCGGCCCTTCGGGAAAAAGCGATCCATTATTATCACTTTCGCCACCGGCCCCTTGCTAAAACCTGTCCGCTTTTGGGCGGGTATTCACACTTGCTTTCCCCATCGACCAAAATGGAGGCTTGCTATAACTGCCGCCGTATCGGACACCGGCAGGATGTCTGTCCCACCCCAACTAGCGGATGTTGCCACAATTGCGGTGACAAGCACACGCCAACTGAACTCCCAACCTGTACACCAAGTGCATTGTCTGTGGGGACGAGCATCATACTGGGAATATTCAATGTAAGTACCGGTACGCACGCCCGCCACCACGCACCCAGCCAACCACCGGAGGCCAGTCAAGAACCCGGGAGCAGAAGCCAGCCCCGCGGAAGTCATCGCCCAGTGCAAGCACTGCGCGCTCCATTTCACGTGATTGTAGCCACAAGCCCCAGCAGGACCTCACCTGGGCCGACCGTGCAAGGAAATCGCCGCCCGCCCCCGCCCAGAAAACACCGGACCACAACGAAGGGGAGCTCCGGGCCCTGCGGGAGGAGGTAAGACGCCTCGCAGTCCTCACTCAGAGCTCACTTCCCTCTCCTACTCTTTCTCCCTCCCCTTCAACTTCACCTCCTACTCTATTGCAAACTAACACCGCTCCCTCTCAATCACACCCCTCAAAAAAACATCGTATCACTCCCCACCCCTCACTTCCGAGCCGATCGACGTCGACTCCAAATTGAAAGACCTCTCCGACCAATTCGACAAAAAACTCAGATTGAGGTTCGCCTCGAAAGCAAATTCAATGCTCTCATCACTGACCTCACTACGAAAGTGGAGACGCTCTTGGAACGCTGCATGGAATCTATACTTCAGAAAATGGTCAACCTCCTCGAAGCACGCCTCACGCAGCTCCCCCCGCTCTCTACCCCCCTTCTCCCCACAGCACAACGAACTTCCATGGAACCCCACATCCCAATAGATGCGAGACTAACCCCTCTTATCCATCTCTCTACGCTCCAATATGGCGCGACGGTGCAACAATAACTCCCTTCCCATCATAATATGGAACTGCCGCGGCTTCCGGGGCAAGCGCGCGCCCCTGCCGCTCCTACTTCCTACACTTTCCCCAACACCCCAAGTCCTTCTCCAAGATACCGCCAATCAGGCCACACTCCCCAGTTACAACTCCACACACTCTAACACGACAAACAGAGCCAGGGCGTCCACACTTGTGCACCGCACTCTAACGCACAAGACACATTACATCACACCAGAGACGCCCTGCGTGACCACCGAAATTATCCATCATACACATACAATCCCATCCATCTTTATTGCCAATATCTACCACCCCCCATCCAAACCGATGGCCTCGTTGGACTCCCTCCTCGGAGAGTTGTACCGCCTAGCAGGGAAGCACCCTGTACTAATCGGTGGGGATTTCAACAGCCGGCACACTGACTGGCGATATAAAACAACCACACACAGAGGTCGCAGGCTCTGGCTGCTCATGTAGAACCTCCAACTTTCCGTCCACAACAACTTTCAGATGCCTACGCGAATCGGCAACAGTGTCAGCATGGATACTAGTCCGGATCTGGTGATCAGCCGCTCCCTCCATGATGTGACCTGGACGAGAACACAACACACACTGGGCAGTGATCATTACATGATTCAAGTCACTGTCCCATTCAAACCACCCCGCCACGCCTACATGACACACAAACTCATTAACTGGGACGCTCTCCGCACCGCGCAGACTGCCCTCCCTGACAACCCCATCACCGACATCACCGACTGGGTAGACTCTCTTCAGACTGACGTCCAACACCATACGCAGCTGATTGAAACCACCACAGACACCCCAACACTAGACACCCGACTCGCCCACCTCTGGGAGGCCTAACACAGCCTCCTAGAAAGGTGGAAATGGAGTAAACATAACAGAACACTAAAGAAACGCTTAGCCGCTTTACAATCCCAAATTAAACTACATTCGGAGGAGCTCTGCCCCTCAAATTGGGGGCAAGTATGCGACGGCATCGCCGGCAAACTGACAACCAAAAGGGCGTGGCACCTCCTCCGACACCTGATCGATCCATCGAAAACAAAAAACACCTCCCAGCACCACGTCACCCGGCTCATACACACACACATGGGCAACCACGATGCTCTCTTGGGTACACTCCGCGACACACACACTTCACCTGGCATACCATCTCCTCTCCCCTCATACACAGGACAGCCGAACCCCGAACTCGACACCGACATAACAGAGGCGGAGGTCAGAGCAGCCTTCATGACTGTCCGTACCAATTCCACGCCCGGCCCTGACTAGGTCACCAACACAACGCTTCGTAATCTGGACAATCAGTCGATTACTCGCATCACGGAGTACTTCAACCAGTGCTGGAAAGAGGGCACCCTCCCCCAGTCCTGGCGACACGCAAAGGTAATCTTCATTCCGAAGCCCAACAAACCACTTACACTCCAATACCTTCGCCCAATCTCGCTAACCTCGTGTCTCGGAAAGCTTTTCGAGCATGTCACCACGATAAACGCCGCAGAGCTCGAGCTACAGCACTGCACCGTTATTACGGCTCGGAACCGGACGCCGTATGGGTAGACGCAGCCTGCAAGGGTGATGAAGCGGTCGCTGTCGTGGTGGATCACACTCTCGCTGCGATTGGAACGCACACACTCCCCCCAGACACCTCTCCCGAAGCTGCAGAGGAAGCCGCCATTGCCCTAGCTATCATCAACACAGAAGCACGGTATGCTTTATCAGACTCCAAAACTGCAATCCTAAATTTCGCACGAGGCCGAGTCCACGTCCCTGCTTTTCCAAATCAGCTCCACCCAAATCAGGTCCACATGACGGGGTGTCATGTGGAGCTGGTTTGGGTGCCCGCGCACTGCGGGAATCCGGGAAACGAGGCCGCCAACCTCTTAGCCCGAGGCTCTTTAAACCGGGCTCTTGCGGCCTCCGATCCGGGATTCACGAAGGAGCGCACGCACACTTTCAACGGGCTGACGAATGCCTCCAAGGCGGCGTGTCAGCTGTACCCCACACCGCACAAATCCCTTAACAATCGACAAGCAACCCTTTGTTGCCGATTACAAACTCACGCTCTCCCATCTCCTCTGACTCTTTCTCACTATCACCCACTTTTCCTCACATCAGCCTGTCATCTCTATCCCGAACCTCGCGCTTCTGCTCTCCACCTCCTTTCTCATTGCCCGGCGGATCCTCCCCCGCGGGGCCTCGAGCACCTGAAGACCTGGGAGGACTAGGAGACCTTGCTGCGCTCTGGAGACCCGGTCGTGCAGACCATGGCTACTGATCAGGCTGCCAGCGTTATGGAGCGAAGCAACATAAACGCTTGAGTGCAGTGGGGTCGTGCGAGGGCCCGGGAGCCTGCATGCCCCAAACTCTTCAGTCTTATAATAAAGTTTTTATGATGACGATGATGTCCTTTCGCCATTCCCCTCAACTCCTCTCCCCTTACCCTCCCTCGCAATTCTCTCAACTTTGACTGTCTCCGCGCGCGCCCAATGCAAGTTTAGCCCGCTGCATGATGTTTGATGTCTCATTATTTGCTGTTATCGGGAAGCGTGCGCTGCTGTGCGTTGACCGTCGTGGGCAGGTTCGTCAGTTTCGTTGTCCTCAATAGCTGTGTGCTTGAGCTCCGCGATGTTTCACCCGTATCACGACTGGCACCGCTAGTGCAGTGTGGCACGAATACTTAAAAACAAGCCCTGCAAAGGTTGTTCCCGGTGCCTAGAGACGACAGGTGAGCGCGCAGACCCAAGGACATCAAAAGGCGCATGTACAGGAACACGGTTCTGTCCATGTGTGTGCTCCGTGAGTCTCCGGACGTCGTTGTGCATTGATTGTGCTACACTTCCATCTTACAGGTAGAGAAAGCTGACAAATAGATGTTCCTCCTCAATGTCACCTGGTCTATGACTTGTGTTTATCTGTGCCAAGTCTTATTCTGTAATTTCAGTAGCTTGCCCAACTTTCCATTCCGCCCATGTTTCTGTGTGTCACAGTCTACAAACGTACTAACAGCTAAAAAATTACTGCTCATGTCTGTATATTATCTCAGTAATTGCCGACGGGAAAACCGCGCGAACAACCTTCATGTGTAGGCATGATACGTTCTTTTTCTTCTGGAAAGCATGAGTATTGTAAGTGTCCTAAATGCAGATTTTTGCAGTTCGTGTGTATTACACAAAGGAGTGCCCATTAGGTACGACTTAGTGCCTTAGGTGACGTCATTTTACTGCGAAGCATTGCATTCAGGGTGAAAGAAAAGTAGTGTGGTTGGCTTATTTTACCTGGTCTTCGATTGAACAATAGGCATTTCTGCGAATGTTTTCTATGTGCTGCTGCAAAAGCTGACTATCTTCTGTTCCCCCTGGCCACCATTACTCTAATTGTGGCGTAGTGCAAAATAATGCAATAATGTGTATTTGAATTTTTAGTATTGTTATTTTTGTTCTGCCATGTCTTTTTTAATTTCTTGAGTAGTAATGAACATGTCACGCATTTCATATACTTTTGTGCAGGTTTATAGCTAAGCACTTGCTGTATTTCTCGCTATGGCTGTCAGTCAAACAATCTTAGCATTTTATTCTATTCTTTAGGTGTTTTGCATGTCATTGTTGTGACATTGCCAGTGAATTTTCCGTTTCTTTAGTTTTCACCACTATCTCATGCACGCCATGCAGTTATGTGCAATATCTCTGAATATATCAGAAGTTCTGCTACTTTGGTCTTTAGGGCATTGTATAAAAACCTTTTATATGTGTACATGAAACGACCTTCGCGTTGTTTTCAGTTTATATATATATATATATATATATATATATATATATATATATATGTCTTTGTCTACGAACTGTTGTGTTGGAAGTTGAATTTATATATGTCCTGGCAAATGCTGGCATACTGAAAGTATAGACAAGACTGCGTGCGTGGGTGTGTGCTAACGCATAAAGAACGGATGGTGCACCACGCGCCAGTTCACCAACAATGGCTGGTGTAGCGCACGCGCGCGATAAAAAAAGAAAAGCGATACGCGCCGCGGACAGGCAAAATGGTAAGTGCACGCGGGGCATGGGGAAGGGTGGGGAGGGAGCGGAGCGGGTTGTCATAATGAAAAAATCAACAACACCAAAAACAACAACCAAAGAGCGCTAGGCCGAGGAGGTGCCACGCGCCGGCTGTTTGTGTTGCCTTGACAGCGTAGAGAATCGCGGGGGCCGCCATTTTGTCAGTGTATCGCCCTGATGATAGGGCCGTAAGTCAAGGGGGCCTTGGCGCTAGCTAGCGTAGAAAGAGTGTCCGCTCAAAAACAGCCAATGGCAGCCATGCGGAGATTCACCCCTAGGGAATAACTGCGAGTCAGCCTAGTCGGAAGAGATTCATTTTTAAAACGATTATAGTGCGCAAAACAAGCAGGGACGAAGAAAAGGAGCAACAGAAGGACGAGCGCTTTCTTACAACTAGTTTTATTTTCGAAGAACCATCTGCTTAAATACCCAAAGATCTGCGCAATCTAGTCAACAGAACACGCCAATAGCGCATATATTGTGATAACATGTGATAAATGTGATAAACGGCTCGTGATAAAATGCCGCGGATCAGCGTTACCTGCTCAACTTAAAAACAGCAAGGGCATAAAACAAGCACTCAAGATGAAAATGTGTTAGAGATATGATGACAGAAGCGAATTCTCTTTATCCAACAATGAAACTGAAGCATGGCTAATGCATTTTCCCTTTAGTTTTGCAAACCAGTGAGCTTCCACAATTTCTCTCGCGGTTGGATTTCTATTTGCGAAATTGTGAAAGCTCAATGGATTGCAAAACTAAAAAAAAAATACGACGAACCACTCACGATGAGTGGTTCATGGTATAATATCGAATGTTTGCATTTTTTCACAGAAACGCTCGGCAGCAACACGAGGACTTAACACTGCAGTTTAGATTCTAGAAGCACCACTGCTTCTCAAAATTAGACGGTTCTTCATGTGTTTAACTGGTGGTAATTTGAAGTAAAACTAATGAAGGCTTAGAGCTATTTGCAGAATACGAAAAGGAATGTATCAATATATATTCCCTTTTCTGTGTTACGCGTTGAACACACTTGAGAAATTTATTGGTGCTTGTTTCTTGAGGGATATACATGACGAATCTGTTTGACGAACTGGCACAGGCTGCTCGGCCGAAACGTTTTTGTGAAATAAGCCTTTTGGGTAGTATGGTTGCAGCCAAAAAGAAGTCGAAGTGTCAATATTCGTAGTATGGGACATAGAAGATATCATAATTCCCTGGTGGAGGGTCAGAATTCAAGTGAAATATCTAAGGCTTGTGGAGTTTTCTTTATGAAAGTTTGCGAGGTTCTCTTTTATGTACCGACGAAACGAATAGTTCTCCGTTTGTAACATTAAACAACGCTGGATCGAACCATGGTGAGGCAGAAGCAGCTTGAATTTTCCTTCTCTAGGCAATCTAAGCTGCGCTCTAGTACCTCGAGAATACTTTAGGCATTCGAAACGGCGCTGTAAAAATGCTTTCAGGATTCACTTCGAAGTGGCATTGAACTGATGGGTTTCGCGAAGAATGGGTGCCTCGCCATACCGACAGTCGGGTGCTACCATTGCATGAGGGGTGTGCCATATTGTCGATAAAAGCTACTGAGGGCCATCATGAAACACTTCATCGCTTTAAATTGATTGGCTCTCAATCTTTACCATGAAACTTTTCTCTCAGGTGATTGCTACTTTGGTATTTGTGAATTAACTACGTAAATACTCTACATGACGCGCGGTCGAGTTAGCAGCAATGAGCATATAGTTTTTAGGGGCCTGTTTCAGAGAGGCATGAAAGTAGCAGCAAACGTTTTCATAAGAAATGCGCGCCTAATTCTTTCTTTTAAGCATTAATAAGTGGCCATACTTGACTAGAGCTCACGAGAGTAATAAGAATCATGATGACAGCTTCGCTGGACAGTGTCTTTCTAAGACAGATAACATGTTGGCGCCAGTTACCAAGATCTTTCTCCCATGTAAAATGCAATGTCTCTCATAGCTAAATACCAAGGGAATGTTAATTGTTTAGCGAAGCATCATACACAACTTCGCGTGTTGAATTTGCAGTCATTCTTCTTACGAGAAATTTATGGACAGACACGGCACATATATGGATCGTAAAACCAGTAGACCCCTTCAACGCTACAGAGCTTGCCATATCCAAGCCGTAAATTTTCTCGACTCACACGTTTCGAAGAAGGAACTGTGGTTCAGGCATGGCAGCAGAAAGAAGCCGACACACCCTTCAGTAAGTACGGCTCCAGCCATCCACACCCCAAGCATACTCGAAGGAAACGAGCGCGCGCGGCAGCTGAGCGAGCCGCAGCGAGCAGCGTCCTGGCCATGACGTCACTAGCGAGTGGGCGCCACTCCAAATTCTCGCCGCTAATACCGAGCCTGCTGCTAGGAGGAGGCCGTCCCGCCTCCTGCAATTGTAGACGCCTGTCCGTCTCCTTTGCGCGTTGCTGGTTCGTGGAAGTTCTCCTGTAGAGTTTGACCGTTCGAGGAAAGGGTCCCTCTAAACACACACACACACACACACACACACACACACACACACACACACACACACACACACACACACACACACACACACACACACACACACACACACACACACACACACACACACACACACACACACACACACACACACACACACACACACACACACACACACGCACGCACGCACAAAAGAGGCCTGCAAACACTGCGGGGCTTCCGCCAGACCGGCAGACACTCGAAATAGTCATGGGGAATTAGGAAGTCACGCTTCATTTCGACGAGGCATGGCGAGAGAAGGTCGGCTGCAATTTCTTTCTGCACATGGTGCCAGACGCCAACCGTGACAGCATCTCCGGCGGGGGAGGAACATCCCGACGCGTAGGGGCCAGCATCCGCTGTGCGAGGGATCGACGTTTCAGTAGCAGAATTCCCCTTAGAGGTGACGAACCCTTAGTCCGTAGCTGATAGTTTCCTGGGAGTTGTCATCACTCCTCGTGGTGCTGTTGTGACTTTTCTCCCTGGTCCGGTCCGGTGAAATTGGTCATGCAAGCAGGTCTCGCTACTTTTCGTCTCGTGCGTGGGCAAGCAGTCACCCCAGAACAGTGCAGGACCCACGACCACAAAGCAGCGAGCACAAGGCCACCTTCCATCAAGACACACCAGGCTTTAAAAAAAAAGAAAACCCGCTAAACTTTTCCCATTCCTTACGCGCGTCCCTCCCCCCTGAACACTAAAAACAGCCATTTCTTGAAACCGTTAAGAGGTGGTTAATTAAATCAGCTAACAATCGGCTGCGCTTCGGAAAAAAAAACGTAGGAACGAACGTAAAAATGCCACGGAAACCCGGATGAGCATGAGGCTTTCATTACTCTAGGGGCAACGATTCAAACCGTTGGCATTGCCGTTAAGCTTAACCTTCTTGTACAGAATATCGAAGCTGTACTGTTTAAGAGCCAAACTCCAGCGCAAAAGACGACCGTTTTTCGTAGGCATGTACTGCAGCCATGTGAGGGGACAGTGGTCAGTCTCTATGGTGAACCTTGAACCAGTGATATAGCAAGCTAGCTTCTGCACCGCCCATACTACGCAGGCGCATTCCTTTTCTGATGCACTGTATGCTTCCTCACGAACTGAAAGCTTTTTACTGGCGTACAGTACAGGGTGTTCGTTTTCGTCATCTCTCTTTTGACTGAGCACCACCCCCATACCCCTGTCGTTGGCATCACACAAGAATGAATGGCTTAGAGTCGTCGGGCGCGTTCAACACTGCCTGACTTGTTAGTGCTTTCTTCAGCCTTTGCTTTTGCGTCATTGCATTTTACCGTTTGCGGTTCTGTTTTTCTGAGAGCATCCGTGAAAGAACTCGCAATCTCCGAATGCCGCCGGATATATCTTTGGTAATAACCTGCCAAGCCAAGGAATGACATGATGTCCCGCTTGGTGCGTGGTTGCGGGAAGTTGTCTATTGCAGTCAGTTTAACCTCGGAAGGCCGACGATGACCTTGCCCTATTACATGACCTAGATAAGCTACCTCCGCGCGCCCTAATTGGCATTTGGGAGCCTTAACAGTGAAGTTGGCCTGTCGTAGACGACACAGCACAGTTCACAGGTGTTGCCTATGGTCGGCCCATGATGAAGAAATGATTGCTTTGTCATCGAGATACGGAAGTGCATATTCCTCCATTCCTCGTAGCACCTGATCCATAAGGCTAGAGAAGCAATATGGCGCAGTCTTCAATCCAAAACTCAGGACTTTCGGACGAAAGGTTCCTATCGGGGAAATAAACGCCTCAAGCCTCCTTGCTTTCTCGGTCATGGGAACTTGTCAGTACCGTCTGACTAAATCGAGCGCAGAGATGAAATTAGCACTGCTCACTTTCTCAAGCCTCTCTTCGATATGCGGTATTGGATAAGTCTGGTCTTTCGTGATTAAATTGAGCCCGTGGTAGTCGATGCACGGTCGCGGCTCCTTTCCTGGGACCTCAACTAAGATAAGAGGCGAGGTATAATCACTCGCTCCTGGCTCGATTACACCTAGTTCTAACATCTTGTTTATTACAGCGGCCATGACTTCACGCTGAGGAGGTGAAACGGGATAAGCTTTCGAACGAACTGGGTCCGATGAGGTAAACTCGATGTCGTGAATGATCGGAGTGATCCTGCCCGGTGTGTCTGAAAATACATCTTTAAATTCAAACACGAGTTCCCTCAGTTCGGCCCTCTGATTGGGATTCAACTCCGCCTGTTGTACTACCTTGTCAATGGTCTCGTGAATGTCTTTTACCTCCGTCACCGCTGTTAACTCCGGAAAGTCGACAGGCATCTCCTCAGGTTGGTTAAGGGAAATGTTCACAATGACCTCCCTCTGCCGGTAGGGTTTAAGTAGATTGCTATGATACACTTGGGTGGTGTCCTCCGTTTTCCCGGTACCATGATTACGTAGTTTGTTTCAGATAATTTCTGAATTATGTCAACTGGTCCTTCCCACTGAACCTCTAGCTTGTCTTTCAATGAAGGTTTCATGATCATTGCCTTTTCCCCAACTTCAAAGCGTCGCGTGCGAGCCGTCCGGTCATAGTAATGTTTAGCATTGCTTTGTGCCTTATGCATTTCCCGCCCCGCTAATTCCTGAGAAGCGTGCAGACGGTCGAAAAGCTCTAGCACGTATGCCACAACTGAAGGATCGTCTGCCCGGCCTTCCTAGGCTTCTCGAACAAAACGAAGAGGGGAGCAAAGGCAGCGTCCGTAAACGAGCTCTGAAGGTGAAAAACCTGTTGATTCGTGCGGTGCAGTTCGAAGCGCGAACATCGCTGCAGGCAAGGAACTCTCCCAATCGGCTTTGTGTTCATAACAAAGGGCTCGCAAAACCCATTTCATGACTGAGTGGACTTTCTCTACCGCGTTTGATTCCGGGTGGTACACTGAGCTATGAATGATTTTAACACCGCACCTTCCCAGAAACGTTGAGGAGAGTGCGCTCGTAAAGACGGATCCTTAAACTGATTGGATTTCTGCGGGAAACCCTACTCGCGCGAAGATAGACAAAAGCGCGTTGACGATCTCCACCTAGCTTAGTTCTTTGAGAGGCGCTGCCTCAGAAAATTTCGTTGCGGGGCATAGTGAAGTAAGAATGTGTTGATAGTCAGACTGCGTTGCAGGAAGTGGTCCCACTGTGTATTATGAGCCTGCGAAATGGCTCCATGATAACAGAAACAAGTCTCATTGGCTCTCTAGCCTTATCTCCGGACTTGCCTATGCGTTGACATGTGTCGCAGCTTCTTATAAATGCTTCTATTTCTCGAAAGCAGCCGGGCCAGTAAAATTCCTGCAGTAAGCGGTCCTTTGTTTAGCGAATGCCCAGATGCCCTGTCCAAAAGCCCCCATGAACCAGGTGCAGGAGCTGCTCACGATAGGGATGCGGCACCACTAGTTGGTCGATTTGCACTCCCTTTCGACTGGTGTACTTCCTATAGAGGACGCCTGTCCTCTTGAGGAACGTTACGTTCTGTTTGGCCACAACTTCTTTAGCGTCTGGCCTTAGGTTACGCAGGGTGAAATATTTTTCCTGCTCAGCAATCAATGTGGCAGGGCTTACATTCAATAACTTTTGTCTGCATTCTGTCTCGCGAGACATTTCAGGCTCCGCTGCTTTCTTGACCTTTTCATTAGCTGGCGTACTTTCCGCATCATGCCCTATAGGGCTGTCCTGTTCGTTACTGGCTGACGAATCCTCCGTCAAACCTGTTCCCTCCACCACTCAACACTCATACAGTGCCTTGGCCGCGAGCTTCCTTGCCTTGGAATGAGTTAGGGCTTGCACTATCCCTTCACTAAACCCGATCCCCCTGCGTCGCAGCAAATGCTCAGATTTGTTAGAAAAGAAATATGGATACTGAGGCGGGAGATGTGCTGAGACGGCAGCTTCAGTGTCCAGTACTCCAAACGGGCCTTCGATACAAATCTTGGCCACAGGGTGACAAAAACTGGAGGTTTCCATGGCTTGCCTTATCCAAGCACATTCTGCCGTGAAGTGGCCTTCGTCTACGTACGACGGATGCACCACGTCCATTGTGGCTGCCAAGTTGTGAAGCACTCTACCCGGTTAGCCGTTTACCACGAGGTCTTGAATGTATGGTTCAAGCAATTTCAGATTTTCCTCGTTACTAGTTGGTGACATCAACACAAGTTTGGGATTTTGCATCCAATGGAGATATATCCTGTTTGCTGGGGGTTGTAGCCAACTATTGGTTTCTTGGCCTCGAAAGCTTTCTTCTTTTGCCTTTCTGCCCTCTGCTCGAGTGACTCCTCCCTTCCCTTGCTGTTCTCGTCACAAATTTTCACAGAATCAGACCTTTCCTTTGACTTATACTGATTTGACTTCGACCATCGCTCTGGCTTGTCGGGTCTGCATTTAGTTACCTCCTTCTTAGGAGCTTCGTTGCCTTCGAACGCACGGCGGGTTACGTACTGCTCAGCGAGATTGGCCGCTCTCGTAACAGTGTCTACGCCTGGCCTATCCTGAACCCAATGCTTGATGTTTACTGGCAGCCGGCGGTAGAACTGTTCTAAAGCAACGCACTGCATTGTCATTTCGGCGTCGCCGAGTGCACCCTCTTCTCTGCGCCATTCCTTCAGGTTTACCTCCAAGGTGTATGCAAAATCTGAATATGACTCACTTTTGGTCTTCTCGACTTCCCTGAATTTTCGCCTGAATGCTTCCGCTGACAATCTGCACTTTTCTAGGCAGCTTCGCTTTGACTTTATCGAAGTTCTCTGCTTCTTCTTTCCACATGCGGGCGATGATATCAGCTACCTCACGTGGCAGTAACGTAAGGAAGCATTGCGGCCACGTGTTTGTCGCAAATTTTGCCTTCTCACACGTACGCTCAAGCTGTACCAGAAAAAGGCCTATGTCCCCTCCTACTGCGTAGTGTGCCATAAAGTCTGTCATTCTGCGCTCGCTTTCACGTGCCTCTGGGCTATGTTTTTCAGAATTTTGAGCTTTCAGGAGCTCAATCTATAGGCGCTTCATTTCGAGTGCGTCGTGTGCAACGCGGTCGCGCTCCTCTTTTCCTTCTAGGCACTTACGCTCTTCCTCTTTCTCTGCAATGCTCTCTAGGCACTCCTTCAGTTCATCGTCGTCGGCCCCGATCGCTTCTATCGCCTCAACGATTTCCGCCCTTCTCTTTGATTCAGCCATTTCGAGACCCATCTGTTTGGCCAAGCTCAACAATTCCGGCTTCTTTAGTGCCTTCAAGTTCATGGCTGCCCTCAGTGCTGCTAACACTTCACTCTATAACAACCTTGACGTACTCAAAACTTCCGTCAACGGTTAAAGAAAAAACACACTGCACTGTACTTTCCAAAATATACGTAAAGCCAAGTTATATCTTAGTGAACAAAAGCCGTGCACTCACCATATGCAGTCATGAATACAGACACCTTCCTTCCGAACGTTGTTACTAGGAGGAAGACGCTACGATCTCGTAGTGTTTGTCCAAGTTGGGGCCTCCTGGGTAGCTTATCCCAATCACTGTCAGTTAGTTTGTTGCGTACTCCAGGGTAGCGTATCCTACTCCTGCCGAGTTGTAGCGGCGCCTGCCTATCGAAGCTCGACCGACGTTACTTTTTGGGTAGTGTGCTGTTGTCGGCGGGCTGCAGGCATCCGGTAGACCATGGCGACCAAGCAAGGGTGAGATGATTTCTAGTGCGAAACTTGGATTGTTTATTCAAAGATTGATGAAAGATGATGAGAAGAGAATGAAATGATCAAAAATACATTTCGGAGCCCCTTAAATGCGCTCTCTGCAATCGTGGGAGGGATGTTGCTTCCATCGACGTCACATGACCGGCACAGAAAGAGGGCCCCTCCACCTCTGGTCATACCCAGCCTGCTGCAAGGAGGAGGCCATCCCGCCTCCTGGAATTGTAGACGCCTATCTGTCTCCTTTGCGCGTTGCTGGTTCGCGGAAGTTCTCCTGTAGAGTTTGACCGTTCGAGGAAAGGGTCCCTCTAAAGTCACACACACACACACACACACACACACACACACACACACACACACACACACACACACACACACACACACACACACACACACACACACACACACACACACACACACACACGCACGCACACACACACACACACACACACACACACACACAAACACAAACACACACACACACACACACACACACACACACACAAAAGAGGCCTGCAAGCACTGCGGGGCTTCCGCCAGACCGACAGACACTCGAAACGGTCATGGCGAATTAGGAATTCACGCTTCATTTCGACGAGGCAAAGCGTGTGAAGGTCAGGTGAGAGAAATTCCTTTCTGCACGTGGTGCTGGACGCCAACCTTAGCAGGAGCAGTCACGCCTCATTTCGGCAAGGCGTGGCGAGAGAAGGTCGGGTGAAATTCCTTTATGCACGTGGTGCCAGACGCCAACCGTCACAACATGCAGCACTCGCTGAACAAGGGCACACAGTGCTACAGCGCACACAAAGTATTTCAAGCCAAAGGCTGCAGTTCATCGTCAAAAAAGGGACCATAAATTGTCATGACTGCACCATGACACCGTAACAGCATTGACGAGAAAGCAACGCCGTACACGCACGTGTGCGCATTCTTTACTAGCAGAGGGCGCCATGAGCTATCTACTCTAAGCATGCATGGCGACTGCGACTATTCCACTCAGTTTTGTCAGAAAAATGTGTTCTGTAAAATCGCATATAAGCTGTTCCACAAATCAGCATACTCACATTTCAAAGAAAACTGAAGCAGAGAATATCGGATGAAAAAGCCACGTTGCCTTCACGTAGCGAGCGCGCAGGGCAGTTCCCCCGCTTACGGATGAAGGATGAATGCTGTGAGCGTCCGCTTTTGAACAGGGTGGTGGGTTGCACCACCAAGCTCTTCTCACGTCACACGCATGAGGGCGACATTCAAAGATTTCGTAGCTAATACAGGCAGCTGTAGTTTATGCGAATGCGACAAGAAAAGTAGGTATAATTCGTGGTTAGAATTTTCGAAATGGTTAGTTGAATAAAACAATGGTAAGATCGACCGAATATCAGAATCTGATGTAAACATAATGTCTAGTAAACAGCCACATTGTGTGGAAGACCACGGGACTGAAGAAGAGAATGAGGTTCATCTCGGCACAGAACGTCTACGCTTGCGCTCAGTAAAGTGCTAACACCTGGAGACTCAGCTTTTGCTTCAACAGGGTATACCCGACAATTTTTTGGGGGTTGCTGTGTAAATTCGACTTACGCAGGACACACAACTAAGCAGCAAGAACACCACCCCACAAGTTGAGCTGGCTCCAGTTAACCGCAAAGCCGGTGAATCCAAGGCATCGTGAAATCCAAGTCTTCGTGAAAAAGTGAGGCCCTTCGGCCTCAGGAAGATCTTAGGTCCTTGGCCGACATACTCGCCGCAAGGACGAGCATTACTTATCCTTCAAAGATATTTAGAAGGGAGCAATATTCTCGGAAAGTGTTGAATATAATGTTTGTGTGGGAGAGGGCATTCTACCTTTTTCTGTTAACGGACTTTAGCCGCTCCAATGGATGGTTTTTTGTAACTCCATGCGACTTTACTTCATGATTTCTTATGTGCCCTTATTTTAGTCAAGCTAAGTGACCGGACTTTACGTTTACTGCGCATATGTAACTGGACTCTGTGTTGCTGTGTTACTGAGTTGACTTTCAGTTTTAGTGTGGCATTAGTCTACTTACGTGACTGGACTTTGTTTTTAGGAGTTCTAGTTTTGTTTCAGTTATAGTGTGACATTAGTCTACTTATGTTACCGGAGTTTGTGTTGTTGATTTCACTACTTTTGTTACGATTTATTCGTTTTTTTAGATCTTTATGTGAAAAGGAGCATCTGGCGCCAATTAAAGGCGACTTTAATCTCCTGAATACCGTATAATAAAACAACGTGACGACTGCGACCACTTCGAACACTATAGAAACGGTGATGCCGTCTTGATTGACGCTGCTGAACCCATGAGTGCCTACGGCTTTTCATGGCGACACATTTGAAGATGTGGAAGATTGTCTGTTTGAGTTCGAGCGCGTAGCCACGTTCAACGAGTGGGACAACAATGAACTCAGGAACGTCTTCTTCAGCCTCGAGGATGGCGCTCACACGTTATGAATCGTGGAAGTGCCTTATCGTGGCTTGGGTTCCAGCGCAAGCTACAGGAGCCTAATAACTCCAGCCCCGATCGATGGGATAAATCGGAGCGAGTCCTTCCGTCACGTGTTCACAAGCCCAACGAGAAGGTCACAATGTGCGTGGAGTACATGACGCGTCTCTTTCAGCGTGCCGATCCGAGCATGTAAGAAGAAAAGGTGCGTCATCTGATGAGAGGCGCAAAGTAACTGTTCTTTGGCAGTCTTGTTCGCAATCCGCCGAAGACTGTTGCGGAATTCCTTACCGAAGCCACCGCTATGGAGAAGAAACTTCAGCAGTGGTCCAACATGTACAACCCCCAAGTGAAGGCCACCTCCTCTCCGGATACGTCAGTAAGCTTCGGGTATGATGACACCTTGCTTTGCAACCTGATTCGCTCAGCTCCCTCGCCAGCGTCGTATGCAACAAAACACAACACGCGCCTGAGGCATCTCTTCAAAAGGTAAGCACACCCTCTGCCAAGCTAGTTTCAGTGCAAGACTTACGCAGAAAGATTGCTGCGACCCGCCCAAGCTTTCACCCCTCCTTATGTTGCTTCACTAGTAGTGCTGCAATCTGCGGAAGGAGCTCCGACATCTCCGTTACCATACTTCTAAGACCGCTGAACACTCACGCGGTATAGCGAGCACCCGATCGACGACCACTGTGCTACCACTGTGGCGAAGCTGGTCACGTGTATCGGGAGTGCCTCTACCGAAGACTCGGTCAGCGGGGTATTTCTGTTGACTCGCCACTACCCAGACTCGGCGAATGGTCTCGCAACATCGCAGAATTCCTCGACTAGCATCGCAGGCCGAGCACATCGCAGCTTCAGTCAAGCCCACCCTCAATGCGGCGATATTTCCCTGCTATAGTGATACCGCCTTGAGGACAGCGCAGGGGGGATCACCAAGTTCAGTGCGGCAAAACTGATGTCAGCAGCCTACCGAGGGGACGCCGCTGATAGTAGACGCGCTGAAGACATCGTATCGACCCGACTGTAGCACATGGAAAATATGATGGCGCCAGAACCCATTCCCACAAACAAGATACAAGATTTCACTGGAAATACCAGTGTTGATGGGCGGCAGAAAAAGGAGTGCACTGGCGCAGATCACTATATTACTCTATTCTCACTGGTAAGGTGACGAGCGTTCTGCAAAAAGTTGCGTCGTCCTGCACTGGGATGTCAGTTCGTACAGCAGGTGGCCACGTGGTCACACCACTTGGCTTATGCAACGCTACAGGAGAAATTCGCGGTGTCGCTTTTATTGCCACTTGTTTGGTTCTGCGCCAGTGCTCCCGCGATTTAATTCTCAAAATGGACTTTCACGAGGAGTATGGCGCCATCATTTACCTCTGCGAGTGCTGTATTACTTTCTCGACAAATAGGGCGACAGCACAAACCGATGCCATCGAACGCCGATTCGAATTTCGCGTTTCGGACGACAGCATCCTGATACCGCCGCACACGTGTGTGATGGTTCCGTTGAAGTCCGACGAGCTACATTACACTTAAGCCCTTTGAAAAGGCAACATCTCGCTTTTGCCGAACCAATGTATCCGTGTTGCCCGAAGCCTTGTTCAACTTCGTGATAGCCAGACAGCGGTCCTCCTTACCAATTTTACCCTCGAACATCGGCGCATCTTTTGTCGCACTGCCGTCGCCAACGCCGAACAATCAACCGACATAATCGAGTGTTTTACTTCTGAACTGGGCTAAAGACGACGGCTCGCTCAGTGGCATCGATGTAAACTCCGAGCTTATGGAATATCAGAAGGGCGCACTGTAGGGACTCTTAAAGGAGTTCCACGCGTGCTTCGTTCGATTTACAAAGGTGAGCCTCTATACGCAAAACACAAAGCACCAATTAGCGACAAACAACGATGCACGCCCTATCAAGCAAGAGCCCTACCATGCCTCGCTGAAAAAAAGTGGGGCAATTCAAGCTCATGTCAAAGAACTGCCAGATGATGCCGCATTCAGCTTTCGCAGAGTTCGTCGTCTTTCCCTGTCGTTCATGTCAAGAAAAGAAAAAAGATGGAACAGTTTGTTTCTTTGTTGATTATGGGCGCCTCAACTTGTTACCAAGAAGGACATGTATTCGCTACTACGTATCGATAATTCCTTAGACAGGTTGGAACAAGAGAAACACTCTTCGTCTCTCAATGTAGAGAGCGGTTACTGACAAATTGAGGTATATGAACGAGGCCACGAAAAGAATGCTTTTGTCCCTCCACATGGCCTTTACGAATTCGGAGTACCTCCTTTCAGCCTCTGTACTGCCAGCAGCGTTCCAGCGAATGATGGACGCTGCCCTCATAGGTCAGAAATGGCAAAGCTGCCTGGTCTATAGCGATGTCCTGGTTGTTTTTTGACGACGTTTGCCGAACACCTGAAGCGTCTGCGGCAAGTTCTCGAAGGCATTCGAACGGCCAACTTCACCCTTAAGCCTTACACGTATCAGTTCGGCTTCAAGGAGCTGATGTACTTGTGACACGTGGTCAGCGCGAAAGGCGTTAGACCCGATCCCGAGAAAATTGCCGCTGTAGCCGCATTTACAGCGCCCACAGACAAGAAAGGTGTCCGAAGAATCCTTGGCCTTCGCGCATACTACCAGCGTTTCATGGAAAATTTTCCGCAGATGGCTGTACCACTGACTCGCCTCAAAAGGGAAGATGCATCGCTGGTCTGGACCTCAAAGCAAGGGACGTGTTTCACCGAGCTTCGACAGCACCCGGTGTCGGCGCCACTTCTGGCCCGTTTTGAGGGGGAGACGCGGACACGGAAGTCCCTACCGACGGCAGCAACAATGGTCTTGGTGCAGTGCTTCCACAACGGTAGGAAGGCATTGAGAGCGATCGCCTACGCAAGTCGCACACTATCGTGTGCAGAGACCAACTACGCTACCACCATCACCAGAAAGAGTGTCCAGCCATAGTAAGTGCACGGGTTAAATTTCGGCTTCACCTCTACCTAGCCTATTCAAAGTTGCGGCCGATCATAACTGGTTATTCTAGCTTACTAACCTGCGGCACTCTTCTGGACGACTGGCGAGGTGGAGTATATGTTCGCAGGAATATGCCGTTACCATGGTGTACAAGTCGGCTTGCATGCACGAAGACGCTGACGCACTCTGGTACGCCGCTATCGACATGACCGACCGAGACATTAAGAACGACGGCGTTTTTCTTGGGAACGTAAGCGTGACCGATTTGCCCACACGGCAGTGCACAGACGATGCACTATACGACCTATATTTGAACACTTAGAAAGCAGAAACACATTAATATCCCAGCATATCGCTCTAGGATTGTTCTCTTTAATAAGACCTGCCTTTTTGTCGTTCCAGTAGACCTCCGTAACGAACTTTTGTTCACCTGCCATGGCGATTGACGCGGTTGACCCACGGGTTGATCTGAATGTGACTGACCCACTTGGCAAACCTTTCAACTAGGTTCGCATGAATTTTTTGAGCTCGTTTGCACTGTCATCTTCTAGAAATATGTAGATAATCATCGCCGCAGAATATTTAACGCAGTGTGCTGATACGACGGTGCTGCCATGAGGCACAGCTTCTGAGGTTGCCCAGTTTTTCCTACGAATCATGCTGAGGAATGACGCCCCATCGCAAGTCATCACAGGCTAAGGCAAAACCTTTATGTTGACACGTGTAGTTATCTTTATCGGGCGACCACGTTTCGTCGCCTAACAAATGTTATCGCACAGCGTGGGACGCGTCTGCATGTATCCGAAGTTTCTGGAAAGTTATTGATGCTTCTATACGCTGTCTGTTGTCGCCGAACCTTATGTTATCTGATTTCATCGCCTGACGCGAATGGTGTAGAACTTTGTGGAAGGCACGCGGGTCCCAACGATTAGTCTGGAACGTTCGACGATTGATATATAAAAGCCGACGCGCTTGACCGGTTGATCAGATTTTCGACGATCGCCGACTGTGTTCGCCGCTATCGTGGCGCTTTAAGTGTAGCCTGCCTTTGTGGGCACAGGTTCTCCCAATAAAAGCTAGTTTTGTCTTTAACAGTATTGCTACTGTGTTCTCTAACGTCACTACCACGTGACATATGGTGGAGGTGCTTTTCGTCCATGTACCGGACGCCCCCAACAAGCCGTGATCCAAGCCCGGACCGCAAAGAGAGCACAAACGTAGTCCCGGACCATCGAGCAAGCCGTCGTCTACAACAGCTGCCCCCGGAGCACGGTCTTCTACCTGAGAAGACCAGAAAGATTGTGACCAAGACGACCACAATGGCAGCCTCAGTGTCACCCGTCGTACTTCAACAACCCAGAGAGCCCCCTACCTTCCGTGGAGCTACTTCGGAGGATCCGGAAACCTGGCTCGAAATCTTCGAAAGGATCTCGACCTTTAACAACTGGACATCTGAGGATAAGCTACGACATGTGTACTTCTCCTTGGAAGATGCCGCGAGGACTTGGTTCGAGAACCGGGAGTCCACCCTTGCAACATGGGACCTGTTCCGCAGTAATTTCCTGAGGACGTTCACGAGCGTTGTCCGGAAAGAAAGGACCGAAGTTTTGCTGGAAACCGGAGGCCAACTACCCGATGCGACTATCGCCATCTTCACAGAGGAGATGACTTGTCTTTTCCAGCACGCCGACCCGGAAATGACTGAAGAGAAAAAAGTACGTTTCTTGATGCGAGGCACAAAGCAAGAACTTTTCGCCGGACTAATCCGAAACCCACCGAAGACCGTAGCTGAGTTCCTGACAGAGGCTACGACGATTGAGAAAATTTTGTAAAGGCGCACTAGGCAATATAACCGCCAAGTGCTCACGCCTCACTGCGCCATCCAAGTGCTGGGCTCCGTTGATCTCCAAGAGACCGTCAGGGCCATTGTGCGCGAAGAACTGCACAAGGTCTTGCCTTCGTCGCAGCCTCAAGTAGCTTCGATCGCTGACATTGTCAAAGAGGAGATTCAGCGACCGCTGGGATTTCCTGAGGTGCAACCTCAATTGCCGCATCCCCAGCCAGAAGCGATGAGCTACGCCGCCATCGCACGCCGTCAAGGTCCCCCTCCGCGACTGCGCCAGGGCCCTGTGACGCCGCAATTCCGTCGTCCGCCGCCACCGCCAGCACGCCCACCCGTCGCCCAGCGCACCAACGCGAGGAAGACGGACATTTGGCGAGCCCCCGACCACCGCCCGCTCTGCTATCACTGCGGAGAAACCGACCATGTGTACCGCCGATGCCCATACCGCGACACGGGACTCAGAGGGTTCGCCGTCAACGCGCCGCGTTCCCAGCTTGGGGAGCGCCAACGGGACATCGCCGATTACCTAGCCGCCACCCAGTGGAACTCTCGACGACCGTCCCGTTCACCGTCACCAGGCCGCTACCTGTCGCCGCAGCGCCGACCGTACACCGGCCCAGCCCAGGGCCGCTCTGCGAGCCCATATCCGGAAAACTAAAAGCAGCAACCGATGGAGGTGCGGTTGCTGTTCGTCGAACTGACGAAGATCCTCCGTCGCCGACGAAGACGACGAAGAGACCATCTCGACGACATAATAACGACACGCCGCCGTCCCGACGATGTCAGGAAGCCAGGACTACACCGACGAAAGACGACTTGAAGATGCGACGTTGCAGCTTCAGTTCAACACGACGCAGCCGTGATCCGACGCCAAGGCCTAACTGCAGCGCCAGACAGAGAACCACCGACCTCGACGTGCTCCTCCACGGCCACGCAGTTACCGTCTTAGTGGACACAGGGGCCGATTACTCCGTCATGTGTGGACACATCGCCGTCCAGTTGAAGAAGGTTAAGACTGCATGGGAGGGCTCTCAATTTCGGACAGCTGGAGGACACCTCATCACGCCGACTGGAATCTGTGCGGCAAGAATTACCATTCATGACCGGACTTACCCTGGCACCTTCGTTATCCTCCAGCAGTGTTCACGAGACGTCATTCTCGGTATGGACTTCCTGAACCAACACGGCGCAATCATCGACCTGAAGTCGAAGTCAATAATGCTGTCGGAAGATAAAGCGATGCTGCCGGAGATCCCTCGTAGTCACCACGCCTTCAGTGTGCTCGAAGATCAAGTGAGCATGCCGCCTCGCTCTAGCATTGTTATTTCGGTCGGCACCGAGACACCGGCTGACGTAGAAGGCGTCATCGAAGGCGACCAACGTCTACTGCTAGACCGTGAAATTTGTGTCGCAAGAGGGATCGCTCGACTGCATGGAGGGAAAACTGAAGCGTTGCTGACAAACTCCAGCCAGGAGTTCAAGCATTTCAACAAGGGCACGACGATCGCGTACATCGAGGACATTCTGGAAACCAGTAATGCGTTTGTCCTCTCGGATTCCGCCGCATCTACCCCGACGACCATGGTTCCCGAACCAGACTACGACATTAATCCAAGTCTCCCCGTGATTAAGCAACACCACCTCAGAAGTCTGCTCCGACGATACAAGGGCTGCTTTTAGACGTCATCGAGGATTCCACAAACACCAGTCGCCAAGCATCGCAAAATCACCGAGGAGTGCGCTCGACCACTCCGCCAGAGCCCTTACCGAGTTTCGCCGCGAGAACCTGCAGCTATAAGAGAACAATTCGATGAAATCCTGCGCAACGACATCATCCAGCCGTCGAAAAGCCCGTGGGCATCCCCTGTAGTCCTGGTCAAGAAATAGGGCGGAACCCTACGTTTCTGCGTCGATTATCGTCGTCTGAACAAGATCACAAAGAAGGACCTATACCCTCTCCCACGGATAGACGACGCATTGGATCGGCTCTGCAACGCTAAACAATTCTCGTCGATGAACCTGAAGTCTGGCTATAGGCAAATATAAGTCGACGAACGAGATCGCGAAAAGACCGTCTTCATCACCCCAGACGGCCTCTACGAGTTCAAGGTTATGCCATTTGGACTGTGCTCGGCGCCTGCAACGTTCCAGCGCGTGATGGACACTGTTTTAGCTGGATTGAAGCGGCAGACCTGTCTCGTTTACTTGGATGACATCGTTGTCTTCGCCGGAAATTTCGACGATCACCTTAGGCGGCTTACAACAGTACTAGAAGCCATCAAGTCATCAGGGCTCACTCTGAAGCCAGAAAAGTGCCGCTTCGCTTACGATGAGCTTCTGTTCCTGGGCCACATCCTCAGCAAGTCTGGAGTCCAGCCCGACCCGCAGAAAACAGCTGCCGTCGCAAAGTTCCCGCAGCCCATTGACAAGAAAGCCGTGCGTAGATTTCTTGGCATGTGTGCCTACTGCAGGCGATTTGTCAAGGACTTTTCACGCATCGCTGAGCCGCTGACACAGCTAACTAAATGTGACGTCAAGTTCAAGTGTGAAACGCCGCAGGACGACGCATTTCAAGAACTCAAACGACGCATGCAGTCGCCGCCCATACTTGCGCACTTCGACGAGCACGCCGATACCGACATACACACTGACGCCAGTAGCCTAGGCCTCGGTGCCGTGCGAGTCCAAATAAAAGATGGACATGAACACGTGATAGCTTACGCTAGCCGGTCGTTGTCAAAAGCGGAAGGCAATTATTCTACAACCGAAAAGGAATGCCTCGCCATCGTTTGGGCTACAGCGAAATTTCGCCGTTACCTCTGTGGCAGGCCATTCAAAGTGGTCAGCGACCATCACGCGTTGTGTTGGCTAGCTAACTTAAAGGATCCTTCAGGGCTGCTAGCACGGTGGAGCCTCAGACTACAAGAATACGACATCACTGTAACATACAAGTCCGGACGAAAACACTCAAATGCCGATTGCCTATCACGCGCCCCCATTGACCCGCCGCCGCAAGATGACGAGAATGACGACGCCTTCCTTGGAATAATAAGCGCGGGAGACTTCGCCGCACAGAAACGAGGAGACCCGGAGCTAAAAGCCGTTGTCGAGCATTTGGAAGGGCACACCGACGTTGTCGCTACGGCGTTTAAGCGTGGATTGTCTTCGTTCACGCTTCAAAACAACCTACTCGTGAAGAAGAACTTCTCACCAGTTCGCGCTAACTATCTTCTTGTTGTTCCGTCAACCCTGCGTCCAGAAGTACTGCACGCCCTATATGACGATCCGACCGCTGGACACCGCGGTTTCGCCCGGACGCTATCGAGGATACAAGAAAGCTATTACTGGCCGCACCTAACTGCCGATGTCGCCCGTTACGTCAAGACATGCCGAGACTGTCAGCGACGCAAGACACCACCGACAAGGCCAGCGGGATTACTACAGCCGATCAAGCCTCCTTACCGACCTTTTCAGCAGATCGAGATGGACTTGTTGGGACCGTTTTCGACATCACCTTCCGGAAATAAGTGGATCGTCATGGCGACGGACTATCTCACCCGCTTCGCTGAAACTAAAGCTCTACCGAAAGGCAGTGCAGCCAAAGTGGCGAAATTTTTCGTCGAGAACATCCTGCTGCGACCTGGTGCTCCAGAAGTCCTCATCAGCGACAGAGGAACGGCTTTTACAGCAGAGCTCACGCAAGCCATTCTGCAATACAGTCAGACAAGTCACAGGAGGACAACTGCCTGCTATCCACAGACGAATGGTCTCACGGAGCGCCTGAACAAGACCCTCGCCGACATGCTTGCAATGTACGTCGACGTCGAGCACAAGACGTGGCATGCGGTCCTGCCGTACGTAACATTCGCTTACAACACGGTGGGGCAAGAAACAACACAGCTCACGCCATTTAAGCTGGTTTACGGCAGGAATCCGACGACGACGTTCGACGCCATGCAGCCGCACGTCACTGACGAGGAAAATCTTGACGTCGCTACCTATCTCAAGCGCGCCGAAGAAGCCCGACAGCTGGCCCGCCTGCGGATCAAGAACCAGCAGGGGACCGACAGCCGACACTACAACCTCCGACGACGCTTCGTGGACTACCAAACCGGCGACCGTGTTTGGGTATGGATCCCCATACGCCGAGGAGGACTCAGTGAGAAACTACTACGACGCTATTTCGGACCCTACAAGGTCATCCGACGTATTGGCGCACTGGACTATGAGGCCGTGCCAGACGGAATTTCGCATTGACAGCGGCGCCGCGCACGATCTGATACGGTCCACGTGGTGCGCCTTAAACCCTTTTACGGACGCTGACGAACTTCCTTATTTTGTTGTTTTCGTTGCTACGAGTGCTTTTCTTTATTACTTTCGTTTGTTTGAAGCATCGGGTCGATGCTTTTTAAGAGGGGGGTAATGACACGTGTACTTATCTTTATCGGGCGACCACATTTCGCCGCCTAACAAATGTTATCGCACAGCGCGGGACGCGCCTGCATGTGTCCGAATTTTCTGGAAAGTTATCGATGCTTCTATTCGCTGTCGTCGCCAAACCTTATGTTATCTGATTTCATCGCCTGACGCGAATGGTGTAAAACTTTGTGGAAGGCACGCGGGTCCCAGCGATTAGTCTGGAACATTCGACGATTGATGTATAAAAGCCGACGCGCTTGACCCGTTGATAAGATTTTCGATGATCGCCGACTGTGTTCGCCGATATCGTTGCGCTTTAAGTGTAGCCTGTCTTTGTGGGCACAGGTTCACCCAATAAAAGCTAGTTTTGTCTTTAACAGTATTGCTACTGTGTTCTTTAACGTCACTAGCACGTGACAATATAGCACAGCTCAATGAAGAAATTTTTTTGAAAACGCAGCTACATGACCCATTGAAGGACTACTGCTTATAATTCGCAGACAAACGGCTTGACCAAACGAGTGACTAAAACGCTGACTGACATGCTGTCTATGTGCGTAGACGTACAGCACAAGGCCTGTGACGAGGTACTCCCGTATATGATGTTTGCGTATAACACTCCTACGCAGGAAACTACACCCTTCGCATGATTTTACCTCGTTTAAGATATTGTGAAGTCCAGGCTATAGTGGAAGAAATGCTGCCATGCGGCAACATCGATCGTCTTGACCTCGCCCAAGATAACGAAATTTTCGTGCAACGCGCTGAAGAAGCACGACAGCTGGCCCAAATGCATATAAATAACCGCGAAGCATCGATGCGCGCTGGTAATATCTCCGCCATCGACAAGTCGAGGTCCAACCTGGTGATGAAGTTATCGCCTCGAACCCCGTCTGCCAACAAAGACTATCCGAGGAATGCTTGAGGCGCTACTTCGGACCCTATAGACTGCTGCAGCGAATTAGTGACGTAAATTATGAAGTCTCCACTGACCGAAGCCAGCCTCCCCGACATCGCCAACCGCATTCTGAGATTGTGCTAGTTGTGCGCTTAAAATCGTGAGCCAATATTATTACAGCTTATGTTATTTCTTGTTGTTTCTCGTCGCTCGGTGACTTGTTACTATACCACAAACTACAGCGTTTGTGACTAAACCCTTTGTGTTCGTCCTAGGCCCTTTCGGCCTTCTCACGTCAAGCCTGTTTTTCTTCATTTTTTCAATATTTTGGAGTCTATATAGGCTAGCCTTTCTGTCAGATTTAAGGCTGAAAGCTGGGCTAGTTGGTGGTTATTCGTATCAGGGGACATTGCACTAGCGCGTAAAAAAGGGACACGGCCAGGAACATGAAAAAGATACACCGAACGCTAGACATCAACTGGCTTTATTCTCAGGGGGACACAAATATATAGGCAAAAAGATGCTTGCTACATGATCAATTCGTAAAGCGATTGCCAATAGCACCCAATTGTGCAAGAATTTTATTTCTTTTGTCGTCAAAGGTAAGTTGGGTTGGCTGACGCAGGCATGTTTTTCCCCATGTATAAGGAAGGCCTCGAATATTTCACGCTCTCTCTGATCTGTGCTAAACATGCACAGCTTTCATGTATAAATGATAAGACTCAAGTGATTACTTCTAGCACAGATCAGAGAGAGCGTGAAATACTAGAGGCCTTCCTTATTCATGGAGAAAAACAGGCCTACGTCAGCAAACCTATCTTTCACGGCAAAAACAATAAATTCCTGCAACATAGGGTGTCATTGTGCGTGCGCTTGAGGGATTGATCATGTACTACTGGTCTTCTTGCCTATATGTTTGCCTCCTGCCGAGAATAAAGCCAGTTCAGGTCTAGCACTCGGTGTGTCTTTTTCTTGTTCCTGTCCACGTCCCTTTTCTACGCGCTATTGTAATGTCCGCTTTCTCTCAGACCCAACGATGATTCTGAATTTTTGTAAGAACCATAGGTGCGAGCGCGATCGTATCTCGAAAGCGCGAAACAACTAATTATTTTGGTTTCACTTGGGGTAGCAAATTCTGTGTCATTATAGACGTCTTTAATGCTGTCGGCGTGAAGTACTCGGCAAAATCACGTTACTATGACTCACCCATACCATCACAATGGAAGAAAATGGTAGGTGACTAGACGAAAGCTCTATCCTGAGTGCTTCATTAATTTGTGACGTGATGAGCACGCCTCCCTTGCCTATATCAAGATAACTCTCTAGATTGTCTCAAACCCTTGGACGTGCCATATGAGCTACCATAGAATGGAACATTGCACGTTCTGCGTCTTCGCTTATCGCTATATAATCACTTTTGTTGGCACTATCAGCCACATGCAAATAAAGCCCTGCTCCCTTACCACTCTACGCATCCTAAATTAGCTAAGATGGCGATTTCTAGTCTGTCCTTCAAGAATGCCCAATTCGCGTCACGATTCGGTTACCTCGAGTTTGGCCAATAAAAAGTGAGGCTGATTGATGCTGGATACCTCCAGCCATTGCTGGTCTCTGAGATTGAGAGTATATTGAGAGACAGCAAGAATGCCGGTTAAACTGTGTCCAGATCGGTTCAGCGCGCGAGTCCCATGTGTTACTGTCTGCCATTATTAGAAAAAAAAAATGACGCTCAGTGGACTAACGTTCGTGTGGTCTTTTCCAGCCCGCACAAGCTGGAAAAACTGCGCAATGTCACGGCTACACACGCGTACAAAACACTTGGTTTCGAAGAGAAACACAAACGATTTGGAGGATGCTTAAGCTTCGCCTTTAAGAGGAAGCTTTAGCTTGGGCCCAACTCCAACGCGGCCTATTCAAATACATGTAAAAACGCAAAAACCTTTTTCTGAGATAACCCCTGGACCGATTTTGATGAAATTTGTTGCATTTGAGAGAGTAAGATAAATTCTAGTGACTGTCGGAAGCAGAATTTTGATTTAGGGCTTGAATTTTGTTAGAAAGATTTTCAAAAATTCAGAAGTTTGAAAAAAATAGAAGCATGAAGTTTACAAACTAATAGCTCTGCATCAAGAACAGATATCGCGGTTCTGTAAACGGCATCCATTAGATCATTCAAAGCGGACAAAAATTATGTCATTTTACATCTTACGTGAATTTGTTACATTGTTTACGAGGGTTCTGCAAAAGTTGTAATTACATATTACTACATTTTTTGTGATTCATGTGTAACATATCAATTTTGTCCGCTTCAGATGTGCTATCAGATACAACTCACAGAATTGCGACATCATTTTTTCTTGTTGAGTTACAGAGTTGTAAACTTGATAGTTTCGTTTTCTGAAAATTTGCAATTTTTGCCAATTTTTTATAAAATATTGACGGCCTAACTCAAAAATTCGAAACAAACAGTCACCAGATTTTAAGTTTTTCTTTTAAATGCAGCAAACCCAGTCAAATTTAGTGCAGTGGTTGCCGAGAAAAACGAATTCTCCTTTTACATGTATTTAGATAGGAGCACCCGAGCTAAAGCTTCCTCTTAAGGGTGTGTTTGAATCCCACCGATGGCAACGGTTGTTGTGGTCGCACCGATGGTACGACCTGTTTGGAACTCGGCGCTGACGCCCGTGGTTGCACCTGGGTCGCAAGCCCCAAGGGTAGCGTTGGCCTGGCGGCCTGGGGTACAACTGGAAGCATCCGAAGGTCCCGGCAAAGCATGAGTCGACTGGTAACAACAAAACAACTTGTTTATTTTAACATCGCAAAGAGTTGGCGGTCAGGTTGACCGAAGTAGAGAGACGGGAGAGCACTTTACTCAACAGAAGAAATCGGAGCCCTCCTTTTGGCGTCCGGGGGCAGCTGTTTTTATACTCTCGCAGTTGAGGGCAAGAAGGAACCCCTCAATAGACGAGCACGTGATTGTACAATGAGATAAGGTGACGCATACTGTCGTAGCGCCGCCGGTCGGGCACAAAGACTGGGAGGAGAAGGTAACTCCTACTGTCGTATCGCCTCCGGTCGGGCACAATGGCTGGGAGGAGAAGGTAACTCCTACTGTCGTAGCGCCTCCGGTCGGGCACAATGGCTGGGAGGAGAAGGTGACTTCTACTGTCGTATCGCCTCCGGTCGGGCACAATGGCTGGGAGGAGAAGGTGACTTCTACTGTCGTATCGCCTCCGGTCGGGCACAATGGCACATACACTCACACACGCACATGAAGACACGTGGCATCGGAACATGCCTGGACGCGCTTGGCGGGGAGCGTAGCGGCGACGCTGAACGGGCCAAAATGTCTGCCGCTTTGTTGCAGTCGCGCCGGTTAAACCACGCGTCGTAGGCGAAACGTAACAGGTGGAACGCGATTGAATTGAAAGATGCCTGACTGCTTCTCACGCTTCCCGGCAATTGCAGGTTATGTAACCGTAATGTTTACTGGGAAACGCTGGCTGCGAACGCTATGCACGAAATCTGGTAGAAACGCGGCGACTTTAGTGGGCCGCGATGAATGCACGGATGGATGTTGTGAGCGTCCTCTTTGGAACGGGACGGTGGGTTGCGCCACTAAGCTCTTTCTATTATACTGCCTAATGACCTACCTTGGTTAAAAAACAACAAAATAAAAAACAATACGAACTTCCCCAACCAAATTTTCTGATCCCCTATTGCGAACTTTGCTTTTGGACGTCTCCGTTTTTTTGTCGTTTCCCTAATTTTCCTCCACGATCCTCCAACCGCCTCTTACTAATCCGTATGGCTGACATGTTTCCTTGTCCACTGCTCCCGCTGAACCCAAGGGCTACAACGATGCATCTGGTGCCTAAATTGACCGCTGGGTATACCTCTTAACATTATAATAAAACATGCTGCATAGTTTCCCTAGCTTTACCGCAGCTAGCGCATGCTTCGTCTTCCTCCTTATATCTCGCGTTATAGGTGCATGTTCTAAGGCATCCCAATCTCGCTTCGAAAAGTAATTTGCTTCCCTTTGAGTTATCCGAAATTGTTTTTTTCCTGATTTCGTTTTTCTTCTTCAGTAGTTACTCATGGCAGGTTTCGTTTCCATTACCACCACCCATGAGATTATTTCAGCCTATCTGACTTTCTTCTTGGCATTTTTGTTGCTGTGTTGCCCACGCTACTGGCCGCATACTTGCTGGCAAGCTTCCTAGTTATTTTCCTCCACTGTGAATCAATATTTTTCCTGCACAGATACCGAGCCCATTTACTTTTATTCCTATTCCTCAGTCATTCTTCATGGTTAATTTTACTGCGAGCTTCCCCTCACTTCCAAATTAGTCCAGCCCATAATACTTCCTTCTGGCGCCCTCTCCATCCGCACCATGTACATCATATACAGCAGTGGGGATAAAGGGCACCCCTGCCGCAGTCCTTTGTTGATATGAACTTTCTGCTGGCTCCTCAACCCTTCCCATTCAACGCAAACAGTATTTGCTTGGTAAATCGCTCTCAAAAGCTGTAGACAATCGTCACCTAAGCCGTCCCCTTTTAGAATATCCTACAAAATGTTGCGGTCTACGTAGTCATAGGCTCCTATTGTTAAAAAAGCCACATATAACTATCTGCTTTCTACTTTTGATATTTCAATACATTCAGTAAGAACCAATAATTTATCCTCCAAACGCCGACCTATTCTGAATCCATTCTGAAGTTCTCCCAAAATGCCATTATTCTCTGGCCATGCTCGCAGCTTTAATTTGATTGCCTGCATTGCTAGCCTGTATATTACCGATGTAATACTCAACGGTCTATACGAGTAAATTCTATCTTTCTCCCCCTTACCCATATAAATTAAATTCATTCTACTTTGTCGCCAACTGTCTGGTATACGTCTCACTTTCAGAATTTTTTCCACTGCTTTCACCAGAGCTTCCTTATTTTTTGATACTAGGTCATTAACCTAACGGAAACCTCATCTAGCCCTGTGGCTGTGCGCTTAGGAATTTTCTCTTCAGCTTTCTTCCAGTGGAAATTTGTCAGCTCCAACTCCTTTTCCACCTGGGTCTCTTTCATGCTCATTTTTTTTTTCAAGTACAACCTCGTCATTACCTTGGAATGATTCGCCTGTCATTTTTCGAATGTAATATATTGCCACTTCCCCTTCCACTTTATTTCCACCTTCGTCTAGGATATGTTGTTGTATTCTTGTCGACTTCCTGCCTAATAATTTTATGTGGTTCCGAAATATTCTAGGTGCGGCCTTCTTTTTCTCACGTATTTCTGATAACGAACGTTTACTTTCACTTTTTATTTTCGCTTGCACCAGTAATGGATCACCTTGACACAGACTTTTTGTCCCGGTATATTTCACATTTACTGGCTACTTCATCCTGCGGCAACTGCGCCTTCTTTGCCTGCCTGTGCTCTGGAGATGCTCTCTGTCGTTCGGCGATCGCTTCTCGTACCTCGACGTTCCACCAGCTTTTCGGTTTCTCTTTTCCTTTCTAACGAACATATTTCCGTTTATCCGTATTTCTGCCGTTATTATACTTAGAAGCTCACCATATTCCCACTCTTTACTTGGCCATTTGCCAATTTCTTCCTCGACTCTAGTGACTATATTTGCTATTTGTTCAGTCTTCAAATTTGGACTGGCCATTTTGCACTCATTGCTCTTTTTCCCAACTACATATCCCATATTCAAAATGAAGCGTTTATGATCACTCCCTATACTGCTATACCCTTCCTCATCAATGACCATTTCTCTCAGCTTATCATGAATTTTTTTCTGTGATCAGACAGCAATCAATAATGAATTGCTGATTTCCCGCTTCCCACGTGGTCTGCCCTTCACACTTAGGCCCTGTATTCACGATAACAAGGTTAGGTTGCTCACAAAGGTCTAGCATTGACTTCCAGTTGTCGGTATTCCCATGTATCTCCTGTATGTGGGCACTGATGTCACCTTATAGGATAATTTCAGCATCATTCCCGAAAGCCTTAATATCAGCACTTATGCATACCACTAACTCGTTATTCTTCTCTGTGCAATCATTTTTGGTCCACAAATACGTAACGTCCAGCCAAATTTTCCCCACTTATTGTACTTGATCACCAAAGGTGCTCTTGATAATTTGAATTTACTGTTTTCCATTTGGCTCCCTGATAGATGAGCATTCCGACTCCCCGTCCCTTTCTTTCCGACTTAGTTCTCTTCCACACTTGCCAAACAGTTCCCAATCACTGGCGTCTCTTTCACGTCTCTAAGATGCGTTTCTGTAACCGCATACGCCCCTATTTGGAATCTATTTAACTGCTTCTCAGTGTCTGCCCACTTTTCCTTTCTTCTCCCGCCCTGCATATTTACTTAGCCTGTTGCATGGCGAGCTCTCTTTCTTGCTTTCCCACTTTTTCTATTATTAACAGTGAAGCTATACTGAGGTTCCCTTAGGGGACCTTCTTCATTGCTATCTACTCTGGCCTTCTTAGCGCCCGTGGGCCCCCTGAAAAAGCAGCAGCGCGACCAGCAAGTCGCCAGCTCACTTTTCGTGCAAGCCTGTAATTGAAGTGGATCCCGTGTCGTTTAAAACAACCACACCTTATCACTTCCCTGTTTAGTTCGACAACCTCGAAGCCTTTCTCACGGCTGATTTTCCGTATCGCCTCATTAGCAGCCACTACGGCTCTTTGTACGTGACTGTCGCGTACAGGCACCTCTGGCACTGTGCACACCACGATCTGCACCTGAGGGGACAGCTCGCGCAAGTCGTCCACCCCTTTTCGCCAAGCGCTGGGCTAGTTCTGTTCCTTTCCTGTTTAGGACGTCATTTAGCTCACCTGCTACTATGACAAGGTTACCCACGTCAGCATTTTCCGCGAGCTTTGCTTTTGCTTGATCCATGACAGAACCCAGCGTCACCCCGAAAATGTCCCTACCAACACTCTTTCATCGCCTTTCACCCTCTCCACAATTGCTCCGGAGCACCTAGCTAGGTTTGATTCGCAGGTGATAATCACTATTTCACTCTCTCCTACCTCTCCCTGCTTCCCTTTGTCCTTTTCCGCGTGACTCGGACTTGACAGAGAGCATTGATTCATGCGCACTGCTTTTTGCGCGTGATGGCCTCAAGGTAGGTGCCACTCTTTCCAGCTAACCCCTCAACACAGTGCATGCATTCCACGTACTTTGCTGATACTCCCTCTCCTGACACCTCCGGGGACTGCGTTTTATTCTCACGACCATTCTCGTTCACAATGGCGGCCCTGTTCAGCTTTTCCTCGGTTGCTGCAAGTCTTTTTCTACTACCTTCCGTGCATCATGCTCCCTATTTAGCTCATTTTTTCACTCTTCCACCTGCATGACATGTTCTAACTGGAAAGCCTCCATTTTCTTCAGCCGAGCAGACTCGATTCCCTCTCCATTGTCATCCGTCCCCTTACCTTCCTTGAGGAACCCCCCGCACACTGCCCGCTTTCCCGGCTCTCTTCCCATGTATTGCATGGCTTTTTCTAATGCAAATACTAATAATACTATAAAAAGCCGTAATGGTGAAACAAGAAAGAAAATTGACTTCATAATTTCTGCTGATCCCAGCATGGTACAGTATGTAGAAATGAAAAGTAGGCTAAAGTGCAGAGATCATAGGATAGTGAGGGCTAGGAGTCATATCAATTTGAAGAGAGAAAGAGCGAAATTGGTCAAGAGAGAGCTAAACCTGCAGGTAGTAAGGGTAAAAGCAGGTAACTTCAGGCTGGTACTTGCAAACGAATATGCATTCTTAGAACAGAGAGAATGCTGACATAGAGCTACTGAATGATACCGTGGACAGGTTGGCTTCAGAGGCAGCAATTGAAGTGGGAGGCAAGGCACCAAGGCAACCAGTAGACAAAATCTCCCCAGTAACAAAGGACTTACTACAGAAACGACAAAAAATGAACGTGGCCAACACAAGAGATCAGATAGAATTCGCGGAACTGTCAAAACTGATCAGCAAGGTGAAAATAAGTGTATTAGAAACTATAACGTGAGGAAAACTGAAGAAGCCGTAAAAAGTGGACGCTGATATTAACTGATTTTAGGCTGCGTCATCTTTTGTGGGAAATAAACTTGGAATAGGAGAAACCAAGATGTATGCACTAAAACATAAGCAGGGCAATATCATCAGCATTTTCGAAGATATAGTAAAGGTAGCGGAAGAATTCTAAACTGACCTGTACAATACACAGAGGAGTCAGGATACCTCAATTAGAAATAGTAATGAACAGGGTACAGGAACTCCTATGACTAGTGATGAGGTCAGAAGGGTTCGCAAGACATGAAACGAGGAAGACCGGCCAGATAAGGTGGCATAACAGTTGATTTATTAAAAAGTGAAGAAGACACAATGCTTGGAAAACTGGCGGCTCTTTATACGAAGTCTACCGACTGCAAGCGTCCTAGAAAACTGGAAGAATGCAAACATTATACTAATTCACAAAAAGGGAGACGTAAAGAATTGAAAAATTATAGACCCATTCGCATAATCCTGGTATTATATAAAATATTTACCAATATATTCTCCAATAGAATCAGGGAACACTGGACATTAATCAACCAAGGGAACAGGCTGGCATCGGGAAGGTATACTCAACAGTGGATCACATTCGTGTCATTAATCAGGTTATACAGAAATCCGAAGAGCATAATAAGCCTCTCTATATGGCTTTCATGAATTACGAAGAGGCATTTGATTCAGCGGCATTAAATACCGAGGAGCACAGAATGCTTACGTAAATACCTTAGAATATCTACAAAGCTTCTACAATTCTAGACAAGAAAAGCAGGAAGATACCTATGAAGAAAGGGGTCAGACAGGGAGACACAATCTCTCCAATGCTATTCACTGCGTGATCGGAAGAAGTATTCAAGCTATTAAACTGAGAAGGCTTAGGAGTAAAGATAAACTGCGAAAAGCTCAGCAACCTTCGCTTTGCCGATGACATTGCTCTGTTCAGCAACAATTAGGACGAATTACAACAAATGATTGAGGACCTTAACAGAGAGAGTTCAAGAGTGGGACTGAAGATTAATATGCAGAAGGCAAAGATAATGATAAATAGCCGGGCAAGGTAACAAGAGTTCAGGATCGCCAGTCAGCCTCTAAAGTCTGTGAAGGAGTACGTTTACCTAGGTCAATTCATCACAGGAAACCCTGATCATGAGAAGGAAATCCACAGAAGAATAAAAATGGGTTGGATCGGATACGGCAGATATTGCCAGCTCCTGACTCGAGGCTGACCATTATCATTGAAAAGGAAGGTGTACAATCAGTGCATTTTACCAGTACTGACATATGGCGCGGATACTTGACAAAGAAGCTTGAGAACAAGTTAAGGACCACGCAAAGAGCGATGGAACGAAGATGGCTAGGCATACATACTTAATCATACATCCAGACATCCTACATACTTAATCGACATGCTTGAATCAGTCCAGAACCGAGCTGCCCGTTTCATCTCACGTAATTATAGCCATCACTCCAGCGTAACGCAAATGAAACTCGATCATTCCATACAGCCTTTAGTTCTTCGCCGTAATATCGCTCTGTTATCCTTGTTTCACAAATATGTTTATAATGCCACACAATCCACACTACATATCCAGACCGCCTCGAACACGTCTCGTAGATTAAATAACCACTTAAGTTTTGCGCGCATGTACGGTACGACACATGCTTTTAACTTTTCCGCACTCCCTACGGCCATTCGCTTGTGGAACAATCTGCCTGAGCACATTGCTTCTGAGTCAGATCAAGAAAAATTTCGTCATCTCCTACACGAGCATTTTTCATAATAGCACTTACAAATCACTTTATCTTTTTTCGTACACTTTGCAATCTGCTTCGAACATCCTGTGATATTTTTTTTCGATGCATTGCTATCTCGCTCTTGTGAATTTCTATTTTATGCTGCGTCGTGTGTTCACTTGTATGCCTTGTATATATTATTGCTTTTTAGCGTCTTTTTCCCTGAATATCACTTGAAGAATTGTGCTCCCTGATATGTTCATCTTTTGTGTATTTTACTTTCTTGTATTAATGCCTTGCGTTACGTTTCACTCATGATATTTTTTTAAGTGTACCTTTGTGGCCTTTCATTACTTCAGTTGTTCCTGCTTCATGTTTTAAACTTGGTAGTATTGTTGATGAGGCCTGTATTGAGGTATATCTTTTGTGTACTACATTAGAAGGCTGCTTACTCTGTAACCCCCCTTACACAATGCCCCCATGGGGCCTGTAAGGTATTTTAAATAAATAAAAAAAATAACCTTAAGAGACAGAAAGACAGTGGTTTGGATCAGAGAGCCATCGTGTATAGACGATATTCCAATTCACATCAAGAGAAAACAATGGAGCTGGGCAGGTCCTGTAATGCGCCGGTTAGATCACCGTTGGACCATTAGTGTTACAGAATGGTTACCAAGAGAAGGGAAACGCAATCTAGGACGACATAAGACTAGGTGGAGCGATGAAACTAGGAAATTCGTGGGCATTAGTTAAAATCGGTTGGCGTAGGACAGGGGTAATTGGAGATCGCAGGGAGGGGCCTTCATCCCGCAGTGGACATAAAACAGGCTAATGATGCTGATGATGATGATGATGACTATAATAATGTAGAGCACGTGCCTTGTGGCAAAAAAAAATACGAACAACATCTAAATCCTTTAAATTACGCAAACTAATTCTCACCAATGTTTTAAAATCAATCAATGCAGTAGATACTTAAGGGGTGACACGTTTTAGCACGGGTTCAACCACGGTTTTACACTCTCACTTTCCTACCAGCACACACACAGTAAAATCACTAATAGCTATTAGTCTTGCCACTTCCAAGCTACTATTTAAAGGCCATAAAGACCGAACGTCCCACCCGGTGGCATGGAATGAAGCACGTGGTGCGAAAAGCCACTCTGACTATCCTGTAAAACCAAATGGACACGAAACACACCCGCGCACACAAAAAAAAAAGAGAAAAAAAAGGCAAACCTACCCAATTATTGAAAAGCTAAAAAAGCGCAAATCAAAAACAGAAGCAAGCTCAAAGTAGGCACAAAAGCTTATGATTTCGTTGCCGCTACGAAGCTCTAAAAAGCATCTCCATCCACCACAAGATTTCAATCCACACCGGTGCGGTAAAGCCCCTTAAACTTCGTAAAGTAGCGGCACGCTTTGAAGAATGTCGCCTCCGCGCACGCTCTGGCCGACGCCGCGTCGCTACTGGCCTAATAGTATCACGTAGGCCCTCGCGCCATGCACCAGCACTACTTTTGCTAGAGAAGCGTCAACGAATTGTCGAGGAGCACATGTTGGCTTCTGCTGCTACGGTAGAACAGTGTAGGCGGCGCGACGGTCGAGGAGGGAGCATGAAAGAGAGGAGAAACATGGAGTGAAGCGGAGGAGGAGAGTGTTACTCGTTTATGAAGTTTATGGGGCTTTACGGTGCGGTAAAACCCCTCAATTTTTCAAAAGTAGCGCCATTCTTAGATCTTTCCGCCACCCCGCTCACCCTGGCGCGTCCTCCTCCACGCCTCCTGTCGCCCCAGCCTCCTCCGCTCCCCCATTGGCCAATCTGTGTCACGTGGAAGCAGGCGCCGCGCTTTTGTATATTTTTTTTCTTTCCAGCACGGAGCAGGCGCCGCGCTTTTGTGTATTTTTTCTTTCCAGTGCGCGCCGACCTCCATTGTTGGGCCTGCGCGACGAAAGTACGGCAGGCGGACTGACGGAGTGCGTTAGCGTAATAGAAGGTGTAGGGCCGAGAACTTAATTGCCATGCCATGCTGCTGCGCCTTCGGTTGCCGCAACAGACACATCGAGGGCAAAAAGCTTTTTGCTTTGCCGTCCGGCTGGCACAACGCAAAAAGAAGTGTGTATTCGCAGGATCGGGCGGGCTGACTTCGAGAAAGTGGCAAAGAGCGCACGGCTTAGTGAAGTAAGGGCCACGGCTACTCACAACCTCTTATTTTGAGCCTAGTTCACGCCTTCCGCTTCGAAAAAGTGTGTGTTCATGCTCCGCGTAGTTTTTAGCGCGTTGTTTGACTTTTTTTTTCTTTCCGAATGTGCTCTCTTTGTTTCATGTAGTTTCGTCTTGCGGTGAAATGCACGCATCTGCAGCTGGCCTGTGACATAAAAGCGACTTTATTCAGGGTGTGTTTTGAACTCCACCAGAAGTTAGCGCATTCTCGACGCTTTTGCAAGGCTCAATATGACTTACGATGCAGTCCTTTAGCTTCGAATGTACGCCCGCATGTATTGATTTAGTTTGCGGTGATTAACGTTTTTAACGTTCCGAAGCGACTAAAGCTAGGATGGAGGTCGTAGTGGATGGCTCCGGATAACTTTATCTAGCTCACCTGAGGATGTTTAACGTGCACTTTGACAGTAGAGTCGCACGTGGGCCGGTAAATTCCTCGTTGGCGTTTCATAATACTCGCGCGAGCGCGCCAGCGCTGCTTTAGAAGTTGGTGCCTCGGCGCGATTGTATTTCTTCAATAGATTACATTTACTAGTTGTAACAACTTGTCATTATTTTCTATTATTGACGGCGCCTCCAGGGCACCAAAGCGGCAACGGGAACACCAAAGCTAGAACCAGGGCTGGATGGGGCTCGCCGAAGCCTGTGCATGCGAAGGGGGTATAAGATCGCGGACAGCCAATTTTGTATGCGAACCCTCCCTGCGACGCCTGCATTATTGTAATGTCACGTGCTCTTCAGAGGCCTCCGTTAGCCATTACATATGCCCTCCTGGAGCAGTAGTTGTAAAAAAAACAATATATCGTCACGATTACGAAAGCACCCCGCAATGAAAAAACGGCCCTGTTGCCAAGCATTGCTGACCGCGCACAGTCGGAATCTCTCACGCACTGGCCGAACAAAAGTATCCTGCAGGTACTTAAATGAACCTACGAAACTACGTACACATACTTTCACGCTGTCAACACCTGAAACTTTGGTAATTACGCGCGTGTTTGAGTACACCGCGTGCTTGCGTCGTGTTTCAGCAACGCCAACTCTCAACGTCGCGTGCTTTACGCCTTAAATACGCCTTGAATAATGGTCCTTTTCTCTATTTCTTACCCAATTCGTACACAAAATTCTAAATGCCAGTTGCCGACTGACGAAGAAAGATCTCGATTGAAAAAACTGCTCCGCAGGGCTTGAACGAACTTTTCTGCGGATTTTCTCGCGTAGCGTGTTAGCCGTCGTCTGCTACGGCAGGCCCACCACCGGCGGCGCCACCGTCTAGGACGCGCCGAGCGGAGGAGGAGGGAAGTGAATGGCGCTACTTTGGGAGATTGAGGGGCTTTACGGTGCGGTGGAGACAAGCGCCATCTGGAGGAGTTGCAAGGAACCAGGCGGCATTTTTACAATTACTAGTTGGTACAATGGGGCGTGGCGCTTTTCGCGGCGCTCGACGTTTCTGCGCAGGTGCGAGTAAGAGTGGGTGCGAGAGAGAAAGTCTGGGGGCCTTTGCTCCTTGAATATGCGAGTCTGCCTAGGCACAATGGAGGATGTTTCTTAACGCGTGTTGTATGCGTTCGTCCACTAGGCATTGCGCAGTTCGCTCTGGTTTGTTTCATGCTCCGCCGCTGGCTGCCCGCGCGGTGAGGCAGTGGCCACGGACGCCCCATTTGGCGATCGCTGTGTCAAAAGGGGAAAGGTTCTGACTGGTGTTGTATAGGTTCGCGGGTCGCGTTTGCAACCCTCGAACTTATACAAATAATTCGAAATAATGCGAATAATACAAATGCGATATAATGGCACGTTGTTTTATTTAGTAGACAACACGATTGAATAAATATAATTGCGTCGAGCCGCCAACTTGCGATGCAAAGTTCAGTACTACCGCACCCCGCGACTTCTGCTGGCACGCCTAGGCAGAGTCCTATATTTAAGGAGCAAAACTCCCCACATTTCCTCTCTCGCACCGGCTCTTACTCGCGTATGCGCGCAAACGTCCATCGTCTCCACAAGTGCTACGCCTCGTTGTACCTACTAGCAATTGGAAATACGCAACTGGAGGCGCAGCTCCGTGGCGCCCAAGATCTGCGCGCGCAGCGCGCGCAAATTTCGGACGCAGTGGCCGGTCATTCAATGGTTGAAACGCTGGAAAATGTTTTTTTTTGTTTTCGCGTAACAGAATTATGTTTTCTCGCATATTCAAATTATATTCCCACGGTATCATGCCTTAGGATGTGTGTAAGTCATACTTTACAATTTTTCTTGCGTATTTTACTTTGAGAAATTTAATTAGTTCAGTAGGTTATTTGCACTAGACCGAGGGTCTGCGTGGTTGGGTTTGCATGGTTCGGAGTCATTTTTGCCGAAATGACGGTCGATGGTGGACACCGATGCCGGACGCGGGACGCGGGACGCCGACGCCAGATCTTCTGCGACACGGGGCCCTAAGGCTGTCGCGTTAACAACATATTTGCAGATTGCGCTGAATGTGTAGTTTACTGCTTACCGTTGTCTTGTGGTAGCAGCTATGTAGGGAAAACTAGCCGTTTCCTTAACGATCGGTTGCGCGAGCACAGTTATGCTATCAAACGTGGTTGATGGCTTTCTAGCGAAGCCTTGTGAGATTTACGGTTGTGTTTGTTTGACAGTTCCAGAATTGTAGGCCGAAATAGCACTCAGCTTACAAGGGAACCTATCGAAGCTGAAGAAATAGAAAAGATGGGCGCAACGTGTATAACGATGCCGCCTATCACCCTGCCCAGAAAATATATTGATCTTCTGGGTGTGCCAGCTTTGCTAATGTAGAAATGTGCTCTCGAACATGATTATTTATTTAATCATCTATATATCTATTACAGTACCTTGAAGGCCCAGAGAGCGTTAAAGTGGCAGTGGAATAAAAGAAAGTAGTCATAAGGCAGCAAAACGAAAACAGTAGGGCACACAGCAATGAAAAAGCGAAGGTTTAGGCGAAATGCAAGTTCAGAATAGTAACAACGCAGATTAAGCAATCACGTAGTTTTTCATTGGCAATTAAAAAAAAATACATGTCAGTAATATCAGCAACGGGGGTTGGTAGGTGGTTCCAATCACTAGCCGTCTTTGGCACAAAAGAAAAGAACATAGTATACAGCAACGAAAAGGCGTAGGCTTACACTAAATACAGATGTGATTAGTAACAAGGCAGATTGGGTAAACGCATAGTTTTGAGTGGCAGTTTTATTGAACACCTGTCAGAGATATCGGCAACACAGGTGGCCAAGTGGTTCCGATCGCTAGCGGTCTTTGACACAACAGAGTTAAAGTACGCATTAGTTCGGCAGTACAATGCCTTGGATTTCTACGAACTAATGTGCTGAGATTGCACGATTGCATAAAAAGTAGCGTTTGGATCGCAAAAATAAAATTGTTGGAGGTAGCGCCAGTGTGTGTCTGTATGCCGTTATTTCGTTCCTTGTTCTCCTTGCGTTTATCCCGTTCTTAAACGCTTAAGAAAAAAATTAAGGGGTTTTACGTGTCAAAACCACTTTCTTATTATGAGGCACGACGTAGTGGAAGACTACGGCGTGCCTCCTGGGGTTCGACCACCTGGGGTTCTTTTACGTGCACCTAAATCTAAGTACACGGGTGCAAACGCTCAACAACGTATGCCACGAGAGTGAATTGTAATGTAACGTTGTCTATTGTTCGAATATTCTGGAGCAAAAAAAATGAATATTCCGGAGCGTTGCTATTAACAAAGATCGCAAAAAGTGGGAGGAAAGCCTCACTTTCATACTGTTTGAAACATCCAGGGCCAGGACAACTGATGCAGCCATGCCAGGTTCTTGCCAAATTTCTACAATTTCCACGTCGATTCTCTTCTGCATGTCGGGTGGACGTAGCCTGGATGCAAAGTAGGATACAGAACAAATTTGTGACCTAATAAGAAATATACTCGGCATAATTTAGACAAATTGCACGTGTTAACACAGATGAAGACTGGATGAGCATATTGGGAGCCACAAGGACGTGGTCGCTTTCATGTTTTTATCGCGGTAAATAGAAACTGAAGCAAAACTCTAAGGAAAGGCAAATATTAAAAGATGCCACCCCTTGCATATTACGGTACTGCCCAACCGCGTAGTATAGGGTGTTTTTCGCAGTTCTCTGCACTTTTTACAACACTGAGGTATTATTTCACATGAGCTTTTCAACCTCTTTTTACCTCTGAAAACTTGCTCTGCAGTTTAACAATGGTGCGAAATTAATTGTGACATGCGTTGCAGTAGCACAGTTTTATTTATTTCAGCTAAGATGGTGTAGAAAATATGCTATGCCTACTTCTATATTTTCCTGAATACTGGTGATCACAAAGGGTAACATGCAGAGCACATAATCCTCCTTGTTAATGCGCGCCCTCATACTAGTCAGAAAAGTGAATCGAATTGCACGTCCTTGGCAGTGTAAAACAAGAAAATTCTTAGAAAATCAAGAAAACACCGTTAGGAGCACATACTAGAGCAGCTCAATCTAACAAAACACAGTTGTTCATCTTTTGTATTTAGAAAATAAAAAGTCTATTCCACATATTTCATTCACAAACAGACACAAACTGCGTGCATACTCTGCTGGGTTAGGAGATTAAGCGGCTTTATAATCGGAAGTCATCTAAAAAAAATCACCAAGATATGCAACGAGAGGCATCTTATTCAGAGGCTACAAGTAACTTTCTAACATGCTTCTAAATATGTGTGTATGATATGTTCGTCTTCAACTTCCACCTAAGTTCGGCTGGCGTGCCAGCGAATAAAGTACACAACTACACGGTGAGCAGCGGAAAACTACGATAGCTCAAAAAATTGTGGCAGAATACTTTTCATACCAATGTATTTGAGAAAATGCTGATGTAATGTATTCCTCATTTCGTGGCGCGATTTTCCGCGGTTCTCGTGCTTCACAGAAAAGAGCAGGCAGAGGAGAAACTGCAACCCATTTTTCTGCCAAAAATTCTGGCAAGGCCACAGGGGAAGAAAAATAGGATAGGCACTCAAGTCCCCTTTTTGAAGCCGAAAGTGCAGCCTTGTTGGCGCTCCATGTCTCTGCGTCTCCAAGCAACTCGCCTGAGTGGATGGTGCGAGTTTTGCACTTACATTGTGACAAGACACAAGAAGTGCACACCGCTGACACGCGTCAGGAAAAAAGCTACGAAACTTATGTGACTGCTTTAGTTAAGCAGATTGAGCCCAGTATATTCTAGTGCCACGTTGAAGACCGAAAATACCTGCGTCGGTATTACGCGAGAACATTTGTTGCTAGCTCATATTAGCACTTACAGAGCCAAAACAGAATTTGACTGCTTTGTTCGTGAGGCAGCTTGTCTCAGGAACCGAATGTGCTTCGAGAAAGGACCAATCCAAAAACTTTTCTCTCTCTTTCCAAAGGCCCAGCGCAGCAGCGAAACCTTCACGGGCTAGGTTGCTATGGAAACGATCATGTTTAGAACATCACTCTCAATGTTCTCTTGAGAGAAACAGCGCGCGATTTATACCACATTCTTTCCAACACATCTGGGATGATTTGGGCCTCTTCTAAGCTTTCGTCCATCCATGGTCGAAGTTACGCTGTGCATGAACAATTGTAATGTCGTCAGCATTGTCATAGTCGGGTGACCGCCATCATCTTTCTGCCACTGTACTAGATGCCATCAAAGCGGAGATTACCTAGATTTTGAATTACGCCTAGAAGTTACGCCATTCATACTTTTTAAAAATCACATGAATGTTCAATCAGAGAAGCCAATAAGACAGATTAGCCATTCAGGAATGAACACATGACTGTTAAGACAAGTTAAGGCATTGAGACTTGGCTGCCGCAAGATTCCTCCCCCACAGCTCGGTCCATCTCGTGCACACGGCGTCTTTATGCGACAAGCTCTGACCGACTCCCCTTCTCCCCCCCGTTGCACCTCCTGCGCACATTGGCGGTAGGACCGCCCGATCCGTGACACCATAGGTGCAGCTGCCATCCCCCCCTCCCTCCTCCAACATGAACCAGCCTGTACCCAAGCTCTACGGCTGTTTGACTTTCGCGAAATAACTGGTGGCTCAGCAGCACCTTGTCGCGAAGAGAGTATACCGCAGGCCCTGATGCCTCTCGTCGTCGACGTACTTCCGCATCTGCACTTGCTCTCTGCCGGAGCTAACCCCCCTTCGTCGTCTCCCTGGTGAGCTGATGCGTCCGAACAATGACAGCTGCATCAGTTCGCTACAACCTGGTGGTGTGCATCGCTGATGCGATGAAAGGCGTCTCTGGTGAGACCCTGGGCTGAAAAGACCCTCTTCAGAACCACTACTGCAAATTTTTTACCTAATACATTCATTTCCTCTTCAGGGTAACGCATTTCCTTGATCTCAGAGTGCAGTCGCCGGCAGGACCTGCTGGCACGTCGCGGAAAGAAACGCCTGTGCTGTTGCTGGTACCCATTGACCGAGTAACGATAAACAGCCTCCTTTCGCAGTGAGGCTGTTGTATGGCGCTGTGGAACTCTGCAGATTATTGTTCCGCCATACGTGCATATTACATATATTTTAATTATGGACGCTGTCGCGTGCGCGCGCAGACTCCTTCACGCACATACAGGCATAGTAACAACACTTTTCATACATTTACTAGGCATTGTTTCTTCGCAAGGAAAACAAACAGCTGGTGGGTACCACGCTGCCAATATATCACTTTGACGTCTGCTGCGATTACTTACAAGTGCACAATTGATACCTTCACAGCGAGAACAGCAAAAGTAATATCAGCTTATTATTTCTTAATATATTTCAGGGCTTTAAATTTAGCGACAGTTTCTCAACCGTGCTGCAAACATACATACGAGTGCAATAATGAAATTTTATGCAGGTTCTTGCTTGATAGCTTGGGCTCGTTGCAATAATCGTACTGAATGTTAACAACAATAATAGAAACCTTCATATATTTTAGCTTCCCCTCAGAAACCAATAAGTGTACACATTTAGCGTTATGCTACAGCGTCATAGCACAACATCACAAAAAAGCATTCTGCTCAAAATAAGTTTGCTGCGGTGTCACTGATGTGCACATATAAAAGAAAGTGTACGTACCCTTTGAAGTCCTTGTTCTGTCTAATGATGTCCCAGGTAGGTACTTGGCTGCATAGCTTGTTGTGCATGTTAGGTGCATATATGTTATGCATACGATTTTTGTTATGTGAGCTACAAAAATGAGTTATCTGTAAGGAAAGGAATGCTTGTTAGAAATATACATATGGCAGACTAACGTCCATATGCCCCCTCCCCAAGGGACCATTCGACCATGAATTGAATTTCAATGCTCTCTCGTCATACGCCATAAAGCGGGTGGCTCATTTTCTTGTTGCACGAGTGAAAACATTAAAAAACTGTCGATAAGGATTATGCACGAGCGCAGCTGAAGGGTTCTATAAAGCTGCTCGCTTTATCAAATAAGCGATCCGCTTGAAGACAGACTTATTGTAGCGAAAATATTAAGCATGAAATGCTTTTAGCTCCCGTTGTCGGTGACTTTCAAGAGATTTTGAGCCAAAAGCCAGAGCCCTTATCCAGACACCGAGGACGGGAACGAAACGAGAACACCCGCGCATCGTCGCGGGAACAGAACGAGACCATTGAAGAAAGTGCGGTGTCTGGCCCTCAACCCTATATGTATAGGACCACATTACATACGCTAGTTACTGCCCAAGCAAGTTACAAAGAACATTGATTCTGATTTCTTGCTAATGCTTGTTCACAATGTCACTCAAGCTGCAACGTCTGTAAGACTGAAGTTTTATTTGTCATTGCCACTAGGCGACGTTCAGAAGACAGATACAGGGCACCATAGACTTGATTGTCATCTTTTGCTTTGTAGACAGGTTTGACTGTGCTCTTTTCAACGCCAGCGGTCGGTGAGTTTCGCGGCACGGGTGTTGCTTCACCTCGAGAGACGGCACCACGTTGTGTGACCAAGCCAGCAGCGTCCGGCGCGCCGCGGACATCCACATAAGGCCGCGCATTGGCAGCGGGCCACTTCGATGCGACAAGGAGAAAAAAAAATGTCACCGTTTCGCCCGCCGAAACACGGATTGCGATAGGAAATATTAGATAGCTGTGCGAAGTAGACATAGTAGTTTTATCGGCTGTATAATATTGTAGACATTCGCTTGGTAAATAAACTAACAATGATGTATGTACGCGCGACGGAATGAGGACGTGGAAAGAGACAGAGACAGCGCTGTCTGTGTGTGTGTGTCTGTTTCTACGGCCACATTCAGTCGCGCTTACACATTATGTATTGAATTCAAGCCAACTAGCCCGTCAACATGTTTTAATTAAATTAACAAGCTTGGTGTCAAGCACGCACAGATAATAATAAACACATCTCGCTCGATGGACGCACAAACTGGCTGTCAAAATGCTGTAGCGAGGAATCGCGACAGCAGCAGCGATCCATTAGACCGATCCCAACGGCCAGTTTGACGACGCCACTGCTGCCGCGGTGCATGCTGGTACTTGTAGTCATACTGCCGCTCCAGCCGGCCAGAGTACCTGTGCATCCTGTTTCCGTACGGTTTTTGGCAATTTTTGGTTTGTGTGCAGCCTTCGTACGACGGGAGGATTCACCTGCTGCGTCCCTGCAGTACCAGTCAATCTGTGCTCCATAGTCCACACACGAGCCAGGCTAATGAAACAGCTGCATGTATCGAAAGCGGTAAATGCCTTCACTACATTATGCTTCTTCCCTATCGTAACAATTCTTTCTGGTGTCACGCTGTACTGCTAATCTGATGAAAGTAACTATAGTACGGCTGACATCAGCTAGACTGTATGGTCATTCTCCTTTTCATTATTATTTATTATCCAAACATCCCCAAACGCCACAAAGATGGGTACAGTAAAGGGAGGGCGCCCATAAAGTACACAGAGAAAACTGTAATAAAGAAAAAAAACTTAGTAAGGTAGCAATTACAAAAGCCCATACTAAACAAGTGAGCTTAAGTAAATAGCAAATAAACATATGATGTAATAGCCGTGCAAAAAAAATTCCTGCAATGAAATAGGACGGGAGGAACACAAAAATTATAATGAAGAATCAATCCAACGCATCTAAGAGTAATCAAAGGGAAATCATTTACCATATTGAAATGTAGCCATTGCGCGAGTGAACTGCAACGATAATGCAGTGTTTTACAAGATAGTTTTAAAAAGTGACCTGCAACCCCAGCAACTGCTATGGAAAGGGAAAATAGGCAGCTCTGAATTAACTGGGTGCACATGTGACTCGAACGCTAGCGCGGTACTTGTTGGCTCTTGGTCCTTAAATTCGGCTTACTCGAGCAGTACGAATCACTGAAGAAAGTATGCCACAGCTGCTCGTAATGGGGAGCGGCGTGTATTCACGTGCGCAAAATATTGGACGCTGGCCTCACGCTCGCAGTCGGAGTTTTCGAAGCAGCAACCGTACTGTTCGCTGGAATGCAAATAAAAGGCGCCGCCTAGCTTACCAAAGAAGTTCTAGATATCGCTGTTACCTAAGACTGCAAGTCGAGCACGGAAACCATGTCAGTGAACATCATTAGGGCACGAAAGTTTCGGCGCCGCACTTCAAACCTTTCTCCAAGAGGTTGCAGTATACAAATCCTAATATGTCCGTCGCTAAGCAAACATAACGTTGCAGTCACCGAAATGCATGAGTGCCAAAAAAGTAACTAAAAACGACCGTGTACATCAGCATGTGCTACATATATAGCTCGAACAAATACAATACTCAACACGTAATCAGCAGGTAACAACCGAAATGAAATAGCAGCAGGTACTTTTGAATATTCGCCTCGCATGCTGCAATGAACAGCCTATGTAATTTCTTAAAAGACTCTAATTAGGAATTTTCCTCGGTTGTGGAGTCACAGAGATGTCTGGAAAGCTCGTGCCCAGAACTCAACGAGCGGGGGCTGCGGTGCTGTGGTTGACCAATTGACTACAGCCAAGAGGTGGCAGTGTTACTACCGGAAAACCAGCACATGCGCTTATCGGTCGGTAGAAACGGTCTATTAATATTCATGCATTTCTCGCTTCAACGCGAACGAAACGTCGAAAGCACAGCGCATACAAAGCTACCGGCGCTACGCGCACTCTGCAAACATCACAGGCAACTTTGATAATTAGGCGTGCGCGGGCGTTGTGCCCGCTGGCCGTTCAGAGGGCGGTGGGGGGGATGCCACCCCGGCGGCATGCAGTTGTCACGCTTCATGCTACGATTCTTCACCTCTGTCAGCAGCCCAATTTGGCCTGTCCACGCCAGAGCTGAGGTGCGTGCAAGGCTACGCTTCTTCACATCTGTCAGCCACACAAATTAGCACGACCACGCCGGAATCGGAGTCAGCGGACGTTCCCCCTCTTTCCCTGTTTGCGCCCTTCGGAGGAGAATGGTAACCGACCTCGTGATGCCATTGGTGGGCCCGCCGCCCTGGGTGGCCCGACGCACTCGGTGTGCCGACACCATAGTTTCCCCGACGCCGAGATTCGTCTCCTGACGCCATCTGTCTTGACGCCGGATTGGTGGAAACCATGAACAATGACGACACTGGCATAAGAATCGGATTGAGACTACTGGAAGAGGAGGAGGGCGCTCGGAAAAAGTGTGACATTCGGACATGCTAAGATGCTACCATAGTGTGCTCCGATAGTTGGAGTCATACTGCAAAATCAGCCATGTGTATTTTTTGAATATATTTCTTTTTCTTCATTCCCTTAAATGTCGCTCGGAACCCTTCCTCGCGGCACCTGGCACGGCACCATCGATGGAAACTTCGTTGGCCGCACGGACCCCCGACTTCACAACTGCGTGCACTTTGGCCAGGCCCCGCACACTCTTATGTTCCAGCGATCGCCACAGAGGGCGAAAAATGAACCGCAGCGCGTTCCAGCATGAAGAGCGCAAGTTGAGCTACTACAATTTGGTAGAATACTTTAATTTGTATTTTGTCTGCTAGGGGCGCTCAACGCGGCTAAATATTTGATTTAAATATGTACATATAGTAACCGACAAACACAGTTAACATGCAATATCGCTGGAAAATAAGTAGAAAGTTCTTTTTAGTGGACTTCTGTCAATAAAGTCTCTGTTTTATTACTTGAATAAAGGTTTTCAGATCTCACTGACGTGTGATATGGAACAGCCCACTGGTATCGAGGGCAGTATGTGCCATTTATCGATTCGAATTGTACTGGGGTAATGTTTACGAACGGGGCGGTCGTTTTCTTTTCAGCAGCATCACGCAGGTTCTTTTCATTAAATAATAATAGCTTAGTCAATTTATGCGTCCAACATTCGATAGCCGCCACCAAGTGAACGTGTTTGAAGACGGTGAAATTTAGCAGCCGCAGCGCTGCACTGGAATAACGGCTGTATGCACGGCTTCCGTGGTTAGTGCTCTGTTGCGTCTGGACGCGTAATGGTGTGTTGCTTTAGAAGAAAGCTGGTAGCTAACGTGAAAATTTGGTGACGGAATTGAGCACTGTCCGTTTGGAAACTACCCACGAAAACGGATTAACCTTGCAGCCTCGGGTGTGTGTACCGGTGAGTAAAAAAGCACTGCTTCGCATTTTCAACTTAGAATATTTGTTTGTGTGCGAGGCGGAGAGGACAGATTTCGATAGTCATTTCTTAAAAGTAAAAATAATAATTATAATGCTATTGCTCTTCAAAGCGATTTCAAACAAGGCTCTTATTTTCCCACGTCGCTAAAATTCCCAACGCGGAGTACAGCATAAGCAATAAATAGTTTTGGCTCTTTCTACATAAACGATACGCTGCGATAAATTTACTGCACGTTACTGCAAATGTACTTCCGGCGATACAGTTGGATTATTCGCATTTGGTACATAATAAAAGTACTGTGTTTATAACCTAGTAGCTGGCAATACATTTCATCTAATCGAGGCTTCACTAAGCACAGCCGACACATGGACGCCATTGATAGAAATGCAAACTCAGAACAGTGTTGTGTGTGTGTGCTTTTCTGTCATGGAGCGTTTTGTGCACTGTTCTTAGGTTTACATGGATCAGAAATTCGCCCACAGTTCCGCCATAGCAATCCAGGGTGTTTTTTTTTCTTTATGCTACAGCCTCCAAGATGCTGCTGATATTTGTTCACCCTTTTAGACTCTTCCCTCTGAGCAAATAATTCAACAGTGCATGTGTCGTCATTGGGCCAGAACCCTAAGAAGGTATCTTTTTGAACACTACATCTAGAACTGTGATTTGTTCATTTATTTCGCTAACTTTTGTTTCACCATTTTTTGCTTGCATGTTTGTCATGGCTTCATCATTTCTTTTTTCAAGACGGCGGACAAAAGAGAGATTATTGGTCTGCAAGCTGCCCACGCCAAGCCATAAGAAGCTAAACAGTCACCATAATGACAACAGGCCCTCTTGAATGATGTGCCTCACGATGAAATGAAATATTCGCTAGTTTACCAGATAGAGGCGTGTGACCACCACGGAAGCAGCAGTCTACAGTTTTGTATCGTAACGAGCGGGAATGTTGAAATTTCGCATACATATACAAGCTTACTTGAATTTTAGGGCAATTTACGACAACCGGAGAACTAACATCTTGAGTGCCAACTTGTTTCTCTTCAAGTCGTTATAGCCATGACGACCAGAAGAGAAACGATGTAGCAAGCTCCTACTTGCTAATGCACAAACTATGTCATCTGCTCTTTGCAAATCAACTTGCCGGGCATTACCACCAAGTCCACATGCTCTCTCATAACGTTAATTTGTTACAGAAAAATGCAAATAATATTAAAACCTTCTAGAACGCTCAATGCAATTTTGAGGAAATTATACTTCATGTTGACTGACACCCTAGAAGCCACTCATCAGTTCATTATTCTATATATTTTTTAAAGTACCCTCAGAGCCAAATGGCATTAAAAAGGGGAATGATTACAAAGTACTAGAGTAAAGCAAATACACATACAAGTGCAGTGAGTTCTGGTAGCGTGTAGGTGCTCTGGAGTATACAATGTTAGCTAATGTTTTGGAAAATGTTTGCTATTGGTGATGGCTACCATACTTGAGGGAAGGTGGTTCCGTTCCTGAGATCTACGGGCGATGAAAGTTTGAAAGCCAGACTTGATTTTCAACCGCGTTGAAGATCAACACAGTTTGAAATGTACTGAGGCCGCAGGATGAAGTCGTTGTGAAGTGTAGTGTGATGGAAGCTTTTATAAAATAGCGAAAGTCTGGCGACTTTGCAACCGTTATCTAACGGAATGTGCGCTAGGTTAGTTTTCATTGAGGTCGTGGAGCGCTTATAATGAGAAATAAAATGAAACGAGTACAGTGAAGTAATAAGGTTAACGCTACAGGGAACCCATATTGCGGATGCATAGTCAAGTTTCGAGCGTTTTAGATTCGTGCAAATCTGTAAACGGTGCTTTCGAAAAGTTGCGCCATAATTACCCGAGCATATGATTAGCATTGTTAATGACGTATTTCATATTGATGCTCCAATTAGGGCTCTTTGTACTGTGTACACCAAGATATATATAACATGATAAAGTCTCAGAGAACGTGTTCAGATGGTAAGTGCTAGGATTAGAATTACACCTGGATATGCGTATTATTTTATATTTTACATTTGTCAACTACAAAAGGCTGATGTACAGTTTGCATGAAATCAATAACTAGGCTAGCCCTGTAGCCTAAGAGCCTTAGCTAGAAAAGGCAAATGCACACAACTGGCTAACTCCACACTTCTCAAACGGGACAATTCACTAAAAACAATTTTTCATTCTCTTCAAACAGCAGATGACAAACCTGAACAGTGTATTCCAAAAACTTTTTGAGATACACTCGGAGTAAGTTAGGCTTGACATTCAGCCAATCAACAATGGACGAGCGAGGGAAGCCTCAGAGTGGGAGCTTGTCTTCGTCACGGCCCTCACAGGTATGTTTTCTTGTTGAAACGTGGCTCCAGTCGAAGGCTTCCCCTGCACACCTCTGTTACTCAACTGAAATGTTCATCTGCTTGCAACCTCTTTGATTTCTTTGAATACACAAACCGGGTTGTTCTTTTTAACATGAAACCGTAAATTGCATTTTCCAAGGAACCTTGAGCGTTATTTGGCCTTACTTATATGTTTATTTAGTCCCCCTGTTTATGCACGCAATATTTGCAAATGTCCTTGTAAGCAGTGTTGCCTCCACAACGTTCCTCGCTTCCCTACAAGTACTTCCTTTGTGTCGATGCCTTTACTGTCGCACCTGAACACTAACTGTGCCGCAGAAGTATCAAGAGCAGACAATGTGTGGTATAAAATTTAGTATAACGTGTTTTTCCTCCTACACTGCGTGCCTCTCGCCAATGCGTTATGAAAAACAATGGAAATTGCAGTTCGAGCTTATCTTGTGGAAAGTACAGCGTTGCCGAGCACTTTTTATGTTTCTTTTCTTAATATAGCTGAATCGTTGAATGGAGACAATATGCTCTGAAACACGTCAAGGAGCACTGTACGCAATACAAGAACGAGGGTTGCCTAGCATGGATATCGTTGTCTGAAGCATCGTTCTCCCTACTTTGGCCGAACACGATGAGAAAACTCAATTTCAGCTTTCATTTTCATTAAATAGATGATTATCTGTGTTTCTCTATTTGTAAACTCAGTGACTGGCAGTATTATTTCCACCTGACCTCTACGAAAATTATGGCATGAACTGCTTCATTCACCATTGACAACAAACAATGTAAGCTTACTTGTATGAAGTGTTTTTTTGTCAGTTGAGGCCTCTCGGTCACTTGGCTACCTAATAAAGGTATCTGTAGTCATGCTAGAGTACTGTACACATGAATACCGCCCCCAAAGCGGTAACAAAGCGGCCAAAACCAGCGAGCGAGGAGCGCGACGAGCCCCACCAGCCGCTACAGTAGCGGCCACATTGCTCACTACGTGTTAATATTACTTTTGATTTTGCTAGATCGATCTCTTGGTCGCACACTTTAGTTCACAACAGCGCCGCCACTCATATTTCCGTTGCACTGTGGAAGGTACAGTTTCCCTTCTCTAAGTGTATCAGGCGTTCTGTGCTTTGGCCACGTCGCAGATCGCTTTCAAGCATGGAAGAAGGAAAAAAAAACTGAGGAGGGGCCCTGACCTCACTCGTTGTGAAGTCAAGTGAAGCCAGAAGTTTGCGCTACTCCGCCATCATTTCGGGCCAGTTCTCGTCTCTTGTTACATTTCTCGCGATAACACGACGCGCAGCGCGCAACAGGCTGTTCGGACGAGCGCGCTCCGCAGCAATACTAAACCAAAGGTTGTAATCACGACGTCTCATTGAATTGCCGTTGCTGAAGTCATGTTGAAAGAAGTTCGCAATGAGCTTCGCAAATTGGGCCGTGAGGTCGAATCGGCTGCTTTTACCGGCCTTTATGAAAATGTTTATTTTCATGAAAGCTGAAAAAGGATGTTTATGCTTTACCAGCCCAGCCAACTGAACTCTTCCCATCAACGGCAGGTACCGGCCGCTGCCCAGTTCTTGCGTGTTCCTAAAAAAGGTCACCTTTATCACTCCCTTCTGCTTGCTTTTCTCTGCTTGGACTTCCTGGACTTTTCATACCAGCTTGCGAGGTAGACGCCTGGCAATAAAAAAAAAATCTACGCATTCTCGTTGCGCTCCTAGAATGCACAGACGTACGACACACCGACCCATCAGCGATCCATCTGGAGTTTATGAGAATAAACACGTATTCTCGCTTTAGCTTGTGGAATCGTCGTGCTTTATTGAACAAATTTCGGGTGGCCACGCACCACTACCACAGCCTGGCAGTGAGGAGGCAAAACGTCATTTCTTACTGAGCGTTTAGATACATTGACTGCGGCCTGAAGTGTGCTCTTCTCACGGTAAGTGAAGCGTCACGGAACCAAAGTTTTGAGATAGGCGACGCACGGTGCAGAGCTTTAGGCGCGTAGACGCGGCCTACGTGCGACCATGGAACAGCCCTTTGATGTGTTCGCCGGCGTACGTTCTGTGGAGCCTTGCTCACTTATGCAGCGCATCCTCTAATCTTCACTTCCTTGCGCTTATCACGCGCACAGAGACGATACGCCTGCGGTAAGGAGGAATCGTTGCTTAATGAGTCAAAGCAGCCGCTTCTTTTGCATCTTTCAAGATGAAGCGTAGACTGTCCGGCCTATGGTGCCGAGGGCAGCAAAATGCTCCTATTTTACATAAAGCTTTATCAACAAGTGTATTGTGGTACACCTGTGCAGGCGTGTATGACCTTCGAACGCGCTCCGCTTAAAAGAGGTCGTGCTGTCGCGAGTACTAAGAGAAACAATCAACAATTGAGCAACTTTGTTTTAACATGCACCAGAACAAGTTGCTACTGAACACGAAGTTCTATAACCAGGAATATGCATTCTTGAATAACGTACGTTCTACGCGCCGCAAGTGCACCCTGCGCTGTCGAATGCAGGAATCACTGACCTGCAAGGCGTTCATTGTACAGATTCTGAAGCGCATCGGATTCGGCCTGCGATAGCACGTTAGCATGATTTCGTCGAAAAGGGCAAAATTTCGCGCGGATATTCCTTCGTCGGTTGTGAGTGCCGTGGCGCATCACATTGCGTGCAGCGTTGCATGCGCGTTCATTTAACACAAGTTTTAGTCCCTCGTGTCCCACCTGCCACAGCAAGATCCGGAAGAGCACGGTCAAGATAAAACAGCACGACAAAACATGGAGACTTAGGGAGCAATGTGTGTGAGCACCCACAACCATTACAAAGCCGCTACTGTTGCCTGAGAACATGGACGCTATACGAAAAGAAAGGAAAAAAAACAAAAAATGAAAAACACGTCTCTTCCACACTTTTCTCCTAGCGCGCGGAGGGAGTAGGGCCTCTCCTCAGTTTTTTTCCTTCCTCCATGCTTTCAAGATACCGCGTCTGCATGGCCGCGCCGTAAGCAGCAGTCACCCATCTAGGCCCATTCATCATGTGCTTGTAGTCTGCGATGGCGTGAGCGCCGGCGAAAGATAGCATTTGTCCTGTCGCCAGAGAAGCGCTAGCGTTTGTCAAAGCAGGCGTTTGTCAATCGATATGTTGTTGCTACTGTCATTTTGGTGCCTTTTACTGCTGCCATCACCGACACTATGGCCGGCATCTGCACTGTATGCATGAGACTATATTGGTCTTCATCTCCTCGCTTGCTGCTTGGGCTTGTTGCGACGCGGTTTCTCGCAGCTCGACCGGCGTTACTTTTGGGTAGCGTGGCGTTGTCGGTGGGCTGTAGGCGCCCGGTAGACCAAGGCGACCACGCAAGGATGAGACGATTTCTAGTGCGAAAGTTGCACTGTTCATTCAATGGTTGGTGAAGGATAAGAAGAGAATGAATGACGTCAAAGTGCATTGCGGGGCTCTTTAAGTAGGCGCACTAAAATCATAGGCGGGATCTTGCTCACGTCAACATCACGTGACAGGCACCGAGTCTGGTTGTAGATGGGCGGCGGATTCTTTCTGCCCGGTGAGCTTGCATGGGCTTGCCTCCGCAGGTGGCAACCCGCAGGTCCAGGATTGTAGGCGGTTGATCCCTTCTCCCAGGTGACCTTTGACGAGCCCGCCTCCGCAGGTTGCAACCCACGGAGTCTTTATTAGGGATAGGGGGCGGATCCCTTCTCTTTCGTGCGTCGTTGGTTCGCGGAAAGGGCGTCTGCTTGTGGAGGGGTGAATGATCCCCTCTCCCAGGGGACTTTTCACGAGCTCGCTTCTGCTGGTGGCAACCCGCGGGTCCTGGGGATTGTAGGCGCTTATTATTTCTTCTAGGTGACGTTGATTCGGGGAAAGCGTTCTCCCCTAGAGATTGGACAGCTCGTCGAAAGGCTTCCTCTAATGTCGCACACACAAAAAGGGGCCTGTAAGCACTGCGGGGCATCAGCAAGACCGGGAACCCGTCGATTTAACCATAGCAAACCAGGAATCCATTCTTCGTTGTGCTTAGGTATGCACTCGAGCTAACCACAGCAAATTATGAATCCACCCTTCGTTTCGATGAGGCATGGTGGTTCAGCATCCTTTTTGCTCGGGGAGTTACACGTCAACGGTAACAGGCGTAGCAAAGCACGACACATTTCGGTCCACCATATGTACTATTCACACACCTCGTAGGCTTTGCACACGTTTATTTTAGCTTAGGCATGCACTCACACGAAGGGGCCAGTAAGTACTGCGGGGCACCTGCCAGATCGGTAACCACTTGAAGCAACGACAGCCAATTATGGATCCGCCCTTCGTTTCGAGGAGGCATGATGGTTCCGCATCCTTTTTTCCCGGGGAGTTACACGCCAACCGTAAGAGGCTGTAGCAAAGCACAACACATTTCTGTGCACCATATGTACTGTTCACACACCTTGTAGGCTTTGCGCACTTTCGACACACCGTCACTGCACCGTTCCTTTTTAAAGTCTAAGTCATTATTCTCCGTTGGAAGTGCGTTAATTTGTGATCTGTTACAGAATTGTACATTTACTTGTAAATATTCACGTAAGGTTCAAGCAACTTTATTGAATATTATTTATTCATATACTCGGTGTAAATAAAAGCATGTAGCACATCTTTCGGTGTATTTATTGAAAGTAAATGAGCGTCATGTACACAGGGCGCGATTTCGTGCTAGGAAAAGCATAACCTGATATCGAAATATATGGAATCGAGTGCACTGTAAATGAACAGTTTGCAAATATGAAATCACACAAATATCTGACATGATCATAACGACTTTTTAGAAGCTCATGCATAATCAAAACCTCAAGCTACCAACTTCACAGCAGAAAAGGTATCGCGAGTCTTGACCCTTATGCATTCAACATTTCGGTAGCACTAAATAGAATTTCTGTTCAACGACTACTGTCCTCTTATAGACTACCAGTATAAAACAGCAGCCACATGCTTTTAAAGAACACCGTAAATGAGAAACTACTTCGCACTTCAAATATCTTGTCATCATCAGCCTGGTTACGCCCACTGCAGGGCAAAGGCCTCTCCCATACTTCTCCGACCACCTCGGTCATGTACTAATTGTGGCCATGTTGTCCCTGCAAACTTCGTAATCTCATCCGCTCACCTAACTTTCTGTCGCCCTCTGCTACGCTTCCCTTCCCTTGGAATTCATTCCGTAACTCTTAATGACCATCGGTTATCTTCCCTCCTCATTACATGTCGTGCCCATGCCCATTTCTTTTTCTTGATTTCAACTGAGATATCATCAACTCGCGTTTGTTCCCTCACCCAATCTGCTCTTTTCTTTTCCCTTAACGTTACATCAATCATTCTTCTTTCCATAGCTCGTTGCGTCGTCCTCAATTTAAGTAGAACCCTTTTAGTAAGCCTCCAGGTTTCTGCCCCGTACGTGAGTACTGGCAAGAGACAGCTGTTATAAACTTTTCTCTTGAGGGATAATGGCAACCTGCTGTTCATGATCTGAGAATGCCTGCCAAACGCACCCCAGCCCATTCTTATTCTTCTGATTATTTCAGTCTCATGATCCGGATCCGCAGTCACTACCTGTCCTAAGAAATTGTATTCCCTTACCACTTCCAGTGCCTCACTACCTATCGTAACAACGGCTAAAAGAACAGCCTGGCAGTGAATCTTTTAAATCAGTGGCCATGTCTGTGGCTACGTTAGGTATATTACAGACTATGCTTAAGTTCAATGGGTACATTATATTGGTATCACTGGTAAGAACACCCGGGATATCACAACAACTATCACACGTAACAGGCACTTGCTGTTGACAAGAAGGGTATAAATATGGCCACTTGCGGCATCAAAGATGTGACAATGTAAAGTTCACAAAATTTAGCATGAAAATAGAGGGAATTTCAGTACCAGTTGTCACAGCATGCTATTTAAATGCATCTATAGCTAATGTGTGTGAAAAAGTGCTATGTTTAAATTACAAAATAAAATTATCCCACTCTATATATGTTCTCTGAAAAGTAGTATGTATTGAAACATGACAGCAACAAAATAAAAACACACACCCAACCAAAAAGGCGAAAAATGAATAGACATGCAGTTTATACTAACTGTTTCATCAAGAAGAAATTGTATGATAAGCAGAACTACACATGAAAAAATATGCTTACAAGAAATTACGAAGTAGCAACATCCATTTTTCAACCTTTTGTGTGTTGCTGTTGGCCCGTAATCTTATTGCGTAGCCACTGCTTCGCCTGTGTGCTGCAGTCATATCATCCTTTCATGCTATATAAAAAACGTGTCATGTGCAATCGTGTTTCATGCGACATTATCGCACTATTAATTTTGTTGACACTGTAATTCATGACCTGCACATCATTTCCCGAAGCTGGCTAGCACTGATCACGATAGTTTAGGAGCACCACCGCCAAATGCCGCCGCGTCAATTTAAATGGAAAAACAAACTACACTTGTTTGGTTGCACTCAGGTGTGATACGTTAACAAAAAAAAATCAGTGCTCTTCCACTCTGTGAAGATGGATAACCAGCGAAACTGTGTATGCGGGTCCCTTAATGGCGAACTGCACCTGCACCGTCGGCCGGCCCGATATTGCACTATCTTCTGGATCGGCCCACGTCTAGGGAGTGCTTAAAGCCTGCTTCACCTCCACCGCGGGTTGGCCTGGTAATGCACTATACTCGGAATCTGCCCGCCTATGGGGAGTGCGTAAAGCCTGCTTCTCCTCCGCCTCGGGTCGGCCCGGTATTGCACTATCTTCGGGATTGGCCCACGTATGGGATTGCTTAAAGCCTGATTCTCCTCCACCGCGGGTCGGCCCGGTAGTGCACTATTGTCAGTGGTGGTAACGGTCAAGAAGACAATAGAAATAGCCAATGAGCGTTGGTGTACGCCGCTATTCGAACAGTCCTGAGCCAGTCCGGGACGACAAATAGAAGAGCACCCACGGCGAACTACATTTGGAGGTCAACGGGGCGACGGACGTGAACGTCTAAAGTGGTGGCAGCTGTGTCGCCGAGGCAGCAGCAGCCGCCATGTTGCGTAGGCAGCGGTGGTGGGGAGGCGGCCGTCGGCGCCGCCGCTGATTCCTTGACCGCATTCTCATGCAAGCTCCCGCTGGTGCTCGGGACCAGGGGATTCCATCTTTGGGAATGGTGCCCCCCACAGAAAAACCTTCTCATTGCCTCTCTTCCTCGCGCCCTGCACAGCCTTTTATTGGTCGCCTCCTCCTCCTTCGCCATCGCTTCTCTTCTTCGGGAGAGAGCACCTTCTGAGGTCATCCCGTCTTAAAGAGCCCCTACAAGGTCTGGCCATTTTGAGCTGACAAGCACAGAGCATACTACGAGCGCTAACGACCGTGTTTGCAAATTAGATCGCAACGCGCCACGGAAAGGTCTGAAATTTCAATCCGAACGCTGTCTTCTCTTTCGCTCGCGGCGACCACGCTCTATGCCGGACGGTGACGTACTCGTGTTCCTGCGCCTACGTACTCGTGTCCGCAGTGCGACGTTACTCGTGGTGACGCATGACTTCGAGTATTCAAGGCGAGATCTGTTATTTGTGGGACCTGTCGCTTGAATTGACCAATTGAAGTTTAGAGAAATAGAACACACAAACGGAATGTCTGCGTGTCTTTTTGTTTTGCTTCGCACCGAGGCAAGAGATGTAGTTGCGCTTCGTCTGCTTGTTCCGATGGCCATGCAGCCACGTGTGGAGGTACCGAAACTATGCCGTTTTCTAGCGTGTTCCAGCACGTAACCATGCACTACGAACCGCCGTTCTGCCTTAGTATTTGTGTAGCACTGAAATATACTGTTAGGCATGTGTGCTTGAGCACAACGCGCAAAATCGTGCGCTGCACAAAACCAAACAATCAGAACAGCTCGCGCCCGACGCGGTCAGCGGAAGTGCGCAGCGCTGCAAACATAATAAGTAAAGCGCGGTGAAAAAATAATGAAGGCGAGGCCCGTGACGTATGTATCATCGAGGTGTGGTATGGGAGAATGCAAGGAAGGAATTTCGCTTGCGTAGGCTAGGCGGGGCAAGTAGAGAGAGTGTCTTTCTTGACAGTGGAGCTCGCTTCCTGAAATCATAGGTTCACGGCAATAAAATATTTCTATCTCGGCTATTAATGAGCCAACTTGAAAAATGTTTGCAGAATGCTCGCTCGAGGACAAGTGTAACAACTTCCAGCATACAACCAAAATTTGCTGTGGGGTCTGGTGAGGGGCCCTCTAGGGCTGTTTAACTTGCTGCGACTGGAACGACGAATATTGGTGCAGTCGCACGCGTCGCAATGCTTTCTTTAGAGGGCCCATTTCACATGATTGCGATTTCAACAATGCGACTGGTGCGACGACCAGGTTAGCTTAGTGCCTGGTTTCGTAGCACACGCTGCGTAATTATTTTATTGTATTAAATTAGGCGTTTAGATTATACCATTGACGAATTTTCTTTATTAGGCGCAAATAGGCGTGTTTTGTAACTTAAGAAAGTGTTGAATTGTGATTTGTTTCGGAGTGCGTACGGCGCACGTTAACGCTGGTCGCAGCTGCTTGTTCAGCGCTGTGTGTTGTTTCATCTGCCGTCTATGACCATTTCGTTTTTCCTGCGATGCAGCTGCCTACAAGACGACAAGTCCATATAGCTACTCTCACCCATATGTAGCATACGGCATTCGGCTGCAGTAAAGTCGTCGTGTTAACCAAAGGAGACCCTGACGCTATCCGTGCTCAGCGTCACCTTCTGCAGAAATGATGGTTGCATATTGCTCGTCATTGTGCATAAGCAGTTCCTGCTCCTAGCCATATTATTGCAACAAACGAAGCGACAAAAACCATCCTAAAAGCCCACATCTGCCCCTGAACAACGAAGCAAATTATTTGTGTGATTACTGAACGTGGAATAAAAATTGTGTTGTGAAATTCAACCTTAGCGCAAGTCTGGCTTGTCCATCGCGGTGCGTGTGCTCTATCTATAAAGTCCTCTCTGAATATTTGTAAAGGCGCAAAAGCCGACGCATCAAATTTTTCGGGCAGTTACCGTCACATCTGTAGAAACTGTACGGGGTATCATAGCATTCTAAAACACATACTTCTAAAACACTGTTGTCCTGTGTCTCGCGCTGGTACTATACTATGAACTTCTAACAAGAACATATCAATACGTGCAATCCCTACTGCAGGAAGGTAGGTCCACGGCAGGCGTACTTGCCGTATGGGTTTCCACCTTTCTGCTCAGCCTCGCACGCCGCTCACGGTTAGCCTGTTTTGTGGAAATAATAATAATAATAATAATAATAATAATAATAATAATAATAATAATAATAATAATAATAATAATAATAATAATAATAATAATAATTATTATTATTATTATAGTTATTGATATCACAGATCCTTCAAGGTAATTTACAGCAATCATCTAGATTTCTTAAGCTAGTAATGCATTTAACCTGTATTAGATCAACATTGTTATGGCATGCTAATGACAGTCATTTAAAACTAGATTGTTGAGCCAAAGAAAGTACAAATGAAAGCCTCAATGTCTATTCCTATCTGGCATTCCTAATCAGATTCTATGTGCAGACATTTATGCCCGCTAGAGTTGCCTGCAATTCAGTGCTCAAAGCTGAAAAAACCGATTCCTTTTCTTGCTGTCGAAAGGCTGCTTCAATGTCGATAGCAAGCTATAATTATTCATTTCTAGTTTTAAGCAATGACTACATCTCTAAGCTTATCAATGCGATTTGGTTCCATGAACACAATTAGGTTTTTTTTCTCCCTCTCATTATGAGCCATGAAATGAAACTGTTCACTTTCATAAGTATCAGGATGCAAACTTCTGGAGCTTGTCGTGAGAATTTGTCCGCATCCTATTATTTGCGTGTTTGTATCAAGTCCTGGTGTCGGAATCACAGTGATGTACGCATGTTTAAAAAAATTACCGACGATTACGTTACTTCCTAATGCGAAATTTGAGCGCAGCAAATAAGCTGTTTCACCTTTTCGATAGATTGAGGCAAAGAAATCGAGCAACACATGTATGCGCTATCACAGAATTTTTTTTTTATTTTTCACACGTATTCCTTTAACAAAGACTCCACTAGGTAAGCTTCTGCTTCGGCGGCACGCACCTCTGGATTCTGACGGCGACGGCGCTGGGCCTCTGCTCTGGCAGCTCGTTTAGCAGCAGCAGCAGCAGCAGCAGACGGAGGACTTCCATCGGTCGTCTCGCTCATGGCTCAGAAAGAACTGGCAGATAATTTCGCAGTGGCGAACGGCAGCGGCAATTTCTGCTCGGGCGGTGCACATATACAGATCCGCCGCCACCGATCTGGCTCTCTGATTGCCACCGCACAGGGCGAACGGCAGCGGCAATTTCGGCTCGGGCGGTGCACATATACAGATCCGCCGCCACCGATCTGGCTCTCTGATTGCCACCGCACAGGGGTTGCATTGGAGGAGGAGCGAAGAAAGGAATTAAGTTCGAGCCGGCGCTTTGACAACCGGAGACTCGCAGGAAGAGGGGGGAGGGGGGCGGCGTGTACACCCAGCGGCAAACGATGGGGGCAGAAGCGCGCGCAGCAAGCGGACAACACGATAAAGGGAGGAGGGAAGAGATAGCAGCGACTGACTGATGCCGCTGACGCCGATAGTGAGTCAGCCCCAGCTGCGGAGTTGGTTTCAGGGACAACGCCGCCGATGCCGACACAAACAATATGATACCCTCGCTTCCGCAGCACTAAGAACCAGGTCTAGCCGTGGGAAGGTGGTCACGTATTCGTCGACGTGCCGGGGCCTACGTGAAATAACCGGCGCGTCGGCAACTGAAGAGCACCCTATCCGCCACACAAGAAAAGGGGGGGGACCCTTTCCTCCTCTTTCTGCATGGCGGCGACGGTGTTCTATGCAGTCACGTAATCTTGACTCTCTAGCGGCGTCAGCGGCATCCAGCGGTATCAGTCGGTCGCTGCTAGCGCTGGGGGATGAAAGGGGGGCGGAGCTGGTTACGAGGCCGACGACAACGCCGACGACGACGCGAAACCCAGGAACGGACGCCAAAGAGCTGCGCTCTAAAATATGTTGCAACAAAGCAATTCATTGAACATTGTTTTCAAATCTTCAATATGTGGCCATGCAGTAACGACCGCACTAATGAAAAAACAACAGCTGCAGATTCAGTGAGCGTGTTGGAACCTATGCGAAGTGAAGTTTTGTTAAGTGGTAAATTAAACGCTGTTAAGGTAACTGCGTTCTATAAAATTGGTCTTATTTTCCGCAATGCAAATGTCATCTTTTGCAAGGTTTGTTTATGCACCGCATAGGTCACAACTTTAATACCATGTAACATATAGGCACTATAGTGTTCACAAACTATACCAAAATGCAAACAGCAGTTGATGTAGATGAACACTGCGAGATATCAACAGAGTGACGTTTGTTGAGGTAGGGATGTTGCGAGGTGTATGCGGATGAATGAATGACATGTGCTTCTGTATTTGTTTATACAACTCGCAAGCTGCAAGCTTGGAGTATTAGGTGAGGGGGAACAAAAATGTAGTTACAAAAGAAAGAAAGGCACATTATACAATACGCTCTAAGAAACGTTTACATCCATTGAAGTGCCCCTTCTGCCACACAATAATAATCGTCATTTGCCTTGATGCGTTTCCTTTCCTTAATGCTGCGAGCCCGGTACTTTCCAGTAACGAATGGCATGCGCGTTATCAGCATGATAGCATTCCCAATAGGAAAGTAGCTGGCGTGGCGTTTGCAAGAAAAGAAATGCATCAAAGCAGATGACGTTTATTTTTGTGTGCAGAAGCAGCACTGCAAAGGGTGTAAACATTTCTTAGTGTACTGAGCAAGCAGAGTGTACTGAGCAAGCAAAAACAAAAAAAGAAATACCGCCCAGGCACACCACACGGATAGTGAACCAGTGAAGCTGATATGTGGTGCTCCACAGTTTATCACTGGGTGAATTCCAACAGTTTATTGACGTCTTTCTCAATCATTGGTTACGTCTGTTTCTTAATGAAGTTATGCACACGTTTGGCTTGTGTTTGTCACATTGTTTATTTGAAACGCCACACATGCCACGCGTAGTCACCATCATGGAGTGTGCAAAGAGTGGTTCATTGTGCTAATCCAGCGGGTTCATCAAAGTCTTTCTGAATTATGTTACGCATTTGTGTGTTGTAGTATTTCTTACTCTGTTATGCACTGTAGTTACCAAGTGGCCAACCGGGACCGCACATATCAGTTAATTAAATACAGGGCACATTTTTGAACCTATTGCGAAATCAGAGAGAGACTGCTGTACGCGCGCTCTGCTGCGAGAGGGAAACGACGCTACTATCGGTGAAGCCAATGGCCTGCCACACTTTTGCTGCAAGATAATTATGTCATCATGATCTTGCCTTAACCCCGTCCCCCTCTGTGTCCCTTCCCTGCAATATTAGATAAATGTACGTTTTAAATGCGTAAGCATATATATGTCTACCCAAGGAGAAATTTGTCGGTCCGGAACCAAAAACAAATGAAATGGCTCATACCCCCCTAAATAATCGGTCATATCCACACAATAGGGTTTCTGTGGTCAGACCACGAATGTTTCGCCTAGACATATGCAGTTTCGCTGTAAAGAATGAACACCTTTCTGCTAGAGACCATGACGATCACAAGGCGCTCTAGCAAATGAAAATTTATTGAACATGCCGAGTAAATGCTGGTTGATTTCGTAGGTATACTTTAAGGCGCAAAATAAATTTCTTGAAAAGGGACCGAAGAAAGGAAGACAGTGAAGCGCCAAACTACCATGCTTGCCATGTCGTGCACGCCATGCTTTGAACAAGTATTGATTCCAAACTGCAAGGGAGTTGTTGGAAGCGTTTTATATTAAAAAGAAAGGGTCCGATTGTGTCAGCGATACATCTATCGTATTATATTCCGCAGACATGTGCTTTATCCAAAGTATGTTATCATGACCACGTTGTTCTGTCACACCTTGGCTCCCTGTGCATGAGCGGAAGTTGTCTTTTCTTCTATATGCTTGCTTAGGCTGTCATTAAACAGTTAGTAGTTTGGCGCTTAACTGTCTTTCTTCTGTCCCTTTTCAAGAGATGCATTTTGCGCCCCAAAGTATACCTAGGAAATCTAAGCACCAACTTGCCCAAGAAGAAGTCCTTTTGAAATGCTTGTTGACAAGCAACAAATCGAAGTTACACAAAAAGGAAAAAACAAGAACTGAAATGTGTCCATACAGAGCCCAACATGAAACGCGCCCATCCCTGAAAATGTAACAGAGGTCATGCTGACACAAGATTCTCCTATTGTCTTTGCATTTACAGCTTCCACAATTTCTCTAGGCAGCCGATCTGCACAGAATGCTAGGTTGTTTTGCCACAATGCTCCCTCGACATCTGAGCGTGCATTGTAAAGAAAGAAGCTAGCATTCCGTGCAGATGGGCTGCCTAGAGAAATTATGGAAGCCATAGTTCTCAAAATGCTGGAAGAATCTTTCCAGCATGTCTTCCGTTAGAGATTGATGCATTTCCTGTCAGGAAACACACATTAATTTTGGCTTCTCCTTTTTGTGTATGTTCGGTTTATTGCTTGTCACATTCTGTTGTTAAATTACATTCTTTCACATTCTGTTCTAATTCAGTTCCATTCTGTTGTTAAATCACCTTGGCTTTCTTCTTCATCCTATTCTCTTGTGTCATTTGCAACCAGGTTATTCTTGATATTTTTAGACTGCAACAAGTCACATTAATGACGCTTACACATGCTCCTGTGCACCTTATAAAATATTTTATTTCGGCAATACTGCAAGAGTGTATAGTGTGAAACAGTAACAGCAGTGCACGCTAACTTCTAATAAGGTTTATTGTGAAAATGCGATGATTTATAAAGGTTACCAGAAATTAGTACAGCATGAAAGCCTGCTAAAAACCAGTGCTTGATGAAACCTACCAATCAAAAACACGAAATAGAGAAAATACGAATAACTATGTAAGTCCAGGGAAAAGAGTATTGTGTTCATCAGCTGCGCATGGGACTACCTTCCGAGAAACAAGTTTTTTTTCCGATGGCATGGAAATAGAAGATTGTGCTTGAATAAGAAAGCAGTCAATGTGTTTATTGAAAAAAAAAACGGTGTTTCTCGAAAGGTGCTGGCATGCATGATTGGCGATTGTAGTGATTAGTTCTTTTCCGTCACTTCGAATTTTGATGTGTGTTTTCTTTCTGTACCATTTTTATTTATTTTTGGTTGCATTAAGCACCATTGTTACCTGGCCTTCTTGCTGTCTTTTTCTTTCTTTATTTCATTCATTCCATACACACAATAAGCTATACTATTTGGACCCAAAGCCTTGGCGACTGATTTGGGGTCTAATAACAAAATACACATAAGAATAACAGCGTACTTGTTGCACAAGAAAACTTAAACGCACGTTAGTAAAGCCTTTTTACAGGGCAAATATGAAATAAAGAAAAGACTACGTTATGACATCAGGGGATACAAATAGAAATACCCTGTGATCATTATTGAAATAAGTTTATTAAGCCTTGTTGAAAGGTATGGCTTGTCTTTACACTGAGTGGGAGGGGACCAACTGCACAACTTGCCTTAATTTCACAATAAATATCAGTAGGAAGCTAGCCCTCATCCCTTTCTAGTGTCATCCTGTTGATACTGCTTCATGTTATGCGCCCTTGCAACAGTTATGTGTGTGTATATGCGTGTGTGTGCGTCCACACGGATTTGGATGTGAAATCAGGGCCTTGGGCGGGGGCACCGTTCTTATTCTGTGCAACCTCATAAATTCATTAATTACAGCGCAAGAAAAAGACAATAGACAAGACCGAAGTGAACGCACAGAGTGCTTTGATCTTGTCCGTTGTCTGTTTTTGTCACTCTAGGTAATGATGAATCCATGGCAATTCGTGCACTTTTCATTTCTTATGTTGGGCTCATGAGCTCACTTGTATCCTGGAACATCAGATAGCATGGCTATGTATCTTGTAATTTTATTTCTTGGCCATATGCTAGCAAGTCTCGTGTCAATCTCCCAATTTTCCTCACAATCTTGTGAGATGTGTAGGCCATGACAGTTTCTGGTGAAACCATGCAGATGTGCAGGATGTTGTAGTCTGCAAATTTGCACTGCAAGTGCTGCTTTGATCGCTCTGAATTCATATTTTCTTGTTGTATGGCATTTAATTTTATGTAGTGTCATACTACAGTTACACTGTTATTGCCACATGTGGACTATACGTGCCTGATGTTTTGTTTGTCTCTTCATGATTAGCAACCTCTTCTGTGTGTTTGGCAATTGCATACGGTCTTCTGACGTAATTGATTCCCCTCGTATTGCACTGTATGGGCCTGTTGTGTTTCAAGTTCAGGTGCTCCTGAGGTTGTGTTTCTGAGGAGAGTGGTAGTCGTCTTTGCATCTCACATGCTAGCTGACACAGCATCTTGCAACCAGATTCCGAGCTTTTGGGGCAAAGAATTTGGGCCGCAGACTGCAACTTTACTCTGTCCAGTTGCTTGTTCGTTTGCTCTTTCTCGTAGAAGTCTTCAAGCGTGGTAAAGTTGGAAAGACCTGTCAGTACCCGACGCGAGTATTCGATGCGATCTATTTTTGTGCGCTGCCGGTAATTCATACCACACAATAACGAGGACACAAGTACAGTATCTGCAATTTTCCATAGTATCCGCTCGTCCACCCCCCGTGATTTTGAGATTATTCTTTTCACTGGGTGTAGAATTTGTGTCCAGGCATGGCATACTTGTTTGCCCACGTGCTGGCTCTGCCATCTTGGCTTACACTCGCCGAGGATTTGGGACTTTTGACTTGTGGATATATTTGTCCAGCTATGTGAAGCACAGTGTGCAAGCTGGGGTAGTTCTTGAGTCTGGTCTTATTTCCGATGTCGAGGTAAGCTGTCTAATCAGAACATGAGAGACCAGACTGGCTAAGAAAGTCTTCCATGTTGGCGAAAGCTTGTTGCATCATTCTTGATTTCTGTATAAGGTAGCTTTCGCCCGGCTGTAGTATTCAAAAGATTGTAGTACTTCTGGTAGTATGCTTGTGTTGTTGGTGCGGGTGGGTAAGATTTACCTCCAATTCTCACCTAGAATTTTCTCTTTTTCAAAAAGTTACAGTTTAACTTGCGTGCTCTACCACCGTTTTTTGTTCACCGTCCCTCAAGTTAGAGTAGCATAATGAACTGTATTAAAAGCCTATTCAATCTCTTCATTCTTTCATAAGCGGTATTACACAATGCCCTCTAATAAAGTTACTGCTGCTTATGACCCACTTATGTCTCCCAGAAGGACAACTCTTGAACGAGGTTTTCTTTGTACATGATGTAGTATGAGCACGTATGTCTTTTGACATTTATACATATGTAGAACCAGCTACTTGATAGAGTATTTACTATGCCTGACAACGCTTATTTGTGCAGTGCTGTTGAAGGATAGATATTGACGCAATGAATGTTTGCACATTCGAAGCATCAGGAAAGATGCTTGTAGTACAATTCTGCCCTTTGGTTCCGAATGGTGTTAGTATTGCTTGTTAGATTTTGCGTATGCATGCCCCGTTATGCAATAGGCTTGTAAAGTTTAAGTGTTTATTAAATGATAATGAACTAAATCAAAGCGCAATAGCCTTTTTTACCTATGGCTCCCATGAAAATGCGACTGCCACAGCTGGCAATTCAACCCCTCACGCAGCAGAATGCTATAGCCACAATGGCAGGCGAATAAATTAAACAATTTCTTTGTCTGCAGATGTTTTTTTCTTGCCTTTATGACGGTAAAACTTGCAATAAGTGTGCCATTGTTAGAAAACCACAGGTTGTGGTCCTTTATTGTATAAACTGCACATCGTGTATAGTTGAGATGCAGAAATTTCTTTTAGAATCCCAGGGTGGTATGTTCTTGCAAGCAGCATGGTAATTCATTAGTTATAAAGGTGGTAGTCGCAGAGGATATTGTTATAGCGGTTTACACACTAATAAATGCTAACACAAACCTATTAGAATAGAAACTGTTATTAGAAACGTGTAAAGCATGGACGTTTCTTCCCACTTGATTAGCTGTGGACGTACAAGAACTGTTCCCATTTAAAGATTCACAGAAAGGGATGCAACTGGCTAACTTCACTATGCAGTTTTGATTCACATATCTTTAAGCTGTCTTCTACCATTTCGTCTACACAAGAACAGGCTGCCTGCCTGCTTTTCGCATTGTTGCACGTGTTTACTTGACGGCGCAGAAGAGCGCGTTGTCACTGTGCCACTATAGCAAGTAAATAATTTACGAACTGTGGAGTCAACTACGCTCTAAGAAAAGTTTATTCCCATGAAGTCGTGTCTTGTCGCGCAAGAATAAACGTCACCTGTCTTGTCCGCATTTCCTTTCTTCCACGCTGCGAGCCCGTTACTTCCCAGTAACGAACGGCATGCGCGTTATCAGCATGACATAGCATTGCCGACAGGAAAGTAGCGGGCACGGCGTTTTCAAGAAAGGAAATGCAAGCAAGGCAGATGGTGATTATTGTTGTGTGGCAGATATACACCCCAAAGGTGTAGACTGTTTTTGAGAGGGTACCGTTCATAGCAAATGGAAATACAGGTGCAGTATGGATGCAAAGTCGGCAACATATTCAAGGTTTGTTGGTTTCTGTGCGGGAAAAGAAATTCTCCGGAGAAGAGATGCAACTTAGCGTGCATGAAATTTTCGAAAACAAATTGACGATGCTGTTTATTCAAGCCATGAAGTTAATGCTATCGCATAAAATTAATTAGGATAAGCTGCACGGTTGGCATGTCAAATTTAATAAGTCAGGTAAGATAACCTTTCAAGATGCACCGGGCAAGTCATGCTTGAAAACCGTCAAGAAAATGCAACTGAACGGTACCACGTTCAGCACAACGTTGAAACTTCGGGCATTTTGCTGTTTTACCATTGCCCTCGCCAAGGTTGAACTTACTTAAGGTGCTCCCTACGCGGGGGGGGGGGGGGGGGGGGAGGGAGGCAAGTTTTATATGCTACTCAACGAAAGAAAATTCTGAGGGCCGAAAAAGGCCATGCCGTCTGGTAGGGATCGAACACCCAACTCGCAAAGGCGCACGAAGCAAACGTGAAAATGCATTCCATTTGCTGCGTAGCGTGTCAACGAACGCATAGAAATGGGAGAACGGAATCTGCGGCACAAGATTTTTATTCTCCCTTCGTGTACGTATCGAACGCGGTCACCCCCGTCTCCGCGCATTGCACTTGAGTGAGGTGCTTTTTTTCCAAAACCAACTAGCGAAATAGCTTTCTTGCAATTTCGACGGAAAATTGCAGTGATCTCTGCGACTGTGCGACTTTGGTCGCAGCCGAAAATCGGGGAGTTCGAATTGCGACTGCGATTTTCGTCGCAAACGACGGAAATCGCGCCTCCGGTGCGTCGAAAATTCCATCATGTGAAACACGCTTTATCGGTGGATCGGAGACTGATCCCGCCGACGCACGCTGCGTCTCTCAACTAGGAGGGCACATGCACGTCAGAGTATAGGTCATCGCTAGGCGCAGCTAATCCCCCACTGCCCACCTCCTCACCCAAGCACCTGCGCCGCGACACGAGCTCTGTGTCCTCTATTGAGAGACAGTTACCGCACTGCACTTAGTGCCATCTTTCACCCCCAACCAAAAATATATCTCTAGCTGTTCTCTCTGTGTCTCGCCCAGCCTTTTCTCTCCTCCATATCCCTTCACATAGCGGCGCCGAATTTTGAGCGGTTGCCAGCCATGGCTGGAACTCAAGCTTAAACAGCTTCACTATTAAAACACTTAAGTCCTTCATGGCTGAGGCAGCTCGCGAGGGCCGTGCGCAATGGCAGTCAGGAGCTATTGCATGGCGCCTGGATTATGTGCAGTTGCCTCCCGCATCTCATCTGCCAGCTGCTGCTGCGCCACATTTGAGGCCCTCGTCTCCTCTACGAGCTGCTCAAGATTGTGCAAAACCATTTCACTGATTGCAGCTGCAGGATATGCAACGTAAACGTTTCTTTCACAATGTTTGCAGGGGTTATAGTTTCAGCAAGGTTACTGAATCTTGAGGGCGGCGACAACATATGTATATGACGTGATAAATAAAAGTACAAACTGTATACAATCCGACATGATAAATGAAAGTACAAACTGTATACGATATATCATCTTTCAAATGCTACCAAGCCACCTCGGCCAGAAAGAACCGCAGGAGCGTGACTTACTGACAGAGTCAAACTGAGAAATAACACTTTTCCCTTTAGGGTACATGAAATGTTCTTATGCTACAGGGCAATGCCAAAAATAAGAGCACACATTCTGACAATTACATACAGAAATATGCAATGTATATTGTTTTTGATAATTGACCCCCAACCTTTAACTTATTGTCAGGAGATTCCTGGTGGCAAGCTGAATCTGCGGACACCAAATTCTTGCGGGTATTCCGTGCTTCCCACTGCAGAAGCATTCGTTGAAACCGGAGCCCTCACGACGCGATTCCGCTCACTCCGACACAAGCTGCGTCTTCCAGTGGCTCAATGCGCTGGAATACTTTAGACGACGGTGGGGCAGCACACAGCTGACGACTTTACTGCAGTGTTGAAGTGAATTGTCTGTTACCTAGTTAAACTACCTGATGGCCTGCTGTGTACTGCTGCATTTGTGGCTTACCCCATGCTATCAGCCCATGCATTTTAATGTGTAATGCAAAATTTCTATGATGGTTTGCCATGGACAATGCTCATTCTGACAGAGCGGATAATTAAAATTGATGCAGTCATGTTTGTTGCGTAAGCATATGCTGTATAAAGCTCCGATAAGGATATATTTGAAAGAGAACAGCGCGGTTTTCACGAGGACCAGCAAGGAGAAATGACACGGACGAGCGCTGTCGATAATGACATATGCCAGTCCAGGGGGAAGTCTGGGCGATTTAGAAATACTATTGTTTTGCAGAGACATCCTTACATTGTTCTTTCGAATGTTCTTTGGACAGAATAATTTCGCCAACAAACGTCAACTTTGAGGACATGCTGTCTGCAGTGCTCGGTGTACTGTATTGACCACACCTGCAGAAATTCTCCACATATCACGCGGCCTACACCAGCAGTGATGGCTCAAATGCTGTGGTGAAGCGTGTCATGAATTGCTTATAGTGCAATGTGATTGTGAATGCAGACGCACACAAACATAGGCTAATTAGTGAACGTTCATACTGCACAGACATAAATAAAGAGCAGAGAAGGAGTAAGTAAAGGAACATGCATATTGCACATATGCGTACCTTGTTTCATTTCTGTGAGATGCACTAGTGAGAGGCATGCATTAATTGAATAAATATGTACGGTTTTGTAGACATCGTGGACACGACACTCGTGCCTGACTATTCTCGTGACATTTATGCGTAAGGTCACGCGTAACGTACAAATGGCGACGTGCGCGCAACATGAAAATTGGGTGCTCCATCCCGGCTTTCGTTAGTGATCTAACGTTCAAGGCTCCGACGCTGCCTGACCAGAGGCATGCGCACGACACGATGCACATGCAGCAGACGGCTTTAGCACTTTGGGTGGTAGCAATAATTGCGTTAAGTATTGTAAGGGAGAAGAAGACGAGGAAAGGTTGAGAGAGAAGAAGAGGAAGAACTGAGAATAAAGAAGGATGGCTACTTGTCAAACTGGCTTTGGTTAGTTTTATTAGAAATTTGGCATAGCCGGCCACATAAAAACCTGCGTTGTGCACTTCATTCACCTCGTTTTACCGAGGACCACGAGGACGTTATTGAAATCTGCGCCGACGGTGACAGACACGCAAGCGTGGCAAGCTTTTTTTTTTACGCAGAACGTTTCGCTTTAGCGGGTGACCATTGATTACTTGTTCAGAGAGCTCACGAACCATCTTTTGCTCTTTGTATTACAACGTAGCCGTGTACGACCAGCATGAGTGAACAAGCCCGAATATATTAGAGAGCGCAAGACATTTTTCACCATATAATGACACTCAAGCGGAGAAGCAGTGAACACTAGCAACAAATACTAGAGCTCGTCACAAACAATTATGGATGACGCTGAAGTTTGTAGGAGTGGAACGCCGATAGCATTCAAAGATCCCTGACTGCTTCTCACACTTCCCGGCAACTGCAGCGTATGTAACTGTAATGTTTACCGGGAAAATGCTCGCGGCGAACACTACGCACGAAGGCGAAATTTCTCGTCGTAACGCGGTCTCTTGAAGGGGCCGCGATGCGGCGGAGGCGCGCGCCATCTAGAAATCTTTCAAGGAAGCGAGCACACTGCTTCGTGGTCTCTGAGATATTTACGTGCCAGGGTGCGCAAATAGTGGACGCTGTCTCCGGTCTGTGCTTTGTAGAAACGCTGGAAAAGGGGTTTGTTTGAGTTTTCTCGTAATAGAATTATATTTTCTCCTATAGTCAAACTACAATCCTAGAGCTATCGTGTCCGTAGGTATCGTGTAAGTCGTAGTTTACGATTTTTTCGAGTTCGCAGCTTGAAAAATTCAATTCAGTGAATTTCTTGCGTCACATGAACGGCCTTGGTATGTCTGATTCGATGATTGTTTTGCCAATGCGATTCCGGACGCTGGACGCCGACGCGGTACGGTGGAGGCCGCAGTTGACGAAAGGATTTTCTGTGACACGGGCTTCTTAACGCTGTCACGTTAAAACGACCTCCAGCATTCTCAGGCGCTGCCGTTGCCACCGGTAAAACCAGATGTTTATGACGGTTGATCATCTGCAAACGCCCCAACTTGGCTGAGTTTCTATAGCTAGGTGTGCGACCAAAATAGTTGGCGGGAAGACCTTCACAGGCCTATGAATATGCGCTTGTACCTACGAGGCATAGTGAAAACCTGGCATGACTTGAGAATCACACAAAGAGCGCACCGGCCGCGGGCTGAGTGGAGAAACATTTTTTTTTACGTCTTTCTCCGAGTGCAAGCTCCATAGCTGGGGCAGCCGCTATATAGCCTTCAAATATAATTCCGGCCCTCTGGTAGAATACTGTTAACTGAACGAAGGATTAAAACTGGAGACTATTTACAAAATATATTCACAAGGGATAATGCAGCGCTGGCCAGTTCAGCCGAAAGCTCGTGGCCAGAGAGCGTTCTTCCTCCTCTTTTCTCGAGTGATGCATATGGCGCCCACGCGCCTCGTTCAAACAATCAAATACCACACACGTGTAGCATCATCCCCCAGCGGCAGAAGGGACGTCCCTGAGCGTCGAAATGTCATCACTGGGAGGGTGATACTGCTTCAGTCGTGTAACGTGCACGATATCACTTGGATTGGGAAGAAGGTCGGGCGTCAGGGGCGATCTCCTAGGTGACGGGAATCACGGCACGAAGCACTCGGTATGGGCCTGTGTTACGAGACAGCAGTTTTTCTCACAGGCCTACCTGACGCGACGGATACCATAGAAGCACCAAAAAACCAGGCGGGGTGTGCACGTCTCGGTGTCGGCGGTCGTACAAACGCCTTTGACTCTCTTAGATTTTCAGAAGGTAGTCACGGGCAGTTTCCCTTGCGTGGACACAGTGGGCGATGGCGTCAAGTGCATATTCACTGGTCGGTGTCACGTGAAAAGGGAGGGTTGTGTCGAGGGGCAGTGCTGGTTCTCGCCCGAACAGAAGGAAAAATGCGGAATAACCGGTTGTGTCGTGGCGCGCGGTATAATAAGTCAGTGTGGTCTGAAGAGACATATGTCGCGAGCATGTCTGTGAGAGTGCGATTGAGACGGTCCGTGAGGCGATTTGTTTGCGGATGGTATGACGTGGATAGCTTAAGCCTCGTGGCACAGGACTGCAGGACTGCGCCAAAGCTGGTCACATCCCATCACGTTAACGTTCGAGACGGTACAAAAGGCTTCGACGCAGCGACTGCAACCAGTGGGCAGTGCAGCGGCACATCAGACATGTTGACGAACCCGTTTCGCTACGCTATGCAGGTTGGTGTTTACTTGCCTACACAAGACTACCGTAGTGATGACCGCTTTTTGGTGTTGCTGCCGTGCCTACCCGATATTGGCGATTTCTTTTCATGTATTTTGTCAATTAAACAAAATTTTTTGCTATGTGGTGACGTTGAGGCCAACCCAGGCCCAACTGAGCGTGAAATGTTGATGGAACTTCTTCAGGGGCAGAGTAGCATGACTGCATCTATCAATGATGTTCTGGCAAAACAGGGCAAAATGGAAGCTGATATTGCAAGCGCGTCCGAGAGAATCAGTGGTTTAGAAGCACAGATGAACGTAAGAGGTGAGTTAAAGGCAGAAATGAAGGAACTGAAATCTACGGTAGTAAAACTTGAAAGTAATGTGTCATTCTTGACGTTCAAGGTCGACGAACTAGAGAACAAAAGTCGAAGGAACAATTTAGTTTTATTTGGCATACAAGAAGAAACCACTGAAAGCCCTGATGAACTTACAAATACAATAAGAAACGACATTTTTTTGGCGAAGCTCGGCCTCAGTGTTAGTAATATTGAAAGGTGTCATAAAATTGGTAAAAAGAAGGGAAAGACTCGTCCAGTTATAATCAAACTGCTCGACCACCGAGATAAAGTGTCGATACTGAAGGCTTGTCCGAAGCTAAAAGGAAGTGAGTATTCGATACCAGAGAATTTTTCGAAAAACGTGTGCGAAACAAGAAAGAAACTTTGGCTGAGCTCAGCAGAAGAACGAGCAGAAGGCGCGAAAGTTAAGCTGGTCTTTAACAAGCTAATCGTAAATGGCACACTGTATGGGTGGAATGAGGAGAAGGGAGGGTCGTTCAATATAGCAAAAAATAAGACGTGACCTATAATATTAGGCGGAACATCACCATCCTTAATGTTAACTGCCGCAGCATCGTGAATAAAATCGAGTCCTTCGAAGCGCTGTTGGTCTGCCGCGATCCTGATTTAGTTGTGCTCACAGAAACGTGGCTGAACAAACACGTTTTTGACAGTGAGTTCGTTCCAAGAAACTACAAAGTTTTTCGAAAAGATCGTGATCGAAGAGGAGGGGGCGTAGCGGTTCTTTTCAATTGTTCATTACATGTTATAGCAATGCCTGACGTAACAAGCGTGGAAAACCTATTTTGCAAACTTTACATAAATAAAGTCTGCTACCTTTTAGGGGCAGTTTACAGGCGTCCGAATTCATCTGCCACAATATTTGAACAGCTTAACGAGTATATGCATCGCCACATAAAGCCTTAAGACAAACTGATTCTGACAGGTGATTTTAACCTTCGCAATCTGCTCTGGAACACCTTTTCGATAACAAGTGCCAAAAGTGTCAAGAATGAAATGTTAAACGTTGTGTTCAATTTCGACCTCTTGCAAGTTGTAAATGAGGCAACCAGAATTCAAAACGGTTCCGAGTCAATCCTTGATCGGTTCCGTATAATTGGGAATATTAAAGACAAAGTGATCTGCGGCATCACCTCCGGCATTTCAGATCACAAAGCAGTAGTCTTGACGTTAGAGGGCATCGCACTGGAACAGCGAGGCGATGTCAAGTTCTTTCCTAATTTTTCTAAAGGAGAAGAGTCTATTCTTGATGCTCTCAGTTTTAATTATGACTCTTTCAGAAACAACGTTTGTTCGGTGAATGATTTGTGGCTTTTTTTGAGGGGGTAATTCACGAATGCATCCAGCGTTTCGTACCAAGGATAGCTAAAAAGCATAACTTTCGAAACCCATGGATAAGTCGAGTAACGCTGCAGTTGCAGGGAAAATTGAAACGCCTAAACAAGAGAGCGAGAACGACAAACAGGTCTGACTTGAACCTAATGGTCGAACAGATATCGGAAGAGGTGAAGAACAAGATTGCGCGTGATAAGAAACACTAGTTCGATATAACACTGCCATCCATTATTAAAACGTCACCCGAAAAGTTTTGGAGATTGGTGATCCCGAAGTCTCGCTCTAACGACGGACGTGTAGTTATGGCGTCTGCGTGCAGGATGATGCAGGGGCTTGAACGGCATTCAATAAAAATTTCAAAGACATATTTACGCAAGATGACGGCCATCTTCCGCCTTTTGAAGGGGCCGTACCTCCTATTCCTGATGTCGTACTAAGTGAACATGGCATTTTAAATCTGCTGTTCAACGTTGAGGTAAAAAAATCTCCTGGGCCAGACAATATCCCATATGCTCCCTTGAAACGTTATGCTGAGTGGTGTGCAAAATACTTACATTTTCTGTACACTAGGTGTTTAAACGAAGCTGCAGTACCCGATGATTGGCGGGATGCCAGAATCGTGCCTTTGCACAAATCTGGTGACAAAACACTTATTCAAAGTTACCGTCCAATTTCGCTAACCTCAACAGCTTGTAAAATGTTAGAGCATATTATTCACAAACATATAACTGCTTTTATTGAAGAACATAAGCTACTTACCTGCATGCAGCACGGCTTTAGGCTTGGATTTTCAACTAATACCCAACTTGTAGAAATCCTTTATGACTTTGCAGCAACCATAAATAAGGGTAAGCAAACAGACGTAATTTTCATGGATTTCCGTAAGGCGTTTGATAAAGTCTCGCATAAGAAATTGCTGCATAAAGTAAGCTACATCCTGCAAAATAACAAACTACTCGCCTGGATAAAGTTATTTGACTAACCGACGTCAGTTTGTAACACTAAATTCAGTCAGTTCAGTTAAGGTGCCTGTTGATTCCGACCTCCCCCAAGGATCAGTTCTTGGTCCGCTTCTGTTTTTACTTTGCATAAATGACATTGTGGATCAGATTTCTGTGAGTATTAGGCTGTACGCTGATGACTGTGTTCTGTACGAAAAAAATTCTTCTGTTGACGATCAACTTAGACTAAATGATGCCTTTAAAAGCTTAGTAACACGGTGCAATGATTGGCAAATGGAAATTAACTTCGATAAAACTGTCTTTATGAGAATATCGTTAAAAATAAGCCTTTATTGTACAACTACAATGCCGAAAACATCATGCTTTCTCAGATTACTGCATATAAATGCCTTGGCCTCTGGATTACTAACACTCTCTCGTGGAACAAACATGTTGACATTGTCACGGCAAACTGCCTCCGAAAACTATTTTTCCGAGGACGCTCTCTAAAATTCGCCACACCTCATGTGCATTTTCTTTCTTACAATGCCATCATTCGACCAATGTTGGAATACGCGATTGTCATGTGGGATCCCTTTACTAAAAGAAACATTACTAAACTACAAAAAGTTAAAAAAGTGCAGTACGATTCATATATAATTCGTATGGCGGCACTTCAGTTACAGAGCTTATCAAGAGAAGTGGATTGCCAACTGTGACACAAAGGAACCGCACATGCCGTTTAAAATTTTTATTTCAGCTCATAAAAGGGCACTACAACATTGATGCATCACGCTATATTACTTTCTCTACTGGTTCTCCTACACGTCATCGACACTCAAAGACAATAACATCATTAATTACTAAAAATAATTGCTTCAAATTTTCCTTTTTCCGCAGAACTGTTGTTGAATGGAATAATCTTACTGATGACGCTGTAAACCAATGCTCACTGCCATTATTTGAGTCGCACCTATGTTCATGTAGCGAGTGATTTACTATGTGTTATTTAGTAACTGCTTGCATTTTCACATAGCGAGTGACCTATTTTATGTATCGCTGTATTTTGGACTTAGATTTTTTCAATTTCACTTTGTATGCACCCTGCTAAGGTCCTGGAAACAAGACCGCAGTAGCAATAAATAAATAAATAAATGAATAAATATAACTCAATCGTGTCTGTGTTGGCGTTGCGATAAGACGGCGCCGATCCCATAACCACTGGTATCGGTTCGGACCTCCGTAGGTGCGGACGGGTCAAAATGGGCCGAGACCAGTAGATTGGTGAGAATTGTGATAAAGCGTTACAATGTGGCAGCCTGAAGGGAACCCCACTTAAAAGGAACGTCTTTCTTCAGAAGTTCAGTGAGTGGTCGAGCGATTGCTGCGAAACATTTCACGAAACATCGGAAATAAGAACAGCGGCCCACAATACTCCGGACGTCTTTGACAGACTGAGGTACAGGAAAAGTGTTACTGCTCGAACCTTCTCCGGGTCGGATTGTACTCCGGAAGCATCGACGAGATCGCCTAGAACGGGAATCTGTCGGCGCCCGAAGTGGCACTTCGATGAGTTTAATTGGAGCCCAGCCTTGCGGAAGACGTCAAGGATAGTTGCCACGCGCTCAATGTGCCTCTCAAATGTAGGAGAGAACACAAGGACGTCGTCGAGGTAAGAAAGGCAAGTGCACCATTTGAAACCTTGAAGCAGAGAGTCGATCATTTGTTCTAACGTGGCGGGAGCATTGCATAAACCGAACGGCATATCCTTGAATGGGTAGAGGCCATCTGGAGTGACGAAAGCGATCTTTTCTTGGTCTTGCTCATTCACGGAAATCGGCCAATAACCAGATCGAAGGTCAATGGACGAAAAGTACTTGGCACCGTGACGACAATCATGAACGTCGTCGATTCGTGCTAATGGGAAAACGTCCTTTTTAGTAATTCTGTTTAGATGGCGGTAATCAGCGCAGAAGCGCCCCGTGCCATCTTTCTTTTTGACGAGCACGACCGGCGACGCCCAAGGACTCGACGAGGGCGCAACAATGCCTCTGGCGAGCATCTTGTTTACTTCCTGCTAAATAACTTGCCGCTCTGCCGTGGAAACGCGATGCCGTCAGCGTCGGATGGGAACAGCATCATCAGTGTTTATAGGATGCTTAACAAGTGACGTCTGACCAAGTGGTCGATTTTATGTGTAAAATATGTCGCGGTAGGGAATGCAAAAGGCGATATGAGTGGCTGCTTGGTCGGGTGCGAGGTCCGGAGCGACCATGGCACGTTTTGGGCCGTCGAGGTTCAAGGCATCCTGCGGGTAATCAGGAGGATCTGGAGACGCGTTGGCTGCAAAAGCAGTGACGTGGTTGGCTTTCACTGACCTGAGCATTGCCACTGCTATGCCTTCAGGTAACACTTGCTTCCTCAAGCCAAAATTAATAAAGTGGAGACACATTCGATTAGCGGCAAGGGTTACGACGGAGTGTGGCACAGAGATGTCGCACGCCAGGAGGACACCACGAATAGGTGCCACGACATAGTCGCCGTCAGGCACGGTTGCCGTTGAGGCCAATTCGATGAAGCTTAGCTCTTTTGGAGGTAAGCGAACAAACGCTGTACGGCAGAGGGTGTTCGGTTGTTCTAGGTGAATGTCTGAAAGAAGAGGAAGCTCGAGGGGCACAGCGCACCGGTGGCACAGCCGATGAGGGCAGAATGCGTCGTCAGAAAGTCGAGCCAGAAGATTAGGTCATGAGGTCAACTGGTCAGAACGGTGAACAGGACTGGAACTTGGAGGCCGGCAATTCCTATGCGAGCAGTGCACATACCCCTGACGGCAACAGTGGCGCCATTGGCGACGCGTGCTGCTCGAGTGATGTCAGGCGTAAGAACTTTTTTGAGGCGACGACATAGCTTAGCGCTCGTTATGGACACTTGGGCTCCAGTATCAACTAATGCCGCGAACGGAACATCATCTACGTCTACTTAAATTAGGTTCCTGTTGGTGAGGAGCGTCAATGGACAGGACGAACATGATGCAGCACTTCTTCCAAGAGCTGCATGGTTTAATTTTCAGTCCGGGAGTGGTGAAGTGTGAGGGTGGTGAAGCATTAAGGTCGACGCAAGACGACGTCGTAGTCGCGTTACGGAGCCGGGAGAACTGTGGTATGACGTGGCGGCTTTTCGCGAGCTCAAAGCGGCGGCATTCCTTGACAGTGACGTTAATGGTGGACACATTGTTGAAGACCAACAGGTTGAACGCGTCGTCCGCGACCCCTTTGAGCACGTGGCCGACTTTGTCAACCTTGGCCGTTTTCTCGTCAACTTGCCGGCAAAGAGCGACCACGTCTTGACTGTATGAGACATACGATTCAGTAGAAGACTGAACTCGGGCAGCAAGCTCTTTGCTAGGAGCCCGCTGCCGACCGGTGGGATTTCCAAAGAGGTCGCTGAGCTTCCCCTTCAAAGCATCCCAGCTAGAGATGTCCTCGTGTGTCCGGAACGAGACACGAGGTGTTCCGCCCAAGTAGAATAGAACATTCGCTAGCATAATGCTAGAGTCCCAGAGGTCGTTTCGGCTAATACGCTACAGGCTGAGCATGCAGGCTGAGCCATTGTTCGACGTCAACATTATCTTGGCCGGAGAATATGCCAGGATAGAGGCTATTGGTAACCGTAACCTACGTTGCTGTCGGGGTCGCCGGAGTAGGAGACGAGGTGTCGTCACCTACTCCTCGGCGGAAAGCAGGACGGTGCGGCCGCTGCGAAGCTCCGTGGCGATGACGGGGAACAGCACTCTCTACCAAGATGTTACGCGAACGAAGCATTAATACCGGAGTCTGTTTACAATGTATATTTACAAGGGATGATGCAACGCTGGTCAGATCAGCCGACAGCTCGACAGCCAGAGCGCGTTCTTCCTCCTCTTTTCTCGAGGGATGGCGCCCACGCGCCTCGTTCAAACAGTCGAATACCGCACGCGCGTAGCAATACTTTTGTAAGAAGGGAAGGCTGCTACATGTTGCTGACTCCACGTTATGAAACTCGTCTCTCGTCCCTCTGATTATATTAAGATTGCAGAAGAGCACGCATCACGATGTTCAACTACGAACGCCGCACACTGCTGATGACTTGCCTAAACATATGAAAGAGTTATGCAGTCTGCAGCATCAAGAGAGCTTCTAAGGGCTATAGTGCTTCATCCAATGAATATGATACACTGCAGTGTAAAACATGACCATGTTGACATCGAGAGGTCACCCTCAGACCTTCTTCCATACCGATCGTGCCGTGCTTGTGTGCTTGTGTACATTTCTGTGCAAGCAAAGGGCAGGGACGTCCAGGCTTTAGTAGATAGTGCAGCTTCAATAACAGTTGTAAACAAGAGCGAAATTCCACACATAAGCATTGCGCAAGATTTTCCTGTGGCCGTGTATGCTTACTATGGCAAGAAACAGACGTATAATGAGTGGGCGGTATTGTTGATCGCGTGCAAAGGAAAAAGCACCTTAACTAAGGATTTCGTGCTCGATGGAATAAAATATAAGTCGCTCAAGTCTCGCCCAGTAATGCAACAGCTACAACTTGACCTCTACTCGGATGGGGAAGTCACTACTCGATATGAGCGCCAAATGTTTTCCGTTTCACTTACTCACCATCAACGGACGCCCACTACAACGGCGGACGTTCTCAAGCTGCATCCAGAGCTAATATGCGACACGGTCTATTCGAAGGCCACATAAAAGCTTCAAATACTGTTTGAACTTAGCGACAAGACTCAAGTGAAACACAAGGCCTACAATATGCCCCGAAAGAAGAAACATTGGTTGAAGGAAGAAATAGAGAAGATGATCGGCACCGGTGTTATCCGCCCATCAATATCTGCTTTCGCTGCTCCGATCACCATTACTCTTGAAGGAAATGACTTATTTCCAGATCATCGCAAACGAAGGTCACCTTGGTTTATTGTGTCCTTCAGCTGCCTTCAGAATAAAAAAAAAAACGTTTTTTTTTTCTCATAAATAAAGTTCAGGAATGATCTTGGTGACTGGACCGCATATCGACAGATCACCCATAAGAATAAAAATGCGATTAAGGACGCTAAGCACACTTGATTTGGCACTGCTTTACCTGCTTTGTTAAAAGACGGCCCCAAAAGTTATGGATTGTTGTTAAGAAGAAGCTTTAGCTCGGGCCCAACTCCGACGCGGCCTATTCAAATACACGTAAAACGCAAAAACGTTTTTATGAGATAACCCCTGGACCGATTTTGATGAAGCTTGTTGCATTTGAAAGAGAAAGTTAAATTCTAGTGACTGTTGGAAGCGTAATTTCGCTTTAGGGCTTAAATTTTCTTCACACGATTTTCAAATATTTGACCGTTTGAATAAAATAGAAGCACGAAGTTTACAAATTGATAGCTCTGTATCAAAAACTGATATCGTGGTTCTGTAAACGGCATCCATTAGATTATTGAAAGCGGACAAATTCAGTATGTCATTTTACATCTTACGTGAATTTGTTACGTTGGTTACAACGGTTTCGCAAACGTTGTATGTCCCTATGATTAAATGTGTTTATATTCATGTGTAACATACCAATTTTGTCCGCTTTAGATGTACTATTAGATGCAATTCACAGAATTGTGATATCATCTTTCATTGCTGATTTACAGAGTTGTAAACTTGATAGTTTCGTTTTCTGAAATTTTTCGATTTCTGCCAATTTTTAATAAAAAATTCACGACCTAACTCAAAAATTCGAAACCAACAGTCACTAGATTTAGACCTTTTCTTGTAACTGCAACAAACCTCGTCAAATTTGGTGCTGTGGTTGCTGAGACAAACGAATTCTCCTTTTACATGTATTTAGATAGGAGCCCCGAGCTAAAGCTTCCTCTTAAGTGTGCACGTGAAAACGTATTGTCAATACCTGACGACAGTGGCGTTACCGTTTCTCGTTCGCAACGTTCTTACGGATTCAACGAAGTATTTTCAAAAACAGTTTTAGATGAGCTTGCTCAGCGCCTGCCAGAATTTTGTGAAGTGAACTTTCTCACAATGGGTCCTGTAGTAATTGATTATCATGGTATCGTTGGCCTTATTAGCAATTTAAAGTTTTCGTCATCATGCGGCATCGATGATGTAAACAAAAGTTTCTGAAGAGTACGGTTTCTTACCCGTCCATTTTTATCTATGAATTTTGGCTCATATTTAAATTCTGGTGTGTTGCCTTGTGATTGGAAGGTGGGCGAAGTGGTTCCGTTGTTTAAATCAGATGACACACATTCTGTGCTAAATTATAGGCCAATATCATTGACCAGTGTCCCTTGTAAGATTTTCGAACATGTCATTTATTCTTACCTGGTTAATTTTTTTGAAGCTAATTCTTTTTTCACATCTCATGAGCAGGATTTCAGGAAGACATTCTCATGCGAAATGCAAACAATTTCACTTACTAATGACCTATCAGTAGCTATAGATTTGGAATATTATATTGATTGTGTATTCTTAGATTTCTCTAAGGCTTTGACCTTGTCTGCTCAGTGAACTAAATCTTGACTCTAACATTATTACGTGAATAAAAAACTTTTTTAAACCGACAGCACTTTGTAACTGCTGATGGCTACGATTCCTCTCTGTCCTGTCCTTTCAGGGATGCCCCAAGGTTCTTTCTTTGGGCCCCTTCTTTTTCTAATTTGCATAAACGATTTACCTGATTGTGCTAATTCCTCTATTAGGCTTGTTGCAGGCGACTGTGTTGAGTATCGCATTATTTCCTCTGATAATGACACATCGCTAATACAGACGGACCTTAACAATATTTTTGATTGGTGTAACACATGGAAAATGAAACTAAACGAAACGAAGTGCGAACTAATGAACATTTCTTGTAAACTTTTCACTAACGCTTGTGAGTATAACATAAGTGGTTCCTCTCTCGAAGAAGTGACTACTTAAGAATACTAAGGGTCCACATTAATTCCAACCTGTCTTCGCAACCACACATTAATTATATTGTGAGTAATGCCAACCGCCTGCAAGGGTACTTGCGCCGTAATTTTTCAACGGCCCCTTCTTCTTTTGAACTCCTTTATAAAACTTTGGTCGTTCCAAACTAGAATATGCATCAGCTGTGTGGGATACATTTACTGAAAGTCTTATTAGTCACCTTGAATCCGTGCACAATCGTAGCGCACGCTTCGTATTTTCCAACTACTCCCGTTTTTTCTGTGTTTTACCGACGAAAAGAGCGTTACAGCTTCCATCCCATTGCTCACGCCGCAAAATAGCACGTCCCTGCTTATTTCATCAGATTTACTACCATAACCCTTAAGGAAGAATTGCTTTTCCATCCTTCATATCACCTCCTATTGACCATGGTTATAAAGTGCTTGTTCCTCGTTATCACACTAGCCAACACTTTCATTCTTTCATCCCTCAAACTTGTAATCATTGGAACCCCTTGCCCGCCTCCATTGTTTCTATCACGGGCCCCAGTGACTTTAATAATGCGCCTAATTATTGTCGCGTATACACAGCTGTAGTATACACACTGAATGAAGATCCAGGCGTTTTCACTTAACGAAACGTAAGCGTCGACGAACTAAACCGAGACGAACCTCGTCCTCTACTTCTTCAGTCCCCTTGCTGTGCCATACCATGCGGTATTACCCCCTCTTTAAAAAAAAGGAAAACATACATAGGCTTGACATGAGAGCGCCCAGATGGCCTAGGGCGAACACGTAGGCTATAGTCACAATCACTGTGGTGTGCGATATAGTTACAAGGTACCGAGCTACGAGCGACAACAAAAACTGACCAGAGCGACTGAAAACGTCGAATATTATGGGCTATAGTACGATTTCAGCTACACAACGTGCACAATCTCAGATTGCGGTTGTCGACGTCGGGGAGGCTGGCTTCCGTCAGGAAGGACTTCATAATTCACGTCACTAATTCGCTGCAACACTCTGTAAGGTCTGAAGTAGCGACTGAAAAGCTTCTCCGATAGTCTTTTTCGGCGCACGGGAGTCCAGACTAAACCTGATCACAAGGTTGGAACTCGACTTGTCGATGGTGGAGATTGTAACGGTGCGCATCGATGCTCTTATTTTTTTTATGCGCACTTGGGCAAGCGGACGGGCTCCTTCCGCGCGTTGCACGAAAAGTTCGGCATCTTAGGCGAGGTCGAGATGATCGATGTTGTCACACGGCAGCACTGCTGCCAACATAGTCTGCACTTCGCGGCCGTAAACGAGGTAAAACGGCGTGAAGCGTGTTGTTTCTTGCGTACCAGTGTTTAGGCAAACGTTACGTAAGGGAGCATCTCGTCCCTCGTCTTGTGCTGTACGTCTACGTACATAGACAGCATGTCAGTCATCGTTTTGTTCAGTCGTTTGGTCAAGCCGTTTGTCTGCGGATGATAGGCAGTTGTCCTTCGATGGGTCGTGCAGCTGAGTTTAAAAACATCTTCAATGAGCTCTGCTGTAAAGGCTTTGCCTCGGTCTGTGATGACGTGCGATGGGGCGCCATGCCGTAGGACCATGCTCTGTATGAAAAACTGGGCAACCTCGGTAGCTGTGCCTCGAGGCAGCGCCTTTGTCTCAGCATATCGCGTTAAATAGTCCGTGGCGACGATTATCCACCTGTTGCCAGAAGATGACAATGGAAACGGGGCCAGAATATCCATGCCGAATTGGTCGAAAGGTTTGCTAGGGGGGTCAATCGGATTCAGCAATCCCGCATGCTTCGCAGCTGACTACTTTCGACGCTGGCGTTCACGGCAGGCTTGGGCGTACTGCTTAACACACTCGGCAAGTTTCGGCCAGTAGTAGGTTTTTCGCACTCTATCAAGCGTTCGCGTAAAACCCAATAGGCCAGACGGAGACTCGTCATGAAATGCGAACAAAACTTCGGCACGCAGGTCTGCTGGAACTACCAAATGGTAGGTCTTGTTGGTGGCAGCGGAGTTCTTATACAAGACGCCATGTCGTAAACAAAAAGACGACAATCCTTGAGCGATATGCCGAGTATTGATGGGTTTAGTCCTTCCAGATGTTCGAATATAGACCGTAGTGCGTCGTCTGCGCGCTGCCGTGTGGACAAATGAGTAACGCTTACGGCCCCAAGAAAAGCGCCGTCGTGCTCAATGTCTTGGTCGGTAGTGTCCATAGGGGCACGCGAGAGTGCCTCAGCATCTTCGTGTATGCGGCCTGACTTGTAGACGATGGTCACGTCGTACTCCTGCAAACGTAGACTCCATCATGCCAGTCGTCCAGAAGGGTCCCGCAGATTCGCAAACCAGCATAACGAGTGGCGATCGGCTACAACTTCGAATGGGCGGCCGTAAAGGTAAGGTCGAAATTTTGACAGCGCCCATACGACGGCAAGACACTCTTTCTCCGTTGTGGTGTAGTTGGTCCCTGCACACAATAGTGTGCGACTTGCATAGACGATGACTCTTTCAATACATCCTTGCCCTTGTACAAGCACCGCACCAAGAACAACGTTACTGGCGTCAGATGAACTTCCGTGTTCGCCTCCTCGTCAAAGTGGGCCAAACTGGTGCTGACACCAGACGCTGTCGCAGATCGGTGAAAGCAGTCTCTTGCTCTGGGGCCCAGAAGAACCATACATCGTCCCTCGTGAGGCGATCAGCGTCTCGGCAATCTTCGAAAAAAGTTTTGATGACACGCCGGTAGTATGGCCAAGGGACCAGCAAGGGTCGGACACCTTTCTTGTCAGTCGGTGTTGGAAACATGGCCACAGCGGCAGTTTTCGGATCGGGGCTCACGCCTTCCGCGCTGACCACGTGTCTCAGAAACATCAGCTCCTTGCAGCCGAAATGACACTTCTGAGGCTTAAGGGTGAGGTTAGCCGATCGGATGACTTCGAGAATTTGCCGCAGTCATTTCAGGTGGTCGTCAAATGTCGCCTAAGAAACAACCACGTTGTCGAGGTAGACGAGGCAGCTTTGCCACTTCAGACCAGCGAGAACGGTGTCCATTATTTGCTGGAAAGTTGCTGGTGCCGAGCAGAGACCGAAAGGAGGTACTCTGAATACGTAAAGGTCATCTGCAGTGACGAAAGCAGTTTACCTCAATTTGCAGAGTCATCGATATGCGGTAGTGGGTACACGTCCTTCTTGGTAGCATCGTTGAGGCGTCAATTATTAACACAGAAACGAAGCGTTCTGTCTTTTTTCTTGACAAGAGCGACCGGGGAGGACTACGGACTGTGCGAAGGCTGAATGACACCATCATCTAGCATCTTCTTGACTTGGGCTTGAATTGCCTCACGTTCTTTCAGCGAGACACGGGTTGTTTGATGCGGCGTGCGTCGGCGGATGTCGTTATTCGGTGCTTAGTGATTGGCGTTTGGCCCACCGTAATACACCGGGGGAAGCAAGCGCGGAATTCGTTGAAGAGTTCCTGCAGTGCGCTCGTTTGGTCGTCCATAAGCTCCGAGTTTACGTCGATGTTTCTGAGCGAACAGTCGTCTGTGTCCACTTCAGAAGCAAAGCATTTGACGATGTCCATTGATGGTTCGGCGTAGGCGGTGGTCAGTGCCACGAAAAACGTGCCGATGCTCAAAGGTAAAGTTGGTAACGAGGATCGCTGTCTGGCTATCACGAAGTTCCACAAGGCTTCGCGCTACACAAATACCTTGGATCAGCAACATAGAAATGCTGCCTTCTACAAAGGCTTCACCATCTTGTAGCTCGTCGGACTTGACCGGAACCATAACACTAGCACGCGGCGGTATCATGATGCTGTCGTCCGAAACGGTAAGTGCGGATCTTTGTCCAATGGCGTCGGTCTGTGTTGTTGCCCTTTGTGTCAAGAAAGTGATACAGCGCTCGCGGAGGTCAATAATGGCGCCATGCTCCTGGAGAAAGTCCATCCCAAGAATTATATCGCGGGAATAGTCGCGTAGAACTAGACGAGTGGCGAGAAAAGCAGCACCGCGAATTTCTACTCTGTCCGTGCATAAGCGAAGCGGTGTGATGACGTGGCCACTTGCCGCACGAAGTGGTGCCCCATTCCAGGGCAACGTAACTTTTTTCAGAACTCTCGCCATATTGCACTAAGAATAGAGTAATCGGCGCCGGTATCTACAAGTGCACTCATTTTTGTGCCGTCGATCAACGCAGGTATCTCCAGTGAAATCTTGTGCGCGGGAACTGGTTCTGTCGTCATCGTGTTTTCGTTGTCTTGCGGTCGGCACGAATCGAGGTCTTCAGCGCGTCGAGTATCTGCGGCCCCGCCTCGGAAGTTTGTTGACGTCAGTTTTCCCGGCTTGCAGTTGGTGAAATTCCTTGCGCCATCCTCGAGGTAGTATCACGAGGAGGGAAATGTCGCCGCGGTGAGGGTGAGCGTGACTGCCACTGCGATGTGCCCGACCTGCGCTGCTGTTCGTGAAATTTTGCGATTTCGGGAGGCCTTTGGCTGAACCTAGGTCGAGGCGTATCGATAGAAAAACCCCGCAGTCCGAGTCGTCGGTAGGGGCACTCCCGATACACATGACCAGCTTCGTTGCAGTGGTAGCACAGCGGTCTTCGATCGGGTGCTCACCAAGCCTCTGATTTCCTCGCGGGTGTTCGGCGGTCGTCGAAGTACCGTAGCGGAGTTGTCGGAGCGGCTTGCGCCGATTGCAACACAACTGGCGACATAAGTGTGATGTTCCGGCGAAGAAGAAGAAGACAGAAGAGACAAGAACGGGAGGAGAGGAAAAGGAGAAAGAAGTGATCAAGATGGATACCTGTAAATAAATGAGTGTATTTTAACTCGTACTTTATATTTGGCGCAGCCGACCATGTGGCTTGAAGTGACGTTGGCAAGAAGAACAGATGGGCAGACGACCGTGAAGACCTACCAGCTTGATGGCAAAGATCCAGTGCTTCTTCAGGAATCAGCGACTTCATCGGAACTGCTTCGCATCATCACTGAGAAGAGTCAACTGAACGGAGCGGCCCTCGTTGAGAAAGGTGTGGTAAGAATCGATGCTTCTATGTCTGAATTTGAGATTATGTTTCCGGGACATTCAAGGATAGATTCCAAGAACGAGACTGAGCACACGAATAACGCCTTGTTGCAAGCGCTGTTTCAGCAGCAGACCACGCAGTTTGAGCAACAGCGACTAATTTTCGAAGCAGTTAGCGATTCACTAAGAGCACAGAAACCACGTCAAGAAGAGTTCAAGCCCGATAGTTTCGATGGGGTGTCCAATGCCGCCAACTTGTGGCTCAGATTTTATAAATACGCATGTGCGCAAAACCACTGGACGTCATTGGACGACAAAGTGTGTAACATGCGACATTTTTTATCTGGCAATGCCAGAAAATGGTGGGACATGCGAATCGCAAGTCAATGCCGTGATTCATGGCACAAGTGGAAAGATAGTTTTCTTTCTGCTTTTGAGCGAAATCCGGTTGACAGATGGGATGACGCAATAGCTTTCAGACACAGAGAAGGGACAGCCATGGATTATTTATTCGAGAAGAGGCGTTTACTCTACATTGCCGCCCTAATCTACCGGACCCTGCAATCCTTCCCCTGATAATTCAAGGCATGACTAACGAATCACACAGAGAGGTTTGTCTACACCGTCCAACCTCCACGGATGACTTACTTGCTTGCCTTAAGTATGTGTCCAGTGATTTTCTGATTGACGGCCCCATCAAAAGGCATAGTACTCTACCACTGAGCATTGACGCACATGGCGAAACGGTAGAATATTTTAATACCGAGTCCAACCAAGGTGAAACGATGGAAAATGTATACCTTCTGAAGTCAAATCTTTTATTTGTTAAAATGATGGTAAATGGAAAAAGTCGGGACTCCCTGGTTGATACTGGAGCATCCGTAAGCCTGGTAAATCAGGAAATTGTTCAACCGAGCAAGGTGTATGAAGGAAGAATAGTTACTGTTCAAAGCTATGATGGAAAAACTAGAAGGTTGCAACACTGGGCAGAAGTAGAAGTTGAATTTGGTGGACATCACCTGAAAGTAGATGCCCTTGTCATGCAGGGTGTTGACTTCCTGTTTATTTTATCTAGACCTGGTATGAAGCGATTGAAGATGCATATTTCTTGGAGAGACGAAGTAACTATTGACGGAGCATTTAATCCTAATTTGTGTGGAATTGAAAATTCACATCGGAGAGTTAGAAATGCTGATGAGCTACTGACAAATTTTCCCGAACTTATTTGTGTTGAGACGTACCCGCCAGCAGCAGATGTCTTCGAGGTACCGTTTAAGCTTCGTCACGTCACAGTAGTGCGTAAAAAGCCGTACAGTCTCTCCCACGAGAAAAAGACCCGGCTAAAGGCCGAACTGCAGCAAATGCTAGATGCCGGTATTATAAGGACATCAGCATCCACTTTCGCGTCACCAATCACCATAGTACCGAAAGACAATGGCTCATTTCGCCTTTGCACAGATTACCGGCGGATAAACGGCCAGACTGATTTGTTTCCTTTTCCCATGCGCCGAATAGACGAGATCATCAATGAAACTGGTGGTTCAAATTTTTTTTCTCGGATCGACCTGTGTAAAGGATACTGGCAGGTGCAACTACAAGAAGATTATAAGCAGTACACTGCTTTTGTAACACCTTTCGATGTGTACGAGTACAACCGCTTACCATTCGGATGGAAGAATTCTGGAGCTTGGTTTCAGAAAATGATGAATGGCATTCTTGATGAGTTCCTGGGAAAGTTTTGTAACGTATACATTGACGACATCATCATATACTCACGTACAAGAGAAGGACATGAAAAACACCTTTCGTGCGTGTTAGAAGCCCTCAGCAAGTCAAAGTTAAAGATTAACAAGAGCAAGAGTGAATTTTTTGAGACGAATGTTGTCTTTCTAGGAGGAATTTTTGAAGGCAAAACTAAACCAACAGAAGAGGAGTCTATACAAAGGATGAAGAAGCTCGTCAAGCCATATGACCTACACTCACTCCATGTTTTCCTCGGACTCGCAGGTCATTTTCGTGCGTTCATTAAGGATTACGCTGCTAAGACACGATGCCTCACCAAGCTGACGCAGAAGGATGTACCATTTATGTGGAGTGAAGAGTGCGAGAAAGCGTACGAGTAGCTTGTTGAAGCTATATTGTCGGATCCTGTGCTTGTGCTACCTGACTTCAACAAGCCTTTCGAGCTGTGCACGGACGCTTCACAATATGGTACAGGGGCCGTTCTATATCAACGAGACACAAAGGAACAGCAAGGAGGCCAACTCAAGGTGATTGGCTATTATTCTTCTACGTTCTCAAAAGCTCAAGAACATTATACAACCACCGAAAAAGAGGCTCTGGCTGTTGTGATGGCACTCCGGTATTTCAGAAGCTACGTAGAGGGTCGTCATTTCCGGTTTTTCACTGACAACCGAGCGTTAACCTACCTCTTGGGATTAACCCAGCCTAAGGGCAGGGTGGCGCGTTGGATCAGTGAAATACTACAGTTCACTTTCGATGTAAGCCATCGACCTGAAGATAAACTTCCTGACGCAGATGCTCTTTCCAGGCTTCACATCACAGAAGTGAGGACATCTGATCATGAACTTGTTTACAGCTTGTGGGAAGGCACCGAAGACCTGACTTGCAATAATGGCAAATTTTGCATGCCAAGATCTTTGGTCAAAAAGGTTTTGAAGCTGCACCATGACAGCCCAGAGTCAGGAGGGCATGATGGATTCTGGAAAACTTATTGGAAGATAAGAAGTCGATTCATCTGGAAAAATATGAAGGAAGATATCAAGAACTACGTGCAAACCTGTCACCAGTGCCAAATTAACAAGGCCAAGTATCGTCCAAGAGGGAATCAAATGGTCATCGCTAATCATTCCCAAGTACCATTTGAAGTAATTCATCTAGATTTTGCCGAAATAAAAAAAACGAGGAGAGGGAGTCAGTAAGACCCAAGCATTCCTTGTCGCAATAGATGAATGCACACGCATGGCAGCTGCAAAAGCAGGAAAGGAAGACGCCAATTCTGTTTTGACGTTACTGGAGCGGAGTATGTTCCAGAACACCAAGGTAGTGGTCTCCGACAACGGGCCAGCTTTCCGCAGTAAGAAGCTTCAACAATTGGCCCGTGATAGAGGAATTGCCCTGAGATTTGCCACACCGTACCATCCAGAAGGAAACGGCCTAGCTGAGAGGCTCATTCGGGATTTGAAAACATTCATCGCAATTTACCATGATTTCCGTGGAGGATGGAAGTGTGCCTTGGAAGCAGCAGTCAGGCACCACAATCATTCTCATGCCATGGGATTAGGATGCACGCCTAACTTTGCTGCATCAGGCGAAGCAACTTGGCTATCGGCAGGCTACGACCTTGGAATCGTTGGGAAAGTAGACCTGCAGGAAAGGCGCAAGACAGAAGAGGAGCTAGCACGCTACAGGTCAACCATGAAGAGACACTTCGATCTGCGACATAGCTCGAAGATGCCTGTAATAGAGCCTGGAGATAGTTTGAGTCCGGAGGAGTTTAGATGGACCGAAGTCTAGATTTTCTGGGCCCTACACAGTGATAAAGACCATCAAGCAACAAGGAATTTTGAATTCGCTACACTATGTGGGACCGGAAGGAAAAACTGAAATAGCAGCAGTGGTAAATGTCATACCCTATCATCCCAGGAGGGATGAAAACCGAAGTCCGGGAGCATGTGATGTTCCGGCGAAGAAGAAGAAGACAGAACAGACAAGAACAGGAGGAGAGGAAAAGGAGAAAGAAGTGATCAAGATGGATACCTCTAAATAAATTAGTGAATTTTAACTCGCACTTTCTAATAAGTAAGTGCGAAAGCCTGGGCGGGGCTCAGTAATCTTTCTGCGTAAGTTTTGCGCCGGGATTCGCTTGGCCGAGGTGGTGCATCACTGCTAGAAAGAGCTTTCTGTAGTGCCTGCTGTACTTCGTTGCGTACGACGCTGGCGAGGGAGATAACCGGAGGTGGCGACGTACCGTGGTGCTTCTGCAGTTCGTCACGAACCACTGAGTGAATCAGCTCGCAAACCAAGGCGACGTCGCATCGGAAGCCTACCGGCGTATCCGGAGTGCAGGCGGCATTTACTTTTTGGTTGCACATGTTCGACCGTTGCTGAAGCGTCTTCCCCATCGCGGTGGTTTGGGTGAGGAACTCCGCAAGTCTTGGGCGTATTCCGAACAAGACCACCAAAGAGCTGTACCTTTACGCCTCTCATCAGATGACGCACCTTCTCTTCCGACATGCTCGGATCGGCACGCTGAAAGAGACGCGTAATGTCTTCCACGTACATTGTGGCGCTCTCGTTGGGCTTTTGAACGCGTGATTGAATGGCTCACTCCACTTTTTCCCTGCGATCGGGGTTGGAGTAAGTCTCCAGTAGGTTGAGCTGGAACTCAGGCCAGGATGACAGGGCGCTGTCGCGGTTAATAAACCACGTGTGAGCACCATCCTGGAAGCTGAAGTAGACGTTCCTGGGTTGGGCATTGTCCCACTCGTTAAACGCAGCCACGCGCTCGAACTCCGCTAGCCAGTCTTCCACGTCTTCAACTGTGCCGCCATGAAAAGCCGTCGGCACTTGGGGGTTCGGCAGCGTTAGGTAAGTCGATGGCACCCTTTGCGTAGAAGTCGCAGTGGTTGCAGTCATCACTTTTTCCTGCAGGTTTCCAAATAGTGGGGCGAGGCCTCGGATTCGTCGGCTTGTGCAGTGAACTGCAGTCAACTCCACATGTGGGGCGAAGTTTTCGCTGCCCAATGGGGTCTCCTTCGTAAGTTGAGTGTACCCAACAAGCTCCACCAAATTGCCGCGTATACCCTGCTAAAGTATACATACTGAATGAAGATCCAGGCGTTTGCACTTCACGAAACGTAAGCGTTGACGTGCGAAACCGAGACGAACCTCGTTCTCTTCTTCAGTCCCCTTGCAGCGCCATACCATGTAGCAATATGTTACCAAATATTTGATTTGGGTTTTTGTTTCCTATTTATTGTTCCCACACCCTTCTTTAACGCCATATATTCCGTGAAGGTATTCAAATAAATAAATAAACAATGCCACTTATAGAAGAAATCATCAATGAAACCAGGGGCTGTAAGATCTATTCTCGCTTGGACCTATGCAAAAGGCTTCTGGCAAGTGCCACTGTCAGAGCAGGTTAAAAATTTTCCGCCTTCTTGACACCATTCGACATAAACGAACATAACAGACTACCCTTTGGCTGGAAGAACACACCCGCACGGTTTCAGAAGATGATGAACAATGTTCTAAAGCCATATTTCGGAATTCATTGCAATGTTTACATTGATGACATCATTGTGTTTTCGAGGTCTGAGTAGGAGCGCACCAAACACCTAGTGAAGGTTTTACAAACATTTAGCCACGGCAATCTGACGATAAATGAAAAAAAGTGCGATTTCTTTCAGCCGAAGGTCCTTTTTCTCGATAGAGTGTTCGACGGTGCTACCAAAAGTACGAAACCAGAGGCTGTTACAAAGACTTACGAAGCTGCATGACCTTCATTTACTGCGAGTTTTCCTTGCACTAGCAGGCTACTTCAGGGCTTTAATTAAAGATTTTGCAACGATGACAAAGTGCCTGACTCAGCTGACAAATAAGGATGTTTCTTTTATTTGGTCCGATGATTGCAAATTAGTCTATCAAGAACTAGTGCGCCGCATCTCGTCTGACTCAGTACTAAGTCTACCTGACTTCAGCCTGCCGTTACAAATGAACACAGATGCCTCATAAAAGTACAGGGGCAGTGCTGTATGAGAGGGACTGCAGTTGTCCACTAAATCGACAACTTTAAGTCAGAGGCTACTATTCCTGCACCTTTAACTAGTTTCAACTCAACTATTCTACGACGTAGAAAAAGGTCCTTGCCGTCCTCATGGCACTGCGATACTTTAGATCGTACATAGACGGCAGAAAATTCGAAATGTATACGGCCCATCATGCTCTGACCTATTTCCTTAGCCAGTCGGAGGCAAGAGGAAAGCTGGCGAGCTGGATAAACTAACTGGTAGCAGCATGATTTTGAGGTTATCCACCGGGCAGGCAGGGGGTTGACGGATGCAGGTGCGTTATCTAGAGTAGCGGTCGAAGTTACACATGAAATGTTAAACGTCACGAAACTACATGAATGATGCTAAAGTCTACAATCTGCCAATGGATGGTTCGTGTAGCCGGAGACCCTCGTTCGAAAAGTGCTCCACATGTACCATGACACTCCGGACTCAGGTGGTCATGATGGCTTCTGATGAACCTATAAGATGATTCTAAAGACTTTCACGTGGAAAAATATGAAGAGAGATGTAGACAACTATGTTCTGTCATGCCACTTGTGGCAGGTCAATAAGGCAATCTACCGTGCACAGCTGGACAAGCTCGTATTACCTCTTCCCTCAGACGCACCGTTCTAAGTAGTGCATGTGGACTTTACCGAGTTGAAAAAGATGAGTGAGGGCCAGTAATTTCTAGTGGCAATCGACCAATGCACAAAAATGGTAGCTGCATACCCTGAAAAAAAAAAGATACAAATAGTGCTATTGGCCATCTTGACCTAGTGATGTTTTCTAATTTGGTAGTCGTAGTTTCGGAGAATGGACGCGCATTCATGAGCAAGAAGTTTCAGCAGTGGGCAGACAGTCGCGGGGTTGTACTATGGCGCTGCTCTTCGTATCACCCTCAAGCCAGTGGATTGGCAGATAGTTATCTGTGTACAACGCACTTTATGTCAGTGTACCCAAATTTCCAAGGAGGATAGAAGTGCTGCCTAGAAACACCCATTTCGCACCATAACACGAAACATACCACAAGGCTTGGATATAGCGCTCATTTCTCCGCGTATGATGAAGTGCACAAACTGTCCGCTGACCAGGAGCTTGGAATTTGCAACAAATTTGAGCTAACTGAACGAACAAAAACCATTGAGTAGCGCAGCAGTTATCGCGAAGCGACGAAACGCCAGTTCAACAAGAGGCATCGTGAACCTATACCCGATATCAAGTTAAATGATTTTGGAATTGTTCGAAAGGGGTTACCTGGAACCGACGAAAAATTCTTGGTCCGTTCCCGGTTGTGAAAACGTGTGTGCAGCAAGGCGTGCTCAAGACAGTTGGGTATACGAACAGTGGGAAATTAGAGGCTGCAGCTGTGAGCAACGTCTTTCCGTATCATCCAACGAGGCGTGCGACTTAAAAGAGGGGAGTGTATAAGATGAAAGGTTTAGAGACAAGAAGAGGAAGAAATGAGAATAAACAAGGATGGCTACCTTGTCATACTGAGTTATCTAAGTGTTACAAGTATGGCGTGGGTAATATCACAGTTTTTAATATTTCACGCCTGTTCCCCATGACCAAAGTCTGAAAATGCAATTAGAATAAACACTATGATAACAAACATAGTATACTGCTGTATGTTTCAGAAAATTTTATAATGAAGGGACATTGCATGCGGTAATATACCTTCGATTTGCTGATTGATTCTGGGAAGGAAATCACACGTGATAGAAGTAACAGCAAAAATGCTTACGTTCTTGAGATATGGTAAGAACATGATTGACGATTCTAAGACGCCATATCTTGGTAGCCATAAGTCGAGCTTGCATTGCCCTCGGAGAAAACAACCATCTTCAAGCTGGCAATCACGTCCTCCAAAAGTACCGTAAAAGTCAATCTTTTCGGAGCATCCGTTAAGGGCTAATTTTGTTTTCTGAAAGCAAAAAAGCAGATTGAGCGCCATATATTCTAAATGATAGACATTTTCTGAAGTTCTCTTCTGTTCTGCCAGAAAAAAATGTCAAGCTATCCTATTAATAATCTTGTGTTACAGCAAATGTTTAGGCAACTGAAGCCATTACAATAAATATAGTGTTAGGTGTAACTGATGCCCAATGCTATCTACAATTTATCAATATGAAAGATAAGTAAGCCATTATCAGTTGGTTATAGTTTACCCCATTAGAAATTAGCTCTGCGATAAAATATTGGACAGCATATAGCGATTTAAAAAAAAGCAACTACAGGCAACTGTTTGTGTCGTAAACGAACGTCAGTTAGGGCTTATAACTAACAATGTTGCTGCGCATTGAAAATGTATCTTTATTATCTTTAAAGTAAAAATAGTATTCGATAAAGCTTTAAGACTTAGGAAACAAGCAACTTGCTTTCCTGGAGTAGCTTGATTTTATGGTATTTTTTTTCAAGTCTCCCAAGAAAGCATACGAGATATGAAGAATACATCAGTGCTTCCTCGCGTTCACAACACGTTTTAAAAGAGTTGTTAAGAAAACAAACCCGCGTGTTGGCTGCAAAATAAGCGGTTCAAACTGTTGTGATTTCAGCGTCTTTCTATGCTTGCAGCAAGAATACTCTCGTGACTGCCTCACCAACTCTGCACAAGCTGGCTCTACTGTTTCTAGAGATGACAATAGCTTTTGCCGTGAATATCTATTAGCTCCGCGCAGCCTGGTTCTTCCGAATTCCCAGCTTTTATCTTTTGCCGCTTCGGCTCTCATTTTCGCCTCGTGACATGAACGGTGTTTATGTGTCAGCCACCTTTGTGATCTTCGTAATGCATAGAAGGGATAAGGCGCGCACACACGGACAGAAGAGAAGTGGACGACACGAACGACGACTACCATCTGAAGGAAGCACTGAGGCGAAAAACAAAGAGGACACAAAACTCATCTGCGCACCCTCTGCAAAGGTAGCACGACATGTCAATCGGGTACACGTGCCGCTCTACGTGAGAGGTAACTGTTAAGGCATTTGATCGCTTCCTTATGTGATGTAATCGAAGGTTGACTGACGCACGCACTTCATTATTGATATGCCATGCCTCGACCATAACACGCGTACGTTCATTCCTATGCCTGTACAATATCGCGCCTTCATATTATTACGATATTGCGATACTCTAGAGACGAGCCGCCGCGAGAACGACGACGAAGTGGGTCTGCGCTCTTGGCGTGAGCGAATGTCGGCCTGGTGCTCTGGTTCCATTCCAGTGTAAATTAGTGTGTAATAGCGGTAAATAGCCTCTTCCCTCTGTGTCTTTCTACCCGTAACATTCTGGTGGAGGTGAGCGATCCCCGACCTCGCCACGGAACTCCGGAGTGATTGGTACATCGAGCTTGTCACCATGCCTCCCGGTGACGAGACCACCTCTGAAACGGCTTCGGCTTGTCCGACTGCTCCGATCATCACAGTTGCCCAACATCGCAACCCTAGTGTGTTCTCTGGCCTGGAGGGACAGGACGTTGACGAATGGATCAAGCGATATGCGCATGCGAGCGCTAATAACAGGTGGGACCCAACCATTATGTTCGCCAATGTCATCTTTTATCTCGGCGGCACCCCACGCGTGTGGCATCAAACGCATGACGAACAGATCACCAGTTGAGACAGTTTTAAAGAAAAGCTACGGGAACTGTTTGGTGACCCCATTGAGCGCAAGGTTGCCGCGAAAAAGGCTCTTGCGTCTCGTGTTCAGACATCTACAGAACCGTACGTTTCATACATCCTCGACGTCTTTGTTCTATTCCGCAAAGCTGACGATGCTATGTTTGAAGCTGATAAAGTGCCACATGTTCCAAAAGGCATCGCCGATGACGCTTTCAATTTGCTTGTTTTCGGCAACGTCTCGACAATCGACGCCATCATTAAAGAATGCCGTCGCTTTGAACAAACTAAAAGCCACCGTATCACACACCACATCACGCGGCTACCCAACACTGCTGCTACGTCGACATCTGAGGGTCGACCACGTCAGGCTACCACCTGTAACGACGTCCCCCGTGTTGCTGGCCGCGAGCTCAAGGCTGCCTGTTCGCCAGCTTTCTCCGAGATGCCTCCCGATCCACCAGCAACCATGATTGCGATGATTCAGGCCGTACTCAGATAGGAATTTGAGAACATGGGTCTGCACTCCCTGTGTTCAACATCTCAACCCAGTGTTCCGCAGTTCCCTACCGGCCCTCCTCGTCCCCGGCAGTCCTTTTCTGCCATATCTCGCCGCAAACTGTCCGAATGACGTACCCCTGATTACAGGCCGATCTGCTTCCACTGCTGTCGCATCGGCCACGTTGCTCGTCACTGCGGCAACCGATGGCCACCACTTCCTCGGACATACGCCGAGACTTATTCCTGCGCCTTTGGACCTCTGTTCCCTATGCCACCCGCCATGAACCCACTGCCGCTGATGCCGCTGCTCCGAACCTTCACTACAGCCGCTCGCCCTGCCCTCGATGCCATCAGTCTCGTTCACCCCAGCGCCGTCGCTTCTCTTCGCCGCCTATCGCCTTCCGGATCCAGCCGGAAAACTAGGCACTGCAGCTTCTGGAGGTGAATCTGCATTGCTTACCCTGCCTTCAAATCCTCTGCTCACGTTACCTACGAACCAAAACCTTCTTGACGTTGATGTTGACGGCTATCCTGTCACGGCTCTCATCGATACCGGAGCACATCATTCTATTATGAACGCTGCCTTCCGACGATGACTCAACAAGCTCCTCACCCCAGCGTCGGCACGCGTCATCCGCGTTGCGGATAACAGTACTGTGCCTATCGTCGGCATGTGTACGGCACGTGTAAGCATCGCCGGCCGCCACGCTCATGTCCTCTTCACCGCGATTGCTCAATGCCCCACGACCTAATTCTCGGCCTCGACTTTCTCTCCGTGCATTCTGCCCTTATTGACTGCTCTGCCAGTACCCTTCGCCTTGAGTTGCCGGTTCTCGCAGAACCTTCTGACGCTCCCCAGTGCCGCTTACGACCCATCGGCTTCCTTCGCCTGCCGCCATAGCCAATAGCCTTTACTGAACTGTTGCCTTCCCCACCAATTCCTGATAGCGAGTACCTTGTCACTACTCTGCCCGATATTCCACTACATTATGCCGTTACCGTGCCTCACACTATGATTACTGTTACTGCGTACCGCACTCGCATACCTATCTTTAACTTTGGGTTGGCAAAGGAAATTCTACCGCAAGGTATTTGCCTCGCCAACGTTGACTGTCTCGGCGACCTTCATGTTGCAGCGTTATCAACCGATGGTTCTTGCGAGCTTCGCAGGCCCCTCGCGCCAGCGTCGGGCACTGATCCCAACATAAAGAAAATGGTTGCGACGGACCTGTCCTCGACGCAGGCTGAAGAGCTTTGCCAAGTATTATCGTCCTACCGAGATATTTTCGACATCGACGATCGCCCTTTAGGCCAGACGCTCGCGGTCAAGCATCGTATTCTTACTGGCGATGCTGTACCTATTCACCGACGACCCTATCAAGTTTCTGCGTCGGAACGCCGTGTATTTCAAAACGAAGTCAACAAAATGCTCGATAAAAACATCATTGAGCCATCTTCAAGCTTCTGGGCGTCACCTGTGGTGTTGGTTAGGAAGCAGGACGGCACGTGGCGCTTCTGTGTGGACTACCGTCATCTGAACAACATTACTAAGAAGGACGTCTACCCGCTCCCACGTATAGATGACGCCCTTGACTGCCTGCACGGTTCCAGCTATTTCTCGTCTATTGATCGTTCGGGATATTGGCAGATTGCTGTTGACGACACGGACAGAGAAAAAACCGCGTTCATCACAACTGATCGCCGATACCAATTTAAAGTAATGCCGTTTGGATTATGCAATGCTCCTGCCACCTTTGAGCGTATGATGAACTCCTTGCTCGAAGTTTTCAAATGGTCCACATGCTTCTGCTACCTCGACAACGTCATCGTCTTCTCGCCAAAGTTCGGTACTCGCCGTGAGCGTCTAACAACTATATTTGATGTATTTTGAAAGGCGAAGCTTCAACTTAACTCGTCAAAATTTCGTTTTGGCCACGTCAAATTACTCTTCTGGGCAATCTCGTTGACGCCTCCGGAGTACAGCCTGATCACGACAAAACTCGCGCTGTCCGAAACTTTCCGGTTCAGAAGACAGCCGCACACGTTCGAAGTGTTGTAGGGCAATGCTCGTACTTTCGTCGTTTTCTTCAAGATTTTACGGCAATTGCTAGACCCCTCACTAATCTTTTGAAGAAAGGCTTACAATTCTCGTACGGTACTGCAAAAGCCACCACCTTCTCTCGTCTCGTCACTGTTCTCTCCTCACCACCCATCGTCGCCCACTTCGACCCTCGTGCCCCTACAGGATTGCGTACAGATGCCAGCGGTCATGGCGTAGGTGCCGCCTTAGCCCAGCGTCAGCGTGGCCAGGATCGCGTTATTGCTTATGCGAGCCGCCTCTTCACATCATCGGAGCGCAACTATTCCATTACTGAACGAGAATGCCTTGCTGTAGTCTGGGCGGTTGCGAAGTTCCGTCCTTACCTTTACGGTCGCCCTTTTTCCGTAGTCAGTAACCATCATGCTTCTGCTTGCTCTCATCGCTAAAACTTCCTACAGGCCGGCTTTGTTCGATGGGCTTTGAGGCTACAAGAATTTTCATATTCCGTTGTCTACAAGTCTCGCCACCTGCACCAAGGCGCTGACAGCTTGTCGCGTTACCCTGTTGACAACGCTGACTCCTCCAATATTACCAGTGCTGCTTGCGTATTCTCGGTATCACAGCTGCTTCATTTCACTGATGAGCAACGTCGTGACGCCTACATCAGAGCACTCATCGACTCATCAACGGCCATACATGAGATAAACAGGCGAAAAGGCAGCAGTTTCGAGACGGGAAGACTTGTACGCAAAGGTAACGTAAGGTAGAGCCTGGTCCCAGTCACGGTAGTCGTCTTAAACGTATTTGGATAGCACGTCTGTAAGGGTGAGGTTCAAGCGTTCAGTGAGGCCGTTCGTTTAAGGGTGGTAAGAGGTGGTAAATTTATGCTGTATTGAGCAGGCTCGCATGATGTCGTCAATGACTTTGGCTAAGAACGTACGGCCACGGTCTCTTAGCAATTGACGCGCAGCTCCATGAATCGAAACGGCATCATGCAGGAGGAAGTCAGCAACATCAGTTGCGCAACTGGTTGGAAGAGCGCGGGTTACGGCGTAGCGGGTCGCGTAGTCCGCCGCGACTGCAACCCACGTGTTTCCTGATGTAGATTCCGGAAATCAGCCGAGAAGGTCTAAGCCGACACGGTGGAAGGGCTCAGCAGGGATGTCGAGCGGCTGCAGGTAACCAGCGGGGAGCTGGGAAGGCTTCTTGCGTCGTTGGCAAAGTTCACAAGCGGCGGCTTAACGTCGTACGGAACGGGCAAGGCCCGGCCAGAAAAAAACAGCGACGTACACGTTCAGAGGTTCGAGATACGCCGGGGTGTCCTGCCGTTGTTGCATCGTGAAGCTCTTCTAGAACTGTTGAGCGAAGGTGTTTAGGTGTGACAAGTAGGAACTCAGAGCCGTCCGGATGAAGGTTACGACGGTACAGAGTACCGTCGGGGAGGACGAAGAGGCGTAGAGTGGCGTCGGCCGGAGAGTGTTCAAAACGGTCGATGAGTGCTCTGATGTAGGCGTCACGACGTTGCTCGTGGGCGAAATGAAGCAGCTGCGACACAGAGAATACGCAAGCAGCATTGGTAATATTGGAGGAGTCAGGGTCGTCAACAGGGTAACGCGACATGCTGTCAGCGTCTTGGTGCCGGCGGCGAGACTTGTAGACAACGGAATATGAAAAGTCTTGTAGTCTCAAAGCCCCTCGACCAAGCCGGCCTGTAGGATGTATTAGCGATGAGAGCCAGTAGAGAGCACGATGGTTACTGACTACGGAAAAAGGGCGACCGTAAAGGTAAGGGCGGAACTGCGCAACCGCCCACACTACAGAAAGGCATTCTCGTTCCGTAATGGACTTGTTGCGCTCCGATGATGTGAGGAGGCGGCTTGCATAAGCAATAACGCGATCCTGGCCACGCTGACGCTGGGCTAAGAGGGCACCTACGCCATGACCGCTGGCATCTGTACGCAATTCTGCAGGAGCACGAAGGTCGAAGTGTGCGAGGATGGGTGTTGAGGAGAGAAGGGTGACGCGACGAGTGAAGGCGGCGGCTGCTGCTGTACCCCACGAGAAATGTACACGTTTCTTGAAGCTATTGCCGCATTATCTTGAACAAAAGGATGAAAGTACGAGCATAGACCTACAAAACTTCGAACGTCTGCAGCTCTGGTCTAGAACGTCGAGCGTCTGGCCTAAAGGGCGATCGTCGAAGTCGAAAATATCTGTGTAGGACGATAATACTTGGTAAAGGTCTTCAGCCTGCGCAGACAACAGGTCCGTCGCACCCATTTTCTGTATCTTGGTATCGGCGGCCGAGGCTGGCACGATGGGCCTGCTAAGCTCGTAAGAAGCATCGGTCTATAAGGTTTCCACGTGATGGTCGCCGAGACAATCAACGTTGGCAAGGCAAATACTTTGCGGTTGAATTTCCTTTTCCAATCCAAAGTTAAAGATAGACATGAAAGTGCGGTTCGCAATAATAGTAAGCATAATGTGAGGCAAGGTAACGTCATACTGTAGTGGAATGTCGGGCAGAGGAGTTACGAGGTACTCTTCATCAGGGACTGGTGGGGAAGACAAGAGTTCAATATAGGCTGTTTTAGGCTTCTAGCGCAGCTCGAAAGAGCAAAAAAGGAATGAGGTAGGGGTAATCAAACCGAACGAAAAACAGAGTGAGCGCACCCTTTGATTACCCCTACCTCCTTCCTTTTTTGCTCTTCCGAGCTGCGCTAGAAGCCTAAAACAGTCATTACATACCAACTCGCCCAAACTGCCACGCTTTTGGTCAATATAGGCTATTGATTTTGGTGGCAGGCGAATAAAGCCGGTGGGGCGTAGGCGGCACTGGGGTGCGTCAGAAGGTTCTGTGAGAATCGGCAACTCAAGGCGAAGTGTACTGGCAGAGCAGTCCATAAGAGCAGAACGCGCGGAGAGAAAATCGAGGCCGAGAATGAGGTCGTAGGGGCAATGAGCAATCACGGTGAAGAGAACAGGAGTGTGGCGGCCGGCGATGCTAAAACGTGCCGTACACATGCTGATGATAGGCACAGTATCACCAAGCGCAACGCGGACGACGCGTGTCGACCCTGGGGTAAGGAGCTTCTTCAGTCGTCGTCGGAAGGCAGTACTCATAATAGAAAGCTGTGCACCTGTATTGATGACTGCCGTGACGGGATAGCCATCAGCGTCAGCGTCAAGAAGGTTTTGGTTCGTGTGTAACGTGAGCAGAGGATTTGAGGGCAGGATGGACAACGCAGCTTCACCTCCAGAAGCTGCAGTGCCTAGTTTTCCGGCTGGATCCGGGAGGCGACAGGCGACGGATAGAAGCGACGGGATTGGCGCTACTGATGGCGTCGAGGTGAGCGCGAGCGGATGTAACGAAGGTTCGGGGCAGGAGCATCAGCGGCAATGGGCTCATGGCGGGTGGCATTGAGAACAGAAGGTCCAAAGGGGCGGGAATGAGCGGCGGTGTATGTCTGAGGAGGTGGTGGCCACCGGTTGCGGCAGTGACGATCAACGTGGCCGAAGCGACAGCAGTGGAAGCAGATCGACCTGTCACCAGGGGTACGCCATTCGGACGGTTTGCGGCGAGACGGGGTAGTAAAGGACTGCCGGGGACGAGGAGGGCTGTTAGTGATGTTCAAGGTGACGGCATTCTTTAATGATGGCGTCGATTGCCGAGACGTTGCCGAAAACAAGCAAATTGAAAGCGTCGTCGGCGATGCCTTTTAGACCATGCGACACTTTATCAGCTTTAGACATAGCATCGTCAGCTCTGCGGCATAGAGCCAAGGCGTCGAGGATGTACGAAACGTACGGCACGGTAGATGCCTGAACACGAGACGCAAGAGCCTTTCTCGCGGCAGCCTTGCGTGCAATGGGGTCGCCGACCAGTTCCCGTAGCTTTTCTTTGAAACTATCCCAACAGGTTATCTCTTCGTCATGCGTCTCATGCCACACGCGTGGGATGCCGCCGAGATAAAAGATGACATTGGCGAGCATAATGGTTGGGTCCTACCTGTTATTAGCGTTGGCATGTGCATATAGCTTGATACATTCGTCAACGTCCTGTCCCTCCAAGCCAGAGAACACACTAGGGTTGCGATGTTGGGCAACTGTGATGATCGGAGCAGTCGGACAAGCCGAAGCCGTTTCAGAGGCAGTCTCGTCACCGGGAGGCATGGTGACAAGCTCGATGTACCGACCACTCCGGAGTTCCGTGGTGAGGACGGGGATCGCTGACCTCTGCCACAATGTCACGTGTGGAAAGACACAGATGAAAGCGGCTATATACAGGCTATTTACACTGGAGCCAGACGCTCAGGCCGACACTCGTTCGCGCCAAGGGCACAGACCCACTTCGTCGTTCTCCCGGCGGCTCGTTCCTTGAGCATCGCTCGATGATATCGTAATAATACAACTTGCATGCAGTTGGAAAGGAAAGATTAGAAGGCGAACCACCTGTTAACGACGTTATATGTTACATTCATCATCATCATCATCAACCTGTTTTATGTCCACTGCAGGACGAAGGCCTCTCCCTGCGATCTCCAATTACCCTTGTCCGGCGCCAACCGATTCCAACTAGCGCCCGCAAATTTCCTCACTTCATCGCTCCACCTAGTCTTCTGCCATCCTCGACTGCATTTCCCTTCTCTTGGTACCCATTCTGTAACCCTAATGTTCCAACGGTTATCAAACCGACGCATTACGTGATCGGCCCAGCTCCATTTTTTTATGTCAATTAGAATATCGTCTATGCCCTTTACTCGCTGATCCAAACCGCTTTCTGCCTCTTAAGGTTATGCCTAACAGTATTCGTTCCATCGCTCTTGGCGCGGCCCTTAACTTGTTCTGAATCTTCTTTGTCAGTCTCCATGTCTCTGCCCCATATGTCAACACTGGTAAAATGCATTGATTGTACACCTTCCTTTTCAACGAGAATAGCAAGCTTCCAGTACGGAGCTGACAATGTCTGACGTATGCGATCCAACCTAGTTTTATGCTTCTATGAATTTTTTTTAATGATCAGGGTTCACTTTGATTAATTGACCTAGTTACACGCAGTCATCGCAGACTCTAAAGGCTTACTGGCGATCCCGAACTTTTGTTTCTTGGCCCGGCTATTCATCATTATCTTTGTCTTCTGCATATTAATCTTCAACCCCAATCTTACACATACCCTCTCTCTTTTAAGGTCCTCAATCATTTGTTGTAACTCGTCTGCATTGTTGCTGAATAGAAGAATGTCATCGACAAACTGGAGGTTGCTGAGATATTCGCCGTCGATCCTTACTCCTAAGCCTTCTCAGTTTTTACCTTGAATACTTCTTCCAAGCACGCATTAAATAGCATTGGATAGATTGTGTCTCCCTGTCAGACCCCTATCTTTACAGGTATCTTCCTGGTTTTCTTGTGTAGAATGAAGGTAACTGCGGAACTTCTGTAGATATCATGTCCAGGAATTCTGGACATTCTCCTTCGGAACTTCACAGCAACGCACAAGTGTAACTCAATGGGAAATTTTTTTTTCTAAATTATATTTCAGAATATAGGGCGAGGGTCAAAAAGTTTCAACTGACTACAACAAGAGGGTAGTCCCTTCTAGCAACATATGCATTTTCGCACTTAGTCGGAACATTGGTGGTACGTTAAAGCAGTTAAAGAAAGTCGGACAGGGGCGGTAAAGTCCAACGACAGGAGAAAATCGTTTTGCACTCTCCCGCCAGAGGGCAAATTGGCTTGAAAAAGCGCCAAATTTAAACCATAAAACGATTTATTACAGTTGGCATTGAGAAGGTATTGGTAGAGGGAGTGTTATGCAGCCTGTTGGCACGTGCAGGTTTTTGAGAAGCAGCGGAGATGGTACAGAGCGGTTATGCGTGTGCATGTCTTGAGCGTGCCTGGGTATGGTTCTATGCGCATGTTCGCTCTGTGTATGAGTGTGCGGGCGTGTGCCTCCGTATTTGCGTTTGCATGCGCGCGAGTGCGTGTATGCGTTGTTATGATTGGGGGTTCAATCCCATCGCTCGTGATCCGTTGTCAAGATTGGAGTAGGGCATGAATTAGAAGGTAGCTGGCGCATGCCGTCGTCCAACTTATCCACGCTGAGGACGTTGATGAAGGGAAGGACTGCTTCTCATCGAGAACGATGAATATGGGTTTATTTATAGTATTGATATCAGACTAACGTTACTGCTTGGGAAAGTACATCAGTCTAACACGACTGCTTGAGAGAGAGTGTCCTGAGCAACCGCACAACAGCGGTTTTTAAACACTCGGTCCTCTCCCGATATCCAGGTGACGTAAACGGCCATCCAAACACCGTAGGCGAGTTGACCAGGCACCCTAGGGGAGACGAAGCACCGTAGGGGAGACGACCCAATACCGTAGGGGCATTTATTCCCCGAACTGCAGCGCACCCGCCGGCCGCCCATTGTCTGGCGTCTTGGTCGGCGCGTGGTAAGGGGTGTCAGTCGACGTTCCCGCGGCTCAGTAACAATACTTGCTCCGCCGAGCCCATTTATTTACAATGGCGACTTCGTCAAACTCGGCTCCAGCGACGGAGAGTCGAGGACACACGTATTGTTGTTCACAAACAGTCGACTTAGTCACGCCATGGCTAGAGGTGTCCGGCGACGATCCCGGAATGTTGCCTCCACAGTCGCAACTGGTTGGCAAAACTTGCACTGCAGCTGGCCGTTCTTAACAGCGTGTGTTAGCGTTCGCGACGTGTGAGCGTTCGCGGCGTATGTGCGTGCCTGCGTGTGTATGTGCTTGTGCGCGCCCTTGCCAACGTGTGCTTTTCGAATTTCAGCATGCAGGATTGCGAACAAATGTGTGCGTGTTTGTGTGCACATGGATATCTGTGCGTGCTTATTGTGTGTGTGTGTGTGTGTGCGTGTGTGTGTGTGTGCATATGACGGATGGAGAGAGAGTACGTGAGTGTGAGGGAGAGTGCGTTTGCGTGTGATTGAGGCAGTGTGTGTGTGTGTGCGAGGGAAAGAGCGTGTGTATGCGCGAGGGAGAGAGATAGTGTGAGTGTGTGTGCGTGCCAGGGGAGAGTGTGTGCGCGTGCTAGTGCCCCCGTATGTGCATATGCTTGCACGCGAGTGCGCATATGTGTGAGAGCGTTCGCGGCGTGTGTGCATGCCTGCATCTGCGTGTTGCATGTGTGTGCGCGCTTGCCTGCTTGCGGCGCATGCATGGCGGCGTGTGAATGTGCACGTGTGCGACCGTGCTTGTTCGTGTTTCAGCATGCATGCCTGCGGACATAAGTGTGCGTGTTGGTGTGCGCATGGATATCTGTGCGTATGATGCGCGCGATGAAGAGGGCGTGTGAATGCGTGTGAGGAAGAGAGTGTGTGCTCGTGCAAGGGAGAGAGAGTGCGTGTGAGGGTATTTGCGTGTTTGCGGGTGTGAGAGAACATTTTCCTGCTTACACCTACTCTTCGAAACAAACGCGGTGCGGAGACCATTAAAGCCCGTGTTTAAATCCACGAGACAAGAACGAATGACACTGCATTTGTAGCATTATCTCTTTCTGAAAGCGACATAAAAAAAAAATAAAGTGCCTGCGATGTCAGTAATGCTGCCCTTGGCTGGCGCGGCCTGTAAGAGGCTGCCAAGCAGTTCAACTTTGTTATCTTGCTTCCATCGGTGGCAGCGCAATGTCTTGAAGGCAATGACGAGCAAAATCTGCACTACCATTCAATCGTGTATCGTTTCGGTGACCAAACGAGCTTTCGGCAGCGCACGTTTGTTGCTATATTGACATTTCAACTTTAAACGGCTCGCCTTCGGAAAAAACAATGTGAATAAAAATCGACAGTCGTCTGGCCGCTAGGAACATGCTCACGGAGCGTGTCTTTCATGACATTATCTCAAAAGGCTGGAAGCGGTCAGGTCGATGTTACCCTCGACCTTTTTCCGCGTCAGTTAGGCTTTCAGAGAGCGCTTAGTTGCAAAATATTTGTTCTTACTCTTACAGGATCATGTTTAATAAGCATATATTCGCTCAACTACTCAATGTCGAAGACAGGCTCCAAACTACTCATTCGCTTTAGCCACCCAAGATCAATTATTTAAAACATAATCAACATACATTCGTGAATTACGCACACAACTGCTCAACTTGCTTCGTATCCGGAGGTTACCGTCTGAACACTCGAATGATACTAATGTCAGGAAGATTTACATTGATCTATTTCTTATATCTATATGGTCTTTCTGATCTATATGGTCTGCAGCGGTGGCGTAGAGGTAGAACACCCGCCTCGCGTGCAAGAGGTCCGTGGTTCGAATCCCGGTGCCGGCAATATTCCACCAGATTAAAAAAAATATTCCGCGTGTTGATAAAATTGCCCAAACAGGCCTGGAGTGTGGCCTGATCCCGGTGACCAGAACCGGTAACGCACTCCCTCACCAGAGCAGGATTGGCCACCCTGGTGCAGTACTTGGCCACAACCTCCTATGAACACAACAATCAAACCTCGGCCCTCAGTCCCCAGCAGCTGCGAAGCAACTGACCACGGCGGCGGTCAGACCTGCGACGCAGCAGAGGGTGCTAAGAATCACTGGCTCCGGACAGGCCGCCATTGGAATATGAACCTGGCAACGTTTAACGCTAGAACGTTATCTAGTGAGGCGAGTCTAGCAGTGCTATTGGAGGAATTAGAGGGAAGTAAATGGGATATAATAGGGCTCAGTGAAGTTAGGAGGCCGAAAGAAGCATATACAGTGCTAAATAGCGGGCACGTCCTGTGCTACCGGGGCTTATAGGATAGAAGAGAACTAGGAGTCGGATTCCTGATTAATAAGAATATAGCTGGTAACATACAGGAATTCTATAGCATTAACGAGAGGGTGGCAGGTCTTGTTGTGAAACTTAATAAGAGGTACAAAATGAAGATTGTACAGGTCTACGCCCCTACATCCAGTCATGATGACCAGGAAGTCGAAAGCTTCTATAAAGACGTGGAATCGGCGGTGGGGAGAGTGAAAACTAAATACACTATGCTAATGGGCGACTTTAATGCCAAGGTAGGCAAGAAGCAGGCTGGAGACAAGGCAGTGGGGGAATATGGCATAGGCACTAGGAATAGCAGGGGAGAGTTATTAGTAGAGTTTGCGGAAAAGAATAATATCAGGATAATGAATACCTTCTTCCGCAAGCGGGATAGCCGAAAGTGGACGTGGAGGAGCCCGAACGGCGAGACTAGAAATGAAATAGACTTCATACTCTGCGCTAACCCTGGCATCATACAAGATGTGGACGTGCTCGGCAAGGTGCGCTGCAGTGACCACAGGATGGTAAGAACTCGAATTAGCCTAGACCTGAGGAGGGAACGGAAGAAACTGGTACATAAGAAGCCGATCAATGAGTTAGCGGTAAGAGGGAAAATAGAGTAATTCCAGATCAAGCTACAGAACAGGTATTCAGCTTTAACTCAGGAAGAGGACCTTAGTGTTGAAGCAATGAACGACAATCTTGTGGGCATCATTAAGGAGTGTGCAATGGAAGTCGGTGGTAACTCCGTTAGGCAGGATACCAGCAAACTATCGCAGGAGACGAAAGATCTGATCAAGAAACGCCAATGTATGAAAGCATCTAACCCTACAGCTAGAATAGAACTGGCAGAACTTTCGAAGTTAATCAACAAGCGTAAGACAGCTGACATAAGGAAGTATAATATGGATAGAATTGAACATGCTCTCAGGAGCGGAGGAAGCCTAAAAACAGTGAAGAAGAAACTAGGAATTGCAAGAATCAGATGTATGCGTTAAGACACAAAGCCGGCAATATCATTACTAATATGGATGAGATAGTTCAACTGGCTGAGGAGTTCTACAGAGATTTATACAGTACCAATGGCACCCACTACGATAATGGAAGAGAAAATAGTCTAGAGGAATTCGATATCCCGAAGGTAACGCCGGAAGAAGTAAAGAAAGCCTTAGGAGATATGCAAAGGGGGAAGGCAGCTGGGGAGGACCAGGTAACAACAGATTTGTTGAAGGATGGTGGACAGATTGTTCTAGAGAAACTGGCCACCCTGTATACGCAATGCTTCATGACCTCGAGCGTACCGGAATCTTGGAAGAACGCTAACATAATCCTAATCCATAAGAAAGGGGACGCCAAAGACTTGAAAAATTATAGACTGATCAGCTGACTGTCCGTTGCCTATAAAGTATTTACTAAGGTAATTGCAAATAGAATCAGGAACACCTTAGACTTCTGTCAACCAAAGGACCAGGCAGGATTCTGTAAAGGCTACTCAACAATAGACCATATTCACACTATCAATCAAGTGATAGAGAAATGTGCAGAATATAACCAACCCTTATATATAGCTTTCATTGATTACGAGAAAGCGTTTGATTCAGTCGAAACCTCAGCAGTCATGGAGGCATTACGGAATCAGGGTGTAGATGAGCCATATGTAAAAATACTGGAAGATATCTATAGCGGCTCCACAGCCACCGTAGTCCTCCATAAAGCAAGCAACAAAATCCCAATAAAGAAAGGCGTCAGGCAGGGAGATACGATATCTCCAATGCTATTCACAGCGTGTTTACAGGAGGTATTCAGAGAACTGGATTGGGAAGAATTGGGGATAAAAGTTAATGGAGAATACCTTAGTAACTTGCGATTCGCTGATGATATTGCCTTGCTTAGTAACTCAGGGGACCAATTGCAATGCATGCTCACTGACCTGGAGAGGCAAAGCAGAAGAGTGGGTCTAAAAATTAATATGCAGAAAACTAAAGTAATACTTAACAGTCTCGGGAGAGAACAACAATTTACAATAGGCAGCGAGGCACTGGAAGTCGTAAGGGAATACATCTACTTAGGGCAGGTAGTGACGGCGGATCCGGATCATGGGACGGAAATAATCAGAAGAATAAGAATGGGCTGGAGTGTGTTTGGCAGGCATTCCCAAATCATGAACAGCAGGTTGCCGTTATCCCTGAAGAGAAAAGTATATAATAGCTGTGTCTTACCAGTACTCACCTACGGGGCAGAAACCTGGAGGCTTACGAAAAGGGCTCTACTCAAATTGAGGACGACACAACGAGCTATGGAAAGAAGAATGATAGGTGTAACGTTAAGGGATAAGAAAAGAGCAGATTGGGTGAGGGAACAAACGCGAGTTAATGACATCTTAGTTGAAATCAAGAAAAAGAAATGGGCATGGGCAGGACATGTAATGAGGAGGGAAGATAACCGATGGTCATGAAGGGTTACGGACTGGATCCCAAGGGAAGGGAAGCGTAGCAGGGGGCGGCAGAAAGTTAGGTGGGCGGATGAGATTAAGAAGTTTGCAGGGACGGCATGGCCACAATTAGTACATGACGGGGGTTGTTGGAGAAGTATGGGAGAGGCGTTTGCCCTGCAGTGGGCGTAACCAGGCTGATGATGATGATGATGATGATGATGATGATGATTTCTTAAAATTTGGTGCCGTTAAAAAAGACCACCTGTATATTGATAGTGCAGGAGGTATCTAATAAAGCAGGTGCGAATGCTCGGACAGGTTTCCTTGGCGCAATTCAAGTTGATGAACTTAGAAGACATGCATCCAACCATGCACCTTTGTATTTACCATGTATTCTCCTCATTGTTCAAGAAACGCCTCAGCACCACGGTACATCGCAAAAGGTGTGCGGCAGCAATATTTGTTCTCCCTAATAGATTCCTGAGCGTTCGCGGCATCAGCTTTGGTTTTCTGGCGTCTTCAGGAATCAGGACAGTGAATTAGGTTCTGATTTATCTTGCATGAGTAATTGACAAATCGCGCAACAGAAGGTTCTCGGAATGATGTGTGATGACGACATTCTGCCACTAGCGAGAATGAATGTGATTTATACACGAGTGAATGTTTGTGGCTACGCAGCGACAAACCTAGGCCTTAAGTTTTGCAGAGAGAAATCGGGAATTATGATGTTTATTGAAAAGATTCAACAGCAAATCATACGCGTAGTCAAACAACGTATATGCATATTCAGCCATTGCATATTTGCTTGCTTACGAGGGTATGAGCCATTCCTGAATATGTCGTTCTTTTTTCGGGTATGAGCCATTGCAACCAGCCATCTTAGACTTTCGCCCTAATCAACCAATATTTCGTCTGCCAATGTACCCTTGCGGTTTGCGACTGCTTCCACCACGGGCAGTAGGTCGGAACTCATGTTTCTATTGACTGCATACGTATATCAGCAATAATTCTAGAAAAAAAATCGCGGTATTTTTTTCTTTCGGTGTTAACAATATCCGGTTAAAGTATGTTCCAAAAAGCACTCATCCCAATACTTGAGTACTTTTTTGTCCTAACACACACGTGCGCGCTACTGCATTTGATACAATCTACTATAATAATTTTGCGTTGATTTCCGCCAGGCAGCTGTTTTTATTCTTAATGACGCCAGGAAACCGAGCCTGATGTCACCAACGCTCATATATGAAATCGGGAGTGCGCAAAATGTTCTCGCACACCTTGTGTGATATACCGTAGCGCTGAAGTGCTTCTTGTAGAACGTAGGAGAGTCCGTCGTAAAAGCAGAAGGGTACTGTTGGGCGCATGTGCTTAAGTTGATGAACTTGAATTGCGCCAAGAAAATCCGTCGAAGCATTTGCACCTGCTTTATCAGAAGCGTACTGCACCATGAATATCCAGGCAGTTACTTTTTTACGGCGCCAAACTTTATTAGAGCAATGCGAATCTTGCTGACATCATTGCTATCATTGGAGTGTTGAAATTGGTAGCCTCTAGATACGGAGTAAGCTGAGCAGTTGTTTGCGTAATAAACGAAGGTACGATAATTAAAATGCCAATAATTGATCTTAGGCGGGTAACGGACATGAGTAGCTTGGAGCCAGTCCTCGAGACTGCCTGGCTGAGCGAATAATTAATAAACATGCTTCTATTTTACAAATATTTTACAGATAAACTCTGAAAGCATAACTGACGCTGAAAAAGGCCGTCTTTAAGGGCGACCTGACCGAGCCCACTCTTTTGTGATAATCTGATCGATAGCATCGCTCCGTGAGTACGTTCCTTGCGGCCAGTGCGCTTTTGATGTATGTACATTTGCCTTTTTTTCGAAATCAAGCAAGTAATCCTTTAATATCAATACAACAGCGAAAGTGTGCCGCCGAAAGCGGGCTTAGTCGAAGAAGGGATGCACGACGCAATGATGGTGCAGATTTAGCGCGTCATCCCCGTCAAGAGGAAAGGAAGATAACGAGCGCGAACCGCTAGTAGCTCCTCGCAGGACCGTGCCGATGGTGATGGTGCCATCGCGACAAAATACAGGGCGGCTATACTGACTGTACAGGCGCTTTCACAGCGAAGCTGTGTACCTCTGCCCCGAAATGCATTTGTCTTGTCAGGGAGCAAGAATTTTGGCCGATCCTGCAGGTTGCGAAGTATCGGGCAGTCATGCGGTGGAGGTGAAGCAGGCTGCAAGCGCTCCGCCAATAATAATAATAATAATAATAATAATAATAATAATAATAATAATAATAATAATAATAATAATAATAATAATAATAATAATAATAATAATAAAGATGCATTGTTTCACGTCGATTGGCATGCTGGAATCATTTGCGAACCCCACACGGTCTCACGCGCAGAAGGCATTGCCGTATATGCATAGGAGGAAATGTATGTACAACCATACTACATGACTCGTAAGAGGAGAGAGGCATCGACTGGTGGAGTTGTCTGTGCCGTACAAACAAAAGACAAAATTATGATATCCACTGTCTATATATGTATATTCAGGCACACCCAAATGTGGTACTGAGAAGTTCATAACCACGCACTTAGCATTGGTTAGCCGCGATGACACTACCTTTGTGATCATCATTGAAGACTTCAATGTGGGCATTTTAAAACAAGAAAATAAATGTTTCATTGAGTTTGTGCATGAAGAACTTGGTTTGGAGTGCTACACCACTCGAAGTAACTCAATTAAGCAACAACGGTCGTGCATAGATTCTACTTTGGCCAAGATTCTGTCTAAGGTTGTAACCGGACCAACCCGTATATATCACAGCAATCACAAGGCTATCGTGACTACCATTACCAAGTGGCGAAAATAAGTACAAAACCCCTTGTCTAATCCTGTGTGATGTGCTACAGCTTAGCTGGTCATCCATCTTCACAGAGTGGAATGGCTCCTAATATTTTTTTCTTTTTGCGTCGGTTTCGCTTTCAGAAAGTGATAATATTGTTACGGAGGAAGACGCAGATGAAAAGCTATGTACAAGTATATTTACAAGAAAATACGCTGCGCGTGGCCAAGAGGCAACAGCCCGCGCTAGCTTCAAATCGTCGTCGTCGTCTTCTTACTGCTCGGCTCTTCGTCATTGGAAATACTATCCTGTAGCACTACCCCCTGCGGCAAAAGCGCTGTCCCGGAGCGACTAAAGGCCCGAGTCTGAAGCAGTGTAGTAGGTCTTGAGCCTACTGACGTGCACGACATCAGTAGATGCCAGAGTAGATGACGAGGTTGAGGTCACAGGAGCAATTTCGTAAGTCACAGGCGTCACCTGGCGCAGCACGCGGTAGGGCCCTGTGTATCGCGAAAGGAGCTTTTCGGAAAGTGCGACGTGACGAGAGGGCGACCACAGGAGCAGGAGTGCACCGGGCGAAAACTGTACGTCACGGTGGCGAGCGTTGCACTGACGCTGCTGCGTGGTTTGCGAGTCCGTCAGTCGAGCACGGACAAGCTGGCGTGCATGGTCGGCGAGGGCGATGGCGTCGCGCGCATACTCGGTTGTTGAAATCGCAGCAGGAGGAAGTACCGTGTCAAGGGGCAAGGTCGGTTCGCAACCGTAGAGTAGATAAAATGGAAAAAATCCGGCGGTGTCGTGCCGGGAAGAATTATAAACAAATGTGACGTAAGGAAGGGCAACGTCCCAGACGTGGTGGTCCTTCGAAACGTACTTGGACAGCATGTCGGTAAGAGGCCATTGGTTTGAGGATGGTATGAGGTAGTCAGCTTGTGTTGAATAGAGAAGGAACGCACAATGTCGGCGATAACTCGAGAGGAAGTTACGACCGCGGTCAGTAAGCAGCTGTCGCGGGGCGCCATGCACTAAGTTAATGTCACGCAAGAGAAAGTCCGCGACGTCAGTGGCGCAACTGGTAGGGAGAGCTCGCGTGATAGCCTATCGGGTGGCGTAATCAGTTGCGACGGCTACCCATTTGTTCCCAGAGGATGACGCGGGAAAGGTACCGAGGAGGTCTAATCAAGCATGTAAGAACGGTTTCAGAGGGACGGTGATCAGCTGTAAATAACCGGAAGGCAGCACCTGAGGTGTTTTCCGACGCTGGCAGGGATCACAGGCAGCAACATAGCGCCGGACGGAGCGAGCGAGACCAGGCCAATAGAAGCGGCGGCGGACGCGATCATACGTGCGGGTTACCCCAAGATGCCCTGCAGTGGGTGCGTCATGCATCTCAAAGAGCACAGTCTGTCGTAGATGTTTTGGCACGACAAGAAGAAGATCAGGGCCATCAGGGAGGAAGTTCCTTCGGTACAGAATGCCGCCCTGGAGGAGATATCGGCGAACGGATGCGTCGGTAGGTGTAGAGCGCAGACGCTCGATGAGTGAGTACTCGCAGCGATAGGTCTCGGTACTGCTCATCGGCGATGTTAGCGAAGGCAGACACAGAGAAAATGCCGTCGGCGGTACTACTGTCGGCGTCGTCAGGCTCGTCTACCGGGTAGCGAGACAGGCAGTCAGCGTCCTTGTGTAGTCGGCCAGATTTGTAGGTGACAGAGAACGAATATTCTTGGAGGCGTAAGGCCCAGCGACCAAGTCTTCCTGTAGGATCTTTCAGTGAGCATAACCAGCAAAGCGCGTGATGGTCTGTGACAACGGAAAAGGGTCGGCCATATAAGTATTGGCGGAACTTTGCAACCGCCCAAACAAGGGCCAGACACTCACTCTCAGTGATGGAATAGTTGCGCTCCGCGGGCGAGAGGAGCCTGCTGGCGTAAGTGATAACACAGTCGTGGCCACGCTGGCGTTGTGCCAGTACTGCGCCAATTCCGTGACCGCTCGCATCAGTACGGACTTCGGTAGGCGCAGAAGGATCGAAATGGGCCAGAACGGGAGGCGTTGTGAGAAGGTCAATTAGAAGCGAGAATGCAGAGGCGTCTTATTTCCAAAGCTGGGTTAGTGGTCGTGCTATGGCCGCGAAGTTTTTCACGAAACGGCGGAAGTACGAGCAAAGGCCGATGAAGGTGCGCTCATCCTTGACACACTTTGGAACAGGGATGTGCGTAAGAGCATGGATCTTGCCTGGGTCCGGTTGCACTCCGTTCACGTGAACGAGATGTCCGAGGACGGTAATCTGGCGACGGCCGAATTGGCACTTCGATGCGTTGAGTTGCAGACCGGCTCGGCGAAAAACGTCCAGGACTGCTGAGAGGCGCTCGAGGTGCGTAGCGAATGTTGGGGAGAATACTATAACGTCATCCAGGTAGCACAGGCACGTGGACCATTTGAAACCGTGAAGAAGGGAGTCCATCATGCGTTCAAAAGTGGCAGGAGCGTTACATAGACCGAACGGCATTACTTTGAATTGATAAAGACCGTCGGGTGTTACAAAGGCAGTCTTCTCGCGGTCGAGATCGTCCACGGCAATCTGCCAATAGCCGGAGCGAAGGTCAATAGAGGAGAAATAGCGAGCACCGTGGAGGCAGTCAAGGGCGTCATCAATCCGAGGTAGGGGATACACGTCTTTTTTGGTAACCTTGCTAAGGTGCCGATAATCCACGCAAAAGCGCCATGAGCCATCCTTCCTTTTTACCAGCACAACAGGTGACGCCCATGACGGTTCAATAATGTCCTTGGCAAGCATTTTGTGAACTTCGGTGTGAATAACTTGACGCTTAGCTGGTGATATTCGATACGGGCGGCGATGAATAAGAGGGGCATCGCCGGTATTAATGCGATGTTGGACAGCTGTTGTTTGGGCCAAATGACGATCGTTCAAGTCAAAAATATCTTGGTAGGAAATCAGCACGCGGTAGAGCGCACGAGCGTGCTCGGAGGGCATGTCGGGTGCAATCATTTTCTGTAAGTTGGCGACGGTACAAGTTGCCGACTGCGACGGTCGAGGAGGATCGGCTGAATGGTTGTCAACTGAAATCGATGCTACAGAGTGATCCTCGAATGAGCAAAGTTGGGCCAGAGAGATCCCGCGTGGCAGCACTTGTGTCGTCAAGCCAAAATTGACCACTGGTAGGCAGACGCAATTCGCCATAATAGATAAAACTGTATGAGGTACTGTGATCCCGTGTGTAATGAGGACGTCTTGCATAAGAGCCGCGATGTAGTGACCGTCGGGGACTGGTGGGGATCACACGAAGTCAACGTAAGTCAGTGCCGAAGGTTGCAAGCGAACGAAGTCGATGGAACTGAGGCGAGTAGGGTGTTGTTCAGCGGGATCCAGAACAGGCAGGTCGAGGCGGAGAGTACTAGCGGAGCAATCGATGAGAGCAGAATGTGCGGAGAGGAAGTCTAAGCCGAGGATGATGTCGTGGGGATAGTGAGCGATGACTGTGAATAGCAGGGTAGTGGAGCGATCGGCGAAGGAGACGCGGGCGGCACACATACCAATTACAGGGGCTGTTCCGCCATCGGCGACACGGACAACAGGCGTCGTGGCGGGCGTGATTATTTTCCTCAGCCGGTTACGAAGGTCAGCGCTCATTACCGACAAATGCGCCCCGGTGTCTATGAGAGCAGATACAGGAAAACCGTCGACTTGCGCGTCAGGAAGGTTCAGATGAGTGGCAACGTCAGGAGAGGATTTGGCGGCGTAGGGAGCAATGCAGCGTCACCTCGAGGCGCTGCATCGTCTAGTTTTCCGATTGGGAGCGGCGTCCGAAGGGAGTCGGCGAATAGGAGCGATGGGGCTGGGGAGAGCGAGATTGTCGTCGTTGGGGCGAAGGCGAACGAGAATGGGAGCGGTTCGGTGCAGGAGAATCAGCGGCGGCGTTATCGGAGCGTGCGGCATAGGGACGAGAAGGGCCACCTGGGGGGCGAGAGTAGGCAGTATAAGTAGGCCGGGTCGGGGAACTCCAGCGACTGCGACAGTGCCCAGAAATGTGCCCGATTCGATGGAAGTGGAAACAAATGGGCTTGTCGTCAGCATTGCGCCATTCAGATAGGTTGCAGAAACGTGGGGGGTAAGAAGATGCGGGACGGGGCGGAAACGAAGAAGCCGGGCGGGTATCAGGACGATGGGCCGAGCAGATGGTGTGAAGACCCATGTTTTCGAACTCTTGGTGGACAACTGCCTGGATCAGTGAGACCGTGACTGCAGATGTGTTGGTGGGACTGGAGTCGAAGGCAGCAGGATAGGCGGCCTCGATCTCACACCGGACGATCCTGGTAACATCGGCAGTGTTGTTGGGACGAGGAGTGTCGGCACAGGAAGATGTCGCTGGGGTGTTGGGTAGACGGGCAAACTGCTGGTCAATACGTCGGCTTTTGGCGAGTTCCACGCGGCGGCACTCTTATATAACAGCATCCACCGTCGCTACGTTGTTGCAAACGAGCAAGTTGAAGGCGTCATCGGCAATGCCTTTGAGGATGTGGGCAACATTGTCGGACTCAGTCATGTGGGTGTCAACTTTGCGGCACAAAGCCAAGACGTCCTGAATGTACGTGACATAGGGCTCTGTTGACGTCTGCACACGGCCGGAAAGCGCCTTCTTCGCGGCAAGTTGGTGACCGTAGGGGTTGCCGAACAAGTCTCGAAGCTGTGTCTTAAGTGAATCCCAACTGGTGAGCTCATCTTCGTGCGTGCGATACCAAACTCTAGGTGTGCCACCGAGGTAAAAGACTACGTTGGCGAGCATAATAGCAGGGTCCCACCGGTTATTGCGGCTGACGTGTTCATACAGGCTGATCCAGTCATCGACGTCTTCCCCATCTTTGCCCGAGAATACGCCAGGATCACGGGGAGCGGGAGAGTGATGTAGGTCGTCGAGGTGGCAGCAGGTGTCGGAGCCGGCGGAGTCGGGTTGTCGTCGCCGGGAGCCATGAAGGAAGGCTCGACGTACCGTCCACTGCCCAGCTCCGTGACGAGGTACAGGGAACGTCCACCTACACCAGATATGTTACGGAGGAAGATGCAGACGAAAAGCTATGTACAAATATATTTACAAGAAAATACGGTGCGTTTGGCCAAGAGGCAACAGCCCGGGCTAGCTTGAAATCGTCGTCGTCGTCTTCTTACTGCTCGGCTCTTTGTCATTCGAAATATTATCCCGTAGCAATATCATAAAGGCAGTGCCATTCGTTCTTGTCTCTGCGCATATAAATAAGATTCAAGTAAACTCTATATCCGCGCCGTGCTTGCTTAGTGTCTGTGGTGTTGGGCTGCTAAGCACGAGGTCGCGGTATCGAATCCCGGCCACGGCGGCCGCATTTCGATGGGGGTGGAATGCGCAAACACCAGTGTAGTTAGATTCACATGCATGTTAAAGAGCCCCAGGTGGTCGAAATTATTCCGGAGTCTCCCACTACGGTGTGCCTCACAATCAGATTGTGATTTTGACACGTAAAAACTCCATATTCTAATGTCTATATTTCATTTGCATCCGAGAGTAGGTGCAAGTAGGGAAATGATATTTTCTCACGCAAACCTATACACACAGATATTCACCCCCCTTCTCTATCTCAAGCATACAGACGCACAGACAACAGGCACGTTAGCCTCCATGTAGATTACCAATCGCCCACGGATGTACACACGAAGAAAAATGTTCGCACGCACGCACGCACACGGAAATGTACTCATACACAAGTTCGCGTATGCTCGCAGACGCATAAATGCGCTCGTGCTCACGCAGACTAAAATACGGAGGCACAATCACGGGCGTACACGCAAAATCAAGTACACGCGCATGCACACTCAAGACGTGCACACGCATATACACTCCCCTCTCCCTCCTTGCTGCCTCTCAAGAAGCTACTGCGTGCAGAGTGAATCACATTTGCTCTGCAATTACAGTTCCGACGCCAGCTCTAATTAATCGCCTTACGGTTTAAATTTGGTGCTTCTTGAAGTCAACAGGGCTATTTGTTATCTACACGCGCTGCGCGAGTGTAGTTAGTGTAGGAAGTCGCCATTGTTTACTTGCCGTAGAATAGTTTAGCTCCGCCTACCTACACGAAGTCATTTTTTTATAGTGTAGCATGAAAACTACGCTTTCTACACTGCGCTTTCGATGAATGCAAGCAGCGGACGTCAAACAACATTAGTGATATAGCGACGATAGTAAATACTCGCTGCAAAGACGATAGCGAAGTGCTTGCGTGACCATGTGTCACAGAGGGACGTGAGCTAATCTTCCAAGAAGGTAAAATTATCTCACTCATGGATGGTGCAGGCTGTTTCAAACTGCGCGCTGAATTCGTTCACTGCGCATTCGCCATGTATTTAGCTGCAGTTTGTCTATATTTGTTGACGAAAGAAAAATGGTACACTACAGTTTAGTTCCAGGGTAGCCTGATGCGGCTAATGAATGCTACGGTCATCCGCGTCGTTGTGAGTCCCCTATACCAGCGTGTGTGACGCGATCCCTGCTCTTGCTATGGGTGATGGCAAGCGGCTACGAGTAAAGCTCGATGCGACGCTCCCTTGGGTGTCGCCGCCGCTAACACTGAAATATGCAGCCGGTAAGAGCGAAGTCTGGTGCTTTTCGTCTGCTGATGCAGAAGATGACGCGCAGTCTGCTGTGATTGGCTACAGCCCAGCGAGCCAAGTGCAGCACACGACATCATAACTCTGCCCAGCACTACACTACTCTACAGGAGCCTGCAGGAAGTGAAGGTTAAAAAAGACAGCCCTAATTTTCCATCTGCCGGGAGGGAGCCAAACAATTTGCTCCTGAAGTGAAATGTGACTTCACCGCTGATCCCTGGCCAAAACAGTGTTTAATGCACCACCGATGTTCCTATTAAGTGCCATGAGCGCTTATATTGTTAGAAGGGGTTGCAACGTCGACAGTCGTCGCAGTCCCGGGACCCAGGAACGTTTTCCGGGGCATACATTTTTGATGTCGATGAGCGGCTTCAAATGCACAAGAGCATCAGCGCTCACAACAGGTGGTACAAAAGTGTTATGCTGGCTCACATAACTTTCTACGTGAAACGAATGCCATGGCTCTGGTTGCGAAACCACAAGGAAGAACTGACAAGCTGGGATAAATGTAAGCAAAAGCTCCACGAGTTCTTCGGCAAACCTGTTGGCCGTCAGCGAGCTGCGAAAAGGAGACTTGGGTCCCGCGTAGTGGCGTCGACCGAATCATGTGGCATACATACAGGAAGTTATCGTCCTTTGCCGCAGGGGTGAGGAGAACATGTCAGAAAAAGACAAAGTAAACCACGTACTGAAGGGCATAGCAGACGACGCTTGCCATCTTTTCGTGCATTTTTGCACCATAGCCGACGTTATTCATGAATGTCGACGCATCGAAGAAGCAAAAAGTATTTGCATCACACACCAGTTGACCCGTCTTCAAAATACGTCTGCTATGTCTTCGTGCGAGGACTCTCACTCTACCAATCAGGCGTCGCCGCCTGAAAGCTTGTCCGTATCGTTCGACGGAAGATTGGAGCCGCGGCACCGGTTGGCTTCAAGACCTCTTCGAACTATTGCCGACTGACGAGTTACCTTGTGCAGTCTGTTGTGTGCGACCAGTTGGAGAACCATGGAACTCAGTCTCTCTATTCCGTCAACCGAGCGGACACCTACATTTTCCTACGATATCTTCTTCGCGAGGCCACTACCCATGTCGGCCTTTTCGGAAGCCAGCAGAATGGCGGACATCCGATGACCGGCCGATATGTATCAAGTGCCGGCACGTTGGCCACATTTTCCGCCACTGCCGCAATTCCTGGACGTCATGCCAATATAAGACTGCGCTCCAACCTTCCCGCCACTCGCCAGGTACTTGTCTATCACCGCAAGGTTTCACAGAGCCATACAACTATACGCAGGCGTCCTCATCTGTACGGCCGAGTCGTTCACCCTCACCACGACGACCGCTGTCTCGCTCATCCACTATTTGCCGTTCTGCGTCCCCCATGTACCTGCACTCTACATGAAACTGACGGGTGCAGCTTGTAGAGGTGACGCTGCTAGAACGACAGGGTTCGCGATTGCTCTACTTACCTTACCGACGGAAAGGAATTTACTTGATGTGACGTAGGTGGTGTCCTTGTCGCTGCTCTGCTTGTATAGGCGCGCACATCTATGTGATGAGCGACCAGCTTTGTAGACAGCTCCCTCACTTACGTCCTAACACCTGCGGCGCCCTGTCTTGTGCGAGTCGCTAGCAGAACAACACTGGCCACAGTAGGAATGTGTGCCGCTCTCGTTGGTGCCTGTGGCCGCCAAACATCTGTTTTGTTTACTGTTCTTTAAGAGTGTCCCCATGACGTTGTTCTAGGCCTTCATTTTCTATTCGCTCACTCCGCCCTTATCTACTGCTCGCTGGAGTTCCCCTTGATTTACTTTGTCTTGACCCTCCAGAGGAAGTTCCCAGCAGGCTCTTCTTCGCTGAGCACATTCGAGTTGCCCCACAAGCCATGACCAGCGTCCTGCTTTATACAGATCCATCTGTGCCTGATGGTGACTTTGTTGTGTCTCCTCTCGCGGAAGTCCTACTTTCTCATCACGTTGCTCTTCCGCAAACCGTCGTCAGTAACAGGAACAACTCTATCAGCCTTCATCTCGTCAACTTCGCAATCAGTGACCACGTCCTACCACAAGGCATAGCCTTAGGTACGCCGTCTTCCTCCCAAGTTTGCCTCTTTTCAGCCTCAGCTGCTCATATTACGTCGTCTCCCGTTGAATCGTCTTCTTTGCCGCTGTCCTTCCTCAGCTCACAAACGTTATCGCTCCGGAATTCCGCCTCACCACGCCAACTACTTATGCCAGCTGCTCTCCGCGTTCAGCGACTTTTTTGACCTGGGTCGCCCTTTAGGCCAGACCTCTCTCACGACACACTATACTGAGATGGATGACGCACTCCCTAATCACAGGCGACCATACCGTCGGTCCTTGCATGAACGACAAGTCATTCGATAATAATAATATTTGGGGTTTTACGTGCCAAAACCACTTTCTGATTATGAGGCACGCCGTAGTGGAGGACTCCGGAAATTTTGACCACCTGGGGTTCTTTAACGTGCACCTAAATCTAAGCACACGGGTGTTTTCGCATTTCGCCCCCATCGAAATGCGGCCGCCGTGGCCGGGATTCGATCCCGCGACCTCGTGCTCGGCAGCCCAACACCATAGCCACTGAGCAACCACGGCGGGTTGGCAAGTCATTCAAACATAGGTCTTGAAGATTCTGTCTCGATGAATCGTTGAACCATCATCCAGTCTTTAGGCGGCCCCTGTCGTTCTAGTTAAAAAGGACGCCAGCTGGTGCTTCTGCGTGGAATACCGGCACCTTAACAAAATCACAAATAAAGACGTTTGTCCTCTACCACGCATTGATGACGCCCTCGACTACCTCCATGGTGCGAAGTACTTTTCTTCCATCGACCTTGGTTCCGGTTACTGGCGGACTGCGTCGACGACATGGACCGAGAGAAAACCGTCTTTATAACACCTGATGGCCTACACAAGTTCAAATTTGTACCACTCGGCTTATTTAATGCTCCATCTACTTGTGAATGCATGATGGACACACTCCTTGATAACCTCAAGCGGTTCATCTGTATTTCTTACATATATGACGCCGTAATGTTTGCTGCTACATTTGCCACGCACCCGGAGTGCCGCTTGCTCGTTCTTTCTGCTTTTCCCAACGCTGGCCTTCAACTTAATTCGTCTAAATGTCACTTCGGACGCCGCTAAATTACTATCCTCGGTCATCTTGTTCATTCTTCTGGTGTGCGCCCAGACCCGGGAAAAGCTCTTGCCGTTCAGAAGTTTCCCGTGCCAACATGTGCTAAAGATGTCCGGAGCTTCGTGGCCCTGTTCTCGTACCTCCGCCGCCTCATGCACAATTTTGTTGAGGTCACCCACCCTCTGCTCTTCTGAAGGCGGACGCAGAAGGGGACATGAACAAGCAACTGCCTTCTCGAAGCTTGTCTCTCTCCTTACATCTCCATTCCTTCTTGCGCACTTCGACCAGACTGCTCCAGAAGAAGTCCGCAGTGATGCCATTGGTCATGGAATTGGTGCCATTTTCAGCCAACGTCAACGATGGGACGACCGTGTCATTGCCTATGCCCGCGTCTACTTTCTCCAGCTGAGCGGAATTATCTGAGCGAACGTGAGTTGTGCCAACGCCAGGAGAAGCCATCTGTGCTCCCTGCTGGTTTACTCCTACCTCTTGGCGTTCCTACCGAACCCTCCTATCGCGCTGGTGTAGACCTATTGGCGCCTTTCCCCACATCTGACTGATGCAACAAGTGGATTGCCGTCGAAACAGATTATACAACTTGGTTCGCGTTCACCAGAGCCTTTCCAACAGACGTAGCCTAGTTCCTGTTGCACGTCATTGTTCACCACGGCGCTCCTCGTGAACTTCTTACCGACAGGGGTCGCTCCTTGCTCTTTACAGTTGTGGGCGACTTCCTCCATTCTTATTCTACCAAGCACATATTTACTAATACATGCCATCCGCAGACAAACGGTCTTACGGAGCGGCATAATCGTACAATAACAGACATGCTCTTCATGCATGTTTCTGATGACCATCGTGACTGTAATACTGGGGCCCTATAACGTAAAACTGTTCTGATGTGTTTTTATTACTGACGTGAAATTTGCGTCAGCAGCGACGGAAGCATCGGGCGATCGCCCGCAGGGTTGCCTCAACCGACCAATCAAACGCTTTCCTCGTTCATGGGAGGTCACTTTTGTTTGCTGGAAAAACGAATAACATTGCCTACACTGAGCGGCTTGTCTTATCTAATTGACTGACAAGAGGTGAGGAGCACGCTGAAGTGGAGAGGCATTCCATGGGGCCTAGCCACTGCACTGAATATCGGTAACCGGATAAAGAGAGTAGTGCCGGGCGTCTGCGATTGGTCCGCTTTCCCTTACTTAGCTTGCGGTGGCTGGTCGAAAATCGCGGTGGCATGCAAAGGAAGCTTAAGAATGCCGCTAAAACGGATCCTCAGCAAAGAGTTGGCAGAACGAGGTCAAAAAGGTGCCAAAAGTGTTTGAAAACGTCACACGGCCGCGCAAGAAGTTTTATTATGCGCAAGTAAACCCATGCATTTCGGCAGGCGCGAGTAGCCAGTCCCTGAGTGATTGGCGGCAGCCATCTTTTATTCCTTTCGGAACGGGACAGCCTGCGGCTATTCAGCAGGAAATTCAGTTTTGTTCGGAAAATGATGCAACTTTAACGCGTATACGTCACTTTGACGCGGTGAGTTTTTGCGATTTTGTGACGTCGAGTGACAGGCAGGTGAAGTGGGTGCAGCCCGAAAACTTCTGACCAATAGCCGAGGCGCCGAATCAGAAATAACAATTTTCCTTTTGTTCGGTCAATTCATGCATAATCAGTGTGCACACGTCGTATCAGATGTGAAGCTATCGCGGTTTTCGTGACGTCGCGTGACAGACATGTGAAGTTGGGGTGGTCCAAAAAAGTGTTTGACCAATCGCGGAGGGCTGGTTACAGAATTGGAATAGAAAAGTTTGGAATAGTTTTACGTTATAGCGCCCCTGCTTTTCTGTTTGTCGTATCCGTGTACAATTCATCACGCCACGACACTGCACGTTACGAGCCATTTTATTTGTTGTGCGGCCGAGATCCAGCATTGCTTTTTAGTACAATACTACCTACCGCTCAAGAGTCCATGTCTCAGTATACAAGCGATGTCATTGCTCGAGCCCAAGAAACACGCCAAGTTGCTCACCGTCGCCTTTGTGCTTCTCAGAACAAGCGGAAAAGCATTGGTGACAGTATTCAACGGGATGGCGATTATATTCCCGGGGATCTTGTCACTCTGTGATCTCCCACACGCATTTTCGGAAAAACTAATGTCCCGCTACTCCGGCCCTTACCGAGTCCTCTGTCAGTTAACCAACGTAACCTACGAGATGTCTCCGGTCGCATCTACTACTCGCTCCGTCCAGACTTCCCATCACGTCGTTCAGGTCAGCCGCCTAAAACGCTACCAGTCATTTCCTGCCTACAAAGCAGCGGGACGGCGCTCCCACGCCAAGTGGAAATATGTTGTGCAGCTCTGAACAAAGCTGATGAAGATGAGCCCAAGCTTAGGTCTGAAGAAGTGAACGCTTCAACGACTAGCCTGCTGTAGGCTTGACTTTGTCAATTACTGTAAATTAGTGTACATCCTTTGAATTAAAAAAAGAATTATGGGGTTTTACGTGACAGGACCACGATATGATTCTGAGGCACGGCGTAGTGATGGAATCTGGAAAATTTCAACCACCTGGCCATCTTTGACGTACCCTAAATGTAAGTACACGTGTGCCTTCGCATTTCACCCCCATCGAACTGCGGCCGCCATAATGTATATGCGCTACCCGTCTTGCTTCTTCTATCAGCAAACATATTATTCTAAACCTAACTTAACAGGAAGCTGTAGCTCCTACATGGTAAATCAGCAATCCTTTCTTCTTAGAACCACTGCGCCGCAATTCATGAGTTATGTAAAACTTAAAAGAGACAGTTAAAATAAGATTTCAGAAAGCGAATTTTTTTAATTCTAAAAAATGCGAAATTTCAAGAAGCAATACTCGAAGTATACGGCACTGTACCTCAGCAACTAAAACGATATCGGAGTTATGTAAGCTGCACCTAATATTTCATTTAATGCGGACGAAATTGATATATCGTATGGCACCCTGAAACACACCATTAACTCGTGAATATGGCATTCTCAGAATCTTTACAGGCATTGTAACAAATTCACATAAGTTATAAATTCATACATCTAATTTGCGCGATTGAGATTCTCCAAGAGATGTAATTTATAGGGAGGCGATATCAGTTTTTATCCGAACCAACGGATTTGTAAACTTCGTACTTCTTTCTTCAGATTTGCCGATTCCCGATAATTCTTGTCAATAATGCCATGGCCTAAATCAAAATTATTATTGCAGCGATCACTGTGATCTAACGTTCTCTCTTGAATGCAACAATTCACATTCAGATCGGTTGAACTGTTGAGTAATTTTCTCCTAGAATCATTTATGCGTTTTACGTGAATTTTAGCGGCCGGCATCGAAGAAGGGCCCTAGCTAAAGCTTCCTCTTATTGAATCACACCGGTTTTTAGAAAACACACGAAACATAACGCTGACTATACGGAAGCCTGCGGCCGCTGTCGTACACAAATAAAGAGAAAAAACGAAGGGAACCCAATGGTAGCTTTGCGGGAGCTGTTATCTCGGCCTCACCCGAAATGCCGCTGAGCTGTCTGGCAAGGTGTCTAGCAAAATCGTCGATTCATTGAAAGTCGAGCAAGTAGCAGGTCGCCTTCAAGATAAGACTGATACGTAAGCGCGCTCGTTGCCAAGTGCCGAGGTGAAGCAACAGTCTCAGGGTGTGCTTCTTTTTATTATGTTTTCTTTAGTTTTGCGTCATGGCGTACGTCACGGCGCGAATTTCAAATCTTTAAGGTTGATACGCCACGTGGTGGCGAAAAAAGAGACTAAATGCATGTCCAGAATTCTTGGGTATGTTTCCAAGGTATTTACGCAAAAGTTCTTTACTCCTTGATTACTTAATGCCTCTATGATTGCTGGTATAGCTACTGAATAAATGCTTTTTCGTAATCTATGAAAGCGATATAGAGAGGCTTATTGTACTTTACAGATTTCTCGATAACCTGATTAAGGACATGATTGTGAGCCATTGTAGAGTATCCCTTCCTGAAGCCGGCCCATTCCCTTCGTTGACTAAAGTCCAGCGTTTCTGTTATTCTATTGGAGAGTATTTTGGTGAGTATTCTATATAATAGTGGGAGTAAGCTAATGAGCCTATAATTTTTCAATTCTTTAACGTCCCCCTTATTTGTGGATTAGTATAATGTAAGCATTCTTCAGTTTCCTGAGACCCTTGCAGTAGATGGATACTTCGTATAAACAGCCGCCAGTTTTTCGACTTTTATTCCATCTTCTCCTGCCGCTCTTCCTCGGTTCATGTCTTGGAAGGTCCTTCTGACCTCATCGGCAACGCTATTTAGGTGGACTTCCTGTATCGTGTTCATTACTGCTCCTAATGGAATATCCTAACTCCTCTGGGTACTGTACTGGTCACTGGAGATTTCTTCCGCTTCTTTTACTTTATCTTCGAGGTTGCTTATATTACCCTGCTTATCTTTCAGTGTGTACATCTTGGTTTCTCCTATGCCAACTTCCTTTTGACGGATTTCAGGCTGCGTCCATTTTTTAAGGCTTCTTCCGTCTTTCTCACGTTATAGTTCCGGATATCACTTATTTTCGCCTTGTTGAATGGTTTTCACAGTTCGGCAAATTCCATCGTATGTCTTGAGTTGGATACTTCAATTCTGTGTGGTTTCTTTATTAGGTCCTTTGTTACTTGGGAGAGCTTGCCTACTGGTTGTCTTCGTGCATTGCCTCCCACTTCAATTGCTGCCTCTGAAGCCAGCCTAGTTAGGGTTTCATTCATTAGCTGTATGTCATCATCATCTCTCTGTTCTAAGGCAGAAAGTTTGTTTGCAAGTACCAGCCTGAATTTGTCTCCTTTTGTCCTTACTACCTCTAGGTTGACCTGTTTCTTCTTGACCAATTTAGTGCTTTCTCTCTTCAAATTGAGGTGAATCCTAGCCCTCACTAACCTATGATCACTGAAATTTACCCTACCTACCACTTTTACATCCTGAACTATGCTAGGATCAGCAGAAAATATGAAGTCAATTTCATTTCTTGTTTCACCAGTTGGGCTTTTCCAGGTCCACATTCTGTTGCTACGCTCCCTCAAGAAAGTGTTCATTATCCTCAGCGCATTCCTTTCGGCGAATTCTAACAGCATTTCTCCTCTTGCGTTCCTCGAATAGTCGCCGTAGTTGCCAATTGCTTGTTCACCAGCCTTTTGCATGGAAGTCGCCCATCACTACAGCGTACTGAGTTTACATTTTTCTCATGACTAATTCAACACCTTCATAAAACTGATTTACTTCCCCATTGACGTTACTGGATGTTGGAGCGTAGGCTTGTATTAACTTTACAGTATACTTATTATTAAGTTTGATTAGGACTACAGCTACCCTCTCATTATTGCTCTAGAATTCGCCGATGTTGTCCTCTATGTCTTTCTGCATAAGGAATCCTACCCCATATTGCTTATCTAGAAGACCTCTATAGCAGAGGGCATGTCGGTTATTCAGCAGTGTATAAGCCTCAGCAGTTCTAATCTCACTAAAGCCGATGATATCCCAAACAATGTCTTATAGTTCCTCAAGGAGTCCTGCGAAGCTAGCCTCACTCGAGAGGGTTCGGGTGTTCAACGTTGCAAGGGTCAGTTTCCATTGGCGGCCAGTTCCGACCCAGAGGTTCTTAGCACCCTCTGCTGCCTTACAGGTCTGACTGCCGCCTTGGTCAGGCGCTCAGCAGCTGCTGGGGACTGAGGGACATTGGGTAACTGAGTGAGCCATTTGGGAGGGAGTGGCCGAATACTGCAACAGGGAAGTCAATTCCTGTTCTGCTGAGGGAGTGTCTTCTTGAAACTTAGTGGGCCTTCCTTAGTGGGCAATTTGGTTGTACCTAGATTAGCATAGCCCCACTCGTTCTCGGCATCTTTTGCCGGTGACAGGCATCACCCCGAACCTGCAGATGTTGCGCACTGGAGGAGGTGAATTTCAAGCTCATCATCGTAAAAAATAAGCCTTATTGAGAGATTCGAACTTCCGACTATGGCAACCGAGCATTCGACATAGCTCAGCCCGATAATCTCATAGGCGCGAGGCTACCTTATTGCCGACAAATACAGCTAGCCCAGAGGGCCCTACTTGCCTAAACATTTTTTTTTATTTATCCGGGATGAACGTGTTTGAACCATCAGTTATCCGCGACAGAACCATCAAATGGACCTTTCAAGACGATTCGTGCTATTCTTACCACTGAATAGTGGCGCCGAGTTAGGTTTTACCAGGAGTGTTTAAAGGTCCGTTGCGCGGCCCTGAAAGACGGTCGACATTAGAACCGCCTTTACGCCGATTGGAAAAGGCTAGACGACCAGCACGCGGTGTCCTTTTGGAGGATTTAACTTCCAGAGCTTGAACAAATTAGGAGGAAGCCCTTTTCTAATAATGCACCGTCGAATAGCGCACAACGTCTCGGAAACGTACTCCGCAGGGGCGTCTGCGTCAGCAGGCGTTTGGTGCGTTGCGACACCACATACCCGAGCACACGAGGGTTGGAGCCTCCCGCGTGTAGCCGTGTCTGGGGAAAAGGGGATCCTGGGGGTTGAGCTGAAGCTGGGTGTCTGGACCTTTAAGGCCCCGCGGCGGAGGCAACACACCTCTTCGGCCTCGGCTTCACATAGACGGCACCTCCAGACTGACCCACCTGGAGGAAATCGGCAGTCGCCTTTTCCTGTCCTCCTCTCTAATCTTCACCTTTCTCTCTATCCTTCTGATCTTTCCTGTCTTCTTCTCCCTTCTTCTCACTTCCGAATTTCCTGGCGGAGAGGGTTAACCGTGTGTAATATATCCAAACTTGGGTACATACATTAGGTTATAGCGGCTGTGTACTGCTGGCACTGGCAGGCTGCATTTTTACAGAATCTTGTCACGTGCCCGTGTTGGGTCCATGGTGGGTGACTGGCACAGCTGCCGAAATTTCAGTAATTTCTATGGCTTCTAGCTCATTCCCAAAGCTACCTGATCGACCTATTTTGAAAAGAGGCCGCACCGATGAACCCTTCAACTTTTTCGCCAAGAGCAAAGATATTTTCCCACATTTTCACGTCATCCATACCGAAACGAACCAAAGGACTGTAAGAACGCTTTCTCCATTTGTTGTTGCGAAGTGCCTCACTGACACACTAGGCCCTGGATACAAAATTACTAAAATGGCCAGTGGCGACATTTTCCTTGTAGTTCGTGACAAAACACAACACGACAAATTGACAAATATTGTTTCATTTGGTGAAACCCCAATTTCAGTAACCCCTCACCGTTCCCTCAACAGCACAATAGGTGTAGTTTCAGAGCAGGACCTTCTAGAACTGACTGAGGCAAAGCTGCTAGAGGGCTGGAAGGAGCAGCATGTCACGAATGTGCAACGAATCAAGATCCGCCGAGATGACAAGGAAATACCCACAAAACACCTGATCCTTACCTTTTGTACCAGCACACTCCCCGAAAGCATCGAAACAGGCTATATGGAAATTAATGTCAGACCGTACATACCAAATCCACGACGATGTTTCAAATGCCAAAGATTCGGCCACGGCTCTCAGAGCTGCCGAGGCCGTACCAGCTGTGCAAAGTGCGCGTCCCATGACCACCTTGTGGACAACTGCAACGACCCACTTCACTGTTCAAACTGTGACGGCGAACACGCCGCTTATTCTCGCTCCTGTCCTTCATGGAAGAAGGAAAAAGAAATCATAACACTTAAAGTAAAAGAAAATATCTCATTGAAAGAAGCGCGCAAGCGTCTTTCTATTGCACAGGGACCTACATTTTCCGAAGTGGAATGGTTGGGGGCACGGCCACAACGGTACTCGGCGGCTGTTAGGACCACCCAGAGTGGACCGCCGGCATCGCCACTCGCCCCCACTGCGGGACCAGCTAGTGCCAGCTAGTGGCACCCAGCAAGAGCCAGCAGCCCTGAGGGTCTGCGGTCTCTAGTGCTTCAAGGGTCTTTGCACGCGTAGAGAAGCCCGAAACACCCGGGAACGGACACCGCGAGCGGACATCCAACGCCTCGTCGGAGGCGAATGGATACATCACAAAGTGCGTCGGCGTCCCAGACGTCGAAGGCTCGGCGCGGTTCTAAGGAGCGCGCCAAAAAGGACAAAACCCGCATCACAGGGCCTGCAGAGAGCCCTGTGAGCTAACGTAGCTTCTTTCTCCTAAACACACAGCACATAATAATAAGAACATGGATACATCAATATTACATTGGAACGTTAGAGGTCTCCTCCACAACCTCGACGACGTCAAAGAACTCTTACATAAATATAATCCCAAGGTGCTGTGTGTACAAGAAACACATCTAAAAACAACAGAGTCAGGCTTTCTGACGCAATTCGCCATTTTTCGCAAGGACCGTGACGATGCCAACACCTCTTCCGGTGGTGTAGGAATAATAGCTGATAAGTCCGTTGCATGCCGTGCTCTGGAACTTCAAACACCTCTTGAGGCAGTTGCAGTTCGGGCCTTACGGTTTGGAAAACTAATTAGCATTTGTTCTATCTACATACCACCTGAATTCGGCTCCATCGAACAGAACTAGAGGGATTAATAGATGCCCTGCCAGACCCATACATACTGGTTGGGGATTTCAATGCGCACAATACTCTTTGGGGGGATTCCCGATGCGATGCAAGAGGTCGAATAATAGAACAAATCCTGTTTTCTTCAGGTGCCTACGTGCTAAATAAGAAACACCCAGCATTTTACAGCCTTGCACATAGCACATACAGTTCCATAGACTTAAGCATAGCATCCCCGACCTTAGTACCCCGTTTAGATTGGAAAGTTATTCAGAACCTTCATGGCAGTGACCATTTTCCTGTGATCCTCGAATCTACAAAAGAACATGATCCTTCCCCACACGCCACTCGATGGAAGATTGCATCTGCAGACAGGGAAAAATTTAAGACGCTGACGTATATGCCTCGAAACGCTCTTGACGATTTTAATATAAACGACGCTGTTGCTTATTTTACAGCTTTTATGATTGACGCCGCATTGGAGTGTATCCGACAAACGAAAGGGACACCGAAGAAAAGGCGAGTGCCCTGGTGGAACGACGATTGCAGGAATGCGCGAAAAAAGCAGAATAAGGCTTGGGACATGCTGAGCCACTCTCCAACAACTGAGAAACTTATTAACTTCAAACATATAAAGTCCCAAGGAAGAAGAACACGGCGCACTGCTAAAAGGGAAAGCTGGGAAAAATACGACTCCGGCATTAACTCCTACAAACAAGAAGGGAAAGTATGGAGTCGGTTGAAGAAACTAGTAGGCCACCAACCTTACCTCCTGCCTTTGGTCGATGTCCAAGGCAATAACCTTGTAGACCAGGCTAACGCCCTTGGACAGCATTTCGAGCATGTGCCCAGCTACGAGCATTATTCGGAGTCTTTCCATAAACTGAAACAATCTGCAGAAAGCTAGCCGTTCAATCGAAAGTGTGGTGAAAACGAACCTTACAACCGTCCCTTCAGTCTTACGGAATTCACAGCATCATTAAACACTTGTCAAAGCTCTGCTCGCCGAGCGGACCGAATTATGTATGAGGTGATCAAGCATCTGGACTGTAACGCTTAAATGGTTCTGCTGTCCCTCTTTAACACTATTTGGGCAACAGGGTTCCTCCCACCGGCATGGAGAAAAGCCATCGTAGTACCCATTCTAAAACAAGGTAAAGACGCATCCTCAGTGGAAAGTTACCGTCCCATTGCTTTAACAAGTTGTCTTTGCAAACTTTATGAAAAAATGATAAACCGCAGGCTGTTACATTTTTTTGAAGAAAACAAACTGCTCGAACCTTATCAACGCGGCTTTAGAGAAGGCCGTTCTACAACAGACAGTCTTGTTCGAATACAAGCAAATATCCGCGATGCTTTTATACACAAAGAGTTTTTTTCTGTCTGTCTTTCTCGACATGGAAAAAGCATATGACACAACGTGGCAGTTTGGAATATTACGAGATCTTTCAGAAATTGGTATCCGCTGTCATATGCTTAACATAATTTAAAGCTACTTATCAAATCGCACGTTCCGCGTTAGAGTTGGGAATGCTCTGTCCAGACCATATATACACAGGAAACTGGGGTGCCGCAGGGAGGCGTACTCAGCTGTACGCTTTTCATCATAAAAATGAACTCCTTGCGTTCAGCAATACCGCACGGCATGTTCTACTCCCTATATGTAGATGATATACAGATCGGTTTCAAGTCATGTAACCTCGCAATCTGTGAACGACACATCCAAATTGGACTGAACAAAGTGTCTAAATGGGCCAGAGAAAATGGCTTTAATATCAATCCCAATAAAAGCTCATGTGTGTTATTCACACGAAAGAGAGGACTGACCGCAGATCCCAATACAGACTTAAATGGATAGCGCATACCTGTAAACACAGAACACAAATTTCTGGGCATTATTCTGGATAAAAAATTAACTTTCATTCCGCACCTAAGATATCTTAAGCACAAATGCCTAAAAACAATGAACATTCTGAAAATCTTGTCGCATGCAACATGGGGCAGTGACAGGAAATGCTTGATGAATGTCTACAAAAGCCTTATACGTACACGCCTAGTCTACGGGGCCGTGGTTTACCAGTCTGCCATTCCAAGCGCCTTAAAGATTCTTGACCCTATTCATCACTTAGGTATCCGCCTGGCTACCGGTGCCTTCAGGACGAGTCCTGTAGAGAGTCTCTACGTTGAAGCCAACGAGTGGTCGCTTCATCTTCAGAGGTCGTACTGCAGTTTCCTTTACTTTCTGAAAGATAACGCGAACCGCGACTATCCGTGCTACGAAACCATAAACGACCTCACATCTGCAAAGCTGTTTGATAATCGACCTGCAGCTAGACAACCATTTTCTCTGCGCGTTAGAAAACTTTCTGAGGAAATGGAATTTCCGACTCCTGAGCAAAGCCTTATGGTCCCAGCAAAGCCACTGCCGCCGTGGCAGTGGCAGCACATAGAATGCGACACATCCTTTGTGGAGGTTACAAAACACGCTCCAGAGGCACACATAAGAATGCATTTCTTAGAACTCAAGCACAAGTACCCGTACACGGAATTTTACACTGACGCTTCGAAGTCGCACGCTGGCGTTTCCTACGCAGCTGTCGGCCCATCGTTCTCCGAATCCAATGTTATGCACCCGGAAACGAGCATCTTCACCGCAAAGGCTTACGCAATACTTTCAGCTGTTCAACAAACCAAGAAAACGAAGCTACAGAAAGCCATTGTATTTACAGACTCTCTATCTGTCGCAAAATCTCTGATGCCAATCTAGAACCTCAAGAATCCGATACTCACTAATCTATATTCACTCTTCTGCAAACCATATTCGTGTAATATACATGTCACAGTATGTTGGGTGCCTGGGCACAGGGGCATCGAGGGCAACACGCTCGCTGATGAAACTGCCAAATCCATTACAAAAAAAGCTGGCAACTCTTCCATAGGTATGGCACCTTCAGACCTAAAATTATTTTTGTGCAGAAATCTTAGAAAGCATTGGCAACAGATGTGGGATGCTGAAACTTCCAATAAACTCCATTTAACTAAGCCACACTTAGGAAATTACGCACCAATAACAAAAACACGGCGAAATGAAGTCATTTTCTGCCGCCTTAGGATAGGCCATACCTACGGCACACACTCTTATCTATTGACCGGTAGCGAAGCTCCAACCTGTTGTAAATGTGGCGAGACACTGACCGTCCTCCATGTCCTGCTGGAGTGTCGCGAAGCAGAATCTCAAAGGAAAAAAGCACTTCCCTCTAGCGTACCGACAGCAGATCCCTTTGCACGCATGTATGTTCCTTGGTGCTGACCCGCTTTTTAACCCAAAAACAGCTTTTAACTTGTTACAGAATGTTGACGCATTACAAATACTAGGCCCACATGTTTCGTAGCACGGCCTCTAACCAGAGGCTCCTGCTGCGAAAGCAGCGCTTGGTATAGCACTTGCCTCCGGGCCCTTTCACTTAAGGACCTCGTTGAGGCAGTAGTGCTACTGACATATATAGGTTTTTAGTACCTGACACCTTCATGGTATAACTTTTAGGTTAACAGCACACCTCACAAGCCATTGTCATTATGTTAACATGTTCATATCCTGCTTCTTGTCTTATGCCTCTATTCAGCCACACTATCTCGTCATAGACAGCCACCATACCCTTTGTTGTTATCTTTATCACCTACTACATGACACCATTGCCTGGCGCTCTTTGGCCATGACTGGCCCTTGCGCCACAAAACCCTATACATCATCATCACCATCATAATCTCGGAAACGTCGTTACAACTGATACCTATTGCGAAACCCTTGCTTTGGGTTCTAAGGACTGTTTGAAGCGCAATATAAAACCCGTTGACGTTTTAAGCCTACCCCGCTGCATAACCAAATTTTTCTCGGAAGAAGAACGCTCGCGCTGTATTTCAGAGTGCCCCCCCCCCCCCTTTGCAAACATTGAACAACCAAATATTCATATTGTTACGGTTGGAAAAAGAGGACAAGGTCGTCGACGGTGAATCCGACAAAGTCGCAACAGCCTCTCGGGATTCGCGGTTGCTGTTTATATACGCCTTGTAAATACATCGTGTAAATAGTGACACGTGTACTTATATATCTCTATCGGGTGACCCCATTAGCTTTCACCACCTAACAAATATTATCGCACAGCGCAGGACGCGCCTGCATGTGTCGGAAGTTTCTCGGAAGTTAGCGATGGTTCTATCCGCTGTCTATTTTTACCGAACCTTGTGTTATCAGATTTGATCGCGTGACGCGAATGGCGTAGAACTTTGCGAAAGACACGCGGGTTCCAGTGATTAGTCTGCACCATTCGACGACTGATGTATTAAAGCCGACGCGCTTGACCCGCTGGTCATATTTTGACAAACGGCGGCGGTGTTCGCCGTTGTCGCCATTCTTAAAGTGTAGCCTGTTATTGTGGGCACACGTTCGCCTAATAAAAGTTATTTTCGTCTTTCATAGTATTGATACTGTGTTCTTCATGCGTCACTACCGCGTGACATCTGGTGGAGGTGCTTTACGTTCATGTACCGGACGCCCCCGACAAGCCGTGATCGAAGCCCGGACCGCAAAGACAACACCAACGTCGTCCGGGAACATCGCGCAAGCCGCCGGCTACAGCAGCTGCCCCCAGAACACGGACTTCTACCAGAGACGACCAGGAAAATCGTGGCCGAGCTAGCCCCAATGGCAGCCGCAGCGTCCCCAATAGTTCAGCAGCAGCCCGGGGAGCCACAGACGTTCCACGTTTCCACGTTCGAGGACCCGGAAAGCTGGCTGGAAACGCATGAGAGGGTCGCTACGTTTAACAGCTGCAACAGCGACGACAAGCTGCGACATGTCTATTTCGCATTGGAAGACACTGCCAGGACACGGTTCGAGAATGGAGAAGCCACCTTAATGACGTGGGACCTGTTCCGAAGCGGCTTCCTGCAAACATCCACAAGCGTCGTATGTATAGGGCACGCCCAAGCTCTACTAGAAACCCAAGGACAGTTTCCCAATGAGACCATAGCGATCTTCACGGAGGAGATGGCCTGTCTTTTCCACCATGCCGACCCGGAAATGTCGGAGGGGAAAAAGTCCGCTTCCTGATGCGGGGCGTCAAGCAAGAACTTTTCGCAGGACTTATTCGTAACCCGCCCAGGACCACAGCTGTGTTTTCTACAAAAGCATCGACGATCGAGAAACCTGAAAATCGGCACTCCGCAGTATTACCTAGAAGTGCTCACGCCGCAGTGCGCCATCCAAGGACAGCGTTCCGACGACATTCAAGAGGCCACCAGGGCGATTGTGCGCGAAGAACTGTGCAAGGTCTTGCCTTTGTCGCAACCTCAAGTGGCTTCAATCGCCAACGTCGTGAAAGAGGCGGTTCAGCGGTCACTTGGAGTTCCTGAATTGCAACCAAAATTACCACAGCCCCATCCGGAAGCGATGAACTACACCGCCGTCGCACACCGTCAAGGTCGCCCTCCGCGACCGCGCCAGGACCCTGTAACGCCGCAATTCCATCGTCCACCGCCGCCAACACGCCCAACAATCGCCCAGTGCAGCTTCACGAGGAAGACAGACGATGGCGCGCTCTTGATCACCGCCCGCTCCGTCCGACATGGCCGAAAAGCGGGTCACGTCTATCAATGATGCCCATACCGGGAGATGGGACTGAGAGGGTTCACCGTTACCGCACCGTGACCACAGCTTGGAGAACGACCTCACGATTTCACCGACTACCACGCCGCTACTCAGTGGAGCACTCGACGACCGTCCCATTCGCCATCACCAGGCCGCTACCTGTCGCCGCAGCGCCATAGATACATTGGCCCAGCCCAGGGACGCTCTGCGAGCCCATATCCGGAATACTAAAACCAGCAACCGATGGAGGTGCGGTTGCTGTTCGTCGAACTGACGAAGATCCCCTGCCGAAGACGAAGACACCGAAGAGACTATCTCGGCGACATAACGATAGTCGAAGTCCGCAAGCAAAGAATACGCCGACTAAAGACGACCTGACCACGCCACGTACCAGCCGCAGGTCAACGTGACGCAGCCGTGGTCCGATGCCAAAACCTAACTGTAAGGCAAGACAAAGAACCACCTACCTCGACGTGCTTCTCGATGGCCACGCTGCCACCGCCTTAGTGGACAGAGGGGCCAATTACTCCGTCATGAGTGGACACATCGCCACCCAGTTGAAGAAAGTTAAGACTACATGGGAATGCGCTCAAAGTCGGACCGCTGGAGGACCCCTCATTATGCCAACTGGAATCTGCACGGCAAGAATTACCGTTCATGACCGCACTCACGCCTTGAGTGTGCTCGAAGATCAATTGAGCATGCCGCCGCATTCCAGCATTATTATTTCCATGGACACTGAAACACCCGCTGACGTAGAAGGCGTCATCGAGGGTGACCGTCTACTACTCGACCATGAAAGTTGCGTCGAAAGAGGGATCGCTCGACTGCACGGAGGAAAAACGAAACTGTTGCTGATAAACTTCAGCCAGGAGTTCAAGCACATCAACAAGAGTACGACGATTGCATACATCGAGTAAATTCTGGAAACCAGCAATACGTTTGTCCTCTCGGATTCTGCCGCATTTACCCCGACGACGATATTGCCCGAGCCAGACTTCGCCATAAATCCAAGTCTCCTCATGATTAAGCAGCAACAGCTCAGAAGTCTGCTTCTACAATACAAAAACTGCTTTTCGGCTTCATCGAGGATTCGACAAACACCAGTCGAAAAGCATCGCATAATGATCGAAGAGTGCGCTTGACCACTCCATCAGAGCCCTTATCGAGTTTCGACGCGAGAATGGGACGCTATTAGGCTACAAGTCGACGAAATGGTGCGCGACGACATCATCCAGCCTTCGAGAGGCCTGTGGGCATCTCCTGTAGTCTTGGTGCAGAAAAAGGACAGAACCTTTCGTTTCTACGTCGATTACCGTCGACTTAACAAAATCACAAAGGAGGATGTATATCTCCTCCCACGGATAGAGGACGCATTGGATCAGCTCTGCAACGCTAAATATTTCTCGTCAATGGATCTGAAATCTGCAAACTGGCAAATAGATGTCAATGAGAGAAATCGTGAAAAAACCTCCCTGATCACACCAGATGGCCTCTACGAGTTCAAGGTCATGGAAGGGCTGTGCTCGGCGCGTGCAACGTTCCAGCGCATTATAGATACGGTGTAAGCAGGGTTGAAGTGGGAGACCTATCTTGTTCATTTGGATGACGTCATCGTCCTCGCCGAAAATTTTGATGATCACCTTAGGCGGCTTGCGACTATACTAGAGGCCATCCAGTCATCAGGGCTCACTCTGAAACCTGAAAAGTGCCGGTTCGCCTACGACGAGCTTCTGTTCCTGGGCCAGTTCATCAGCAAATTTAGAGTCCTCCCGACCCGCAGAAGACAGCTGCCATCGCAAAGTTGCCGCAGCCCATCGACAAGAAGGCATTGCATGGATTCCTTGGCATGTGCTCCTACTACAGACGCTTCGTCAAGGACTTTTCACGCATCGCTGAGCCGGTGACACATCTAGCAAAATGTGAGGTCGAGTTTAAATGGGAAAGGCCGCAGGCCGACGCATTTCAAGCACTCAAACGCCACATGCAGTAGCCGCCGGTATTTGCGCAGTTCGACGGGGGCGCCGACACCGAAATCCACACTGACGCCAGTAGCCTAGGCCTCGGTGCCGTCGTGGTCCAGAGGAAAGACGAAGTTGAACAGGTGATAGCTTACGCTAGCCGTTCACTGTTAAAGCGGAAGGCAATTATTCTACGAATGAAAAGGAATCCCTCGCCATCGTTTGGGCTAGAGCAAATTTCTTTCTTCCCTATATGGCAGGCCGTTCATAGTCGTCAGCGACCATCACGCGTTGTGTTGGCTAGCGAACTAAAATGATCCTTCAGGACGGCTGGTGTGGTGGAGCCTTAGACTGCATCACTGCAATCTACAAGTCCGGACAAAAACACACTGATGCCGATTGCCGGTCACGCGCCCCCATTGACCCGCCGCCGCAAGATGACGAGGAGCACGATGCCTTCCTTGGAATAATAAGTGCAGAAGACTTCGCTGAACAGCAACGAGCAGACCCGGAGCTAAAAAGCGTCGTCGAGTATTTGGAAGGGTACACCGACGTTGTCCCAAGGGCATTTAAGGGAGGATTTTCTTCGTTCTCGCTTCAAAACAACCTACTAGTAAAAAAACTAACCAGTCCGCGCCAACTACCTTCTTGTTGTTCCCTCAGTGCTGTGTCCAGAAGTGCTGGAAGCCCTGCATGACGATCCGACCACTGGGCACCTCCGTTTCTTCCGGATGCTATCGGGGATACAGGAAAGGTATTAATGGCCATGCCTGATCGCGCCGTTGGCCGTTACGTCAAAACATGCCGAGACTGTCACCGACGAAAGACACAAGCGACAAGGCGTGCGGGATTACCACAGCCGATAGAGCCTCCTTGCCGACCATTTCAGCAGATCTCGATGGACTTGTTCGGACCCTTTCCGATGTCAACAACCGGAAATAAGTGGATCGTTGTGGCGACGGACTACCTCACCCGCTTCGCTGAAACGTAAGCTCTGCCGAAAGGTAGCGCAGCCCAAGTGGCGAAATTCCTCGTCGAGAACATCCTACTGCGACATGGCACCCCGGAAGTCCTCATCACCGATAGAGGAACGGCCTTTACAGCGGAGCTCCCCGAAGCCATTCTGCAGTACAGTCAGACAAGGCACAGGATAACTGCCTACAATTCACAGACGAATGGTATTATGGAGCGCTTGAATAAGACCCTCGACGACAGGTTATCAATGTACGTCGACGTCGAACGCAAGACCTGGGATGCCGTATTGCCGTACGTAACGTTCGCTTACAATATGGTGGTGTAAGGAACAACACAGATCACGCCGTTCAAGCTGATCTATGGCAGGAACCCGACGACGACTCTTGAAGCCATGCTGCCGCACATCAACGAGGAAGAGAATCTTGACATCACCACCTATCTCCAGCGCGCCGAAGAAGCCTGGCAGCTCACCCACCTACGGATCAAGAACCAGCAGCGTACCGACAGGAGACACTACAACCAACGACGACGCTACGTCGAGCACCATCCCGGTGACTGTGTTTCGGTTTGGACACCGATACGCCCAGGAGGACTCAGTGAGAAACTATTGCGACGCTATTTCAGACCCTACAAGATTATGCCGACGTATTGGCGAACTGGACTATGAGGTCGTGCCGGACGGCATTTCGCATTCACAGCGGCGCGGCGCACTATCTGAAGCGGTCCACGTGATGCTTGTTAAGCCCTTTTGCGCACGCTGACAAATTTCCTTATTTTGTTGTTTCTTTGCTAGGGGTGTTTTTGTTTATTACTTGCGTTTGTTTGCAGCATCAGATCGATGCTTCTTTAAGAGGGTGTATTGATCCGTGTACTTGTATATGTCTATCGGGTGACCACGTTTCACCGCCTAACAAATGTTATGGCGCAGCGGAGGACGCGCCGGCATGTATCTGAAGTTACTCGAAAGTTATCGATGTTTCTATCCGCTGTCTGTTTTTACCGAAGCTTGTGCTGTCTGATTTCATCGCGTGATGTGGATGGTGTAGAACTTTGTGGAAAACACGCGGGTCCAAGTGATTAGCATAGAGAAAGGAATATAACAAGAGCTGACACTCGGCAAAAATTGGAAATAGGATATACGTCATCCTATAGTATTAACGCCGACTGTTCAGTGCCGCAAGCATCGAAAAAAAAAGAATGTGTAATGAGATTACCAGAAATTGCTTTATTTTTTTAATTCTTTCCCGGGAAAAGTAAAAATATCTGCGTATAAATTAAACTTTGCGGCTTACTTCCGTTGCCTAGCGACAGGCGAATCGGCGAATGCCGAGCCAGATGCGTGCGTCATTCGTCAGACACACCGCCGATGCGAGAGAGACCGGCCCCGCGTCTGAGCGTTGGCCTGTTGGTTCACCCGTGTGCCTGTTTTTCTATTTTTGGATTTAGCCTGGTTTGGTGGGCTCCAGGTGAATTCTAGCGTTCCTTCTGAACTTCGACATGACACCGCTGCACTATTGGACTATGGCAAGGTGATAAATATTGCTCGACCGTCTGCGACGCATTTCAAGCAATTAGGCTTACGGCACGGCACCTAAGCTAGACGTGTGACGCAGTTTACGAAAAGCAGCGCGGCCTTCATGGCGCACTTAATTTGAAATAATGAATCGTATTGGGACATGTTTGTGACGCTTTCTATGGGCACAAACACTACTTTAACTTGTTTCGGTAGTTTTTGAGCACGCTAGTCGCACAGGGTGCTGTGACGCAGTTTCGCGTATACTGAATCTTACTGCGACAGGTTCTGGCGCTTTCTCTGGCCCCCAACATTATTGCAAGTAATTTCGTTAGTTATCGTGGTACTTTTCAAGCGCAGTGAGCGCGCCTGACGATGTGACGCGGTTAGCGAAAAGCAGCTCGGCCGTGGTGCACAGTTTTGTGCTTTAATGCACTGAATAGACAAGTTCCTGGCGCTTTCTCTGGCGTCCAACATTGTTGAAAATTATTTTTGGTACTTTTTCTGTTAATTATGAGGCACGCACACCGCGCCTGTCGTGACACAGCAAATAGTAGCTAGGCCGTGGTGACAAAGTTTGGCGCGTACTGAATCTTACTGCGATAATTATGGCCCCGTAACTATTTAACCTTTTTTCGGACTCACGCTTGTCGAAAACGCGACGAGAAACTGTCAAGAGTGATAACACGGGAGTGTGTTGCTTGCGCCGGCAGAACGCGCAAGAGATAACGCCAAGGAGCTCAAGCGCCAGGAACTAGCAACTCGAAATTCCGTCTTCTGAATGGCACCCACGTATTCGTTTTGAGTGCGACTAGAAGGAATTCTGTGAGCGCACAGCATGGTCTGGCTGAAAGCCTTTGGGGCCGCGTCTGTGTATTCGTAGCGTACTATCGCGTCGGTTGTAGCCAAGTTCGCGAAACGCGCCGTAGCCCGCGCATTCGGGCTATTAAAGTGCAGGAAATAAGTCTTGGGAAGAGGGGAATGCTTCGTAATGGAATGTTTTTGTGGTATGTACGGTATTGTTTGGGATGAGTCGGGTATATTCTACGCCGTGTGTGTAAATAAAAACTGCTTTTGTTTGTAATGCCGCCCATACACCACTGGCGCACACTTCGCTCTGCACGCATTATTACATGTTACTGCCAAAATAATATTTGCTTGTAATTTATTTTTTTCAGCTGACGTCGTCTGGTGGAGCTTCCTACGAAAACTACTGCAGCTTACCTGGTGCCACAACGTTGGATGAAAGCACAAAAATCCCGCAACGAGCATTTATAAAGAATAAAATAAACATTTCCTCATTACACAAAGCGTCTTGCGTCTTTATGAAATTGCACGTGGCACATATTCGATAGCGGCTTGTGAAGATCGTTCGCAATCAATTTTACTTACCAATAAAGCGATTTCGTGCGAAGAGCGCGCGCGGTGGAGCTGTAGAACAAAAAAAACCAGCGGAGGCAGCGTGACGCATACCAGCTAGTATTCAAAACGCGCGCGCCCAAAACCGTAACCGGAAGTCTGGTTGAGGTATTAACGCCGACGGCTTGGTGCGCTGCAATTGGGCCGCTGGGCTCTATGGGAGTGTCCGCTCTTGTTGTATTCCTTTCTCTATGCGATTAGTCTGGAACATTCGACGATTGATGTATAAAAGCCGACCCGCTTGACCGGCTGAGCGGACTTTGACGATCGCTGACTGTATTCGCCGTTGTCGCTGTTCTTTAAGTGTAGCCTGTTTTTGTGGGCACAGGTTCGCCCAATAAAAGTTAGTTTCGTCTTCCACAGTATTGCTACTGCGTTCTTTATACGTCACTACCACGCGACAATAGTTTGTTACCCGTGACATCTTGGTGGACGTGCGGAGTACGCGTCTTCGCCACGGAGCTCCGTAGCGGACGTTCCACCAAGCCTGGGACCCTGCTTCCAGATGGAGGCACCGCAGCTGCAATGCCGACAACGCATACCCAGTACGTTGCTCAAGCTCAGCCGCAAGAGCCTGGCAAGTTCACCGGCCTCGATGGTGTTGACGTAGAAGAATGGCTGGAGATGCATGAGCGCGTCAGCATGGTGAGAAAGTGGGATCCGACCATAATGCTGCCCAACGTCGTGTTCTACCTCCACGGAAGTCCGCGAACATGGTTTTACACACAGGAGGAATAGCTAACCAGCTGGAGTTTGCTCAAAGAAAAGCTGTCCGACGCTTTTGGCAATCCGACCGGCCGACAACTAGCTGCCAAGCATCAACTCGCCACGCGTGCCCAAACCGCTACCAAGTCGTATGTCTAGTACATTCAGGACGTGCTAGCCCTCTTTCATAAAATCGACACGTCCATGCCAGAGGCGGACAAGGTTGTACGCATTATATAAGGAATCACGGACGACTCATCCAACCTTCTGGTCTTTAGAAACTTATCGACTGTGAACGGAATCATGAAGGAATGCCGCCGTTTCGAGCAGGCGAAGAGTCGCCGTATATACAACCAGTTTACATGGCTTCCAAATACTGCAGCGACCTCTTCTTGTACCGACCCCACCGACCGATCTAGCTGTCCACCGCCAAGCAAAAACATAACCCGAATCGTACGCCGCCAACTCGATGGAGCGTTTCCTGCCTCGCCTGAACAGACGCTTTGGAACAACACTGCTGAGATGATATCACTGATCCAGTCTGTGGTTCGCCGGGATATAGCTAATATGGGTCTTCCCAGCGCCTGCGCCTTGAGTCACCCTGACACCCGCCCTGCTCCTATCCCACGGTCCTATCGCAGTCCACCTTACAGTGTCCGTTATCCCTACACTACCTGGAATCCATCGGGCTGGCGTACACTTGACCGTGACCTGTCTCTGCTGCAGCCGAATACGTCACGTTTCCCATCACTGCCGGAGCCGTTGGCCGTTCCCTCCTGGGAAACACCTTCCAGAATTCAAGCTCGCCCCGAAGTTCCTCACCCCGTTGCTTCTACGACGCTTCCGACGCCACTACCTCGACTCGCCGCTATGCTCGCTCGCCCTCGCCTCAATGTCGCCAGGCACGTCCACCCCAGCTCAAACCGCTCGCAGTCGCCGACCTACCCAGGACCGCCCCAGAAGGAAAAGTAGGCAATGCGCCACCGCGAGGTGGTGTTGCAATGTCGGATTCGCCGAAAAATCCTCCTTTGACACTGTTTACGAGAAATAACCTTCTTGACGTCCAAGTTGATGCAAACCCGTCACAGCCCTCATAGATACCGGAGCACAAATATTGATTATGACGAGTCGCGTACGCCACCATTTAAAGAAAATTGTTACACCTGTCGTTACTCGCTTCATACGAATCGCCGAATGTAACACGGTGGGCTCCTGTCGGAATATGTACTGCACATATGAGCATTTCCGGCCGCCACACTGCTGTCCTTTTTACTGCGCTGGATCAATGCCCCCATGATCTCATACTAGGCCTAGACCCCCTCCGCCCATTCAGCGTTCATCGATTGTTCAAGTACTGTGCGTCTTCACCTGCCTCTACTGGAAGTTCCCCCAACACCAGACGAAATTCGCCTAAGACCGACTGGTTTTGTTTACGTTACACCGCAGGACTTGACATATATCAAGATGTCGCCTTCTACGCCAGTTCCCTATGGTGATGACATCTCCGCTCCCATAACTGCCATCGTTCTCACTCACTGCGTTACTGTCCAGGCTAAACATATCATTCTGCCTAAAGATATCACCCTGGCTAGAATGACTGCTTCAGTAGTTGGTTCCCTTGGGAGTTTTGCCATCGACTTTTCCTGTGAGCCTTTCCGGTCTGCCAAATGTAATGACAACGACATTAGCAAACTGATCGCCCCGAAACTCACTCCTGTGGCGACTGAACAGCTCTGCAGTCTATTGCTTTCTCACAAGAATATATTCTACCTGAACAGCCGACCATTCGGCCAGACGTCACTTGTCAAACATAGTATACAGACAGGCTATGATCCACCCATCCATCGGCGACCCTACCGAGTTTCAGCTTCGGAGTGTCCCGTCATCAAAATGAAAGTAGATAAGATGCTAGCGAAAGACATCATTGAGCCATCGTCAAGTCTCGGGCGTCCTCTGTCGTGCTGGTCAAAAATAAGGACGGCTCATGGAGATTCTGCGTCGATTACCGCCACCTCAAATGAATCACGAAGAAGGATGTCTACCAACTTCCTCGTGTCGATGACTCCCTCGATTGCCTATACGGGGCACATAATTTCTCGTCCATCGACCTACGGTCCAGATATTGGCGAATCGCTGTCGATAATCTAGATCGTGAGAAGACCGCCAATATAACGCCTGATGGTCTTTACCACTTAAAAGTTATGCCTTTTGGGCTATGCAACGCTCCGGCTACCTCTGAGCGTATGATGGACTCATTACTCCAAGGATTCACGTGGTCGACTTATCTCTGCTACCTCGATGATGTTATCGTGTTCTCGCCCTCATTAAGCACACACATTGAACGCCTTTCAGCTGTATTTGGCGGTTTTCGCAAGACCGGTCTACAACTCAACTCCAACAAATGTAACTAAGGCCATCTTCAGATTACTGTTCTTGGACATGTCATCAATGCAACTGGCATCTAACCGGAGCCAGAGAAAATTCGCGCTGTGAAAGAGTTCCCTGTTCCACGGTTAGCAATAGATGTCCAAAGTTTCGTGGGCCTCTGCTCTTACTTCCGCTGCCTTGTTAAATAGTTTGCCAACATGGCACGCCCTCTCCCAGAGATCAGAAGTGTACCGTTTTAATGGGGATCCTCTCGGGCCAGCGCCTTTTCTCGCCTTACTAACATGCTCACCACCCAGCGATTCTAGGACACTGCGCTACTTCAGCTTCTACAGAGGTGAACACCGATGCCAGTGGCCACGGAATCAGTGCCGTCTTGGCACAAGTTCAATACAGCCATGAATGTGTCATCGCGTAGACTAGCCGTCTCTGCACCTCCAGAGCGGAAATACTCTATTACCGAGCGCGAATGTTTGGCCGTTGTGGTGGCAGTGGCGAAATTCCTCCCATATTTGTACGGCAGGACCTTTTCGATTGTAACGGACGACCACGCCCTTTGCTGGCTTTCACCCTTAAAGGATCCCACAGGGAGGCTTGGAGGATGGCCTTTGCGGCTACGAGAGTATTCTTATTCGGTGGTGTATAGGTCGGGTCGCCTACACAAGGAGGACGACTGCTTGTCCCATTACGCTGCACACACGCCCACCAAAGCCGACATGGACGCTTCAGCAAGTGTTCTTTCCATTTCTAAACTTTTGGGGATGGTCAACGAGCAACGCCATGAAGCTACATTGAGGACCCTCATCGACCGAATGGAATCTGTTCCTACTGATCCATCGTTACTGTGGTTCGTTCCCAAAGACGGGATATTGTTCCGACACCGTTTTCATCTTGACAGTCCTCCATTCCTCTTGTCGTTCCCCAACACCTCCACTCAACCGTGCTTCAGGAGCTTCATGACGCCCTAACTGCTGGACACCTTGGGTTTGCTCGCACTTGCGACCGCGTGCGCCGTCGCTTCTGCTGGCACGGCCTCGCGCGCTCCGTACCGCGCTATGTAGCTGCTTGCAAGCCCTGTCAACATCGCAAAAAGCCAGTAACGCTTCCTGCCGGGTACTTACAGCAGATCGACATTCCACCTGAACCATTCTTTCGCAATATTTTGTTTGGATCTCCTTGGCCCTTTCCCCGAGTCCAGCTCCGGCAACAGGTGAATCGCTGTCGCTACTGATTACGCGACGCACTATGCCATCATTCGGGAACTTCCCACGAGCTGCGCAACTGACGTCGCAGATTTCCTACTTCGAGATATCATGTTAGTACCTGGCGCCCCGCGACAGCTCCTTACTGACCGCGGCCGCACTTTCCTTTTCCAAGCCGTCGCCAATATCCTGCGCTCATGTTGTACCAAGAACAAACTGGCTACTTCCGATCATCCTCAGACCAACTGCCTTTCTGAGCTACTCAATCGGACCATTACTGACATTATTGATATACGTTTCACCCGACCACAAGGACTGGGATGTGGCTCGCCCTTATGTCACGTTCGCCTATAATAGATCACGTCACGATAGTGTTGAGTATTCCCCCTTTTACTTAGTCTTAGGTCGTGACCCTGTATTACCATTGGACACTTCACTCCCCTTGATGCAGGATTCGAGGACCGAGTATGTCCGCGACGGCATCACCCACGCTGACCATGTGCGCCAGCTTGCCCGTACTCGTCTGTTGGCTTCGCAGGAATTTCCACGGCACGCTTACCAATCGCCACCATCGTGACACATATTTTTCACCAGGCTCTCTTGTGCTACTTGGTCCCCTTGCCGCCGAGTGGGACTCTTTCCATGCTAAAAACTCTTTCCGTGCTACAAAGGCCCCTACCATGTTCTACGTCAAGTGACCAGTGTCATGAGACAATTCCCGAGATCTCCGTCATGCCACCCGGTTCCACATCACCTGACGTCGTAAACGTCTGGCTTAAACCTTACTATGCCCTTACCGACGTCTGAAGCAACGGGAGAGTGCTTTTTCTGCCGGGGTGATGTTACGGTGGAAAAAAAGAGGACAAGCTCGTTGACAGTGAAGACGTCTTGCGTCGGACCCTGTCCGACCGTTGGTTACTTGCTGTTACTTGCTGTCTGAGATTACACCAGTAATCTCAGACAAAGAAGGTTATTTCGTAAATATGCCAGATGACATTTTTTTCAGTAAAAGCGATATCAGCTATAGCAAAGAATTTTCAACCAGTTAAACTCAAGGCTTTCGCAGTTAAGCAACGTGCGGTTGATCTTCTGTGAAGACATAATCTAGGCAGTATGGTCCCTAATGTCAAGAAAGCAAAATCGTTCACCTTAGAACTGGTTTTTTTTGCGAAGACCCATAAGCAAGAGATTATTTTCGTGCTATAGTGTCAGAGAAAGAGTTATGGCAGGTCTGTGGGGCTGGTTACCTAGGCAGCAGCGGGGGCGGCGAAGAGCACGCCTGAAACGTCTTTCTTGTCGCCGCAAATAAGCTCATCAAGCAAGCCACTGTCGCTGCTTGCCGCGGATCCACATGCCTACGTTGGGGGTGTGGCAACAATATCTTCTGGAATTTGCACCACTGTACCTCCACCAGGGGCCATCGAATCCTACATAAACCAGATATCATTGTGCGCCGGACCAATTTGCAGCAGCGGGTGCAGCGAAGAGCGCGCCTGAAACGCCTTTCTTGTCGCCGCAGGTTGGATATCACTCCCGAATATACTTTCTTATTTTTCGTTCTTTTGCTGCTTTCCCGCTGCCATAATTGTTTCTGTTCGTTTGGTACCCTGTATAACCATGTCTACTCGTATCCAAGAAGATATGAGGAAAGAAATTAAAGAATTCAAATCCGAAATGGAACGCGATCTGAGGAAGCAGTTGAGAGAAGTCAAAGAAAGTCTTGAGTTTTTAAGCCTGAAATTTGAAGAACGCAAAGTGAAAAATGAAATGCTGCAAAAAGAGAATGAAGCTCTCAAAATATAGAACCTAACGCTGAAAGAAGAATATGATAAGACTGAGAAAGCTTACGGATCATGAATCAAGAATCACAAATAGCGAGCCATACTCTAGGAACCGCAATGTAGAAATCAAGGGGATAGAAGAGGATAGGAATGAAAATCTGCATCAAATCCTGCATCAAGTGGGTACAGCTCTGAATGAGCGCCAGTAACCGTGAAGGACATTGATGTTTGCCACAGAGTGAAAACCAGGAATGATCCTTCTTGTTTAAAGATAATAGTGCAATTTAAGAGCCGCTCAAACCGTGACGCCTTTCTGCTCAAAGCAGGGGAAACTAGGCTCTCGACAAATTACATCGGTCGCTCAAGTAATAGGCTATTATTTGTTAATGAGCATCTCTGCCCTACTCTAAAGAAATCGCTTGGAATGGCAATCAGTAAGAAAAGGGCATGCGAATGGAAATTCGTATGGGCAAGGGATGGTAAGATTTTTGCTCGAAAAGATGAACAGTCCGCAGTACTTCGCATAGGCACTGAAAGTGACATTGCAAAAATAGTTTGAGTGAATGGTGTCATGCCTTTGAACATCACTCCTATTCATAATGGCATTGAAATCTGAAGACGTTCATGTTTTTTTCAGCTTCCGAAGACGATATTGGACTAATGTGCTTGCACTTGAACATCAGATCTACCTACGATAAACAGGACTTGCAAAACATCTTCTTAGACCAATTTTGCTTTAAATTCGACATAATTATGCTGAACGAAACGTGGTTTTAGGCGGACTGCGATGCCATAGAGATTGATAATTATCAGACTTTTCGTCTAAACCGCCAAGATAAACGTGGTGGAGGGGTGTTACTGAATATGAAGAAGTGCATTATTTGCAACATACTTCCTGAATTTTCATTTATGCCACATGATGCGTTGCTATTGTATCGCAGAAATATATTGTAGCTGTAATGTACCGCCCTCCAGATCAAATTGTGGATACATTCATTGTGTATTTGGAAGGTTTATTCAGCTATGCAAGTGAAAATGACCTGGTACTAATACTGGGGGGTGATATTGATATAGACATGCTGAATTACTCAAATGCTCAACAGAAGTTACAGACAATGCTATCTTCATACTGTTCGACAAATGTGATTAAAGACTTTACACGAGTGACAAAGACAACAAATACATCAATTGACCTCTCAATAACAAACCTACCAGAGCCCAAAGTTATTGGTGGTGTATTAGCACAAGCATTAGTGACCACTTACCTATTTTTTTTTGTTGGCAAAAGTGCTTAATCGAGACCATACGACACTTCTACAAATCAAGAAAACTCAAGATATTTGCGAAAATACATTGCAGAACTATCGCAATCACCTTATAAAAATAGGATAGGATGCCGGATGTCTCACACCTCTGACGGTGCATATGACGAATGCTTGCGCCTATTTCTTGATGCGTACTGGAAGTCATTTCCATGCATTGTACACAAAAAAAGTAAAAAGTGCGCAAGCCTTGGAGAAATAAAGAATGCCTTAACATTACTAAAACTAAAGATAAGCTTTTTAACAGGTTCCTCCAAACACGTAACACTGATGACTGGGACATATTTCGGAGACACAGAAACAAAACTAATGCCTTATTACGGAACACAAAGGAAACTATCTCTACAGTTACTTTGATATCGGGAGAAAACAGAAATTGCACTTCATGTGGAGGAAAATTAATGAGCTACTAAATCGGGTACCAAAAAATGCATAGGTCGGTGATATAACGCTGAACAATCAACTTAAACAAGCAGCTGAATTACAGGAAGAATTTAATCCCTACTTCATAAATCTAGTGACTAGCTCTCATTCTTCGGAGGCAGTAAATGGGATCTCGAGAAATTCTACGAGCATATATGTGAATCCCCCAACTGAGAGTGAAATAAATGACGTGTACAAATCTTTTAAGAACAGCTTAACGTGTGATATTGACAACATTCAAATCAGGCCAGTAAAGTACGTTCTTGACATCATACTGACACAGAATACGGATATTTTTAATCTACCTCTCTCGCCAGGTGTTTTTCCAAAGAAAATGCAAATAGCAAAAGTTATTACGACATTCAAGGGTGGAGAAAAAACAACTTATCAAATTACAGGCCAATACCCATACTACCCGTGTTCTCCAAAGGTTTTGAAAAAATAATGTACGCTAGAATAATTGGGTTTGCCAACAAATACAATTTGATTAGCCCCACCCAATTCGGATTTAGAAAATGCAGGTCTACAGAACTTGCCTTTGTAATGCAAAAAGAAATCATTCTAAACGCCTTCCATGAAAAAAGCCTGATAGCTGGTATATATATCGACTTCTCAAAGGCGTTGGACCGTCTAAACCACTTAACACTAACTAAAGACTCGAAATATTTGGACTAAAGGGGCACACCGCTCGCGCTTATAACATCCTACCTGCAACATAAAATGCAATGTGTTTGCATTCAGGGAAATTTATTTACGTGCAAAGCAGTTACGTCAGGTGTCCCCCAAGGGAGCATATTGGACCGCTTCTATTTAATTTCTATATAAATGACATTACACAAGGTAACCATGGTGCAGAGTATATAACTTATGCAAATGCACAAATGTTTTTCGCAGACATCATCATGAAACTCTTCAAAGTAATATTACTGAAGCTCTCCACATTTCACACAAGTGGAGCATAATAAATTCGTTTGATATTAACATAGATAAAACAAAAGCTATTATCTTCACACCTCGACAGTCCCCTGCAGCACCCACTTTGAATCTTAGGGAATTCACGTATAGAAATTGTTGACTCAGTAAAGTCACTTGGTGTAGTTTTCCAAAAGCATATGTCTTGGGACATCCATGTTAGCCACGTTGCTACGCAGACTGCAAAGGCAGTAGGAATTCTGACGAAATTCAAGTTCAATTTACCAACAGCTGTCAAACTTCATATTTATAACGCACTATTTTTTCACACTTAAATTATTGCTGTCCACTATAGGGCACAGCCTCGTCAACGAACCTGAGCCACTTGTTTATATTACAAAAGAAAGCACTTCGTCGCATTGCATGCATTAAAAAAACTGCGCACACAAAACCTCTATTTACAAAATACAGCTTGTAACTGTGCATCAATTGTACCCTTTAAATCTAGCCAGAAAATATATACGATTCAGACGGACTTCTACGTGCACTTTCAGAGTTGACACCACTCACAAGGTCTTATAATTCACGCAGTGATGATATCTGGAAAATACCCTTTACACGCCTTATGTTAACAAAACAAATGCTTCGTGACACGACTCCAAAGCTGTTAAACTTCATCGATACGGAATAAAGCAAGTGGGAACAGTGCAATCAAGGCATTTTTTGTTGCGGAAGATAGATCAATTTCTTTTGTGTAAAACCTACACATTATGTTCAATTTTATTCCACATTTCCGTACTATTTTTTGCAGTGTTACAACTGTATAAAGCATCGATGAATTTATTCTCATGAATGCCTTAGATAATTATCACTATTCAACGTGTACACACATTTTTGTATTTCCACGTTCTCACTGTATGCCATGTAAACGGGGGCTCGAAGCTTCTCAAGTGGATAGATCCACTTTCTTTCGAGCCCTCGTCTTCCACAAAAGAACAGATTTGTGGATGGAATAAAGTTTTTGATTGATTGATTGATTGATTGATTGAACTACTTAGCTTCCCTAGTTTTTTCACACCCCTATAGCTTGCGTAATTCTCAGGCATTAGTTCAGTTTTTGACAGAGAAAAATCCTGGTGATTGTACAGCTTTTAGTATGGATATCAAGGACTTGTATTACTCCTTTCCGCATGACGCGTTGTTAAACTCCATAAATAGCGCATCAAAGAATAAGTGCAAGATTCGGCTTTTATAGATAGATGCGGTGTTTCCACGGGTGCTGTTCTAGAAATTATTTCATTGTACTTAAAATCAACGCTGGTTGGATGGAGAAATGGCGTGTTTCAGCAGCAATCAGGAATTGATATTGGTTCAAAGGTTGCCCGTATTCTTAGTTATATTTACCTGAGCAAGATTGACAGGTGTTTAGAGAAGGCCTTAGGCGATTGACTTATTAAGGTATTTCGTTACGTTGATGATTACCTGCTTTTCTGTAATAAGGACGATTTTGATTCCACTGCTACCTCAGTAAGCGAGCACATTAAACTTGATGGAGGAGGATTCAAGTTTACGAAGGAATTTCCTCAGAGACGCGCAATACAGTTTGTAGACATTTACTTGGATCTCGGGGAGTACTGCACTCCCCTAGGTCTTCGAAGCACATGTTTAAATTTCAATCCAAGCATTGCAAAGTATTGAAAAACGGAATTTTCATGTCGTGTCTTAAGTCTTCTCACACCCGATCGTGCACGCACAAAATGAGCGCCAGTTTTAATGCACAGGTCCGGTGCGTATCAGAAGCAGAGTATCCTAGCGCAGCGGTGGCCACTGTGGCTGAACGCCTAAAGAAGTCGATTTCGAGGAGGACGGACGTTATTACAGAAAATAGTAATAGCAAGAAAAGAGTAGTGGCTATTCCTTACATTCATTCAGTATCGCAAAGGCATACACAAGTTGCGAGTAAATATGGTGTTAATGTCGTTTTCATTGCTCCCAATAGCTAGGTAAGATATGCGCTGCCGTGCAGAGAAAAAAGGAGCAGGTGAAAGGCAAAAAAAGGCCATATTTGTCCAGTGAAGCACATCAAGAAGAACAATTTTACTGACTGTCGGGTGTGGTATATAATGTTCCCTTTAGCTGTGGCCATTTCCACGTAGGGCAAATGGGGCTGTGTACTAATTGGAGGTTATTCGAATATAAAAGGTCGTTAACCGTTGGATCGCCTTCTAATCTTTCCTTACATTGCCAAGACTGCCAAGATTGTAACTGGACGCCTAAGTTAGACTGCGCGATATTGTACAGGCATAGAAATGAAGATACGCGTCTTATGGTCGAGGCAGGGCATCTCTATATTGGCGGAAGTGCGTGCGTGAGCCAGCCTTCGATTACCTTACATGAGAACTTACCTCTCACGTAGACCGGCATGCGTACCTGACAGCCACGTGGTGTTTATCTTTCCAGTGCATGCGCAGATGAGTTGTGTGCGTTCTTTCTTTTTTCGCCTCAGTCCTTGTTCTTGTTGTCCGCGTCTCTTGTGCCCGGTCTGCACGCCTTACCCCTTCTTTGCATCATGTATCTTTACCAACTAGCTCAGCTTTCTGTCGTTCTAAGCTTCGTGGTCTTCTAGCACGCGACCGAATTCGTTCTCTGTCTCGATGGGGAAACGTGCTTAGATCATTTGAAACATGGTTCAAAGCACGGGTATTAAAGCGTGCAAGCGTGCGATGACATGATTTTCGAAATGTTAATATCATTTTCGCGGATCTCAGAACAATCCTTGCATAGTGCATTGTTTTAGTGATCGACTGGTAATCAAAACTGCTGGTCAGCCGTTAAAGCCCTTTGGCCAGTTTGGCATTCGAACTCACGACATATTGGTTGCAAACACGTTCTACCATTCACTGTACCAGGGTAGTTCTATTGACGCGATAGCATAGAAGAAGGTTCCGCAGCTCTACGAACGTTCGGCTGGGCATCTAGGGTTTTTTACGTTTCAAGCATTGCAATTGGCGTTAAAAGCATTGGAACGCTATCTGCGGGAGTGAAATGAGTTTCCCTTTCTATGCGCCACAAGGCTATACATTAAAGAAAATAGCAAATCGGATGACTTTTGTCATGAAAACTAAAGCACAAACACGAAGACAGAGAAAAGACGACGACAATTAGATGGGCTCGCAAAAGTGTATCGCGCTACTTTCTCAATCCTGTGTTTCTGGTTTCATGAGGCGATCATGGCAATGCCCAGCTGACTCCGCTTCTGCTTGACAGATATGCCACATTTTTGCCCTGTTCACAAATAAGTCGAGTCGGAAATTAGAAGCCGAGAATCATATGCGCAAATGTTAAGCAGGTGCGCTTATGCCATAAATGATAAACCTAAATACACTTGTAAGGAGTATGTTACAGGACATTAATGAATTAAGAGCGTCTGCTCCTCGTAAGATACTGTCAACAAGCCCTACTTACTAGTCAGACAAAACTACAGACTTTGTTACATTGTTCCATATAGTCACTATACAGCGCAGGAAACAGAGCAATATTGAAGCAAGCAGTGCGGCCCATAACGAACGGAATGCTTGTAGCTCACCCGACGGTCTTCCGGGCAGTACGTCGCAGGGAATTCCGTACTATCGAAGCGTCCGTACTCATAAAAAACACCGTACCGAAATAGAGCCCACTCCTGAACGAGCCTGTATGCTGAAATGCAAGAAATCCAGAGTAAACCTTCACCGATAAAGGAATTGCTGCTTTTGCAGATTTATAACGAAAGTGTGCATTGAGCGCAACTAAGGTATTTACGTGACTGCGTTTGCATTTTACGACAAAAAAAAAACGTTTCCAATGCGCATCACATACAGAATAAATACATACAGAATAAATAAATGCGCCTAGCGATGCGAACGCGAAGCTCTCAGATGCGCAGTATGTTTGCGGCGTGGCTATTTCACCATCGCGCGCATTACGTCATTGGAGCGCACCGTCGCTGTCTGCTATGTTTCTTCTGGACTGCTATCGTCGGGCTAACCGCGATTTGCCAGTTAGGGTCAATGCAACATGAACTGGCTAGGTCTGTAAGTGCCAGTACCACCCTTCGATTTACTTTTCACATAAACTTTGCGGGCCTGAAATACCAAATAAACGCCCATCGACGGTAATATCTGTGGAAGAGCCGCATAGCCGACGACGAAGGCGGTCTACGATGACGCGATGCGCGTGCTTGTAAAATAATGAAGCCGCTAACGCATAGCGTATGTACGGTGCTTCGCGGTGGCATAGGTACGTGTCACCGATAGCACCGTGCTGCTAAAACCCCTTAAACTTCGTAATGTAGCCATACTCTCCTCTCCGCCTTCAGTCCTCGTCATTTCTCCTCTCTTTCACGCTCTCTCCTCGGCCGTGGCGCCGCCTACACTGCTGGAGTATAGCATACGAAACAACACAGAATAGCAAAGGCGCTAACATGCGATGCTCGCCACTCCGCAGACGCTTCTCAAGCGAAAGTAGCACTGAAGCACGACTGTAAACACACAAAGCTGGCGCTAGGGCCCACGTGATGCTATCAGGCCAATAGCGACGCGGTGTCGGCCCCGGCCAGAATGCACGAGGAGAGAGCGGCATTCTTCAATGCGTGGCGCTACTCTACGGGGTTTAAAGTGCTTTACGTGTGGCTAAAAGCAATTCATCATATTAAGGTAGCCGTTCTCTCTTCCCCACGACGCTTTCTTCCTCGATCCTCCTCGCGCAACCGCTGCGATCGCTGCCCTCGGCACGCTCTTTCTCCTTGGTTCCCGCGGACGGGCCAGAGTATTCAATGTAGGCGCATAATTTTGGGCCACTTGCGCGAACAAATGGTGCAGAAAACTGTGAAAAATGAGAACAGCATCGAGAATGCTGAATGTAACTTTTATGAGCAGTTTTGTTTCTTATTAAAGCGGTATGAAAAGGGCATACTGATGTAAAAAGAGCTGTGAGGCAAGTTCTATACTCCAGAAATTTTTTCGGCAACATAGAAAGATGCTCTACACTGTGGATGTTACCTAGTATTGCTTGAGGAACATTCCTCTGTGTTTGGCTTTTTTTTTTCATCTTGCCTGTTTGCGCATGTGCACCGCAGGTATTCAGCGTGCTTTCTTATAATTAATTACTAGCGAGTGCATAATCCGTCCGTATGTATGCCTTCTTTTCAGTGCGAGCAAGCGTGCGCGATTATCTGAAGGCTCCATGCACATTGCAAACATAGCCTGTAATGTTTGCTCCGTCGAGCCAGCTGAGCTAAGGAGAAAAATGGCACCAACGAAAAAGTAAAACACTAGCAAATCCAAGCAAATCCAATCCAATCCAATCCAACCACGCAAGATCCGCGCGTTTGTAAGGCCAATGGCAAGGGGACCAATCGTCGTGCACAAAAATGGGAACAAAACTGGTTCCGGCGGGTAGGATGCGCAAGGGGCGAGGAAGAGGCGAGGACGTCGCGCGGCGGCAGCGGCGGAGTTCAAATTATCCTTGCCTGCACGAACATTTGTTGATCAATTGCACATGTCGATGAGCTGATTAGACAAGAACGGAAGACAAGCATTGATGAGCTGGCAGAGCGTGTGAAGTTCGGTTCACACCACAATGCACGTACATCTCAGTTATCGGCTCTTGCGTGCGCAATGGATACCAAGATTATAGAAATCACTGCCAGAAGACGGAGAAGTTCGGCGCTGCCTCGACTCATCTGATCTGGTATCACAATGAGGGTGACTTCTTCTCGGCAATTGTCACCGGGGACGAATCAAGGTGCAACTATTGTGAGCCTGAAACAGGACAGCTATGCTTACAGTGGAAACATTCGAATTTACCACCCCCAAAACGGGCGTCATTTCTGCCAGATAGGTGTGGTTGACTTCTTTTTTAGATCGTCAGGGGCCTCTGCTGATTGAGTTTTCTAAACCTAGAGAGACTATCAATCGTTCCCAATATTGTGAAACATCGGATCGGCTGCGTGTCGCAATCAAGAACAAACGGCATTGACAATGGACGAATGGGGTCACCTTGCTCCACGACAATGCCCGTCCCCACGTCGCTGATGTGGTTAACACTAAACTCGCAAACTTAAAGTGGGAAACGCTGCAACATCCGCAATACAGCCTAGACCTGTCGCATTGGGACTTCCACATTTTGGGGCAAATAAATAACCAGCTCAAGGGAGCCAGGTTGGTGTCGGTCGATGACGTGAACGAGTCAGTTAGCGACTCTTTGAAGCAGCAACCCGAGAAGCTTTGTGAGACGGGAATTGCGTGACTGGTTAGCCAGAGGGACAAATGTCTAAATGCACATGGAGGCTGCTTTTAAATAAAGCACTCCGTTTGTCGTATATTCGCATTGGCTCATTTTCATTTGACTCGCCCTTGTATATTTTGCAGAACTCCTGCTTTCTATACGGCCTCTCTGTTGCGACTATAATTGCGGTGCACTTACTCACAATACACGACCGATGACAGCTGCTTCTGCGCAATACATTGGAACAAAGGACAGCCTCATTATGATTTTTCCCTGGCCGTTGTATATGTGAAAAAAATGCAAACAAGATTCTTCAATGACAACGTTTCATTAAAATACGCGTCCTCAAAGTGTTCATGGCCTTTACATTTTTTTTATTCTTTAACTTGCCAAAACCACTTTCTGATTATGAAGCACGCCGTAGTAGGTGCCTCTGGAAATTTGGAGCACCTGGGGTTTTTAACGTGCGCCTAAATCTAAGCACACAAGTGCGTTCGTATTTCACTCCAATCGAAATGTGGCCGTCAAAGTCGGGATTCGATCCCGCCACCTCGTGCTTAGCAGCGCAACACCATAACCACTAAGCAACCACGCGGGTACATAGTTCATATAAGCGGAATGCACTACTTTGTTGGTTCCGTCCTGATATTGCTGTAAAGTTCGTGTGACATTTTCTTTACGTATTAAACAGACAGAAAGCATGGAACCATGGATATCAGTTATTTCGAGCACAATTTTTGGAAGATACGAGTATATTCTTTTACGAGAAAATACAAATTATACTTGTCTTGACAGTGCGCACAGCTCAAGAACTCATTTGCAGCATCTTTGGCAATGACAGTGCAGTTATTCATGTATATTTGATCCCTCGACAAATTCTATAAGAAGGAGACCGAGCTGTCATTAGCCCCCACCCTCGAACGAAATTTCTAGCTACGCCACTGGTACTTGGCACAACATGGTATAATTTAAACTAGGTCACACGCATCGTCAAAGCACCTGTGCGTTTGACATAACCGCGGCCGCTACTCTGTTTCCATATTCCGTGAATTAAGCGTTTAAGTTTCTAATAATAATGAAACAATAATTATTGTTTATATTTTCCCGCAGAATACAGAATGAGAGCAGACGTAAGGTTAAACGCCGCATGCCGCAGCTTGAGAAAACCCCATTACGCCCCACATGGTAGTATGACGCGTAAACAGCTTAGTCATGACAAACGCAGAGATATACTGGAAACATTGGAATACATTCTGAATCTGCGAATGTACAAGGGCAAAAATACTTACAGTAGGGATCAGTAAGAAAATATGCGTACAAAATCGAGAACAGCCTATTGCATTTGTTTACGTTGTGTGGGGCACCAAACAATAACGCAACTTACAAAAAACAGAATGAAACACCATCCATTAGTGCAGGAGCGGCAAAGCACTAATGAACTTATTTTGCGATATTTCTTCGAGTGAGATGTTATTCCGTTCAGGTGTATTAAAGTAACCGGGAAGTTTATAGGCGCTTGATGCGCAGTCCGACAAAACGGTGTAAACCAAGCGGTGCAACGGCGTACATTGTACATGGGCACATGGCATTGAAGGTTGAATAGTGTCAACAGATCTGCGTTGTTTCTTCTAATAGGATTCTTGTACATAAAAATGAATCAGGAAGCACAAAGATTACGCACTTGAACGATGATAAACTTGGAATAATAGTTTTGTGTGTGGACACACTAGGGTACGTTAGCAACCAACTTTATCGCACGTTTCTGTGTAACGATAACATTGGATAAACTACGCTTCGTACTTGTGTCCTAGACAGTGTGGCAAAAGTTAAGTATTGGAACTAAGAATCTGTTGTAGATTAATAGCTTAATTCTTGTTGATAGCACACAACATTGACGACGTAGTACCCCATTTAAAGAATAAAGGGAAAATCAGACATCCACCCGTTCGTAGCAATTGCTACAAAGGAAACCCATACGGGTTCCTCGAAAGAAAAACCTCATAGTTGAAGAAAAATTCGTCCTGGCCCAGGACTCGAACCCGGGACCACCACCTTTCCGGGGCAGCCGCTCTACCATCTGAGCTAACCAGGCGGCTAGCAGATGGCAGGGCGAAGTCGAATTTGTCGACAACACGAAGCAAAGGCAAGTGAAGGGAAAATCAGACATCCGCCCATTTGTCGTGTTGTCGACAAATTCAACTTCGCCCTGCCATATGCTAGCCGCCGGGTTAGCTTAGATGGTAGAGCGGCTGCCCCGGAAAGGCGGTGGTCCCGGGTTCGAGTCCCGGACCAGGACGAATTTTTCTTCAACTATACGGCTTTCCTTTCGAGGAACCCGTATGGGTTTCCTTTGTAGCAATTGCTACGAACGGGTGGATGTCTGATTTTCCCTTTATTCATTACTTCTCTCCACCTTGCGGGTTTCCGCAGAACTACTAAGTCAGTACCCTATTTACTTTGCTTATTTTTGTTCCGATGTTATTAATTTGGGCATCCGAAATAAGCGATTCCGAGAAGGTGTCTCCAAGACATCTGATACTACGCACAATTTCAATATAGTTGTCCCCAAATCTAAGCATTATATTTGATTATATATTTTACAACTTTGTTTTTCGCTCAAAATACCATGGCTTTAGCTTTGCTTGCGTTCACCTTTATGTAATTTTCCTGCGACAACTGGCACATGCATTGCAAAAGCTCATTACCTGTAGAGGATAAATCATTTTCCATTTTACCCGTAATGAGCACCGTAAGGTCATCAGCGTAGCCAGTAAGGCTCACCGGTAGCTTAGAGTAAAATATTTTATTTAAGTAAACTAAAAACAATAAAGGGCCTAACATGCTGCCTTGCGGCACGCCCGACGGTATGTATTGGTCCTCAGACAGAGCATCATGGCGTGCTACTATTTATTTACGATGTTGAAGGTATGACTGTATTTTATTTATTTATTTTATTTATTACAAATACTTCCAGAGCCGAGCACATTACAGAAAGGAGCGGTTAATAAATAAACAAGTGTGCAATAATACATTAATGAAAATGCAAGTGAACAAAATAAGTAATCTTCAATGGCACTTCTGAACTTAATGTCGATAATGGCAGCGATGAATGCAGGAAGGTGGTTCCATTCTGCGCTGGTTTTGGAAACGAAAGACTGATTATATAAGTTGGTTCAACAAGATGGCATGCCAACCTTGAAGTTGTGGTCCACACGCGATGAAATGTGCGTCGGTTGAAGAAAACGATAGCTTTTTTGAAGAAAAAGATAGAAAAAGATAGATAGCTAGATGATAGATTTTGTGAAAGAGGCAGAGACAAAGAAATTTATGACGTAAAGACAAATAAGGCAGGTTTAGTGCGTTCCTCATTGTGGATACAGAAGCGTAGCGGGAATAATTTGATAGAATAAACCGGGCAGCGCCATTCTGAACAGATTCAAGGGAAGCGATTAGTATGGATTGACTAGGGTCCCAGATGCTCGATGCATATTCGAGTTTTGGACGGACTCAAATTTTATAAAGAATTAATTTTAAGGAAGACGGCGCTTTGGAAAAGTTACGGTGCAAGTAGCCAAGAGCGTGGTTAGCATTGTGAATTACGTAATCAACGTGCATGTTCCAGGATAGGTCGTTAGTATTATTAATGCCAAGGTATTTGCACGAGTCAACGGGATTCAAGGGGGCTCTTTTAAAATAATAACTGTGGTTTGTACTGTGAGAGCGCCGGGTTATTCTCATGGTTTTACATTTATTAACGTTTATTTGCATAAGCCATTTGTCACACCATAGAGATAATTGATCGAGATCTTTTTTGATATTTAGTGAATCAGATAAATTTGTAATTTTGTTGTAAATTACACAGTCATCTGCAAAAAGCTTAATCGACGAAAAACAATACTGTCAGGAAGATCATTTATATCTACAAGAAACAACAAAGGGCCCAGTACAGACTTTTGTGGTACACCGGACGTAAGAGAAGAGCAAAATAATCGTTAGCAGTTACATATTAAGTACGGTTTGAAAGAAAGTATTTTATCCAGTTAAATACGCTAGTGTCGATATTAAGTTTACTAAGCTTGAACATAAGTAATGAGGTACTGAGTCAAATGCCCTTGCGAAATCAAGAAAAATGCAGTCTGTATCGAAACCGAGGTCAGTAGCTATAAATTGATCATTAGTAAACGTAAGTAGTTGGGTCTTCCACGAAAGCATTCTCCGAAATCCATGTTGAGAATTATTAAAAAAAAATTGTTCGCCAAAAATTGAATTAGCTGCGAATGTATGAGGCGTTCTATAATTTTGCGTGGTATGCTAGTCAGTGAGATCGGGCGATAGTTGTCTGCTGAATGAGTATTACCCGACTTGAAGATAGGGACCACCCCCCCCCCCCCCCCCCCCTTCCAGTCGCTGGGTAATGTGGAACACCGTAACGATTGTTCAAAAGTTTTGAAAGTATGATTGCTGAGTACACTGCGGTTATTTTTAGCATCTATGAGTAGAGTAGGTCAGCACCAGCGGAAGAGGAGATATTCAGATTGTCAATGAGCTTTGTAACGCCAACCCAATCTATAACAATGCGCTCCATAGGGGAAAAGTTTTGGTCAGGTAAACGGGGTAATAATGCAGAAGCAGCTATACTGAAGACGGAAACAAATGCGTTGTTTAAAACTGTGCAAGACTGGCTAAGAGGAAGGCTAGTGTCACCGCTACCAGATAACTGTACGAGTCGTGTTGTTGAACGTCTGACAATGCTCCAGCATTTGTGAAGGTTTGTTCGAAGTACCGATGGCAGGGTGTTGTTAAGAAAAGAATCTTTTGTGCACTGAATCGCGCCGGTATATTCTTGATGAACTCGCTGATATGCTCCCCAATGATCAGTATTGTTACTTTGCTTTGCGCGACGGAACGTTCTTTTCTTTTTATTTGATAGGCGCTTTAACGAAGTGTTAAGCCATGGTGACCGGGAATTGTCGATTATTTTCTTTTTCGGAATGTATCGTTCAACCAGATGTAGAATCTTATCTTTATACATGGTCCAGTTTTCTTCTATGGAATGTTTGCCGAAGTTGCTGATACAGCCTTCTGTAAGTAATTCCAACTCAGCTGTTATTGAACTTGTATCAGCTCTGTTGTAGTCCCGTATTATTTGATATTTTTTCGCATTTCTGTGTCGTGCTTTTAAGGTAAAATGAATCAATGAATGGTCACTTAATCCTGGGAGGTAAGTTAACTGAGAAACTAACTCTGGAATTGTAGTAAATAGTAGGTCAAGAATACTGGCAAATGTTGCGGTTGTACGAGGCGGCTCATGAACGAGTTAAGTAAGTTTAAAGTCAGCACAAAGATTAAAGAATTGCATACATTCAGATGAAACATTTTTTATGGTAGTGGAATCGTTGTTCCATAGTATTGTAGGAAAGTTGAAGTCACCTAAAATAAAGAGGCGAATTAGGACAAGGCTATAAGGACATCATAAAGATCGTTACAGAAAGATGAGGCAGCTGGAGGACGGTACAATGCACAGAAAATAAATTATCGATTTGCAATAAATACACTTATACAAACAAGTTCCCAAGACGATACGACTGGAACATCAGAGGATGCGAACATGTCCCTAACAGCAATAAGTACACCGCCCCCAGATCGGACATCACGGTGCCAGCAGTATATATTGTAATTATTTTCACATTGGAATATTTCTGAATCCTTTATCTTAGCAGAGAGCCAGGTCTAAGTTATAACAATTATATCAGTGGTGCATGAATCTTTGGCAGGTGATAACGGGACACTTCGTTAAGAACGCTTTGCGCATTTGTAAGGAGCAGCGATACACCGTTTCCGTCTTTCTTAACGGCTCTCAGCTATGATGAACTTGAAGGTGCGCCCCTATTGCCCCGCTCGCGCGTCTTAGCAACAGGTTCTATTTCGCGTACTGAGTCACTAACTGCGCAGTAAGTGCACATTTTATTATTCATGATGTGTTTGATATACCGCAGTGAACCTGACTGCCCCTTCGACCTACTAAATTTAATTACATTTTTACGCGATTTACGGGTTGATCTACAAAAATGTTCACCGACACTTATGGCGGTGATTTTAATTTTACTTCCTTGGGAGAAGATCGTGTCCGTGAGCTTCGCTGAAGAGAATGTGGCAATAGGGCGGGCGAAACTTGCCAAGGTTGACGATTGGCGTGTTGGTATAGCATGTGGCATATATGCATATAGCATATAGCACGTAGCATATATGTATAGCATGATATAGCGTGTTGGCGCTACCGCCGCCCCCCCCCCCCCCCCTGAGTACCTTCCCGAATTATTTCCACTGACAAGGGAATAAAACGATGTTTGCAAGTAGCGCTCTGTGGTGTGTGTTTCTCTTCTGTATGTATCGTCAAAATGTTGCACAATCCAACCTCTAATAGGGCGGGGTTTGCTGTTATTAAAACTGCCTAGTCTGTGTGCGCTAGAAATATCCCCATCGGATAATTGCAAGTTAAGCTGTCTTGAGAGCAAATCACGCACAGTGTTTTCTGACTGAGCCGATGTTTCAGCTGAATTGTCGGGGATGCCGTAAAACAAAAGGTTGTCACGTCTGGATCAATGAATTAGGAATCCCCCTTATACCATAGTGGCTTTATTTATTTGTTAACAAGTAAGAATTCATTAAATCAAATGCTTTGGAAAAGTCAATATAAATTCCGAGGACAAGGAGCTTGTCTTCAAATGCATCTTTAATGAGTTCCTCTTGCTTGAGCAGTGCCAACTCAGTGAATCTTTTTGGTCTGAACCCGAACTGATCATTCGACAAAACGGAATGCTTCTCTGAGAAATGAGTTATTCTCGTGTGAATAATTTTTTCTATGGCTTTAGAAATTACTGGTAGAATAGAAATTGACCTAGAATTTGGTAATTCAGAGGTATCGCCTCCTTTGTGTATTACAATAACTTTTGCAATTTGCATCTGCTTAAGAAATACTCCACTACTGAGACAACGGTTGAATATATAACTGCGAGTCGGCCTAGTTAGAACAGATTCATCTCAAAAGTTTTTATGCGCAAACAAAGAGGGACGAAGAAGACAAACAACACAAAGACGAGCGCTTGTGCGCTCGTCCTTGTGTTGCTGCTTTTCTTCGTCCCTGTTGGTTTGGGCACAAAAACTTGTATGTTGAATATATGTGTTAAGATTGGGGTTAACAAATAAATTACGTATGTTAGAGGTTTTACTATAAAACCGTTATTTGCTAATAAGTCAGAATTTATTAAATGAAAGGCTTTGGAAACGTCAATATTAATTCCTAGGACCAACAGTTTTTAAAGCCCTACTGTTTTAAGATTTCTGAGTACAGAAATTATTTCATTTTCGGTTGTAGGGGACATGATCATCGACATCGACACTCCTGGTGCTTGGCGAATTGACGTGTTTGTCGAATGAATAGGAGAGCATACTGTATTTGGGGTATTTACAAAGAAATCGTTAAAGGCATTCGAGAGATCATGCCCTGTCAGCACAGCACCATCGCTCACAATGCAGTTTGGACCACTGTTGTAGTGACGTCTAAGTAGTTTATCTGGTTGATGCCATCGATGCTGAGGGTTTGTAATAGAACTATCTGAAAACGAATAGCTGAAATATTCGTACATGGCTTGACGTAGCTCTTTGGTCAAGTTATTTTGATATTTTTTTTACTGAGACAATTTCACGGGATCCTTGGATTTCATGAATTCCGCATATGCTTTCGTTCTTTTTGCCATTTTTTTCCATAAGGCATGCGTAATCCATGGTTTACTCTATTTTTGCTTGCGACAGCATTTTAAAGGGAAGCAGTTTTGATATATTTTTAACTCAGTCATTAGTTCATTGTATGCAATATCTGCATCAGATAGTGATAATATATGGGAGAAGCCGGCTGTACATATTTCATTACGAAAGGTTTCGAGGGAATTTGAATCGATGCATCGATAATACGGCCTCAGTGATTTATAGATGTTTATGGTTGGTATAAGCAATAAAGGCAAATGCTGGAAAATGATCACTGATTTCAGTTATCAAAGTTCCGGAAGTTAAAGTGCTTTTATGGTTGTTAGTGATAATGAAATCTACAGTAGATTGAGTGGAACAAGTTGCGCGCGTTGGTGCAGTAATTACATTAATAATAACGTAATAATCAAATAAAGAAGCGAATTTTGTCTGTTCGGGTGAAGCGGTTCGCATATCAATATTCATATAATCGGAAAGGTATAGCACATGCTAATCTACAGACACATAATAAAAAAAAAAGGTTTCTAACGATGAGAAAAAATCTTAATTTTCTGTCTGGAGGGCGGTAGACAACACAAAAGATATTTTCGTCGTTCTGAACGGTTAACACTTCACAGTCCGGAGTGCAGAACGTGAATTTCTCAACTATTCTTGCAGGAAGCAAATTCACAATTTGCAGGGATACACCGCCACCTCTTCAAGTTTGCCTGTTATGATGAAAGTGAGTATAATTCTCCAGTACACAATATGTTAAATCATCGTAGTACAAGGTTTCAGCAAGCATTATTGCATGGAACGAAAAATTAGGGGAAGTAAACAGGCTATGTAATTCATCAGCCTTGTTGCACACAGAACGATAGTTTATATGAAAAACAGAAACGATATTTTCACAGTAAACACTATCTAGATCTGCGATAGAAGTAAGTTTGCGGCAGCTCATGGGGGCATCCATGTCTTTAGCTCATTTTATTCAAATCGTTCGAGCTAGTGATCATTAGTCTGGCACTGTTTTCAGATTTGCCGGCATAATTGCGCCCATCACGCACCCAAAGAAACTTCCAGTTCATTTCACGTTTTTGGGCAATGGCCTGCGCAAGGAGGCGGTTTCTTTCAAGACACAGGTGCTCATTGACGTAAATGGGCAGAGATTTAGAAGACCCAAGTTCACTGGCCGTTAGTCGCTTTCGTCTTCCTTTCTCCAGCACTGCATTTCGTTTTCTTCGGAGTGCATACTGGAAAATAATGTTCTTTCCAGTTTGGCTTTCTGGTACTGAAACCCGGTGGCACATGTCAATAAAGACGGTGATATGGCTTCCCCAATAGAGTGAGCAAGCTTCATCATGATTTCCGTCAGCTTTTCATTAGCATTCAAAAGTATTCCTTTTATTTCTGTATTGGCGTCTCGTGAATACTGTTTGCAGTCCAAGATTCGAGACTCGTTCAATTGTAATATCAGGAAATAAACACGGTTTTCAAGAATTTTAAAGAAACAGCGTTGCAATTACGCATAAATGCTTTCGAATTCGTCATGTAGGTAACTCCCCTCAAGGAGTTTGCAAAAAAATGTGTTAAGAAGTTCTCTAATTATTTTGAAGATATTCAAGTTGTTAACGGCAAGATATGTCTGCCTGTCCAATAAACTTATCTCGAAAAGCATGGTGATCGTAATGCTAATAGCCTACATATAGAAAATTTACACACTCAGAAAAAACACTTTACATATTAGGCAATGTTTTCAATATATTTTAAATATATTGTAAGTATATTTGTAAAAACGGCAAATAGCATTGTGCATCAGCTGCACGTAACATTAATTTGGAGGAGGCGGACGTTCCCCGTACCCGTGATGTAGCTTCGCAGCGATCGCAACGGCGACAGTGAAACTTCGGCTCCTGCTGGCGGCACTTCATCTACGCAACCGTCTCCACCTGCAGCCCCGACCTACGTCACCGTTTCCCCCCCTCGGGATCCTCGTGTTTTCACAGGAATCGATAGTCCTGATGTTGACGACTGGCTGCGCTTATACGAACGTGTCAGCACCAGTCACAGGTGGGATCCGACTATTACGCTTGCAACGTTCTTTTCTATAACTGATGTTTTTAGCGCACGAAACGAGACGAGAAACAGAGGCAAGACGCGGACCTCAGTTATGGAATACCAACACGCCCTAACCTACGCTCTTTCAAGTTTTCTACCTCGAGGACGCTCCACTGGCATGGTTCCAGACCTACGAAGAGATCTCGAGCTGGGATCTCTTCAAGGAGAAGTTCCGCGTCCTTTCTGGCAATCCGTTCGGTCGCTAAGTTAATGCCAAGAAAGCCCTTGCAACACGTGTACAGACGTCGACCGAGTGCTACGTGTCGTACATTCTCGAGGTCTTGGTCCATTGTGCCAAGGCTGACCCGAACATATCTGATGACGATAAGGTTAATCGCGCCCTGAAATGCATTCCTGACGCCTTCAATTACTGGTGTTTACGAACGTCACCAGCATCGATACGATCCTCAAGGAGTGCCGCCGTCTCGAGCATGCTAAAAGACGCTGGGTATCCCATCACATCACGCGACTTCCCAACACAGCTGCTACGTCATCCTGTGACGGCCTCTTCCCCCAGCCGTCGCGAGGTGACAATTTGAACCGCATCATTCGTCGTGAGGAGGAAGCAGCAAAACCGGCGGCCCCTTCATTCCCGTCACCTGATCATTCTGCGGCGACAATCTCGTTGATCCAGGCCGTTTTCCGTGAAGAGTTGTCCAACGTCGGCCTGCATTCCATTCGTTCCGTACGCTCGGAACCTCTTTCTCCACGCACGTCCCCACTCCGCTCTTCTTACTTCTCTTATGGACAGCGCAGCCCCTCCGAATGACGAACCGTGGACGACAAGCCGATCTATTTTAACTGCCGACGCAATGGACATGTCGCTCATCACTGCCGCAGCCGCTGGTCTTCTTCAAAGTGCTATTCTCCTGATTACCACCTTCGTCCCTCTAGCATGTCCTTTTCCTTCGCTCCTTCTACGCCTGCCCCATCATCTGACCCTGCGACACCTTTGACACCTCGCCTTCTCCCTCTCGCCGCAAATCTCGTTCGCCCCCGTCACGCCGTGCTTCTTCTCTGACCTACTCACCGCACCCCCGACCGGAAAACTAGACAGTGCAGCTTCTGGAGGTGAAGCTGCAATGACGGCATTGGCCCGAAATCCTCGCTTCACCTTACCCATGAACAAGACTCTTTTGGACGTTCTTGCAGACAATGTTCCTGTGTGCCCATTGATTGACACCGGTGCGCATGTGTCCATTATGAGTGCTGCTCTTCGCCGTCGGCTCAAGAAAGTTCTGACGCCTGCCCAGAACCGAATTGTACAAGTCGCCAAGGAGGGACTGTCGCTATTGTTGGCATGTGCTCTGCACAACTCACCATTGCTGAGAGACACACCGTCGTTCTCTTCGCCGTCATCGAGCATTGCCTTCACGAACTCATTCTCCGTCTCGATTTCCTTGCCAATCATTCTGTCCTCATTGACTGTTCGTCCGGCTCACTTCGCCTTGACTTGCGTCTTCTTGCCGACCCTGTGAACCCACCTCCAAGCCATTTGAACTGCATGGATTTTATTCGCCTACCGCCTCACACTGTGACACACGTCTACTTGTTGTCCTCACCAACTGTACCTGACGGCAATTACGTGGTCGTGCCAATTCCAGCCGTTATACTTGCACACGGTGTGTGTGCCCGTTTGATATAGCGTCTCCATTTCGACCTTCGTTAGTTCCCCTGTAAATAAATTGTAAATAGCATTGGGCATCAGCTACACGTAACAATATATTCACCTTCGTGCCATATGCGGACTTCGTGGTGGCGCCCCTAGGCGGCGCAGCGTGTACAGAAAAATGTGCGGGAGACAACTGTATGTACAACTCCAACGTAACCCCTTTCGTCGGCGTCACTACGGTGCGTCGCTACATTGCGTCCGTGCAAGCCGCGTCGTCCACACCAATCGCGAGATGAGTTGTGAAATTTTTCACGTTCGCCATATCCTCACCTTCCTCTAACTCCCCAGATATATCGTATTTTGCAATCTTCCCAATATCACGACGGAGCATAGACATTCCTATGTGCCTGCCTGCCGTAACACTGAACCGTCCACAGACTAAAATGTATTGCAATCTCATTTTCTTTATTTCAGTTGTCATAACTCAAATTTATTTTCCCTAGCATAGTGTAGTTTGCTCATTGCTTATAGTTTCATAGGTTTTAGAGGTGGTTTTCTTATGCTTTCTGGCTTGAAATTACCTTGCATTTTATAGCAGACAAACTGCGTTTCATGATGATTCCCTTATATTCTTTTTCTTTTTATGGCCTTTCTCATATTACTTTCGTATTGTCTTCCTTGTTGATCTTCTTTGTTGTTTCTTTACTTTGTTTGGTGTTCACTAATTAGTGCGCCTGCACTTAGACCTTATGGTTGTTCCTGGGCACATTGTCAATTAGCAATAATATCATTTCTCTTATTCTCATTATTATAAGCACATTAGTGGTGCTGCTCAAGGATCTTTCTTGGCCCTCTTTTCTTCCTACTTTTCATAAATGACATTTCTTCTGAAGTTCGGGATAATTCATTCTTCATGCTGACGACTTCACACTACTTAATATTGTTAACAGTGTTCAGGATTGCATTGACTTCCACAAAGACATTTTTTTCACTCTCAAGCTGGTGCAGGAACGATAAGCCACTCTTAAATCTTTTCAAAGCTATGTTATTAAATTATACCTGGGAAACGCACCATGTGAAATTTCCATACACCTACCGGGATGCTTCATTGGCCAATGTAGATGAAATGAAAAATCTCCGCGTGTATTCTGAGAAAACTCAGCTGAGTTTCTCTTCCCAGGCAAAAGATGCGAAACAAGATGCCCTTGACGCTCTTGGTATTGTTCATCGCGCCTCCAACCCCCTTTAGCTTTCTGGAGTTGACCACTAAAGTAGACCGCTGTAGTTTGGCGCGGAGGTTGCAAATATAATTCTGACCGCATTGAGCACGTCCAAAATACACTGATGTCTATATTCAAGCAGTGATTTTGCTTTCTGGCAACCATAGTTCAGCCCTCTGAAATATACATTCACTAACACCCCTAAAGTCTTAAATCAGACCTTTTGTTTCTGTATAAAGTGTCCAAAGCCTCTTAATCATGTCCAATTTCGCACGCCGTAAAAGTATACCAGGCAACGTGTCACATTTTCTGCCGGGCCTCGTTGCAATAAAGGCTGTCTTATGGCTCGACTCCCAAGAACATGTAATAAGTATTCTGTTTGTATTGATATATTTCAGAGTTAATTTTCTGTGTCTCATATAAATGTAAATTATCATGTTGTAGATTAACTTTGTCTGCCGCATCGTTTTCTGTTTCCCTATTTGTATCTCCATCTCGCACTGTTTTGTGTACCACAAGTCTTCACTGTAAATTTAGTACTGCGTGCACCAGTACGAAGGCTTCATAGCTATTCCTGGGCACTATAATAAACATTTTACTGATTTATTATTATTCTAATTGCTACTGTTGCTGCTACTACTGCCACTACACCTACTACAACTACTGCTGCTGTTACAGCTACTGCTACTACCACTGCAACTACTACTGCTGCCGCTACTACATTTACTATTGCTGCTACTGGTACGGTTTCATATACTACTACTACTGCTACTCATACTATGGCTAGTGCTCCTACTGCTACTACTACTACTGTTAGTACTACTACTTCTACTACTACTACTGCTGCTGCCACTATTGGTAGTACTTCTGCTACTACTACGGCTACTACTCCTACTGATGCTGCTACTGCTGCTAATATTACTACTACTATTGATGATGCTACCGCTACTGCTGCCACAACGGCTACTGATGCTCCTACTGCTACTACTCCCAAAGCGACTACTACTACTAAAACAACGACTACTGATGCAGCTACTGCTACTACTACCAAATCGACTACTACTACTACCACTACTACCACTACAACTACTACTGCTGCTACGACTGCTGCTCCTACTGTTGCTTGCTACTAGTACTGCTAGTGCTACTGCTTCCTATACTACTACTGCTACTGATACTTGTTACAGAACAGGTAACTAGACAGACAAGGCGGATGTTGTTTATTTAGGCTCAGCCAATCCCTCACTTCGTCTTCCGAAGCGCCTTCATCGCTTCTCGGCTAGAATACGCTTCACCCTTTTCTGCGTCACTTTTCCTGGGGTGATAACGAAGAATGTTGCTTATGACCGCAAGCTCTAGCTGTCCATTAATCATGTGCCCCATAGTCTCTAGTACACTTTGTTGCACCGATAACTGTGTTAGTTCAAGAAGTTAAAAGTGTTTGCTTCACCGGCCGGTAGTCCTTTTCGAACGAGCACAAGGTATTATTTGTTGTCCAACATTTGTTGCATGGCCTTGGCGCCGCTTGTCAGAGTGAAACTTCATGGCTTTTCTATATCTACATCGCTGCTCAGATGTTTTGCAACGCTCAGTAAGCAACAACCTGTCTGCAATTCCAAGCTCTTTGTCTCCGCTTTGCTTTGGAACATCACCACAGGCGGCAAAATACGGACTGCACCCGAGGCTGCTTGTACGAGTCCTGTTACGATGAGCCACAGCCGCTTCTAGGCAACATTTCTAGCCGCCGATAAAATTTGGATACACCGCCATGAATTGTTTCAAATCGGCTGTCACCCTATCCGCCGTTCCATTTCCCTGCGGGTGATATTCATTCACTTATTTATTTATACTGCCAGCCCTTCTTAGGGCTATTACAGGAGTGGAGAATAAAAACAACAAAAATGAACATACAATGCGACCAAATTAAAAGGTTTGACTCACAAAGCTTTTCTTACAATGGAAAACACGTATGAAATACAACTTACATGGGAAAGTAGTAAAGAAACCGTTCACAATTTGGTACCGCGTCCTCATAGACACAATAAGGGACACACATATAAAAAAGTAAATGCCTACATATTGGGCAATTCACAACGTGGTATTACAAAAATTGTGTTTTAACACCTTCCAAAAAGGCAGTAAGGACATCGAGGTTACAGAGAGTCGGGTAACAAATTTCATTCTCTTACCGTCCTAGAAAAGAAACTGAACTTGCAGCAATCATTGCGGGCAATCAACGGCGCAGTACGCTGCCATGGTTCTCTGCCCACTCTTGAATCTTCCTGCTTATGAATGCAGGCCAATTGTCCTATGTCACAAACTTGAAATCGGAAAATATGCCTCTGTCAAGGAGGGCTATGATACTCTGTGCGTCTCCCTTGGCAGGCCGTGCCGCCACCCTCCTGGTGCATTGGTCTATTGCAACCAGAATTGACTGAGGCTTGCGTACAACTGGACTTTTCTTTTTTACCTGGGCGAAGTCTACATTTATGACTTCAAAAGGGTTCTCTGAGTGTTTGGGCAACACAAGCTCGTATGGTCCTGGCAGTTATTTCGCTTTGTTTATCTGGTAGAAATGCCATGACCTTACATTGTTTTCAATGTCTCTTTTCATGCGTTTCCATCTAATGCTTTGAAAAATCGTGTTGTATGTGCGCCAGAAACCGTCGTGGCCACCGGACTCTGGAGTGTCGTAGTACAGGTGGACTATTTTTGAAACGAGTCTCAGGTACCATGAATTTTCCGTTTTCAAAATATCGGTCCTCACATCCTTGCCACAGCTTGGTTATATTAATCAGGTCATGAGGTAGCTCAATTGCCAACCGAGACAATGCATCGGCGTCTGTCAAGTGGCTGCCTTAACGATGGAAGATTTCGAAGTCATACTGTTGTAGTTCATTTATCCAATGAGCAAGCTTCCCTCTTGGTTCCTACATGTTCAAAACGTAAGTGAAGGCTTCATGATCTGCATGCAATTTACACTTTCTCCCATCGATATATGACCGAAAATGGCACACTGCCGGTAAAACAGCCAGGGTCTCTTTTTTGGTCGTAGTATAATTAACTTGATGAATGCTGAAGGTATCTGAATAGTAACCTATCACTTGTAGCTGCTGACTCGGGGATGATCGTGTGTCTTTGGTATAAGGCTGCTCTAGTACCGTAGTTACATACGTCAGTATTCATCTCAAAGGGTAGGCGGAAGCCCGGTAACGCAAGCAATCGGTCAGACGATATACAATGTACGAGTTCCTGGTAGGCTGCCTCACATTCTTCAGTCCAGAAAAAAGGGACACCATTTTTGTTCAGTTCAGTCAAGCATTTTGCTATATAAGCAAAATCTTTGATAAATGCCATGAAGTGGCCAGCAAGTCCAAAAAAAAAGGAACACTGAGTGAGTGCAGATCATGTGACTTCCTAAGCTTGGAGATTCGTTGCACCGATTCTTGCTTGGTGCTCTTGGTGGCACCATCAAGCATTCTTTCAAAGAGAAAGTACCCGAGGCTTGAATAATTAACTTTTTCTTTCATTTATCTTCAGATCTGCATCACTAAACGATTGCAGAATAGTGGAAACGTGCTCACAGTGCTCTTTTTTTCTGGCCTCGATGATGATGATGACAGAAGTTTATTGGCACAAGGGCATCTAAGGCCAAAGAGCCCCAGGACATGTGTTTTCATTTAGCAAGATTGTGAGTTTAGACTATGACCTAAATGAAAGGCTGTATAGAGGTCTATACGTAAGATAGATCTGCAGATATTAGTGCATCAATTCTAAAATAAGTACTAAAATAACTAGAAGGCCTTAAATGCATTCGGTACAGGCACACATGCTAAATTATTCTGGATTGTCCGAGTCTTGCAGTACAATTCTTGCTTACGCAAGAAGTGCGAGAGCTCAGACATACTTTAGTGCATCAGATTGTGCCACACCTGTGAGGCACAATCTAATGTTTAGGATGGAATGAGATGATGTCTAGAAAGTTAACTTGTGCAAGATAATTAAGCACTCTTTTAAAGTTAAAAAGTGATCCCCTGATAAGAACATCGAGGGATGGGGGCTATATGGTGTGAGTAGAGTTCACTAAAACGAGCCACTCGCTCTCGGTGAAGTTCAGGACATTGGATGAGGACATATAGGATGGTTAGGTTCTCACGGCAGCGTGTGCACGTCGGTGAGTCAGTTGCAGTCAAGAGGTGTTTGTGGGTGGCATAAGTGTGTCCTATTCTGAGTCGTGCCAGGGTGACTTCGGTGTGTCTATCAAGCTTCAGTGGGAAAGATTTGGTTAACTGCAATTTAAGCAGGTGCAGCTTATTTTCAACTTCCTTGTCCCATTCAGATTGCCAATGATTACGGAGCGCCTTTCATACCGCAGGTTTCATATTGTCACGTAGTAGTGACGGTTAAAAAGGCAGCAAAACTGTGATTAAAGAAACGAGCCTTTAATTGGGCGAACTTGCGCCCTCAAAAACAGGCTACACTCAAAGAACAACGCTAGCGGAGAACACACTCGGCGATCGTCGAAAATCTGATCAGCGGGTCAAGCGCGTCGGCTTTTATAGATCAGTCGCCGAATGTTCCAGAGTAATCGCTGGGACCCGCATGCCTTCCACAAAGATCTGCGCCATTCGCGTCGCGCATACATGCAATCAGATTACACAAAGTTCGGCGACAACAGACAGTGGATGGAACCATCGATAACATTCCAGAAACTTCCGATGCATGCAAGCGCGTCCTGCGCTGTGTGATAACATTTGTTAGGCGGTGAAACGTGTCGCCCGATAAAGACAAGCACACGTGTCAATATTTACACCAGGTGCCCAGCTTACATCAATTGTATTCTGATGAGCTGCTTGTCCAGCATTTTTGTCCGCCATTTCATTGCCTGCGATGCTAGGGTGGCCTGGCACTGAGCACACAACAAGAACAAGGTTTTGCTTATACGACATGAATGCGCTTAAGAAGCTAGATTAATACAGGGTTTCGGCTTGCTTTACGACAGGACAGGGTTGTGCCAACGCTTAAGGAATCTGTGTATATTACAGATCTTGTAGCTTGTGCTTTACTATGTACTCAACAGTGATCAGAATACCGTACGCTTCCGATGTAAAGATGCTGTTATGGTTTTGCATGGTTCTAGAGTTGGAGAAATTTGGACCATGGCCTGTCCAATTTACTGAAGTTGCAGACTTTGAAGCAACAGTAAAAAATGCCATAGATCTATATTTGTCCTTAAGGGCCAAAAAATGTTGCTGGTTGAAGGCACTTGGACAACGCTTTTTGTTAAGCAATGTAAAGGATAAGTCACAGGTGATTGTACATTGCTCCCAAGGTGGGATGGGTTCAGCGTAGTCGCTTTCCTGCAGATCTGTGAAAACTACTCCAAGTTTTTCCGCAGTCGATTTTACTGCTAACAGGAATGGCGGGGCGTCTCGAGGCCTGGTTGAATACAACTGATTTGTGGACTGATCACATATGAGTGCTTTGCATGGATGTTGTTTTAGCGACGGTTCTTACTGCATAGTTGATGTACGCTGTTAATCCAGTGGCCACTGATTCGATTCTGCATAGAGACTTCGGGCAGGGCTCGTACGAAAGGCACCAAGTGATAGGCGGATACCTAAGTGATAGACAGGATCGAGTAGCTTAAGTGTTGTCTTTGAAGCCGACTGGTAAACAATACATCCATAGTCTATGCGTGACAACACAAGGCTTTTAAAAAGAGATAAGAGGCAATACCTATCTGTTCCCCACGACTGGTGAGATAAAATATTTAAAATGTTCATAGTTTTAGGACATCTCAGCTTCAACTGTTTTATATGCTGCATGAAGGTTAGCTTACAATCGAAGATTACACCCAGAATTTTTTGTTCTTTTGTATTTATTTACCAGGCTTCTCCCATTCGTCGCAATGCAAGGGTCAGGGTACACCCCTCTTCGTCTAGAAAACAGGACATAGGTAATCGTTTCTGCACTGTATTTAAACCCATTTTCGTCTGCCCATTTCGTGAGCCGATTAACACTTATGTGTATCTGGCGTTCACGTATGGACAAGTTGCAAGATTTAAAGCTGATTTGCTGGCCGTCAACATAGAGAGAATAAGACACCATGGATGGTACAACAGAGCGGAGAGGGGTAATTTTAATTATAAAAAGTGTGCAACTTACCAGTCCTCCCTGCGGTACACCTTTTTCTTGAACATAAGTGCGCGATAGTAGATTGCCAATATTTACGCGGGACTTCCTTTCGATAGGTAATTTTGCAAAATGTTCACTATACTGCCACAAATTTCATAGGACGACAGGTCTTGCAGAATACTGTATCGTCAGGCAGTATCATATGCCTTCTGAAGTTCAAAGAATACAGATAGACAGTATTGGCTGTGTACAAATGCATCGCGTACATATGAATCAAGGAGAACAAGATTATCGGTTGTAGACCTCGCTCTTCGGAAGCCTAATTGGTGAGGGTCCAGTATATCATTACCTTCCAAAAAGTAAACAAGGGGACGTTTAACCATTTTTTTCAAATACCGTAAGTAAACAGCTAGTGAGTGCAATTGGTCTGTAACTGTTAACTAAGGAAGGGTCTTTGCCGTGCTTGAGTATTGGCAGGACTATCGCCTCATTCCAAGATGAAGATATATGACCAGTTGCAAAAATCTTACTGTAACGACTTAAGAAGCAGTTTAGGATCTCACAAGACAGATTCTTCATTATTTCATGTTATTGTGTCAGAACCTGGAGCCGAGCTGCCACAAGAGCCTTGAGCAAGCTTGAGTTCATGGAATGTTAGTGGTTTGTTGTATCCTTCTGATGACTTGTTTGGTCGCGGAGGAATATTTTTAGCTATCCTTTTGTGGTTTAAGAACTTTTCGCAATAATTTCCTGAGCTTGATATCGTCATGAAGTGGTCACCTAGAGTGTTCACTTGATCTTCTATTGTATCACGAGAGCCAGTGGAGAGAGCAACAGCACTTGGACGTTGTCCTTTAAGTTTCTGTACCCTGTTGTATACTTTTATATCCTCCGCTTATGAGTTTATTGAGGATGCATAGCGTGTCCAGCTTTCACTTTTGGACATTCGGCGGATACGGCGGCCATTTGCTTTGCATCGCTTAAAATGTATTAGATTTTCAGTTTTTGGGTAGCGTGAAAATGTGCTCCACGCTTTATTCTGGCATTTCTTTGCAATTTCACAGTCTTTCTTCCACCAAGGTTTTCAATTAACTTTATCTGTACTGAACTGAGGTATGCAGTTTCGAGCAGAATAGAGGATGTGTTCACGGATGTAGCTGGCCAGTTCCTCTACAGCTAGGTGGTCCACATCTTCCAGGCATAGTTTACATAAGTTTCTAAATTTTGACCAGTCTGCACTATGAAGTCTCCACTTTTGGGGGTTAGCCGATCCATCGTGCCACTTTGTTGTTTCTAGAAGTGTTGGGAAGTGATTGCTCCCATATGGATTACTAATAACTCTCCGTTCCAGGTATAGAAGAGGTGATGCTGACCCTATGGCTAAATCGATACAGGAATACGTGTTGTGTGTAGAACTGTAAAAAATTGGCTCTGCCTTCTTGAATAGACAGGCTCCATATGAAAGAAGGAACTTTCTATTGCCCGTCCTCTCTTATCACATCTTCAGACGCCCAAAAATGTGCTTTGAGCATTCAGATCTGCTATTACTATCTAGGGTTCAGGAAGCTGGTCAACCAGCTTTTCACGTGCTGCAACATCGAACCGTTCATATATATATATATATATATATATATATATATATATATATATATATATATAAAGCATATAGTTAGAGGTTGATTGAACAATATAGCCCAAACAACCACTGCTTCAAATGAACCCTGGAGCCATATATGCTGGCATGCTGCTGACTTTTGGGCCTATGATTGCCGCACCACCTGAACAAGAATTACCATTATTTCGATCTTTACGGAAAACCATGTACTGTCTTAGGAAGTTCTTGTGTGTCGACATAAAATGCCTTTCTTCAACGCAGCACAGTCATGGCTGATATTCCTCCAGTATATCTTTGATATCATCTAGATTGCCAAACAGGCCCCTGGCATTCTACTGCATTACTTGTGTAGCCTTATCAAGGAAGATTTTTGTTGTCTGTGTCCTAGAGCACCTGGTAAAGAGATGTGTATACAAGGACGGTAACCGTTCAGGTTACCGGTTGCTTTCTCAGAGCAGTTATAGGAATTTTGTCTCTCCTACCGCGCCCCTGAGAGCGCTGATCTTTCGGCGTCGATGACGCCGGGGTTCTTTGATCGCCCTCCATGACCTTCTCTGAGGTGCTGGAGGATCGTGAACTAGGCGCTGAAACTTGCGTTTCAGGCCGTGGAGTGCGGTTTAGCCTCGGCATGTCTGAGGTCCATGCCCATACTTCTGGCACTTAAAGCACCATGGAGGACTTGGGATGTACGGCCTCGAACCTGTTTTGATGTAGCCTGCATCCAGTGTGCTAGGGAGCACACTAGTGCCAAATATTAGTACAATGTGCTTTGTTCAAATTTCTTCGTTATTCCTGCGGATCTGGATACTTTGTACCTTAATAATATTTTGATCCTGAAAATCTTTAAGCGGCTCTTCGTGCCTAAGGTCTAAGAATTCGTCTTCCAAGACTACTCCAGGGCTCGTGTTTATGGTTCGATGTGCGGACACAATGAATGCTACACCGCCAATGCATTTTAAGTAACTGATTTTCTCATATTGAGTTTCGTCCTTCAATTCAAGGAGCGGGTCTCCATTTACATTTTTGCGGCTTTGTAGCCAGGTCCTATTGTGTTTGCGAGGCATTTCGCCACCAAGAAGGGGGAGAATTAGTGCACGCTCGTGTTACCTTCACTGTGTATGACTTGGTACTTAGGGAAATGTTCCTCATTTTTTTTTAATTGGTAGCTTGCATCGGTGCGCCCTCTTTTTAAAGGGCGATCAAAGGAAAGCGGTTTACTAGAAGCCATAATAGAGGGATCATGAGTTCGGTGGCAGCGCCAACCGCCCCCACCGAACCCAACATGGGGATGAAGCAGATCCTACAACTAAGACAAGCCTTCGACAGTGGTACGGTGCTAGTATAACCCAATCTGGAGTACCCAATGTTGGCCACCCACACAAGCTTAACTCTCGCTGCCAGGAAAGTAGGAAGTAAATAGAAGAGAGGAGAAGACAGGAAACATTGAAGGTGAGAGAGAAAGACGCAGATTGTAGAAGGGGACTGGAAAAGGCAACTACCGATTTCCTCCGGGTGGGTCAGTCCGGGCTGCCGTGTACATGAAGACGAGGCCAAAGGGGTGTGCTGCCGCCGCCGAGGGGCGGTAAAGGTCCTAGCACCCGCCATTGGCTCAACCCCCAGGATCCCCTTTTCGTCGGACACGGCTTAGCCACGCACGATGAGACGCGGGAGGGCCCAATCCTCGTGTGCTCGAGTACGTCGTGTCGCAACGCACAAAACACGTGCTGACGCAGACACCACTGCGGGGTTCTGACCTCGAGTAAACTATAATGTCATCAATGTAGACGTTGCAAAAGCATCCAAGATTTGTCATCAAAACATTTCTCATCATCATTTGATACCAAGCTGGTGGGTTCTTCGAACCAAAATGCAGTCTATTATATTCATATATGTCAAAAGGTGTCACAAATGCTGAACACTTCTTGGTCTCCTCTTCTAACGGCACTTGCCCAAAGCCTTTGAAGAAATCCAAGTGGGAGAAAACGCTGCAACTACCAATTTTGTTGACACTTTCGTAGACGTGTGGCATCGGGAAAACGAGCCGTAAGTTCCTTTGTTAATTTGACAGTAATCAGTGCGAAATTTATACGTTCCATGTTCTTTTAGTGCTATAGTGACAGGTGATGCAAAGGTAGACGCGGACGGTCCGATAACACCAGCGTCGAGCATCTTCTGCAGCTCTTCCTTGAGCCATGTTTTCTTATCTCGTGAGATGTTGTAAGGCTTGCGGGACACGACTGTTGTTCTCGAAACTCGAACGGTACTTTAAACTTGGATGTAGCCTTAAGGTAACCTCTTACATAGAGGAGCTCTGTGTACATACTCGTGTCGTCACCCGCTGTAGCGGGCTTCCGAAGGCTTTAACTAAATAAGAAGAACAATGATAACTGACGCTCATCTTGAGTAGTAACTTGGCCATCCCAATGGACCCATCCCAAGACGGAGCTCTTGCATTGCTGGGCGCGACAAAATCATTTAATATTTTACTCCATCGGGGAACAATACACTGGTTTTGATACTCTTGCCCTGACACGTGAAGATTACCTCCGGCCACTGATTGTGCACTTGTTTTTTGCCGTCATATCTATACACACTGACGGGAAAATTTTTTACTGGGTTCAAGTCCGGAATGTGTTTCTTGTTCACAACCGTGATGCAAGCTCCACTGTCACCCGATGCGCTGATTTCTTTTCCATTTACATGCGCCGGAACATATAGTAAGTTGGTGCGCTCTACAAAAATGTGTTGAGGTCGCACTGAGTTGTAATTAGAAGTGTGTGTAGCTGCCTTCCTGCTCTCCTCCTGATATGAGACTTGTTAACTCGGTAGGGCCAGTTCATCTTGGGATTTCACATTATCATAACTGCTCACAGGTTGCTCAACATTATAACACAGCTCTTTTATATTCTGTACCAACTTTACTGTGTTGTTTCACTTTAGAAACTGAACACGACACCGCATATCTTCCAGAAGTCTCAGCAAAATGAGCACAACCAATGAAGCCTGGGATAGAGCAGAGTGAGCTAAATGCACTAGTCTCCATTTCTCAAAGAAATAGGCAAGAACCGGCCCGGAGTTGTACTTTAAGACATAGCTTTATCCCAGCTTTTAAGCTAGTTCGCACCGAATCAGAATAAAAAGCTCTGTTGCCACTCGTTCCATGGGCGTTCAACTTTTTCAGAAGCTCGACGCTTGTGGCAAATCTTTGCACTACCTCCCATATACAGGCGAATGTTTTAACTGCCTTTATTATCTCGCCATAAATTTCTGTCACAGGCGTAATCGTAAAAATCGAGCCATTCCTGAACACGTCCTGTGTACGACTAGGCGTAGACCTCCGGCCTGACAAGTTGCATGGGTGTCTTCCTCATTTCCCGAAAGTTTGCTTGAAGTAAAAAATCGCCGACGATTACGTTACTGCTTAATGTTAAATTTGAGCGGAGCTCTGCAGTTGTTTCGGTTAACCTTCTGTGAGCTTCGGACAATCCGTCTCGTGCTGAAGACTTTGCACCAGCCGCCGCAAATGGAGCAAAGCTTGGCACGACTACCTAGCTTATCGGGAGGTCGAGAATAGCAACGCGTATGTGCATAGGAACGTTGAGCGGCGAAAAAACGGCAGCGACGTACTGACGCCGCTGTCGCTGCTAGCGAGTGTCTGAAGGTGTCTTTGCGTTTCCGCTTTGGAAGCGCGCACCGTGATCCGCTGATACCGAGCCGGCGCTTCGGCAACCGCAGAACACCGCGCGCTCTCGCGGGTCGCCGCCGCCACGGAGCAGGGGGGGGGGGGGTAAGGAGTAAACTCGGTGGCTAACGGCGGTGGATATGTGTTTTGGCTTAGGCAGCCGCACCAGGCCCCGCACACTCTCAAGTTCAACAAATGGCTACAGAGGGCGAAAAATCAATCGAGGCGCGTTTCAGCGTAAGCACGCATGTGGAGATACTGTAATTTGGTCGCATACTTTATTTTTTGTGCTTTCTCTGCTAGGGGCGCTGAACATGCTGAATTTCTTACTTTACACAAACCATTGAGAAACAATCGAGGTTTCTAAGGATGTTTTTTTTTACCTGAGGCAAATAGACAGTTGATATTTTTTTAATTTGATTGTTGAAGCTGCTTTTTAGTCATAGAGTCAAGGTTTTTGTACTTGATTAACCACCGACAGCCGACAGCCTACTGGTATCGATGTGTTTCCTGGCCGTTGGCGTTGGAATACTACGGCGGTAAAACATTTTCGAAAAGCATGCTGGTTTCGTCTGCGAGTCATTAAATAGACTTGCTATAAAGAGGTCTACTCTTGGCAGAAAATAGTGCTTCATTTTGTTTAGGCGTTGATTATCATAATGAATGCTGCGGAGGTTGAGGAAGTACGCTTGAAGGTACGTTCTTATGTCGGTGATCTCCATAACACCGTAAGTACGCAAACCGATGTCACAGAACACCCGATGCATCATTGTGTGTTCTCCGTCATCGCTTTTTTGCTGCACGCCTACTAATTCTTCATTTCGTCTTCAACTGCTGTATCCTCCTTTTTTCCTTGTTCTCTTGTGCTTCACTTACAGTATGTCGTTCCGTCAGCTGTAATGCGCATTTGCAAAACCAATGCATGTTTGATAAGACGCAGTGGTTATCATAATTTCACTGCACATGTATAAGCTGGCACGTATAGTTCAGATACAGATACCTGTATGCGGACTTCCACGACGTTGATGCGGAGATTAGGATAATTATGACACCCGTAAAGAAGAGGCAGGTGACGGCCGTAAGCTGTTGCGTTCTTTTCGCCAAAATACCCGGCCTGGTAGAGCTGTAAAGATGCTGTATAAAAGTGAAACGCGGTGACAGGGAAATTACTGCACTTAGCAGCCGACCGCACGTTTTGTAGCTTAGGTCTTCTTTCTTCTGCGTTTGTGCTACCCGTATTAATGAGCCATTTCTTGACTATGTAACCGCGTTTGTGTGGATGCGTAGACGTGTGCTTTTTGTTGCACTTGTAAAATGCAAATAAAATATTTTCAGGCTTACTCAATCTTTGGTGTCGTGTGCGTTTATTCCAGTCGAGGCCATCGTGCCACCTGGAAACCGCATTCTGTCAGTAGCCCTACACGCAATGGAACAGCTGGAGCGCGGCGGCACAACTCGAGGTAACGGCGGCGTAATAAACGAAAAACCGCTCGGGATGTCCTTAAAAGTCAGCTCAGAGTGTGCCTTAACTCAATATGACTCAGCGCTACATATATTTATATGTGTAGGCGCTCGTTTGCCACACAACAACCACACTGGCGGGAGCAAGCCACAGAACACCTGCGGCCATAGTGTTTCTCACTACATTGTAGTGAGAAACTTTATGCCTGCGGCCATACTGTGCAAAACCACGTTTCCGTTTCCTGTTGTAGAGCGCCATCTCTGGTCGCATACTTTAGTTCACGACGCCACTGCTACGCTTATTTCCGTTGCACTGTGGAAGGTACAGTTTCCCTTCTCTAAGTTTGTACAGGTGTTCTGTGGCAGCACAACATCGAGATGAGCCGCCACCAAGCCAACGCTCTGATTGCCGCCGCACGGGCGTGCCACTGGAACGAGACGTTTATTACGAAACTTTCATTCGAGAGATCGCCAGACGTTTGTGCGCAGGCGCGAGTAAGAGCTGGCGTGAGAGAGGAAATCTCGGGGCTTTTGCTTCTTGAATATATGACTCTGCCTAGGCACTACGGAGGAGCTTTTTTGGCGTGTGTTGTATGCGCTTGTCCACTAGACATTCCGGCATTGTGGAGTGCGGTCGAGTTTGCTTACGCTCGGGCGGTGGCTGCCGGCGCGGTAAAATAGATGAAGCAGTGGGCATTGACGCCCGATTTGGTACCCGCTGAGTTTGACAGACCGTCTCGCACCTACGGCGCTCTTGCTATATTAGTCGTGGCGGATCATAGTTTTCTCGCGCCATACGGTAATGTACCTTGTAACTAACATCACAGTTGTTTCTGTGGGTGCAGTAGCGACCGTTGCATAGCCCCGGCCGCATATATAGAAAATGTAGAAGGCACCACATAGAAATATAGAAGGCCTTAGCAACCACGGTTGAACCCAAGTGGCTGAAAGGTCACTGGTGGCGATGATTGACTCAGCACAAGCGCCGCAGCCACGTGAAAGTGGGCACGGACGCCTCATTCGGTGATCGCTGTGTCTGAAGTGGCAACGTTCTGACTGGTGTTGTATAAGTCGCGGGTCGCTTTTTTCGTCGTGACGATATATTGGATGTTTTACAAGCACTTCTCCAGGAGAGCACCTGAGGTTATATAAAGCGGGCAGCGCAAGACCTCCCGGGCGCCCTAGGGTCAGCGGGGAGATCAAAGCTGGAAGCAGGTCAGCGAGAGGTGCGGGGACCCCGAGACTCTGGAACCTCTTCTGTGTTGAGGCCGCGGAGGCCGAAGCGTGCCAGCGTGCCAGGGGGTGTTCGCTCAAAAAAATTGGCTGTCCGCGATAGCGGATATACCATCTTATACACCCCAGGAACGCGCAGGCCTCGGCAAGCCCCAACCCACGGACCAGTCCAGGTTAATACGCATCCGGGTTCTAGCGTTGTTGTCCTGGAGGCACCACCAATAATTCGAAATAATGACACGTTATTACAATTAGTAAAACACAAGATTGAATAAACATAATTACGTCCTGCCGGACACTTGTGACGCCAAGTTCAGCGCTAGCGAGCCCGTGACTTCTGCAACACCAGTAAGAACTTTGCCACTGAAGATACGTCGGACCGATATTTCGCGCCTGCGGCGCTGGTGCTGAGTCAGTCATCGTTACCGGCGCCTTTCAGCAACTTGTGCTCAACTGACTTAGCACGAGCGCCGCAGGCGCGACACAGTCTGTCCGACACAGCGGTCACCAAATCGGGCGTCAGTTCCCACTGCTTCACCTATTTCCCCGCGCAGGCAGTCAGAGCCCAAACGTAAACCAATTTCACCCCCTCCGCAATGCCAGCATGCCTAGGGATAAACGCCTACAATACGCGCGAAGAAACCTCCTCCGCAGTGCCTAGGCAGAGTCATGTATTCAAGGAACCAAAGCCCCCACATTTTCTCTCTCGCACCCGCGCTTGCGCACAAATGGCTGGCAGTCCCTCAAATTAACGTCTCATCACTCCGCAATGCCGGTATGCCTAGGGGACAAGCGCATACAACACGCGTTAAGAAACCTCCTCCTTTATGCCTAGGCAGACTCGCATATTCAAGGAACACAGGCCCCCAGATTTTCTCTCTCGCACCCGCTATTACGCTTGCGCACAAATGGCTGCCGATCCCTCAAATTAACGTCTCGTCACTCCGCAATGCCGGAATGCCTAGGGCACAAACGCGTACAACACGCGTTAAGAAACCTCTTTGTTGTGCCTAGGCAGACTCACATATTGATACATGTACTTATGTTTATCGGGCGACCACGTTTCGCCGCCTAACAAATGTTATCGCACAGCGCGGGACGCGCCTGCATGTATACGAAGTTTCTGGAAAGTTATCGATGCTTCTATACGCTGTCTGTTGTCGCCGAAGCTTGTGTTATCTGATTTCATCGCGTGACGCGAATGGTGTAGAACTTTGTGGAAGGCACGCAGGTCCCAACGATTAATCTGGAACATTCGATGACTGATGTATAAAAGCCGACGAGCTGGACCCGCTGATCAGATTTTCGACGATCGCCGACTGTGTTCGCCCCTCTCGTTGTGCTTTAAGCGTAGCCTGTTTTGTGGGCAAAGGTTCGCCCAATAAAAGCTAGTTTTGCCTTTCACAGTATTGCTACTGTGTTCTTTGACGTCACGACCACGTGACATCTGGTGGAGGTGCTTTTCGTCCATGTACCGGACGCCCCCCACAAGCCGTGATCCAAGCCCGGACCGTAAAGAGCGCACCAACGTAGTCACGGACCATCGAGCAAGCCGTCGTCTACAACACCTGCCCCCGGAGCACGGACTTCTACCTGAGAAGACCAAGATTGTGGCCAAGACAACCACAATGGCTGCCCCAGTCTCAGCCATCTTACCTCAACAACCCAGAGAGCCCCCTACCTTCCGTGGAGCTACGTCGGAGGATCCTGAAACCTGGTTCTTAACCTTCGAAAGGATCTCGACCTTCAATAACTGGACCTCTGAGGATAAGCTACGACACGTGTACTTCTCCTTGGAAGATGCCGCGAGGACTTGGTTCGAGAACCGGGAGTCCACCCTAGCAACATAGGACCTGTTCCGCAGTAACTTCCTGAGGACGTTCACGAGCGTTGTCCGAAAAGAAAGGGCCGAAGTTCTGCTGGAAACCCGAGGCCAACTACCCAATGAAACCATCGCCATCTTCATAGAAGAGATGACCCGTCTTTTCCGGCACGCCGACCCGGAAATGTCCGAAGAGAAAAAAGTGCGTTTCTTGATGCGAGGCGTCAAGCAAGAACATTTCGCCGGACTAATCCGCAACTCACCGAAGACCGTAGCTGAGTTCCTGACAGAGGCTACGACGATTGAGAAAACGTTAGAAATGCGCACTAGGCAATATAACCGCCAAGTGCTCACGCCTCAGTGTGCCATCCAAGCGCTGGGCTCCGTTGATCTCCAAGAAACCATAAGGGCCATTGTGCGCGAAGAACTCCGCAAGGTCTTGCCTTCGTCGCAACCTCAAGTAGCCTCGATCGCTGACATCGTGAAAGATGATGTTCAGCGATCGCTGGGAGCTCCTGAGGTGCAAGCTCAATTACCGCAGCCCCAGTCAGACGCGATGACCTACGCCGCCGTCGCACGCCGTCAAGGTCCCCCTCCGCGACCGCGCCAGGGCCCGGTCACGCCGCAGTTCCGTCATCCGCCGCCGCCAGCACGACCACCCGTCGCCCAGCGCACCTACGCGAGGAAGACGAACATTTGGCGCGCCCCCGACCACTGCCCGCTCTGCTACCACTGCGGTGAAGCCGGCCACGTCTACCCACGATGCCCGTACCGGGAGATGGGACTGCGAGGTTTCGCCGTCAACGCTCCACGACCGCAGCAAGGTGAACGCCCTCGCGATATCGCTGACTACCTCGCCGCTTCTCAGCGGAGCCCTCGACGACCGTCCCGTTCACCGTCACCAGGCCGCTACCTGTCGCCGCAGCGCCGACCATACACGGGCCCAGCCCGGGGCCGCTCTGCGAGCCCATATCCAGAAAACTAAAACCAGCAACCGATGGAGGTGGGGTTGCTGTTCGTCGAACTGACGAAGATCCTCCGCCGCCGACGAAGACGACGAAGAGACCATCTCGACGACATAATGACACGACGCCGTGCCGACGAAGTCAGGAAGCCAAGACTGCACCGACGAAAGACGACTTCACCACTCGACGTTCCAGCTTCAGTTCAGCACGACGCAGCCGCGATCCGACGCCAAGGCCTAATTGCAACGCCAGACAAAGAACCACCGACCTCAACGCGCTTCTCGACGGCCACGCAGTTACCGCCTTCGTGGACACAGGGGCTGATTATTCCGTCATGACTGAACACGCCGCCGCCCAGTTGAAGAAAGTTAAGACCTCATGGGAAAGCCCTCAAATTCGGACCGCTGGAGGACACCTCATAACGCCGACTGGAATCTGCACGCCAAGAATTACCATTCATGACCGGACTTACCCTGCCACCTTCGTTATCCTGCAACAGTGTTCACGAGACGTCATTCTCGGCATGGACTTCCTGAACCAACACGGCGCAATCATCAACCTGAAGTCGAAGTGAATAACGCTGTCGGAAGATCAAGCGATACCGCCGTAGAGCCCTCCTAGTCACCACGCCTTGAGTGTGCTCGAAGATCAAGTGAGCATCCCGCCTCGCTCCAGCGTTGTTATCTCGGTTGGCACCGAAACGTCCGCTGACGTAGAAGGCGTCATCGAAGGCGACCAACGTCTACTGCTCGACCGTGAAATATGCGTCGAAAGAGGGATCGCTCGACTGCACGGAGGAAACACAATAGTGTTGGTGACAAACTTCAGCCAGGAGTTCAAGCACATCAACAAGGGCACGACGATCGCATACATCGAGGAAATTCTGGAAACGAGCAATGCGTTTGTCCTCACGGATTCTGTCGCATCTACCCCGACGATCGTAGTTCCCGAGCCAGACTTCGACATAAATCCAAGACCCCCCATGATTAAGCGGCAACAGCTCAGAAGTCTGCTTCGACGATACAAAGACTGCTTTTCGACGACATCGAAGATTCGACAAACACCAGTCGCAAAGCATCGCATAATAACAGAAGAGTGCCCTCGACCACTCCGCCAGAGCCCTTACCGAGTTTCGACGCGAGAACGCGAAGCTATAAGACAACAAGTCGACGAAATGCTGCGCGACCACATGATCCAGACGTCGAAAAGCCCGTGGGCGTCTCCAGTTGTTTTAGTGGAGAAAAAGGACGGAACCCTACGTTTCTGCGTCGGTTATCGTCGACTGAACAAAATCACGAAGGAAGACGTATACTCCCTCCCACGGAAAGACGACGCATTGGATCGGCTCTGCAATGCTAAATACTTCTCATCGATGGACCTCAAGTCTGGCTACTGGCAAATTGAAGTCGACGAAAGGGATCGCGAAAAGAACGCCTTCATCACGCCAGACGGCCTGTGTGAGTTCAAGGTTATGCCATTTGGACTGTGTTCGGCACCTGCAACGTTCCAGCGCGTGATGGACACGGTTTTAGCAGGATTGAAGTGGCAGACCTGTCTTGTTTACTTGAATGACTTGAAATTTACTTGAAATTTCTACGATCACCTTAAGCGGCTTGCGACAGTATTATTGGCCATCAAGTCATCTGGGCTCACTCTGAAGCCGGAAAAGTGTCGCTTCGCTTACGATGAGCTTCTATTCCTAGGCCACGTCATCAGCAAATCTGGGGTATGCCCCGACCCGCAGAAGACAGCTGCCATCGCAAAGTTCCCGCAGCCAATCGACAAGAAGGCAGTGCGCAGGTTCCTTGGCATGTGTGCCTACTATAGGCGCTTTGTCAATGACTTTTCACGCATCGCGGAGCCGCTAACACATCTAACGAAATGTGATGTCGAGTTCAAGTGGGAAACGCCGCAGGCCGACGCATTTCAAGAACTCAAACGACGCATGCAGTCGCCGCCGGTACGTGCACACTTCGACGAAGACGCCGATACTCAAATCCACACTGACGCCAGTAGCCTAGGCCTCGGTGCCGTCCTAGTCCAGAGGGAAGACGGACTTGAACGGGTTATATCTTGTGCTAGCCGGTCGCTGTCAAAAGCGGAAGGCAATTACTCGACGACTGAAAAGGAATACCTCGCCATCATTTGGGCTACTGCAAAATTCCGCCCTTACCTCTATGGCAGGCCATTCAAAGTCGTCAGCGACCATCACGCGTTGTGTTGGCTAGCTAACTTGAAGGACCCTTCAGGACGGCTGGCGCGGTGGAGCCTCAGACTGCAAGAATATGACGTCACCGTAATATACAAGTCCGGAAGAAAACACTCTGACGCCGACTGCTTATCACGCGCCCCCATCGATCCCCCGCCGCAAGACGACGAGGACGACGACGCCTTCCTTGGAATAATAAGCACGGAAGACTTCACTAAACAGCAGCGAGCAGACCCGTAGCTAAAAGGCCTCGTCGAGTATTTGGAAGGGAACACCGACGTTGTCCCTAGGGCATTTAAGCACGGGTTGTCTTCGTTCACGCTACAAAACAACCTGCTTGTGAAGAAAACTTTCACCAGTCCGCGCCAGCTAACTTCTTGTTGTACCGTCAGCGCTGCGTCCAGAAGTACTGCACGCCTTACACGACAATCCCGCCGCTGTGCACCTCGGATTGTCCCGGACGCTGTCGAGGATACAGGAAAGGTATTGATGGCCGCATCTGACCGCCGACGTCGCCCGTTACGTCAAGACATGCCGAGACTGTCAACGACGCAAGACGCCACCGACAAGGCCAGCAGGATTACTACAGCCGATCGAACCTCCTGGTGGACCATTCCAGCAGATTGGGATGGATTTGTTGGGGCCGTTTCCGACGTCAACATCCGGGAATAAGTGGATCGTTTTGGCGACGGACTATCACACCCGCTTCGCTGAAACTAAAGCTCTACCAAAAGGCAGCGCAGCCGAAGTGGCGAAATTTTTCGTCGAGAACATCCTGCTGCGACATGGTGCCCCACAAGTCCTCATCACCGACAGGGGAACGGCTTTTACAGCAGAGCTCACCCAAGCCATTCTGCAGTATAGCCAGACAAGCCATAGGAGGACAACTGCCTGCCATCCGCAAACGAATGGTCTCACGGAGCGCCTGAACAAGACCCTCGTCGACATGCTAGCGACGTACGTCGACGTTGAACACAAGACGTGGGACGCGGTCCTGCCGTATGTAACATTCGCCTACAACACGGTGGTGCAAGAAACAACACAGATCACGCCGTTCAAGTTGGTTTACGGCAGGAACCCGACGACGACGCTCGACGCCATGCTGCCGCACGTCACTGACGAGGAGAATCTTGACGTCGCTACCAATCTCCAGCGCGCCGAAGAAGCCCGACAGCTCGCCCGCCTGCGGATCAAGAACCAGCAGCGTACCAACAGCCGACACTACAACCTCCGACGACGCTTCGTCGAGTACCAGCCCGGCGACCGTGTTTGGGTATGGACCCCGATACGCCGACGAGGACTGAGTGAGAAACTATTGCGACGCTATTTCGGACCTTACAAAGTCATCCGACGTATTGGCGCACTGGACTATGAGGTCGTGCCAGACGGCATTTTGCATTCACAGCGGCGCCGCGCACGATCTGAAGTGGTCCACGTGGTTCGTCTTAAACCCTTTTATGGACGCTGACGAACTTTTGTTATTTTGTTGTTTTCTTTGCTACGAGTGCCTCTTTCTTTCGTTTGTTTGCAGCATCGGGTCGATGCTTCTTAAGAGGGGGGTATTGACACGTGTACTTATATTTATCGGGCGACCACGTTTCGCCGCCTAACAAATGTTATCGGACAGCGCGGGACGCGCCTGCATGTATCCGAAGTTTCTGGAATGTTATCGATGCTTCTATACGCTGTCTGTTATCGCCGAAGCTAGTGTTATCTGATTTTATCGCGTGACGCGAATGGTGTAGAACTTTGTGGAAGGCACGCGGGTCCCAACGATTAGTCTGGAACATTCGATGACTGCTGTATGAAAGCCGACGCACTGGACCCGCTGATCAGATTTTCGACGATCGCCGACTGTGTTCGCCGCTGTTCACAGTATTGCTACTGCGTTCTTTGACGTCACGACCACGTGACAGTATTCAAGGGCACAGGCCCCCAGATATTCTCTTTCGCACCCGCTCTTACTCGCACCTACGCAGAAACGTCGAGCCCCGTGAAAAGCGGCGCGCCCCGCTGTACCTACTAGCAATTCAAGAAACACGCCCAGGTTACGGAGCTGGTTACGGCGAGGCACGACGGCAAGACTTGACGACGACGCGAAACGCAGGAACGGGCGCTAAATAGCTGCACTCTAAAAATCATATAGTTCCTGCTAATGCTGGCTGTTCGTTTCTTACACCTACATTCGTTTATGGCAACTTCATCAGTGCATTTGCACTGTGGTCCTCTAAATCGTAGTGATGAGAGGTTACTCCCGTTATCGTGAGGACGGGATAAGCTGCAGTGGAATCGCGAAGCTCGCACGAACGCATGACGTCAGCGCCATGCTGGGCATCCCTCATGGCAATCTTGAAAGCCCTCGCCAGCATTCGTCTTCAGGGAGTCATGTTGCAGTAGTAAGAGTTCAATGTGATGAGTGGTCACTGGAACAGCACCACGTTTCACCGTAGACGCACTTTGCAACGTTTACCGGCTCATCACGGGAAACTGGCGTCCGTGAAGATTGTCTGTGCAAAATCGGCGCAACAGAGGCGATTAGCACAGGGTTCCATATGCGGCTGTCGCAAATGTGTAACAGAACAGGTAACTAGACTATCAAGGCGGCCATCACTGTTTATTTCAGCTCATCCAAGCCACCACTTCGTCTTCTGAAGCACCTTATTTGCTTCTTCTTCGGCTAGGTTACAATACTTCTAATACTATTACTTCTACTGCGGCTATTACTGCTACAACTACTGCTACTACTACTGCTAACACTGTTGCTACTGCTGCTGGTAGTGCTAATACTACTGATACTGCTTCCGCTAGTACTGCTGCTACTACTGATGCTACTGCTACTGGTACTACGGCTACTGTTACTTGCTACGACTACTGTTACTTCTGCTACCGCTACTACTATTACTACTCGCGATAACAACGGTATCGCGGTCTGACATTTCCCTCCTTCGTCCTGACAAGTGTCAGCACCCCACCCCCTCTTGATATATCCGCGTCCTTGTCGGCATTACGCCACAATAATTAAGATGGAAGCAGTACTCTACACCGCTATTCTTTCAAATATTGCGGCTCTCTTGGTCTATTCAAGTTTTTCTATTCATTTCATTGGTCTCTTACGACTAGCATATGCGATGTGAAGAGGTTCATCAGTATAACGATATCGTTGTTGACCACGTATCACTTGACTACAAGCGTCAGACAACAAGCCTAAACAATGTAAATTTTTACATTGGTTCTCTGCAAAATTGATATAAAGCGTAAAGTACATGCCTGCAGAAAAGCCAAGAACCTTGAGCCTAACAAATGCATGACAACAATCCGCCTCCTGTGTTCACTCTGTAACCACTTGTATAAGTGCGATCACAAGTCTTGAGTCATTAGACAACAACACCTCTAACCGCTGGTCGAGTTTCGGATACATTTTTATTCGCTCCAGCAAACGAGGAGATTATGCGTCTGCTCGACTCAAGTGATGGAGAAGGGCAAGCCATTGTTGATGTTCCGCTGTTCATTTGTCCTGTATATATAGAGGAGAAATGACCCTGATAGCAATGTCCCTGTAGCCGCGCTCTTCTGCTGGAACTTACAGCTCGACAGGTTCTGGCGAGAATCTTCGAATGCCTCAGGCCCCTAAGGCTGTCATTGTTTCCGGCCCAGATGGGATCCCAGCCGACATTATAAAAATTTACGGCACCAACTTTTTACCTATCCTGACATCAACCAAGATTATATGTCTGGGTGATTCCACTTTTCCGCATGTCTGGAAAACAGGTTGTTTGTTTCATGTGTTTAATTCTTCGGCTACAACGGAAGTCGCTCCCTATCGGCTGATTTCTCTTTTGACTGCAGTTTTTGAGCCCTTCAAATTAGCTATTAACAGTGTATGGTTGGTAAGTGTGAAAAATTCTGCAGATACACTTATGACTGCTTATGTGTGGGAATGCGAAAGCATTACAGATCGCAACAGTAAGTATTTGTAATTTGTACCCTCATTTCATACTCTCCAGAAGTGGCACCACCTCCTCCTCATTGGCTGCGCAGTCGCCTGCGCAATGGCGCACGCACTAGACACACCTTTAGCCAGCCAGAACCGTGGAGCCACCATGCTGCTCGAATGCATGCTCGTTTTGCGCGCCAGATGTCCGTGTTCGTTTCCCACCAGACCTCTATGTACCAGATTTATTTTTTAAAACCATTAATTTCCGTTGTTTACCGAAACGTCCCCGAGAAATCTGACGTCAATTCGAGCATTTTTTCATGCTTTTCATCTTTTTTGCCATCGGCTATTTGTGGTAGCATTTCTCGGACACGGTGCCGCCGACACCGCCGAATTATCGCGTAATTAGGCATATAATTCCTTCGCATTAAAAATGATATCGAACGACAGCAGCATGGATTTCTATTTCGTGGCTTATCAATCACCAACCATGTCAGCTTTTTTAAGCAGGTTCCTATTCCCATCACGCAAAAGGGACAATTTGACGCTGTGTACTGCGACCTTTACTGCGACCAAGGCATTTGACGTTGTTAACCACCGCCGAGCTCGAGGCGCTTGTGCACAACGGTGTTGAATCTGCTGCAATATGCATCTATCTCCTCCATAGATCCGGCTTTGTTAGAGTCAATGATGAACCATCTTTAGTGTATACGTTATCCAGTGGTTTGTCTACACTCGTGTGTCACATAGCCACAGTGGTAGTCATACCAACGTCATCTTTTTATACAGTATCAATCATGGAAGTATTACATGTTCACACCTACTAGCTTCTGCTTCACTGCAGGTTCAACAGAGGACCATGGACATAGACCCTGCCACGTTCCTGCTTGTGTCAGTAGACACTCGCCTCATTACAGAATGCGTAGTCTCTTTAAGTCTGACTTTCACCATGCTTATATTTGTTAGAACGTGTTGTGTTCGTTCTGCTCTGAGCTTCGCACTTTCTTTTGAGCCTTCTTTCTATCGGGATGCTTCCCCTAACTTCTCCGAGTTTCACTTAATTGCACGTGGTGCGGGGGCGGCCATCTCTTTACCAAATCACATGGACGTACCGGAGTCGGCTGCAAGAAATCTAGTCCCGCCTTTTGCAGAAAAACTTCTACGACAGTTAGTCGGATGTGTGACCCATCGGTACGTGGCGGAAGGACCACTTGGCTCTTCTCGACCAAGCGCGGCGTGTCGTGATCGCCAATGGTGCCCTGTACTGAGACCCACCCACTGACCTTTGATCTAATCTTCAAAGAAACTTCTATGTTACTACTATTCTTCGGCATGTGTTATCCATTCCGCAACTGTGTGTTATTGATGTTATGTTGCCTACTGTGGGGCTGTTTATTGAGTCAATTTTTCGTTTGGTGTCCTTCTTTATCTCATAAGTTTTGTTGTTTACCATTTCTCCGTTTTTAGTTTTTCAATGTACCAGCACTCTAACGTTAATGTTGTTCTTCTGCACACTAAATAAATAGTTGATGTATTGATTGATTTAGTTATTATTAGGCCATGGTGAAATATTGGCATACTTGCGTTTTCTAAGGCATCGGCCTTGTTGAGCTCCTCTAGGACTCGTGTCGACAAATGGATGAAGTCTCCCCGTTTTCCGCACTGTCTCTTAAGCTTCGTACTGAATTCATCTGATTTTTGATCTGTTTGGAGAGTTTGGACCAGGATATCACTCTTTGCGAAGCAACAGTGGGGCATGTTTCGGGCTCCGCTGCGTTTTGGCCACGTTTTCGGGAGCCGGATCACGACTTGCTTGATGTAAACTTGACCACCAGTCGCGTTATGAAGCAACAAAGACCATGAATTTAGCAGGACCTGCATGTAAGGACAAGGCGTTTATCATGAGGCACAAGTGAGCGAAGTAAATGTAGCCACTGCGTAAGTGGTGATCCGCGTTTGGTTATTACACAAGAAATTTAACACATTTGTATTAAGGGGTTTGCAAGTGTATAGCGACGTGCCAGATCAGTGTCAATTTGAGTGGACATGCAATTACGTGCCTCGTACGTTATTAAACACTAACAGAGCACCAAGGTGAAGGCGTTTAATAGAGTTGCTGCACAGGAGGCCAGTAAAATGTAACCTTGCAGCGCCAGAGTATAATTATTGATGACATCGATAGAGGAAGTTTGGCATGCGGAAGGAAGGGCACTTAGTGCCCGGCTCGTCAATTGCCAAGATAACGATTCCTCAGCACCCTTAAATGCACCAACTTCCAAAACGAGGCTGGTTATCAGCTGTGCAAAGAGGTGTCGCAGCGCGCCCAGAAATAAGCGCGAGAGAGGACCGTGGCGGCGCATGACGGTTTCTCAGCCTTTGTATGCACTTTCGCGCCGTGCATTTCGGAAGCCACATGCCAAGTTCGTGGTGGTGGCAGCACTAGATGGCACGGAATGTTCATAGGGACGCATGAAAGCCTAATCCTGCTACAAATGACTCCTCGTACATAACTTGTTTCGACAGTGGCAGTGCACTGTGTCCATACCCACTAAACACACATTAGTTTTTTAGCCATCTAGAAGAAGTCCTGAAAAACATTATAAACGTTTACAAAACGTCTTGGCACTATATTTAGGACTTCTTGAAGACGTCTCACCAACCCTTTCCAACATGTCTTAAACGTCTCGTAGCCGTCATGAAGACCATCTAATGCACCGCGAAATAAGAGATATAACTCGTTTTCTAAGACATTTTGTAGCCGCCTTAAAAACATTTTTCCGACAATATAAACAGATGTTTTTAAGAGCATGGTATGGTGCCTTCTAGTCAATATCTGTGTAACGTAGCCCTATAATTTAGTAAAACAATTTATTGAGTGTATAATTTGTTGAGAGATGTCATTTAGGGCCGCAAGGTGACCTGCGTGCAAGGCATTCAAACTCTTTAAAATGTGGCCGCACGCGTAGTAAGGAATCTTTAACATTCATTGCAAGCGTCAGTACTTTAAAATTGAATTAAAAAGCGCCATTTGTTCATTCGGCAAGAGAGTAGTTGCAAAAGATTACAGCAAGATCTACCCAAGCCTGTCAATTTGCAGCCGGAACATCATTATCAGAGGATGCACCAGCCCAAATAAGACATTTCAAATAGTCTTATAACGTTAAAATTCAGTCATAACATGCAATCACAACAGTCATAACAGTGCACTCTAGATAGTCTGCGTCCTTCCACATCAACTTTCCAACGAAATATTGTCTAGATTCAGTGCTCTGGCTAGAAACAGCATACAATAAACATGTGCGTTGGTCTGAGAAGACCCAAAATCATTTTACTCACCTAGTCAACGTCGTTCGAGGTTTACATATTAAAAATTATCAAGGACTCCAGCAACACTATGACGGTTGTTTTCTAGGATGGATGTTTGGCACAAACGAGAATTTAGAAACACGATACGCCCTTCCATAACAGTATTAATTACAAAGGAATTGAGCGTCTCCTGATACATGCTAAATGGACAAGCGAATGGTTATGTTCGTAATCCTCTCAATATTGTAAAAGGTATGGCTGTATTGACAGCACCAATGCATATGGTCCATTTCTTACAACCAACCATAGCACCACTGAAGTATTGGCAGAATCATAAAAGTGATGACACGGGTTAATGTCGCTCTTAAGATAAACCATAATTAATGACACAAATGAAGCGCCAAAGTGGCCAAAGGCTTCAAAGAATTTTTAATAAATCAAAGCAATAAAAGCACTGCTACTTAAGCAAAAGCACCTTCTAGATATTTGCTCTGTGACTATCTATAATCAATAATTGGCCACAAGTAGAAACTTCAGGGAGCTGGCTTAGACATTTCCACAGGCTGATGCACCGGCGGACAATTCATCTTGTTCCGAATGAAGTTTGAGCTGAGATTTGGCACCTGTAATTAGAAGGTAAGACAAGATATTAACGAATACATGTTACAGTGAAACTTCGTCATAACGAAACGGGACATAACGAATTATTGGATGTAATACCCCTAGCAAAGGGGTCTTTAAGGAAATAAAACTGAACTGAACAAAGTGAAATTCTCCTTGAACTCTCCGTAAATATCAACGCTTTAAACGCTTGTTTCAACGAAGGAAAATTTCCCTGCCACTAGATTTGCAGATTTGTCTCCGAAGCAAAAAATGTGCAATCCTTGCAGGCTCAATCGCATTCCGCGTGGTTCAGCACACATTCGGTGCCAATGTTCAAATCTTTCGGGTATTTTCATTGAATGCGCCGTCGAACACTGTTCCTTCTCACCACTGAGCGTAGCTGGACATAAGCTGAGGCTCCATATCACCATCGCAATTTCGCCCACTGCGACACAGCGCAAGCTAGCGCACCTACGCGTGGCCTCAGAGATTCCGCTGGTGCAATCTGACGCCGACCTGTGTGGCACGTGCTGCTTGAACGCGACACAAGTTGTAGGCGTCGGAACGTGCAACCTATTCAACTGCGTCGCCATGTCGCCAGTTTCGCGATGCTAGAGACGAGCCAACTGAAAGCGGAAACGAACAAACATCACATTGAAACAGAAGGCAGCTATCGTAAAGGCAATCATGTCAGATTCCAAGAAGCCTGCTGAGGGCGCCTTTTTTCTTTTGCTGTTTTATGTGCTGTGTGCACGTGGCCAGGCAGCGGTTCTGCTGGCCACAAGGCGATCTCCTTTTATGCAAATTCAAATTTGTACGCTACATCACGCACGTATTGCAGTGAAGGCAAGATATACCTAAAATGAATTTCGGATCTCCCTTCAACGTCGTTATATAGACACTTTATGCATATCACTGATAAGAGCTCCCGCTCATTTGTACAGAAGCCTTGTTTTGCAAACACCAAGTGTTAGAAATTCGACCTAGGCATCTTGCGTATGCATACGGACCAATGTCATCGCTGCGATGCAACCTTTTGTGCATTCGGATAAGAAGCAACCGTGATACAGACGTGACATTCATATTCGTGACGGTAACGGAAGCCTTGTCCAAGAAGGCGAATGTCATGGTTGTAGACAGCCACGTCCTCCGCCCACCCCTCCCCTCCCGCCCCCCAGGTACGTCGCAAGAAACATTCTTCATTTTCACATTATAAACCTGCTGCTTCAAGCACTCTCTGAAATTGCAACTTTTGTTGACCTAAACGTAGTCATAGTCTGAGTAGGGTATACCTATACCACGCCGAAAAACCCTTATACAGCACGTCCTTCACATGCACTAGTTTATGCTGCAACGTGCAGACTAGAAAAGTATGCGCCGCATTGACTTCATAGGTTTTCAGAACATTTGCGAATACCTTATTTTCGGGACACATTGAAAGGTCGCGCGGCCAAGCGAGGTCACTCGCCTGCCTGAACGAGGTCTTATGCTACGATTGAAACTTCTGGGGTAACCTTATGTACTCTGAGCGTCCTGATTAAAGCTATTCTTCCGGGCTCACTGTAAGATTTTCGCTTTAATTCTGACGACCAGGTCTCAGACTGTGACCTGCGAATATTACGTCCGAGTAAGCATAAACTGAAATTTCCATTCGCTAAACAGAATACTGTTGAGGCCTGCCTGATCACTGGCCGTGCACCTCAAAGCTCTTGCCACCCTTTCCTGCCTTGCCTGCCTTGAGCGAGTTAGGCAATGACAAATGTTCTGAAAACCTATGAAGTCAATGTAGCCCATGCTTCGGCCCACTAGTTGCAGCATGAACTGGTAGAGTTGAAGATGCTGAAGAAGACACGTTTGTAAGGGTTGCGTACAGAATACCCCGCACGAATCGTGACAAACTTTACGACGAAAGCAGCAATTTTGAAAGCGTTGCAGGAACAAATTTGTGATGTCAAAGAGAAGAATTAGTAATGAATCATACGTGAAAATGATTCATTTCTAATGAACTTGAAGTGTACGTGGCAGCCTGAATATGCAATTGGCGGAAACAAGGCTTCCTTAATTGCCAAGGAAACTACATTTGAAGGCAGTATCCGACTCTCTTGCTCTCCAGGCTACAGAAAAAAAAACGCTAAATTAAAATGATAGCATTCTTCCGCCTGCGTACTTAGAACGCCGTCGTTTCGAGCTGTTCGTGTTGTGAAGAAGACGGAAGCCTAAACGTCTAATTTTTAATAATACCTTTCAATCGATGTCCTCTTTTTTTCTTGTAACGTGAACTGCCGAATAAAGAGAAAGTTTAAGGCAGGTGAAGCTTTGAATTTTAATTTATTATTCTGTTGTATAAAGTGTGGAAGTTAATGTGGGAAAATGTTGACGGCAAAAATCTACTTTTTAATCACACTTGTGGTTCAAATTTGTAGGACAAGTACGCTCGTCACAAAAAGAAAGCCGCTACCTCACCAAACGATTCTGGAGTTACAACACTCATTCGGTCTAAAACTTGCAGGTAAAGAAGACACAAAAATCCATATACCACACATACAGGACACACTTTTCATTTTTTTTATCTAAAGGTGCAAACAACATACGTACACACAATAGGACATTACATCCGTGTGTTTGCTAAAGTCCAACTTGTTCTGCCATTATTGAGACGGCAACGAGGTATTCACCTATTGTCACCATTGCCTCAATGGTAAGCTCGACCTACTTATAGCACATTTACTTTGACGGTAACAGCAGACTTAATAAAATTGAGGCTAAACGTACACACGCGCAGGGGACCAGCCATATCAGTCCATTAAACCATTTCGTTATCAAGATGCTCTCTATGTGTACTGGTGATAATGGCCAAGACCTTTCTAGCCGATTTTGTAGCAGTGAACAATAATTTTGAATGGCTATTGGCCGGACACCATTCCTGCGCATCAAAAATGGTTCTGGAGTAGCAGCATGCACCATTGCTATTATTCTCGAGGATAATAATTGAAGTAAGTGACCACTCACTAACAAATTACAACCGTACGCGGCCACACTGAGTGAACCAGCGCATCGAAAAATCGTGCAATAGACGCGAGGGGGTCAGTGAACCTGTGAGATTGACAACGTGCTTCGGTTCACCCGAATCTCTTGGATGGTGCAGTATGCACTGATAACCAACACATGAACACGGCGTAATGCTTTGGCATTAAAGCTATCTGATTCGTCGTCAATCTCACAGGTTCACTGGGCCCCTCGCGACCATCACACGATTTCCTATGTTACGTACACCCCACACCACAGTGCCGGCACGTTGAGGGACAAACGTATATAACAAGCAGAACACACCCATACAAAGCAAGCAATGAAACCTCCCCTCCGTGGTACCTAGGCAAAGTCAGGCATTCGCGGCGCAAAAGCCCCCAGATTTTCTCTCTCGCAGCTGCTTGTACTCGCGCCTGCGCACAAACGGCTGGAGATTCCTCCAATGACCATCCCGTCGCTTCATTCCTCCATGATGCGCAAGCACGTACTGGATTTGATTAGCTCAGTGTCTCCAGCTCATTTAGCCATATGAATGTTAGATGTCACGGCACTCTCTGCATGGATAGATGGATGGATGCTATGAGCTTTGTAACGGGGTGGTAGGTTGCCCCGTCAAGCTCTTGTACCGAGTTTTCTGAACCCTTGCTGAGAACTTTCTTTTTGTGTGCCTGCATTGTTTGTCATTTGTCTACTTTTTTCACCAATCATTGAATCGCCTCTTACTAATCTCTATTGCAGACATGTTTACTTTTACCCTGCTCTCGCTGAACCCAAGGGCTTTAAGGAAGCCAGAGATGCCTAACTCGACCACTGGGCAGATATCTTCACATTTCAATAAACCATGCTCCAGCGTTTCCCTACTTTTACCGCGCGGTATCGCACGAGAAAACAGCACGGTACAATGAAATACTCCTTTGCCGATTAAGAATAGGACACACTTACGGTGCTCACTCACTCTTACCTCCTGACTGGGCGGGATTCTCTGACTCATTTATCATTTTCTCTCTCTCTCTCTCTGACTTGTAGTGGGTGCGGCAAAAGTCTGACAGTCTTCCATGTTCTTAGTCAGTGCCCTGCAATAGAAACAGAGAGAAAAAAGTATTTCCCTTTTACGTATCACAAACATACGGGTATACCACTTCACCGTGCATTTTTTCTTAGCGATTAACCGCGTTTTAATCTGTAAATAGTCTTAGATTTCTTAGCCGAAACAGACACGCTGAAAATATTTTGCCCAGGTAATTTTAACACGTGATTAACAGCCGCTCTATTCGAGGGCCCTTTTGAAGCTCTAGTGTCACTGTTGTTTCGTTGTCGTATGTTTTTACCAAAACACAATTGCCATCGCCCAAGTTCCTAACACATCTGTGTCATTATTTTAGCACCTGTATATTTTACGCCATATACAGCGACAGTCTTTAGGCCCTTTTACAGCCATGTTACACCTACCATGATGAATGCACCGTCCACGCCATTCACAGTACATAGTTAAAATTGCCATTTGTCATGACGCTCTTCAACCATACTTGGCCCCTTGCCCCTTAAACATCACATATCATCAACTTTACCACAGCAAGCAAATGTTTCTTCTTCCTTGTTGTATCTCGCTTGATAAGTGGGTGTTCTAAGACATCCTGATCTCGCTTTGAAATGTAATCAGCTTACTTCGGAGTTATAAATTGTTTCCTATCTGATTTCGCATTTTCCCTCTTATGTAGTTACTCACAGCAGGTTTTTTTCATTGCCACCACCCATGAGATCTTCTCAGCCTCTCTGACTTCCGCTTGACGCTCTTTGTTGCTGTGTTGCCCACCCTACAGGCCGCATACTTGCTGGTAAGCTTCTTAGTTCTTTTTCTCCACTGGGAATCAATGTTTTCCTGTACAGATACCCCAACACTTTCCCAGCCCATTTACTTTCTTCCATAGTCCTCAGTCGTTCTCCATAATCAATTTTACTGCCAGCTTCCCTCACCTCAAAAATGGTCCAGCCCATAACACATTGCACAGCTTCATTTGTAGTCTTCCCGTTCGCACCCAATGCGAGGCGCCCCACTGACCTTCGGTTCTTATCGAGTCCTGATGGCAGACCTGATTTAAAGCAAACAAGCGCATTTCCAAAAGTAAGTCCTGGAACCATTACACCTTTCCACATACCCCGTAGCACCTTAAACCTATTGTATCCCCATAGCGCTTTGAGCTTCATTATCGCTGTACTTCTCTTGCCCTTTACTCTTACTATTTTTTCCTGTGTCTCGATATATCTACTGCCTTCGTTTATCCATATATCAAGGTATACATATTCTTTTACCGGAAGTATTTCCTAGCCCTGTATTGTCACTGTCCACTGTTTTCATTGAATATCATAAGACCCTATTTTCTAACGCTAAATGTCACACCTAAGTTCTCGCCTTCCTGTCCACAGATATTAGCCAGACGTTGCAAATCACTTTGCTTGTTAGGTAGCTACACAATGTCATCCGCATAAAATAATGCCGGAAGCTGCTGCTCTACCACTTCACTCGCCTGTTTCTATAAGAGATTAAACCTGACATTAATTCCCTCTAGCGCCCTTTCCATCCTTACCATGTACTTCATAAACCAAACTGGGGATAAAGTCCACCCCTGCCTGAGTACTTTGTTTATATAAACTTGATATTCGCTCCGCATGCCTTCCCATTTATTGTAAGCGGTATTTTCTAGGTAAAAGTTTCTTAAGAGATGTATACAATCATCGACGAAGCCGTCTCCTTTCAGAATATCGCACAAAATGTTGCGCATCTGTATTGTCTAGAAAGGCCAGATATAGCAGTATTCTTTCTTTCCTGGATATTTCGGTGCACTGAATGAGGACAAATCAGTTATCGTCCAAATGCCTACCTATTCTGAAGTCATTCTTAAGTTCTCCCAAAATGCCCTCATTGTCTGCACGTGCTTGCAGCTTCAATTTAACTGCCTGCATTGCTAGCCTGTATATTACTGATGGTAATGATCAGCGGTCTAGATCAGTGAATTCTATCTTTAACCTCCTTACTTTAAAAATTAGGTTCCTTCTACTTTGTCGCCAACTATATGCTATTCGTCTACCTGTCAAAGTTTTTCACTCCTATCAAAGAGCTTCCTTGCTTATTGGTACTAGATCATTAATCGGCCTAATAGGAATCTCGTATAGCTCTGTATCTGTGCGCTTCAAAATTTTCTCTTCAACCTTCTTCTAGTTGAAATTTATCAGCGCCAGCTCCTTTTCTATGTGGTTCTTTCGTGCTTTTTACTTCGAAATCGACCTTGTCATTGCCTTGGAAAGATTCCGCTGCTATATTTTGGATGTAATCTAATGCCGCGTCCCCAGCCAGTTTCTTTCCATTTTCGTCTAGGATATGCTGTTGTATTGTTCCAGACATCCTGCCTAATAAGTTTATATAGTTCCAAAATATTCTAGTTGCGGCCTTCTTTTTTTCACGTATTACTTACAAAAAACGTACACTCTCACCTATTATCTTTGCACGGACCAGTATTTGAACCATAGATTTTTGATCCCGCTATGTTCCGCATTTTCTGCATGCTTGATCCTGCGGCAACTGTACACTTTCTTGCCTGCCTGTGTTCTCAGGATACTTTCTCCCGCTCGGCAATCGCTTCTCATACCTCCCTGTTCCAGCAGATTTTCGGTTTTGTTTTGCTTTCCATCGAGCATGTTGCTTCACTTTCCGTATTTCTGTCGTTATTGCACATAGAAAAAAGCACAGTATATTCCCACTATTGCTTGGACATTTGCCAAGTTCTTCCTCCACTCTTGTGACTATATTATATATATGTTCAGTGTTCAAATTTGGACTGGACATTGTACGCTCGCTGCTCTATTTCCCTACTACATATCCTTTTTTCAAAATGATGCGTTTATGGTCACTTCCTATGCTGCCATACCCTTCCTCGTTAGTGACCATTTATCTCAGCTTATCCCGAATTCCTTCTGTCATCAGAAAGCAATCAATCGTCGATTGCCCGTTAGCCACTTCCCACGTTGTTTGCCCGCCACACATAGGCCCTGTATTCACGATAATGAGGTTATGTTGCTCACATAGATCTACATTGACTTCCCGTTGTTGTCGGTATAGCCATCTAGATCCTGTATGTGGGCACTCATGTCACCTAATAGGATAATTCCGGCATCATTCCTGAAACCCTTAATATCAGTACTTAGGCATTCCATAAATCTTGATTCTTCTCTCTGCAATAATTTCCTGTCCACAAATACGTTACGTCCAGCCAAGTTTTCTTTCCACTCATTGTACATCCAGCCAAACATGCTCTTAATATTTTCAATGTACTCTTTTCCATTTGGCTCCCTGATGAACGAGCCCTTTCTTTCCGATTTAGTTCTGTTGCACCCTTCCCAAACTTAATTCTCAATCTCTTGCCCCTCCTGGGAGTCTCTAAGGTGCGTTTCTGTAACCGCATACACCCCTATTTGTTTGCTGTTCAACTGCTCCTCAATCTTAACCCACTTTTCCCTTCTTCTGCTGCCATGCATGTTTATGTAGGCTATTGCATGGCGAGCTTTCTTTCTTGTTTTCCTCCGTTTTCTGTTATTGGCGACGAAGCTATTCTGAAGTTCCCCTAGGGGACCTTCTTCAATACTACCTGCGCTCACCTCCTGAGTTCCAGTGGGCCCCTAAAAAGCAACAAGGTAGCCAACAATTCACCAGCCCACTTCTCGTCCAAGCTTGTGAATGAAGTGAATCCCGTCCCGTAGGAAACCACCATAGCTTCTCACTTTCCTGTTCACTTCTACAACCTCGAAAGCTGTCTATCGGTTCATTTACGATGTAGCCTCATTAGCAGCGACCACGGCTCTTTTTGCACGTGACACATACAGGCACTCCCGGCTCCATGCACACCATGATCCACACGTGAGGCGACAGCTCGTGCAAGTCTTCTGCCCCGTTCCCCAAGCGCTAGGTTAGTCCTCTTCCTTTTCTGTCTAGGGCGTCTATTAGCCCAGATGCTATTGCGAAAAGGTTGCGTCCGTGGACATTTCGTGCGAGCTTTCGTTTTTCTCGCTCCATGACAGAACCCAATGTCCGCCCTGCAAATGTCCCTACCGCCACTCTTTAACGCCTTTCACCATCTGCACAATTGCACCCAGCAAGGTTTGAGTCGCCGGCGATAATCACCCTTTCACTACCTCCTATTGCATTAGGTGGTGGTGACCACCATCTGGCGTCAAACACAACTCACGTTCTCCGTGGCGTCAGAGATTGCGCGACGCGGCTCATTCTGGAGCAGCTTTAACGGAATGCAGCAAATTGGAGCAATTATAGCACCAATTTTACTGCGGCAAATGTGTTCTCATTCTACAGGGCATTTTTTTTTCAACTGAACAAAATTTTACAAAATTCCAAAATATTGTCTGTGGCAGCTAGCTATCACAATGCTAAGCCTTCTTCTAAATACTCGATGAAGTGGCCGTTGACTCTCACGAAAAATCTAAATGCTTCATGCAATCATCGACATAATTACGCTAATTAACTTTTTATTCAGTACTTCACTGCAGATATCTCAATCTACAAATTGTAGAGAGTGAGTACACAAGGCATATCGATTTGAATGAAATCTAGGGGATGGCACTGGTTTCGATATATGCGCTGTCATACGTGCGGTAACAATGCACTGTTTAACTGAATCTTTCAGCGCACGATGTTTCATGCACTGAAGCACAAACTAATTGGAACGATACTGAAGCAGCGCGCTTGCATATGACACGTACACGTACACATAGAAAGGACATACACAGGCGCTGGACTGCGACTACTGCTTTATTCTTCAAAGACCCGCCTTTTGTAGTGTCCCTTGTGAAACACGATTTCCCAGAATCTGCGATAGATAGGTCAAAGGGCCGATGTTGAGGTGCTGTTTTCCGCACCTGTGCGATTGTCGAACTTGTGCAAAAAGATGAATGGCGCAAGAAAAAGGAACGAGTCCCTGTGCAATAAACCACCGAAAGCCCTACGTCACTTGTACAGAGAGAGGAAAAACACGGGGAATGCGGGAGATGGAAATTCAAGACGATGAGCAAAACGTGAACAAGGTGAATGCAGGAGCCAACGTTTCGACAACTAGACTTTTCTTCAAGGCGACGTACGCTTTCCTCGCCACAGTATATATAGGTGCGTGTACAGAGAGAGTGGTTTATAAGATCCTGCTGTCCTGTAACAAGGTATACATAGGGCATACGGGCTGGTGCTTGAATACGAGGCAAACTGAGCACAATTATGACTACATGGCCAAAGATTCAGGTCATTTAGCCCTTCACTGCAAGAACTGTTGCTGCAAACCCGTCCTAAAACTTACTGAAATTGTGTGGAGAGAAAACAAAAACAAACAAGGGAAATTATGGAAGCAATAGAATTTGACAAATGGAAAGATAGGTGTATCAGTCGCCCATCGGTATCGCTATCTCAAAAAGCACGCCGCTATCTTGGACTTTGATTATTCATAGAGTTGGAATCCAAAAATATCATCTTTATTTGCGTTTTATTGTGTTTTACTCTCGCTCTCGTCACGCCTCACTGCCATCAGACCACGTGCGCTTCTCAAGGAACGCTACAAAAGACGGGTCTTTTAGCATAAGGCACTAGTTGCAGTCCATCGCCTGTGTATGTATTTCTTTTATTACGTGTACGTGTACGTGTCAGACTTAAGTACGCTGCTTCAATATCATGGCTAACAAATAAGCCATCAGTATATAATAAGTAATTGGACCGCCAAAGCATTTCGTTGGACACTTTGAACTTTATCTCAAATTGTCTAGAAACTGGCAAAGTGTACGTCAAGCTTTCTATTTTATCTGTCCCAAGCAATTACTAAAGATTTGGTGCACCATGTATATCGGACCACATAGTGCGCTTTGGAACAAAAATGGGACCTCCTCTCAACATAATTATGTTGCCTGACAAAATGCATACACTTGTCAATAACCTTTCCTGCAGGAGAAATGACCTCTTCTGCATAGCAAAAAATTAGTTCTGCGATAACAATGGTTTATCGTTACGGGAACATCGCAGGTAACAGCTCCCTCAGGCATCGATCGTTCTGTTTACCAGAGCTTGAGGGGGCTAATGCAAAGCTACAAGTCTCATCTTGAGAAACGCTTGACGCTGCGTGTGAGTAGGAACCCATACCTGAAATTATTTAATTATTGAGATACCCCACAGGTTCCCACCGGAACATTCATTGAAGAAACATTCATCATATGCCGCTCGACCATTGGCGCTTTCGTCTCCGCCGGCAACAATCTGGTTTGCGTGCATTATACCTGAACCGCACCACGCGTGCAACTGGCGCAGCTTTTGCAACCAACCGGAATTTTGCCGTTGACTGTGCGGAAACAGTGTAGAGTGATCTATAGCGCTATGCGAAACGTCGTCATTATCATCATCATCATCCTGGCTACGCCCACTGCAGGGCAAAGTCCTCTCCCATACTTCGCCAACTAACTCGGTCATGTGCTAATCGCGGCCACGTTGTCCCTGCAAACTTAATCTCATCCATCCACCTAACTTTCTGCCGCCCCCTGCTATCTTATCTGCCCTCCCCATTACTTGCCCTGCCCATGCCCATTTCTTTTCCTTGATTTCAACTAAGATGTCATTAACACGCGCTTGTTCCCTCACCCAATCTGCTCTCTTGTTATCCCCTTAACGTTACACCCATTATTCTTCTTTCCATAGCTCCTTGCGTAGTTCTCAATTTAAGTAGAACCCTTTTCGTCACCCTCCAGGTTTCTGCCCCATGGGTGATTACTGGTAAGACACAGCTGTTATACACTTTTCTCTTGAGGAATAATGGCAACCTGCTGTTCATAATCTGAGAATACCTGCCAAACGCACCCCAGCCCATTCTTATTCTTCCGATGATTTCAGTCTCATGATCCGGATCCGCGGTCACTACCTGTCCTAAGTAGAAGTATTTCCTTACCACTTCCAGTGCCTCGCTACCTATTTTGAACGACTGTTCTCTTCCGAGAATGTTAAACATTACTTTAGTTTTCTGCACATAAATTTTTAGACCCACGCTTCTGCTTTGCCTGTCCAGGCCAGTGAGCATGCATTCCGATTGGTCCGCTGAATTACTAAACAAGGCAATATCATCAGCGAATCACAAGTTACTAAGGTATTCTCCATTAACTCTTATGTCCAATTCTTCCCAATCAAGGTCGCTGAATACCTCCTGTAAACACGCTGTGAATAGCATTGGCGATATTGCATCTCCCTGCCTGACGCCCTTCATTATTGGAATTTTGTAGCTTTCTTTATGGAGGACTAAGGTGGCGTTGGAGCCACTATTGATATCTTGCAGTATTTTTACGTACGGCTCGTCTACACCCCAATTCCGTAATGCCTGTGTGACTCCTGAGGTTTCGACTGAATGAAATACTTTCTCGCGATCAATGAAAGCTATATATATAATGGTTGGTCCTACTTCGCACATTTCTCTGTCACCTGATTGATAGTGTGAATATGGTTCAATGTTGAGTAGCCTTTACGAAATGCTGCCTGGTCCTTTGGTTGACAGAAGTCTAAGGTGTTCCTTATTATATTTGCGATTACCTTAGTAAATACTTTGCAGACACCGAAGAGTAAGCTGATCGGTATATAATTTTTCACGTCTCTGGCATCCCCTTTCTTATGGATTAACATTAGGTTGGCGTTCTTCCAAGATTCCAGTACGCTCGAGGTCATGAGGCATTGCGTATACAGGGTGGCCAGTTTTGCTAGAACAATCTGCCCACCATCCTTCAACAAATCTGCTGTAATTTGATCCTCCCCAGCTGCCTTCCCCCTTTACATGGCTCTCAAAGCTTTCTTTACTTCTTCCGGCGTTACTTATGGGATGTGAAATTGCTCTAGACTATTCCCTCTTTCATTATCGTCGCCGGCGTCACTGGTACTGTAAAAATCTCTATAGAACTCCTCAGCAACTTAAACTATCTAATCCATATTAGTAATGACATTGTCGGCTTTGCTTCTTAAATCATTCTTGCCTACTCCTAGTTTCTTCTGGACTGCTTTTAGGCTTCCTCCGTTCCTGATAGCATGCTGAATTTTATCCATATTACACTTACTTTTGTCAGCTATAGCTTTCTGGGAAATGGGCAGAACTTGCTAAGTGCCTATACCAGAGCCAAACACTATTTTTGAGTGACGCTGTAATTGGTTTGTGCCTTCATCAGTGTGGGACTCGCATAGGCGACGACATATTCAGTGTAGCCGGGCTTTTGTTAGGCGAGGACCGCACCAAGACCAACCTCGCTGGCGTCTGTATGTAATTCAGTTGCAGCTGTCGGGTCGAAATGGTGAATACGTGGAGAGGTATGAAGATGTAGCGTCGCAAACGTGACGTCGTATGCAGATGACCAGAACGAGAGGTCCGCACCACCTCGAAAAAGCTGGGCCAAGGCCGACATAATCGATGCATAATTGCGAACAAGGCGCCTGAATTAAGAACATAGGCCCACAAAACCGCGAGGTTTGATGTTAACAGGCTCCAGAAACTCAGCAACTGCATGAAGTTTCGTTGGGTCAGCTAGAACACCGTGCTTCAACACGGTGTGGCCTAGGATGGTTTTTCAACTTGCGGTGATCATCCCAGTCATCAAAGGCGGCGACACGAGGTCCTCAAAGGCGTCGCCATGGAACGTGTTAGGCGTGCGAGGCGCGTTTACAATGCATGTTACAGCAGCATCTGGGATCCCCTCGCGTTGGCTTGCGGTTGTTGTTGACATCTCGCTCGCAGAGCTTGCCAGGGGACTGTGTTGCGGTGGAACAAATTGGAGGCGACGACTGCTTCGATGAATTTCTGCCATCCCCGTGGCACTGGCGTCGGTAGCTTCTGGTTCAGGACCAGCGCGCATAGGACGTTTGTGTACGCCGCACCTCCCCCGGTTTGTCGCGAGAGGAAAAACAACCAGTCAGTTCCAAGCGAACGGTCGTTTACTGTGTGTCTTCGCAGCTGCTAAAATACGCACGTGGCAATATGTTCATATTTGGCCCGTAAGCCATTTGAAATTTTTTGTCCAGTTCATGCTTAGCAAAAAAAATTGTCGCGCGTTAGCGTATTAGTGGTGACATAGTGGATATTATGTTGCGCTGCTAAACTCGAGCTCGCAGGTTCAAACCACGTCGCAGAATTCGATGGGAACAAAATGGGAAAACACTCTTGTACTTCTATTAAGGTGTACGTTAAAGAACGCCAGGTGGTGCGAACTGAACAGCGTACCTCATAATTGTATTGCCAAATGTAAAACGCCAGAATTTGTTTACTTAAAAAAAAGAAAGTAGCTGCGTCCTTCGGCATTTTTCTAGGGGTATGAATGAAAATTATTCTCGAGTCTGGTTTCTCAGAGAAACATGCTACGCTTATGTTTTAATTCATACTTAAATGCAATGCCACTACCAATTGTACGTCTGCGCAAATAAACAGCTTCTGTATTATGAACGACTGCTTCAAGATATCCGGTGCATTATCAAAGGACAATAATGAGGCAACTAAAGGAACGGCATGCCACACCTACACGTACAGGTATTTTTAGATTTGGTCTGTTCGTTGAAGAAGATAAGTTTGGTAGCACATTGAGCATCCAGCTTTAATGCGTTGCAGACGTGTTAAGACTGTCAAAAAAAGTTTTTCTTGCCTGAATCAAATTAGCAGATTTACAGGCTGGCCCAGAACAGATTGTGTATATTGAATGACATCTATAGGAATTTGTTCAACCCGCCGTGGTTGCTCAGTGGCTATGGTGCAACAACGGGCGTCAGCGCCGAGTTCCCAACAACTCGCGCCAGCGGTGCGATTACAACAACTGTCTGCCAGCGGTGAGATCGCGACAACGGAGGCCAGCAGCGAAGATATGCGGTTGACTGTATGCTGAGCAGCTCAACGACCATCCGGGAGCAGTGCAACGAGCCCTGTGTGATGACTGGTTGCCTGCAGTGGAACGACTGCGCTGAATTCTTGGCTGCGAGGTTTGGTGAGTGCGGGACTTTTTTCTTCTGAGTTTTGCCAGGCTTTTGTCAGTGTCAGAAACAGAGCTGGTAATTGTGGTTGTCGTTGCTGCCGGGTTAGTTTGCGGCAAGACAATAGTAGGCAGTAGAGAAAGCAGCATTGAGAGCAGCCATGGATTTGAAGTCGTTGCGCAAACCGAAATTGCTGGAGCTTGCAAGAGAGTTGGGTCTGGATGTCTCAGACAAACTCAGGAAACCAGAACTGCTAAGGGCTATTTTTGAGTTAGAGGCTGAGGATGACGAGCTGTCGGAATGCCTTGAGACCATTGAGTAGAGGGCAAAAAGACAGGAGCGCGAACTTAAAGAACAGAAAGAGAAAGAGGAGCGCGAACTTAAAGAACAGAAAGAGCGAGAGCAAGAAGAAAAAGCGCGCGACGGTCAACACGCTTTGGAAATAAAGCGTCTCGAGATAGAGATGGAACGCGCTCGTAATGGAAGTCAGGCACACGGTGCAGGAGAACGAGTATTGTTCAAAATGACTGACCTGATGCGGCCGTTTAAGCTTGGAGAGGACATTGGTTTGTTCCTGGCTAACTTTGAGCGAACGTGCGAGAAGCAGCGGTTCTCTCGGGAAACGTGGCCACAGCGCTTGCTCACTTTGTTACCCGGCGAGGCGGCCGACGTAGTCGCTCGCTTGAATAGAGAGGAGGCAGAGGATTTCGACAAAGTGAAATAGAGTCTGCTAAAAAAGTACAGGCTGTCAGCGCAGGCGTTCCGTCGGAAGTTTCGGGAAAATGAGAAAGGTAAAAGTGAGTCATATACAGAGTTTGCCTACAAGCTTATGTCAAACATGCAGGAGTGGCTCAAAGAAGAGAAAGCGTTGGGTGGTCACGAGAAAGCTCTGCAGTGTTTCGGGCTGGAACAGTTTTATAGTCGGTTACCTGAGAACGTGCGGTACTGGGTCTTGGATAGGCCAGACGTTAGTACGGTGGCTAGAGCCGCTGAGCTAGCCGACGAGTTTGTGACGCGTCGGGCACGCGGAGCTAAGGACGGTCAACAGGGTGAATTTCGCTCCAAGTTTGAGAGGCCGAAGTTCACGCCCATGAGAGCAAAGGGGGACACACGTAGTGCGGATGCGAGTGAAAGCAGTCCGACCGAACGTAAGGAGACGGCGGCAGCCGAAGCCGAACGCAGAAAGCGGTTCGAGACGAGGCAAGTGCGCGTGTGTTATACGTGTCAGAAGCCGGGTCACTTTTCGGCGCAGTGTCCAGAAACAAAAACAAAAGTCGTGTTTTTGTCATTATGCAGCACTGACGAGAACATGAAGCTTCTCGAGCCTTACATGCGAGACCTCCTCGTGAACGGGAAAGAGTGCCGAGTGCTTCGCGATTCCACAGCTGCGATGGATGTAGTTCACCCCTCTTACGTAGAACCCGATATGTTCACGGGCGAGTGCGCATGGATCAAGCAAGCCGTGGAAGCTCATAGCGTGTGTCTGCCCGTAGCAAAAGTGCTTATTGAAGGACCTTTCGGAGCGCTTGAGACGGAGGCCGCAGTGTCATCTATGCTGCCCCCCCAGTACCCGTACCTATTTTCGAACAGGTCCGATCACCTCCTGCGCGAGAAGGGGCTTTTGTTTGGTGAGGCTAGCGTTCAGGCCTTAACCAGATCGAAGGTTCGGGAGCTCGCTGCAAAGGCGGTAGTTGCGGGGCCGACGTTGTCCAACAATGAGAAAGGGTCAGAGGCGCAGCAAGCTGATATTCAGAACACGTCCGAACTGAATAAAATTGAGCCTGTAGCGTTGAAGGCACCAGATACTGGAGAGGGAATGCCCGACACGGGAAAGTTAGAAGAGCTATCTGCAGATTTGCTCATCGCGCATACGTCAGACGGACTTAATAGGTTGCTAAAAGTCAGCCGGTCGGCTTTGATAGCCGAGCAAAAAAAGGATGGCAGCCTAGAAAACATACGCTGCAATGTTAAGGAAGGTATCGCCAAGAAAAATGCTCGTTTTGTGGAAAGAGGTGGGGTCCTGTACCGGAAGTATCTAGACCGCAGGGGAGTGGAGTTCGATCAGCTGATCGTGCCTCAGTGCTACCGTCAGGATCTGTTGCGCTTGTCGCATGGGGGTTCGTGGTCCGGACACCTAGGAGTTAAGAAAACTAAGGACCGTCTCTTGCAAGAGTACTATTGGCCAGGGTGTTTTCGGGACGCAGACCACTTCGTGAGGACATGTGACACCTGTCAGCGGGTGGGCAAACCAGAGGACAAATCGAGGGCGCCGTTGAAATTGGTACCTATCATTACGGAGCCTTTTAGACGGCTCGTTATTGATACAGTGGGACCTCTGCCGGTAACAGCCACGGGGTACAGACACGTTTTGACTGTGATCTGCCCAGCGACAAAGTTCTCTGAAGCAGTGCCGCTTAAAGAACTCAGCTCAGTTGAAATAGTCAATGCACTACTGTCCATATTTGCGCGAGTTGGTTTTCCTGCGGAAATCCAATCAGATCAGGGCACAGTGTTTACTAGCGCTTTGACGACAACTTTTCTCGAAAGGTGTGGGGTAAAGCTGTTACACAGCTCAGTGTACCACCCACAGTCGAATTCCGTTGAGAAGCTCCACTCCATCATGAAGCGCGTGTTGAGAGCATTGCGGTTTGAACAACCAACTGACTGGGAGCTGTGTCTGCCTGGAGTGATGCTTGCATTGAGGACCGCGCCGCATGCGGCTACGGGGTTTTCGCCAGCTGAGCTAGTGTACGGTCGCTCGCTGCGATCTCCGCTTCGCATGCTTCGAGACGGATCACTGCTCTCTCCAATGGCTGCAGACCATCTCTTCCATAAATGGCCTCCTCCTGCACTGGAGCCTCGCTTTGCAACAATATTCCTTTGAGGGGCGTTACAAAAAGGGGAGTCTCAACGGTAACGCCGATGGCTTAAGTCGAAGCCCCTAACGTAGGAATCAGTCTCAGGGTTGTTTGTTACTGATGTTTTTCTTCCTGAGGCAGGATTTTTAACATATTGCTCTTGTTTAGTGTTTCAAAGTGATGACGTGCTTTCTAGTGCAATTTTCCAATTTGTGGACGCGTTCTGAGTTGTGCTAGACTACTGTAAGGAACTAGGCAGTGGTATAAAAGGGGAAAGAGCCTGGCAGGGCTTAGTGAGGGTTGTGCCGTGCTTGCTGACTGAGCGGTTGAGTTTCGGCGTAGTTCTAACGCTTGCCGGGAACGAGAACAAAAATGTCAACTCTCCCGAAGTCACTTTGCAGTGTCCTGTGTGAACCTGAACGAGAGAACGAGGCCTTCTCTGTGCGCTGCGCTCAAGAAACGCCGAAGGACGCCCGACTTCGGTTATGAGCATCATCGAGCGACATCCCTCCGGACAGCGGATGCAGTCCCCTGACCATCGGGATCTCCTTCCCCCGGGGGGGGGCGGTCTGTTATGTTTCGCCTACGACGCGCGGTATAGCCGGCGCGGATGCAACGGACGCCGGGGCTTCGTTCAAAGCGGCAGACATTTTGGCCCGTTCAGCGCCGCCGATACGCCTCCCCGCCAAGCGCGTCCAGGCATGTTTCAATGCCACGTGTCTTCAAGTGTGCGTGTGTGTGTGTGTGTGCATGTTGGTGCCCACGCTTGTCAAAGCGCGGCAGCCGGGGAGAGGAGCTCCCCCAAATGTGAAGCGAGGAGGTCTGAGCGGCGCCGGCCCGGCGGATGCGTCACCTACTCGTCTCAACGTGCCCGAGCGGCGCCGTCACGTGCGCGTCTATCGAGGCGTTCCTTCTTGCCCTCAACTGCGAGAGTATAAAAGCAGCTGCTCCCGGACGCCGAGGGAGGCTCCGATTTCTTCTGTTGAGTAACGTGCTCTCCCGTCTCTCCACTTCGGTCGACCTGACCGGCCGCTCTTTTGCCATGCTAGAATAAAGAAGTTGTTCTGTTAGCAGTCGACTCATGCTTTGCTCGGACCTTCGGATGCTTCCAGTTGTGCCTCAGGCCGCCAGGCCAACGCTACCCTTGGGGCTTGCAACCCAATTGCAACAACGGGTGTCAGCGCTGAGATTCCAACAGTGGCTTGTAATCCGTCACCAGAGTAAAGTGCTTCGCCAACAAATAATCTGTAAATTTAGTAACACCGAACACCAAGTCCAACGCTTCTTTCTCCAAAATGTGAATAATTCTGCTCAGCAGGTTTAGTGCTCTCGAACGGAACAATATGAGATTGTCTTTGTTCCCAATTCGATGTGACAGCACCGCGCCAACCCCAACTGGCGAGGTATCGCATTCAAGTCGCAACGGCCTGTCGGGGTCGTAGTGCACGAGAAGTTCCGCTCCCACCATAGCGAGCTTGGCTGCCTGGAAGGCTATCTCATGTTCGGCGCTCCCTTGTCATCGCACTCCTTTAGCCAGCAGCCTATAGAGTGGAACCAACGTGGTTGCAAGGCTAGGCAAAAACTTGGCGTAATAGATGATCAATCCCCAAAAGAAGGTTAGCCGGCTCGCCGTCTCTACTATTGATGCGTAGGTGATGCATTCCGTATTCTCAGGGGGTTGTGGGCCAGTTGCATCAATCCTGTGGCCCAAGAAAAAAAACGTTTCTCGTGGAACCTGCATTTGTCATGGTTCCACTTGACTCTATTGTCGCGCAGCCGCTCGAGGACTTGCCGGAGAGTTGAGTTGTCTTTATGCTTTTCGGCTATAATGATATCATCCAACTACTACTGCTTGACGCGAGGGAGGCCTTGCAGAACGGATTCGAGGAGGCGCTGGAACAAAGCCGGAGCAGATGCGATGCCGAACCCGAGGCCGTTGTATGCAAACAACCATTTACGTGCGTTCAACACGGCCATTTTTCGTGCGTCGTCGTCCAGTGTAAGTTGATTATGCGCGCGCAGTAAATCCAAAATGGTGAACACCTCCCCTTCGTTCAAAGATGCAAATATGTACCCAACTTTTGGCAACGGGTACGAAAAAATAAATTATTGGGTTTTACGTGCGAAATCCACGATCTGATTATCAGGCACGCCGTAGTCGGGGCTCCGGAAATTTTGACCACCTGGGGTTCTTTAATGTGCGCCTCAATCTAAAGTACACGGGTGTTTTCGTATTTCACCCCGATCGAAATGCGGACGCCGTTAGAGCCGCATTCGATTCGATCCTGCGACCTAGTGCCTAGTAGCCTCAAAGCAACCACGGTGGGTGCAACGGCTACTGTTCCGGATGCGTCACCTGATTCACGGTTACCTTGAAGTCAACGCACAGCCTAGTATCACCATTTAGCTTCACTAAGGGGATGACAGGTGTAGCCCACTCGAAAACTTTCACTGGTGAAAGCACTCCTTCCTGTAGATTGCGGTCGATTTCTGCAGACCGCTTTCCCCGAAACATGTAAGGCACTGGTCGAGCCTTGAGAAAGCGTGGTACGGCGGCGTCATTTTTTGTCTAGTTTCATGGGCGGCCCTTGGAACAACCCAACTTCGCCTCGGAAATTCCCGGAAATTCAGCCAAAAGTTTCGCTGTTGGTGCGTCGAAGTGTACCACATTTACGTTCTACGACGCGCATTTTTCCAGTAGTGCCATGCCAGCACTCCGAGAGGCTTGGATGGTGTTCAGGCCGCACAATAGAGGAGCGTCACAATCCACTACTACTAGCGAGCTGTCCACTTGCATGTTACCGTATTTGACTTTCATGGCCACTTGGCCTAGAACCGGTAGCGGCCCCAGGAAGCACGTCAGGCGTAGTGAAGTAGTCGGCCACCATTGGCGATGGTTCTCGAATACCCTCATAGGAATGACCCTGATCGTGGACCATGTATCCATCAGCATGCGCAGTTTCCGGCCTTGCCAGATACAATGCTTTTTGAATGGCCGTGCGGACTCATTGCTAGTGTAGCTCTGAGCCACCAAAGCGTAGAGCATTTCTTCTCCACTGCCGTCTAGCTTGTTTACAGCGTACGCTCCTGAGGGGTCAGCGCAACCGCTGGAGCACATCCTTGCCAAGTGATTCTTCCTATCGCACTTCTGGCACGTCGTTTTCTTGTGTCAGCACACATTCGAAGCATGGTTCGAGCCACATCTCTGGCATTGAGTAGCCTCGGTCATTGATTCATGCCCGCGTCCGGACTTTTGCGGATCGATCCTGTGCTTCTGTACAAAAATAGCCGCACCGTTGTCGTTGAAGCTCCTTTCTTGCATTGCGCGGACATCCATTTCTGTGGTTTTCACTGCTAGAGCAAGAGTTTCTGCCTCAACTTCTTTTGTGAGAACACTTGTCGTAGATCTTGTTCATCACACATTCCGCAGACAATCCGATCCCGCAACATGCGGTCGAAAAACCTATTGAAACTGCAATCCTTTGCAAGGCGTCTCAGGTGAGTGATGTAGTCCCGTACCTTTTCGCGTTCCGCTTGGTTCCGCATGAAAAACGCGCATCTCGCTGCTATCTCATGGACTTGGGGATCGAAGTGGTTGTACAGGTGCTGTACGACACGCTCGTAGCTCAAGTGGTTCATCGATTCTGACTGGCACTGGCTTTGAAGCACGCGAACCACGTTGTTCAGTGCCAACACCAGAAGCGCACGCTGGTTCTCTGGATCTGTGATGCTGCGGCCATCAAAGATGGCCTCAAAACGGACCCGGTAATTCGTCCATCTACTGGTCGTGTCGTCTAACTCAGGTGGCCTGGCTGATATTGTGCAGCGCACCCCATCCTTGTCGCCGCTGAAGTAACGGAACGTAGCCGGCGGGTACTGGCAGATGAAAGAATGAACGTTTATTTCTTGGCGTTACTGCCTTTATAATGAAAGAGCCAAGATCACATGTCTGGTCCTGATAAGGAAGAGTGCGACACGTGTAAACCGTCCTGCTTATGCTATTCGCAACTTTCACGGCCTATAAGGGGCGCCACCTTAAATCAAACATGGCTGTCCGAGAGATTAAGAACTAGAATAGTCGGTGCCCTGTTGCGGTCTTCTTGCTCAGTGACATGTGTTTCGCGTCGTCCTGTTCAAATGTATTTTCAGTTTACACGCCCACAGTCATTAGCCTGCGTAATGGCTCACATTGAGTGAGCGGAAAGCAGGATTCTAAGCCTGCTTGAAGGCGAGGAGGTCCTAAACGCTGGTAATCTTGCGTGCTGCGGCATAAAAGCGTGGACGTCGACGTCCGTGACTCTTGAAGGCCTTTGCATGCAAACTTCGCGGCTGCGAAGCAAACCACACGAGCTGTGGTTTCAGTTTTACCGCAACGTTGTTACAAAGAGAAGTGACCGTGCTTCCTCTTTGCTATTTTATTATTTCGAGCACTTTGAACGGGTGCCGGAAGAAGTAAAGAAAGCCTTAGGAGATATGCAAAGGGGGAAGGCAGCTGGGGAGGATCAGGTAACAGCAGATTTGTTGAAGGATGGTGGACAGATTGTTCTAGAGAAACTGGCCACCCTGTATACGCAATGCCTCATGACCTCGAGCGTACCGGAATCTTGGAAGAACGCTAACATAATCCTAATCCATAAGAAAGGGGACGCCAAAGACTTGAAAAATTCTAGACTGATCAGCTTACTGTCCGTTGCCTACAAAGTATTTACTAAGGTAATTGCAAATAGAATCAGGAACACCTTAGACTTCTGTCAACCAAAGGACCAGGCAGGATTCCGTAAAGGCTACTTAACAATAGACCATATTCACACTATCAATCAAGTGATAGAGAAATGTGCAGAATATAACCAACCCTTATATATAGCTTTCATTGATTACGAGAAAGCGTTTGATTCAGTCGAAACCTCAGCAGTCATGGAGGCATTACGGAATCAGGGTGTAGATGAGCCATATTTAAAAATACTGGAAGACATCTATAGCGGCTCCACAGCCACCGTAGTCCTCCATAAAGCAAGCAACAAAATCCCAATAAAGAAAGGCGTCAGGCAGGGAGATACGATATCTCCAATGCTATTCACAGCGTGTTTACAGGAGGTATTCAGAGACCTGGATTGGGAAGAATTGGGGATAAAAGTTAATGGAGAATACCTTAGTAACTTGCGATTTGCTGATGATATTGCGTTGCTTAGTAACTCAGGGGACCAATTGCAATGCATGCTCACTGACCTGGAGAGGCAAAGCAGAAGAGTGGGTCTAAATATTAATCTGCAGAAAACTAAAGTAATGCTTAACAGTCTCGGGAGAGAACAGCAATTTACAATAGGCAGCGAGGCACTGGAAGTCGTAAGGGAATACATCTACTTAGGGCAGGTAGTGACGGCGGATCCGGATCATGAGACGGAAATAATCAGAAGAATAAAAATGGGCTGGGGTGCGTTTGGCAGGCATTCCCAAATCATGAACAGCAGGTTGCCATTATCCCTCAAGAGAAAAGTATATAATAGCTGTGTCTTACCAGTACTCCCCTACGGGGCAGAAACCTGGAGGCTTAATAAAAGGGCTCTACTCAAACTGAGGACGACACAACGAGCCATGGAAAGAAGAATGATAGGTGTAACGTTAAGGGATAAGAAAAGAGCAGATTGGGTGAGGGAACAAACGCGAGTTAATGACATCTTAGTTGAAATCAAGAAAAAGAAATGGGCATGGGCAGGACATGTAATGAGGAGGGAAGATAACCGATGGTCATTAAGGGTTACGGACTGGATCCCAAGGGAAGGGAAGCGTAGCAGGGGGCGGCAGAAAGTTAGGTGGGCGGATGAGATTAAGAAGTTTGCAGGGACGGCATGGCCACTATTAGTACATGACCGGGGTTGTTGGAGAAGTATGGGAGAGGCCTTTGCCCTGCAGTGGGCGTAACCAGGCTGATGATGATGATGATGATGAACGGGTGCCATGACCTTTCATACGGCGTGATGCTCTCTGCCAGTTATTACGTGGACCGCTTGAATAAGGCGCCGTGTCGAGAAAAAAAATATCTTCGTGGTGTTGCGCGACCCAAGTTCTTTACGTCGACGCCGTGGAAAGCAGCCTTAAATCAGCGTTTTGTGAGGGAAAATTTCTTGTCTAGTTATCCCCGCCCGTTTTCACAAAGCTGGATGTTGAACACAAGAAATAAACAAAACCCATATCTGATCGCTTTTGCGAGCTAATACGATGACCGTTCACCCTTCTAATTTAGTTATTGCGCTTTATGCGTGTTCTGTAAGGTACAGTCTTCCTGTAGTTTTTTGTGGCTATGGTGTTGGCCTGCTGAGCACGAGGTCGCGGGATCGAATCCCGGCCACGGCGGCCGCATTTGGGTGGGGGCGAAATGCGAAAACACCCTTGTGCTTAGATTTAGGTGCACGTTAAAGAAGCCCAGGTGGTCAAAATTTCCGGAGTTCTCCACTACGGCGTGCCTCATAATCAGAAAGTGGTTTTGGCACGTAAAACCCCATAATTCAATTTTTTTCTTCCTGTAGTTTTACAGCCTGCATCCGTCCTACAGCGTCTTGATCAAGCGATACATAACCGATATTTACCGGTCCGCGGCAATGCTCGCTTCATTCTTCCAGTTATTTTTATAAAATAATATACACGCAGATCAGCTGAGGTTGCTCTACGCGAACACTGCACAGTATAACGTTTGTTGGACTAGGATTTGTTACCTTACGAGTGAAGTCATACGGACCTGTGCGATCATTGCAGCCGCGCATCGAAGTGGCAGACGACAGGTACGAGTTTCAGGTCCCTCTACGCCTGCGTCAATTTGCTGCAATGCACAAATGAGAAACTCATCTCTCTGTTCGAAAATGGTGGAATGCCAAGGCGGCGTTGCAAAGCACGACTGCATGAGGGACAACAATAAATTTTGAAGCAGGTACAAGGCGTCACGGAGAATGTTTGCGCTCCAACATAGCCGCAAAGGCATGAGTGAGTGGCAAGAACGTAAGCATCAATCATCCTACTACACATTTGAGTTTAGATGGCGCGTTATTTCTTTCCTTGCACATAAGATAGTGCTATGCCTGCATTTTTATGGAGGTGCGTCTATTCGCGATTTCAAGTGCTCGGAATCGTCACTCATCTGTCGTATTCCAAAAAAAGTCCTCCGGCATGAAGCACGCACTGCTAACCTTCATGGCTTCTGTGACAGCTTTGCCGACCCGCCGCTTAATAACACATTTTTTCCTCATGGACGCAGCCGGTGGGAATGAGTGAAGGCTCACATCACTGTTACGTTTCGCCTACGACGCGCGGTAAAGCCGGCGCGGATGCAACGGACGCCGGGGCTTCGTTCAAAGCGGCAGACATTTTGGCCCGTTCGGCGCCGCCGCTACGCCTCCCTGCCAAGCGCGTCCAGGCATGTTCCAATGCCACGTGTCTTCATGTGCGTGTGTGTGTGTGTATGTGCATGTTGGTGCCCACGCTTGTCGAAGCGCGGCAGCCGGGGAGAGGAGCTCCCAACAACTGTGAAGCGAGGGGGTCTGACAGGCGCCGACACGACGGATGCGTCCACCTTCTCTTCCCATTGTGCCCCAGACACGACGTATGAGCCACATTATCCCATTGTGCCCGAGCGGCACAGTCACGTGCTCGTCTATAGAGGGGTTCCTTCTTGCCCTCAACTGCGAGAGTATAAAAGCAGCTGCCCCCGGACGCCAAAAGAGGGCTCCGATTTCTTCTGTTGAGTAAAGTGCACTCCCGTCTCTCTACTTCGGTCAACCTGACCGCCAACTCTTTGCGATGTTAGAATAAACAAGTTGTTTTGTTGTTACCAGTCGACTCATGCTTTGCCGGGACCTTCGGATGCTTCCAGTTGTACCCCAGGCCGCCAGGCCAACACTACCCTTGGGGCTTGCGACCCAGGTGCAACAACGGGCGTCAGCGCCGAGTTCCCAACAACTCGCGCCAGCGGTGCGATTACAACAACTGTCTGCCAGCGGTGAGATCGCGACAACGGAGGCCAGCAGCGAAGATATGCGGTTGACTGTATGCTGAGCAGCTCAACGACGATCCGGGAGCAGTGCAACGAGCCCTGTGTGATGACTGGTTGCCTGCAGCGGAACGACTGCGCTGAATTCTTGGCTGCGAGGTTTGGTGAGTGCGGGACTTTCTTCTTCTGAGCTTTGCCAGGCTTTTGTTAGTGTCAGAAACAGAGCTGGTAAGTGTGGTTGTCGTTGCTGCCGGGTTAGTTTGCGGCAAGACAATAATAGGCAGGAGAGAAAGCAGCATTCAGAGCAGCCATGGATTTGAAGTCGTTGCGCAAACCGAAATTGCTGGAGCTTGCAAGAGAGTTGGGTCTGGATGTCTCAGACAAACTCAGAAAACCAGAACTGCTAAAGGCTATTCTTGAGTTAGAAGCTGAGGATGACGAGCTGTCGGAATGCCTTGAGACCATTGAGGAAAGGTCAAAAAGACATGAGCGCGAACTTAAAGAGCAAAAAGAGAGACAGGAGCGCGAACTTAGAGAGCAAAAAGAGAGACAGGAGCGCGAACTTAAAGAGCAGAAAGAAAAAGAAGAGCGCGAACACGCTTTGGAAATGAAGCGTCTCGAGGTAGAGATGGAAGGCGCTCGTAATGGAAGTCAGGCACACGGTGCAGGAGAACGCGTATTGTTCAAAATGACTGACCTGATGCGGCCGTTTAAGCTTGGAGAGGACATTGGTTTGTTCCTGGTTAACTTTGAGCGAACGTGCGAGAAGCAGGGGTTCTCTCGGGAAACGTGGCCACAGCGCTTGCTCACTTTGTTACCCGGCGAGGCGGCCGACGTAGTCGCTCGCTTGAATAGAGAGGAGGCAGAGGATTTCGACAAAGTGAAATCGAGTCTGCTAAAGAAGTGCAGGCTGTCAGCGGAGGCGTTCCGTCGGAAGTTTCGGGAAAATGAGAAAGGCAGAAGTGAGTCATACACAGAGTTTGCGTACAGGCTTATGTCAAACATGCAGGAGTGGCTCAAAGAAGAGAAAGCGTTTGGTGACCACGATAAAGTTCTGCAGTGTTTCGGGCTAGAACAGTTTTATAGTCGGTTACCTGAGAACGTGCGGTACTGGGTCTTGGATAGGCCAGACGTTTGTACGGTGGCTAAAGCCGCTGAGCTAGCCGAGGAGTTTGTGACGCGTCGGGCTGGCGGAGCTAAGGACGGTCAAAAGGGTGAATTTGGCTCGAAGTTTGAGAGGCCGAAGTTCACACCCATGAGAGCAAAGGGGTACACACGTAGTGCAGATGCGAGTGAAAGCAGTGCGACCGAACCTAAGGAGACGGCGGCAGCCGAAGCCGAACGCAGAAAGCGGTTCGAAACGAGGCAAGCGCGCGTTTGTTATACGTGCCAGAAGCCGGGTCACTTTTCGGCGCAGTGTCCGGAAACAAAACCAAAAGTTGTGTTTTTGTCAATATGCAGCACTGACGAGAACATGAAGCTTCTCGAGCCTTACATGCGAGACCTCCTCGTGAACGGGAAAGAGTGCCGAGTGCTTCGCGATTCCGCAGCTACAATGGATGTAGTTCACCCCTCTTACGTAGAACCCCATATGTTCACGGGCGAGTGCGCATGGATCAAGCAAGCCGTGGAAGCTCATAGTGTGTGTCTGCCGGTAGCAAAAGTGCTTATCGAAGGACCTTTCGGAGCACTTGAAACGGAGGCCGCCGTGTCATCTATGCTGCCCCCTCAGTACCCGTACCTATTTTCGAACAGGTCCGATCACCTCCTGCGCGAGAAGGGGCTTTTGTTTGGTGAGGCTAGCGTTCAGGCCTTAACCAGATCGAAGGTTCGGGAGCTCGCTGCAAAGGCGGTAGTTGCGGGGCCGACGTTATCAAACAATGAAAAAGGGTCAGAGGCGCAGCAAGCTGATATTCAGAGCACGCCCGAACTGAATAAAATTGAGCCTGTAGCGTTGAAGGCGCCAGATACTGGAGAGGAAATGCCCGATAAGGGAAAGTTAGCAGAGCTATCTGCAGATTTGCTCATCGCGCCTACGTCAGACGGACTTAATAGGTTGCTAAAAGTCAGCCGGTCGGCTTTGATAGCCGAGCAAAAGAAGGATGGCAGCCTAGAAAACATACGCTGCATTATCAAGGAAGGTATCGCCAAGAAAAATGCTCGCTTTGTGGAAAGAGGTGGAGTCCTGTACCGGAAGTATCTAGACCGCAGAGGAGTGGAGTTCGATCAGCTGATCGTGCCTCAATGCTATCGTCAGGATCTGTTGCGCTTGTCGCACGGGGGTTCGTGGTCCGGACACCTAGGAGTTAAGAAAACTAAGGACCGTCTCTTGCAAGAGTACTATTGGCCAGGGTGTTTTCGGGACGCAGACCATTTCGTGAGGACATGTGACACCTGTTAGCGGGTGGGCAAACCAGGGGACAAATCGAGGGCGCCGTTGAGATTGGTACCTATCATTACGGAGCCTTTTAGACGGCTCGTTATTGATACAGTGGGACCTCTGCCGGTAACAGCCACGGGGTACAGACACATTTTGACAGTGATCTGCCCAGCGACAAAGTTCCCTGAAGCAGTCCCGCTTAAAGAACTCAGCTCAGTTGAGATAGTCAATGCACTACTGTCCATATTTGCGCGAGTTGGTTTTCCTGCGGAAATCCAATCAGATCAGGGCACAGTGTTTACTAGCGCTTTGACGACAACTTTTCTCGAAAGGTGTGGGGTAAAGCTGTTACACAGCTCAGTGTACCACCCACAGTCGAATTCCGTTGAGAAGCTCCACTCCGTCATGAAGCGCGTGTTGAGAGCATTGTGTTTTGAACATCAAACTGACTGGGAGCTGTGTCTGCCTGGGGTGATGTTTGCATTAAGGACCGCGCCGCATGCAGCTACGGGGTTTTCGCCAGCTGAGCTGGTGTACGGTCGCTCGCTGCGATCTCCGCTTCGCATGCTTCGAGAATCGTGGGAAGGCAGGGGCGACGACCCAGTCGTGGTGGAGTACGTGCTTAAGCTCCTCGAACGCTTAAGAAGGGCACAGGAGTTGTCAGGTGAAGCAATGGCAAAGGCCCAGCAGAGGGCCAAGGTTTATTATGATCGGACCGCCAGGGCCCGTCGTTTTGAGGTGGGCGATGAGGTCATGATATTGCGCACATTGCTAAACAAACTAAACGTGCAGTGGGAGGGCCCAGCACGAATTGTTCAGAAACTGTCGGGCGTTAACTACGTGGTGAGTCTGCCAGGAAAGCGGAAAGCACAGCAAGTTTACCACTGTAATCTGCTCAAACCTTATAGACAAAGGGAAGCAGTGGTGTGCATGATGGTAAACGTTCCTGAAGAGCTTCCGGTCGAGCTTCCGGGACTAGGCTCAGTGACGAACAGGAAAGACACCGATCAGGTCATCAGTGACTTAGTCAGTGGAGCATCGCTGTCGCCTGAGCAGAAAACCGAACTACACCAGCTCTTACAAGAGTTTCAAGGTCTGTTCTCTGAGAGGCCTGGTAGGACTTCTGTCCTTACTCATGATATAGAACTTACCTCCCCAGAGCCAGTACCATCCAAGGCGTATCGGGTGTCACCCCGCCAGAGCGATATTATGGAGGCTGAGGTAAAGAAAATGCTACAGCTCGGTGTTATTGAGGCAGGTGAGAGTGATTATACCTCCCCTTTGATTTTAGTTGAGGTACCGGGCAAGGAACCTCGTCCTTGCGTCGACTACCGCAGGCTTAATTCCATCACTAAGGATCAAATTTATCCGATCCCTAACATCGAGGAGCGCCTTGAGAAAGTTAGTAGCGCTCAGTTTATTTCCACCCTAGATCTTGTCAGGGGTTATTGGCAGGTTCCACTTACAGAAGAGATGCGGCGTTCATTTCACCAATGGGAACATTCCGTCCTAAAGTGTTGAGTTTTGGTTTGAAGAACGCGCCATACTGCTTTTCAAGCCTCATGGATAAAGTGTTGCGGGGACAGCAAGAATTCGCTTTACCGTATCTAGACGACGTAGCGATATTCTCCGCATCCTGGTCTGAGCATATGGCACACTTGCGGGCAGTGCTAACCCGCCTGCGCGAAGCGAGCTTGACAGTCAAGGCTCCCAAGTGCCAGTTAGCACAGGCCGAGGTTGTCTACCTCGGTCACGTGATTGGTCAGGGTCGTCGCCGCCCCTCTGAAATAAAGGTGGCCGCTGTGCGAGACTTCCCGCAACCGCGCACGAAGACCGATATTCGGTCGTTCTTAGGTGTCGCCGGCTACTATCAGAGGTACATCCCCAGGTACTCTGATATCGCGGCTCCCCTGACGGATGCTCTAAGAAAGACAGAGCCGCAAACAGTCGTCTGGGACGAGACAAAGGAAAGAGCTTTTAGCGCCCTAACAAGCCAGCCTGTGCTACGATCGCCAGACTACACAAAGGGGTTCGTAGTTCAGTGCGATGCTAGTGAGCGAGGCATGGGCGTTGTACTGTGCCAACGGGAAAATGGAGAAGTAGAACACCCCGTCCTGTATGCTAGTCGTAAGCTGACCAGTCGTGAGCAGGCGTACAGTGCCACCGAGAAAGAGCGTGCGTGTCTCGTGTGGGCCGTTCAGAAATTGTCATGCTATCTAGCCGGCTCAAGGTTTATCATTGAGACGGATCACTGCCCTCTCCAATGGCTGCAGACCATCTCTCCCAAAAATGGCCGCCTCCTGCGCTGGAGCCTCGCTTTGCAACAATATTCCTTTGAGGTGCGTTACAAAAAGGGGAGCCTCAACGGTAACGCCGATGGCTTAAGTCGAAGCCCCTAACGTAGGAATCAGCCTCAAAATTGTTTGTTACTGATGTTTTTTTTCCTGAGGCAGGATTTTGAACATATTGCTTTTGTTTAGTGTTTCAAAGTGATGATGTGCTTTCTAGTGCAATTTTCCAATTTGTGGACGCGTTCTGAGTGCTGCTAGACTACTGTAAGGAACTAGGCAGTGGTATAAAAAGGGAAAGAGCCTGGCAGGGCTTAGTGAGGGTTGTGCCGTGCTTGCTGTTTCAGCGTAGTTCTAACGCTTGCCGGGAACGAGAACCAAAAATGTGAACTCTCCCGAAGTCACTTTGCAGTGTCCCGTGCGAACCTGAACGAGAGAACGAGGCCTTCTCTGTGCGCTGCGCTCAAGAAACGTCGACGGACGCCCGACTTCGGTTATGAGCATCATCGAGCGGCATCCCTCCGGACAGCGGATGCAGTCCCCTGACCATCGGGATCTCCTTCCCCCGGCGGGGCGGTCTGTTACGTTTCGCCTACGACGCGCGGTAAAGCCGGCGCGGATGCAACGGACGCCGGGGCTTCGTTCAAAGCGGCAGACATTTTGGCCCGTTCGGCGCCGCCGCTACGCCTCCCTGCCAAGCGCGTCCAGGCATGTTCCAATGCCACGTGTCTTCATGTGCGTGTGTGTGTGTGTATGTGCATGTTGGTGCCCACGCTTGTCGAAGCGCGGCAGCCGGGGAGAGGAGCTCCCAACAACTGTGAAGCGAGGGGGTCTGACAGGCGCCGACACGACGGATGCGTCCACCTTCTCTTCCCATTGTGCCCCAGGCACGACGTATGAGCCACATTATCCCATTGTGCCCGAGCGGCACAGTCACGTGCTCGTCTATAGAGGGGTTCCTTCTTGCCCTCAACTGCGAGAGTATAAAAGCAGCTGCCCCCGGACGCCAAAAGAGGGCTCCGATTTCTTCTGTTGAGTAAAGTGCACTCCCGTCTCTCTACTTCGGTCAACCTGACCGCCAACTCTTTGCGATGTTAGAATAAACAAGTTGTTTTGTTGTTACCAGTCGACTCATGCTTTGCCGGGACCTTCGGATGCTTCCAGTTGTACCCCAGGCCGCCAGGCCAACGCTACCCTTGGGGCTTGCGACCCAGGTGCAACAACGGGCGTCAGCGCCGAGTTCCCAACAACTCGCGCCAGCGGTGCGATTACAACATCACCTACCACATAACTTTCGCATTGCGACACGCACCAAATACGGCTACTTCTGTTTGCTCATTCTGAGCATGGTAACTGTCCTTCAGAATCCCACGGCAGCTTTGAACGCGTTAAAACAACAACCAAAAGTTAAGGAAAAGCGTAGACAACACCAATACGTTACGCGAACAGGCAGCAGCCAGCGGCGAGTATAATCTTTCGATTGTTTCCGGCCGCCGCCGCACGACGGCGCCACCGGCCATGAAAGTTGCGAATACATCTGCACGCGTGCTTGAAAACACTGCATCACGCGTCCTCTATAACACTACATCATGCGCGCTTGATAACACTACACATGGCAAGCCTGTAATCATAGACAAAGATACCGGATGTCTTATGATAACCTAAATCGCCTATGGCGTATGGCACTAGTTAACTTATTCTGCTGGATTAGCCGAAGAGGCGGACGGTGCTTACGCTGAAAATCAAAATGGATAATTCAGGCAATAAGAAAAGTTCCATAATCTCCTTTCGAACTATTTATTTTAGCACACATATTGCAATACACGAACTGAAGCGAGTGATTTCACATGGCACATACACTTGGAGCAAATTTTGAAGCTAGTACAAGTTTTGAGATACGCGCTGTCACAGTTGCCATAAAAATGCACTGTTGTTCCGCTTACCTTTTTATAAAATGCATTTTATGTCTTGTGCAAAAATAATTACTGAAACACCAATGCATTTCATCGCAAACATTGGGAACGCATGTCTGTAAATTGGAGTCGTCCTCAGAACTCGTTTAACGTGGATATGGCATTCAAAGTTAAAATTATTATAAGATTATCGGATTTTACGTGCTAAAACCATGATCTGTTTACGAGGCACGCCATAGTGAGACATTCTAGAAGTTTTGACCCCCTTCGGTTCTTTAGATCACCTAAATATAAGTACACGAGTGTTTTCGTCTCCATCTAAACGCTGCCGCCGAAGCCGGGATTCGATATCGCGACCTCGTGTTAGCAGCCCAACAACATAGCCACTAAGCAACCGCAGTGGGTGGCATTCGAAGACACCGGCTATAACTTATAAATTTCAAGATGTACCGTGAGGTAATTCGTTTAAACAGTAATAGTCAATTTTGGGTTAGGTAGATGCCCTTGCTGTTGTGTTTGCTGTGTGGCCCATTTTAGGCGACTACAGCAAAGCGCAGGACGAATTCACAGGCTGCTGTAGGCCAATAACCAGAAACGAAGGATGCAGTTGGGTTTCGCGAAGAGGGGATGCGGGAAACACCCACGCGTGGAAAGAAATCGGATTAGTGGCTGCGCCGTAGAAGAGGCACTAGATCTGCACCCTCACTCGGATCAAAAGGGTAGACGGTCCGAGCTGAAGGGGAACGTTCGGAGAGACGGGCGTGAAGATAAAAGGTGGGGAGGGGGAGCTTGAGGTCACCGCCACTGCTAATGCCCATGCGCTTCCCACATGTCCCGTCTCGGTCACGGAAAATTTGGTGACGCGACACTGCCGAGCTGGTTCAATTGCCTGTCAATGTTTGGTATCCGTGTGCGCCTTCGGAGAATGCCTGTGAAAAGTTCGGTAGCTTTAGCACCACGTAGCCGACTAAGACCAATGGATGCATTTGTGTGCGCTCGCATCGGGTCCCAATTATGGTGTTTGGATTTCAAGTGAACCGGCCCACAGCTGCCCGAGACACAGAGTTTTCTTAGTAATGGCAGGGCAGACCACTGTCCAGCAGACATGTAGTCAATAAGCTGTGGTTTCATGAAAACATTTTCGCAGCTTGCGTGGCGGCCGCTTGCAGGTGAAAATGAGAGAACATCAAAGGCCGATCATTATCATCATCATCATCAGCCTGGTTATGCCCACTGCAGGGCAAAGGCCTCTCCCATACTTCTCCAACTACCCCGATCATGTACTAATTGTGGCCATGTTGTCCCTGCAAACTTCTTAATCTCATCCGCCCACCTAACTTTCTGCCGCCCTCTGCTACGCTTTCCTTCCCTTGGAATTCATTCCGTAACTCTTAATGACCATCGGTTATCTTCCCTCCTCATTACGTGTCCTGCCCAGTGGCGTAGCAACAGGGGGGGCCGGGGGGCCGTGGGCCCCGGGTGCACGGGGCCAGTAGGGGGGGGGGGTGTCATATACGTCTGAAGACACCCGAAAATTGTCGATATCCTCGCCTTCCTCGACTACACCCGGGGGGGGGGGAGGGTGACAGAAGAGCTAAGGGCCCCGGGTGCCAGACGACCTAGCTACGCCACTGGTCCTGCCCATGCCCATTTATTTTTCTTGATTTCAACTAAGATATCATTAACTCGCGTTCGTTCCCTCACCCAATCTGCTCATTTCTTGTCCCTTAATGTTATACCAATCATTCTTCTTTCCATAGCTCGTTGCGTCGTCCCCAATTTAAGTAGAACCCTTTTCGTAAGCCTCCAGGTTTTTGCCCCGTACGTGAGTACTGGTAAGACACAGCTGTTATAAACTTTTCTCTTGAGGGATAATGGCAACCTGCTGTTCATGATCTGAGAATGCCTGCCAAACGCAACCCAGCCCATTCTTATTCTTCTGATTATTTCAGCTTCATGATCCGGATCCGCAGTCACTACCTGTCCTAAGTAGATGTATTCCCTTACCCCTTCCAGTGCCTCACTACCTAGTGTAAACTGCTGTTCCCTTCCGATACTGTTAAACATTACTTTAGTTTTCTGCAGATTAATTTTTAAACCCACCCTTCGGCTTTGCCTCTCCAGGTCAGTGAGCATGCATTGCAGTTGGTCCCGAGTTACTAAGCAAGGCAATATCATCAGCGAATCGCAAGTTACTAAGGTATTCTCCATTAACTCTTATCCCCAATTCTTCCCAATCCAGGTTTCTGAATACCTCCTGTAAACACGCTGTGAATAGCATCGGAGAGATCGTATCTCCCTGCCTGACGCCTTTCTTTATTGGGATTTTGTTGCTTTCTTTATGGAGGACTACGGTGGCTGTGGAGCCGCTATAGATAACTTTCAGTATTTTTACATACGGCTCGTCTACACCCTGATTACGCAATGCCTCCATGACTGCTGAGGTTTCGACTGAATCAAACGCTTTCTCGTACTCAATAAGGGTTGGTTATATTCCGCACATTTTTCTATCACCTGATTGATAGTGTGAATATGGTCTATTGTTGAATAGCCTTTACGGAATCCTGCCTGGTCCTTTGGTTGACGGAAGTCTAAGGTGTTCCTGATTCTATTTGCAATTACCTTAGTAAATACTTTGTAGGCAACGGACAGTAAACTGATCGGTCTATAATTTTTCAAGTCTTTGGCATCCCCTTTCTTATGAATTAGGATCATGTCAGCGTTTTTCCAGGATTCCGGTACGCTCAAAGTCATGAGGCATTGCGTATACAGGGTGGCCAGTTTCTCTAGAACAATCTGTCCACCATCCTTCAACAAATCTGCTGTTACCTGACCCTCCCCAGCTGCCTTCCCCCTTTGCATAGCTCCCAAGGTTTTCTTTACTTCTTCCGGTGTTTTCTGTGGGACTTCGAATTCCTCTAGACTATTCTCTCTTCCATTATCGTCGTGAGTGCCACTGGTACTGTATAAATCTCTATAGAACTCCTCAGCTACTTGAACTATCTACTCCATATTAGTAATGATATTACCGGCTTTGTCTCTTAACGCATACATCTGATTCTTGCCAATTCCTAGTTTCTTCTTCACTGTTTTTAGGCTTCCTGCGTTCCTGAGAGCATGTTCAATTTTATCCGTATTATACTTCCTTATGTCAGCTGTCTTACGCTTGTTCATTAACTTCGAATGTTCTGTCAGTTCTATTCTAGCTGTAGGGTTAGAGGCTTTCATACATTGGCGTTTCTTGATCAGATCTTTCGTCTCCTGCGATAGCTTACTGGTACCCTGTCTAACGGAGTTGCCACCGGCTTCTATTGCACACTCCTTAATGATGCCCACAAGATTGTCGTTCATTGCTTCAACACTAAGGTCCTCTTCCTGAGTTAAAGCCGAATACCTTAGCTTGATCTGGGATTCCTCTATTTTCCCTCTTACCGCTAACTCATTGATCGGCTTCTTACGTACCAGTTTCTTCCGTTCCCTCCTCAGGTCTAGGCTAATTCGAGTTCTTACCATCCTATGGTCACTGCAGCGCACCTTGCCGAGCACGTCCACATCTTGTATGATGCCAGGGTTAGCGCAGAGTAAGAAGTCTATTTCATTTCTAGTCTCGCCGTTCGGATTCCTCCACGTCCACTTTCGGCTATCTCGCTTGCGGAAGAAGGTATTCATTATCCGCATATTATTCTGTTCCGCAAACTCTACTAATAACTCTCCCCTGCTATTCCTAGTGCCTATGCCATATTCCCCCACTGCCTTGTCTCCAGCCTGCTTTTTGCCTACCTTGGCATTGAAGTCGCCGATCAGTATACTGTATTTTGTTTTGACTTTACCCAGCGCCGATTCCATGTAGGTCATAAAACAGCCGCCTACGTCCTGGTACCCTCATGATCGTTTTGTTAAATTGGTAGGTGCGAAAATTGACGTAATATGACACGAGTGTATGAAGAACATGAATGAGAGGTCATGACATGAATATCATAGCGTGTGTCATATAGTTCATGAAACAGCCGCCTACGTCTTGGTGCTTTCATGGTCGTTTGGTTAACGTGGCATGTACCAAAATTGACATAGTATAAGAGTATGAAAAACATGAATGATAGGTCATGACATGCGTATCATGTAGGTCATGAAACAGCCGCTTACATCTTGGTGCTCTCATTCTCGTTTCTTTAACTTGGTAGGCTTCCCGCACACTGCTTCGCATACCATCGATTCCTAAAGGGCGTGCGGCTTGCCGGGTTTTAATTAGTCATATATCTATTTTCATTTCTCGCGCAAACAATGTCCATCACAAAGTCATTGAGCTCATGAATTAAAATTGTGTACATACCACAAATGAATTTTAATAACTCTGGTATTGAATAAATAAATAACGAACTCTATGTTAGGTAAGAGACCTTCCATGCCGGCACGGCACTGTTAACACGTATGTCTGGCGCCGGGTGCAGGCTTGGCGTTAGCAGAGTTGAACGCACCAAAAAAAGCCGATTTTCAGGACAGCAGACTTGCAACTGACCTCACTACGAGGTCGCCAAGAACACGCAGGATCAAATCCCTACCACGACGACCGCATTTTAAAGGGCGCGAAATGCAAAAACGTCGGTGTGCTGTGCATTGAGTGCCCATTAGAGAACCCCAGGTGGTCAAAATGTCTCCCACTAATGCGTACACTGGAATCATATCGTGATTCTATATTGTAAAACCCCATATACAGATTACCTTATTTACGAGTTCGCCTAAGTTTCGTTATCTTCCGCCCACGAGATTAAGAAAATGGATTCATGACTTGCTGCATGAACATCGATGCGAATTAAGGTAGGCCGCGCTTTAGCGCGCGCTTTAGATCCTATAGATGAGATGAATATTTACAATTATTATTAGGGTTATAATTATATTCGAGTGCTGATTGCCGTGTTATAGTTTGTTAACGAAACTACCCCTCAATTCTAAATATTGTAAGGCAGTTTGTCGTGTGCGTATCATGGCCACGCATGCTTATATCGCCTTTCCGTTTCTCTACCACGGTTGCGCCTTAAAACCACGGCGCTGCAAGTTTGCTTTCTTTTCCTTCCCTCTTCTCCGCCCTTAAACTGGCTCTCTTAACTACTACACGCAGAGGCAAGAAACAGCGTGCGCTTTAGATCCTATAGATGAGATGAATATTTACAATTATTATTAGGGTTATAATTATATTCGAGTGCTGATTGCCGTGTTATAGTTTGTTAACGAAGCTTCCCCTCAAGTCTAAATATTTTAAGGCAGTTTTCCTAGTCTCTAAAGCCGCTCGAGTTCACGCTGCTCCTCTGGCGGCCATTTTTCCAAGAAATTATGCCTTCGAACCACTCAGCCCCTTTCCACATAGGTATGAGGCTCGGAGCAGGAGCTATGGCGCTTGAAAGTAACCACTGGCTTGACGAACCAACCGACTGAGCTACCTTTCCGGGCAACATTGAAGGATCACGAGTTCAAATCACAAGTTATGTTCCTTTTTTTCCCCTTTTTTTTTCTTTATTTAATGTCTTTTCCTTCATTTTATCACTGTACGGAAACCCTCCTAAAAGAAAAAATTATATATCCTCAATTATGTGTGGCCACACATGTGCAGGTCATAAATACCAGGTTCTCTAGCCAAGTGCCATCCATTCGGTATAACCGAGCTCAGATTGGCCCACCTTGACTGATCAAATTGGGCACCACTGTAGGTTAAATGAGGCGTACAACTCCTGCGGGACCCGCCGTGGTTGCTCAGTGGTCATGGTGTTAGACTGCTGAGCAGGAGGTCGCGGGATCGGACCCCGGCCACGGCGGCCGCATTTCGATGGGGGCGAAATGCCAAAACACCCGTGTACTTAGAATTTGGTGCACGTTAAAGAACCCCAGGTGGTCGAAATTTTCGGAGTCCTCCACTAAGGCGTGCATAATCAGAAAGTGGTTTTGTCACGCAAAACCCCATTCTGCAATTTTTAATTTAACTCCTGCGGGGACGGTAGAGTATCCGTCTCCAGTGCAAAAGGACCGTGATTCAAATCCCGGTGCAGCGCAATTCTCCACCGGAAAATACAAAAAAAAAATGTGTGTTGAGAAAATTGCACAAACAGGCCTGGAGTGCGGCCTGATCCCGGTGACCAGAACCGGTAACGCACTCTCTCACCAGAGCAGGATTGGCCACCCTGGTGCAGTACTGGGCCACAACCTCATATATGAATACAACAATCAAACCCCGGCCCTCAGTCCCCAGCAGCCGCGAAGCAACTGACCACGGCGGCGGTCAGATCTGTGACGCTGCAGAGGGTGCTAAGAATACCTGGCTCCGGACAGGCCGCCATTGGAATCTGAACCTGGCAACGTTTAACGTTAGAACGCTATCTAGCGAGGCGAGTCTAGCAGTGTTATTGGAGGAATTAGAGGGTAGTAAATGGGATATAATAGGGCTCAGTGAGGTTAGGAGGACAAAAGAAGCATATACAGTGCTAAAAAGCGGGCATGTACTGTGTTACCGGGGCTTAGCAGAGAGACGAGAACTAGGAGTCGGATTCCTGATTAATAAGGAAATAGCTGGTAACATACAGGAATTCTATAGCATTAACGAGAGGGTGGCAGGTCTTGTTGTGAAGCTTAATAAGAGGTACAAATTGAAGGTGGTACAAGTCTATGCCCCTACATGCAGTCATGATGACCAGGAAGTCGAAAGCTTTTATGAAGACGTGGAATCGGCGATGGGTAAAGTCAAAACAAAATACACTATACTGATGGGCGACTTCAATGCCAGGGTAGGCAAGAAGCAGGCTGCAGGCAAGTCAGTGGGGGAATATGGCATAGGCTCTAGGAATAGCAGAGGAGAATTATTAGTAGAGTTTGCAGAACAGAATAATATGCGGATAATGAACAACTTTTTCCGCAAGCGAGTTAGTCGAAAGTGGACGTGGAGGAGCCTGAATGGTGAGACTAGAAATGAAATCGACTTCATACTCTGCGCGAACCCTGGCATCATACAAGATGTAGACGTGCTCGGCAAGGTACGCTGCAGTGACCATAGAATGGTAAGAACTCGAATTAGCCTAGACTTGAGGAGGGAACGGAAGAAACTGGTACACAAGAAGCCAATCAATGAGTTAGCGGTAAGAGGGAAACTAGAGGAATTCCGGATCAAGCTACAGAACAGGTACTCGGCTTTAACTCAGGAAGAGGACCTTAGTGTTGCAGCAATGCACGACAATCTCATGGGCATCATTAAGGAGTGCGCAATAGAAGTCGGTGGTAACGCCGTTATACAGGAAACCAGTAAGCTATCGCAGGAGACGAAAGATCTGATCAAGAAACGCCAGTGTATGAAAGCCTCTAACCCTACAGCTAGAATAGAACTGGCAGAACTTTCTAAGTTAATCAGCAAGCGTAAGACAGCGGACATCAGAAACTATAATATGGATAGAATTGAACAGGCTCTCAGGAACGGAGGAAGCCTAAAAACAGTGAAGAAGAAACTAGGAATAGGCAAGAATCAGACGTGTGCGTTAAGAGACAAAGCGGGCAATATCGTTGCCAATATGGATGAGATAGTTCAAGTGACTGAGGAGTTCTATAGAGATTTATACAGTACCAGCGGTACCCACGACGAATGTGGAAGCGAGAATAGCCTAGAGCAATTCGAAATCCCAGAGGTAACGCCAGAAGAAGTAAAGAAAGCCTTAGGAGATATGCAAAGGGGGAAGGCAGCTGGGGAGGATCAGGTAACAGCAGATTTGTTGAAGGATGGTGGTCAGATTGTTCTAGAGAAACTGGCCACCCTGTATACGCAATGCCTCATAACCTCGAGCGTACCGGAATCTTGGAAGAACGCTAACATAATCCTAATTCATAAGAAAGGGGACGCCAAAGACTTGAAAAATTATAGACCGATCAGCTTACTGTCCGTTGCCTACAAAGTATTTACTAAGGTAATCGCAAATAGAATCAGGAACACCTTAGACTTCTGTCAACCAAAGGACCAGGCAGGATTCCGTAAAGGCTACTCAACAATAGACCATATTCACACTGTAAATCAAGTGATAGAGAAATGTGCAGAATATAACCAACCCTTATATATAGCTTTCATTGATTACGAGAAAGCGTTTGATTCAGTCGAAACCTCAGCAGTCATGGAGGCATTACGGAATCAGGGTGTAGATGAGCCATATGTAAAAATACTGGAAGATATTTATAGCGGCTCCACAGCCACCGCAGTCCTCCACAAAGAAAGTAACAAAATCCCTATAAAGAAAGGCGTCAGACAGGGAGATACGATATCTCCAATGCTATTCACAGCATGTTTACAGGAGGTATTCAGAGGCCTGGAGTGGGAAGAATTGGGGATAAAAGTTGATGGAGAATACCTTAGCAACTTGCGATTCGCTGATGATATTGCCTTGCTTAGTAACTCAGGAGACCAATTGCAATGCATGCTCACTGACCTGGAGAGGCAAAGCAGAAGGTTGGGTCTGAAAATTAATTTGCAGAAAACTAAAGTATTGTTTAACAGTCTCGGAAGAGAACAGCAGTTTACGATAGGTAGCGAAGCACTGGAAGTGGTAAGGGAATACATCTACTTAGGGCAGGTAGTGACCACGGATCCGGATCATGAGACTGAAATAACCAGAAGAATAAGAATGGGCTGGGGTGCGTTTGGCAGGCATTCTCAAATCATGAACAGCAGGTTGCCACTATCCCTCAAAAGCAGAGTGTATAACAGCTGTGTGTTACCAGTACTCACATATGGGGCAGAAACCTGGAGGCTTACGAAAAGGGTTCTGCTGAAATTGAGGACGACACAACGAGCTATGGAAAGAAGAATGATGGGTGTAACGTTAAGGGATAAGAAAAGAGCAGATTGGGTGAGGCAACAAACGCGGGTAAACGACATCTTAGTTGAAATCAAGAAAAAGAAATGGGCATGGGCAGGACATGTAATGAGGAGGGAAGATAACCGATGGTCATTAAGGGTTACGGACTGGATTCCAAGGGAAGGGAAGCGTAGCATGGGGCGGCAGAAAATTAGGTGGGCGGATGAAATTAAGATGTTTGCAGGGACAACATGGCCACAATTAGTACATGACCGGGGTAGTTGGAGAAGTATGGGAGAGGCCTTTGCCCTGCAGTGGGCGTAACTAGGCTGATGATGATGATGATGATGAACCACAATTTGTGCGTCAAATGGGTGGCGCCAAAGAAGATGATGCGCGAAGTGGCGTGCTCCCATCGTGCTCCCTGGAGGAAATGCAACCACGACCAGTCAGCCACGAAGTTCGCAATATTTTAGTAGTGCCGACTAGCCGTCACTCGATTCGAAGAGTGATTGTAGCTCAACGGAATGCGCAGTATAGAGTCAGGATAAAACAGGTGCCTCACACGCAACCAGCACAATACGAGTTGAAACGAAACACGTTGCCGTAACAGCAAGCGTGCGAATTAGCGCAAACACGAAGGGGAATCACATTCGAGGCGGGAATATTTTTGAGCGGCGCTACCACAACACCCAGGTATTGAATAATAAATGTATATACAAAACAAAATATTTCAGCTCCACGAGTATGCGTGATCGCATACGTGGTGGTAAATTCGTAAATGACGGGTCAGTGGAAGACCAAGCAATGCAGTTCTGTGGCGCCAAACAAGCGACATTGGTTGAATCCTGAAAGTTTCGGGGTGCGTATAGCACCCGCTGTGATAGGCCTGTCATGAATAAATAATTCCGTAATGTCCCTCTGTATGCAGGGACAATAAGTCTCCCGAACACATTCCACGGACCATGGATTACTGCAATATAATTAGGAAATAAAAGTTATCAGTGTAGCACTATCTCTTGTATCCGTGTGAGGATCACGGAGAAATACAGGGTGCTGAATATTTGTTTTCACGTGTTCAAAAATATATTTTGCGCTCACCGCTGCACTGTTCTTGCTCAGATTTTGCAGAACGATCGCATATTGTTGTCGATTTCATTTATATGACACTTCGCACGATTAGTCGCCTGTTTTTTAAGAGAAAAATGAGAATCTGTTTTCGCCTATGGGAAGAATAGCGTCTGAAAAGCCGGCCCTGGCACAGACTTTTGTCGGCGCCTGCCGGCAGCAACAGGAAGGAGCTGCTTCGCAGACGAAACGAACCCGCTGCTCCTTTCCTGCTGCTGCCGGCAGTGCAACGGTAAGCGCAAAATCTTTTATTTAAACACGCGCAACCATATATCCAGGACCCTGTAAATGAAAACGCGAGAAATAGTTAGAAAGTGGAAAAAAGGCATTCATTTACCTCTGAAATTACATCTCTTAACGTTAAACTTTACACCACGGCAAGCTCACTGTATGCCTTTCGAGCTCGTCGCACATATGTGATATGTCAATGCAAACGACATTTCGTGGTAACAATTCTCAGAAATAAGGAGATTTCATGCGGTACTCACCTTTTTTTTTTGTGTCCGAAACGCAGGAATCGGCGAGGCTGGATCCACTTTCCGAGTGAAAGAAGGGACGCCACGTACTTCAACGGTCAACAAGGGTCGCGGATTAATGCGTCAAAGTCACAAAATGGAGAGCATGCTCTGCAAGTGTTCGAAATTTAAACAAAGGCGCCTACCTACACAGGCGCCAACCGGTGCCAAACAACTCGACCGAGCAACCAGCGCCGCTTCCAGGCGCAAAAATGTGAAAGAGTGACAGATTGGAAGGTCGAGGGCGAGCTTACGCATAGCACTATTGGGGGCGAGGACATACGGAGTCGCCATCTGTTAGAAGTGCCTCCCTTGCGTAGTATTAGGGATCGCGCGGCGCGCTCCTCATAGGTTTGGCTTATGACGCTTAATAAAAACAGCACGCGAAAGCACTCCTGTACATTTCGCTAAGTACTCTCAAAACGAGGCAACTTTATTACTATCAAAATAATAATCTTCGCCAAACTGAAAGCACAGAATCGTTTACAGACGCCATCTCTTTACCGAACATGTACAGTGAAAGCCACTGCACGCGGTCGCCCAGATGGAGTTTTTCGAACCGGTATGCGTGAAAAGTCGGCAATCGCTGAGCGCAAACTATGTGAAATATGTTCTTATAGTGGGCGGTCTGTATAACCAAACTGCGCATAACAGAACGAAGCCTCAATGCATGCAGCGATCGCACGTGTTCGCGGCGACCGACTCCGCGTGTGCATGCATGACCGTGCACAATGTTTCGCTTTCACTGAGAGTATTTTTCAGAGCTGTTCAAAACGAATTTCTATGTAGGAAGGGACTTCGACGCCTACGGCGACTGTGTTGTGCCGTCGTGACGATTAAATATTTTTTCTTCTAAATTCCTAGACATTTCAATATTATTTCTAAAGTTTACGAGTGTCACAATGTGGAAGTGTTGGTAATGCATATTGAAAGGGTGTACGGTAGCGCGATTATAAAACGGGACAAAAAAAGACACACAGGGACACACACAGCGCTAACTTCCAACAATGTTTATTATCGAAATCCAGCTTGTACTTATACACTCAGCTAACATGATTCACAGCCACATTAACAGATAAACAATCAATCAGAGCGCAACATTTTTGTAAATGATATGTTAAGCCGTGCGCAAACATTTTTGCGCATGGCTTTGGGCGTTGCAATTTCGCGCATCAATCTCTTCGGATCAACAACCATTCTGGTGGAAATAAGTGCAAACTGACTAGACTTCTAATAGAAGCCGAGCAGATTGATACCCTAAGGGACTTATGTATCAGTAAACCGTCATTGGCTCTCTCTGAAAAAGAACTGAAATTTCTGCGCATTGCTTAACAAATCACTTACAAGAATGTTTTGCTCTGATTGATTGTGTATCTGTACACGTGGCTGTGACTTATGTTGGCTGAGTGTATAAGTACGACCTGGTTTTCGATAATAAACAATGTTGGAAGTTAGCGCTGCGTATGTCCCTGTGTGTCTTCTTTTGTCCCGTGCTTTAATCGCGTTACCGCACACGCCTTCGAGATTATTCCTAAAATTGCGTCGCACTGTACGCACTCAGCGGGCGATTTCGCACAGCTTTTTTTTCGTAATCCAGTGCGTTAATTTATAACACAAACATGACCATTTGTCATGCCTTTATTTAATGTGCTTCTTACCACTCCCTTTTCATTCCAGTAAACTTGCCAGTGTCTAGCGTCAACAACTTCATAGACCAAACCATCGTGATATTAGGCGAGCGCGGGCGAACGTCTCAGTGCGCGTTATCTGCTACTCACCGAACATCGCAGTACCGGCGCCGTAGCAGAAATATTCCTCGCGTCTGTGCTTGCTGCATGCCCGAGTTGTAGCCGATGGCCGTTTGCCGCTCCAATGTTTCGCGAGCCAAGCTTCAAGCAGCTTTTTGTTCTGCGGCTACGTGTGAATAAGGCTGACACCGGGCTAAGCAGACACCCAAGGCGGGAAAGCCTCGCCACTTAATCAGAACCGTGGCACAGATGGGACTTTAAACTTTCGTTTTCAGCTCGCTTCGACGCTCCCGAAGCAGCCGACGTAGCCGCTCTGTCCACGTGATCCCTCATGCCACGTCACGCCGACCGTGGTGCCAGCTTCTCCACTGGTGGAGCTCGCCCCAAATACCAAGGCTTTCGGTCATGTGAAAGCTCGAGGCATCGAGTTGCAGCCAGAGCCATTGTGCATGGGGGAAAGTATAAAATTGCCATCCCTTCCTCCCTCCCTGCCTGCCAGTCGCGGCGCCGTTTAGCCCTGACGGGTGCTGCTTCGCTCTCGCTTTTTGGTATTTGCCTTATTTTGGACAAATCAGAAAAAACAAGCGAATTGCGTGACAGATGTGTGTCTTCTGTGTCTGTAGAGGTGACCGTACTTGCATTTCTTTCGAAAGATTGGCTATTCGACAAACATCTGGAATGAGCAAGCGCCAAATCCCATTGCTTCGAAACGGCTGCGTGTCGAAGCAAAGGGTACGTATTGGTAGTGCATTCCCGAGAATTGCCTGTGCTGCTACGGACACCTTTGTATTTACTGTGCAGTCTGAGGCTTTTTGTAAAGGTGCGTTGTGCGGCATGCGTGTGTACAAATGGGCGCAACGTATATGTCTGTGAAGTTTCAGGTGACTGGTAGTTTTCTATGCGTTTTTTTTTCTATCGTCGCGAAACGATGAACTAGATGCAAACGCGCGTTCACCCGAATCGCGCGCTTCAAGAAATTTAGTTTCTGCTTGCCAGTCCCACTGCTTAATTAGTAATTTAGATATTTTCTTCAAGGCAAAGAAATGTTCTTTCATTTTGTGTGCTGGCATTTTTATTAACCTATTATTTTATGCGCTCATTACTTATGCCGATATTCACTGACTGATCCATAGCCTTTTGCGGTCGGACGTAATGTTGTCATATTGCTTCTTTGAATCGTATTCTGTCCCTTTCGTAACTGCTACAAATTGTTTTTTATGGCTGTTATGATGCATTTAGTGGGCTGTGGTTGTAAAATATCTGCGCGGATATTTTCTGAATTTGTTGAATATTTCACGCTGCATTTTCCACGCGATCGGTTGTAGTTTTTGATGTCACGAGTTGCATTGAAGGACTGCCCTGCTCCACACAAAGGTGACTTTTTTGTTTGGAAGCTGAAGCGGGCTGATTTATACAATCGTATGTATTTTTATGTTCGCGAGTAAATACAGCATTCAATATCGCAGTAGTAGATCAACATTTACTTGAATGCTTTTTCTACATACAGCAATAAATATGTATTGTATTTTGTGACTTCTTTGGTGACATGCAGGGTGAATATACTGCGTTCCAGACAATCGCCTTTTCAACTCCTACCAACCTCCGCATTTCCTGTGGCCAGTGAGAAAGCGATGCGCAAAGCCCGCTAATTTTCGCGAGAGAAAGAGTGCATATCTCGCCACAGAGTTTGCGCCACGCTCGTGCTGTCGCCTCTTTGGGATGCGGCGATATATATCCCGGTGCGTGTGCATGTACGCACGTTGTGCGGCAAGAGCTGTATTGTCGGTAAATAGTCGCATAGCATCACTATAGAATTATCTGACATTATGGTTGTCACGTGCACTTCTTTATCTCTTTCGCGTGAGCGCTTTTCATCGTCAAACAAATGTTATCCCTGAGCGCCGGACGCGCTTGCATGTATCGGATGTTTCTGAAATGTTATCGATGGTTCTATCTGCTGTATGTTGTCACCGAACGTTGTGTAATCTCATTGTAAGTATGCGCTACGCCATTGGTGCAGAAATTTCTGGAAGACACGCGGGTACCAGCGATTACTCTGCAACGTTCGATGGCTCGTGTATAAAAGCCGACACACTTGACCGGAAGATCGGATTTGCACCATCGTCAACCGCGCTCGTCACTATCACTGTGCTTTGAGTGTAACTGATCGCCGAATAACATCGTCGTTCACAGATTTGCAGCTGTATTCACCGTCACTAGCACGTGACATCTGGTGGAGGTGCTTGTGCATTCACGTACCAAACGGCCCTGCAAAGCCGTGAGTCAAGCCCCAGCCGCGAAGACCACACCAACGTCGCCAAGTACCAGCGATCTAGCCACGGGCTGCAAGGGCTGCCCCCTTGAGCACGGACTTTTGGCTAAGACTAGGAAGCGTATGGTCACGACAGCAGCTACAATGAGAGCCTCAGTGTCTCCAAGACCGATCGTGCTGCAGCAGCCCAGGGAGCCACCGCCGTTCCCCGGTTCGACATTCTAGGACCCGGAAAGCTGGCTGGAGACGTATGAGAGGGTCACTACATTTAACAGCTGGAACAGCGACGACAAGCTGCCACATGTCTTTTTCGCATTGAAATACGCCGCCAGGCCATGGTTGGAGAACCGAGAAGCCACCTTAACGACGTGGGACTGTTTCGAAGCGGCTTCCTGCAGACATTCACAAGCGTCGCTTGCAGAGAACGAGCCCAAGCGCTACCATAAACCCGAGCGCAGCTGTCTAACGACACCATGGCAATCTTCACGGAGTTGAGCCGTCTATTCCCCCACGCCAACCCGGAAATGTATAAGAAAGCCCGTCTACTAATGCGTGCTATGAAGGAGGAACTTTTCGCTGGAATGATACGAAGCGCACCTAAGGCTGTCGACGAGTTTCCTCGCGAGGCCACCAGCATGGGGAAGACACTGGAAATGCGAAACCGGTAATTCAACCACCGCACGAACTCGGCAAACTACGCCGTAATTCAATCACTGGCCATCGACGATCTGCGCGACATTATCAGAGAGGTCGTGCGGGAGGAGGTTCATATGCAGTTCCCTTAATCGATGCCTCAGGTGGCTTCGATTGCTGCATAACTTTTCGCTTTCATGATGTTTTCACGAAGCTGCCTCCTTTGACAGGCTTCAAAATTGGGTAAACACTTAAGATGGCTGCTATCGGACTAGACGCTTTGCCGTCTACTTCTGGTATTTAAACACAGCCCAAATCCCATGGCTCGATGATAATGAACAGGTTTCCAACATGCTGACAACCCCGTCAAATGCATAGCCCAGGGGTATACTGCCTATCAGGAGTGACCACAGTAAGTGCACGCCCGCACGTGCTTGCCATCATCGTGTCGTGCATTCATCAGAAATACCGTGATGACACTGGTCGACACCTTGAACGTGCAACCACCGTCAGCAACGCCTTACCGACTAGCGACACGTATTCCGATACCTTTGCAAGTGAGTCCATAGAACAACGCCATGGTGACATTGGTGTGCCAGCCATTTGACGTCTCCTTCTCACCCTATCTAAGCTCGTCAGTTACTCGCTCGAAATATACCGGCAGCATATGCGAGCGCTAACCACAAAAAATTGCCTTGATGGTTCCTCCGAAAGCTGTCTCTTCGGTTTCGACTGAATCGGTACCAGAATCATTCTTTCCTTCGCTGACAAATGTTCCGCGGGTCTCTTCATTGTAGTTGTGTGTGAAGCAGCACTAGTACGTACCGTTTCCAAGACTCCTATCATGTGCCTCGGAAGTATGAAAGCGCGGTCCATGCCTATTTCGTAAGGCCCCGTACAGCACTATACACTGCGTTCCGTTTCACCGGCAAAGCGAACAATTTCCAGTTATCACGAATGCTACAGCGAATGGGAACCATCTTCGGGTCCCAGAAAGAGATATGTGGTACCAAAAGCATACGCAAAGGATAAGGACGCTCTTCACAACATGACCGTCATCCTCATTTTTAACGTTGAGGCATCGGAGTCAACGCGTCGCTGTTGATATTTTGAATTTCAAATGTACCACTTAAGTTAATCGAAAAGACAATTTACATAGAACAGATAAAAGTGAAAATGACCACATGCAACATGCATAATGATAGCAAGCAATGTCTATAGTAGGCTAGTGTACCCCCGCGTCACTGCAAATGTGTCTGTGGTCCAGACAAATGCGCTAGGAGCTCCTGCATCGACAATGGCCGATTAGTTGCTTTATATAAGTAAACTCAAAAGCAAGCTGAAGGGTTTTCCAGACAAAAATGAGGGAAGAGCTGTACGTAATGGTTTTCAACCCTCCGAATGCGAATATCGCATCGAAATTGAGCGAAAGAAAGCGCAGCCAGATTTTATTTCGACAAAAAGTGCAGCAGCAGACTCGGGCCAGCTCGCCCGCCTCGTTTGCGCCTGTGATTGGTCGGGCGACTCGTGACGTCAACAATGATGTTCTCCCGACCAACCGCTGCCGTCACGCATGAAGCACAGTGCAAGGTGGTTTGGCGCTGTTCTTTTGCTGAGACGGTAATGGTAAATTTCGAGAGCTTGCGTTTCTTCGACGAGTGCGGCATTGCTGCCTACATGTACCAGCCGTTTGCGAGGAGCCGGCCTCTCGAAGAAGCAAAAGATGCTGGTAGCAAGCAGTGGCTTCGACGGGAACAAAAGCGAAGTATTAGCACCTCCTCGGGTTAGACATGTTCTTTGGCGAGTATGTTTTTTGCAAAGCTGCATTCAGCGATCCAGTGAGTTCGTTTCCGAGCAAACAACTGCACTGTTATGTTCCTACATGCCTCCTTGTGGAACGGTAGCGGGGATGCGATCATCGGCATTTGTGCGCTGCCCCAAAGCGGTTGGCAATCTACACAGACGGTTTACATGCGGGAAAAGCTTTCCGGCTCTTGCAGCACGTGTAGTGACCTTCATCAGCGCGCCATCCGCACGCTACTCGTAACCGGAGCCGTAAAGGCGGCGAATTTCGTCGGCTACGTGAGACAGCCGGTTTCTCTCTGCGCGAGAGAAGGGGGAGTGCATCGTCTTCGCGTGCGCTCGCTTTCAAACACATGCAAATTTTACAATTGCACTGGGTTATGGTAGCTGCATGTACGCTGTTTCACAACACACGTGCAAATAGAAAATTAATGGCGGTTTGCGACCAAACTTGAGTCAAGGGTGGGTGATAACCTTGCACATTCCGTGCAGCGTGGTAACACGAGCGATCTAGCAGTATATCAAAATTCAGGTTTGGACGAGTTCGTGTATTCATAAGGTCTTCCAAGACCAGTTACCATCTGGCCGTCTGCCCGTACCCGTCCCGTCTTTATGTGTTCGTTGGCCCGACCTTCTCGTGCTGCGTCTAGAAAGCCTGCTAGCAGCAAATCGTACTCTCACTCATTCACGCATTATTGATAAACTCTGGTAGTAATCGTCGTCATGAAAGTGGTTAGAGCCCAGCACTGTTGTTCTTGATCGCTTGAAATTCGGTTCACAGCAGCCTACCACTTAGCTGAAAGCTTCTCGTGTTGCGGGAAGTAATGGAACATCGTCGCGGCCGCTGGTGTTCGTGCGACCGTAGGCAGCACAGAACGCCGGCGTGATCGGCCCACCACTTCAATTGATGCTGCGCAAGTCAACTACTACTTTACATACACACAAACAAAGGAATACAGGGTCGAGCGAAGCAGATTATGACGGCACGCGCGCAGAAAAGAAGCACGGTCAGGCCCGGTCGTGGAGACTACGAAGGAGCGGAACACCAGTGCTGACGTCACTACGCCGCGGTTTCCAGTCTTCGCTCGCATCGTCAGCGTCAGCAGCAGCGCGCGGCGCTTGACGGGGGGTGGAGCGACAGCTCAATTTTAACCGACGATTACGTCGCTCCTAAGTGAAAAATCCCACCGAAAAGTTTACCTGCATGGTTTATATAGTTCCCGCATTCGTATATGAGCGTCTTATTGAATTCGACAGATCCTTCAGTTTCCCTTTAAGGTAACACTGAACGAAGTTGTGCGCGTAACGCCCTAAGCCATGTCTACCGGGACATGTGTAATTTGGAAATAAGATTAGTGCTCGTGAAATGAATGGTTAACACACACAAATGAGTCGCTAGCGTTCATGACAAAATAGTAAACCACGCTCTCAATCCTAACCGATATTCAATAGAAATGCAATTGGATATTATTAAAGATGCGCGTCTTGCAACAAGTCGTTCCAGGAGGCACAGAGGGTAACCACAGGCACATAGTAAACTAAACACGTTAACTGCTCACAAAGGCAAGCGCATTTCAAGTCCTCTGTGTACCACCTATTTACCAGCCTGTTCTTCTCCCACCTGTAAAATGTGCCAACGTCTTTACAGTGACAAACATTAAAAACGCTGCGGTTGTTTCGGTACCGACTCTAAACAAAAGTTTAGATGCACTAAAACAAAAGTTGTATTCATGCTGGAGTGTTAGACTGCCACAAAGAATACATCGAAAAAACAGGAAAGTCAGAGTTTCATAGATAAAGTGAGCATTGTACGGAAACGAGCAGAAATTTCGCATTGCTGTCGCATATCAGTGTAACCTAGCAAGTCCCAATTTCGATAAAGTTTCTTGTTCTATGGGGAATTTTACGTTCTCGTTCACAAAATTAATACAATCCAGTGAACAGGCATAAATGTGCAAACGGGATTAGCTTAACGGCATATTGCAGCGCGAAGGCACAATCACAAAGAAGACATATGTCAAAGGCGCTACTGAGAACGTTTACAAACGCGCAGCCCCCAGCCACCTAGGGCAGACTACAGAGGGCAATTATCAAAAGTAACAAGATCATTTGAAACAGCTGAAGGTGGCACGCTTCGTGTTGCAAAAAGAACAAAAGCATAGCTTACGCAAGCACTTCTTTTTTATTTTTTGTAAAACGCTTCCAATAGCTCACGTGCTGTTTTGTCTTTATTTCTGCCCAGGATCTTCACATCATGAACTCTTGGCTAACAGGAACAGACTTTACAGTGCGCTGAAAAACGCGCAGTGAAATCCTTTTTCGCGTTATTAGGACGCTGCCTCATTCGATCAAAAAAGTGGCGAACAGGTACGAAGAGTGTCGTGTTCTCCCCTCCCGACAGTCTGGTCCAACTGCGTCCGCGCATAATGGCAGCTCTAAGATCGGCTATCAAGTAAAACACGCGAAGCCTTACGTGCGATACGCCACCGGGGTGGTTTATAAAATTGCGCTGACTTGCGTAAGGTCCTATGTAGAACAAACTAACTGCTGCGTCTACGGTATAATAGTAGAGCACACCAATAAGTTGAAGAATGTTGACTGTGCATCTTTAAGCGCACTGCATAAGACTGAGCTTGTCAGTCGAGATTTAATGTGAAGATCCTGGGCAGAAGTAACGACGAAACGGCGCGTAAGATTTTGTAAGCGCTTTACATAAAAGAAAAAAAGTAGTGTTTGTGTAAGTCAGAGTTACGTTGTTTTGTACAGTGCGGAGCATACCTTCCTTAGATCGTTCAAATGATCTTGCTCCTTTTGATAATCGCCCTCTGTAGTATGCCCGAGGTGGCTGGTGGCTGCGCCTTTGCAATACTATATAAACTTTTCCCTACCACCTTTGACGTGTATCCTTGTGTCTTCTTTGTGATAGTGCCTTCGCGCTGCAATCAGTTATTAAGTAAACACCAGCGTGTCAACCTACAAGCCCTCCTGTAGTGTAAATGAGAGCGCTTGAAGCACTAGTTACTCTGATTCGTCCAATATAAAAGCAGCACTCCACTTACATTTTTCCTGTTCTGCAACTGGCTAGACCAGAGATCTCGTAACTCTCATGGCAGTTTATTTATTTTGTTTCTATTTCTTCATTTGTTGATATGCCTATCTTACTAGTTTGAAATTATGGTAACTCATTTTCTTCACTTATGTAATGTACTATCAATTTCGGTTCAATTTTTCCGCTCTCGACGGGATGTGTATTCATCGTGCCTGCTTCAGTTTGCCATATATACTCTTAACCAAACACAAATTGTTGTGACTTCAGTCATTTTTTCTGTATTATGAGGAGGACTGCCTAGCGGCGAACTGCAAAAAAACATAAAAGACGCCTATAAATTACTGACCCATGTTTCTTACTTAGAAAGTAACTTTCTTAGCATATATTATAATCATGTTGCACGGGTTATAGGGGGTGGAACGAGTGTGCAACCAGTATAATATGCGTATATAGCGAGCACCGCCTGAGCATTATGTAAGACACGAATTTTTAATTTATGTGCGACAAGTCTAGAGTTTTGTGAGAAATTTGAAACGATTGTAGAATATATAAGGATAAACATAACAGAACACTTGAAAAGAAATGACACCGTAGGAAATCGGGCTGCGGTTCTGTAATGGTCGCTCACGTCTCTTGCGTGTTCTTGTTTATATTCTGCCCAGACACTTTATAAACAGACTTCAGTCACGAAATAGAACACGGAACAATGAGATAACAGCATTTGCTGTAATGACTGTCCCATCGGAATGATACATAAATGTCACAGAAGGGCGAACACACTAAGATGACAAAGAATTTCTAGTCGAACGACGGTTGTGTAGTGCAGACAGATGAACGCAATGATATGTAACTAGCGTAAAATAAACCTAAAATTCACACGTACCTTAAGGTTGGTTACAATAGTCTCATTATATGTTACGTTTTCGTGGATTGCCGCTAGAACATCGACATATCCCCCATCGTTGTCGATTCTAAGTCCACTGGGGCTACAGAGAAGGCTAACCAAAACTGTAGCCAGAAGCAGATGTTTTATCTCATACATGGCTCCTGTATAAAGGAAGCAAAAAAAGAACATATGTGAAAAACATTTTGTCAGGAATTTACTAAGTTCTTTAGTGTGGTCGCTACATGAACAACATACTCAATTCTACAGAAATAAATACAATGATGAACAACGTGCAGTAAAAACAATAACAAAAAAGTGATCACATATACATAGATAACAGCAACATAAATACGATGCACTTACAAACTCATTCGGACATACGAACAAAGGCAAAGTTATCACGGATTTCTTTACCAGCTCTATCAGTTCGTATATTGCGTGCTGTTCGAAGCTATTTCGGTCGACACCATTTCATTCTGTTATCGTTTCATTCTGTTATGTTTCATTCTGTTATTATAAAGAATAATGAAATGTATTGTTACGCGAATATCCTTGCATTTTGAAAGCATGTGGTACGTCTGTGTCTTGTTTTCTTAGTTTAACGTTATTTTGTGCAGTTCATGCGCAGCGGTGCAGTATCATTTATAAAACTTTCGGCGATGAAGTTCATCTACTCATTGGAGTATCGGTGATCACGCATGACGGAACAATCGTCTGAAAATTGAGGCGCTGAAAGCAATTTCAAGTAAGTCTAACGGTTTTGCGCTGCACGTTTTCAAGCTTGTTGATATCATTCCTTGTGAATTGTAATCAATTTATCTTGCACTATTCCAGAAGAGGTCTCGCAAGTGCGACGTATGCTATAAATTTATTAATGCAAAACGATTATATGCCCCGTCACGCAAATGTTCTGCGTTTACGTCGGCGGTGTGACCGAAAAATGGTACCAAAAATGGCCGATGACGCGACGAGTAAGAAAACATCAAAAAAAGCTAGGATTCACGTGGAATTTGTAAGGCAGGTTTCTGCAAATAAAGCCAATTAATGGAATCGAAAGGAAAACGTGGCGCATGGGAATCGAACCAGAGCCTCCGGTGCACGAAACGAGCACGCTTCCCCTGCGCCACGGTGATCTAGTGCGTGATTACAAACTTCACGTCACTAGCTCCGTCACTGCCTCCCATGTGTCGCTTGTTCTTCGGATTTCATCGCTGCTGTGCCTACTGCGACGCACTCTCGACGCCAAATTACGAGTTTATAAAAAATGAGCTGCGCCTGGTGCGTGCGTCATTGCACACGTCACGTCGCTGCCACCCGCGCATCACTTGCACTTTTTATCGGTGATGTGTCTACTGGGTCGACTCCCAAGCGTCTACCTCAGGGGCACCTGTGAAACGTGGTCGCCCACGGAAGCACGCCCCAGAAGACGAAGCAAGGGAACACTAAGAGGAATGCCGTGCAACTGCACATCGTGCGCGAAGATATACGGATGAACACCTAAGTGAGAAGATTTCCTCAAGTTGACTACAACGCTTTCGAATTCCTACACGCAAGCAGAGTTGGGTGTCAAACGTTTTATTTTGCAATTATACCCTCAAAACGAAAGGCATTACAAAGTGTAGGGATTACGACAAAGAAAGGAAAATACATGAAGAATTATACTGAGTGAAATATTGCCTCGCGAATTTTAGAAGCTTAAAAAGTGCTTCAGAGTAAATGAATGGTCATAACAGTTATATGTTATATGCTGTCACACACCGTGAACGAGGCGCCGACACCCGCCGTGGTTGCTTAGTGGCTATGGTGTTGGGCTGCTAAACACGAGGTCGCGGGATCGAATCCGGGCCGTGGCGGCCACATTTCGATGGAGGCGAAATCGTGATCAGAGAGTGGTTTTGGCACGTAAAACACAAATTTTTTTTTAACGACCCAATAACACCGGGCCAAATTCTAAAGCCGACTTATCCGCTTACGAAGTTAACCCCACGAAACCACGGACAATTAAGAGGCTTTCTGTTGCGCCAGCGAACGCTGGTTGTCGTCCAAAGACCGAGTTGTAGCCAATAGATGTTAAACTCAACAAAATATATTTTTCAAATAAGGTGGTTACTTACACACATGCACACTTCGGCTAGGCACATCACAATGCAATAAAGATGGGTGTTAACAAAACTAAGAAAATTTATTTACGAGAAACACTATATAAGATTTGGACACGTACAGTACAGCATTGATAGGAATGCCAATCGTCCATTCGTATTCACCCGTGCAGGTCTTGAGCCAGACGTCAGCGACGTAACTTGAGGCAAATCTCGAGGAAGGTACTTCTTTCACCCGAGGAACTCGTCGGCTAGCTTTCCGGGGAATCCCCTTATGCAGACGGTCGGTCAACGCGTCACATCTCTTCACCGGCGCGGTCGGATCCCCTGTGATTCCAGCACGGCGCTTTTATCGCCTCCGTCGGCGTCTTTCGAACTTTCTGAAGGAGTCGTGCTCCCATAGCATGAACAAAGCCTGGCAATCTTCTAGACATTTCTCGCGTTTTCGGTCGCGGCAAGTGAGACGTTTTCGAGGAGGGTGCTGACTCATCGGTTTGCGCACGCTCCGGCTGTCCCGCTCTGCTCGCCGTGCGTCGTGGTCTGAGAGGCTGTTTCGGCGCGCGCCCTCTATCTCTCCTCTCCTTCGGGTACCTTGTGGAACCTTATATTGACCATTTTCGCGGCGATCCCGTGGGTGCTGCCATGATCGATCACGTGGTGACGGGTCCATTGCTTGCCTACGTTGCCTCCGTGTTTACAATGGATACGTATGACGCCGGTGTGGCATAGCAAACCTCTCTTTGGGGAGATATTGTAGACGTTGACTGGGTGGACTACCCGAAGCTTTCGCCACAGCTTCAGAAAAAAATTTAAAGGCGCTTTTCGAGCCGATTAAGCTCCGTCCAATTGGCGCGAGCAGCGTATGTGGTGCTTGCTCTAAAAGCGGGGCTAAATATTTGTTGCGAGCTATCCAAACTTCCCCATTATAAATTGAGTCATGATCGGCGTGTTTTTTTCTTCGTTTTCTATTTGATAAATACTTTGAAGCAGCGGCTTGTGAGGCTTCTCACTCAGTAAAGTTCTCCGGTGTGGTCAGTACACCATGATTTTCTGCCATCGCTTGTGAGTGTGCTCTGTTTCGATAGATTTGTCCTTGCTCGCAAGGCTTGGAACGTAGATGTTCCATGCATTGTAATAGACTGTAGCGAAGCTGTATTATCGCTAGTAGCTCGCTTGCTCTAGTGGACCATCACGAAAATTCAGCTTGGGCCATTCGTGTGCTGTCGTTGTAGTCCGTCATTTATTGTGCGTATGAGGTGCGTTTATATTCTAGTGTGCGACCATTCAGTTGTTCTTAATACGCTGGCGCCACAGTGGGTTTAGGTTTGCGTGCCAGTTGGGTTACTTGTGCGTGGATAGCGTGCGGGAACCTTACTGTGACAGGAAGCGGAGCTACTCCCTTTGTCATTGTTAAACTAGTGGTACTCACTCTTGGCGACGTTCCGGGGTAGTTCTTTTGTTTGAAGGGTAGCGATGAAACGCTGGCGAATGAGCGAAGTCTTTTATTGTCGGAAAAAGTCGTGCATCGCAAACGGCCGGCAACGCAGGCTGTCCTTAGGTAGCAGCGGCCCGTGAGCTTCGTCGCACTGATTAATTCCATTCCTTAATATGCCACTCACTACTTTCGCAGCCAACTACTGCACACGTCTTCAATCCACCGTTTCCCAATTTGCAGCCCGATTGGAGCACAGTGCGTTAGCGAAAAATGTTGCATTTCCGACGGCTGATCGCAAAGAAGCCACATGGAAGCGGTAATGGTTTCGTATTCGTGCGCTGGGGGTCGCTGAGGCTACGTGCACCGCGCCGCGGAAAGCGCCATCTCGTTTCTGTAGGACAAATTGCTCCACGAAAGGGGCCCATACGCCTCTGCTGGTCATGTTGGTTGTCTTTGGCGTATGTTCTCTCTCCCTCTGTCGAAGCTGTCGCTGGGCCAGGGTCGTATTTAGGTGCCTATTTGAGGGAACGGGGTTCCGTAATGCTGTCGGAGGGGGGAAAGGAGCGAAGTTAACCACACGTGCGTAAGCAAAATGTCATGATTTGTTATTTGCATCCCTCAGTGCCTCTTTAGTAAACATCTTGGAGACCACCATGTGACCAAATTGAAAACAATTTATTGATACCAGTGAGCATAGTGGTACCTTGTAATAGCACTAAAAACTAAATCAAGAAATTTATACAGGAATCTCGATAATATCGGCTGCAAATGCCCACTGGCAAAGCACAATAGGAAATATCAGCCTGTCGTATTTGGGACGTTGTATTTGTCGTTCTGTTGTCTGACGTTCTGTTGCCTGCTGTGTGAAGTCCTGTAGTCAAAAGTTCTGTAGTTCTTGATCAATATTTAATAAAATTGACAGAGACCTCCTTAAGGCTATGTAAATTTGTTAGTAGAAGAAAGAAACATTAAAAGGAAAAAAAGACTCTTCCCCGCCAGAGGTTTCTTGGGACCTCAGGATTTCGAGCCCACCATCGTACTACTGCGCCACGCAGAACACGTCTCTTAGTATACATTTTGACTACGTCAACAGTAAGAATCTCTCTTCGTTGTTTGCATTTTAAGAGCCAAGATGCGCTTTCACTCCACCGCGTCAATTGCCGCATCTCTAGAAGACCGGAAGTGTTGTTACCATCGACAGGTACATCATGGAGTGCTTGAACATCAATTTTGCTGCACGATATCCATATTAAATAAGAAATTCAGAAATAGACAACGCTGACCGGGGACCCAGTTAGGGTTGTTACTGGTAATTTCAACAGTTGTCTATCGCTCTTTACACTTTTGAGCGTGCATATAATTCGTGTGTTCAATCCAAATAGCTACGTAAACATTCGTGGATGAGTGTTCATTCTGAGAGCATACTGGCATCCCACGGCAGCGCTGTACCACAATAATGAGACCCGAGCGAGACGGATTTTCACGCAACTTTGTGGAACAACCCAAAACGTGTGTTTTGCTTCCCAAAAGCTTATGCAATATTTCTGGGAAATAACTAATGTGTCAGTGTAGCAGCAAATGTAAGTGCACAGGCCTGTGTGCCACATCTTACCAAATAAAACAAAACGGATACGCAGCCATTGCCGCAGATGGTATGATTTTGATCAGGAGCCGATTTTGAGGAGGCCGGTAGGGCGTTACTGGTGCCTCGTCGTCACGGCACAATTATAACAATTGGCTACATCTGCTTTAATACCAATGTCGGTGCTAAGGGCATTGCCGGCTACAGAGAAGCATGATTGAATACTGCGCAAGAGAAAAATGCAGCGTACACCACCGATGCGAAACTGACATACAATTTTAAAGCATCGCGACGGAAAGTGCTTCTGTCGCGGCGTCAGAAGTTACGTCGCTTCGACAGAACGTGACACATTTCAAACGCCACGACAGAGAATGTGTAGCCCCGACAGACAGTTCCTGTTGCGACGTCAGAATCTGTTGCGACAGAAAGTTGTTTTTGCGACTTCATAAAACCTTGTTGTAGCGACAGAACGTTTCTGTTGCGACTTTACAACTCTTGGTCGTCACGATCGAATGTTTCTATTGCGACGTCAGAATTGCCGTCGTAACGTCAGACTCGCTGTCACGATAGAAAGATGTTGCGACTTCAGAAGGCTTCATCGTCGCGACAGATTGTTTCTGTTGCGACGGCATAATTTCTGCCCTAACGTCAGAATCGCTGTCACGATAGAAAACTGTTGTCATGACTTCAGAACTCTTGTTGTCTTGACAGAACGTTTCTGTTGTGACTTCAGAACTCTTGGTCTTTGCGGCAGAATATTTCTGTTGCGAGATCAGAATTTCTTTCTTAACGACAGAAATGTCTTTCGTAACTACAGAAATTAAGGAACCTCTGTCGTACAACAGAAATTTCTGTAGTCGCGACAGAAATTTCTGTAGTTGGGACAGGAATTCCTGTTGTCTTTTTCAACTGGGTATGAACACAAGGGGTAAAATTATATAAACATTAGTAACCAGCAGATTGCGGCGATGAAGCCCTGCCGAGCTATGCCTTTAGAGAAGTAGAGTAACGCTCATGAACCATGAGGAGCAAGCAAACTATGGGAGATCAAAATTTAGATACTATGCAGACATGTAGAGAGAAACAAAACTACTTCAATAATACCTATTAGACGTAAACATACAACTACATCGGTAAGGGCGATAACCTCAACCAGCGAAAACAGATCACTCGAAAAGCAACACATACAACGAAAAGACAATATTTATACAAGCTTAGAGCAAAGGTGTTCATTTGCGATAACAAGATTCACAGATTTGTTATAAAATCACTAAGGCTGGCATCTTCAGGAATTAACCTTGCAAAGACCCAACCTATGCTAGCTACTTAGATCATAAACTGTAACCTCAGTTGTCCGTTATCTCTCGTTCCGAACCGCTCGATTACTTTTGTCGTCTCAATGACAATGTCCCGATGTGTGTATAACAGTGCCAGTCCAGTCGAACTCCCTTCGCTCCTTTGAGAACACATCCAAGTCTTGAAAGGGTGTAGAGTAGACAAAGGCCTTTCGGCACTGGCAACACTCACAGGTAGGGTGGCCAGTGTTTGCAGGAAAGTATGGATTAAATGAAAGATGTTCCTGTCGCACACGCCCAGCGCCTCAACAGCAGTAGTGGGAACTTCCGCTCCTTCATTGCTCTCGCGCCTTCATTTCTCTCGCCATAAACCTAGCTCAGCTTTCGTGTCATTGAGGCATTAATCGCCACAAACGCGGAATGTCGCTGAGCAATACTTGCGAGAGATTTTTTGTCGTCCTCTTTCGTAGCGTATATCTGAGATTTCCGCAACAGGAAGAGATTGTACGCGCTTTCCGCTTCAACTGTGAATCTTCTTTTTTAAATGGGTCAACACATTGTCCCGTAATGGAACGTACACTGCCATTCTGTAGTAGTACTCTAAATGAAACGCAGGCGCGTTGCGCCTCTACGTCTGTTTTTTAGTGGCACCTGGGGACCGAATCTGTTTTCAGATCATACGCCAAAGCAGCGGCGCCCTTGTAAAGCTGTGAAAACGTTCCGGCAGAATCCACACTTCGGTTATCCAGAACAGCCATGGTGTCTACAATGCGTTCCTAGTAGTTCGCAAGTCAACGCACTTTTTTTCGAACAGACGACAAAACGGAAGCGTATGCGTGAACACATGTGCCAAACCAATTATTGCAACCAGGAATTCGCCGTCGCTGATAGCTGCACGAAGTGTCTCAGCTTTGGCAGAGCTGTGCATTTCTATACAGCTGGAAATGCTGTCTAGAGCTTTCGCCACACTCGCAAGTGAATCCCAAAACCTGATAACGCTGTCGTGTCGCTCAACACATCTTGTTTCGCAGAGGCCTTTAAGTTGGCTATCAAAGATGGTCTTCAGAACAAAAGTCTGTTTCGGGGATGCTGTAAAGAAGGAAATTACCTTATTCATAGCACCAACAGCTTTGTTAATAAATTGAAGCCTTGAGTACTTTGACAACGACAAGTTAAGCGCATGGTTTAATCAAGGAAAGTGCACAGCATTGGGCGCCGATCACTTCATTTCAAATACGGCGCCAGAAACCTGAGAGACCATGACGCTGCAGCCATCGCTACCTATTCCAGCGCCCTTTTCAATATCAACTCCTAACCCTTCAGAGCCTGAATAACTTGTTTCCCGGGTGCCCTTCCTCTCACAACGGGTTCACTTATACTAGTTCCAAGACCCGAGCCACCAATGTCACCACGAATGTCTAGGAAGTGCACAAAGTCTTCTCGAACCATGTTGTTGTGGGCATATCGCAGAACACGACTACTGTGACATATGAGCTACATCACTGGTTTCATTGAACATAACACCGCACAGGCGCGTCTACTCTTCGTGCAAACACGGCGCAGCGTGGCCGCGCTGCGCGGAGCAATAGTGAACATGGCGCGCCCGCGCATCAAATTGCAGCGGCGCAGGCGCACACGGACTTGGAGGTGGGGCTTCCTCTCGTTCGCACTTCTCTTGGCCCATAGCGCGTTCGCTGAGAGAGCGCGGAGCTGTCGGTGGGCCAGGGCAAGCTTCATGTTGCCCCAGACATTTTCTACGATATTGAACTCAGGCGACTGGGGAAGCCATTCGAGGACGGCCACGTCACGACTCTCTAGAAACGCAGCGACTTTTCTCGGCTTGTGTATGGGCGAGTTATCACGCTGCAGGGTGAAATCATATTCGAAAAATAGTCCCTCAAGAAGCTATGGAAGAAGCACATCGTCCCGGAGGGCACAGTACGAATCCGCACTGAAGCTGTTCTGGATTCTCACGAAGGTCCCCAGGCCAACCGTTGTCACAGCGCCCCAAGCATTCACTGCAGAGCCACCGCTGGATGAAACTCGCTGCATGAACTCCTGCTAATGCCTACAAAAAATACGAATATTTTGTTGGCGTAGGGAAAATGCGAATGAAACAACGGGCTACAAAGAACGTGTGCAGCTTAGGGACTTTGATAATAATAATAATAATAATAATAATAATAATAATAATAATAATAATAATAATAATAATAATAATAATAATAATAATAATAATAATAATAATAATAATAATGATAATAATTGATTGATTGATTGATGGATATTGTTTCTTGGCGCAAGGGCCAGAAATGGTCAAAGAGCGCCATGACATTTGATTATGAATGGCAATGAGTATCGTTGAATATGGCGTGAAACGAGTGGCTGTATATTGGCCTAAAATATTCGCTATAGATGGTGTAAAATCTGTATCTATTAAAATAATGCCAATGAAAAGTGAGCTCTATGGTTGTAAAAGTATGTTGTGAATGAGTAGATACTAAAACGTGTTAATTTATAGCAGCACCAGTGCCTCTGCGGAGCCCTTCAGCGCAAGGGCTGCGAGGCATGTGCTTTGTGAGTGATTCCATTGCAGCTACAGCCTCTAGGCAGAGGCTGTGCTACAAATAGCCTGGCCAAATAATGTCTATTGTATTTGTTTCTTCTAAGAAGTTCAGTACTAATTTAAAATTAAATAGAGGGTCATTGCCTAAAAAGAAGACTGGGTGTAAAGGCACATTATGACGGTATAAGAATGGGAAGAACTTTTTTCTCTCTCTTTCTAATAATGGGCACTGAACGAGAACATGAAGGACTGTAAGTCTACTGCCACACCTAGTGCATGTTGGAGGGTTAGTTCCAGTTAGAATGTACGAGTGAGTGCTATAGGTATGCTGAATTCTTAATCTACAGAGCAGTACTTCCGTCTTGTTGTTTTCTCAGAAATCCAGTTCCCTATCTTTGATTTGATTAAATGCAGTTTGTTGGATACCTGAGTGTCCCATTGCCTTTGCCAATATTTCCGTCGTTTATATTGTAAAAAAGGCTTAAGGTCTGTGTAGGGTACAGGTATATTGAAGTTTGCGTCACAAAAAGCTACAGATGTAGCCCTTTCGTCAGCAGCTACGTTGCCCTCTATGCCTCTATGGCCAGGCACCCAACAAAGAACAATTATTTGGTTCGACATGTATGCTGAGCATAGAAGGTTGTAGACTTCATTAAGGATAGGGTTTTTGTGTTTTCGCAGACTTGATATGCCATTAACAACGCTTAATGAATCTGTGAATATGACAGCCTTTATTATACCTGTTTGTTTTATATGTTTCACAGCAGAGAGGATCGCGTATGCCTCCGCTGTGAAAATGCTGGTGTTTGGATTTAATGCACCGGACGTTGAGAATGACCGTCCGAGAGCTGCATAAGCTACACCATAAGTTGACTTTTAAGCGTCTGTATAAAACTCCGCGCAGGAGTACTTAGCCTGGAGTGCGAGGAAGTGTGAATGTATGTGTACCTCAGGCGCATGTTTTGTTAATGCGACGAAAGACATATCACACTGGATATTCTGCCACTCCCAAGGTGGTGCAATGTTAGTGGGAGTCATTAGGACTGTTTCTCGATGTTGAATACCAGTTTCATGAGCTAGTTGTTCTAAGCGCACAGCCAGAGGAGCTCGAACAGATGGGGGGTTATGGTGAAGTCTTGCAGAAGAGAAGTCAAGGACAGTTGAGTATCACGGATGTTCGTTATTCGATTTACATTTTAAAAAGTAGGAGAAGCTTAGATACGTTCTGCGCAGATGTAACGAGCATTCGTTCGCCTCCACATACAGACTTTCCACAGGGCTTGTCCTAAATGCGCCTGTTGCCAGCCGTATGCCTAGATTGTGGACTGGGTCGAGGATTCTGAGAGCACTATCCGATGCGGATTGGTACACCACGGCTCCATAGTCGAGGCGTGATCGTACAAGGCTCCTATATAGGCTAAGCAAACACCTCCTGTCACTGCCCCAGTTTGTTCGAGAAAGTAGCTTCAGCAGGTTCATTGTCTTCAGGCACTTCGCTTTGAGATATTTCAAATGTGGAATAAAATTAAGTTTTAAGTCCAAGATAATACCTAAAAATTTGTGTTCAAGGCTGACCGACAGTCGTTGTCCATTAAGGTGAATAGTGGGTCCTGGTGATATGCCTCTCTTGTTTGAGAAGAGAACACATGTGCTTTTTTGAGGGTTAAATTTAAAACCATTTTCTTCTGACCACCTTGAGAGTTTGTTTAGGCCGAGCTGTAGCTGTCTCTCGCAGATGCTAAGATTGCACGATCTAAAAGCTATCTGTACATCGTCTACATAAACCGAGTAAAAGAGTGTGCGAGGTATGACCGTGTGTAAGGAGTTCATTTTCACAATAAAGAGTGTACAGCTCAGCACTCCACCCTGCGGTACACCTGTCTCCTGTACGAATGATCGTGACTCAACATTGCCAACTCTAACACGAAACGTTATGTCAGACAGGTAGCTTTCAATAATGGTCAGCAGGTTGCCACGTATACCCATTCCAGAAAGATCCCGAAGGATCCCAAAGCGCCACGTGGTGTCATACGCCTTTTCCATATCAAGGAACACAGAAACGGCAAGCTGTTTGTGGATAAAGGCTTCACGGATGTACATTTCCATGCGGACAAGCTGGTCTGTCGTCGACCTGCCTTCCCTGAAACCGCATTGGTATGGGTCTAATGTTTTGTTGGTTTCAAGATAGTGGAGCAAGCGTTTATTCACCATCTTTTCAAAGCGTTTGCATAGGCAGCTTGTCAACGCTATCGGTCTATAACTGTTTGCCAAGGAAGGGTCCTTACCCAGTTTCAAAATGGGAATTACAATGGCCTCTTTCCAGACAGAGGGAATCTGGCCAGAAGACCATATACCATTGTAAAGAAAAAGAAGAGTTTTTAGTGTTTCAGATGGCAAGTGTTTTAACATTTCATATATTATGCGGTCAGAGCCTGGGGCAGATTTGTTGCAGCCGTTTAGTGCTGCTTGAAGTTCTATGCCAAATGGTCTATTATATACCTCACATTTTGCAGTTTTTCGTACTAATGGCTGCCGTTCTATTCGTGTTTTATGTCTTTTAAATGTGTCAGAATAGTGTGACGAACTGGATATGCGTTCAAAATGTGCGCCTAAATAGTTCGCCTGGTCTTCCATACTATCTCCCTGTGTATTTACTAAGGCTAGCGAGTAAGGTTGTCGGCCTTTGATTCTGTGCACTCTATTCCAGACTTTTGTCTCATCCGTGTAAGAGTTAATTCCTGATATATATTTTTGCCAACTCTCTCTTCTAGCTTGTCGGCGCGTTCTCCTTCCCTGAGATTTGACATGCTTGAAATTAACAAGGTTTTCTGCAGTTGGAAAATCGCGGAGCAACCCCCATGCTTTGTTCTGCTTTTTACGCGCGTTACGACACTCCTCGTTCCACCACGGAACACGGCGCTTGTTAGATGATCCCTTTGTTTCTGGGATACATTTGGTTGCGGCATCAATCAGAAAAAAGGTGAAGTATCCAACCGCAGCTTCTAGGCTTAGAGCACATAGGTCAGTCCACGATATGAGAGTAATTTTTGAGAGCTGTTCCCAGTCGGCTGAATCAGTTTTCCACCGAGGAAACTGTGGGGGACATTCATTCATCTTCGGTGTAGACAGAATTATTGGGAAATGGTCGCTACCGTATGGATTTCCAATAACATTCCATTTAAGATCAGGTAAAAGGGTGGGAGATGCAATACTGAGGTCTATAGAGGAATAGATTTTATGTGCAGTATTATAATATGTAGGTGCCTTACTATTCAAAAGGCATGCACCAGATGAAAAGAGAAACTGTTCAATCAGTCGACCTCGCCCATCGCAATGACAGTCGCCCCATAGCTTTCTGTGTGCATTTAAATCTCCTAGAACCAAATAGGGTTGGGGTAATTGATCTATTAATTTATGGAATTCATGTTTATGGAGCTGATAATGCGGAGGTATATACAGAGAGCAGACGGTAATAAGTTTGTTTAGAAGTATGGCCACTGCCTCTAGGGGCGTTTGTAGTTGTAGATGTTGGCACGCTATACCTTTGTCGATTATAATGGCTACACCGCCAGATGATGCGATGGCATCATCACGATCTTTACGAAAAATAACATAATGACGAAGAAAGTTAGTGTGTTTAGATTTAAGATGGGTTTCCTGTACACACAGCACTTTTGGAGTGAGTTCGTAGAGAAGTTCTTGAACATCATCAAGGTTTCTGAGGAGACCTCTGACGTTCGACTGCATAATTAGCGTGTCCATAATGAAGTTAATTTGGTGCTGTGTGTACGGAAATAGAAGTTATGCCTTAGATTACAGAGCTCTTTCGAGGCCCTGTAACCGGGGTTTTGCTTTTTCTGAAGCGCTCGAGGGAGCCTCGCCGCTCCTTAGGCGCTTGTTGCGCCTTGAGGGTAGGTGTAGTGTCCATTGCCTCTAGTGAGGCGCCGGACACGTGCTCTTGCGAGCGAGAAGTTACCAGCGAGGGTCCCACCTTGGAGGGCAAGACCCCTGCGCCCACCAGCCCGGAGGTCGATGGGGCTCCCTGAGGGATTTGGCTGCGCCGGCTGTTGCCAGCGCTGGAAGGGGCCGGGGAGGTTGGGGCAGCCTCGGCTGCGCCCACCTTCGAGGTCGATGGCCCCGACTGCTGTGTTGGCGTAGCAGCGTGAGCTGCGGCCGCCGGGGAGGGCGGATGGCGTCACTGCCGCCTCACTGGGTGTGGGTCGGACAGCCGCCGGAGACCGTTGTGGCGCTGCCCCCTGACGCGCCACTTCGGCAAAACTAGCCTTAGGAAGGTATGCAACCCGCCTGCGTGCCTCTTTGAATGATATGTTTTCTTTTACTTTGATAGTGACTATTTCTTTTTCTTTCTTCCAAGACGGGCATGACCGCGAGTATGCGGCATGCTCGCCATCACAGTTCACGCAGTGTGGAGCGTTTTCGCACGTTTCAGAGGCATGGTCACGGGAACTACATTTTGCACATTTCTGGCGGCCTCGGCAGTTCTGTGAGCTGTGGCCGAATCGCTGGCACTTAAAGCATCGTAGGGGATTTGGAATGTACGGTCTCACTCGGATTTTCAGATACCCTGTCTCGATAGCATCGGGTAGGTTGCTTGAGCCAAATGTAAGTATTAGGTGCATGGTATTGATTTCTTTTCCGTCACTTCTTATTTTAATTCTCTTAACATTGATCACGTTCTGATCGTTCCAACCCTCTAGTAGTTCAGCTTCAGACAATTCTAGCAGATCAGCATCCGATACAACGCCACGGGTAGTATTCATGGTACGGTGTGGGGTCACTGTGAGTGGAACACCCCCAAAAGATACAAGTTTGGACAGTTTTTCATATTGTTTCTGATCGCGGAGCTCTAGGAGAAGATCACCGCTAGCCATTTTCGATGCTTTGTATCCGGGACCGAATACTTCTGTCAGAGTTTTCGAGACAACGAAAGGCGAGATCATTCTTACTGTCTTCTCAGGCTTATCAGAGTGGATGACATGAAAGCGGGGAAAGTTCTGTGTACGATTGCCAAAAAACTTAAAGACATCTTCGGTGCGCCCTCGTTTCTGAGGGCGATGAGGAAGTTTGGGGAAAGAAGTTTCCATGAAAATGTATAAAAATTCGGCAACAGCGCCGACCGCCCACCACGGAGCCCAACGAGGGGACGCTGCAGAGCTTGCATGCAAGTCTGCACGACGCCAGCCGTACGCAGCCACTAAAACCAAATATGGTGTACTCAAGATTGGATAGCCACACAGGATTAACCCTTGCCGCCAAGAAGAAGGAAGTAAATAGAAGAGAGAAGAAGACAGGAAAGATGTAAAGTGAGAGATAAAGACGAAGGTTTGAGAAGAGAGAGACAGGAAAAGGCGACTACCGATTTCCCCCGGGTGGGTCAGTCCGGGGGTGCCGTCTGCGTGAAGCAGAGGCCAAAGAGGCGTGTTGCCTCCGCCGGGGGGCCTTAAAGGTCCGAGCACCCGGCATTGGGTCAACCCCCAGGATCCCCCTTTCCCCGGACACGGCTAAGCCGCGCACGGCTACACGCGGGAGGGTCCAACCCTCGTGTGCTCGGGTCCGTGGTGTCGCAACACACCAAACGCCTGCTTACGCAGACGCCCCTGCGGGGAATAATAATAATAATAATAATAATAATAATAATAATAATAATAATAATAATAATAATAATAATAATAATAATAATAATAAGAAGAAGAAGAAGAAGAAATGCTATTGCGTTAGTGCAAATGGCTTATTTATTGGGAGCGTAATATCCCCTGAATGCGGGTAGCGTGGTAATTTACAGATATTTCGCAAGCACAAATTTTGCGGCAGGCACTGTAGTATGGTTTCAGCGATCTGCACGATTTAATAACCGGCACGCATGCGATATGCATTACAGCAAGCACAATATCGGTGTCAAAGTGCAATGCGACTAATGGAAGGCCTATCTTTTTTCTGCAAATTATAATATGCACTTGGACAGCCAAAAAAGCGTGCAAACGCAACTTAACACTTTCTGAGATACGCGAGCTTCTGGAACTCATACTTACCGGCAGTTTTCGGGCCGCCAGACGCGCTACCGCTGGTCCCGCCTAGTGGTAACTGGATTGGTCCGTAAGGACGACCATCCTCCAGTGGTCCCCGATGAATTGTTGATGCTACCGGGCAAATCCGAGGTGCTTCTGCTTTTCGCCTGACCAACCATTGTCTTGTGAGCTGCTATTCTCAAGTCTCGATACAGGTCGACACTTCACGATTGTGTATTACACACGTTCCACCCCTGCAGTGTTCTTGATTTCATCAACACTTGCAGTTGGGCGGTCTACACCTGCCACATAAATGACCATGTCCTCGTCTTCAGTGGTCACTTTTTGACGGGCATAACGTGGAGCATCATTCTCCACTCCTGTCGGTACGCCCGAACGATCTGGTTCACTGTTGAAAGCGACCAATTCGTCATTTGAGATATCTGCCTTTGAGTGTGAGCTTGTAAGCTAATATCTAGAATTTGCCTTCTCTCTTTTGGAACACGCGAAATCGCTGTTTTCCGGAATATTCGTCGAAAAGTGATGCAACCCTACATGGCTTCAGCCGTTTTATTACCGAACGAGTGTGAGACATAATCAACAACATTAAAAAAAGCACTATTCGCAATTGAAATCATGAAGTTGCGTCAGCCGTTAGAAATACGATGAGTAAAACGTCTGCTGGGTTGAGCGCTTACAAATATTCAGATATTCTTTTCCTTGGACGGACGAGACAGATTTGAAATCATTTGCAGCCCCGTATCGGCGTCGCCAGCGGATAAGAGAGTACCATGCCAATGCTAGTTTAAACCGCATAGCGCGATTCAGAGCGATCTTGGTAAGTGAGAACGCAAGGGAAGTGAGGCGGCAGGTGTCTTCAGGAGTGGCTACCAGAAAATTGTAGCATAGTGTTCAAGGTACAGCTCGTGGGTGGAGCGCGGAAAAGAATTGATTTAAAAAAAATTATGGGGTTTTACGTGCCAAAACCACTTTCTGATTATGAGGCATGCCGTAGTGAAGGACTCCGGAAATTTTGACCACCTGGGGTTCTTTAACGTGCACCTAAATTTAAGTACACGAGTGTTTCGGCACTTCGCCCCATCGAAATGTGGCCGCCGTGGCCGGGATTCAATCCCGTGACCTCGTGCTCAGCAGCCCAACACCATAGCCACTGAGCAACCACGGCGGATTAAAAGAATTGATTTGAAGCGGTGGTCTCGCATCGTAGGGTGTTGGAAGGCGGAAGTGGTTAACGGCATTACGCAGTCGCAGTCTTTGGGATCTGATACCGCCTTGAACATATTGAACAATTGAGCAATTGAACATATTGGTGATTTTTCTGTTTGTGGTGCGTGGCTTGGCCATGCGCCTGAGGATGGCAAAGAGAAAAATGCAGAAGCTGCGAACGTCACGAACGAAGAAGCTGTTGCACAACGGCCGGGTGTGGAACTGGTGACCAAAGTTTCATTACTCGCGTGAGGCCATTGCGGGGAAGTACGGATTGGACCAGAAAGGATGCGTAGCAAGTGGCAACAAAGGATAGGGCCACTGTCTCCCATTAACTAGCCAGGTAGGCAGCGCAACCGATGATACATGTATGTATTTTAATGCAGCACACTAGAGTGTGACCACTCCAAGACTTTGGCCGAGAGTACGACGATCATTCTCGGTGCGAGAGACCGGCTTGCTGGGTGACTGCTTGAACTGTCTCGACGGTGCGCGATATTAATATATATGTAAAAAGCCAGTATCCATCGAAATCAAGGTGGTGGGATCGAAAGGCAGCCACTGTGACCGAAATTCCATGGAGGCGAAGTGCACGGACGCCCGTGTGCCGCGTAATGCCAGTGATTGCATGGTAAAGAACCCTGGGTGGTTGAAATTATCCGGAGTCCTCATCTACAGCGTCTTTCATAGGCAAAATCGCTTTACCGCGTAGAACCCCGTAAATCAAACCAAACTAGTCCTGAGATTTTGCAGCAATATATACATTTAACTCGGAGCGTGGCATTGAAAATAGGAAGCGCTCGGCTTTTGTACACGAAAACTACACAACCCGCCGCTGTGAGTGAAGTTCGCTTTCTCGCAACGCGGTAGCGGCACGCTTCAGGCGCCGCAGGCATGCTGTGAGTAAAATGTGTGATTCACAGCAAAGCAAACACGGCGCGCTCGCGCGCTTTAGTAGACGACACAAAGCTCCACCTCCAAACCCCTGTGCGCTGGCGCCGCTTAGCTTCGATGCCCGGCCACGCTGGGCCGTGTTCACAGTAGAAGTGGACTGCCATGTACCTGCCGGTGTCTTGTACCTCTTGAATAACCCTGGCAAGACGTTCCCCACAGCACTAGATCAGCTCATTCTGAGTCGTCTTGCTGATATATGTGGCCCGAGATGACGCGTTCGAAAGATGCTTCTTAAGTACCTCGTCACCACTGGAGACCCGAAAGCGTATAAGTGTACGAAAATTACCGTCGTCAGCACCTGACGCCTCTTGTGAGCTGCCGAGAAGCATGCCATCGTCTCTATGTCCACAAGGCGGTAGGCCTTGGCACGCTAGAAATACGATGAATTCTATGATAAGTAACAGGCAGTTTCTGTTCTCAGTCACTTGAAAAGGGTGGTTGGAAACGGTTGAAAAGATTTTTTCTGGTGGATCAGCTCAAGCAAGGAAGTCCTTTCCGGCTTCCACCGCTTCCTTGGGGGATCTGGTGACTGCATGCAGAGGAAGATCACCATCCTTGCCTATAGCCTCCCAATGTTTTGAGAAGCCACGTGACACGCTTTTGAAGTCGAACATTTCTTTAGCTTCCCACGCTGCCTGTTGTGGACAGTACGCACTATCTGCAATATAGAACTCTTTGGCTGACTGACAGAACAAGAAAATTAAATTCAAACATATGTGAATGGCTCAAGTATCTCTTCTACTCTTTGCCACCTCTCTTGTGGACAGAGTGTGGGAAGCTATAATTTTCTGGTGGCTGCCAATGGGACTCAAACAAACGCCTCTTACAGAAGTTGTCAACTTGATTTGCTGGGATGTTTCCAATGTCTAATGAATCCACCACTAAGGAAGTGCCTCCGCTTTCACTGTCTGTCAACAGCGCGGCGCCCGATTATTCGCTTTCCCATTCGGCAATGGCATCATTCCCATCTAGGTGACAAAGAAGAGGCGGTAAATGATGTCTCCGAATGACAAGTTTGAACGGTAACTTGGAGAGCCTTTCTGTCCTCTGGACTGAAGAAGCTGTCGATCATTCTAGAACTTGTCCGCTTCATGCTTCACAGTAAGCTATAATGAGACAAAGAAGGGACGAACAAATTGCACTTTTCTTCACTACCGAAAGAAGGATGTAGGCAAGAAAAATAGAAACATTTTCAGCATTTGATTTGACATATTTTGAGAAGTGGCGAGAACAAGATGTTGACAAATTTTTAATATTGAGTCGGTATGAATCAGTGTCAGCAAACGTGGACATTATTTGTGAGCGTGCTAAAAATAAGAGGCAATTTTATCTTTGCAGGCACAAGAAAACAATGCATTTCATGCATCAAGCTCTCGATTTTGCTTTGAAATGTTTGTTCCTGTATCGCACTGAACTTTCAATTTCCAAAATTCTGACCGCCGTGATTGCTTAGTGGCTATCCTGTTGCGCTGCTCCCGGCCACGGCGGCCGCATCTCCATGGGGCCGAAATGCGAAAACACCCGTGTACTCAGATTTAGGTGCACGTTAAAGAACCCCAGGTGGTCCAAATTTCCGGAGTCTTCCACTACGGCGTGCCTCATAAGCAGATCGTGGTTTTTTAAGTAACAAGATTCTGGGATATGGCCCAAACATTTTCTCGTGTCGCCGTCAGGCAGCTAAGCTGGTCTGGTTTCTAGAGCTGCTGGTCTACTTTCGTATCTTTATTCCCTGGTACAATTTTTATTCGGGTTAGATCTCGTTACTCGTTCGGCTACATCCTCTTTGAAAGATAGGACAGACTGCACCTCTTTGTTGTAAGCGCAAAGCTGTTTTGTCGCGAAGGTATTCGACCCAGGCATTGCAGGAAAGCAATGTCGAGAAAATGTGCTAGCATCATAACTGTTCATTTGTTAGATTTAATCTTCGTCCTCCTTTGAAACATTCTTAGGCGATTCACAAAAGACAGTGCTATACATTTTAACCACTGTATAGTATACAATAAAAATTAATTGCGAAAATTTCAAGAAGAACTTACGCCATGGCCGCCCCACACTGTGCGAAATGGTCGCCGCCCATTTGTTTGAGTAAAGGCGACTGTTGGGACCGGGGGTCCGAAAATGTGTGGTGCCCATTCAGCATGGAGGAGTAAGGGAAAGCGAGGCTGGGCGCGACATGCAACGCGTTTAAGCACACGCGTTTATATTACATTGTGTATAGGGATTCTGCAAGAAGTACAGAAGAACTTCGTGAACAACTTCCAGATGCTGATCCCTCACAAACCAGGCGTCTTCCCCCAATCCGGCGTGAGGAGGCGTCATGACCCATCAATTCTAAGGGTGGTAGCCCTTCCCTTCTGAAGGGAGCTACGCACATCGCTTTGCACGAACAGGGGAGGCTGAACGCAATGACCTCTTAGTTGGGGCGGACGCAACAGTTTGAGCTGATGACAGGTGATGTGAAGGAATTTCCCACACTGACCTCGTCTCCGGGGTGGACATGACAGTTTTGGCGGACGACAGGTGATGCGCTGAAGTGTATCCTGCTGGCAGAGCCACACCTGCTTGAACCCAACTGCTGGTTACGAGTCGTCACGGTCGGGGATGGTTCAGACCCGGTCGGCGGGCCATTTCCCATTATCGATTTTTCCGTGAACGATTGTGTTCGCGAGGTGAACGGCCAATCACAACACTCCGTGCGACGAAAGGGGGGAGTTTGAATGACACTGAACGGTTTCGACATCTACTGACACTGAAAGGTTATTCGTACCAGTACGGACTCCTTGCATAGCAGTGCGGAGTAAGGGAGCACGTGCCTCTGAGTAAAGGAGGGAGAAGGGAAGGCTTCCTCCTTGCTGCCACACTGATGGCCCCACTTACTTAAACGACCTTATACTCTCTTAGGGAAAAAATTGGGGATGGGGACGAAGCAATTAGCTCACTTCGACAAAGGCTTAACTTGCGGTACCCAACCCTTCGGCCTAGGACCTAGCTTCTTAGATTTGAAGATCAACTCCTACTTTTTAGTGGAACACCTGAGCCCCATAAGTACCAAATACTCTTCTGCGAGCCCTACCACCTTCTGCAGCCTAGCCTCAAGATCTCCATCACTACCACCCCCACTCCACATAGTAACGTCATCCGCGTAGATAGAATAGCGAATAAACTGGACAATGTCCAGTGTATTAGCCAACTTCGATATCGCCAGATTGAGTAACATAAGCGAGATTACGGACCCCTGCGGAGTACCACAGCAACCCAACTTAAAGACTTCCGACTTTATCTCCCCAAACCTGAGACATGTCCTTATATCCATAAGGAAAGCCTTGGCAAAATGGAAAAGCCGCTGCCCCATATTCAAGTCCGATAGCATGAAAGTCCTAAGAATGAAAGAATGTCGGATTTTATTAAAAGCTTTTTCCATATCAAGTCCAATTAATGCCTTAGTATCCCTTGTCCGCGGTGAAGGAGCTGATGCTTAATCCTGATCATAGCACACTGAGTCGAGAGGCCGAGCCGAAATACTATCTTTGAGTGCGGAAAGACCCCATTGCCCTCAACATAACGCGTTAGTCCATTTAATATAACATGCTCAACGACTTTCCCCAAACACAATGTCAAGGAAATGGGTCTGAGATTTTCAAGCCCTATGGCCTTGCCCGTTATTGTATCACAACAGCAGTTTCAAGTTTGCACTCTTCCGGGGAAGAGCCTTCCTTTCATCGGCTATTGATCTCCCGCATAAGGAACACAATTGAGCCGTCATATAAATTCCGTAACATTTTATTCGTAATGCCATCCGGCCCTGATGCCGATCGACCATTAAGATTCTGCAGCGCCATCCTTATATCACTTTCAGTAAATTCTTCATCCATAACTGTATTTTCTTCCCCACTATATTCCAAAACTACGTCAGATGTATCGTGCCAGGTCACCAACGGAAGGTATCTCTCCGCGAAATCCTTCAGCAACTCCTGCTCCGTGGAGTCCCGACACGCCTGATGGACCAGCGTACGCATCACAGTCCTCTGATAAGATTTAGTGTTTGTCTCATCTAGTAACTGTCTGAGCAAACTCCAGGCGCCTCCCCTCTTAAAGCGACCACCAATAGAATTGCATACTTCATCCCATTGCTGCTTGCACAGTACCCGACAATGGTCTTCTATTTCCTGATTAACAACTGCTGTACGCTTTCTAAGCCTTCTATGCAATATCTGACCTTTCCATCTCGCTAACACCGACTGCTTCGCTTCCAACAAATGCGCCAGGCGACTATCCATGTGTTCCGTGTCAATATCGGTCCGAACCTCTTTAGTGCACCCTCTATGTCACATTTAAGCTGACTAGTTTACTGTTGCAAGGTCAACTCATTTCCCGCATCTTTAATTCTCTGCGCTAGTCGTTTCCTAAAGGCATCCCAGTCAACCATCCTGAATGTGCGCTCCTATTTATTAGCCACTACCAAAGTAGTCATAAGTATGTAATGATGGCAACCAAAATCTATATTAGAATTGGACTAGGAGGAATCCACCACCCCTCGAACAAAAGTGAGATCGGGTGTCGAATCTCACATCTGGTGGGATTGGAAGGGTCTGTAATCAGACTTAAATTCAAGTCTAGTGCCAGCTGACATAGTCTCTCCCCCTGATAGTGTTATAAACATACTTCCACGCATGATAGACTGTATTAAAGTCTCCTCCAATAAGCAACGGCGCATCCTTAGCCAGATTGGTTAACTTGGTCAAGAGAGATTTGGAAGTCTGCTTCATGTCCCGGGGGCTACTGAACAGGTTAAGCAGGTAAACGCTCCTTTTATATGACCTTTGCCGGTCTAAAATTACCTCCACCATAATATATTCAATCTTGTAATTCGCCATATGAAGATCATGTCTAAAACACGCCAACTCCGGTTAATGAGAATTGCGAGTCCTCTGCCCTGTTCATTATCCATAACCTCCGCTTTTAAATCCGTTAAGGTCACATAACACGTCATTTTTTTGTGTAACATAATGACTTGAGGTTTCACACCTTGCGTTCTAACAAACTGCTGCAGCGACGCCTACTTATGATTGAACCCCCTACAATTCCACTGCCAAATACTAAATGGACTATTTAATAGAGGCATCTTGACCACGGAAATTCGGTGAACTAGTTCTGAGCTAAGTGCACTCGGCGACTTACCCTGCTGGGCTAGCGGCCGGGAGCACTCCCGCTTTATAACAGGAACCGCCGTCTAGTTTAGGCATATTTCAATTTGCCTAATCTCTGATCCATGACACTTTCCGCTCTTCTATCCGCTCTAGTATACTAATCTGATTTACACTTTGTTGCAATGTCGCCTTCATTGCTTTCAGCTCGGAACCGACTTTGCCCTGAATCCTGACCGTCGAGGATAGGGCCTTCTTTCTCGGAGCTGGCGTCTCCTCGTCAGCCATGATCTCTCCTGCAACCTCCACAGACATCGGTACCTCAACCGAGTCATCATGTTTGCTAGCCTGTCCTAAGCTGCCGCTGTTGCCAGAAGGTAAGCCGCTCCTAAGTTCAGCTATCTCTTTGATAAGCCCGTCAATGGCTGCTTTTAAGCTGTGATTATCTTTCTCCAATTGCGCAATCCTATCCCTATTCCTATTGCCTTCCACATGCTGCTGTGCTCCTCACGCGCTCAGCCAGCGCTGGAAGGCGCACCTGCGCCTTCCTAGAAACGTAGTGGCTCCTGGTGGTTGGAGTCCTAGACGACGGCCGCTGTCTCGACGTGGAACGATTCCTAGAGCACCAGCGCCCCTTAGAGTGTTGGCGGGCGCTCGCCAGCTGCCCCATCTCGGCTGCCTCCTGCTCCGCCGTTAGCTCCTCCCTGGCTCTCTGCTGTCGTTGAACCCGCACGACATAGGGAAGCTCGTACCGTTGTCTGCGCTGTTTATCCGCGGTCAGGTGTCGTCCGCCAAAAAGCTCGCAACAAGGCACAGAGCTGTGATCGTCTTCAGGGTGCTGAGCCCCGAATCTTCGGCATTCAAAACAATTGGGTGCAGGATAGACATCCGCCCGATGTCCAAGCTTGCCACACACATAACATACATCCAACTACATTCGATACAGGAAACACACCGAACCAGTGTTGGCCCGTATCTGACAAAAGTGGGCACTTCTAACCCGTCGAAAACAATGAGAACTGATCCTCTATACTTGATTCTTTTGACCGCCACAGCCAGCAGATTGTGATTGTTAACGATGTTCCGCTCAAGTGTCGCTGAGCCATCCATAAAGTCAACATTGCGAATGACCCCTTTACACGTAGTGTGTGGGGCCGTCTCGTACGCTCCGATTTCAAAATCCTTGTCTGGCACTCTGATTGACCTGAGTCTCACATATCGTTCAGCGTTGCGCCTTTGTGGTGTGCTAGCCATCAAGATATTTTGCATAAAGTTAAGGCAGATGAAATCTTCCCTAATCTGCTCAATACTAAAGCCTGCTGCCTCTACGATTGCCTTGCCCACGGCTGTAGAGCTAGATTTCTCCAAATTTTGCCCAACCCGTGGACGAATGAATCTTGATATGTTCTTGAGGCATCGGTGGCATGCGCGACGTCTTCCCGGTGCGATTCTTGATTGCCGAGCTTCCGCGCCATTCACCAGCGCCCCCTCGTTCAAGCATCACGCTTTGTGAGCCGCCATCACCAAATCAAGGCCTCGTCGGTGACGGGCCACTCCGGCTACGTCACCGACGGAGTTCGGGACACCGGCATCAAAGACGGGCGGGTTGACTGGGCGACATCAAGGCAGCAACGTCTATGGCGTTGGTGATGAGAAAGATCCGACAGGCATCGCACTCGCAGATACGTGAGACAAGAGCAGTTTGTAAGAATACTCCTTTGTGACGGCGTCGCAATCATAGGCTAGGGTTGCCTGACTTTCGCTTAGGAACCGCTAAGGAGGAACGTAGACAGGGATAAGGACATATTTAGGCTACGCAAGTGTTAATATTCCTAAGTGGAGTTTAATTTTTAGTCAATTGAGTTTTCAGTCTTAAATTTTGAGTTTGGGTTAATTAAAACTTGTTTGCTGTGCTGCCATGCGTCTCCCGACTCCATTTCTCCTAACATCCGCATGCCCCCGAGATCAGTCAGACGCGACAAATTCGCGATATACAGACAAGCGCTGTCCAGAAAGCGCATAGCCTGCATGGCATCGAGTTAAGTGTGAGCAGAAACTTGTAAGGTAGTATGAAAATGTGCACCATGGTCCTTGCACCATGGTACAGAAAGTACGTAAGAAGAATATGCGTAATAATATTACCAACAGTAATAATGATTACCATTTTATTACAAATTCGTAAAATATGTTACTTATAAACAGCGTAATTTATTTACGGCTTCTGCTTTGTCGAATTTTGTTGGGGGCCTAATGTTCCTGCTGTCAAAGCTCGGCGAAAAAAGAATTCTAGCCTAGATCGGATAACATACAATATTCTCAAGCGAAATACGGAGCCAGTTAGTGAGTATGTTGCCCTTATATTTAAAAAATGTATCCGCGATATTGAGTTTCATTCCGAATGAAAAGTTAGTCATAAAACCTGGCCGCGGCGGCCGCATTTCGATGGGGGCGAAATGCGAAAACGCCCGTGCACTTAGATTTAGGTGCACGTTAAAGAACCCCAGGTGGTCAAAATTTCCGGAGTCCCCCACTACGGCGTGCCTCATAATCAGAAAGTGGTTTTGGCACGTAAAACCCCATATATTATTATTATTATTATAAGTTAGTCATAAAAGTAGTCCCGGCAAGAGCATCATTGCTGCAGCAGCAGCAGTTGCATTCTCAAGCACGCATCTAAGCAAGCTTCCTTGGTTTCACAGGCTAGCTGCATCGGCAGTCCCCTTCATAGCTGCATAACTACCTGGCTGATCATACTCGCATTGTACACGTGCCTACGCGGCACTGACTACCCTGCTGGACACGGCGTGCACTGCGATGAAACCACCTTCAAGCTGCATTCAACACAGTCCGGATTCCTGCCATAAAAGCCGTCCCGGCCAGAACACGACCGTTCTTGCAACATCAGTTCCATACTGAAGCACGCATCTTAGCAAACTTCCTTGGTTTCCCATGCTTGCTGCACCGACTTTCCCCTTGATAGCTGCGCTCTCTACTTGGCTGGTCATCCTCGCATCCTACACATGCCTGCGCGGCACTGACTACCCTGGTTGTCTTGACGCGCACTCCGCCGAAACCACCCCTAATCTGCTTTCTACGCAGTCCGGATTCCTGCCATAAAAGCCGTCTCCGACAGAAAATCACTGTTGTAGCAGCATTAATTGCATACTCAAGCACGCATCTGAGCAAACTTCCTTGGTTTCACAGGGTAGCTGCATCGGCTGTCCCCTTGATAGGTGTGGTGACTACCTGGATGATCATCCTTGCACCGTACACGTTGCTGCGCTGCACGGACTATCCTGCTGGTCTCGGCCCGCACTCCACTGAAACCACCTCGAAGCTGCATACTAGGTACTACAAATTTGTGCCATGAAGCCGTCCCGTCGAGAACATCACTGTTGTAGCAGAAGCAGTTGCATTCGCAAGCACGCATCTCAACCTTCCTTGGTTTCACAGGATAGCTGCATAGGCTGTCCCCTTGATAGCTGCTGGGACTATCTGGCTGATCATCCTCGCATCGTACACTTTCCTACGCGGCACTGGCTACCCTGCTGGTCTCGGCGCGCACTCCACTGAAAACAACACCATGCTGCATTCTATGGTGTCTGGATTGCTGCCATTAAAGACGTTCAGGCGAGAGCATCGCTCTTGTAGCAGAAGCGATTGCGCTCTCAAGCACGCATCTAAGCAAACTTCCTTGGTTTCACAGAGTAGCTGCTTCGGCTGTCCCCTTGATAGCAGCGGTGACTACCTGGCCCATCACCCTTGCATTGTACACGCGCGTGCGCGCCACTGACTGCCCTGGTGTTCTCGGCGCGCACTCCGCGCAAACCAACCCCGAGGTGCATTCTACGCAGTCTGGATTCCCGCCATAAAAGCAATACCGTCGAGAGCATCGCTGTTGTAGCAGCAGCTGTAGCGTTCTCTGGCACGCATCTAAGCAAATTTCTTTTATTTTACAGGCTTGCTGCGGTGACTACCTGGCTGATCAAACTTGCACATGTGAAGGGGAGACACTGGCTACCCCGCTGGTATCCGCGCACACACTGCTGAAACCGCCCCCTAGCTGCATTTTACGCAGTCCAGATTCCTTCCATAAAATCCGTCCCGGTTAGAGCATGATCGTTGGAGCAGGGTCAGTTGCATTCACAAGCACACATCTAAGCTCAGTTCCGCGGCTTCACACGCTAGCTCCATCGGCTGTCCCCTTGATAGCTGCGTGGACTAGTTGGATGATAATCCTCGCATCGTACACGTTCTTACGCGGCACTGACTACCCTGCTGGTCTCGGCACGCACTCCGCTTAAACCACCACCAAGCTGCATTCTACGCAGTCAGGATTTCTGCCATTGAAGACGTCGCGGCGAGAGCATCGTTTTGTAGCAGAAGCGGTTGCGCTCTCAAGCACGCATCTAAGCAAACTTCCTTGGTTTCACAGGGTAGCTGCTTCGGCTGTCCCCTTGATAACAGCGGTGACTACATGGCCGATCACCCTTGCATTGTACACGCGCGTGCGCGCCACTGACTACCCTGGTGTTCTCGGCGCGCACTCCGTGGAAACCAACCCCGAGCTGCATTCTACGCAGTCTGGATTCCGGCCATAAAAGCCATCCCGTCTAGAGCATCACTGTTGTAGCAGCAGCAGTAGCATTCTCACGCACGCATCTAAGCAAATTTCTTTTATTGCGCAGGCTTGCTGTGGTGACCCGTACAAAAATGACTGTTGATTAACCATTGATATATTGTTGGGGAAATGTTGAAACAACAGACTTGAACAAATTTTCAATAGCAATTGAGTTCGCTCAACACTTGACCAACAATATTACCGTTAAGCGTTCTCAATAAACAATTTATTCGGTAATTCGTGTTGATTCTTGTGGTTGTTTTTTTGTTGTGTAGCAGTTGAGTCCAGTATCAATAATTAGGACTCGCATATGAAGACATTCCAAAAATTTATTGCGAAGCGTTCCAACCTCCTTGCTGTCACTTTGCGGCAGGTAGGTTGCCTCGTTTTCATAAAAAGAAAATAATTTGTGATCGATGGGGTGGCATTGAACGTCGGTCGTTGAGCCCGGTGCTCTAACCATTAGGCCACGAACGCGCGCATGCTCCTCTCGTTCGACAGCCAGTAAGTTCTGAAATGCTTGGCGCGTGCGCAGCGTGCCACTTCCTCGTGCTGTCGCTAAAGCTGGCGCTTTGAAGCGCCTATCTCCGGGACCGCCCCACTTTCGTAGCCGTTTCCTCTCTCAAAAAACTGCAGCGTTAGACTAGCTTCATGACCGCCCAAATTCATAACGATTTATTTCTTCGCCGGTGTACAAATGCCATCGTCGTTTTAACATACACTAAATGACATAGCAATTGGTACGATCCAAAATGAGCACGTTTCGGGGAGCAGAAGAATGCGAAGTTCACTCGCAAACACGGTGACGACGCGCATGTGGAGTTCCCCAATAGTAGACACGGCGGCAGCGCGGCCGGCGATAAGAAGGCGTTGACACGCGACGACGCTACCTTCGCGCATCCGACGTGCTGTGGGAACCGTAGGATGAAAGTGGCGCATATGCTGCAAACATACACGTGAGAGATCTTCGAATTTCCTGCGACGCACCCTCTGTCCGGAAAGTAAATATACCTATTTTTATCCAACGACCGTGGTACTAGAGATAAAACAACGAACACGCTTTGAGATTGCAGCGCGCGGCCGCTGTAACCATTGACTTCAAAGAGCTTCTGATTCAGAAACAGCCGCAACAGTACCGCAGCTAATCGCTGTATCTGCGGTTGCTCCCGACTTTCGCCTTGCGAGAAGCATGCGATTTATTTGAGACTCGCCGAACTGTCGTCCTCTCCCAAGCCTGTAGGACAGGTCCCGTATGTTCAGTTAAATAAAAGAACACCAAAGGGAAATGAAAGAAACACAGGTAACGGACTGTTATCACACCTTACTTGTCACCGCGTCATCTGCAAAGGTGCTATAAAGTATTCCAATAGCGTTACTTTCGTAAAAATAATAAAATTAGTAGTATTTTTATTTCTCGGTGGCGCTACCAACGTCAAGGCAGCGTTCGGGTGTGCGCATGTGCGCACGCGGCTGCAAGCATTGCAGCTTTGTTTTGAGCACACTTTTGCAACGGTACACATCGCTACCGCTAGTTTCGTAGCCGCATATTTTGGTCGTAGTGTTTGTTGTTTGCGCTACAAATTAGGTTGTTCTTCAACCTTTATGAAGGTTGGTGGATGAAAAATTATTACTAATTAATTAGTCGTGTTTCCGTGCCGTTATTTTGTGTTTGAAATGATTTTATAACTCCATACGATAGTGAAGGTGTGAACGGCTTTTGGACTCAGTTAGTTGGTTGCCTTGTCTGGTAGTTCACGTTTCCTGCTTTTCGATGAAAGTATTTTTTTTCTTTTCGGACACCCTGACGCACATTTTAGTGAAATGCTTTAACGACGATAAGTGGAACGTTTATCCGTTGAAGTCGTTGGCTGACTCAGCTACTAGTCTTCGACTGATGTGCGAGCCTGGCTGTTTTTTTTTTTTGGCAGAGGTCGTGATGCCTGTTGGAGAGAAGGCGCCCCGAAAGAGTCGCAGCCGAGCTTCTGCAGATAGGTAAGTAATCTCGTTTTCTTGGGCACGTAGCGTTTTTTCTATTTTGACATTGACAAGCGTGAGATGTTATGCACACCGTTCACTTTCTTCGAGCAAACCGTATGCCCCGGAGCGAAAGCGCGCGATACTGACGCTCGCTGCCGCCGTCACTTCGTTTGGAACAATGGTATGCGAAGAGGCAGCGGCGCCCCACGTGCGTAAAATTGCATTGCTTCACTTGCTCCTGCCTAATGACCTTTCCTTAATTCGTATGAGAGAACACAATTGGAACATAAGGATCAGCTTCTCTGAGCAGTGATAATTTTGTACAGTGACCACGCCATCTTTCATAGGGGCTCACGTGGGCCGACTAAGCGCTTGTTATCGCGTTCCGATACGTGAGAGGCAAAGGCGCTGCCTTTTAAGGTATTTAGGCAGATACTACGAGCTTAGGAGAACCGCGACAAATAATTGTGCAGCAGGTGTGCAGCAGGTGTGCAGCTGTGCTACGTTTGTACCACACGTACCGGAAGGCGGTGTTGCACGTCACGCTTACGCATTTCGTAACTATGGCGGCCGCCGTGGCAATTTGGGGCTCGAGGGCGTGGATACGATCCCTGCAGCGGCCGCATTCCAACGGAGCGGAATGCAAAAACGCTGGTGCATTGTGCATTGTATGCACGTAAAAATTTACAGGAAGTCAAAATTAATACGGAGTCCCCAACTACGACCTGCCTCATAATCAGAGCGTTGGTTTCGCCCGTAAGACATCATAATGATTTTTTTTCAATCCGTAGTGGCTCATCGTATACCATACGGTTAGTGTGATCACCTTTTGTGCCGTAGCGGTTAAGCGTGCCTCGATTTAGGTTGCACCTAATGGTGCGGCGCATCGCAAAATATATTACGCCTCTTTGGAATTTGCGGAGAACGGCCAACAGGTAAGTCGCAGCTTCCGCGCAGTGACTGTTCACGGATACACAGCGCAAATGAACAGAGGTGTGGTGACGACGCCGGCAAAGAACACAGCCTCCGACGGGCTCGCCTTATCGCCTATCACTGCCAAAACTACCGAAGTAAGCATCTTTATCTAGCGCGGCGCGTTTTTGTTGAAGGTGTAGCGTACAATTTTAATTGGCGATAACCGAAACATGCCACCGTTCTCTGCTGCCTCTGAGCTGGACCGATACCAATGTGCGTTGCTTGCAGAAGCGAAAGGAGCGCCACTCAGCGCGTTGTCGCCTCGAGCACCGTTTGCGTGGTGAACAATGACGCGTGCATGAAGCTAGCTCACTGCGCAGACGCTACCGCGCAAAACGCGCAAGGACGTGTACGCGACGTTCTGCGCAGAAATCGCGTGGGATGATCGGAGACACGCCGGAGCGGCTAGCTTCAAAGAAGCAGTGCATGTTCTCACTCGTACAGGCATGCTCACGCTCGCATCGCTCTCGGCGTATCTTTAGGTCATTCCTGCTGCTGGACTTCTACCCAAACATTCGATATCTGCTTTGTGTTGGCTATGCACTGTAGCGTGGTCTTTGGTTCTGCGAGAGAGCCGGGAATATTTCTCCCCGCTGTGAAACATCGCTGTGGGTGTCTTAGCGAACATTTACCGTAGTGACCCATTTCTTCCTTTTCTAGACAGCACTCGTAAAGAGTCGCAAATTTTTACTTGCTAGTATAGTGTGTACTTCTATTTCGTGCGTAGTTATGTGCAGTGTGTGGCAGATTCTGAATCCGCGCAATCTCATTTTCTGTCCGCATTCCCTTCTCGCAGGTTACACATGCAGCAAATGCCCAGATGCTAAAGTGTTCTACGTCAAGAGCAGCTTGGCGTCGTGCAAGAGACACCTGTTGATATGTGGCTGAGTCACTAGCAAACTCGCACCTCTGTTGCCACTCTCCATCAAGTGGGTGTACTAGCTGCCGCATTGACGCTGTGAAGGCTTACTTTCAATTTGCTCTGGCTTTTAGTAGTGAAGGATGGGCTACCTTTTGAGGGAGATATTTCCTTTTGCTTGCGAGGATGTTTACCAACCTAACCAAGTGATACGTGCGTACTGGAAACAGCAACGCGAACAGAGGCGGACGACGGACGACGAAATAGGTAGGAGCACACACGAGCCCAAGTTCGGCTAAGTTTATTTTTGAAGACAGGGGTATCAAAGACGCTGGTCAACTTGACAAAGGTAAAGAGCCGTGCATACGTGGCAGAAACAGCCACGAGCGACAAGAAAAAAATATGCAAAAGCCATGTCATGTAGAATAAACGTGCGTGAAAAACGAGAAATATCGGACAAATTTTTCGAAAAACCGAAATATTTGTCCGATGAGTGACACTACCCAACGAGAAATACTCTTGAGAACTGCAAGTCTTTCCCACTAAGGGCGACAGATAACTTGGTTATGCATTTGTTTCGTTTGTGATCAATAAATATTGCTTCTGGAACTCCTCTGGTGTTGAGGTATAGAGCAGAAAGAACGGTTGTTTCATCACAAAGACCAGAACACAAGAGGACTTATGGAAGAATTATTTATTGATCACGAAGAAAAATTCATAAGCAAGATTTCTGTGACCCTTAGTGGGAAGGAGTTGCTGCAGTATTTCACGTTAATATCACTTACAGGACAAACCTTTCATGTGTTCTTTTTTTGTTTTTGATGCACATGTTCGTTCTACAGGACATGTCTTTCGGTCCTTTCTTGTTCTGCCGGGCTGTTTCTGCTGCGCATCCATGGTTTTTCTTTGTGAAGTTGGCCAATGTGTTTAAAATCTGTCTTCACGAATAAACTTCTAGTTGAGTCAGAGTTCATGTGTGTTCCTACCTTAATTCATCCTTCTCGTCTGTTTGGGTGGTTGTCAAATATATATGTACACCGAATTGTCGTAGTGTCCAGAGAATTGATACATGAAATATTTGCGCTGTTTATTTCAGGAAGAACGCTATAGGGTCTTCTGTTTTTAACTGATGTACATTTTTCTAGTTCAACTTCAAGGAGTCCCCTGAGGAAGCCAATAAGAGTGATGGTAACTTCATTTGTGTGAGATTTATGAATTTCATCCCTTCAAGGCATGACATGTCACAAGCTTGTAAGTCTGCAAGTATTCGTACGTTTTAAACATACTAAGCTCTAGTTTTTGGTTCTCATGACGCTGATTTGTACTGTGCTGCATTCTCCAGGCGCAGGAACCTTCTTTTATGCCGTCAGTGCATGGGCTCTTTTTGTAAATATTGGAGAAAAAATTCTCTTGAGCTATAATATGCATATATATCACTTATAATTTCTTTTCAACACGGGTGCTGTATCTCCCTCCGTCTTTGTTACTGCTTTGTCCCAATTTTTTTGCAACCTTTATGTATTTTCTGCAATAATATTCTGGTAGCATTTTAATAACATTTTACCTGCGCAATTGAGGTCATTGGTTTTTCGTATACGCATTATTTGAGTTTTTCACTGTCTCACCAATCTGGCTGTCCAGTCATTGAAACCTTTTCCCATCCTTTATGACGGTTTCTGGGGTACTAGGTATTATTGCAAGTGCAGGTGACCACCTATTTGGTTCTTTGGAATTGTGTTAGCCGTGTGTTACTACCAATTTTCTGTGCTAAATAATTATGTTTTCTCTTATCGTTCAAGGTATTAGCCTTGCCTTACCTCTTTATTGACTGAGGTACCACTTAGTTGCTGGGTAGAGTGAAAAAGGCCCCAAAGAGTGCTCTAATTTGCTTTGTGCAAGTCCAGAAAAATTAACTGGAAATGAGCTCACTAAATTGAGGAAATACCACCAACAAACTCCTCTGTACCTCAATTTAAGATATACAAATGGTGTACTGTTCCTGCAAGCCTGGCTCGTCAGAAACATGATTCAGGTGTTCACCATGTCAGAAAACTTTCTAAATGATGTCTCACCAATTAATAGCTAAGTTGAGTGATGTTATTTTATAATATAATTAGGCAACCTGAAAATATATACATCTCGAAGACAAAAAGCTCAGAAAAGTCTACTTTGGTACTTCATTAAATTTCAATCACGGTGAAAGACGTGTGCTAAAGCTTGTATAAATTTACGTGAAGTCATTTGTTTCAAGTCTGTTATTTTGCCTTCTCACAATCAGCCGTAACTGTTCCTGTGATGGGTTAGTGTGCGAAACATTTTAATGTAACGTATTCAGAAGTCTTGTGTGTGTTCACACGCAAGCAGCTTCAAGTGTTCATGTGTTTAAAGTTGGTTGTTAAAAGGGTATGCTTAAGCCCGGCCTTTTGAGTCGCTTTGCCTTCTAGTCATAAACTTAAGTCGCAAGGGAAGACCGCAATGATCGTTTTGATTTATTTCATATGTATAGGTTTTTTCAGATGTATTTACACTGTTAAGAGTGCTGTAGGTACTAGCCTGTGTCTCCAGGTTCGATGTAGTGGTGCCTTATGTACTGTAATAATATTTCATGGGCACTCATCTTTAGTGCAAATAAATGTACTTCAAATTGATCAGTCTCTCCTTTGCTTTTGCTTGTGAAAGTTATGAGCAGGCACCGGGGCATGCAAGTGTGAATAGCAAAACAATTTCAATATATGAATAAAAATCCACTAGCCCAACGAAATGTCAATCATATTTCAATAGCCACTTCTGAAATCTCAATGCCATCTCAACTGGGCCACAACGTACTTTTCAGTGCTGCGACAACAATAACTCAACAACAAGTCAACAGAATTACCACAACATCAGTTCAATGCATTATCAACGGTAACTTAACAACCATTCAACAAAATGAACACAACGAGCCGTCTAACCGTCTAAGCGCAACTGAATTTCAATAGTAACTTAACAATTTTTCAACATTGAGACACCCAATGGTGTTCCAATTAAATTTCTGTGGCCAATATACAAGACCACTCAACAATCAGCCCAACAATTCTCCAACAAAAATTCCACAATTCCTCAGTGATAAACTGAACATTGACCAATAAGAATTCAATGCCTTCTCAATAATTTTTTTTGTGCGGGGACTACCTGGCTGATCAAACTTGCACATGTGAAGGGGAGACACTGACTACCCCGCTGGTCTCGGCGCGCACAACGCTGAAACTACCCCCAAGATGCATTCTATGGAGTCTGGGTTCCTGCCATAAAAGCAGTCCCACCGAGAACATCAGCGTTGTAGATGAAGCAGTTGCATTCTCAAGAAGCATCTAAGCATATTTCCTTGGGTTCACCGGCTAGCTGCATCGGGTGTCCCCTTGATAGCTGCGCTGCCTATCTGGCTAATCATCCTTGCATCGTACACGTGCCTGCGCGGCACGGAGTACCCTGCTAGTCTCAGCGCGCACTCCATGAAACCACCTCCAAGCTTCATTCTACGCTGTCTGGATTGCAGCCATAAAAGCCATGCCGTCGAGAGCATCATTGTTGTAGCAGCAGCAGTTCCATTCGCAAGCACGCATCTAAATAAACTTCCTTGGTTTGACATTACAGCTGCATAGGCTGTCCACTTGATAGCTGCTGGGACTATCTGGCTGATCATCCTCGCGTCGTACACTTTTCTACACGGCACTGACTGCCCTGCTGGTCTCGGCGCGCACTCCGCAAAACCGCCCCCTAGCTGCATTCTACGCATTCCGGGTTCCACCCATAAAAACCGTGCCGGCGAGAGCATCACTGTTGTAGCAGCATCAGTTGCATTCACAAGCACGGACCTAAGCAACCTTCCTTACTTTCCCACGCTAGCTGCACCGACTGTCCCCTTGATAACTGCCGTGACTACCTGGCTGGTTATCCTCGCATCGTACACGTGCCTGCGCGGCACGGACCACCCTGCTGGTCTATGCGCCCACAACGGAGAGAACATGCCCTAGGTGCATTCTAGACAGTCCGGATTTCTGCTATAAAAGCGGTCCCGGCCAGAACATCACTGGTGTTGCACCATCAGTTCCATTCTCAAGCACGCATCTGAGCGAACATCCTCGGTTTCGGAGGATAGCTGCATCGTCTGTATTCTTGACAGCTGCGTTGACTAGCTGGATGATCATCCTCGCATCGTACACGTGCGTGCGCGACGCTGACTACCCGGCTGGCCTCGGCGAGCACTCCGCTGAAACCACCCCCAAGCTGAATTCTACGCAGTCCGGATTCATGCCATAAAAGCCGTCCCGGCGAGAACATCACTGTTGTAGCAAAAGCAGTTGCATTCGCAAGCAGGCATCTAAAACATTTCCTTGGTTTCCCAGGTTAACTGCATAGGCTGTCGCCTTGATTGATGCTGGGACTATCTGACCGATCATCCTCGGATCGTACACATGTCTGCGCGGCACTGAATACCCTGCTGGTCTCGGCGAGCACTCCGCTGAAACCACCCCCGAGTTGAATTCTACGAAATCGGGATTCCTGCCATAAAAGCCGCCCCGGCGAGCGCATCGCTGTTGTAGCAGAATAAGTTGCACCCTTGTCAGGATTGGGGGCTCAATCCCATCGCTCGTGATACGTTCTCAAGATTGGAGTCGGCCATGAATTAGAAGGTAGCTGGCCCATGCCGTCGTCCAACTTATCCACGCTGAGGACATTGATGAAGCGAAGGACTGCTTCTCATCGAGAACGAGGAATATGGGTTTATTTACAATATTTATATCAGTCTAACATGACTGTTTGCGAAAGTACATCAGTCTAACATGACTGCTTGAGAGAGATATGTCGAGCATCCGCACAACAGCAGTTTTAAACACTCGGTCCTCCGGCCATACAAGACGGCGAACTTTCGTTTCGTCGGCGCAAACTAGCCGCCTCCCGCAGGACGGCTTACGCACAAAAAGGCACACACGTTCGAATGTCCGGAGCCGACGTCAGAGGGGCCCCGTAGAACTCGGAGCCGTTCCGGGTAGCGCGTTAGGGAGTTTGGGAAGAATAATTGGCCCGCCGAACTCATTCCGTCACAAAGTCGATTTAGTCACGCCGTGGCTAGAAGTTGGCGGCGAAGCTCCCGGTATGTTGCCGTCATAGTCGTAAGTGGGTGGCAATCTTGCACTGCAGCTGGCAATTCTTAACAGCGCCGGGATGTTGCCTTCATAGTCGTAAGTGGGTGGCAATCCTGCGCTGCAGCTGGCCATTCTTAACAGCGCCTCCATGGCCCGAAAAATCTCGACTGTCTAGCGCTGAGAACCGCTGTGCAGGAAGAGAATGGCTGGTGCTCAGGGGGTGATTGATGCCTTGGCTCGCAGCGACCACTTGTGTATTGATGTCACCGCCCCAAAACATCCAACAAGGACAAGCAACTGCAAAATGAACTCCACAAAACGGCTCTGCGCCGACATGACGTACATTGGCTCTCCCTTTAGACCCGCTAGGCTTCAAAAAAAAAAAACATCGGTGCAGAAACAGAAAAAAAAAGAAAATGCTGCATTTCGCTATGCCAATTTCCGAAGCAATTTCGTACTGACAAATTCAGCAATCATGGAGGGAATCCTGCTAAATGAGAGGAGATCTTCTCGGCTTAAAAAAATTAACACTAGTAACCCTAAAATTTAGGCGGGACCCGCAAACGCAGAATTCAAATTAGCCTGCTCAAACCATCCGCATTGCTATGCGACTTTCCCTTATATCTAATGGAGAAGTTGTACTCTTGGAGAGTGAGGCTCCATCGGAGCTAGCGGCCATTTTTGTGTGACATTTGATTGAGCCACGTCAGAGGACAGTGGTCAGTCTCGAAGATGAACTTCGCTCCGTACAAGTAACACGACAACTTCTGGGCGGCCCAAAGTAAACAAGCGCATTCCTTCTCTGAAGTGCTGTAGGCTTCCTCCCTTACATTTAGTTTACGGCTGGCAGAGAGGATAAGATGCTCCTCGTTATCGGCGCCGACCTGACTAAGTACCACGCCCATACCTCTGTCGCTTGCGTCGCATTGAACTACGACTTCCTTTGTGTAGTCTGGCGCACGAAGCACAGGACGAGAAACCAATGGCGTCTTCAAACTTTGGAAAGCGTTCTCTTTGTCTTTATCCCAGTGTACGTTACTTGGTGCTCCCTTTCGGAGGACGTCTGGTAATGGACTTGCCAATTGCGAGTAATTCGGAATGTACCGTTGATAGTACCCCACAAATCCCAAAAATGAACGAAGGTCCGTTTTCGTGCGCGGCTGAGAAAATTCTCCTATCAATAGCTATATTCAGCTCGGCCGGCCGTCTCATGCCCTGACCGACAACATGGCCCAGATAAGTAACCTGCGAACAACCAAACCTACACTTTTCCGCTTTCATCGTTAAGCCGGCTTCCCTCAAACGTGAGAACACCTGTTTGAGGTGCGATACGTGTTGTTCCCAGCTGTTCGAAAAAATTGCTACATCATCAAGATAGGGCAAGGCGAACTCGTGCAAGTCTTTTAGGACAATATCCATTAACTTAGAGAAGCTAAACACCCCGTTCTTCAGCCCGAAGCTGAGTGCGAGAGGGCGAAAAGTGCCTACAGGCGAGATGAATGCGGCATAGCGGCTGGCACTTTCTGAAAGGGGAACTTGCCAGTACCCCCGCACGAGATGTATAGTTGAAATGTATTTAGCAGCGCTAACTCTTTCAATTCGTTTCTCAATGTTGGGTATCGGTTACAGCTGATCCCTAGTGATGGCATTTAACTTCCTCTAGTCAACACATGGACGAGGGCCCTCGTTAGGGGTTTCTACGAGTATTAGCGGAGACGTGTAGTCACTCTCAGCGGGCTCAATAACTCCCAATTCTAGCATGCGCTGTATCTCTGCCTCCATAATCTCTCTTTGTCTTGGAGACACCCTGTAAGGCTTTGATCTTACTGGTTCGGTTGATGTCAGCTCAATTTCATGCGTTATTAGTTCGGTTCTACCCGGCCGATCGCTGAATCTGTCGAGATATTCCTCTAACACCTCTTTTAGCTCAGCTAGCTGCTCGGGTCTTAGAGCGTGCGAGCTTACCGAGTGTTCTACTCCTTCTTCTAGGCCGATTTCAGAGTTGGAGGTCGCCCTATACTCCTTAAACTTGGTACTAGTGCCATCCTGCTCTTTGATGGTATAGTTAACGACTCCGCTCCGCTCCCTATACGGCTTCATCAAATTGCAGTGATATATCCTCACCTCCTTCCTGCGACCGGGCATTTTCAGAGCGTCGTTAGTATCTGAAAGTTTGTAGAACACTTTAACGGGCCCGTCCCAGTGAACTTCAAGCTTGTTCTTTCTTGAACGTTTGAGGATCATTACCTGGTCTGCGGTGTTAAACGTTCGAAGCCTTGCATTCTTGTCGTAACAGAATTTGGCGTTCTTTTGAGCTACTCCCATGTTCTTTCCGACTAGTTCTTGGGTTGCGCTTAGCCGTTCCAGCAATTTTAGCACGCATTCAACCACTGTTGGACTTTCCCCTCTTTCCTCCCACATCTCTCTTAACATTCTTAGTGGAGAACGGAGTGTCCTCCCATACACTAATTCTGCTGACGAGAACCCTGTCGCCTCATGTGGAACCGTTCGCAAAGCGAACAAAGTTGCCGGCAGACAGTTCTCCCAGTCCTCCTTGTGCTCGTAACAGAGCGCACGCAAAACTCGCTTAAGCACAGAGTGCCACCTCTTTACACTGTTTGACTGAGGGGGATAGACAGAACTGTGTGTTAACTTTACCCCGCACTTCTGCAAGAATGTGGAAGTCAGTGCGCTCGTGAATACTGACCCTTGATCTGCCTGAATTTAGGCTGGAAACCCAACTCGTGCGAACACTGTCAAAAGCGCGTCTACTACTTCGGTGGAACTGAGCTGTTTCAAAGGGGTTGCCTCTGGAAACTTGGTAGCCGGACACAGCATGGTAAACAAATACCTGTAGCCCGATTTTGTTTTTGGAAGAGGCCCTACCGTGTCTATTACAAGTCGTCTGAAAGGCTCTGTTATTAAGGGCACTACCTTCAGTGGAGCTTTCCATGTCTCTCCTGGTTTACCAGAACGCTGGCAGGCGTCGCATGATCTTACAAAGTTTTCTACGTCTTTGAAACAGCCAGGCCAGTAGTATTCCATAAGCAATCTTTCCTTTGATTTGTTTATGCCTAGGTGGCCGGACCACCCATTTCCATGACAGACTCAAAAGGTCCTCCCTGTACTTCGTAGGTACGACTAACTGATAAAAAATCCTACCCTTTCGATCTCTGTAGTTCCGATACAACAATCTTCCTCTCTCATGTATCGTCACGTTGCGCCTAGCAATGCCTTCTTTAACTGTGTCATGTAATTTAGCTAAGCTCTCATCATTCTTTTTCTCGGCTGCCAGTGACTCTCTATCCACACGTAAGAGCTGATCAAAGTTCTTTGAGGCCGGTGATAATAACGACCCTGTCTGGCTTGTGAGTGCGTCATCTTGCTCTTCCTGCAGGCTAGAACTTTGACACTCTAGTGCTACGCTCTCATTGAGCTGGTCAGCTGGCAGGCTCTCCTCAACTGTTCTTTTGTCCCTCGGGCCTAGCTCGGCGGATTCGGGTATTGAAGTTATCCCTTTTTCTGCTTCCGCTGGAGGAGCTTGTGCATTTTCAGCCGAAAGTGCCGCGATCTTACGAGCTTGGCCTCCGGTCAGTGCTTCTACTACGCCCTCTCCCAGTTTGAGCCCTTTGTCATGCAGTAACTGATTCGAACGATTCGAAAAGATATAAGGATACTGCAGTGAAAAAATTTTGGAAACTGCAGCCTCAGTCTCTAGCTCCCCGACTGGTCCATTGATTTTGACTTTGGCCATGGGCAGATACACGCTGTGTTCTTCTACAACCTGTTTTATCCATGCTACTTCTCCGGTGAAGTCATCTACCGTCACGTAAGACGGATGGACAATGTCCATCGTGGCGGCACTGTCTCTTAGCACTCGGCATGGTTTTCCATTAACTTGCAGGTCGTGAAGATATGGACTTTAAAGTTCCATATTCTCATCTTTTTCCTCCACGAAGGAGAAAACTACGCTAGGCGTCCTGCAGTTTACAGCTATATGTCCCAGTTTGTGGCATTTGTAACAGCGAATTGGTCTGAAAGATTCGAATTTTCTTTTCTGTTCTTTTTGTGCGGTTTCTCCGTTAAGGTTCTCCTCGCTCTTTTCTGTGGGCTTTTCCATCATGTCTACAGGCTCCGATCATCTAGTCTGCGCACCCCTTTTGAACGGAAATGGTTTCCGCGGTCCATTTCGACCGTCCAAGTTTCCGTCCTCGGCGTTCAACTTTCTACGGGTTGCGTATTCTTCGGCTAATTCGGCCGCGCTTTCCACAGTGTTTACATTCCCTCTGTCTTGCACCCAGTGTTTCACAGCTTGGGGATGGTTTTGTAAAACTGCTCTAGACACATGCATTCAATGATCATGTCTCTGCTGTCGTACGCTTCCGCGCTCTTAAGCCACTCGACTAGGTTGGCCTTTAAGCTATATGCAAACTCCGGATATCCCTCGCTATCTTTCTTGCCTGTGCTCCTAAACCTTTGCCGAAAAGCTTCGGCTGAAAGGCGATATTTCTTCAGGAGACTAGCCTTAACTTTTGCATAATCATATGCATCCTGTGCACTCAATCTGGCGATTACTTCCGCCGCCTCACACGGCAACATAGACAGCAACCGCTGTGGCCGTGTACTCGGGCCGAAGTTCATCTTTTCGCAAGTCCTTTCAAAATTGCTTAGGAACAAGGCTATGTCGGTCCCGACCTTAAATGGCTTTAATAGCCTGTCCATGCGGTACGATTCTGCCTCACTTGATCGTCCCAGAGCACCTTCACTTCCTTGAGACAACTCCAAACGTTTGCTTTCAAGTTCAAGTTGCATTTTTCTTAACTCGCAATCTTTATCGCGTTCCTCTCTCTGTCCCGTTCTTCTCTTTCTCTTTCCCGTTCTTCTCTGTCCCGTTTCTCTCCTTTTTTCAGAAGTTCAAACCCCATTTCAATTTCTTCCTCACTGGCCTTTTCTGAAATTAGCTCCAATAATTCCGATTTTAGCATTTCCTTGTGCACATCCAGGCCAAGTTCCTCACCAACAATCAACAATTCGTCTCTCAGCAGTGTCCTTAACTCCATGACTGCTGATTTACTGTCTTGATCCTGCTATCTAAATCTAGCTAGGAAAACAGAACCTAGCTAACACTCAACAATCTAGCTTCCCTACTGTTCTAAACAGAACAACCACGAAATAAAGCCTAGAGAGTCAAAGCAAGAAGCAAGCACTCACCGCAGTCACAGCACCACGTCGCAAAGTCCATCTCACCGCTGTCAGCCAGTTGACAGGATTGGGGGCTCAATCCCATCGCTCGTGATCCGTTGTCAAGATTAGAGTCGGGCATGAATTAGAAGGTAGCTGGCCCATGCCGTCGTCCAACTTATCCACGCTGAGGACGTTGATGAAGGGAAGGACTGCTTCTCATCGAGAACGAGGAATCCTATTTATTTACAATATTTATATCAGTGTAACATGACTGTTTGAGAAAGTAGATCAGTCTAACATGACTGCTTGAGAGAGATGTGTCGAGCATCCCCACAACAGCAGTTTTTAAACACTCGGCCCTCCGGCCATACAAGGCGGCGAACGTTCGTTTCGTCGGCGCAAATTAGCCACCTCCCGCAGGACGGCCTACACACACAAAGGCACACACGTTCGAATGTCTGGAGCCAACGTCAGAGGGGCCCCGTAGAACTCGGAGCCGTTCCGGGTAGCACGTTGGGGAGTTTGGGAACAATAGTTGGCCCGCCGAACTCATTCCGTCACAAAGTCGATTTAGTCAGGTTGTGGCTAGAAGTTGGCGGCGAAGCTCCCGGTATGTTGCCGTCATAGTCGTAAGCGGGTGGCAATCTTGCACTGCAGCTGGCCATTCTAAACACCCTTAAGCCGGCATTTAAGCTAACTTCCTTGGTTTCACAGGCTAGCTGCTTCGGCGGTCCCCTTGATAACATCGGTGACTACCTGGCAGATCAAACTTGCACACGTACCAGGGAGGCACTGAATACCCCGCTGGTCTCGGCGCGCACAACACTGAAACCGCCCCCAAGCTGCATCCTAGCAATCAGTATTCCTGCCACAACAGCTGTCCCGGCGAGAACAACAGTGTTGTAGCAGAAGCAGCTGCATTCTCAAGCACGCCTCTAAGCAAATTTACTTTGTTTCACAGGCTTCCTGCATCAGCTGACCCCTTGATAGCCGCCTGGCTGATCATGCTTGCATCGTACGCGTGCCTGCGCGGCACTGTTTACCCTGGTTGTCTCGACGCGCACTCCGCTGAAACCGCCCCCAAGCAGCTTTCTACGCAGTCCGGATTCCTTCCATCAAAGCCGTCTCCGACAGAACGTCACCGCTGTAGCAGCATTAATTGCATTCTCAAGCACACATCTGAGCAAACTGCCTTGCTTTCACAGGGTAGCTGCATCAGCTGTCCCCTTGATAGGTGTGGTGACTACCTGAATGATCATCCTTGCACCATACACGTTGCTGCGCTGCACTGACTATCCTGCTGGTCTCGGCCCGCACTCCACTGAAACCACCCCGAAGCTGCATACTAGGTACTACAAATTTGTGCCATCAAGCCGTCCCGGCGAGAACATCGCTGTTGTAGCAGAAGCAGGTGCATTCGCAAGCAGGCATCTCAAACTTCTTTGGTTTCACAGGATAGCTGCATAGGCTGTGCCCATGATAGCTGCGGCGACTATCCGGCTGATCATCGTCGCATCGTACACTTTCCTACGCGGCACTGGCTACCCTGCTGGTCTCGGCGCCCACTCCGCTGAAAACAACACCATGCTGCATTCTATGCAGTCCGGATTGCTGCCATTAAAGACGTCCGGCGAGAGCATCGTTTTGTAGCAGAAGCGGTTGCGCTCTCAAGCACGCATCTAAGCAAACTTCCTTGGTTTCACAGGGTAGCTGCTTCGGCTGTCCCCTTGATAACAGCGGTGACTACATGGCGGATCACCCTTGCATTGTACACGCGCGTGCGCGCCACCGACTACCCTGGTGTTCTCGGCGCGCACTCCGCGGAAACCAACCCCGAGCTGCATTCTACGCAGTCTGGATTTCCGCCATAAAAACCATCCCGTCTAGAGCACCACTGCTGTAGCAGCAGCAGTAGCATTCTCACGCACGCATCTAAGGAAATTTCTTTTATTTCACAGGCTTGCTGCGGTGACTATCTGGATGATAAAACTTGCACATGGGAAGGGGAGACACTGACTAACCCGCTGGTCTCGGCGCGCACAACGCTGAAACCACCCCCAAGATGCATTCTATGGAGTCCGGGTGCCTACCATAAAAGCTGTCCCGGCGAGATCATCAGCGTTGTAATGAAGCAGTTGCATTCTCAAGAAGCATCTAAGCATATTTCCTTAGTTTCACAGGCTAGCTGCATCGGGTGTCCCCTTCATAGCTGCTGGGACTATCTGGCTGATCATCCTCGCATCGTACACTTTTCTATGCCGCACTGACTACCCTCCTATTCTTGCCACATACTCCACTGAAATCACCACCAAGCTGCATTCTACGCAGTCCGGATTGCTGCCGTAAAATCCGTCCCGGCGAGAGCATCATTGCTGTTGCAGCATCAGTTGCATTCACAAGCACACATCTAAGCAAACTTCCTTGGCTTCACACGCTAGCTGCATCGGCTGTCCCCTTGGCAGCTGCGGTGATTACCTGGCCGATTATCCTCGCATCGTCTACATGCCTGCGCGAGACTGACTTTCCAGCTGGTCTCGGCGCGCCCTCCAGAGAAACCACGCCCTTGCTGCAATCTAGACAGTCCGGACTCTTGCCATAAAAGCCTTCCCGGTTAGAACATTACTGTTGTTGCACCATGAGTTCCATTCTAAACCACGCATCTGAGCGAACTTCCTCAGTTTCACTGGATGGCTGCATCGACTGTCCCCTTGATAGCTGCGTGGACTAGCTGGATGGTCATCCTCGCATCGTACACGTGCCTGCGCGGCGCTGACTACCCTCCTAGTCTCGGCGCGCACTCCCATGAAACCACCTCCAAGCTGCATTCTACGCAGTCCGGATTCGTGCCATAAAAGGCAGCCCGCGAGAAAATCACTGTTGTAGCAGAAGCAGTTGCATTTTCAAGTACGCATCTAAATAAGCTTGCTAGGTTTCACAGGCTAGCTGCATCGGCTGTCCCCTTGATAGCATCGGTGACTTCCTGGCTGCTCAAACTTGCACATGTGCCTGGGAGGCACTCACTACCCTGCTAGTCTCGGCGAGCACTCCGCTAAAACCACCCCAAAGATGCATTCTATGCAGTCTGGATTCCCGCCGTAAAAGCCATCCCGTCGAGTGCATCACAGTTGTAGCAGCAGAAGTAGCATTCTCACGCACGCATCTAAGCAAATTTATTTTATTTCACAGGCTTGCTGCGGTGACTAGCTGGCTGATCAAACATGCACATGCGAAGGGGAGACACTGACTACACCGCTGGTCTCGGCGCGCATAACGCTGTAACCACCCCTGAAATGCATTCAATGGAGTCCAGGTTCCTGCCATAAAAGCCGTTCAGGCGATAACATCAGCGTTGTAGATGAAGCAGTTGCATTCTCAAGAAGCATCTGAGCAAACTTCCTTGGTTTCACAGGGCAGCTTTATCGGCTGTCCCCTTGATAGGTGTGGTGACTACCTCGATGATCATCCTTGCACCGTACACGTCGCTGCGCTGCACTGACTATCCTGCTGGTCTCGGCCCGAACTCCACAAAAACCACCCCGAAGCAGCGTACTAGGTACTACAAATTTGTGCCATCAAGCAGTCCCGGCGAGAGCGTCACTGTTGTAGCAAAAGCAGTCGCATTCGCAAGCACGCATCTCAAACTTCCTTGGTTTCACAGGATAGCTGCGTAGGCTGTCCCCTTGATAGCGGATGGGACTATCTGGCTGATCATCCTCGCATCGTAAGCTTTCCTACGCGGCACTGACTACACTTCTGGTCTCGCCCCACACTCCGCTGAAACCACCCCCTGGCTGCATTTTACACATTCCGGATTCCTTACATAAAATCTGTCGCCGCGAGAGCATCACTGTTGTAGCTGCAGCAGTTGCACTGTCAAGCACGCATCTGAGCAAACTTCCTTGGTTTCACAGGCTAGCTGCATCGACTGTGCCCTTGATAGCTGAGTTGACAAGCTGGATTTTCATCCTCGCATCGTACACGTTCTTACGCGGTACTGACTACCCTGCTGGTCTCGGCGCGCACTCCGCTTAAACCACCACCAAGCTGCATTCTACGCAGTCAGGATTGCTGCCATTGAAGACGTCGCGGCGAGAGCTTCACTGTTGTAGCAGAAGCAGTTGCGCTCTCATGCACGCATCTAAGCAAACTTCCTTGGTTTCACAGGCTAACTGCTTCGGCTGTCCCCTTGATAGCAGCGGTGACTACCTGACCGATCATCCTTGCATTGCACACGCGCGTGCGCGCCACTGACTACCCTTGTGTTCTCGGCGCGCACTCCGCGGAAACCAACCCCGAGCTGCATTCTACGCAGTAATCACTGTTGTAGCAGCAGCAGTAGCGTTCTCTGGCACGCATCTAAGCAAAATTCTTTTATTTTACAGGCTTGCTGCGGTGACTACCTGGCTGATCAAACTTGCACATGTGAAGGGGAGACACTGGCTACCCCGCTGGTATCCGCGCGCACACTGCTGAAACCACCCCCTAGCTGCATTTTACGCAGTCCGGATTCCTTCCATAAAATCCGTCCCGGTGAGAGCATCATTGTTGGAGCAGGGTGAGTTGCATTCACAAGCACACATCTAAGCTCAGTTCCTTGGCTTCACACGCTAGCTCCATCGGCTGTCCCCTTGATAGCTGCGTGGACTAGTTGGATGATAATCCTCGCATCGTACACGTGCCTGCGCGGTTGCTGACTACCCTGCTAGTCTCGGCGCGCACTTCATGAAACAACCTCCGAGCTGCATTCTACGCAGTCCGGATTAGTGCCATAAAAGCCAGCCCGGCGAGAAAATCACTGTTCTAGCAGAAGTAGTTGCATTTGCAAGTACGCATCTAAACAAACTTTCTTGATTTCATAGGCTAGCTGCATCGGCTGTCCCCTTGATAGCATCGGCTACTTCCTGGCTGCTCAAACTTGCACATGTGCCTGGGAGGCACTCGCTACCCTGCTGGTCTCGGCGAGCACTCCGCTGAAACCACCCCAAAGTAGCATTCTATGCACTCCGGTCCCTGCCATAAAAGCCGTTCCGGCGAGAACATCAGTGTTGTAGATGAAGCAGTTGCATTCTCAAACATGCAGCTAAGCAAATTTCCTTGGTTTCACAGGATAGCTTCATCAGCTGTCCCCTTGATAGCCGCCTGGATGATCATCCTTGCTTCGTCCACATGCCTGCGCGGCACTGACTACCCTGCTGGTCTCAGCGCGCACTAGGCTGAAACCACCACCTAGCTGCATTTTACGCAGCCAGGATTCCTTTCATAAAAGCCGTCCCAGCGGGAGCATCACTGTTGTAGCAGCATTAGGTGCATTCACAAGCACGCATCTAAGCAAACTTCCTTGGTTTCCCAGGCTAGCTGCATCGACTGTCCCTTTGATAGCTGCGTTGACTGGCTGGATGATCATCCTCGCATCGTATACGTTCCTACGCGGCGCTGAATACCCTGCTAGTCTCGGCGCGCACTCTGCTGAAACCACATCCAGGATGCATTCTATGCAGTCCGGGTCCCTGCCATAAAAGCCGTCCCGGCGAGAAAATCACTGTTGTAGCAGAAGCAGTTGCATTCGCAAGCACGCATCTAAACAAACTTTCTTGGTTTCATAGGCTAGTTGCTTCGGCTGTCCCCTTGATAGCAACGGTAACTACCTGGCCGATAATCCTTGCATTGCACACGGGCATGCGCGGAACTGACTACCCTGGTGTTCTCAACGCCAACTCCGCTGAAACCAACCCCAAGCTGCATTATACGCTGTCTGGATTCCCGCCATAATAGCCATACAGTCGAGAGCATCATTGTTGTAGCAGCAGTTGCATTGTCAAGCAGGCATCGAAGCAAACTTCCTTTGTTTCACAGGCTAGCTGCTTCGGCTTTCGCTTTGATAGCTGCGGTGACTACCTGGCTGATCAAACTTGCACACGTGCCTGGGAGGCACTGAATTCCCTGCTGGTCTTGACGCGGATTCCGCTGAAACCACCCCCTTGCTGCATTTTACGCAGACCTGAATCCTGCTATAAAAGCCGTCCCTGCGAGGACATCATGGTTGTAGCAGCATCTTTTGCATTGTCAGCACGGATCTAAGCAAACTTCCTTGGTTTCAGAGGCTCAATGCATCGGTTGTGCCCTTGATAGCTGCTGTGACTACCTGGCTGATCATCCTCGCATCGTACACGTGCCTGCGCGGCAATGACTACACTGCTGGTCTCGGTGCGCACTCCGCTGAAACCACCCCAAAGCTGCATTCTTCGCAGTCTGGATTCGCGCCATAAAAGGCAAATTGTCGAGAGCATCACAATTGTAGCAGCAGAAGTTGCATTCTCAAGCACGGTAACGATTGTTTAGAACTTTTGAGGGAGATTTACCTAGAAAATACAGTTTGCGTTGAATGGGAAGGGATGATGATCGGGGAGTAAGTTCATATCAGCAGCCCGACTGAGGCAGGGGTGCCCTTTATCCCCGCTGCTGTTTATAATGTACGTTGTGAGGATGGATAGGGCGCTAGAAGGAAGTAATATCGGGTTTAATATCTCATACAAACAGCCGGGTGCAGTAGTAAAACAGCAACTCACAGGTTTATTTTATGCGCTCTATATTGCGTTGCTCGCTAACAAACAAAGTGATTAGCAACATCTGGCTAATATCTATGGACAGGAAGGCAACAACTTAAGTTTTGGAATTTTGTGTTAGAAAATCCGGTGTTATGGTATTCAATGAAAATAGTAAACAGACAGTGAAAATACAGGGCCAGGAAACACCTCGGGTAACAGAACAAAAATGCCTTGGTATATGGATAAACGAAGGTAAAAGATATGTGGAAACACAGGAAAAAACCATAAGAGTAAAAGGAAAGAGAAATTCAGCCATAATGAAGCACAGAGCACTATGGGAATCGGTACGAGGTCCTCCGAGGTATGTGGAAAGGTGTAATGGTTCCAGGACTTACTTTTGGAAATGCGGTTTTTTGCTTTAAATCAGGGGTACAATCGTGACTCAACTGGAACCAAAGGTCAGTAGATTGCCTCGCATTGGGCACTCACGGGAAGAGTACAAATGAAGCTGTGCAGGGTGATATGGGCTTGACTAAATTTGAAGTGAGGGAAGCTTCCAATAAAATTGGGTATGAAGAACGATTGAGGAATATGGAAGAATGTAAATGGGCTGGGGGAGTGTTCAGGTATCTGTACAGGAAAAACATTGATTCACATTGGAGGAAAAGAACTAGGAAGCTTACCAGTGTTGCATACGGGACCTTTTCGTGAGCCTCCTTCGAGTTCACCCGACCACATCGAATCGTCTCACGCCTAATTATGGAGCGCAGAAGCACATCTATCACGTTCTCGATGCACAGCACGTCCAAACAAGTTGGCGTTCCCCATCACGCGCGCCTTTATGTGGAGCTATTGTCCCACTGTTTGACTCTTTCTGAACATGAAACGGGAGCTTGGCATGTTTCCAGGTAACCTGGGTCCCGTGGAAAGAGACATTGCGGCTCTGAAAGGTCGCTCGAGAACAATCCGCCTGCCCCCGATGAGCACTTGCAAGCCGCGAGGCCACGACGACTGTAATGCACCGTGAAGCCCAAGGAGCAATCCCCCCATCCGCCTTTGTGACGGCAGTTGCAGACCAGGAAGGCAATTCCGCAGACAAGTAATCCCTCGGATAACTCGAGCCCAAGGAGCAACCCTCTGAGCCGAATGTGACGTACACTCGCACGGGCGCCTACCATTGGCCGAAAATGACGACACCTGAGCGGGCTCGCCGATTGGCCGAAAATGACGCCACCTGAGTGGGCTCGCGAATTGGCCGAACGGGACGTGACTGCGAGACACCGAAGGGGTTCAAAGGCAGAGACCGGGAGCACCAAAAGGGCATTCCTTCATTCATATTATTCGGGCTTTTTGCACGGCCGCAGTGTCCGAGTTGCTGCCGGTCAGTAATGACTTTACGACTGTTAATTTCTTTGCAGTCTCACTGTAAATGTAAATAAACCTCCAGTTTTTATCTCAAAGTCCTCCTCAAGCTCGGCCAACTCCCGCACTCAACGGAAAGCTCCAATTTCTGGAGACAGCAATTGGGATTGTCCTCCAGATCCAACACCAGCAAGTATGCGGCCTGAAGGGTGGGCAACACAGCAACAAAGAAGGTCAGCGGAAAGTCCGAGAGGCTGAAATAATCTCACGAGCGGCGGCAATGGAAAAGAAACCTGCCATGAGCAACTACTTAAGAGGAAAAAAACGAAATCAGGAAAGAAACCATTTATGATAACTCAAAGGGAAGCTCATTACTTTTCGAAGCCAGTTCGGGATGCCTGAGAACACGCACCTATAAAGCGAGATATAAGAAGGAAGAAGAAGCATGTGCTTGCAGCGGTAAATCGAGGGAAACTGTGGAGCATGTTTTATTAGAATGTGAACACGTCTACCCATTGGTTGATTTAGGCACCACTGGCCTCCTTGAAGCCATTGGGTTCAGCGGGAGCAGTGGTAAAGCACATATGTCCGCAATAGGAATTAGTAAGAGGCGATCGGAGGTTTGGTGGAAGAAAAGTTGGGAAACGACAAAAAACGGAGACGTACAAATGTACAGTTCCCAAAAGGGGATCAGAAAATTTGGGCGTGGTAGTTCACAATGTTTTTTTTTCTTTTTTCATGGTTTAACCTTGGTAAGACATTCGGTAGTATAATAGCAAGAGCTTGGTGGCGTAACCCACCGCCCCGTTCCAAAGGGGACGCTCATAACATCCATCCATCCATCCACTTCCATCCATCCATAACATCCATCCAGCCGCATTCAGGGAAAAATTCAACTAGCGGGTGGTACGCCTCTGCCGCCTCTTGTTCGCAACGCCTTATTCGCCTCTTGCACTGCGCGTGTTTGGGCACGTTTCGTACCGCACGCGGTGTGTGCCAACGTGTGTGTGCGTGGACGTTTTATTCGAAGGAAGATGTCGTCTGTTTCACACTTAGGGGAAAACGCGGTGCGCGTTGCATCGCGATGCGCCGAGCGCTTGAGTCACGTGGTGGCAGCAGCTCGCGCAGGCGCGGGTGCTCGAGGCCAGGGTCTTGAACGGCGTCGTCTGCTACGGCGGCGCGCGCTGGCCGCTACTGTCAGGGGCAGTGCACCGATTTTATCGTTACTGAGTGAAATGAGCCGGGATTCTTTACTAAGCATTGTGCGACGCCCACTGCTACGCCTGCAAAGTAAGTTCATCGCTGAAAGGTGCAGGGCAGTAATAGACGACGTACTGATTCCGTACGTTCTTGAGGGCCCGTTCCTGGAAGGCGTCTACATATTCTAACAGGATCGCCGATCCACACTGCTCGTGTTGTGCAAGAGCTGCTGGAAGAGCGCGCCGTCACTCTCTTGGAGTAGCCGCCTCAATCCCCGGGCGCCAACATCATTTAAAATGTCAGGGCCTCCGTTGAAAGTATCGCTGACGCACCATCCCCTCTATCTGTCGCCCGAGGAAAGGCTTCGATCCACCATCGTCAGCGACAGAGACGTGCTGCGAATGAACACATCGCTGATCAAGTCACTCTACACTTTATTGCCTGCCAGGTTGAGCGCTGTCATCGCTGCCGCTGGGGACATGACGAGATCCTAACTGAAGTTCGGAGCGTGACGTGTCCAATTCCCCGCCGCCGGGCAGGGTCTGTCTGGTGTAGTCAATGATTGTCGAGAAAACTCACTTCCAGCTCATTGTCTTAACCTAAAGCATTCCTTTATTGGTATCCGTTTGTTTCATCGTGTTCGACCCCCATAGTTATCATTGTTGAGTGGTTTGTTTTCCTTTCGAGTCAAATAAAGACTTAGCATGTTGCGCGCACATCTTGGTGCGTCTTGTCGCTGCTTATTACGGTAGCACACACAGTGAAGAAATATACGTGCAAGCGCTCAGTATCCCGGCCTTTCGAAAGAACAAACGAAGCATGCTGTCAAAAGAAGTTTGTGGAACTCCATTATCGCCAATGAAGACTCAGAGTTTGGCGTCGCACAACGTTTAGTAAAGAATACCAGCTCAGTTCCCGCAGTAACGATGAAATTGGTGCCCTTGACAGTAGCACCCTTCCCGACAATACGGCCAGCGCGCGCCGCCGTAGCGGACGACGCAGGTCACGACTCCGCCCATCGAGCGTGTGCGCCTGCTCGAGCTACTGCCACCGCACGACTCCGTTCGTCGCCGATCCGCGATGCAACAGGTTACGAGTTTTCCTCTCCGTGTGAACAGACTGTATGCGGCTTCTATTTGCCTTTAAGAATATCGGTATGCTTGACGATTATTTTTATGGCTGCAGTGCTGCGAAAGGGTAGCGTCTGCTCAGCCAGGTAGGTGACACTGCGCAGGTAACTGGAAACGACATCGTATGTACCGCCGCAAAAATCGTCGGCACATACGATGCCAGTTAGTTAACATCATTTTTGTAGTTTCCCGCAAAATGTTTGCTACAAATCTTTCTTGTCCCTGATGGCGACAACGGACTTCCAACGACACTGTGCGGAAATAAACAAAATATACCGCCGCATAGCACAAGTACGACATGCGCACACAACTTTAACTAGTACGTCATCTACAATATAGAATAGGGTCAGCAATGTAAATAACTTTGCCATTTTTTAACAGTACTCAAGGACGGAAATCGAAAGGATTATTTATCATTTTTGCTTCAGAAATACTGGCGCGACCAAGGCGCGGGCGTGTATCGTCCAGCAGCTCGATTTATCGGTGCAGTGGTGATGCAGGATGAACTCCGGTCATGTTCAATGCTTCGCACACAAATTCAATTTCTCGGCACGCGTGAACTTCGGTCACTGCTAGCGCATACAACAGACATGATTTCCATTGTTTGCCAGCGCACGCACAAACGAAACCCGAGAAAGGAGGCAGGACAAGCGCTGGTCAAACAAGTGAAAGTTTTGATATGAATAAAAGGATTATATATTGAGTAATAATGAAATTCATGAGGGTTACATATAAACACCGTCATACACTTACGAGTGATCAATGAACGAGCTAGCTTCGTTTGCCAGCTGTTTACTTCGTTCGGCTCACCGCAGTAATCCACGTCTGTCGTCTGCTTTTTTCGTACCATTTCATGTGAATCGGCAGAACTTGACTGGTGGCATCAACCCTTTCGTGATAGTTAACACAATAAGAATTTCTCGTCATCCGAAGAGGCGCCGTCGCAAACAAGAGAAGTTTCGCGCGCAGCTCGAACTGAACACGGGCGCGATAGCGAAGAGAAGCGTCGGCGGATACCTACACTCGTTGGATGTGAAATCCTTCCGCCAGTGGAGAAACGAGCGCTGGCGTCTAGGATAAAACTTGGCGTGCAGACGTCTATAATTATGTGGCACACGAATACTGAGGCAGAACACGCGGATCGCAGGGCGTGATCGCCCGCTGGAACACGGAAGAACTGAGCATAGTTTTGGTACCTGCACACGTCACCGTACGACCCTGGGAACAAGCAGAGGAAGCGCAAGTGCATCTCTCTTGCTTTGGTGCGAAGTAAAACAAAACAAAAACAAGATAAACACGCAGACATTCCGTTTGTGCGTTTTATTATTTATCAAATCATTGTCAATTCAAACAACAGATCGCACATATAACATATGTTGGGTTGAATAATTCTCGAAGTCACGTGTCACCACGAGCGACGTCAGACTGCGGAGACGATTACGTAGGCGCAGGAGCCCGACTACGCAGGCGCACGAGCTCGACCACGTCACTGTCCCTCCCCGGGCAGATTCGCCGCGAGTAAAGAGGGCATCGGCGTTAGGATTGAAATTTCAGGCCTTTCAGCGGCCCCTAGCCATGTGATTCTTAGCAAACATGATTGTTAGCACGCATTGTATGCTCTGCGTCTGTCAGCTCAAAATGGCCAGTCTTGGTTAGGGGCCCTTTAACAGTGATGTATCGTCTTTCGATGCGGCTATAGCTACAGTATGCAGCAGCATAACTATAAAACAGCGCTAGAAATGCAGACAGAGAAAGGAAACAACGTGACGGCTTCTTTCCTCTGTCTGCATCTCTGGCGCTGTTCTAATATGTTAACACTAGCTCAACCATCTGTCCCTGCTTTTGCTATGCAGACTGAAACAGTTATCTTCATTGCGCATTCATTCATTCACAAACTTTATTAGTGTCCTGAAGCCCGGTCTTTTCAGACCGAGGTGGGCCGCGTCCACGTCGGCACCGCCAGGCCGAGCCTCATGGCGTCATCGTGGACCCTCTCGACAGCCCGTAGTTGATCTTGATAAGAAGAGCTTGATATCATCTTGTGCCAGTAAAGCCATTTTTCTTCGGGGTCGGCGAGAGTCGCGGGACAGCCCGCCAGCATGTGTCTGATGTCAATGATGCCATCGCACACGTTACATTCTTTCCTAATTTCTCTTTCGGGGTGAATTTTATATATGAAATACGGAGTGGGGTACGTCCCGGTTTGCAGTAAACGCAGCGTGACTGCCTGAGCCCTGTTCAATCTTACGTGTGGCAGTGGGAATTGCCTACGGCTCAAGTTAATATTTAGTGATGTCGTTGTAAGTTAGTAAGTGATCTTTATGCTCCCCGGAATTGTAGTGGGCGTCGATTCGGTTCTGACCGGCACGGCAAGCAAGTCCTCGTGTCAGGTCGTTCGTAACCTCGTTGAGTTTGGGCGGAGTCTCGTCCACTTGTCCCATATGTGCAGGAAACCATCAGATTTCAGTTTTGATAGCTTCGACCTTGTCGATAATTTTAGCTGCAGTCCCAGCTACATAGCATTTGTCAAAGTTCTTAATTGCTGCTTTGGAATCGCTATAGATGAAAGACCATTTACGGCTGCTGATGGCTAGAGCAATCACGGCTTGCTCCGCCACCGTGGACTCCTTAGTGAAGATGGTGACGGCGTCTCGTACCTCGCCCCGATTGTAGACCACCACGGTGGTGTAGGCCTCTTTGCCTTTGACCCAGGCAGCGTCTACAAGGGCCGCCTGTTGTCGTAGCTGTTCAATTTCTTTCAACAAAGCTTTCGCACTCGCTTTTCTCCCGCTAACATTGTGTTCCGGGTGCATATTTCTTGGGAGGGGGTGGTTCTGATCGCGTCTCTAAGGTTCGCACTCAGTTCTACCTCGGATTCCTTCGGGTTCATCGATCTATTGGGGTCTGTCCCTATCGCTTTGAGTATAAGCCTGCCCGCTCGCGTTCTCGTCAGTCTTTCCTGCTGCGCCCCATCTGTTGCGCTTCCGCCATCTCTTCTATCGTATTTCGTACGCCTAGGTTCATGAGCTTCACGTTCGAGGTGCTGATGGGTATACGTAGGGTAGCCTTCACTAACTTTCTGATCATAGTGTTTAGCTTGTTCAGCTCGGCCTGCGACCATTTAAATAGACCTGCCACGTAGGTGAAGTGACAGAGAGCGAAGGCGTGCACTAGCCTTAGAGCACTGTCCTCACCCAGGCCTCTGTGTCTGTTGCTGATTCTCCTCAGTAACTTGATGACTTGGTCCATCTTGTTTGCAATGTGTTGAATGGCATTGAGGTTGGTACCTCCCGCTGCTATGTGGAAGCCTAAAACTCTAATCTTTTCCACCTGCTTGATCGCGGATCCGTCGTGACAGCGTAAGATAATCTTGGGTTCGACCCCGTGGACGTAGCCCCTGGGTCTTCGACCCCTGCGCCGATGTTTTAGGACCAAAAGCTCCGACTTTGCCGCCGAACAGTTGAGTCCATTCTCGCCTAGCGTGCTTTCCACGGCGTGTATGCTCTCCTGCAGTCTGGTCTCCGTTTGGCCTACGTTACCGTTGGCGCTCCATATGGTTGTTGTCATCGGCGTATATTGCAAAGTGTATACCTTCTATACTCTCCAGTTCGCTCGCGACTCTGGTCATTCCTAGATTAGATAACATGGGCAAGAGTACGGCCCCTTGCGGAATTCCCCTGTTTCCCAGGTTCATCGCCTTCGATTTTAGTTCTTCTAGCGTGAGGCTCGCTTGCCTACCGCCCAGAAACGCCTTGACTAGGCTGTATAGCCTCTCGCCCAACCCCAGCTCGGACAGGACCTCAAGGATGGCCTTGTGCTCTATGCGGTCAAAAGCTTTTTCGACGTCTAGTCCCAGAATCGCTCTCGCGTGCACCGGGACACCGTTTATGACCTCGTATTTGATCAGGAGCATGGCGACCTGAGTTGATAGTCTGGTGTGGAAACCGATCCCGTTAAACGGGAGTATGTCATTTTGCTCGACGTATCTATTGAGTCTGTTAAGAATAACGTGTTCCATAGCTTTACCTTTGTGCGATGTAAGCGAGATTGGACGTAGGCTATCCAGATGGAGCGGTTTGGTATGAGAATGGTGCTGGCCATCTTCCATTCCTCCAGATAGTCTCCCTTTCTCCACAACTCGGTAAATTATCCGGCAAGAAAGTGATCGACTCATCGTCTAGATTCATTAAGAGTTTATTGGTAATACCTTCGGGTCCGGCTGCCGATCTACTAGAGAGCCCGTGGAGGGCGGCCCGTAAGTCAGCCTCGGTGAAGTCGCGGTCCATTTCCTCGCATGTTCCTCCCATGTACTCCACGCGTTCGTCTCTGTCACCTGGTTGCTTGAGCGGGAGATATTTGTCCGCGAGCTGTCTCATGACTGACTCCTGAGTCGTGTGCTGGCTGACTTGATATACCAGTTTTGCAATTACGGTTCTCTTGTTTGACTTAGTGTCGCTCTCGTTCAATAGATGTTTGAGGATGTTCCAATTGCCTCCATGTTTGATTCTGCTGTCTGCCAAGTGACAAACTTCGTCCCACTGCTGTTTCACGAGCGTTCTCGAATGCTCCTCGATCTGTATGTTTAGCAACGCTATCTTATTCCTGAGCTTTCGGTTCAGTCTTTGCGTTTTCCATCTTTGCAGGATGGATTGTTTGGCCTCGATCAGATGCACGAGCCTACCGTCTATGCTCTCTATGTTCCCTTCGGTCTTAATTTCTCTAGTGGCCTCTCTGAGGTCCTCTTCGAGCTGGTTGATCCAGGTCTCGAAGGACTGTCTGCCCGCTTCTATCGGTTCCGATCGGAGTCTCTTCGTTCTAACTTTCCTAAAAAGTCCCAGTCCGTGCACAGAAAGGTTCTAGTCTCATGTTTCGGCATACCTATACCTATGTGAACGATATAGTGGTCGCTGCCTAAATCGGTGCCCGAGTTTTCCCAACTAGCTTGTTTCGAGTTGATGACAAAAGTTAGGTCGGGTGTAGAGTCCCTGCACGTGGAAGTGCCACAGCGGGTTGGGAAAGCCGGATCAGTGATCAGGCACAGTCACAGGTACGTGGCAAGGCCCCAGTGATCAGGCACAGTCCCAGGTCCGTGGCAAGGTCCCATAACCCCTCACCTTTCTTGGTATTCCAAGCGTATTCCCACGCTTGGTAGGGGGCATTAAAGTCCCCTCAGATGATGAGCAGGGAGCTCTTTGTGACGGCGAGTGGCTTGTTGAAAAGTGCCCTAAAGCTTTGTTTCCTGTAGGTGGGACTGCTATAAATGCTTAGGCAGAAGACACTCTGCGCCTTGCCCTTGTGCCTTTTGCGTACGACTTCTACTAGGATATACTCGATTTCACTCAATCCGAGATGGACATCGCGTTCGATAAAGGGTAACTTTTTGTCAGCGAGGGCGGCCGATCCCCTCCCGCAATCTTTATCTCTACATACCGATTTGTACCCAGTTAGCTCTACTTCGTCCGCTAAAGTTTCCTGCGGCATAATTACGTTTGGTTTAACCCCCATCGATCTAATTAATGGGCGCAGCGATGCCTTTTTGTTGTGGAATCCACGAAAATTCCACTGTCACACACTAAAACTATGGGCGCTATCAATGATTATTGAATGAGTTAAGTTTGCTGTTACCTGCGATCGATCTCTTTGGAGCGCCCCCTGACGTTCCGGAGAGCGATTTTACACTTTCTGATTCTGACGGCAAGAATTCGTCGTCGTCGCATCTCGATTCGAGTTTCTTGAATCGCTGTTTGGCCGTTAAACTCCATTTCCATAGTTTATCCACTTTAAAGTTAGTCCTTTCCGTCGTCTCTCTAATTTTTTTTGATTACCTCTTTCAGCTCCATGAGGACTGAGAAAACCGAGTCAGTTTCGGGGCTTACTGCTTTTTTCTTTTGGGGGGGGGGGGCAGGGGAGTTATCTACCTCGCTTGGTTCGTTGCTTTGATTTGCTCGTCTGGCTACTGCTACACTGGCAGGGCTCGGCTGTGCCTTCTTTTTCAGTTCTGCTACCTGTTTGGTCAGCTCTTCATTAGTTTTACGCAAAGAGCTTACCTCCCTAATCAACTGTTCTATTCTGGCATCATTGCTTTCAGTCACCGCCGGCGTAGTGGCGCCTCCGACGATTCTCACCGTACCTTTGACTTTATCCGCCCAGGCGGTCCCAACTGTCGGCTTGGCACCAGGTGTTCCGTCTTCTAAGCGCGCCTGCGCTCCTCCCGACTTGGAGCGGCTTCTCTCTCTCGTGGCTGATCGTGACCGAGCGCGTTCCCTTCACTGAGCTCGTACCACATATGGTGTTTCAAATCTCTGCTTGCACGCCTTGTCTCCGATGGAATGGTCTCCTCTGCAGAACTTGCACTTGGGCGTGCAAACGTGGTCCGCTCGTGGGTTGGGGGCGCCACACCCTCTACATTGAACAGAGTCCGGCGTGGGGCACATGTTCGAGCGGTATCCTACCCTACCACAAGTAAAGCACACATCAAATTGTTTCCTGTAGAGATAACATCTGAACAAGGTCGGCCCGTAGCGCACAAAGTTTGGCACTCAGTCCCTCGAAAAGGATGATAACTGAGCCCGACGTTTTGATGCGCTTGGCGGCCAAAGCGAGCGGGCTGTGCTCATGCACTATATTTCTTGTGATAGTGGACTGGGAGTCCCTGGTGTCGACTTGTCTAATCACCCCTTTGCACATGGCATGCGGGGCCGTCTCGTACGCATTGACTTCGTAATCCGTTTCCACGATTCTGAAGGAGTTGATTCTCACGTACCTTGCCGCATGGCTGGGTTCAGGCGTGCTCACCACCACGATATTTTGTGCGAAGTTGGGGCACACCATGTCTTCACTTCCTTGCTCTGCCGTTAGGCCTGAAGCCTCGATCACTGCAGTTCCAATGGCGGTGGTACTTACTTTTCACAAATTTAGTCCTCCTCGTGGCCTGATTATAATCTTCTGATGCTCCTCAGGCAGTTGGGGCATCCTCGAGGCCTTGACTATACGATACTTGATCGAGCCGGTGTTGGTGGCGGGCCCCTTGCTGCCGCCGGTAGCGGCGTCTCCGCCGGACGCTTGCGAGGTACTTGGCGTCGCGTTCGCCGCGTTGCTGCTCTTCTTTCCAGCACGGGATCGTCATCCGGTATCCACTTGCCAACCGAAACGTTCCTCGTTGTTGTCCTTTTCCATACGGGAGTCTGCCATGTCCATCTGGCACGTAGGCCGGCAAGGTCTAATGGGCCCTGCTCCTCGCTAGGGTTAGCTCCGCACGTAGTGGGATGAACAGAGAAAGTCCAAGAAAATTGTCGAAAATTGGTTCCCACCTCGAAACTTCGTATCAGTCGAGTCTGGGCAACTTCATGAATCTGTTGAAGTGCTTGAAATTGTCATACCTAGAAAAATTGGCCAGCGGAACATCGAAAAAGACGGAGCCGATGTGAGAGACGTGTCTGCTCCGTGCTCTTCTTCTTCTTCATTGCGCAAGCAGGTGAATTTATTACCAGTGACGGTGTGTGCAACTTGTTGATTATGTTGCCTATCTGTTTTTACTCGATGATGAGCAGTGGCATTTGTGAATTTCTAGCGTTAATCCGAAAATCTTTTCACTATCTGATTCCCTGGCGTTAAGCATAATAGTTGCCACGAGCGGGCGACCAAATTAAACCCCTGAACATCTAAGATCCAATCATTACAAAATATTTGTGTCTGCCACCGTCATCGCTCTGATGCATATGAAGTGTAGTAAGCCTGAAATCACTATGCGATGTGTGTGTTAGCTTCCGGCGTGAGGTCGATGGAGTTGCTCAAACAGCGATCACTGCGGTTGGCCATGCAGCATGATACATATAAGCTTTGTTCTTGGGCGCTGTAATTTTTTACTTGTAAAGCAGTTATATCCAAAAGGGATCACATTAATATGTATCTGATGGTATTTCTAAGGGCGCATTTTCGACAGAACGGGCGAACGCGTCGCAGGATGAGATGAGCAAGACTGAGCAAAAGATAATCGGTTGTCGTCCACATCTGTCGCGAAAAAAAATAATATTGGCTAATGCCACAATAACAGCTCACTCTGTAGAAAAGGGGGAAAAAGTGTGTATTTCCTTTTTGTGTGCTCCCATGCTATATATGCATATAACAGAAATCGATGAAGTGTTTGCTTCATTTGTCTGTACACGCTCTGTAGACTACGTAAACGCAAACGTCGATGCAGTATCTATTTCTTATTTGTTCCTTCTTAGTCTACAGACGAAAGTCGACATAAATTAGGTCTTGATTATTTTTGTCTACTCCCGGTTTATCCATTCTCTACGGAGAAGAGTTGATAAGGCATATATTTCTTTTTGTCCAAATCCACTCCATAAAATTATTGTAGAAAACAGTCTTTAATTATCTCTTTCTTTTAGACTGTTTTCGAGTTATAAGCTGTCTATAGACAAAAGTATTTCAGTTATCTATTTCTTTAGCAAATTCCCAGTTTATAAAATTCCTACAGACAAAAGCTGTGAAGGTGACTATTTAATTTTTGTCATTGAAATAGACGGTCCTTAATTATTATTTGACGAGACAGGTGTTTAAAGGGCTGTTCGCAGAGGTCTATCAAGAAATGTACTGGTTTTCAATATGGTAACCTTTGGTTCAAGGCAGAAAAGCTTCCCCAACTGTCCTTTTTTTTTCTCACTTGGCGCATTACTCACTGCACGCTGCCGCGCCTATAAAATCCAAATCATTATCACTTGCGAAACGCGTGAATGCGGAATATGTACATCTCTGCAACTAGAAATATTGGCTACGGTTTGACATACCTCCCCCGAGGAAGCTTAGGGTGGGACGTCAGGTAAGGTCAGGTTAATTTGAGTGGACAGCACGTATACCGACCGTGCTGTAAGATGTTATATGAACAACCCAGTACTGCAAGTTGGTGTCAAGTAGTTTCATTAAACAACGGTGCCTATCCAGTCCTGCTTCCACAGAGATGCATGTCGGCGTCCTGTAACTTCTTTAACTGAGTCGCGCCTAACGCTCCGATCATCTCTAAGCGCTTGCTTGGACCACGGAAATCCCCAAATGTGCTGTTTTTGCGAAAATGGGCATGTGTGGCCTCATAGGAAATCGGGCTTTATATATATATATATATATATATATATATTTACAAGATGATTGAGGCGGCGTAGAGAAGAGAACAGGCGATCGGGCATTTTCTGAACCGATTAGGGACACACACAATTGGTAGTTCGTGATTCGGAAAGTCAATGATGGTAGCGCTTCAGGCGGGCCACTTGAACCACTTCAGTCTTCCGCGACCGGCGATTATTGGTGGTCAATTTTTGCGTGACGTAGTTGACGTCCCTTAATCGGCTGAATATCACGAATGGGCCATTGTACGTTTAGATAAACTTGCGATACAAGCCTTTCGTCAGTAGAGGTGTTTACAGTAACACATGACTGCCAGGAGCAAAGGTGACACGTATATGACGGGCGTCCCAGCGTGCCGTGCACTCTTAGGCAAAGTTACACCCTTTGGAGTGCCCCTTCTGCCACACAAGGATAATCGTCATCTGCCTTGATGCGTTTCCTTTCTTTAACGCTGCGAGCCCGGCACTTTCCAGTAACGAACCGCATGCGCGTTATCAGCATGATAGCATTCCCGACAGGAAAGTAGCGGGCGCGGCGTTTTCAAGAAAGGAAACGCATCAATGCAGATGACGATTATCGTTGTGTGGCAGAAGGAGCAATTCAAAGGGTGCAACTTTGCCTAAGTGTGTGGTTGAAACTTGCGAAGACAGTGGTCTTAAACTAGCTAGCCGACGCACTTCTTCGGCACGATGTAATGTCTGCGGAATGGATGTGTGTTGGGTTAGTGTCAATGGCAAAATTGTGTTGAAGAACGTTTGGGGCCTGCGAGCGTTCAACAGACAGAAAGCGCACACACGGTTACATCGAGCGTGGCTGTATTGTATGCGTACTTGACAAAGGGCAGCATGACATCTCAATTCCTGTGATTAGCTGCGACGTACAGTGACATGTTGGTAAGTGTCCGGTGTATTCGTATGTTCGGTGAGGCTTTTTGTTTTTAAGTGGTACGGCGTTGAATGGCAATAAGTAGAGCTTCAAAGCGCAGCAGTTCAACAACGTCGGCGGTGAATTGCCGTCCACGGTAACTTATAACAACGCGTGGAGAGCCGTGATGCAGGATGACAGAATGAAGCAGAGAGCACGACAGATCGCTGGCGGTAGCAGAGGTAAGCGCCGCTGTCTCAGTATAGCACGTGAAGTAGTCGATGCACGCAATAATCCAGTGACGGCCGGTAGACCTCTTCAAAAGGGGGCCCAGCAAATCGATACCAACTTTTTGAAATGTTAAGGTACATCGCTTCACTGGTTGTAAAAACATACAGGAAGGGTCGCCGGCTTCTTATGACGTTGGCAACCTGGGAAACTCGCAAAGTACGGCCTTGTGCTCTGTCATAGCTTCGGCCAGTAATGCTGGCGTAATCATGAAGCGTGCGAGCAAAGCCAAGGTGACCCGATGTGATGTCATCGTGCATGGCGTGAAGAATAGCAGTACCCAAGTGTTCGGGAACGACTAGGAGCAAGGAAACGCCTGCAGTAGAGTAATTCTTTTAGTAAAGCAGACCGTCACATAGCGTGAAGGGCGTTGTCTGAACTGACGTGCGGGCCGCCTCCAATAGGGGTATGAGTGTAAGATCACGACGTTGTTGACATTTAGAAGTGCTGAGGTCAGGAAACTCGGTAATGCTGGCAAGATAGTCGTCAAAGTCGTCATCGTTGGCTGTGAAGTGTGGAGATGGGAGACGGGACAAGCAGTCGGCGTCGGTATGACACCGATCGCTGCTGTAGCCAACAGAAAGCGTAACGCCCAACATGCCAGCCGTCCAGAAGGATCGCGCAGTTCAACAAGCCAGCAAATGAAATGATGATCCGTCACTATCTTGAAATGGCGACCGTACTGATATGGCCGAAACTTCTGGATGGCGAGGAATACTACTACGCATTCCAATTCGGTTACAGTGTAATTTCGCTCCCCTCTCGTCAGTGTCCGACTTGCGTACGCAACGACGTGCTGGCGCCCATGACGAAGTTGGAGGACGGCGCCAACGCCCAACCGCTACCGTCAGTGCGTAACGCAGTCATGGCCTCTGGCTTGAAATGGCGCAAGAATGGACCAGAAGTTAGTAAATACTTCAACTGACGAAACGCGTCCTTGCACCCTGCAGTCCATACATAGGGATTGTCTTTTTGAAGGAGGTATGTGAGTGGGTGAGCAAGTTGAGCGTAGTTCTTAATAAATCGGCGAAATTACGAACCCAGGCCTGTAAACTGCAGAGGTCTTTCGCTGTCTTCGGTCGGCCAAATCGCCCACTGCAGCAATCTTTCAATGGTAAGGTAGGAATACCTTCTCTGTCTTCGAGAAAACCGAGCGCGAGAGTCTGGCACTCACCGAAGGGACACTTCTCTGAGTTTAAAATCAGTCCAGCGTTTTGTATGCGATCCGGTGCGACACCAAATGACTGATTTTGTTCCTCAAGTTTTTTGCAAAATATGATTAAGTCGTCGAGGTAGCACATGCAGGTCTCCTATTTAAATCGGCGCTGCAGTGTGTCCACAAAACTCAAATGTTGCTGGTGGATTGCATAAACTGAAATGATAGAAATTATGCTCGAAGAGACCATCTGGCGTCACAAACGCACTTTTCGCTTTATCTGTCGGGTGCATGGGTGTTTGACAGTATCCCGATCGTAAGTCAACAGAGGAGACGTAGCAGGCTGCATGAAGGCAGTCGATAGTATCGTCGATGCGTGGCAAAGTGTATACGTGCTTCTTTGCAACTTCGTTAAGCCTTCGATAATCAACACAAAATCCGCAAGAATTGTCCTTTTTCTTAACTAGTATCAGTGGAGCTGCCCAGGGACTGCAAGGCCTCTAGACAACGCCATTACGAAGCATTTCTTGAACTTGGTCAGTGATTACTTTTCGTTCTGCGGGAGAGACGCGGTATGGCTTCTGGCGAATAGGCGTTGCTTGGCCCATGTTTTATCGGTCTTGCGTTGGCGAGTCAGGAAACGAAATTGGACGCTTACCTTGCCCGAAATCGAATACTAGGGCAAAGCGGACGAGCACCTTTTGCAATTCTTTCCTCTCTGAAGTGTATAGCGATTTGTTCATCATGCGGTAGAATTCCATGGAATAGTCGCAATTTGCTGCCCTTGCATCGGTAGACACGTCAACGGCGTCAATACTGACGGTTGCTTCTGAGTAGAGGTGGCCAGCTTGAGTCCTCTCGGCAGCAAAACTTCCACCAATGACGTGTTCACCATCCACACGTGAACACGACCATCTACACATTCTATAATGGATCGAGGAATTAGTACATTTTTTCTTCGACAGAGTATGGGAGTACTGCTCAATTAAACCATGGAAGCAGTGCGGAGGGCCATGCGTGGAAGTCACCGGAACAAATGCCGCTGTCCAAGCTGGTAAAAGGAAATCGTGATACACAGAAAATACACTCTGCTTGTCCACGCCTGATACTGCTGGTACGGGTGTTATCAAGTGCCTTCGAAGGAACATTTCTCCAGCCCCACAGTCTAACATTGTACGACATTAACCAAGAAAGTTAATTCCAAGGATGATATCGTGAGTGGTGTGTTCCAAAAGAACATATTAAGTTGGAAAATCTTGTCCATCCACTCCACACTCACTATAGCAGAGCAAACTCCAACGGTCCGCAGCAGTTCGCCGCCAACTCCAGGAAAAGTGCTCTTTTATTGCCACGCGAACATCATTTTGTTTCTAGCAATATTCTGAAACAAAACAGTCATTACACAAACTGTAGCACCGGTATCGACTGAGGATGGTACTTAAACAATCAACAAAGACATAAACTTTGTTTTTGCGCATGGCGAGAAAAGCAGGACTAATTGACCATCCCGCGACCTCACGTCCATTGGTCGCTGAAGCTAGTTTCCCAGCTGGAATGGTGGTGAAAGTGAGTGACAGCGAGGTGATCGCGAGCGACGATAGCTGGTCGAAGGAGAAGTAAAGGCTCATTCACAGCGGCGACTGACAGCGGTCGAGCGAACAAGTTGGTCGCAAAGCGACCAGTCGCAAATAGTCGCAAATGGTCACTTTTCTCGAAAAGCGACAATTTGGGCTGGTCGCTCGCTGCTCGATTTTTCAGTCGTGTGACCGTGGTCGCAAACCTGATAAACCAATCAACGGCGCACCGTAAGTGATCTTTCTTGTGTCTACATAAAGCCTGCTCCCGCGTCGCGGCAAATTGCGCGTAGATTCCGAAAGTTTTCGCTGAGAACGATAATCTCCGGGATTGCGACTTGCGGGTCGCGCTCAGCCGGGCTTCCGATATGAACATCAGTCGCCTTCGGTCACTTTTTGATCGCGAGTAGCAAATGGTCGCGCGACCTCCAATTAGCCGGTGTGAATGAGCCACAAGGCTGCGGTCGGAAGCTGGAGACTCACGCCGGGATGCACGTTCACGCGGTTGTCGTTCACGAAGCGCAGCGGTCTGCCCCGGCGCGCTGACTTGGCCTCCAGATTGATAACAGGGTAACAGGATGATAACAGGAAGCTTGCTGGTCCCGTCGGCGACAGTGTGTCCACGGATACCGCAGCTAAAGCAAACACGTAGCTCGCGGTACACAAGATAGTCCTAAAATGGAGCCTCGGGCTGGCTGTACCTGGGAGCAAGGCGTTGGGGTGGTGCGCTCTGACGACGTTCGAAGGTACGCGAAGGATGCCGCGATCATGCAAAGGCCGAATTTCGTTGTCAGTTTGGAGTTGGCAAAGTATCGGCTGTTCAGAACATTGTACGTCAAACGCGCATTGGGGTACTGCCTTCGTACTTCTCTTGCTCCACCTTGTGCTTGAAAGTGGGCCAATTCTTCTTTAATGAGTTGACGTACTAGCAAGGCGATGTCGCGCGAGGAAGAGACATCCACGTTTGCGACTTTGGTCACGTTCTGAAGTATACCTAACTTTGACAATACACGACGCGTCTTGAGTGTCCCTGTTGTCATCGTGATTTTGTTACTCTCGAACCAGAGTAGCGCGGTTCGGGTGAGAAAGAAAACGCGGTTTAGCAAGTTCGGCGCCATTGCGTTTGAGCAATTGTGACTGCTCACCCTCTTAAAATGCCTGAGCCAGTCGTCGACATCCTTGTCAGCTTTCCCGGAAAAGGTGCGCAGTTTTTTTAGGGATCCAGCAGATGACTTGCTTTGGGCGCTGACTGTCAGCTTGCATGCTTGTGTCATGGCTGCCGCCAGCTGCTTGGGGTTCGTTCTTGTCCATGTCTTCACGTGGTAGTCCGAAGAAGCGGCCGCTTCGTCGGAGGGTGTGTAGAAGGAGGTTGTCCAGAGCGATTACCCCACACTGTCCACCAAAGCTGCTACAGGATGAGATAAATTTCTTTACAAGATGATCGAGGGGCCGTAGAGACGATATCACTGGCAGTCGGGCATCTTAGCACCGCGATCAATTCTTTCATCTCCTCGTCTTCGGCTCCACCGCGCAGCGTAACAATATATGCGTACGCCTAAAGGTAGATGCTGGAATCACCGTGCCGTTGGATAGGGTTATAGTTCCTAGCATGGACAGCAGTGTAGTGTGAAGCGGCCACGAGGGAAGTCGCCCGATATAAGAGGCTGGGAGCTAGCGCCTGTGCGCAAAGAAGGGGTGCCACGTATCGTGCAGCAGCGAAGAGTGTTTGTGTTTGGTGCAGCTTCGTCCTTGCAAATGGATGCGCGCAAGTGCGTGTCAGGTGGGATGGCGACGAATGTGCCGTATGGAGGATGGAGGTCTGGGTTGGCATGAAACGAGCAGCACGGGTGGATGCTGACGACGTGGGCCGCAAGGAAACGGCATGGTGTGACTGGTCCCATGGCGAAGGTGGTCGGGACTGTGTGTCGGGAGGCAGCTGCCGTGAGCCTGAGGGAGTATAGCACCTAATGACGGTGCACCACGCGTCCACGTACGTGTTCGGCTTCGGAGGTGGCAGTCGGAGTTACCTGGCCAGGCCTTCCGGAAGCTTCCGCTGTGCTTGATGGTAGCGTATGAGTGGATCGGTCACGTTGGTAACGTGCAAGCTGCTGTTCAGTTGCCCTAACCCTAGAGCTTGCTGACGACATAGAATTCCTTGAGGCCATAGAACCACGGTACGTCTGTTGGCACAGGAATGTTCCTGGCACGCTCGTCATGTTCTATGCTGATATCTTGCACGTGCTGGCTTGGTCAGCTGGCGTCACCCATTATGTGGAAACGGCTCAGGAGACGAACCCGCCGCTGTCACTATTTGTTGGCGCTGGTTGCTCGTGGTGCCGGTGATCACGGAGAGCGGAAAGTAGATGCAACTGCGTGAGGTGGACTCGATGGCAAGGTGTTCTCCGCATGAGAATGAACATACGCCGGTCTTCTTTCTCGGCGCGCTATAGTAGACTGTCGGGCTATTATTATGCTATCGAAATTGTTTGATGTGGAAAGCATACGCAAACTCTGGCGTCATGACAAAAGCTATGAATACATTATGTACGCTACTACTAGGATAGTATGATTCTCTAAACTGGTCTTTCGTTTAGGTTCAATAGAACTTGCAAATTAAGTCAGAGTGTATCAACTCTTTCTCACCAGGTACACTTTCATTTTCTCTAAAATTGAAATGTTGCTCATTCGTGGACCCACAAAACAGGTCAACACTTCGCTTGCAATAACTATGTGTAACTTGTTGACTGATAATAGCTCCACAATGTCATCAACGTTAATAATACTACTGCTAATGATAATTAATCCTGCTCCTTCCTCCTAATATTGTTGAAGTACGGCAGAGAGCTGCGTAAACCGAGCTAACTAGGCCTTCAAATGAGGCTATTGTGGCGGAAGGAAGTTACTCACCGTTGACACAGCACTAAAGCAGCATGCGGGTGGTCGGCGACGTTGTACAGGAGGGCCGCCTTCAAGAGCTCACTGCTTTCTCGCCTTCGGAACCTGTGTCTGAACAATGTTTGAGTTATGAGGCGCCAGAGTCACGGGTATACAGTTGAGATCAAGTAACTTACCACATATCTATACATACTACGCAGCTCAAAAGCAAATTTTGAACTAGTAAAACGTTATACAGGGCGACCGCCACCACCATGGAAAAATGAAGAGGAAGCCACGCAGGGTAGCCTGGCTGCCTCAGAAATGCCCTGCGGAAAAGTACTCAAGGAAGCTCGAACGAACTAGAAAGAGAATTATAAAATGGACTAGTACTCAACCTGAACGAGGAGCGCGGACAGATAGAAGGGCCTTCGTGCTCCTCTGTGCATGCACAACCAGATGCAACCCGGCGCGTGGCCCTCGCGCAATGCGGATGCTAAATATTTCTCAGAACATGTCACACGCCCACTGTAGGGTATGGGCAAAGCATTCGATACTACATGAGGACCAAAAATAAAAATAAACAAAAATATCAATATAAATACAATGCTTATATACGCAAGATATTAGAGAGCCTTAGAAAAGTAAAGCAAGTGTGAAAAAATGTCTAAAATTATGACGAAGCAAAAAACGAGCACTGCAAACGCGTGTACACTCATCTTAAAGTTGATTTTTAGAACTTCTCTACTTAGTATTTGAAGTCTAGAAATATACAGAAGAGAAAAAAAATCCTTGACACATCTGTTCTAGTCTGACGAATGATACACCAAAAGCAAGGACGCTGTATTTAACGAGTTGTCACATTGATCGTTAGTAACATACTCTGCTTCCCTGATCGTGTGCAGCGGTGTGGAGGCTAGCAAGACTACCAATGTATGTTGAAACAATGCATTCAAAATGCGTGTCAGAGCTAACAAATAGAACTATTGATAACTTAAGTGCTAGATGTATTACTGGGGGCCTTTGTGTAACCAGGGGTGGCTCACGTGTAAAAGTGCGGTGAACATGACCGTCCAGCGGATGACTGTACTAACAATTCAGTGTGCGAAAAGCGATGGCGGCCACCCCTCGCGCACATGGTATTTTCTGCCAGCAAAAAAAAAGAAAGAAACACCAATTCAAACGTCAAAGAGAACATTTGTTTCAAGGAAGCACGGAGCCATCTTTACATTGTTCAGTACACCTCTTACGTAGATGTGGAACTTGAAGGGCACGAGTCACAACATCCTATCGTGGCCATGCAGATCCCTCTAAGTGGACCGGCGGCGGTGCATCCAGCGCCAACGGTGGATGCTGCAGGTGGTGCTCGGCTGTCTTCGAAGGTACCTGAGCTGTTGCATGCGAGCGACAGAGTGGTACTAGCGGACAATGCCGGGCATGGATGTGTAAGCATTCTTTGGCAAGTACCATACAAAATCTGTGTTTAATGCGGTGTATCAGTGCCAACGGCGGATGCTGCAGGTGGTGCTCGGCTGTCTTTGAAGGTACCTGAGCTGATACCACCTGAGCAGGTGGTACCAGCTCAGGTACCTTCAGTACGATACAAAATCGTACGATACAAAATCTGTCTTTAATGCGGTGTATCCAGCGCCAACGGCGGATGCTGCAGGTGGTGCTCGGCTGTCTTCGACGGTACCTGAGCTGATGCATGCGAGCGACAGAGTGGTACTAGCGAAATGCTTACGCCAAAGAATGCGTAAGCATTCTTTGGCGAGTACCATACAATATCTGTCTGCAACGTGAGAAGTGTCACACCCATTATTTGGAAAATAATCGCATAGTTGGCAAAATTAAGACATTTATACGTTATAATAGCGTAAATGTAGATGATTGTTAGCCTTAGAATCGATAAGGTATGAATGAAAAGCTTAGAAAAAATTTAAATGCCATGCCGGCTCTGGTCGAGTGGATGTCCAGTTAAGCTGTTACAAAACAATCAATACAAGTCAGTCTTACAGTATATCTGTGAAGCAGGCCTGTTTGCTTATATTCAGTTCTATCGTTACGCTACGCCATGCACCAAGCCAAGCGCAAAAAAAAAAAAACCTGCTGAGGGGGACATACAATGCTTTACTGATGGTTCCGTTGCTTGTTTTGAGCTTGTTCTTTACGGAACCGTACGTTGTTCTGTGTGTTGTATGGGTACTTTCAATGAATGTACGCGCTGCTCGCTTCACTTTGCTTAGCGCTTGTAGCCTCTGCCTTACGGGCGTATCAGCCATTGCATTTTTTCTTGCTTACGAGGGTATGACCCATTGCTTATGATGACAGATGCTCGTTTTGATCTTGTTCTTTACTGAAACGAACGTTGTTCTGTACGTTGTATGCGTGATTCTAATGAATGTAAGCACTGTTTGGTTCACTTTGCTGAGGGATTGTAGCCTCTGCATTACGAGGGGGATGAGTCTTTGCATTTTATCATTGCACCCTCTCAGGAGGGTGTGAGCCATTGCCGATGATTATTTTTGTTCACAGAGGTACATGAAGTATGCCCACCACAGAGAGGATAATAGCTTCACTGTAAAACAAATACAAGAACCGTTTGAATCATGCCCCCTTGCAAGATTACTTTTCCTGCTGGCCCGCGTGCAAAGAAGCGCGCTTCCGGATTACAGATTAAAAAACGATAGAATAGCTGATTGATATACGTTATAATAGTGGAATACCAGATATTTCGTAGCCTCAACAAAACCTTAGCTCGCCGTGGCCGTCTTAAGGTCGTAACAAGAACAAGAAAACAAAAAAAAAAGACCTGTGCTGTGAAAAAGCTAGAAAACCGGTACTGACGGCGTTGCGGCTTAGTTGATATGATAAATCTGCAAAGTTAATGCGTTATTAGTCAAGTTAACACATGTAATCATTACAATAGTGTAATAGTAGATTATTGTTAGCGATGGGTAGACATGAAAAAGCTAACGAAAGTAATAAAACGATAATACTTGGTGCTGGACTAGTTGGTGATGCATTCTTGAAAACTGATGGCAGCACTAAAAGAGGCGAACACACGCTGAAACGACGACACGACGACACGACGACGAGGGAACGCTTCCCTTGTCGTCGTGTCGTCTTTTCACCGTGTGTTCGTTTATTTTTGCGATACCATCAGGTTTAAGTAACTAAACTAAGTAAAAGCGAAGTAGCAGCCGAGTCAAGAACGCTTACGCATCACAATACGACAGAATAAGGGGAACGCAGGGGCTTTATTTTGTTAAACATGCCCACATAAAACCAGCAGACAATGAAGCCAACAAAAGCATAGGGGAAACTAGTTGTAGTTGAAATAAAAATGGGCGCACAAAATAACAAAGAAAGCGAATTGAAAGTGGACGGAAAGATACCGTGTCTCTGGGGGGAGCCGAACCCCCAACCTCTGCATTACGCGTACGTTGAGCTACTAGTTGTGGTGCGCCGAGGGCTATCGAACGATCCACTACTTGCGTATCTATGTTTATCTGCCATGCTAGTTTGCCAGCTGGAATGGTGGTGAAAGTGAGTGACGGCGAGGTGATCACGAGCGACGATAGCTGGTTGAAGGAGGAGTGAAGGCTCATTCACACCGGCGACTGACAGCGGTCGAGCGAACAAGTTGGTCGCAAAGCGACCAGATGCAAATAGTCGCAAATGGTCGCTTTTCTCGAAAAGCGACCATTTTGGGCCAGTCGCTCGCTGCTTGAATTTTCAGTCGTGCGACCGTGGTCGCAAAACTGATAAACCAATCAACGGCGCACCGGAAGTGATCTTTCATGTGTCTACATCCAGCCTGCTCGCGCGTCACGGCAAATTCCAGGTAGATTCCAAGAGTTCTCACTGAGAACGATAATCTCCGGGATTGCGACTTGCGGGTCGCACTCAGACGGGCTTGCCCCTGTGAACATTAGTCGCCTTCGGTCACTTTACGGTCGCGAGTCGCAAATGGTCGCGCGACCTCCAAATCGCCGATGTGAATGAGCCACAAGGCTGCGGTCGGAAACTGCAGATTCACGTCGGGATGCACGTTCACGCGGTTGTCGTTGAAAAGGCGCAGCGGTCTGCCACGGCGCGCGGACGTAGCCTCCAGGGTGATAACAGGGTATTCCCGAAACTGGCTGCTGCCGTCGGCGACAATACCTGGCCATATGTACATGGATACCGCAGCTAAAGCAAATACGTAGCTCGCGGTACACATAGGATAGTCCTAAAATGGGGCCTTGGGCTGGCTGTACCTGGGAGCAAGGCGTTGGGGTGGTGCGGTCTGACGACATTCGAAAGTACGCGAAGGATGCCGCGATCATGCAAACGCCGAATTTCGCTTTTAGTTTGGAGTTGGCAAAGTACCGGCTGTTCACAATATATTACTTCGAGCGCGCATTGGGGATACTCCCGTGGTGCATCTCTTCCCCCCCTTCCTAGTGCTTGAACGTGCGCCAATTCTTCTTTAATGAGTTGACGTAATTGCAATGGATGTCGTGGGAGGAAGAGACGTCCACGTTTGCGACTGTGGTCACGTTGTCAAGTATACCTAACTTTGGCAATACACGACGCGTCTTCAGTGCCTCAAAAGAACGGCTGCGACGTCTTACATCAGAGGGAGCACGGCGGTCTTCCTTTGATACAAGTAAATTTTAGACGTCTTCAGCGATGCCCTTGAGAAGATTTCCAACGTTACCTTCGTCCGACATGCCCGTGTTCACAATTCTACACAGTTTCTAGGTTGCGCACGTGTTTCCGGTTAACTGTGCTCTACGCGAAAGCGTATGCTGAGCCTTCTTTCTTTTTCAAAGCGGGTCTCCGAAGCAGCTCTTGGTTTCTTCACCAAACCTTTCCCCCGTTTTCATCGTGCTTTTGTTATGCTCGAATCAGAATAGTGCGGTTCCGGTGAGAAAGAAAACGCGGTTTTGCAAGAAGGGCGCCGTTGCGTTCCACCCATTGTGACTGCTCACCCTTTGATAATACCTCAGCCAGTCGCCGACATCCTCGTAGGCTTTCGCGGAAAAGGTGCGTGGTTCTTTTAGAGGGATCCAGCAGATGACTTGCCTTGGGCGCTCACTGTCATCTTGCATGCTTGTGTCATGGCTGCCGCCAGCTGCTTGAGGTTCGTTCATGTCCATGTCTTCACGTGGTAGTCCGAAGAAGCGGCGGCTTCGTCGGAGGGTGTGTAGAAGGAGATTGTCCAGAGAGATTACCCCGCACTGTCCACCAAAGCTGCTACAGGATGACATGAATTTATTTACAAGATGATCGAGGGGCCGTAGAGACGTGATCGAAGGCAGTCAGGCATTTTCTGCACCGCGATCAGTTCTTTCGTGTCCTCGTCTTCGGCTTCGCCGCGCAGCGCAACAATATATACGTCCGTCTAAAGGCAGATGCTGAAATCACCGTGCCGTCGGATAGGGTAATCGTTCTTCGTATAGAGAGCAGTGTAGTCTGAAGCGGTTGTGAGGGAAGTCGCCAGATATAAGAGGCTGGGAGCTAGCGGCTGCGCGCAAGGAAGGGGTGCCACGTGTCGTGAAGCAGCGAAGAGTGTTTGTGTTTGGTGCAGCTTCGTCCTTGCAAATGGATGCGCGCAAGTGCGTGTCAGGTAGGATGGCGACGAATGTGCCGTATGGAGGATGGAGGTCTGGGTTGGCGTGTCGTAACGAGCAGCACGGGTGGACGCTGATGATGTGGGCCGCCAAGAAGCGGGATGGTGTGAGTGGTCCCATGGCAATGTTGGTCGGGACTGTGTGTCCGGAGGCCGCTACCGCGAGCCTGAGGGAGTATAGCACATAATGACGGTGCACCATGCGTAATACGTGTTCGGCTTCGGAGGTGGCAGTCGGAGTTACCTGACCAGGCCTTCCGGAAGCTTCCGCTGTGCTTGTTGGTAAAGTAGATGCAACTGCTTGAGGTGGACTCGATGGCATGGTGTTCTCCGCGTGAGAATGAACATACGCCGCTCTTCTTTCTCGGCGCGCTATAGTAGACTGTCGGGCTATTATTATGCTATCGAAATTGTTTGATGTGGAAAGCATACGGAAACTCTGGGCGTCATGACAAAAGCTATGAATACATAATTTACTCTACCACTTGGACAGTATCGCTCTCTAAACTGGCCTGCTGCTTAGGTTCAATACAACTTGCAAATTAAGCCGCAGTATATAAAGTTTTTCTCACTTGGTAAACTTTCATTTTTCCTAAAAATTGAAAATTAGCTCGTCCGTGGTCCCACAAAACAGGTCAACAGTTCGCTTTCATTAACTATGTGTAACTAGTTGACTAATAATAGCTCCGCAATGTCATCAACGCTATTATTACTACTACTAATGATAATTAATCGTGCTCCTTCCTCTTATTATTGCTGATGTTGAACGGCGTAAAGTTGCGTAAACCGAGCTAACTAGGCCTTCGAATGAGGATATTGTGGCGGAAGGAAGTGGCTCACCGTTGACACAGCACTAAAGCAGCATGTGGGTGGGCGGCGACGTTGTACAGGAGGGCCGCCTTCAAGAGCTCGCTGCTTTCTCGCCTTCGGAACCTGCGTCTGAACAATATTTGTGTTATGAGGTGCCAGAGTCACAGGCATGCAGTTGAGATCAAGTCACTAAACGCAAATCTATGCATAATACGCAGCTGAAAAGCAGATTTTGAACTAGTGACACGTCATACTGGGCAACCACCGCCACCGTAGAAAAATGAAGAGGAGGCCACGCAAGATAGCCTTGCTGCCTCAGAAATGTCCTGCGGAAAAAGTGCTCAAGAAAGGTCGAACGAACTAGACAGAGAATTAGAAAAATTAACTAGTACTCAACCAGAACGAGGAGCGCTGACAGGTAGAAGGGCCTTCGTCCTCCTCCGTGCATGCACAACCAGATGCGACCCGGCGCGTGGTACTCGCGCAATTCGGATGCTAATTATTTCTGAGAACATGGCACACACCCACTGTAGGGCATGGACAAAGCATACTATGTTATATAATGACCTATAATATAGCATAAACAAAAATATTAATAAAAACACAATGCATGCGTACGCAACATATTGGAGAGCCTTAAAAAGTAAAGGAAGTGTAAAAAGAATGTATAAAATTATGGCGAAGCAAATAACGAGACAGTAAAGGCATGCACACTCATTTTAAAGATGATATTTAGAACTTCTCTGCTTAGTATTTGAAGTCTAGAAATACACAGATGAGGAAAAAAAAATCCTTGACACATTTGTTCCAGTCTGACAAACGATACACGAAAAGCAGGGACGCTCTATTTAACGAGTTGTCACATTGATCGTTAGTAACATACTCCGCTTCAGTGATCGTTTGCAGCGTTGTGGAGGCTAGGAAGAATACCAGGCTATATTGAGACAGTCCAGATCCCTGCCATAAAAGCGGTCAAGGCCAGAACATCACTGTTGCTGCACCATCAGTTCCATTTTCAAGCACGTATCGGATCGAACTTCCTCGGTTTCACAGCATAGCTGCATCGACTGTCCCCTCGATAGCTGCGTTGATTAGCTGTATTATCATACTTGCATCGAACACGTTCCTGCGCGGCACTGACTACCGTGCCGGTCACGGCACGCACTCCGCTGAAACCACCCCCAAGCTGCATTCTACGCAGTGCGGTTTCGGGTCATAAAAGCCGTCCTGGCGAGAGCATCACTGTTGTAGCCGAAGCAGTTGCATTCTCAAGCACACATCTAAGCAAACTTCCTTGGTTTCACAGGCTAGCGGCTTCGGCTGTCTCCTTGATAGCTGCTGTTACTACCTCGCTGAACATCCTCGAATCGTACACATTCCTGCGCTGCACTGGCTACCCTGCAGGTCTCAGCGCGCACTCTGCTGAAACCACCTTCAAGCTGCATTCTAAACAGTCCGCCTTCCTGCCATAAACGCCATCCCGACCAGATCCTCACTGTTGGTGCAGCATCAGTTGCAATCTCAAGGACGCATCTGAGCAAGCTTCAGTGGTTTCACAGTATAGCTGCATCGATTGTGCCCCTGATAGTTGCGTTGACTACCTGGATGATTATCCCTGCATCGTAGACGTTCCTGCGCGGTATTGACTACCCTTCTGGTCTCGGCGCGCAGTCCGCTGAACACCCCCCCCCCAGCTGCATTTTACGCAGTCTGGATTCCTGCCATGAATGTGCATCGTATCGTACACGTGCCGTGCAGGCACGTGTACGATGCGAGAATGAGCAGCCAGGTATTCACCACAGCTGTCCCCTTGATCATCAGCTATCAAGGGGACAGCTGATGCAGGTAGCCTGTGAAACCAAGAAAGTTTGCTTAGAAGCGTGCTTGGCAATGCAACAGATGCTGCTACAACAGTGATGCTCTCGCCGGGACGGCTTTTATGGCATGAATTCCGAATGCGTTGAATGGAGCTTGGAGGTGGTTTTAGTGGAGTGCGCGCTGAGATCAGCAGGGTAGTCAGCGCTGCGCAGGAACGTGTACGATACTTGGATGACAATCCAGGTAGTTAACGCAGCTATCAAGGGGACATTAGATGCAGTTATCCTGTGAAATCTGGGAAGTTTGCTCAGATGTGTGCTTGAGAATGGAGCTGATGCTGGAACAACAGTCATGTTTTGGCCGGGACCGCTTTTATGGCAGGAATCCGGACTGTCTAGAATGAAGCTAGGGCGAGGTTTCTGCGGAGTGCGTGCCGAAACAAGCAGGGTAGTCAGTGCCGCGCAGGTACGTGTACGTTACAAAGATGATCAGCCAGATTGTCACCACAGCTATCAAGAGGACAGCCGATGCAGCTAGCCTGTGAAACCAAGGAAGTTTATTTATATGCGTGCTTGCGAATGCAAGTGCTTCTGCTACAACAGTGATGTTCTCGCCGGGACGGTTTTTATGGGACGAATCCGAATGGCGTAGAATGCAGCTTGGAGGTGCATTCAGTGGAGTGCGCGCCGAGAACAGCACGGTAGTCAGCGCCGCGCAGGAACGTGCACGATACAAGAATGACAATCCAGGTAGTGAACGCAGCTCTCAAGGGGACAGCCGCTGGAGCTAGGCAGAGAAACCTATGAAGTTTGCTTAGATGCATGCTTGAGACTGCAACTGATGCTGCTACAACCGTGATGCTCTTGCCGGGCCGGCTTTTATGGCAGGAATCCGGACAGCGTAGAATGCAGCCTGGGGGTGGTTTCAGTGGAGTGCACGCCGCCCAGGCACGTATGCAAGTTTGATCATCCATGTAGTCACCGCAGCTATCCAGGGGACAGTGAAATCGGCTACCTTGTTAAACCAAGGAAGTTTGCTTAGATGCATGCTTGACAATGCAACAGATGCTGCTACAACTGAGATGCTCTCGCCGGGATGAATTTTATGGCAGCAATCCGGACTGCGTAGAACGCAGCTAGGGCATAGCTTTAGCGTAGCCGGCACCGAGAGAAGTAGGGTAGTCAGTTCCGCGTAGGCACGTGTATGATGCTACGATGATCATCCAGGTAGTCAACGCAGCTTTCAAGGGCGCAGTCGATGCAGCTATCCTGTGAAACCAAGAAACTTCGCTCAGATGCGTGCTTCAGAAATGAGCTAATGGAGCAACAACAGTGACGTTCCGGCCGGGAGGCCTTTTATGGCAGGAATCCGGACTGTCTAGAATGCAGCTAGGGCATGGTTTCTGCGGAGTGCACGCCGAGACCAGCAGGGCAGTCACTGATGCGCACGCACGTGTACGATGCGAGGATGACTAGCCAGATAGACACCGCACCTATCTAGAGGACAGCCGATGCAGCTAGTCAGTGAAACAAAGCAAGTTTGCTTAGATGCCTGTTTGAGAATGGAACTGCTCCTGCTACAAAAGTGATGCTCTGGCCAGGACGGCTTTTATCGTAGAGAACCGTACTGCGCAGAATGCAGCTTTGGGGTGTTTTTTGCGATGTGCGCACCGAGACCAGCAGGGAATTCAGTGCCGTGCAAGCGCGTGTGCGATGCAAGGATGATCAGCCAGATAGGCAGCGCAGCTATCAAGAGGATGGCCGAGGCAGCTAGCCTGTGAAACCAAGGAAGTTTGCTTACATGCGTGCTTGCGAATGCAACTGCTGCTCCTACAACAGTGACGTTCTCACCGGGAATCCAGACTGCGTAAAATGCAGCTTGGGGTGGTTTCAGCGGAGCGTGCACTGAGACCAGCGGGGTAGTCAGTGCCTCCCAGGGACGAGTGCAAGTTTGATCATCCATGTAGTCACCGCAGCTATCAAGGGGACAGCCAATGCAGCTATCCTGTGAAACCAAGGAAGATTGCCTAGACGCGTGCTTCACAATGCATTAGATGCTGCTACAACAGTGATGCTCTCGCCGAGACGGCTTTTATGGCAGGAATCCAGACTGCGTAAAATGCAGCTGGGGGGGGGGGGGGTTCAGCGGACTGCGCGCTGAGACCAGAAGGGTAGTCAATACCGCGCAGGAACGTCCACGATGCAGGGATGATCATCCAGGTAGTCAACGCAACTATCAGGGGCACAATCGATGCAGCTATACTGTGAAACCACTGAAGCTTGCTCAGATGCGTCCTTGAGATTGCAACTGATGCTGCACCAACAGTGAGGTTCTGGCCGGTATGGCGTTTATGGCAGGAAGGCGGACAGTTTAGAATGCAGCTTGAAGGTGGTTTCAGCAGAGTGCGCGCTGAGACCTGCAGGGTAGCCAGTGCAGCGCAGGAATGTGTACAATCCGAGGATGTTCAGCCAGGTAGTAACAGCAGCTATCAAGGAGACAGCCGAAGCCGCTAGCCTGTGAAACCAAGGAAGTTTGCTTAGATGTGTGCTTGAGAATGCAACTGCTTCGGCTACAACAGTGATGCTCTCGCCAGGACGGCTTTTATGACCCGAAACCGCACTGCGTAGAATGCAGCTTGGGGGTGGTTTCAGCGGAGTGCGTGCCGTGACCGGCACGGTAGTCAGTGCCGCGCAGGAACGTGTTCGATGCAAGTATGATAATACAGCTAATCAACGCAGCTATCGAGGGGACAGTCGATGCAGCTATGCTGTGAAACCGAGGAAGTTCGATCCGATACGTGCTTGAAAATGGAACTGATGGTGCAGCAACAGTGATGTTCTGGCCTTGACCGTTTTTATGGCACGGATCTGGACTGTCTCAATATAGCCTGGTATTCTTCCTAGCCTCCACAACGCTGCAAACGATCACTGAAGCGGAGTATGTTACTAACGATCAATGTGACAACTCGTTAAATAGAGCGTCCCTGCTTTTCGTGTATCGTTTGTCAGACTGGAACAAATGTGTCAAGGATTTTTTTTCCTCATCTGTGTATTTCTAGACTTCAAATACTAAGCCGAGAAGTTCTAAATATCATCTTTAAAATGAGTGTGCATGCCTTTACTGTCTCGTTATTTGCTTCGCCATAATTTTAGACATTCTTTTTACACTTCCTTTAGTTTTTAAGGCTCTCCAATATGTTGCGTACGCATGCATTGTGTTTTTATTAATATTTTTGTTTATGCTATATTATAGGTCATTATATAACATAGTATGCTTTGTCCATGCCCTACAGTGGGTGTGTGCCATGTTCTCAGAAATAATTAGCATCCGAATTGCGCGAGTACCACGCGCCGGGTCGCATCTGGTTGTGCATGCACGGAGGAGGACGAAGGCCCTTCTACCTGTCAGCGCTCCTCGTTCTGGTTGAGTACTAGTTAATTTTTCTAATTCTCTGTCTAGTTCGTTCGACCTTTCTTGAGTACTTTTTCCGCAGGACATTTCTGAGGCAGCAAGGCTATCCTGCGTGGCCTCCTCTTCATTTTTCTACGGTGGCGGTGGTTGCCCAGTATGACGTGTCACTAGTTCAAAATCTGCTTTTCAGCTGCGTATTATGCATAGATTTGCGTTTAGTGACTTGATCTCAACTGCATGCCTGTGACTCTGGCACCTCATAACACAAATATTGTTCAGACGCAGGTTCCGAAGGCGAGAAAGCAGCGAGCTCTTGAAGGCGGCCCTCCTGTACAACGTCGCCGCCCACCCACATGCTGCTTTAGTGCTGTGTCAACGGTGAGCCACTTCCTTCCGCCACAATATCCACATTCGAAGGCCTAGTTAGCTCGGTTTACGCAACTTTACGCCGTTCAACATCAGCAATAATAAGAGGAAGGAGCACGATTAATTATCATTAGTAGTAGTAATAATAGCGTTGATGACATTGCGGAGCTATTATTAGTCAACTAGTTACACATAGTTAATGCAAGCGAACTGTTGACCTGTTTTGTGGAACCACGGACGAGCAAATTTTCAATTTTTAGGAAAAATGAAAGTTTACCAAGTGAGAAAAACTTTATATACTGCGACTTAATTTGCAAGTTGTATTGAACCTAAGCAGCAGGCCAGTTTAGAGAGCGATACTGTCCAAGTAGTAGCGTAAATTATGTATTCATAGCTTTTGTCATGACGCCCAGAGTTTCCGTATGCTTTCCACATCAAACAATTTCGATAGCATAATAATAGCCCGACAGTCTACTATAGCGCGCCGAGAAAGAAGAGCGGCGTATGTTCATTCTCACGCGGAGAACTCCATGCCATCGAGTCCACCTCAAGCAGTTGCATCTACTTTACGCTCTCCGGGACCATTGCCACCACGGGCAGCCAGCGCCAACAAATCGTGACAGTGGCGGGTTCCTCTTCTGAGCCGTTTCCACATAATGAGTGACGCTGGCTGACCGAGCCAGCACGTGCAAGAATCAGCATAGCACATGGCGATCGTGCCAGCAACATTCCTGTGCCAACTGACATACCGTGGTTCTATGGCCTCAAGGAATTCTATGTCGTCAGCAAGCTCTCGGGTTAAGGCAACTGAACAGCCACTTGCACGTCACCAACGAGACTGGTCCACTGATACGCTACCAACAAGCACAGCGGAAGCTTCCGGAAGGCCTGGTCAGGTAACTCCGACTGCCACCTCCGAAGCCGAACACGTATTACGCATGGTGCACCGTCATTATGTGCTATACTCCCTCAGGCTCGCGGTAGCGGCCTCCGGACACACAGTCCCGACCAACATTGCCATGGGACCACTCACACCATCCCGCTTCTTGGCGGCCCACATCATCAGCGTCCACCCGTGCTGCTCGTTACGACACGCCAACCCAGACCTCCATCCTCCATACGGCACATTCGTCGCCATCCTACCTGACACGCACTTGCGCGCATCCATTTGCAAGGACGAAGCTGCACCAAACACAAACACTCTTCGCTGCTTCACGACACGTGGCACCCCTTGCTTGCGCGCAGCCGCTAGCTCCCAGTCTCTTATATCTGGCGACTTCCCTCACAACCGCTTCAGACTACACTGCTCTCTATACGAAGAACGATTACCCTATCTGACGGCACGGTGATTTCAGCATCTGCCTTTAGACGGACGTATATATTGTTGCGCTGCGCGGCGAAGCCGAAGACGAGGACACGAAAGAACTGATCGCGGTGCAGAAAATGCCTGACTGCCTGCGATCACGTCTCTACGGCCCCTCGATCATCTTGTAAATAAATTCATGTCATCCTGTAGCAGCTTTGGTGGACAGTGCGGGGTAATCTCTCTGGACAATCTCCTTCTACACACCCTCCGACGAAGCCGCCGCTTCTTCGGAGTACCACGCGAAGACATGGACATGAACGAACCCCAAGCAGCTGGCGGCAGCCATGACACAAGCATGCAAGATGACAGTGAGCGCCCAAGGCAAGTCATCTGCTGGATCCCTCTAAAAGAACCACGCACCTGTTCCGCGAAAGCCTACGAGGATGTCGGCGACTGGCTGAGGTATTATCAAAGGGTGAGCAGTCACAATGGGTGGAACGCAACGGCGCCCTTCTTGCAAAACCGCGTTTTCTTTCTCACCGGAACCGCACTATTCTGGTTCGAGCATAACAAAAGCACGATGAAAACGGGGGAAAGGTTTGGTGAAGAAATCAAGAGCTGCTTCGGAGACCCACTTTGAAAAACAAAGAAGGCTCAGCATACGCTTTCGCGTAGAGCACAGTTAACCGGAAACACGTGCGCAACCTAGATTGCAGAAGTATTGAAACTGTGTAGAATTGTGAACACGGGCGTGTCGGACGAAGGTAACGTTGGAAATCTTCTCAAGGGCATCGCTGAAGACGTCTAAAATTTACTTGTTTCAAAGGAAGACCGCCGTGCTCCCTCTGATGTAAGACGTCGCAGCCGTTCTTTTGAGGCACTGAAGACGCGTCGTGTATTGCCAAAGTTAGGTATACTTGACAACGTGACCACAGTCGCAAACGTGGACGTCTCTTCCTCCCACGACATCCATTGCAATTACGTCAACTCATTAAAGAAGAATTGGCGCACGTTCAAGCACTAGGAAGGGGGGGAAGAGATGCACCATGGGAGTACCCCCAATGCGCGCTCGACGTAATATATTGTGAACAGCCGGTACTTTACCAACTCCAAACTAAAAGCGAAATTCGGCGTTTGCATGATCGCGGCATCCTTCGCGTACTTTCGGATGTCGTGAGACCGCACCACCCCAACGCCTTGCTCCCAGGTACAGCCAGCCCGAGGCCCCATTTTAGGACTATCCTATGTGTACCGCGAGCTACGTATTTGCTTTAGCTGCGGTATCCATGTACATATGGCCAGGTATTGTCGCCGACGGCAGCAGCCAGTTTCGGGAATACCCTGTTATCACCCTGGAGGCTACGTCCGCGCGCCGTGGCAGACCGCTGCGCCTTTTCAACGACAACCGCGTGAACGTGCATCCCGGCGTGAATCTGCAGTTTCCGACCGCAGCCTTGTGGCTCATTCACATCGGCGATTTGGAGGTCGCGCGACCATTTGCGACTCGCGACCGTAAAGTGACCGAAGGCGACTAATGTTCACAGGGGCAAGCCCGTCTGAGTGCGACCCGCAAGTCGCAATCCCGGAGATTATCGTTCTCAGTGAGAACTCTTGGAATCTACCTGGAATTTGCCGTGACGCGCGAGCAGGCTGGATGTAGACACATGAAAGATCACTTCCGGTGCGCCGTTGATTGGTTTATCAGTTTTGCGACCACGGTCGCACGACTGAAAATTCAAGCAGCGAGCGACTGGCCCAAAATGGTCGCTTTTCGAGAAAAGCGACCATTTGCGACTATTTGCATCTGGTCGCTTTGCGACCAACTTGTTCGCTCGACCGCTGTCAGTCGCCGGTGTGAATGAGCCTTTACTCCTCCTTCAACCAGCTATCGTCGCTCGTGATCACCTCGCCGTCACTCACTTTCACCACCATTCCAGCTGGCAAACTAGCATGGCAGATAAACATAGATACGCAAGTAGTGGATCGTTCGATAGCCCTCGGCGCACCACAACTAGTAGCTCAACGTACGCGTAATGCAGAGGTTGGGGGTTCGGCTCCCCCCAGAGACACGGTATCTTTCCGTCCACTTTCAATTCGCTTTCTTTGTTATTTTGTGCGCCCATTTTAATTTCAACTACAACTAGTTTCCCCTATGCTTTTGTTGGCTTCATTGTCTGCTGGTTTTATGTGGGCATGTTTAACAAAATAAAGCCCCTGCGTTCCCCTTATTCTGTCGTATTGTGATGCGTAAGCGTTCTTGACTCGGCTGCTACTTCGCTTTTACTTAGTTTAGTTACTTAAACCTGATGGTATCGCTAAAATAAACGAACACACGGTGAAAAGACGACACGACGACAAGGGAAGCGTTCCCTCGTCGTCGTGTCGTCGTGTCGTCGTTTCAGCGTGTGTTCGCCTCTTTTAGTGCTGCCATCAGTTTTCAAGAATGCATCACCAACTAGTCCAGCACCAAGTATTATCGTTTTATTACTTTCGTTAGCTTTTTCATGTCTACCCATCGCTAACAATAATCTACTATTACACTATTGTAATGATTACATGTGTTAACTTGACTAATAACGCATTAACTTTGCAGATTTATCATATCAACTAAGCCGCAACGCCGTCAGTACCGGTTTTCTAGCTTTTTCACAGCACAGGTCTTTTTTTTGTTTTCTTGTTCTTGTTATGACCTTAAGACGGCCACGGCGAGCTAAGGTTTTGTTGAGGCTACGAAATATCTGGTATTCCACTATTATAACGTATATCAATCAGCTATTCTATCGTTTTTTAATCTGTAATCCGGAAGCGCGCTTCTTTGCACGCGGGCCAGCAGGAAAAGTAATCTTGCAAGGGGGCATGATTCAAACGGTTCTTGTATTTGTTTTACAGTGAAGCTATTATCCTCTCTGTGGTGGGCATACTTCATGTACCTCTGTGAACAAAAATAATCATCGGCAATGGCTCACACCCTCCTGAGAGGGTGCAATGATAAAATGCAAAGACTCATCCCCCTCGTAATGCAGAGGCTACAATCCCTCAGCAAAGTGAACCAAACAGTGCTTACATTCATTAGAATCACGCATACAACGTACAGAACAACGTTCGTTTCAGTAAAGAACAAGATCAAAACGAGCATCTGTCATCATAAGCAATGGGTCATACCCTCGTAAGCAAGAAAAAATGCAATGGCTGATACGCCCGTAAGGCAGAGGCTACAAGCGCTAAGCAAAGTGAAGCGAGCAGCGCGTACATTCATTGAAAGTACCCATACAACACACAGAACAACGTACGGTTCCGTAAAGAACAAGCTCAAAACAAGCAACGGAACCATCAGTAAAGCATTGTATGTCCCCCTCAGCAGGTTTTTTTTTTGCGCTTGGCTTGGTGCATGGCGTAGCGTAACGATAGAACTGAATATAAGCAAACAGGCCTGCTTCACAGATATAGCTGAACTAATAGCTCAAAGGCCAATTCCTGCATGCTTTTCGCCAATCGGGTAGTGTGCAGAAACTATGTGTGATACATCACTTCAGCTACACCAATAATCAAACAGCTAAACCTGCCACATATAGTTAAATCATCGATATAGGCAGAGAAAGAAGTTGCACCTATGTAACAGTTACTCATCTCATGATATGTGAATGACCCAAACCTTCGCAAGCATATCGGTCACAAACACCCGGGAGCGCAAGTGGGAACACTTGTGCTATCATAAGTGAAAACAAGTAGAATATTGCCACCATCTCGGCAGGTTTGTCGTGATAACCTTTCCTGCAAGTTTCTTGTATATATTGGATAGGCTTCCTACTTTATGAATTAGGAGCTTTCACAACATTTACTGCGCTAATGAAGGCACATCACAGATACCAGTACTGAAGGAGGGATATACAAGTAGGGCAGAGAACTTGTCCGTAGGTTCAAAAATATACAGGTAAAACTATGTTGAACAAACTATTTTCACATTAGAAGATATACGACTGGCAATGAATGCGCATTCAGAACATGCAATAAGGGCCCTGTGCGGAAGACCGCGACCTGTGATGCCAAAAACCTGTTTGCCTTTAGAATATTGACATAAAGAAGAATTCCACTCTGTACTTCTGCGTCGGAGGGTAGAATATCAGAGAGGTGCAAAACAGATTTTGTATGGAGTAGTCCACTATGAGTGTACTGTGTTTGGCACAAGCTGTGCCAAACATAGCTACCTGTGTGCAAAGCATTGGACAAGGTACCATATGGATGTCTGACACAATAAAAATTTTTTCCATTGAACATTATGAGGTCTATGCATGCTGTTTTCAGCTACAAATAGCGCGTATACATATTTGACCTGCACCACAAACAGCTAATGTGACAACGAAATATATACACCTTGGTGTTATGTTGCTTTTTATGGTGTTTCAGTTTACGTATTACAGTTTTGAATTTACAGATTACTTCACATGCTTATGGCTAAAAACTACAGAAAACTACTTGCATTGTTACTGCGAGATCACAACACGAGGATTTGTGTGGTATCTTTTGTCCATCAATGTGCCCTTGCACTATATATGTAAAAGGTTACACCTGTAAAGCTGAGCATGCACCCTTAAATCTCAAACACTTCTTTGAATGCTCGGTAGTTATGCCTATAAACATATTTTTGCAGCAAATCTACACAACCATAATTTCAGTGCGATATAAAGGGCTGTTTGTGCATAGCCATTCTGTTCTAGCGCGCCTGCAGGAATACAGCATTGTCCAGTGGCACCGTATAGGCGAGGCGTAACAGTGAACTAGTAATCAAAGTGGCTGATAATACTAAGCTGACCCATTTCTAGGAGCATATTATTATCTAACACACATACAAAGTTGCTTTTAGTGTATTTAATAACCACAGCTTTGATTTGCCAAGTTATATTACTGAACACACACAGCGCTGAAACAGTCTGTACAATGGTGAGCAATGTGCCAAGGAATGAAAGATTACTTGTGATGTGTGGATTTGAATAGTAGATGGGAATGCATACCCAATTCACAAGTATGCGTGCTTTCTTCTCGAACAATCTTACATTTTGCACAGAGGCTGAACCATTGCGGCCTCCTGACTGCAAATTTCTGTGCTCTCACAATGCTAATGGGGTATCATTCATTTGGCCAGCTGAATAATGGATAGATAATGGAGCACAACAATCTTGCAGTTTTACGCAGAACACCTTGTGCTCTATTCACGAAACTGAACCTAAGTAACTATTTGCTGGTTTGTTATGCAAATAAATAATGGCAATGAATTGTTTCCTCACTTTAGTGTGGCCCGTCTTCCGCCATATAAGCCTTCATTTCATTGTCATGTGCATGTTAAAGCAGCTACTAATTAAAAAATACAAACACAAGACTACTAACTACATCAACCTTGTCAGACCACAAGAGGCGGCTGAACTCACTGCTAAGCTAAGTCACTTGATAATCTCCGTTTGCTTTCAAATAAATACAGGTGTTGGCCAGCTGTTTATGTTATGCTATGCATTTTTTTTCATTTTCCTTAAATATGACTGCATCAGCTAGCTAGGTTGTTACTGCATAAATACATAAACAACATGCAACCGATGCCCAACTAACTCAAGTGACCTGAGTAGAGCTTACAATAATTCATGTATCATGTGCATCCTGTGTGAGCTCATTTTTTATATGTAGGGCAATCAAAATAGAGCATGCATGTATGATACTGACGGTATCAGCCTCAAGTCGATCATCCTTGTTTGCTGCCATGGGTGAGAGAGGGAGCATGCCTGTCATGATACTGCTTAATTTTGTGCACTTTGGTAATTTATAAGTAGTAAAGTGGCAACAGCTTGACCACCCAGCCTGGCAAGAAAGAATACGATTGTTTGATTTCACTCAAAATCAGCTTTCTTATCAGCAATATAAATTAGTTACTTTCAAATAGATATTCTCCTTGAAAACATCTCATGAGTACATATCTGCATAAGGTCACCGTTATACATACCTACATATTGCTTTTATGCCAGTGATAATGAACTGTACACTCGCTGCTTAACCTGCGATTCTTTCTGCACCAAGTTAACCACTTATGCACAACCTTTTTGCACATGGTGAGAACGTCATCCACGACTGAGAACATCATTTAAGGTTATATTTTGTTTTGAAGTTTACAAGCAGCAAGTATTAATTTTTCATATGCATACTTGATGCCTGACTTCATCTATGGTGACTTCATGTACGTAAAAAAGCAAATGGCATTTCATGCATCCAAGCGTTTTAAGCACTTTCTTAAAATTGGCAGAGTGAAAAACAGAAAGCATGAGCAAGCAAATGCAAGCATGTCACCAAACTGTACTCGGAGCCTCACATGCGTGCAGCGTGGTAAATAGGTGTGTCTTGGCGACCTACGCAGCTGCATTCCGCGACAGATGTGCGTGTGTTCCCTATTCTTGCAAGCTGTTACTAGCACTACAAAAACTGCTCCATCGCGCCGAACACGGGGATTTGGGACGAATTGCTTGCTGCGACAATATCACTTTCGTGTGACGTACAACGCTGCACGTTGGATAATTCGAGAGGTTTTGCTCAACCAGCCTAGGCAGCGCGCGCTCAGAGCAATCGTCTGGGAATATGCCGCATGCTGCCGAAATGATGCGACTGCAATGCATCTTTAAGAGGTGGCTCAGATAAGATTTCTGTGCAGTGTTTCGAAGAAGGATGACGGTGCCAATGCAACACATGCGGTTGCAGCACAGAATGTGGAAGCCTAGAGTCACATCTTCACTGTAACACGAAAGCTTGAAATCACATCTGCAAAAATGTGCCAGTGTCGTCTGCTTCCAGCGCCTCATCTACGTAACGGAGGCGATATCTGCTGTCCAAGGTAGTTGCCGACCTTCAAGACCTTTGCTCCGCCTAACGGTTGCCTGCTGTCAACAGGCCACGTCGCCCAATAGAGTGCGCTGCGAGGGTAAATGCCCTGAGGCATTTAACCTCGCATATAAGAAAATAGGAATGCGCATGCAATCCGCTCGTGCGGATTGAGCATGCACCAAATTTTGCGACATATCACTCGCCTATTGGACGTCCGCACGCGGGCGGACGAGGGCTGAACAGACGGGCGGCTTGACCCTAACCCACGCTACTCGCGGGCCGGACCGATGGTGGCCTCGGAGACGTGAAGAAAGGCGGGGGGGGGGGGAGCGACATCGATGATATAGACGCTCCTTTTCCAGCCCCTTCCACTTTCAAAGAGCCTAGGGAACTAATGGCTCGTGTAGGTCCCACATGAAATCCGTTATTCAAAATTTTGTCGTTGCGATAGGTAATGTCGAAGACGGGCCCCAACGCACTCATTTCCTGTAGCCACTAATTGCTGAAAATTACAAAGTTAATTACCGTAACTTCACTAATTACACACGTTATTGCGTAGATTCTTCTGTATCTAGAGGCTGCCTATCCGTACATTCATATGGTAAACATCACGTTGCCATAATTTATATTTTTCTAAAACTTAAACAGGCGCTTAAACAGGCGCTAAGAAAATATGGTATTATTTATAGCTTTGAAATCATCGCAGAAATTTTCTAGATATATAAGCTATGGGCTAGTTTTTCTGGATTCCTTCTCTTACTATATGTCCCAATAATTTCCTGTGAGAAGACATCTATTCTAATTGATTTGCATAACTTAGGTCACAATTCTTTTTATGTTTAGGCTGAACCGCTGTCTATGTGGGGGGAAAGAATAAATATTCACGTAAAAGGCCCCGCGTACAATTTACAAATAACCATTTTGAGCTACTTGTGATGTTTCCATGTTATAAATATATGATTATCTAATCTCGTAATTGCTTTCTCTCCACAGAAATCCCTGAACATGGCTAAGCACAGTGTTGGAGTGTTCGCGCTCGTGAGCCTACTCGTGAATGTTGCCGCCCTGGTGATCGACAAGTCCGACGGTGGCTACAAAGACATGCTGATCTCCATCCATGATGACGTCCAGCCAGATGAGGCTATTGTGGAGAACCTCAAGGTATTTAGCACGAACTGAAACCGTTCCAACAATCGAAGAGTACCTACTGTACCACTTTTTAGAACACCCCACACCCGTCTCTCTCCCCCACGCTACCGCCGTTTTATAGGCGAGAAACAGAGCAGCAAGCTTCAACCGCTGCACTCCATTAACACCACGACGTGAGCAAGTAAATCGGTGAACGCGCAGATTTTGCTTATAGTTTTGTTTCACCGCATAAACTAGAAAAACGGTACGAATGTGGTGTATATATTTCGGCGTTAATGTTTGCTATGCACCTGAGCCCCTAATGTGGCCATACAAGACGCATATGGTGACGGCAAGAAATGTTGCGGCTACTTAAGGAATGGTAACAGCGATTGCGCCTAGATGTCGTTCATGACAACGAGTTTTTTTGGTTAGCTATATATCTTCCTGAACGCACCAAAATGTGCAAAAAATAATTTCATCTTCATATGAGCGTCGCAACACCATTTGTAGCTGACGACTTATCAAAACTGTAGCCAATGTCACGCCTAGCTACCAAATCAGAGAAAAGCTGCCGTGTTGCGATAACCTAGCTGCGGCACCCGTTTGCTACCTACGTGGTAACATTGCTCTAAGGGATCATATCGCGGGAACGTAATCTTTTACGAAAGCATTGAGATTGGGATGGGCAAACTCGGGTGGTGGATTTTACTCGGGATGTTGCGGTATGTGCACGACCACTGAGACACGCCACAGACTGAGCCACGTAACTGTGTTATTTTGCATTATCGTCACTATCACGTGACTCCGTCATTTGTAATGACGTCGCTCTCTTACATCGTGGGAATTTCTAGCATCCTTCAATGGGAAGTCTGAATTCTAGAGTTCTTTTGCAAAGGGCAAGGATGAAGATATCGAATAAAAAGAAGTGTCCCGCGTGCTCTAACCCTGCTAGGCGCAATACGCACGTAAGCCACACTCAAATGCTGTACGAATTTCGGAACAGTAAATAAACCCGCCAGTGACGATGTCTCGCGGTTCTGACAGAAGGTAGCTACTGTCATTAGCCCTGGAAAGAGGCATCCACCTTGAGCTAAACAGTGGCATTTCTGATCCGTTCCCAAAACAGGGAACCCTCATAATAAATATATTATCTTTAGTCATCTGCATGAACTTATGTCTGCACAAAACAGCATAACATCTTGTTCATGGCTGTCTCAAAATCTGAAGGACGTACACTCTTCTTCAATACTCTCAGAGAGCGAGGCAGTGAACGCCGCGCAGGTTCACTTGACACAAATCATTATAGCGTAATCTTTGCGAGCGTGGCTTCACCGCTGCCCTCGTGCGTCCTGCATGCAAGCGTTCTCCACAGGATTCGTCTTTATTTGTCAACTCATCATGGTGGCTCAGTGTCTACTGCGTGCGCTTCTGAGCATGACGTTACCTGCTTGATTAGGCAACTGCTCCACCTTTCTCCTAACAGTGCCCTGTAATGAAAAATCATTCGTATACCATGTATGTGGCACGCACCAAGGAGCCCCAGATGGTCCAAATTATTCCGGAGACCTACACCACTGTGTCCCTAATGTATCAGTATGCAATTTTTTACACAGTACTGCATACAGTATGTTATAGAACGGAGCTATGAGGACACTTCTGCAATGATTGTCTGGTGGTAGTGAAGGCCGCAGTGCGACGGTGCGGCCAATATAAGATGTAACTGAAGCATAGCGTGTTTCACAGCGTCGAAAGTCGCTTGCATCGTAACAAATCATAATTACAGATATGTTACCTTAACCCTATCACACTGGAATAAAGGACAACTTGTATGAATCATTTTATTTACGTGTAACCCCCAATTCTTGTTTGTCTTGTTTATATCTACAATTCTTTATCTGTTTTTATCTACAATTCTTTATCTGTTTTTATCTACAATTCTTTATCTGTTTTTATCTACAATTCTTTATCTGTTTTTATCTACAATTCTTTATCTGTTTTTATCTAGAATTCTTTATCTGTTTTTATCTACAATTCTTTATCTGTTTTTATCTACAATTCTTGATCTTGTTTATATCTACAAGTTACAGGTAACTGAGTTTAAATCGTTGCGGCGGTTAAAGCACAGAGTGTGTTTTTGTAACGAGGCGGGCCTGGAAGCTGTCACTAAGAACAGCTACAGCCAAGACCGCTCTCGAATGCTGCTTCAACGAAAGCTGTCATCGATTGAGGCTGGGAGGCACAAAACAGACTTCTTCTATTATTAACGTTTGAGGACCTGAGTATAGTGTTTGACTGTTTTCGATTTATCACTTGTCAGTTTCGCATATATATGTGAAGATTTACAACGGAAGGAGGGTCTAGCGAGACTGTTGAGCATCATAGCGCCATGGTTTTTATTGGATGAGTGGCGTAGCCAGAAATGTTTCTCGGGGAAGGAGGGACGCACTTTAGAGGTTACGCTGATAGTGAGGGGGGGGGGAGGCGTGGGTGGCTGTATACTAGCACAGAAGCTCCAGTGGCCGGGGGTGGCAGAGGGAGGCACATATCTGGTATTCCACTTCATGGCAACGCCACCACGTGGAACGGTAAATGCCGGCGTATGACGGCCCAGTCGATATCAAGTGTAAATGCAATGAAATGCTTAGCGGAGTCCGCAGTTTGCTTTCCATGGCGGCGTAATAATAAATGGTTATAATATAAGAGTTTTTTTCACATAATCAAAGTCGCCTGTTGAGTAATTGACCTAGATAAACGTGCTCCTGTAAAGACATTGGAAGCTGATTGGCGCATCTGAATTTTCGTTCTCTCGCCAAGCCACTGAACATTACCTTTGTCGCCTGCATTATAATCTTCAACCCTACTCTTACGCTTTCTTAGTTGACGCCCTCAATCATTTCTTGCAGTGTCGCTTGCAAACTTAAAGTTTTTAAGATATTCGACGTTGATTCTCATTCTTAAGCCTTCCCCTTCCAATAGCTTCAATACTTCTAAGCATGCAGTGAATAACACAGGAGAGATTGGGCCTCCTTGCCTGATCCTTTCTTTATAGATATTTTTCCACATTTATTTTGGGGATGCAAGGCAGCTGTAGAGTCTCTGTACGTATTTTCCAAGATATTCACGTATAAATGTAATCTTTCATTACGCATTGCCTCCATGAGCGCTGGTATCTGTACTGAATCAAATGCTTTTTTTAATAATGCACAAAAGCCATATAAAAAGTTGATTGTACTATGCAGATTTCTCACTTACCTGATTGATGACAGGAACGTCATCCATCTTGAAGCCAGCTCCTGGTTCACTGAAGTCAAGCATTTGCCTGACTCTATTGGAAATTATCTTGGTGTCTATTTTATACATTAATGAAAGCAAGCTAATGTGCACTCTAAAAATTAGGGTGAGTATCGCAGAGGTAAAGGAGCCGATTTACTCTTCAACTCATTGTTTCACTCTCGCAAAATGTCTTGTGGAGTGAAATGCATTGTTCGCTCCAACAGCAAGGAGAGAGCGAAATGTTCCTTTCACTCTGCCCATTTGAGAGAGAGTAGAATGCCCGTTCAACTCTCGCGGCAATAGAGAACAAAACATAGCGTAAGCGCCTGCTTCAACTGTAGGAGGCTGGCCCCGAGCATGGCAATGCAACACTTACGCACGCTGAGCAAAGAGCACACCGTTTTGCATTTAAGAGAAGAGGCAGCCGCAGTACAAAGGTACGCAGAGCCAGCTTCAACTGTAGGAGGCTGGCCTCGAGCATGGCGATGCAACACTTACGCACACTGAGCAAAGAGCACATCGTTTTGCTTTTAAGAGAAGAGGCAGCCGCAGTACAAAGGTACGCAGAGCCAGCGTTCTACTTGTTTACTCGGAGTTGCCCAAGCGTGTGCGCGCACAACATCGCGGGACAGCACAGCACTGGAGAAAGAGGGTCGGTCCATGCAGCGTGAAAGAACGGAGGCCATAAAGAGAAATCGTGTGTCATCCATCTTGCGCGGCCGCGAAAACAGGACGAGGCGTTCATTTGTGGGATCGCCAGCCGTTTGTGCGCAGGCAGGCGTAAGAGCGAGCGCAAGAAAGAACATCTGGGGTCTTTTGCTCCTTGAATATATGACGCTGTCTAGCCGCGATTTCATCAAGGTGTTGTTCACTCAGCCCAGGTCAGGAAAACTAAAGCGAGTGACCTGTCGATGCAAGGCCTCTGACGTTCGAAAAAGCCAATGTCTTCCATCTCGTCTACCGATAGCAACGACGAATAGGACCAGATGAACACGATAAGTAAACAAAGCATCTGTTCAGACTTGCATATTACCATAGGCGGTGGTGAACTGAATGCCTTAGTGGACACAGGTGCTGATTATTGCGTAGTAAGATATGCACTCTCAAACGAACTAAAAAAAAAGCTTCATGCGGTGGAGTGGATCTCAGGTATGTACGGCTGGCTGGCAACTCATTACACCTCTGGGCAGATGCACAGCGAGAATCGGAATATTATGTTTTGCTTCAGTCACTGATTTTCTCGCACTATCGGCATGTTCAAAGTATGTAATACCCGGATGGACTTTTTCTGGCGAACGGTGCCATAATCACCTGCCGAACTCTAGTGTGCCCTCTTCTGCGAAGCCCGCTATAGATATGCAAAAATCGCCGGAGACAAAGCCCGTTGCATTGCGGGTTACCAACGATGACATAACCGTGCCACCATGATGTAGCACGCTGGTTCGCGTAAGAAACGAAGCTTTGATCGACTCATAAAACTTAGCGGATGCGAAAGTCGCACTACTGTTGAAGAAAGGGACTTGTGCAGCACGCGGAATTGTTAAGCTACGCAATGGGTGTGCTAATGTATTGCTGACGAATTTGGGAAGTGAATTTCATCATGTCGGAAAGAGCATAGGCATCGCCTTTCTGCACAGCGTTACCGAAGTCACAGATGTATGTAGCTTAGCGTCAAGGCCGCCTGCCGCACAAACTACGGATGACGCCATGACATCAGTTGCAACCAGCCAAAGTCTGTCGCCCGCCCAGAAAGAAATTATGGAAGACCTCGTAAATGACTTTACAGAATGTTTCTCCAACTCGTCAAAGGTACGGCACAGACCGGTTGTTAAGCACCGTATAGTAATAGTCAAAGCGACTCGACCAGAATAGCAACACCCGTACCTAGTATCACCGGTTAAACGAGAGATCACAAAAGGTCAGGTGCAAGAGATCCTTAAGGACAATGTCATTCAGCCTTCAAACAGCGCGTGGGCGTCACCCGTAGTACTTGTGAGAAAAAAGGAAAAAACATTGAGAAACATTGACTACGAGAAATTTAACAGCGTGACCAAGCGTGATGTATATCCCCTGTCGCGCATTTATGACACCTTGAATTGGCTACAACATGCAAATTTTCCTCTTTATTAGATCTCAAGAGCGGGTATTGGCTAATAGAAGTTCATGAAAGACGGTAAAAAGCTGATTGCGTAATCACAGACGGCCTGCACGAGTTCAAAGTGCTTCCATTCGACCTATGTTGTGCACCGGTGACGTTCCAGCGCACGATGGACAGTGTGCTCCCAGCTCTCGAATGGCAGTCCTGCTTAGTTTTCCTAGGGGACATGGTGGTGTTTTCCAGAACATACGACCAGCATGTACAGAGGCTGCGTTTATTATTTCAAGCTATCCGCTTGGCAGGTATGATCATTAAACTGGAAAAATGCCAGTTTGTATTTCAAGAACATTGTTTTCTGGGTCACGTAATCAGCGCGCAAGGTGCTGGCCCAGAACCCGAAAAAGCTATTGGCGTTGCGCCATTTCCGAAGTGGACAGGCAAGAAGACAAGAAGGCGATTTTTGGGTCTGGGACAGGCGATTTGCAGAAAAGTACTCAAAAATTCCTGAACCTCTAACAAGACTTACTAACGAATACATACCCTTCATCTTTCATACTGTACAAGAGGTTGCCTTCAATGAAATAAAGGAACGATTGCAAGCCCCGTCGATTCTCACCCATTTCGATGAGACGGCGGACACAAAAGTCCATACAGATGCAAGCAATCTTTGTCTCTGCGCGGTTTTAGCTCATTGGCGAAATGGGGAAGAGAAAGTCATAGTGTGTGCTAGCTGCACTCTCTCGAAAGCTGAAACAAATTACTCTGCGTCAAAAAAGGAGTGTTTGGCTGTCATATGGACCATCAGCAAGTTCCGACGATACCTCGACTTCTACGGTAGGCCGTACCGTGCAATCACCATTCTCGTTGCTGGCTGGCAAGCCTAAAGGGCCCATCTGGGCGACATGCGAGGTGGAGCCTTAGCCTTCGAGAATGCATTACTATTTGTTATGTCGGTGTGGCCGCCATGAATGACACGCCGGGCGCGGAGAATTAAGGGCACGCGGGGACGGCGGCCTGAATCCAGCACTTGGACACAGGCAGCTACCGAGGTGGAGAACTCCTTTATTTGGCGAGGAGCCGCTAAAATAGACTCTGAACCCTGCCACAGTGCCCTCTAAGAGCCAATCAGCTTGGTTCCGTAACCTAAACCAATACATAACACTTGTATGCAGGTCTAGGAGAAAACATAACGATGCTGACTGCTTGTCTCGTTCACCAGCGGAGTCGATCTCATAGTATTTCTTGTTCTTTACTGTTCTGAACGCTTCGGAAATCGCCGAGCAGCTGCCGGTTGACACAGAACTGCTCCCACTCATCAAGCACCTGGGAGGACACAACCTCCGATTCCGGTGCGTGATTGTGTGAGGTCTGTCATCATTTTGGGTCCGAGATAATTTCCACAAGAGGAACTTTGAACTCAATCAGGAAAAATTTTTACTCGCTGTGCCCTCAGCAATGCGACTGAAAATTTTGGAAGCTTGCCGTAATGAACGGTCGTAGGATGACTTATGTGTCAGAATTTGTTCGCCAGACTTTGTCTTGGATGCTCGTGGCATAAATTATTAGCCTCGGTTCAGCATTACGTGAGGACGTGGCCTCATATCAAAGGCGCAAAACACCACGTGTAAGGCTGGCCGGCATTTTATAACCCATAGACGCACCGAAGGCCTTATTTCAACAAATTGGAAGAGATCTTCTTGCATGCTTCCCAAGGTCATCGTCAGGAAGGAGATGGATCTTTGTAGCGACGGACTATTTAACAACTTTATGTTGAAACTGGCTGCCTTGAGCTAGGAACAGTAGTTGAACTTGCCAAGTTCTTCTTTTTTAACATGGCCATGTGACATGGTGCACCAATGGTTGTGATTACCAATGGAGGAGCGGCCTTCTCAGCTGAGGTGATGCAGCGTTTGATGAAGATGACTTGCACCAGTCACAGGAAAAGCACTGCATACCATCCCCAAACAAACAGCCTAACAGAACGTCTAAACCAAACGCTGGCCGACATGCTCTCCACCTATGTCAACCTCAATATAAGACATGGGCCGCAATTTTGCCTTACTCTACTTTTGCCTCAAATGCGGCTCTACAAGAAACAACTCGGGTCACTGCATTTCAACTGGCCTATGGTCGTACAGTCACAGCCACATAGGATACTACGTTACCAGTAGATGATGAAAACTACAACCCCTACGACGTCGACGACTTCCTACAAAGAGCTGAAGAAGCCCGGCAGTTGGCATGGTTCCGTATACGCAAGCAACAACGTAGGGGCGCGAACAACTAGAACCTGCAGCGCAGAGCAGTTTAGTACCAGCCAGGCGATAAAGTGTGGGTATGGACACCAGTGCATCCTCGCTCACTGTGAAAACTCCTTCGCCGATGTTTTGGTCCTTACGGCACTATTCGACGAGTGGGCGACCTGAATTACGAAGTAATACCTCATGGACAAGAAGGTAGAACCGGCACATCCTTGCGAAGGTCGTACACGTAGCAGGCATGAGTGCGACGTGCAATGAAAGCACTTCTATTTATCAAATTTACCTCGCACGCACAGGGACGATGCGTGTTCGGAGGGGTATTCATACATCAGATGCAACACTGTGGAAGCTACGCAAGTAGTGCAGTCTCTAAATTTTATCACTCCGTGCTTAGCGTCTATGCCTCGCTGGGTGCCAGCGGTGTTTGCTCGCGCGAGCATGCAGGTGAGGCTGCCGCGACGGTATGCAAATAAAAACAACGAAATGAAGATTGATGTGAAACCACGTGGTAGCATCCAAATAAGCGCATGGTTTATTTGCTTCTAAGGGTAAATTCTTATTTTCATTGAGAACCGAGCTTATATAAGGAACAGTTTCGCAAAAAGCGGTCAAAAGACACCCAACTATTTCTAATCGCGAACGCAGCCACCGCAAAAAGTATCTCTAGCCTCCAGAGCGCTGCACCTGATATATAAAACGGAATATAATGCAGCAGAGAGCTCTCCACATGCCAGTTACGAGCACTCTCCCGAAGTACCCTTCCCAGCGCCTGATCGCGTCGCCATTCAAAGAGCGCCAGCAACGCCTCGCGCATGGCGAGCCAGCACGTGGCTCTCGGGCACGCGCACGCGACAGCGACCGAGTCCGCCCGTCCAATGAGGAGTCAGGCATGGCTCCTGGTTATCGAGGCGGGGAACGTGGTTTGGTGGAGAGACGTTCTTGGGGGGAGGAGGGGGGAATTGTTGGATAGGCTCCAGCTAACTCTGCTATCAAATTGTGTAGAAGCGTTTTAGCCTTGAGTTTGCACTCACAAGTTCACCCACAAGAAGCCAGTTTGTTTAGTGCTCTTAGTTGAAGAGTGCTACACTATAGGGCTGCATGTGTCAGAGCAGAGTGTCGACACGCAACTAGGTCAGGAGTTGCCTGAAAATTTAACTTCACACCACGTCGGGTCAAGCAAAAAGCTGATCGGCAAGACGGCACTTAACTAAGGGCCCCCTCCTAATAAACGGATGCGAAAAAAATTCACAGGGTCTAATATGTCATCCCTAAGGCGACTTGAACGCGAAAGCCCAAGTGCCGATGCTTTAAACATGGACACATATTGCGTGCACATGCCTTTTAATTCGCTTGGTCTACTTCGCTTGGTCATCCCTCTTAATTCTCTTACTCATCCTCTTAGTTCCCTTAGTCATGCCCGTTAATTTGCCTAATGTACTTCGCTTAGTCATCCTTCTTAATTACAAAGATCAAGGGTTCGACTGGCAGCCAACGTCCTGGGTTCGAACGGCTTAATTAGCTATATCTTAATTACCTGAGTCCTCATGAACTTTGTCTTCATTAACATCAAAGGTTAAGTGTTCGAGTGCCGCACATAACGCTCCCTTAATTGCCTACTTTAATTAACTTCGTCTTTAGTACCACCTAAGCTTGTGGGTCCGACTCCCACTCAAGGTCTAGGGTTCGACTCCCACCAATGGCCGAGGGTTCGACTTCGACCAAAGATCGTGGATTCAACTCCCACTTAGAATCGTGGATTTAAGTGCCTTAATTAACTCCATCATCATTAACTTCCCCTTCATTAGCACAAAAGATCATTGCTTCAACTTCCACAAATGGTCGTAGTTTGCAACCGACGATCAAGGGTTCTTAGCCTTTTGTACCTTTTGCGTCACCGACACGTTTTCGCTCAAGGTAGACTAATTAGAAAAATAGTATTTTCGCCTTACAGTAATTCTCTCTCTCCCGCGCAAGCTGTCTCTCACTTAGAAGTTCGTCAGATGTGTATACATATCTGGAATATGTGTACTTTTTTATTTACAGTAGGCTTCAGTAAGCGAACCTGGCAGACGACACAAAAACGTTTAAATAGATACTTTTAGCTTGTCCGCTATTCCAGCAAACGGGGTGGTTTGGGTGGATTGCCGGATAGTCGGGGGCGTAACCATGAGCGTCCGGAGCAGTACAGCCGCCTTGTGGTGTATAGCTCAACCAAACACAGAGCTAAAATTGCAGTAACCTACAATAGTCTGCATCGATGCTGGTGCACATTTTTGCAGTGTCGTAATCGTGAACATGATTAAGCTGCTGTCGAAAATTTACACCCCAGCTAAGGATATCGTAAGTGGCTCTGTGTTTGTCGTTGAGCTTTGCACCACCAGCTGGCGCCACCAATCTGACCACTCACGTTCACGCTCCCACTCATCCGGCAAACCGCCCGTGCTTGTCGGAATACCAGACGCACTAAAATTCTCTAATGACGCAATGCATGCATTTCTAGATAATCCTGTCTACACGAGCGCAGCCATCTACTGCACCTTGTAGAATTCGCTCAGAGCATGCGAAATCACACATTCCTTGTTTCTCTAACCGTGATTAAGATAGCGCACGTACGAAGTGGTAGAGGTGCATTGGCACACGTGTTTGAATTGAATGCTGGGGTTTTACGAGCCAAAACCACGATTTGATTATGAGGAACGCCCTGGTGGAGGACTCCGGATTAATTTCGACCACCGGGAGATCTTTAACGTGCCCCATTGCACTGGACGCGAGCGTTTTGCATTTCGCCCTCCTTCGAAATGCGGCCTCTGCGGCCGGGATTCCACCCGTGTGCTCGTGCTTAGCAGCGCAACACCATAGCCGCTAAGGCAACCCGGCGGATGGCACATGTGTTTGAGACGCGTAACTAAATGAGATAAAATGAGACTATTCCGAAGAAAGCACAAACCTACCCGCAGAGCCTGCATACTCTGGTTGCAGCAGGAAGCTCAAATGTCTCTTCTCTAAGTGTAGGTTCCATTTCAGGCATGTTCTTTTCTCTAATGAATGCGAGCACCATGCCCTGGTATTTTTGTAGAGAACTGAGCCCCACCTGCTCTACGGGTATATCCGCACTGACTAAGCCTAAATTATATTCGGGTAAAGGAGTCGCAGCGCAGGCAATTTTAAAGTGATATACCTTATAGTTTGGGTGACAATAATGAGCTCTAAAGCTTAATACACCTACGTCTATCTAATGTAAGCTAGGCAGCGCTGGTATAAATCGGATACATTAGCTATAGTCAGCGGTGAAGCGCTAACTAGACGTTTTCTCGAAAATTTGGGAACACAGTGAGCATTTCCTATGTGAATATATAAGCACGTCAAACACAGGTTCAGGCTTAACCCAAAAGGTCGAGGATTCATAGCCTTTTTGTAGCTTTCGTGGAAAACTCGTTTGTTAGGCGTGTTTTCCAGTTAACGGAACTTGCCCGTAATGCAGACGATGCATCCTGACATGCAGGTTGTGCTTCGGGCTTCATCAGAATTCCTCCACCGTGCCACAAATGGCCGAGTGTATTTCAGGCACGTAATCATCGACTTCCCGGCGACGTGGCCGAAAAGAAGAGGCGCCCGGGGCGTGCCGTCAAAGTTTTTCACTTTGAGCGACGTTCGTATCGAAAATCCCACGCGAACTGATGTCCCCGTCTTCGCGAAGCCATCGAGGCGCTGCGGTCAGCGGGGAGAATTTATCGGGCTGTCGTCCAGCTTCCTTGGAAACCTCAAGCCTTCAGCTACCGAGTCCTTCAAGAGCGCAGGTACGCCCATATAGAAATGTGACTCATGTCTGGCCGTCTATATATATATATATATATATATATATATATATATATATATATATATATATATACTATATATATATATATATAACGAAATCGACGCTTATAAACGAAATCGGGTGACTTGACGTGCCACGTGAGCGCGATCGATGACTTCACGAGCGTACTCAGTTATATATATATATATATATATATATATATATATATATATATATATATATATATATATATATATATATATATATATATATATATATATATATATATATATATATATATATATATATATATATATATATAACTGAGTACGCTCGTGAAGTCATCGATCGCGCTCACGTGGCACGTCAAGTCACCCGATTTCGTTTATAAGCGTCGCAGCATATACAAAAAGAGTGTTATGACCGGTGCCATCGAGATGTTAGCTTCACGCCAGTTGTGTGGGTGCTTCTTTGGGCACCACGTCATCGGGTTAGCCTCTCCCAGAAGTTTCTCTCGCGCTACACAGCGCCTTATGAAGTCCTACGTCAAGTTAAAGGCGTAAATTACAAGAATCCGCCATTACAGTTTGATGCATCCTCAAGTCTGACGCCTGTAGACCTCGTCCACGTTTCGCGGCTGAAGCCATACTTCGCTCGTGGTTATATATATATATATATATATATATATATATATTTCCACGATTGACAGGCGTCAGACTTGAGGATGCATCAAACTGTAATGGCGCAATCTTGTAATTGACGTCTTTAACTTGACATAGGACTTCATAAGGTGCAGTGTAGCGCGAGAGAAACTTCTGGGAGAGGCCAACCCGATGACGTGGTGCCCAAAGAAGCACCGACACACCTGGCGTGAAGCTAACAACTCGATGGCACCGGTCATAACGCTCTTTTTGTATATGCTGCGAGGGTAATAAACGATATCGGGTGACTTGACGTGCCATGTGAGCGCGATCGATGACTGCACGAGCGTACTCAGTTGTAACACGCGGTACAAAAGGGAGGATGGTGTCAAAAGGCAAGGTGGGGTTGCGGCCATACAAAAGATGGAAGGGTGAATATCCTGTGGTATCATGTCGTGACCAGTTCATCCTTCCGTAATATATATATATATATATATATATATATGATGGGTGCCTGTGTGTGCATGTTTGTGTGTTTGTGTGTGTGTGCGTGTGTGAGATAATACTACTAGGAACCAAAGGCATAGTGAATTATTTGTTAGATTGTTAGAGACATGAAAAAGGCAATAAAGTTAGAAACTCTTAAGGAAAATTGTCACATTTCTTTATTTGAAATGTATCGATAATCAGTAAACGTAAGTCAGCGAAACCTGTGTTTTAAATACAGGTTTAGATGTGGCCTTCCCTCCGTCAAATTTATTTGTTGTCGAAATATGTGTACAAGATTTTCAGTAGGGCGCTTATACGTGGTTAATATAACGTAACTTACGATACAGTGTTGGCGGCGACAAGCAGCAGCAAAACAATTGATGTAATAAGTGAGTGGACGTGGCATTCTCCGAACGCAATAAAGGACTGTGGTGCTGCCAATGTTCTTTGTTCATTGGGACTGACAAGTTCATTTTCAAGTGTGGTCCCCATGCGTGGCACGTACGTATACAGAACGAGAGCTAAGACAGCGCTGTAATTTGATTTCTCACTGAATGCCCATTTTCAAACCATGTTTCTCACTGGCACCATCTTTCGCGGTCTACTACCAGTGGCATTACGACATCCACCCAGAGTCACGCCATCTAGCGGTGATGCATTGTGACAAGAGAATCACACATTTCACTTCAGAGGAAGCGGTATAGTTTCACGAAAATATGGAGGTGGAGGACATGGAGGTGAACAGGAGGTCGAACGTGAGTAATCTTCCAAAAGCGAGCATACTATAAGAGAACGTGTAGAGATTCGGTCCGGTCGCTGCTAGCAAATATTCGTGAACTCTATTGAGCGCTATCATTATCGTCACAAAAATCATCCATCTATATGACTCGCTCATGAGATTTCAAATCCTGCTCAAACAATAGAAGCCAGAAACTAGGGTAAAAGGTGGAGTAGTGGCAATGCGAACCCTATTCACCGACGTCCATATCGTGGTTCTGCGTCGGAACGAGCTGTTATCAAACAGGAAGTAAAAAAGATGGTCGAAAAGTACATTATCGAGCCTTCCTGTAGTCCCTGGGCTTCTCCCGTCGTACTTGTCAAATAGAAGGATGGAACATGGCGCTTTTGTGTAGATCATCGCCACCTGAACAAAATCACAAAAAAGGACGTGTACCCTTTGCCACGTATTGATGGCGCTCCAGACTGCCTGTACGGTACCAACTATTTTTCTTCTATCGACTTACAGTCCGGCTACTGGCAGATATTTGTTGATGACATGAACCGAGAGAAGACTGCATTTGTTACCCTTTACGGTCCTTATCAGTTCATGGTGATGCCTTTCGGTCTCTGTAACGCGTCCGCCACCTTCGAACGAATGATGGACTCTTTGCTTCAGGAGTTCAAGTGGTGCACCTATTTGTAATATCTGGACGAAGTCATCGTTTATTCGCCCACATTCGACACGCATCTACACAGCCTTACAGCGATTCTTGACGTGTTCCGCCGCGCCGGTCTCCAGTTTACTCGCCAAAATGTCACTTCGCTCGCTGCCAAATCACCGTCTTTGGGCACCTCGTGGATGCCAGAGGCGTGCGACTTGATCCGGACAAAATTTGCGCCGTTACGAACTTTCCTGCTCCGAAGTCTACCAAAGACGTTCGTAGTCTCGTAGGGCTGTGCTGTTATTTCCGACGCTTTGTGAAGGATTTTGCGACCATCCCACGTCCCCTTACCGAGCTGTTGAAGAAAGACGCCCCATTTTCTTGGGGACCTGACCATCCCGCATCTTTTTCGCAGCTCACTACTCTCCTTACCACGCCTCCAATTCTGGCCCACTTTGACACGTCTGCCTCAACGGAAGTTCGAACTGATGCCAGTGGTCCCGGCATAGGAGCAGTGTTAGCACAACGCCAGCGTGGACATGATCACGTTATAGCCTATGCCAGCCGACTTCTATCACCCGCCGAGCGCAATTATTCAATCACAGAGCGCGAGTGCCTAGCTCTTGTGTGGACTGTTGCAAAGTTTCGTCTATACTTGTACGGACGCCCATTCTGCGTCATCCCTGAACACCGCGCTCTCTGCTGGCTATCCTCGCTCAAGGATCCCACGGGACGGCTCGCTCGCTGGGCGTTACGCCTGCAAGAATATACCTTCTCCGTGGTGTATAAGATGCTTGTCAGCACCCGCTTGCACCAGGATGCCGATTATTTGTCCCGCTACCCCGTCGACGAACCGGCTGATGCGAACGCCATCGCTTGCGTTTTCTCTGTGTCCCATTTGCCTAAAATCGCCAACGAGCAACGCCGCGATCCTTCAATACGAGCCCCCATCGACCGTCTGGAGTCAACGCCTGGCGACGCCTCTCTCCGGATGTTTCACCTCAAGGACGTGACATTACACCGCCGCTCTTTCGATCCACACGGCCCTGAGCTTCTGCTCCTCATTCTATCAGCACCTGCGTTCGACTGTCCTCCACCAAATTCACGACGCTCCCTTGGCTGGACACTTGCGCGTCTCGCGCACATACGACCGTGTACGCCGTCGATTATATTGGCCGGGTCTCGCCCGCTTGGCGCGGCGCTACGTCGCGGCTTTTGAGCCCTGTCAGCGCTGGAAGAAGCCTTCCACACTTCCACCTGGATGTCTCCAGCCGATGGACATACCACCCGAACCACTTTTCCGTGCTCGTCTAGACCTTGGACCATTTCCTCTCTTGGGCTCCTGAAATAAATGGGTAGCCGTCGCTACTGATTATGCTACGCGGTACGCAATCACTAGAGCCCTCCCGACAAGTTGTGCTACGGACGTTGCTGACTTTCTTCTTTATGACATCATTTTGGTGCAGGGTGCTCCGCGCCAATTACTCACTGACCGCGGTCGCAGCTTTCTCTCGGCAGTCGTCGAGGACATCCTCCGTTCGTGCTCGACAAAGCATAAGCTCAGCACGCACTACCACCCACAGACCAAGGGCCCCATGGAGCGCCTCAACCGGACCATCACCGACATGCTTTCGAAGTACGTTGCGACCGACCACCTTGACTGGGATCTTCCCTTACCATATGTGACGTTCGCAAATAATTCATCGTGTCACGACACCGCCGGCTATTCCCCATTCTATCTCGTATATGGCCGAGAACCCGCGTTGCCTTTGGACACTTTGCTGCCGTCGCCTGCACGTTCAGCCACTGAATACGCCCGCGACGCGATCGCACACGCCGACCACGCACGCTAGCTTGCCCGCACCCGTCTAGAGGCCTCGCAAGAGCATCAGAGACGCCTCTGTGATTGCCACAATCGCCACGCGTACATTTCTTTGGGTTCTCTGGTGCTTCTCTGGTCACCCATTCGACGTGTGGGCCTTTCCAAAAAGCTGCTGTCGCGCAAACACTGGACCATACCGTGTGGTGCGACAAGTGACTGATGTCATGTATGAAATCATCCTCTCCGACTTCTCAGAGTCATCGTCAGCTGCAAATGACATCGTTCACGTGGCGAGACTACAGCCATACTTCGCACATTTCATCGCGGATGTGTAAATTAAGCACCGGGACGGTGGTTCTACTGACGGGGGTGACAATATGGAACAGCCACCACAGTGTGGCTGCACTAAGGAGGAAGAAGACGACGTGTATGACCGTTTGATGTAGCGTCGCCATTTTGGCCTCCGTTTGCTCCCCTCTAAATAAATTGTAAAGAGGATTGGGCCTCGGCTACACGTAACAGTACAAAACTGGCAAAGTTCACTGCATAACATATTGACCGCAAATAAAGACGGGGACAGCGGGGGTGTACACATAAACAAGGGCGGTAACTTTCAACTGGTTCATTCACGGCAGGCCGTGGGCATATATAGACATATAGAACCTGCGCAAACGCAGCAAACAAGAACACTCATCAGCCTAGCGTGGCAACCAATTATAAAAAAAAAATCTTTTTCCGATAGAAACAACCTAATGGAGGTGTCACTAACAAAGTCTTGGCCTTTCTTTTTTATGTGGTAAGCCTCCATCAGTTCGCGTGCAGTCTGGTTCTGCCTTCTCCACAGAATCTTCATCTCTTTAAAAAGAGGTGCACAGTGACAGGCGTTGCAGCGCGCAGGCAAGTGCGCCAATTCATCTTTCGTTAACTTTTGTTTATGTTCCCTGGCTCGACCATTCAGGCACCGTCCTGTCTGCCCTATGTAGGACTTGCGACACGCTAGAGGGATTTCGTACACAACTCCTACATTGCATTTTTCATACGGCTCGGTGTGGTTCTTGCCACAGCCTTGCCTTCCTTTAGAATCACTGGAGGTGCGGGGGCAGAGCCGCGTCAGCTCAAAAGGCGCTGAAAAGACAAGGGGGACTCCAAACCTGCCTGCCACCTTCTTTAGGTTGTGAGTGACCCTATGAATATATGGCACCACTTCAGGTCTTACCGCCATAGTAGCCGTCCTCACCCTTGCTAAGCTGCTAGATCCTTTTACCTTCTGCAGGAGGGTCTCCACCACTGGCGTTACCATCGAGTCAGGGAACCCAGCCGTCTTAAGACGGGAAATTCGATTAACAAAGGGAAGCTGCATCTTGTGCACACACGACTTGCGGAGAGCCGATTCTCGATTAACAAAGGGAAGCTGCATCTTGTGCACACACGACTTGCGGGGAGCCGATTCTAAGCAGAGCATCGCTATTCCTCGTTTAACAATTTTTGAGTGGGAGGAATCAGATTGCACCAAACCCTTCTGTGTCCGAGGGAAGTACTGCCAGCACGCGTGGCCTTTAGCAAAGGAAATGCGTAGGCCTAAGAAACGCAGGGGATTGTTACGCGGAAGTTTGTGTGTAAACGAAAGCCCTTTACCGAGTTATTTAACAACGGCTAGAATGCTGCCACAAGAAGTTAAACTTCCTTGCCCGTTAAAAACCATTAAATGCCATCCATATATCTAAAAAAACATTTAAAATGTTTAAAAACGCCCCCTCCCCAAACGCCTGATCAAGCGCTTTGTCAATGGTTGCTAAAAAAAAAATGTTGCACAAAATCGGCGCAATGCACGAGCCGATGCAGATCCTACAATTCTGCAGATAGAAGTGTTCGTCATAACTGATAAAAGTGATATTAAGATAGGCTTCTAAAAGAGTTAAAAAATCTTCCACCGAAATGCCAACTGCATTCTGGAAGGGAATAGTGCCATTTTCTTCAATACACATCCTCGCAGCAACAAACTGATCTTTATGAGGTATGGAGTGGAAAAGATCTTCTGCACCAACTGAAAAAGCCGGACCTATGTCCTGGTTCTACCACATGTCATGGCGCTCTTTGGCCAAACCTGGCCCTTGCGCCACAAAACACCACATATCATCATCATATGTCCTGGTTAGCCCTTAGAAAATCAACAACCTCGTCAGAGCTTTTTTGTAACGAAGGAGTCGGATAATACATGCGCCTACAAACTCTTTAAAATGAAGCTGCTAACTTCAACCAGCCATGTTTCACGCTCGCTAACTATTGTCCTGAATGGGATGCCGGGTTTATGCGTCTTCGCAGTAAAGAAAACACTTAGCGCGGCGCCTTAACCGCTACTGATATTCCTAGCTAGTTTATAGAGATTAAGAGGCTTGCACATTTTATAACCCTGCTTTTAACTCTGGTTTCAGAGTTCCTAATAGGTTTAAATTCTTCTTCAGTGCTTCAGAGGCTTTAGCACCAAACATGCCCTTCGGGAGCACAAATCCCCCCCCCCCCTCTTTGCTCCCAAAAGAACAAGCTCGTTGTTTTTACAAAACGTCAAAGTCCTATGAATGGCAGATACTGTTTCATTGGAAGCCGATTTCGAGACACTCCTGCTAAGGACAGGCAACAGCATGCAACAGGCACCTGTCGTGGTGATCCTGCGGAGCCATGTTCGCAACCCGCCTGTTCAGAGCAGCCAGTTCATGGGCAGGAGCTTGATGCTCGACGCTGTGCTTCGCTCCTTTAGCAAGCAGGGCGGTCACGTCTTCTGGGATGCTTGCGTCGCCCAGCACAAGCGGCTTATTTTCTTGTCCCTGACTAGTCCTCGTACTGTTCCATGCCCTAAGGAAATGACCAACCATGTTGTTCCAGTAGTACTCGGTGAACTGATGAGAGGCAGACTTCTGAGAGGAAGTCTAGCAGACTTCAAGTTCCTTTCCGCATGCCATTCTGTAGCTTTAGTAAAGTATATGAAGCGAAGCCAATCTTCGAGCAGTCTAACTTGCCGCCACAACTCTGCCCGGAGAATTTTGCATAGGCGCTTGATGTGACCCCACGACGGAACGACACACCCAAACAGGGCACTCACTTCCAAAGGAATCAGGCCGCGCTTGATACAGAAGCCGATGAATCTTTCCCGGCAGGTAGTTGCCTGCCGGGTACTGTTATCTACGCGGTACTGCTACGCAGTACTATTACGCAGGTACTGTTATGCAGTAAACACCAACTAAGTCAAACTGAAGTTCTTCTGGCAAATTTCAAGTGAGAAACACTGCAACATCCACCATACTACCCAGACCTGTCACCTTGCGACTTCCACATTTTGGAGCATATGAAAAGACAGCTCAAGGGAACCAGATACATGTCGGACGATGACGTGAAAGAGTCAGATACAAGACTTTTTGAAGCAGCAACCCAAGGGGTTCTATGAGACGGGAATCACGCGACTCGTTAGTCAGTGGGACAAATGTCTAAATGCTCATGGAGACTATTCTTAATGTAGCCCGTTTGTCAGATATTCAGATTAACTTACTTTCATTGGACTTATCCTCGTATATTTTGCAGAACTCCTGCTTTTATATGTTGCTCTCTCTCGCTACTTTTTGGAAGTTTGGAGCGATTACTCAAAAGACACGACCGGCGCCAGCTGCTCCTACGCAATACATTATAACAAAGGACAGCATCATTCAGATTTTTCCCTGGTCTCTGCGTATGTACAAAAATGTAAACAAGGTTCTTGAATGACAGAGAGATGCGAATTAGAGAAAGGGAGAGAGGATAAGAACGTTCTATTAAAATAGTTCTCCTCAAATTGTTCATTTTCTGGCCTTAACATTTTTTATATCAGCGGCATGCATTGTTTTGATGGCTTCAAACTGATACAGTTCCAAAGTTCGTGTGATATTGGCTTTACCTAATAAATACACTGAAAACATGGAAGCATTGATATCAGTTACTTCGGGCACAATTTTTGAGACATACGGGTATATTCTTTTTAATTACATATTTTATTTGCCTTGACAGTGCGTAGCGTTCAAGAATTCTTTCGCAGCATCCTTGGCAATGGCAACGCAGTTATTAATAACGTTTAATGTATTTGATCCCTAGACAATTTTTATAAGGAGGAGGTGGACCTGCAATGTGAGCCTGGATAGAATGTCCGGATAGAAGCATGGATAGAATGTCTTTTTCGTAGATAAGTTTTCCCATGCATACTCTGTAGATGTAGATAATGCCTTTGTGTGATTTGGAGTTTGGAACACTGTATGATATGACTTCATGTTCCTGGCCGTCGGTATGAAAGACTAGGTGGCGAGATATTTCTTCAAGCGATCGCAGCTTTCCGTGTTGAGGGTACCTGTGATGGTGGTGGGGTTGATGGTAACGACGTCTTGGCGCAGCTCCACAATGGCTGAAAAGTCGGCTGCCGCAGAGGGAAGCTTGGTGACTTGGAAGTGGCGGAAGTGGGAGGCGCCGAAACGTCCGCGAATACGAAAAATAGCCTTGTATCAGCTTTCAGGTAACTTGAGAGGCCTGATTTTGTTATTCCTGGAGACCATCTGTTTCCATACAGCAGCCTTGGCCGTGGCAGTGATGGCGTCCTTGCGGAATGAGTCTTGATATACGGCGTCGTATATGTGCGAGGCACTGGAAGTCGTAAGGGAATACATCTACTTAGGGCAGGTAGTGACGGCGGATCCGGATCATGAGACGGAAATAATCAGAAGAATAAGAATGGGCTGGAGTGCGTTTGGCAGGCATTCCCAAATCATGAACAGCAGGTTGCCGTTATCCCTCAAGAGAAAGTATATAATAGTTGTGTCTTACCAGTACTCACCTACGGGGCAGAAGCCTGGAGGCTTACGAAAAGTGTTCTACTCAAATTGAGGACGACACAACGAGCTATGGAAAGAAGAATGATAGGTGTAACGTTAAGGGATAAGAAAAGAGCAGATTGGGTGAGGGAACAAACGCGAGTTAATGACATCTTAGTTGAAATCAAGAAAAAAAAATGGGCATGGGCAGGACATGTAATGAGGAGGGAAGATAACCGATGGTCATTAAGGGTTACGGACTGGATCCCAAGGGAAGGGAAGCGTAGCAGGGGGCGGCAGAAAATTAGGTGGGCGGATGGAATTAAGAAGATTGCAGGGACGGCATGGCCACAATTAGTACATGACCGGGGTTGTTGGAGAAGTATGGGAGAGGCCTTTGCCCTGCAGTGGGCGTAACCAGGCTGATGATGATGATGATATGTGTGTTTGTCGCCACTTGAGCATCTCCTCCGGGGATAGATCTGCCCCTTCTACTACCTCAACCTGGTTCATGACGCCCGCACGAGGCGTGTCAACACCTACGGTGTCGGAGAGTCACCACGCTCTTGTAGGAGAGGAACCACAAAAGTCACAATAGACGGCGTTCTAGTGCACAAACCTCATCAAAAATCGTCTCAATAGGTCGCGGAAATCCTCACACATGTCGAGTGAAAGAGCCACTAGGATATAACAAAAAAGACTGGCGTTACACCCAAAAGCTCACGGGGCCGATGAGAAACGTCCACACGCTGCGACGTCACCTCGAGCTATGAACTCCTCGCGGGCGAGAAAGCACGTTGAGGCGCTTGGCAAGCGCCTCCTAGACAGCGCAGAGCCGGTTCGCTGGCTTAGCGAAGTGGATAAGACACTCAGTTTCTGAGCGTTTGGCCTAGGTTCAAAATTCACCACCAACGTTTCCTTTTCGAATTTATTCTGTTTTTGTGCATTAATTTCTTTGTAGCAATTACCGAGGCGAAGCTAGAACGCAGGCGATAGCTTGCACGGAGAAGGAACGTACGGATAACGTACGGTTGCGAATGTGAGGGTGATGTGGTGTCATGGCGATGCTGTGTCGAGGCCTGCATGTGACGTGGCGTCGCAGCCAATGTGAAGTTAAGGGCCACTGCGCTGCTACAGACGCCGGCTTTCTTGCTCAATGGGCCATTTGATGCTTTCGCATAAAAAAAAAACATGCGTACTCACCGTGAAAGTACCGCTGCAGAAGTGAAAGAACGCAGGCGGTTTATAATAAATAAAAGCAAATACAAAGCTGTATACAGACAGCATTTTTTTCTAGGTATACGCCTCGTTTGGTCAATGGCAACCGTATACCAGAAAGTCGCTTATTTCCTCATATTCATGGTGGGCTTCTGTTCGTGTATACTGGCCGCTTCATGCTGCCCGTGTGTAGAGAGACTGCTCTACAAATAATTGTCTAAGGCACTTTCTTTGGTGTATGATCAATCTTTGTGAGCGGAATGTCTGTTGCCTGGGAAGAGGTTCTATTATTGTTTCTTTAAGAAATCGGTTATACAAGAATCGCTTGGATTATGTTACGACACTAGAAAAGTGCATAATACTTCCTACTACTGTCGATTTACTGCGAGCAATAGTCCTAAGCCAATCAATTGTTTCCTGTTTTTTAAAGATTGAACTTGCCCATTTCTGGATCTGTAACAGACGTGTTGACAATATATACCGGTAATATTCGGGGATTCCTAATGTAGTCATTTATTTCCCGCGCACCATAAAAGGCTGTCCCTTTGTATGGTGCTTAAAATGAGTGCTCTTTATTCAGTTTACTTCACTTGATTTCCAAACTCGCTTACGCGACATGTTAGTGTCATAAGGCCTTATCAAAATGACAACCCTCACTTCAGTCTCAGGTAATACGCATTGACCTGAAATACAGTCTCCGTATTTCTGTTGGTTTTCAGGCCTGCCCGTGTACGCCTTAAGCTCTAAGAGCTTGAGTTTCAGCTGCGAACCTCACATCCCGTTTCGGGGAAGACTAATAATATGAACGCATTGCCGTGAAAGTGGCCGCAAATATTTGTGATTGTCGTGTTTTTTACTGTTTTGGCCACATGTTTAATATTACTGGGACGGTATTACTGATGCGAATGCTTCAAATGGCTCATTGACTGAAAAAGCCGGCGTCTGTCGTCTGTAGCAACGAAACGGCACATAAAGCCGCACTGCCATTGGCTGCGACGCCACTTCATCAGCGCGCCTCGAAGGTGCAGGGGAAGGAAAAGTACACCTGTTGCTACGCTGCCACGCCAGTTGTTGCGGAGGCGAAAGGATATTATCGAGACAAATAAATTTCAACAAGAGCGGACACTCCCATAGAGCCCAGCGGCCGAATTGACTGTAGTGCACCACGCGGATGGTATTAACATCTTCCGGTTTGCGTTTTAGCGCGCGCGTTTTGAAGGCCAGTTTGTACACGCCAGGCCGGCTGCGCTGATCGCCGCGGCATTTATTTTTTTTCGCTTCAACAGCTAAACCACGCGCGGCCTTGGCGGTGAACTGTTTTATTATTTAGTAGAAATGATTGCGAACGATCTTTACAAGTCTCCGCCGAATATGTGTCACGTGCAATTTCATAAAGAAAACGCAAGACGTCTTCTGAAATTATGAAATGTTTATTTTGCTCTATATAAATGCTCGTTCCGGGCTTCTTGTGCATTCATCCAAAGTTGTGGCACCAGGTAAGCAGCAGACGTTGCCGTACGAAGCTCCACCGGATGCCCTCAGCTGAAAAAAAGTAAATTACAAGCATGTATCATTTTGGTATATTGACCTAACAGCAATATTGCGTGTAGAGGCGAAACGTGCGTAAGTGGTGAATGAGCGGCATTACAGATAAATTCACTTTTACATACATTTCGTAGCAAATAGACTCCTCCCAAACACTGCCATAAAATCCAAAGAAAATATCCAATTTTCAAGCATCCCTTCCTTCCCGGGCATTATTTTATGCACTTTAAGAGCACAAATGCATAGGTCACTGCGCGTTTTCAAAGCAACTTGGCCTGAGTGGACGCGATGGCACGCCGAGTACACAGAGGTGGCTACAACACAAGCTCTCAGCCAGACCATGTTACACGTTCCCAGAATGTCTTCCAGTCGCACTAACGACAGAGTCGTGGGTGTAAAGCCTGTTTTCAGTCGCTAAGAAGATATAAATGTCAAGTTTATGAGCTCCTCGGGGTTATCTTTTACGCGTCCTGCCGGCGCAAGCAACACACTCCCGTGTTATCACTCTCGGCAATCGCTCGTCGCGTTTTCGACAAGCGTGAGAACCGAAATAAGGTGTATAATAATAATAATAATAATAATAATAATAATAATAATAATAATAATAATAATAATAATAATAATAATAATAATAATAATAATACCTTTATGTTGTTGCGTTATGTTGTTTCTGGGCCATAAAAAGCGTCACAAACATGTCCCACTAAAATTCAATACAAGCAAATCTACGCCACTACGCTGAGCGCCCCAAGTACCCCAAGTACCCCAAGAAGTAGCGAAATTAGTTACAATATTATCTGGGGTCAGAGAAAGCGCCAGAATTTGTCCCGGTAAGATTCAGTACACGCGAAACTGCGTCACACGGCCGAGGTACTTTTCGTCACAAAGCCAGGTGCAGCGAGCGTGCCCAAAAACTACCGAAATAAGTTAGAATAATGCTTGGGCTCATAGAAAGCATCGCAAACATCTCCCAGTACGAGTAATTACCTTAAATTAACTATGCTTGGATGGCGAAGCTGTTTTTCGATAACTGCGTCCATAATAGGTTCAGTTTTGTGAGCTAAGTCTAAGTGTGCCTGAAGTGCGTCGCAGACAGTGAAATAAAATTGCTCACCTTGCTGTAGTCCAGTAGTGCAGCGGTGTCGTGTCGAAAAGCAGACGAAACACAAGGGAACGCCAGGAGCCCCAAAAACGGCCTACATCCAAAACAGGTGAGTCGCCGAGCACGCGAGCTTCACATGCGCGGCCTGCCTCACTCGTTTCTGTGGCATGTCTGGCGCATGACGTATGCACGCGCGTCTGGCGTCTGGCGTGCCGCTAGCTTGTTGCTGGGCAACGCAAGACAAATAAGTCGCAAAGTATAAGTTCATTTACACGCAAAACTTCTTTAGTTTTAGTGGGAAAGAATAAAATATAAAACGTTGTCTGTAAGTTCATTTCACATTCTTTTTTTTTTTTTGATGCTCGCGTCAACTATAACGGATGGAGTTAAAACTAGGCGGGACATGTTTCCTGTTGTCAGTTTTTTCCGAGTGTACCCTCTTGTTGAATTTCTCTCTCTATGGCCGAGACGCCACGTGAACCTCACTCTGGATCTGAGAAGCCTGTCTTATCCGCGCGTTCTGTGCCCCTGCAAGTTCTCGCCTGCGTTCTGACTGCGCCTCGGTAAGTCAAAATCAAAACACGCCAAGCGTCTCAGCGTGCTCGCTTCCACGCGAGGAGTTCGTGAACCCGAAGGACCGTTCAGCGGTGTTCAAAATGACATTATTATGCGAAGCATATTAACGTAGGTTTCGGGCCTTCGCGCGACGCCCGGCGGTGGCCACCATTGACCCTGAAGTGGGGTCACGTGACATGACGTCACGTGATGACGTCACACAGGCTGCAGATGGGGCCTCATATCGCGCCGTCGGTCGCCTCCCGGCAGTGGCCACCATTGACCTTCAAGTGACCTTCAAGTAGGTCACGTGACATGGCGTCACGTGATGACGTCACACCGGCTGCAGATGGGGCCTCATATTGCGCCGTCGGTCGCCTCCCGGCGGTGGCCACCATTGACCCTGAAGTGAGATCACATGATGTGACGTCACGTGATGACGTCACACCGGCTGCAGATGGGGCCTCATATCGCGCCGTCGGACGTCGCCAGGCGGAGGCCATAACGCTTCGGTTCGCGCCGTCGCGCGCTACGCGGCGGCGGCACCACAATCGCTGCATCACGTGATATGTGATGTCACGCCAGGGATGAAGCGGCGCGCGCCCGCCGTCGCGTCAGTCTCTGTGCCCGCAACCGCGCCAGCGTCTTTGCGCCGGGCGTGTATGCGGTCAAGATGCCTCCAAACGCTAAGGATACGCTAAGGTTAAGCCCAGTGATAAGCCTCTAATTTTTTGCTATTGCATTCACAACGCATAAGAATAAGAAGTGTTTAGGTGTCCTCGGATTGTTGTAAACGCTATGGCGCCCTCTGGAGGCGAGCATTAATAAGGTTTCTTAAGTTGTGTGCAAGACTTCGCAACCTTCTAGTTTCACTGTTCTTCACCCCACTTATACACTTAATTACTCTTCACACAGGTATTTATACATGAGGCTCACAACCACAATATTCAGGTGGCTCATATCGCAATTCTTAGGATTTTCCCACCACACCCAATGGCTCGGCCTTCGGGGACGCACGAAACGGGGAGTAGGATTTACGGCTCGTTGTTGTCGTTAATGTCTGTTTTTTTTTAAAGACCTCTCCCGTGCCAGAGGCAGGCAGACGCGACAGTAACCTGATAAGTATATCTCCGTGCGTACGCGACTGGCAGTTTCCTGGTAAGCGATGAAAACTTTTTTTAGACACGTTTTAAATGTTGCTCAAATTCAGCGAAAATATCTCGTGTACATAGCCGCGTTCATACCTGCATGCGTAATGACACGTGTACTTTACCGAGTGGCCGCGTTTCATCGTCTAACCATAGGTCTAACGGATAGACGCCGAGGTTGAGCCGAGCAGAGCGGTTGGCTCTCGTAGAACTCCGCGATTTCCTATCTTTTGACCAGTTTTTCCTATGATGTGCTCAATTTCGTGTAGAATACATGATTCGGGAACATCCACAGACTGTGCACTGTGCAGTGTTAGCGGTGAGCCCTTCGTCTTTTCGTAAATACGGGCCAGGACGTGCCCGCCACACGTGTGCGGATTGCTAACACTTACGCCGACTACGGTGGAGGCGTCGGCTGCTGCGCGGGAGACGCCGTGCGCGCTGCCGCAACAGGTGACGACGGCATCTGCGGCCGGAGCTGCGACGCCCACGGGGGCGACGAACGCTTCGACGAGCATGCCTAAACCAAACTATATTGAAGCTTCAAGCTCGCACGAACCACTAAAAGTACGAGCGACGCTCTCAGGCCTGGACCGGGAACAAATGAACACCCAGACACCGACGAAAGGTATGGTATCATCCTACAAGACACCGATATGCCCGTCACACGCGTCGGGCAGGAGGAGCACAAAGGAGGAGAGTGGCAAACGGTGTTAACTGTTCGCCCGAAGAAGGCTTTCGCAAGAGTTGGAAGAAAAAACATGGCAGCAGGGCTGCCTACGACTCGTCAAGTCATTATGGCCACACAAAGGAAGGTGAGAGGGGAACACTTCCTGTTACGACTAAAGCCAGGATCAAACATCTTTATCATATCTACCCCTAAACAAGAAGTAGAAGATATAGTCAGGAAGATAACGACACTCGTTATCAACGGCAAACAACACGCACTAAACGCTTACGTGACGGCCGGAGACGACACAAAGAAAGGTGTAGTGCACGGATTGGCAGCGCAAACGAGTCCGGAAGCATTCCAATCCAACCTGCGCATCAGAGCGCAAGGAGTGGAGATACTACGAGCACGCACGCTTGCGGAAACAAAGACTACGGTCGTTACATTCTATGGCCCCATGCCACCACGCTTTGTCTACTTCGTGGGAGGAGAAATGCCCTGTTACCCGTTCAAGAACACCATACAATTCTGCAACGCCTGCATACAAAGAGGCCACAGGACGGACGCGTGCCCTCAACCTCATATCTCGGTATGCAGCAAATGCGGCACTTATGAGCCAGAGTTGGAGCACGAATGTAAACCCACCTCCTCCACTTGTGGAGAGGAGCATCCTGCCGGATCGAAGGACTGCAAGAAACGGTGGAAACAGTCAAGGCAGAACAACAAAACGCCTAGGAAGTCTTCATCCTGACTAGCCAAGACTCCGATCAAGGAGTTTGTACCAAGGCCACGGTGGTACGACACGGCTGAAACGGACGGCGGCGGATGGCCACCATTAAAGCGCCAAGAAGACCTACAAATGGTGTCTCCACGACGACAGCGATCCCGATCAAGAGAGCGACGAAGGTGACATAAGGACTCTTACTCTTCAGACCACTCCACTTTCAACTGCCAGCCCATTCTTACGGGATCCAGGCAAAGATCTCCCACTCCAACAAGGAAGAAGGAACACACCGACAAGGTGAGCGGGGTGGGGATGGTTCATACGACTCCCATAACATCGAACCCGGAATACCAACAGATTGTATAAGAAAATAGGCAACTGAAACGAAGCTTAGAAGAACTTAGGATGGAGATCGCCACACTTAAAAGCAAACTCACAGCCAAGGCGGAACAAGCAAAACCCATAGATGCGGCACAACAAGAACACACGGAAGCGACATCCTATACGGACAAAACATTACAACTCCTTGTGCAACAGTTGCAAAGCATCCAAAGCTTCCAAAAACAACTATACGCTGATTTACAGGAACCTAAAGGATACGTAGATGAAACGCTAGCCCGACAAAGGCCACTGCGTAAAAGAAGGAATAGCAACCCCAGCGCACCGTCGGCTAGAAAAGCTAAGAATGGCATAATCTCGGACTCGACAGACGTCGAAAGCGTGATAAACAATGGCCAGTAAAACGCCCAGAACCGCAGACACGCTGAGATAATTGCACTAGAACTGCCGCTCTTCTTTGGAAAGAGCGGCAGCGCTACAGACATACATGAATTCGGCCATCAGCAAACCTGATATTATATGCCTCCAAGAAGTAGGAAAGGGATCGCTGCACAGTTACGAATCAACTGTACCCGCTGGTTGCTACATTAGCGCATAAAGGAATAGCGATGAGCTCACACTATGTCGCTCAATGCGCAACCGAGCACCAAATCATTGAACTACAGACATCGAAGACAGGGAGAGCAAAGACTTATTTGCAGCATATACAACCCTCCCAAGGAACGTCGAAGGGACTTTGCGGCAAATATTGAATACGCATTAGGTGACCTGGGAGGAAAAGGCAAATTCGTACTCCTAGGCGACATAAACGCTCCCCACACCAATTGGGGATACCGACGATATACCCTCAAAGGGCCTTGTAGAAATTAGACAGGTATGATCTAGAACTAGTAAATCTCCCACTAACACCCACTAGATTAGGAAATAGCGTGTGTGGGGACACCTAACCCGAACTAACCTTCACACTAATGGTAGCGGATGGACAATACAGGAATTTAGACGAAAATCTGGAAAGTGACCACTATGTTATTACGATGAGCAAAACGAGAACAAGGTGAAAGCAGGAACCAACATTTCGACAAGTGGACTTGTCTTCTTCATGGCGACGTATGCTTTCCTCGCCACAGTATATATAGGTGGGTTCTTCTAAAGGAGAGAGGGTGTAAGGCGAGTGGGTGCGGCAACGAGGGAAGGTGTGTTAGCGTGTCGGATTGAGAATAAGGGAATACTGAGCACAGTCAAGGCCAGGGACTCCCCCCCCCTCACTCCATTTGTCAACCACGTGTCAACGCACGTGTATTAGCCGGCGTGTGAACTGCGTCTGACACGCCGGTTGAAAAAAAAGGAGGAAAGGAAAGGAAGAAAAAAAAGGAAACGCCAAGAAACCAAACTAAGTGTTGTTGCATATAGCTTAAAATTTAGCATAGCGAATAGAATCTAAAGCTCCCTTTGAAACGTTTATGGCTATTGGTTGCAAAGTCTTGAACTTATGGATACGGTATGATTCTCTGCATTTTCTTTCTCGTTCAGAACGGGAATTTGGCTGTAAGATGTAGACTTTAAGTTTATCAGAGTTATGTCCTGCTTGGTTGAAATGCTTGGCGACGGCTTTGGGAAGCTTTTTAGCTGTGTCCGCGCGATGTCCGTTTAATGTGACGTTCATTGATTGTCCTGTTTCCCCGATATAACATTTAAGCATATAAATAACATCCGAACTTGTACAAGTGAAGCTGGATTTGACTTCATGTGTATGACTATTTGCGGTGCTTTTAATTTTAATGTCACTTTGAAGATGCCTGCAGGTTTTGCACCTGGGGTGACAACATGCTTTTATTACGGGGGAATGCTGTTGGCTGAGTTTTGCGTGCCCTAACATGTCTTTAAAGTTCCAGTTTCGGCGATAGGTAACCCTATTCAATGATCACACCCCTGCTTAAACTTCAACCAAAGCAGTCCAGAATTACAAACTGGACGGTGTACAGAAAATATCCAATGTCCATAACACCTCCCAACACAGCTGAGGACTGGGCAAAGGAACTCAAAGTCGCACACGAAGCCACAACAGAAAACATATCCATTAACGTGAAAAGACCTGCAGTCGACCCACACCTTCTGCACCTGTGGGAGGGATGGCGCAGCTTAACCAAGCCTTGGAAAAATCAAAGACTGCACAGATAATTTAGGTCAACAATAGCAATGTTATCGGAACAAGCAAATGAGTGTACCAGACAGCTGCAAGCGAAAAATTGGCTCCAATACTGCGATTCACTGAGAGGGACGTTATCCACCGCTAAGACATGGGCTATCTTACGTAGCATGATAGACCCGGACTCTACAAAGACGGCAACAGCGAGAACGATACGCACCCTAGTAGGTGAATACAAAGGTGACACCGATAAACTGATCCAAGTGCTCAGGGTCAAATACATCAAAACAGGGGGCGATAGCTTCGAATCTCTCGGCTACAAAGGGCCGACAAACAAACCTCTAGATGAGCCCGTTACTGTTGCAAAACTATACGCAGCGGTACAGGACATCACACGAAACACAGCACCCGGAGGGGACGGCATCCCCAACGCAGCTGCGCAACCTCAGCAATGAGCAACTCGGACGACTAGTCGACTACTTCAACAAGGGCTTCTGGGAAACTGGCACTATTCCACAGCAAGGAAAGGAAGCCACCATAGTCCTAATCGCTAAACCGGGAAAACAGGAAACTACTCAGAAATTGAGACCAATCTCACTTACGTCATGTCTCGGGAAAAAGTGAAAAAGTTTGAAAAAGTGATACTCACCAGGTTAGCCGATTATTTCGAAAGTCACAAGCTCCTGTCGGTGTACATGTACGGTTTCCGCAAACATCTTTCAACACAGGATGTTTTCCTTAGGCTGAGAGACGAAGTAATAAACAACGTGGTAACTGGAGAAGAAATCATAATGGTGGCGTTGGACCTAAAAGCGGCATTACACACCACGTCCCATAAGCTCATCATGGAGGAACTAGAAGAAATGGGATGCGGAAAGATAATTTTTGACTACGTCAAACCCTGCTTAACTGGTAGGACTGCCACGATAGGTTTAGAAGATATACGATCACCCAAGCTCAACCTCCCCAACAAAGGAACTCCACAGGGATCTACACTCTCACCCTTATTGTTTAACATTGGCATGAACAATTTGACAAGAAGGCTGCATCCAATCCAAGATCTCAAATTCGTGCTCTATGGGGATGATATTACCTAATGCATGCACAAAGGATTGTTAGGCCACAAAGAAAGCACCCTACACGAAGCCATCAACACCGTCCAAAACTTCGTGGCAGAACACGGCATGGCCTGGGCACCAGAAAAGTCCGAATGAATCAGAGTCCATGGATGAAACTACCGTAACAGGCCAAACCTACACCTCCAGCTAGAGAACCGCATGCTTCCAGAAAAGACCAAGGTTCGTGTCTTGGGCCTCTGGATACAAAGCAACAGGCGAGCGGAACAAACTATCGCGACCCTGAAAGCGACAACTAAGCAAATAGGAAAACTAGTAGGAATAATTACAACGAAAGGGAGAGGCCTATACGAAAGTAAAAGAATACGACTCGTTCAAGCTATTGTCAAAAACCGGATAACTTATGCTCTACCCTATCAAAACTTAAATCGCACAGAAATCAAGATGGTGGGCCAGATCATACGGTACGCGTGCAAGGTGGCCCTAGGATTACCAATGAACACCGTAAATGAAAACCTACATCACACAGGAGTTTACAAAACCTTTGAAGAGCTCAAGGCAGTGGTTATAATAAATCGGACAGAGCGCCTGTGTCTCACACAAGCCGGACAACAACTGCTGACTGAATTAAGATGTTCCGTGAAACCACCATATTGCATTGGCCAAATCCACCAGCTATCTGGCCACATCAGGAAGTAAATGCAAGCCACACCGATACCAAAGAACATGAATGCCGAATACCACAAAGGCCGAAAACAAGCCCGAGCCAAGTAACATATCAAAAGCTTTGGGAATAATCAAGAATTGCAGTACACGGATGCCGCTCGGACTACTAGAGGACACTTCATAGTAGCAGTTCGCAACAAGCAGCGGAAAAGAGCCGAAATAACGGCCTCAATAAACACAACATGCACAGCCACTGCCGAAGCCTGAGCAATCACGATGGCAATCAAACACAGCGACAGCGCCGGGCACTCGGCACTGGTTATCTCCGACTCTCAAACAGCGTGTAGAATGTACATGCAAGGCAGATTGCCATGAATAGCGCTGAGAACCTTAGGCGACGCACTCCAAGAAGAACATGCATTCATATGGTGTCCAGGACACGAGGGCATCCCAGGCAATGAGAGGGCCCAATCCCTAGCTTGAGAACTCACAAACCGAGCGGGGAACCACAGCCCCTTCCAAGATAGTCCACTCACACCCAGAGACACCCTCGAACACCAACGTCGCACGAGAGAGCGGCTTGCTCCCCGCATCGGCAACTGAGGGTACAAGCCCGCGCATACAGAAGAATACAGACACATATCTATCCCCACTTGGAAAGAGCTCACCATATGAATCCCACACTACATGCCGGCGCTTGTGCATGGTGTGGTGCGTGGCCGTCGCTGCCACATGTGGTGTGGGAACGTACAAAAACACCACTAGAAGCGAACTCGCCTGATATGCTTACCTACAATAGGGAGCCGTGGGTGATCCTCCTCGCTCGGCCGGGGCTGGGGGCCGAAAGGGTCCTCTTGGACCAGGCGGAGAGAGTAGCCAGGATCACTGGCGCCGGCGAATAGGGACCCACCCAACCGCTTCCCGCCCAGCCTACCCTTTTCCTTATTACCCTCTTCCCTCTCAGTAATTAATAAAGCTTTTTCCTCCTCCTCCTCATCGCCTAACAAATGCTATCGCTCAGTGTAGGATGCGTCTACATGTGTCGGAATTTCCTGGAATGTTATCGATGATTTTATTGGTTTTCTGCTGTCGCCGAACCTTGTGTAACCTGATTGCATGTATGCGTTACACGAATGGTGTAGAATTACCTGGAAGACACGCTGGCACTAACGATAACTCCATAGGGAAAGAAATTCAACAAGAGGGGACACTCGGCAAAAACTGGCAACAGGAAACTCGTTACACCTAGTTTCAACTCCATCCGTTAGTTGACGCGAACATAAAAAAAAAAGAATGTAAAATGAACTTATATTTTGCGACCTATTCTTCTTGTGTTGCCTAGCAACAAGCTAGCGGCACGTCAGACGCGCGTGCATGCGTCATGCGCCAGACATGCCACAGGAGCGAGCGAGGCCGGCCGCACGTGTGAAGCTCGCGTGCTCGGCGACCCGTATTTTTTGGATATAGCCCATTTTTTGGGTCCTCACGTTCCCTTGTGTGCGGTCATCGCTGCACTACTGGACTACAGCAAGGTGAGGAATCTTGTTTCACGGTCTATGACGCCCTTGAAGCACAGTTAGGCTTACCGCACAAAACTAAACCTATATAGGGACTCAGTTATGGCAAAACAGCTTCGCCGTCCAAGCGTAGCTAATTTGAGGTAATTACTCGTACTGGGAAACGTTTGCGGCGTTTTATATGAGCCCGAGCAATATTGTAACTTATTTCGGTAGTTTTGGGGAAGGCTCGCCGCAACCTGGCTTTGTGACGATAAGCACCTCGGCCGTGTGACGCGGTTTCGCGTGTACTGAATCTTACCGGGAGAAGCCATGGCGCTTTCTCTGATCCCAGACTTTATTGTAACTAATGTCGCTACTTTTTGGGGTGCTTTTAAAGTGGCGGAGTTAGCGAAATGCAGCTCGGATGTGTGCCGCAGTTAGTTTCGCGTGTACTGAGTCTTACTGGAAGAAGTTTGCGACAAGTTCTCTGACCTGAAAAATTATTGTCATTCATTTCGTAACATTTTGCGATACTTTTGAGGCATGCTTGACGCGTGTGGGGTTGTGAAGCTTTTAGCAAAAAAGCAAGCCGGCCATGGTGAGTCAGTTTGGCGTGTACTGAAATTTAGTGGGACAAGTTTCGGACGCTTTTTACGGTTCTGAAATAACATATTCCTTATTTCGCTACTCCCGCTTGCACAAAACGCGACGCGCCATTGCCAAGAGTGATGACACGGGAGTGTGTTGCTTGTGCAGGCAGGACGAGTAAAAGATAACGCCGATGACCCGAAGAATTTGAGATTTCTCTCTTCAGAACGACTGAAAACAGGCCTTGCACCCGCGAATTTTTCTTGAGTGCGACTAGAAGGCATTCTGCGAACGTGTAACGTGGTCTGGCTGAGAGCCTGTGTTGTAGCCACCTCTGTGCATTTGGCGTACCTTCGCGTCGACTGAGGCCGAGTTGTTTTGGAAACGCGCGGTCACCGGTGTATTTGTGCTCTTAAAGTGAAGGAAGTAATGCCCAGGGAGGCAGGGATGCTCGAAAATCGGATGTTTTCTTCATATGTCATGGCATTATTTGGGAGGAGTCTATTTGCTATGAAATGCATGTAAAAGTGAATTTATCTGTAATGCCGCTCATTCACCACTTACGCACGTTTAGCCTCTGCACGCAATATTCCTGTTAGGTCATTATACCCAAATGATACATGCTTGTAATTCACTTCTTTTTAGCTTATGGCATCGAGTGGAGCTTCGTACGGCATTGACTGGTGCTTACCTATTGCCACAACTTAGGATGAATGCACAAGAAGCCCGGAACCAGAATTAATATAGAGCAAAATAAACATTTTATAATTTCACAACACGTCTTGCCTTTTCTTGAAATTGCACGTGACAAAGATTCGGCAGAGGCTTGTAAAGCTCGTCCGCACTCATTTTTACTAATTAATAAAACGATTCTGCGGCAAGGCCGAGCGTGGTTCAGCAGTAGAAGAGAAAAATAATAAACGCTGCGCCGATCAGCGAAGCCGGCGTGGTGTGTACCAGCTGGCGTTCAAAACGCGCGCGCCGTAAACCGAAACCTGAAGGTGTTAATACCATCTGCTTCGTGCGCAACACTCAATTTGGCCGCTGGGCTCTATGGGAGTGTCCGTTCTTGTTGAATCTGTTTCTCTATGATTACACTGGAAAGTTCGATTTCTCATGTGTAAAAACCGGCACGCTTGACCTGCTCATCAGATTTCGACGATCACTGACAGTGTTCGCCGCTATCGTTTTACATTAAGTGTAGCCTGTTTTTGGTGGGCACAGGTTCGGCCAATAAAAGTTTCGTCATTCACAGTATTGCTGCTGTGTTCCTTACCGTTACTATTACGTAGCATCTAGTGGAGGTGGTTTGTTTTCATCTACCGGAGGCTCCACAAAGTCGTTACCCAAGCGCGAAATCGAAAGACAAGATCATGGTCGCCAAGAACCAGAGAGGTAGCCGCCGGTGGCAAGGACTGACCCCGTTACAAGGGCATTTGCCTTATACAACGAGGAAGATCGTCGCTAAGTGAACTCCAATGGCAGCCCCAGCGTCGCCCATCCTGATGGAATAGCCCAGGGAACCACCACCCTTCCATGGATCATACCTGGCTTGAGACTAACGAAAGAACCGCCACATTCAACAGCTGGGACTCCGACAACGAACCGCGCCATGTATACTTCACCTTAGGAGACGCAGGCAGAACGTGGTTTGAGAACCGAGAATTGCCTCCGACAATATGGGACCTGTTTCAGACCTTTACGACTGTCATGCGCAAGAAAAATGCCGAAGCTCTGCTAGAAGCCTGAGTGCAACTTGCCAACGGGAGCACTGCGATCTTCACGGAGGAGATGACTCGCCTTTTCAGACCGCCGACCCGACATGCCAGAAGGGAAAAAAGTTTGCTTCTTGATCAGCGGTGTCAAGCAAAGGCTCCTCACCTGGTTGGTGCGCAACCAGCCCAGGTCAGTTGTTGAATTTGCTTTCGAGGCTACAACCATCGAGAAAACAATCCAAATTAGGAACAAGCAGTTCAACCCACGCACTCTTCTTGTGAACTACGCCGATGTTCATCCAGTGGGCGCCGACGACTTGCACGAGAGCATCAGAGTGGTGGTGGAAGAGCAACTATAGAAGCTCTGCTCAAGGTCGCAGCCTCAATAGGCCTCAATCGCCGACATCGTCAAAAAAGAAGTTCAGCGATCACTTGGGCTTACTTAGGTGCAACCGCCATCGCCACAGCCCCAGCCAGAAGCGATGACATACGCCACCGTCGCCCGCCGCCAGATTCCGCCTCGTGCCCGCGACCATGACTCCGCGATTCTGTCGCCAGACGCTGCCACCTCGCCCACCTGCCGACCAACGAAACGCCCCAAAACCGCCCGCTTTGCTACAATTGCGGGGAAGCCGGCCATGTGTACCGCCGATTCCCATACCGCGACTTGCGACTGCGACGGGGGTTCGCCATCAACGCGTCGCTCCACCGCTTGGGGAGCGCACACACAACATCGCCGACTACATCATCGGCAGTCAGCGGTTCTCGACTACCATTCTGTTCGCCCTCAACCGCAACGCCAACCATAGACTGGCCCAGCCCGGGGCCTGTCTGCGAGTCCATATCCGGACTCCATGGAGCCGATGGAGGTGTGGTTGCTGTTCGTCGAGCTGACGAAGATCCTGCGCCCCTAACGAAGACGCCTAAAAGTCCGTCTCGACAATACATCAGCGAGAGGCCGCCACCCGGACGAAGCCTAGAAGCAAATATTAGGTCAAAAAAAGAATAACTGATGAGCCGATATTCCAGCCACAAGTTAACACCACGTCGTCGTGATCCGACGCCAAGACTCAACTGTGACGTATTACAAAGAACCACCGACCTCGATGTACTTCTCAATGGCTACGCAATCACTTCCTTAGAGGATACAAGAGCCCACTACTCCGTGATGAGTGGACCACTTGCTGCCCAGTTAAAGGAAGTTAAGACTCCATGCGACAGCCCTCAAATCCGGACATCTGGAGAACACATCATAACACTGGCCGGAATCAGCACGGTCAAAATTACCGTTCATGACCACACCTACCCTGCCACTTTCGTAATCCTCCAACAGTGTTCACGAGACGAAATTCTCGGCATGGACTTCCTGAACCAACACGGCGCAGTCATCGACCTGAATTCGAAGTCGATAACGCTATCCGAAAATCAAGAATACCGCCGGGGAGCTCTCGTGGTCATCATGCCTTGAGTGAGCTCGAAACTACAGTCGGCATCCCGCCCCGCTCTAGCATTGTCATTTCCTTCGGCACCGAAACAATTGCAGACGTAGAAGGCCTCATCGAGGGCGACCAGCATTTACTGCTCGACCATGAAATTTGCGTCGCAAGAGGGATCACTCGACTGCACGGAGGAAAAACGAAGGTGTGGCTGACAAACTTCAGCAAGGAGTTCAAGCGCATCAACAAAGGCGTGACGATCGCATACATGGAGGAAATTCTGGAAACCAGCACCGCGTTTGTCCTCTTGGATTCTGCCGCATCTACCTCGACGACCATAGTTCCCGAAAAAAACTTCAACATAAATCCACATTTCCCCATCAGTAAGCAGGAAAAGCTCAGATGTATTCTCCGACGCCACAAAGACTCCTTTTCGAGGTCATCGAGGATTCGAAAAACGCCATCTGCAAAATATCGCATAATAACCGAAGAGTGTGCTTCACCACTCCGCCAGAGCCCATGCCGAGTTGCATCACGAGAACGTGCTGCTATAAAGCAACAAGTCGACGAGATGCTGCGGGACGACATCATCCAGTCATCGAAAAGCCCGTAGGCATCTCCTGTAGTCTTCGTAAAGAAAAAGGACGGAACCCTACGTTTCTGCATCGATTGTTGTCGATTAAACAATATTACGAAGAAAAAAGTATACCTCCTTTCACGGATAGACGACGCATTTGATCAGCACTGCAACGCCAAATACTTCTCATCAATGGCTCTCAAGACTGGCTACAGGCAAAGAGAAGAGGACGAGCGGGATCGCGAATAGACTGCCTTCGTCAATGTCCCTGTTAGTTGAAGGTCATGCCATTCAGACTGTGCTCGGCGCCTGCAGCGTTTCAGTGCGTGATGGACATGGTGTTTGCAGGGTTGAAGAGTGGCAGACCAGCCTTGTGTCCTTGGATGATGCCGTTTTTTCTGCAAGTTTTGACGAGCACTTGAAGTGCGTTAAACAGTGCTAAAGACAATCAAGTCTTCCGGACTCACTTTGAAACCGGAAAAGTGTCGCGTTGTGTACGAAGAGCTGCTATTCCTGAGACGCGTCATCAGCAAGCCTGAGTACACCCCGAATGCAGAAGACATCTGCCATCGCAAAGTTCCAGCAGCCCGTTGGTAAAAAGGCAGTACGTAGTTTTCTTGGCATGTGTGCCTACAACAGACGCTTTGTCAAGGACTTTTCGTGCATCGCTGCACCGCTGCCACATCTAGCCCAATGCGATGTCTAGTTCAAGTGGGAAACGCCACACGTTGGCGTATGTCAAGAACTCAAACGACGCATGCATTTGCCACTGTTACTTGCGAAATTCGATGAAGACGCTGATACGGAAATCCACACTGACGCCATTAGCCTAGGCCTCGGCGCCGTCCTTGTCGAGAGAAAAGATGGCCCTGAACATGCGACAGCTTACGCTAGCCGGTTGTTGCCAAAAGCGGAAGGCAAATCTTCTACAACCCAAAGGGAATGCCTTGCCACCATAAGGGCTACAGCAAAATTTCCCTTTTAACTATATGGCAGACCGTTCAAAGCCGTAAGCGACAATCAGGTTTTGTGTTGGCTAGCGACCTTAAAGAACCCTTGAGGACGCCTGACACCGTGGAGCTACAGAATGCAAGAATATGAGATCACTGTAATTTACAAGTGAGGACAAAAACCCTCTCATGCCGACTGCCTGCCTCGCACTCCCGTGGACCCTCCGCCCAAGAATGATAAGACGATGACGCCTTTTTAGCAACAATAAGCACAGACGACTTTTCCCAGCAGCCGCGAGAAGACCCCGAGCTAAGAAGCCTTGCTGAGTACATGGAAGGAAAGACCAACTTTGTCCCGAGGACATTTAGGCGCGGATTCTCTTCTGTCTTCTTGCGAAATGACATCCTGGCGATGAACTTTTTCCCAGCCTGTCCAAGCTACTTGATCGTTTTGCCTGTAGCACTCCGGTCAATAGTCCTGCACGCCCTGCACTACGATCAGAAAGCTACGCATCTCGTGTTTTTCCGTACACTCCCAAGAATACAAGAGAAGTATTACTGGCCACGCCTGACCTCCGAAGTCGCCCGTTATGGCAAGTCTTGCCGTGGCTGCCAACGACGCAAGACACCGCCAATGAGGCCAGCGGGATTACTACAGCCGATCAAGCCACCTTGCCGACCGTATCAGCAGATCGTGATGGATTTGTTGGGACCTTTTCCAATGTCAACGTCAGACAAGCCACAGGAGGACAACTGCCTGCCACCCGCAGACGAATGGTCCTACGAAGCGGTTGAACAATACTCTCGCCGACATGCTAGCAATGTACGTCGACGTCGAACACAAGACGTGGGATGCTGACCTGCCGTAAGTTGCCTTCGCTTACAACACGGCAGTGCCAAAAAACAACAGATCACGCCGTTCAAGGTGGTTTACGGAAGGAACCCGACGACGACTCTTGACGACGTGCTGGCGCACGTCACTGACGAAGAAAATGTCGACGTCGACGCCTATCTCCAGTGCGCCGAAGAAGTCTGACAGCTCGCGCGCCTACGCATCAAGAACCAGCAGAGGACCGGCAGCTGACACTACGCTCTTCAACGACGCTACGTGGAATACCTGCCCGGCGACCATTTTTGGGTTTGGACCCCGATACGCCGACGAGGGCTCAGCGATAACCTATTGCAACGGTATTTCGAACCCTACAATATCACTCATAATGGCAAAGCCTCTAGCGCAATTAAAAAAACAGGGGCGTGACAGAGACGCAGGGCAGCGCTAACTTTTAACTGACGTCTGTTGAAACACAGGGGCAGATATACACTTGAAGAAAAGAGCGCTACGAAGACGCGGACTAAAAGAAGAACAAGCACGACGGACAATATGCTACTTCCAACTAAATGTTTTTTGAAGAAACATGACTTTAAATAGATACAACCACGAATGGCCCATCGTGACATCACGACCTCCCTATCTTATTAGGAAAGCTATCTCTTTTTCAGTAAGCATCACTGAAGGGCAACTAATGGATGTGCCCTCGGCCTTTGCAATGTAAAAGCTTATAATATCTCCCGTTCTAGTCTATCTCTAGGCCGTACCAGAAACTTGGTGTCGCGAAGATACGGACGGCAATATAGTGGCAATATGGTGGCAATATAGGCAATATAGATATATAGTGAAGCAGGTATGAAAGATATAAAAGATACAAAAATACAAAAGATAAATGACACTCCACGCATGCGCATGCCATTACGGTGAAGGAACGCGATTTCCTTGTCAGAAAGATTAACTGACGATGTACTAACCCAGTCTGCTCCCGTTTTTCGAATCAGCCGGGCTTTGATTATTTCACGCATGCAGCAGTCTTTGCTTCTGGCCTCCACTGTGCATGTGCCAAGCATTGGCTTCCACGTTTTACAGGGACAATCATGGCAATGTTCAGAAAGGATCCCATCCCTTGGTTTTACAACATTTCACATGTGTTCTGCAAGCTTTTCATTGAAGCATCTGCCAGTTTGCTCTATCTATACCGGGCCGCAAGTTAACGGAATACGGTAAACCACCCCTTGTCCTGTCATGATACCCGTCAGCCTGAGCGAGCAAGCCAGTCGGCTTTCTGTGGCTGGTGATTCCAAAGATGTGCTTGTTTCCGTGACGGAAGGCTTGGTGAAAGAAGTGCAAGAAAAGCCGCAGCGAACAATCCACCGGAAGGGAAAAGACGGCGGTGATTCCGTACATACACGGTATCTCCCATATGCTGAACGTGTTGCCAATAAGGCGAATATCAAGATGACATTCTCTGCCCCAGACAAACTATCAAAGTTGTGGAAGCTCACGGACCCTTTTTCCAAGCGATCAAGAGGACGTAAAGTGAAGCATAGAAATAAGTTTGTGGAGTGCTCGAAAGGGGTCGTTTACCGTATTCCGTTAATTTGTGGTCGGGTATACATAGGGCAAACTGGCAGATGCCTCAATGAAAGGCTTGCAGAACACACGCAAAATGTGGCAACACCAAGGGACGGGAACCTTTCGGAAAATTGCCATGATTGTCCCGGCAAAACGTGCAAGCCGATGTTCGGCGCATGCACAGTAGATGCTAGAAGCAACGACCGTTGCATGCGTGAAACAATGGAAGCCCGGCTGATTCGAAAAAAAAAGGGTGCGGACTGTGTAGGTACATCGCCAGTTAATCTTTCTCACAACGAAATCACGTTCCTGGACGGTGATGATGTGCGCATGCGTAGAGTATGCTTTCTCATTTGTATTTTTGTATCTTTTGTGTCTTTCATACCTCCTTGGCTTTAAATCTGCTTCTGTGTTTCAATAAACGTCAGCTGAATTTACCGCTGTCCTGCGTCTCTGTCACGTCCCTGTCTTTTTGAATTGCGCTAAAGGCTTGGCCGTTATGAGTAAACCGTACCAACTAGCCCAAGAATCAGTCTTGTTGACCTTCAAGATCATCCGACGTATTGGTACACTGGACTATGAGGTCGTGCCAGACGGCATTTCCCAATCACAGCGGCGCCGCGCATGATGTCAAGTGGTCTACGTGGTTTGTCTTAAGCCCTTTTACGCACGCTGACGAAGTTCGTTATTTTGTTGTTCTACTATGGGTGTTTTTGTTTATTACTTTCGTTTAATTGCAGCCTCGGCAGGATGCTTTTTTAAAGAGAGGGGAGTTGACACGTGTACTTCTTTATCGAGTGAACGTGTTTCATTGTGTAACAAATGTTATCGCTCAGCGCAGGACGTGCCTACATGTATCGGAGGTATCTGGAATGTTATCGGTGGTTTTTTCCGCTGTCTGTGGTCATCGAAACTTGTGTAATCTGATTGCGCGTATGCGCGACGTGAATAGTGTCGAATAGTCGAAGACACACGGGCACTAGTGATTACTCTGGAACGTTCGATGGCTCATGTATAAAAGCCTACGCGCTTGACCTGGTAATCAGATTTCGACGATCGCCGACTGTGTTCACCGCTATCGTTGTGCTTCAAGTGTAGCCTGTTTTTCTTGGCACAGGTTTGCCGAATAAAAGTTAGTTTCGTCACTCACAGTATCGTTGCTGTGTTTTTTACCGTCACTACAATATGACAGTATGTGAAATTCCGGAACCATGATGTTAAAACTATTGAGATAATACTACATTATGACATCTATCGCGAAAGGAAAACCCGTCTATCGCGGAGAAATCAAGGGAGATTTTAGGCATGTCAGATTTACGAGAAGGGATTGGACTTACGCTAGGGACATTTTACTGAAAACTCTACAAATAATATGAAAAGTACAAATTCTTGGCATCTGTCTTAGTATTCATCCTTCGGGTATAAATGCTGAGATGGCCTTGTTGTTAATCCCTTCGTAAGCATACACACATAAGAGTTTTCTTATGCATACCTCACACACGTATTCGGGGAACTTAATGCGTGAATAGATGCATAAATCAACGTAGATTTTAGGCATGTGGGCTCCGCTGGGCTGGACTTCTCAGAGATAACGGGGCCTCGCCGCCTACAGTATTATCTGATTCAGCTATCTCGGTTGCTTGGTTGCCAACTTCAGGAGTTCGAATCCTCGGTTATTTTTTAATCTGAAGGTGGTAATCTCGAATTCGCTTCCTCCAGTGCACTACATCTCTAGGCTTCGAGTGGCGTCTGACGCCGGCAAAAGATGCCGAGGCCCAGTGGGGCTATGCTAATCCAGGTACAACCAAATTAGGAACACCAACTAAGCTTCCACAAAATACAATCCCTCACCAGTACAGGAATTGGCCTCTATGGTGCAGTATTCGGTCACTCGCTCGCAAATAACTCATTCGATCAGCCAATGGCCCACAGTCCCCAGAAGCTGCGCAGCACCTGACCAACGCTGTGGTTAGAGCTGTGGTGCAGAAGAGGGTGCTATGAATTTCGGTACCTGGACAGCCCACCAAAGAAAACTGACCCTCGCAACGTGTAACACCTTAGCTCTGGAGTGATGCTAGCTTAGGAGGACGTTTTTAGGAGCTATCAGGCATTGTTTGGAGTATCATTGGCCTTAGTGAGGTTAGAAGAACTGGTGAGGCTTATACAATACTGACTTATGACCACATACTCTTCTGTAGAGGGGTCCCAGATAGGAAGCTTTACGGCGTAGGATATCATTAAGGACATAGCGGGCAACATTGACGAATTCTCAACCAACAATGAGAGAGTAGAAGTAGTAGCAATAAAACTTAGTAAGAGGTATAGAATAAAGGTAGTAGAAATCTACTCTCCCACCTCCAGTCATTATAATAATGAAATAGATTAGTTTTATGAAGATGTTGAATTACCCAAGAGAAAAGTGCAAACTCAGTACAGTGTAGTGATGGGCGACTTCAATGTAAAAGTGGGGGAAAAATAGGCTGATGAGCAAGCAACTGACAACTACGGCATCGATTCTAGAAACACTATAGGAGCGATGCCAGCAGAATTCGCGGAAAGGAATAAGCTGCGGCTAATGAACACCTTCTGTAGGAAGAGTAGCAGCAGAAGGTGTAGTTGGAAAAACCCTAATGGTGGAACAAGGCAATCAAATAGATTCATGCTTTCTACCGATCCCAGCATAGTGCAAGATGTAGAAGTGTTAGGTATGGTTGCGTGCAGTGAACATAGTTTAGTGAGGTCTAGGATTCACCTCGATTTGAAGAGAGAAAGAGTAAAATCGGTCAGAAAAAAAACAGGCCAACCTAGACTGAATAAGGGTAAAAGCGGACAAATTCAGGCAGGTCCTGGCAAACAAATATGGAGCCTTAGAACAGAGAGATGAAGATGACATAGAGGTAATGAATGAAACGGTAACTAGGCTGGCTTCAGAAGTGGCATTTGAAGTGGGAGTTAACGCACCAATGCAAACAGTGGGTAAGCTCTCCCATGTAACAAAGGACACAATAAAGAAACCACAAAGAATGAAAGGGTCCAACTCAAGAGATGTCAGAACTGATCAACAAGGAGAAAGTAAGGAATACTTGAAATTATAACGTGAGTAAGACTGAGGAAGCAGTAAAAAATGGACGCAGCATGAAATCAGTGAGAATCAGGCAAAATACAAACCAAGATGTATGCACTGAAAGATTAGCAGGTTAATGTCATCAGCAATCTCGAATATATAGTAAAAGCAGCGGAAGAATAGTACACTGCCCTGTACAGTACCCAGAACAGCCCCAACACCTCCACTCGAAGTAGCATTGAAGAGGTCATAGAGGCTCCTTGTATCATTAGTGATGAAGTTAGAAGGGCCTTGAAAGACATGAAAAGGGAAAAGGCGGCAGTAGACGATAGAATAACACTAAATTGGAAAGTTGGGCGAGTTGGTATACATTCATAACGGGAACAGCGCGAACAAGACGACGATGGAGCGAAAGGACACAGGACGGGCGCTGACTTACAACTACGTTTACTGAAGCACACATCAGGTATATAGCGACACAAGTAATCACATGGTCATTCGAGGAAGGCACAACCGGGCAACGTGTATGCAGGGCATCTGTTACCGTATCGAGCTATCTAGGTACGTCAATTCCTGCTGAGGAAGCGCGATCGAAGGCTAGCTAATGCACCACGTGTCCTTTTGGTCAATGTGGGCTGCGTCCACACTAATCTGATGGATGCATCAGTATGCTTAGGGCCCGTGGTGCATTAGCCATCCTTCGATCGCGCTTTCTCAGCAAAAATTAACGTACCTAGACAGCTCGATACGATAACATTTGCTTGGTATACACGTGTCCCGGTTTTGCGTTCCTCGATTGACCATGTGATCGCTTGTGTCGCTATATACCTGATGGGTGCTTCAGTAAACGTAGTTGTGAGTCAACGCTCGTCCTGTGTCCTTTCACTCCGTCGTCGTCTTGTTCGCGCTGTTCCCATTATGAATAGGATAACAGCCGATTTATGCTAAGATTGAGGAGACATAATGCTTGGAAAACTGGTAGCCCTTGATACGAACTGTCTCACGAGTTCAACGCTGCCAGAGAACTGGAACAATACAAACATTATACTAATCCTCAAGAAAGTAGAAAAAGAATTGAACTATTATAGGTCTATTAGCTTGCTTCCAGTATTATATAAAATGTTGCCACATCCTATATGGTCGACGCGGGTATGTGCCAGGCGATGATAACGACGCTGGAGTAGAACGCGGGTAGAAAAAGAAACAGAAGACAACGACGTCGTGTTGACTGCTCTGATAAAGTGCTTTTATACGTCCTCTACACCGGCTTTCCCGTCTTCTACTAGTGACACTGGTGGAGGTGAGGGGTAGGATTGCCTCATGGTTGGCACTCCTTCACGGAGCCATACATCGAACGCGGCATCACCTTCGTTCGTCAAAACCCCTGTTCACCGGTGCAGTCGCCACCTGCTAGGCCTGACCACCGAGTTCAATCTTTTGCAGGACCCTGCAGGAACGCGTCTACCTACTTCCGCCATGGCCACTGCAACTACATTGTAGCTTACACCGCAGAATCCTAAGATCCCAGAAAGTTTCCATGGTGATGCTTTTGAAGATGTCCAAGATTGGTTGGACCAATTCCAGCGTGTCCCCAGTTATAATGACTGAGGCTCCCAGAAAAAGCTGGCTAATGTCTATTTTGCTCTTCAGGACAGTGCGTGGACGTGGTTAGCTAACCGGGAGAGGAGTTTCACCACATGGGATGGCTTCCGCAACCAGCTGCTAGACACATTCACTAGTAGCACCAGAAGAGAGAACGTGCAGCGCCTTCTCGAATCCCGTATTCAAGAACCAAACGAGAGCGTTGCCATTTTTGCAGAAGATATGGCCCGCGTTTTCCGCAGAGCAGACCCTTAGATGGCTGAAGAAAAGAAGTTACGCTATATCTTGCACGGAGTGAAGGAGGAACTGTTTGCCGGACTCGTGAGGAATCCACCGACGACAATGGCCGAATTCACTAAGGCGCCCAACGCTATCGAACGCGCACTACAGCAGCGGTACCGCCAATATGACCGCAAGAACTCTTCGAGGAATGCTTCAATGCTACCTGAGAACTGCGGCGCGTCTCAGCGTGAAGTCATCCGAGCAACTGTACGAGAGGAGATCAGGCAGCTCGGAATTTCTCCCAAGGCCCCAGCGGTGGCTTCTGTCGCTGATATTGTTCAGAAGGAAGTTCGACAGGCCTTTTCGTCGCCGGAATAGCAGGTGGAATAGCAGCGCAGAAGCTGTTTGTCGTGCACCTCCCGCCATTTCGATGCTGCTGACACCGTCAACCACTACGATGCAGCCATCACCGCCACCACCGACCCTATTCGACAGCCTCCGCCAGCTACGGCGTATCGCCAATAGCCGATCACTCCGCCTGGGTCTTACGGCGAATCCCCTGCCGTCTACCCGCTTCGAAAAGACCGAGTTTTGGCACACTGCTGACCGCCGCCTCCTATGCTCCCATGGGTGGCGAAGCAGGATATGTTTACCACGCGTGTCACTACCGCGCAGCCGGGTATCCAAGATTTCCCAACTGCAATTACCCTCTTTTTGATGCTGCACGTACCTGTGACAGCAATTCTACGAACTCCCGGCCGGAAGATTCAACGACGCCTTGATCGCGTTCGCCATTTTCGGCTCGTTACACCCCACCGATCCCTCGCGATTTTCCTCACGCCTCTAGGGGCGTGGTCCCCTAGCCCACGCCGGGGAGACTAGAAGGCAGCGATCTGCGGGGATGAGGTTGCAAACCGCCTAGCTTTCCAAGAGCCCCTATCGGCGACGATCGACGACTATAAAACTCCGACGACTCCAACCGCACCCCCTTGTAACCGACGCTGTGAGTGCTGATCTTGTCGCCCGCACTGACGGCCACCAAGTGGCCGCCCTCGTCGATACTGGTCCACATTATTCGAAAAGTCTAAAGCTGGCCAACAGGTTGAGAAAAGTGAAGACGCTGTGGACCGGGCCCAACATCAGAACTGCCGGCGGCCAATTGATGACGCCGATTCGAAAATGCACAGCCAGAATAGTAATCGCCAGTTCAGCCTTCGTCGCCACCCTCGTCCTTCTCTTTGAGTGCTGCAAGGAAAGTATATTGGGAATGGATTTTTTGAGACAGTATAGTACAGTGATTAACGTCCAAAACCTCGTCATTACATATTCTACGAGCTCAGACGACGTCGACCCTACGGAACACCAGCGACCCCGTTTATGTTTCGCCGACGACGACGTCCCGCTACCACCGCGAAGCTGTTCCCTCGTGCCTGTAATCTGCGACAACTTTCACACAGGGTCTGGCGACGCTGAACACATCGACGCACTGGCACTGAGTCAAAACGTTCTCATCGGCAGGGCCGCAATTAATGTACTCGATGGACATGCTGAACTCCTACTGACGAATTTTAGCAGGGAACGTCGACACATCGTTAAAGGCGCGGCTGTTGCTTACTTAGAGAAATTTCCCCCAATACAAGACAGCCTCTCAGTGCAGCATGCGGCGTCCACCTTGGCTATGCCTGCCCCTGTAGCCGATGTCAGTCCCACCTTATCACCCGTCGAACGCAACAGCCTTCATGAGCTCATCGATGAGTTCAAGAGCTGCTTCCCATTTACGGCACGAGTTAGCCAGACGCCGCCCCCTAAGCACTGTATTGTCACCGAAGTCAACACCAGACCAATTCGGTATAGTCCTTATGGTGTAGCGCTGAAAGAGCGCGAGGCAATACGAACACAAGTGAAGACGACGCTTCAGGACGGGGTTATTTGGCCATCCAAGACTCCTTGGGCATCACCTGTCGTATTGGTGAAAAAGAAGGACGGTAGCCTGCGCTTCTGCGTCGGCTATCGAAGATTCAACCATTTCACAAAGAAAGACGTTTATCCGCTACCGCGTATCGATGATTCACTCGACAGGCTACGAAACGCACGTTACGTTTCATCGATGGACTTGAAAAGCGGCTACTGGAAAACAGAAGTTGATGAGAGAGACCGTGAGAACACCGCTTTTGTGATGCCCGACAGACTTTAGGATTTCAGGTGTTCCTTTCGGTTTATGTTCTGCGCCAACAACGTTTCAACGACTAATGGACACGGTACTCTCAGGCCTCAAATGGCAAACCTCCCTAGTGTACCCTGACGACGTGATTGTCTTCCCCGCCACGTTCGAGGAACACTTGCAAAGACTAAAGGCGGTATTTGAAGCAATACTCTGAGCTGGTCTAAACTTGAAATCTGAAAAAGTGCAATTTTTGTTTTGAAGAACTTCAATTCGTCGATCATAATGTTAGCTGTGAATGTGTCCGAGCTGACCCTGATAAAATCTCTGCCGTCCCTAATTTCCCAACACCATCCGATAAAAAGGCCGTGTGACGTTCTCTGCGCCTTTGGGCCTACTACCGACGGTTTATTGCGGAATTTTCGCGCATCGCATGGCCATTAACTCATCTTACCAGAGAAGATGTTCCCTTCGTGTTGGGCGAAGACCAGCAACGGGCATTTCGCGACCTACGGCAACGGCTGCCAGAAGCCTCCTGTGCTCGCACAATTTCACGAAGACGCTCCGACGATTCTTCATGCCGATTCGAGTAATGTCGGCCTTGGCGCAGTGCTTGTACAGCTGCAGGACGGCACCGAAAGAGTGATTGCTTACGCCATCAGGACGTTATCATGAACGGAGGCTAACTACTGCGCTACAGAAAAGAATGTCTCGCACTGGTATGGGCCGTCTTGAAATTTCGCCCATATTTGTATGGTCGGTCTTTCACCGTTGTCAGTGATGACAACGGTGAAACAACGGTGTCAGTGATGAGTTTCACGCCAGCAACGCGAGGACGCAGAACTGTTTCCTCTTATCAGTTACTTAGAGGGAAGGACCAGCATCGTGCCAAGGTTATTTGCCAGAGGGCTGCCTTCATTTAGCTTGCGCCACGACGTTCTCTATGAAATGAATTATTCAATAAGTGGCACCAGATACCTACTCGTCAATCCCGTATTTCTTCGTGACGAAGTCCTACATGCCTGTCCCAACGAGCCAACCTGTGCTCACTTTGGCTACGCCCACACATTGGCAAGAATTAGGCTAAAGTACTACTGGCAGAGACTTGCCGCGGTCGTGAAACGTTACATCCAGACTTGCGGCCAGCGCCGCAAAGCCTTACCCGGCAAGGCCGCTGGACTGCTGCATCCTGTTCAGACCCCGCAAGCGCCGCTAAAGCAAATAGGCTTAGACCTTGTAGGTCCGATTTCACTGTCTGCTGTCGGTAATAGAAAGATAACCGTTGTCACAGATTATCTTACTGGATACGCCGAAACATGTGCTATTGAACGGGTAACAGCAGCAGAAGCAGCGGGATTTTTTGTCGAAACCGCCATCCTAAGGCATGGCGCTTCCGCAGTTGTCATAACAGACAGAGGTACTGCGTTCACGGCCGCGCTTCTGGATACTGTTTTGCGACTAAGACCACGGCTTGTCATCCCCAAACCAATGGGCTGACAGAACGTTATAACAAGAATAAGACTCTGGCAGACATGATGAGTATGTACATCGACGTCGACCACAAGAACAGGGAGGAGATTTTACCAAATTGTCGCGTATACCCTGCTGGAGTATACAAGCTGAATCAATATACAGGCGGTTGCACTTTACGGGCAGTGCAAGGCAAGGCGCGAGAGTGCGTCAGCGTGTTGTTGTATGCGGCCCGACTTGTACACGATGGTCACGTCGTACTCCTGCAAACGTAAGCTCCACCGTTCCAATCGTCCAGTAGGGTCCCGTAGATTTGCACGCCAGCATAACGAGTGATGGTCAGTTACAACTTTGAATGGGTGGCCGTAAAGTTAAGGTCGAAATTTGGTCAGCGCCCATACAACGGCAAGACACTCTTTCTCCGTGGTGGTGTAGTTGGTCTCTGCACGCGATAGTGTGCGACTTGCGTAGGCGATCACTCTTTCAATACCTTCCTGCCGTTGTACAAGCACCGCACCAAGACCAACGTTACTGGCGTCTGTATGAACTTCCGTGTCCGCCTCCTCGTCAAAGTGGGCCAAAACTGGTGCTCACACCAGACGCTGTCGAAGCTCGGTGAAAGCAGTCTCTTGCTCTGAGGACCAGACAAACGATACATCGTCTCTCGTGAGGCAATTCAGCGGCTCCGCCATCTCCGAAAAATTTTCTATGAAACGCCGGGAGTATGCGCAAAGGCCCAGGAAGCGTCGGAAACCTTCATTGTCAGTCGGTGTTGCCCTTTGTGTTCAGAAAGTGATGCAGCGCTCGTGGAGGTCAATAATGACGCCATATTCCCGGAGGAAGTCCATCCCAAGGATTAAATCGCGGGAACACTTGCGTAGAACCAGACAAGTGGCGAGAAAAGCCGCACCGCGAATTTCTTCTCTGGCCGTGCACAGGCCAAACGGTGTGACGACGTGGCCACCTGCCGTACGAACTGGTGCCTCATTCCAGGGCAAGGTAACTTTTTTCAGAACGCTCGCCAGTTTTCCACTAAGAATAGAGTAATCGGCGCCGGTATCTACAAGTTCGGCCGTCGATCAACACAGGTATGTCCAGTGAAATCTTGTTCGCGGAAACTGGTTCTGGCGTCATCGTGTTTTCGTTATTCTGCGGTCGGCACGATACGAGGTCTTGAGCGCGACGAGTATCAGCGGCCTCGCCTCGCAAGGCCGCTGACATCAGTTTCCCCGGCGTGGACTTGGTAATCGCGCTTGCGTCGTCCTCGAGGTGGTATCGCTAGCAGGGAAATATCGCCGCGTTGAGGGTGAGCGTGACTGCCGCTGCGATGAGCCCGGTATGCGCTGCTGTTCGAGCAATTATGCGATGTCGGGTGGTCTTTGGCCGAGCCTAGGTCGAGGTGAATCGATAGAAAAAACCCACAGTCTGAGTCGTCGGTAGGCGCACTCCCGATACACATGATCAGCTTCGCCGCTGTGGTAGCACAGCGGTCGTCGACCGGGTGCTCGCGAAACCTCTGATTTCCTCGCGCGTCTTCGGCGGTCGTCGAAATACGGTGGCGAGGTTGTCGGAGCGGCTTGCGCCGATCGCCACACCATGTGGCAATATGTTACATTTGCGTATAACACGGCTCGCCAAGAGACAACTCGCGTGACACCTTTGAACTTTGTTTACGGCCGGGAACTGACAACAATGTTGGAGGCGATGCTGCAGCACGGGTGCGGTGACGACTAGACTGCTGCCGAGGAGTTTACGCAACGCGCAGAGGAAGCCAGAAAGTTTGCGTGTTTGCCAATCCAAGAACAAGAGGACTACGATGCCAGGCACTACAATCTTCAGCACAGACCCGTCCCGTACAACGTCGGGGTTCAGGTGTGGGTCTCGATTCCTATTCGTCGTCGGGGGCTACGTGAGAAGCTCCTGCGTCAATACTTCGGGCAGTACACTTTTCTGCGCCGCATCAGTGATGTGAATTATGAAGTTGTCTCCGACAGTCATAACTGCCCCAAACGCCGGCGGCATCTGCCCGAGGTTGTGCACGTGCTTCGTATGAATCCATACTTTTGCTAATGGCTTCAACTTTGCACCATCTGTGCACTGCCTGCGGAGGTTGTGGCATCGGGACGATGCCTTTTTTTAAAAGGCGGGGCAAATGCCACATGCTACATGGTCGCCGCGGGTATGTACCAGGCGATGAAAACGACGCTGAAGTAGCGCGCGGGTAGGAAAACAGACGACAACGACATCGCGTTCACTGCTCTGATAAAGTACTTTTATACATCCTCTACATCGGCTTTCCCGTCTCCGACTAGGCCGTGACAATGTTCACGAACATCATTTTCAATTAAATAAGGGCAACACTGGAATTCAGTCAACTAAGGCAATAGACTGGCTTCAGGAAGGGATCATCTACAATGCATAACATCCATGTCATCAATCAGGTAATTGAGAATTCCGCAGATAGCATTCAGCCTCTCTATATGGCTCTCATAGATTACGCACAGGCATTTCATTCAGTACAGATACCACCAGTGATAAGGGCATTACGTAATCAAGGAGTACAGGGCGCTTATGTAAATATATTGGGAAATATCTACAGAGATTCCACAGCTACCATATTCCTCCACAAAAAAGTAGGAAGATTGTTATAAAGAAATGAGCCAAACAAGGAGATAAAATTTCCAATGCTATTCACGGCGTACTTGTAAGAAGTATTCAAGCTATTAAACAGCGAAGGCTTAGTAGTCAGCCTCAACGGCGAATATCTCAGCAACCTTCGGTTTCCGGATGACATTGTCCTGTTCGGCAACACTGGGGACGAGATACAACAAATGATTGAGGACCTTAATAGAGAGTGTGTAAGAGTGGGGTTGAATTATTATGCAAAAAAGAAAGTTAATAAATAGCCTAGCAAGGAAACAAGAAATCAGGATCGCCAGTCAGCCTGTAGAGTCTGTGAAGGAGTAGCTTACCTAGATTAATTACAGGGGATCCCCACCATGAGAAGGAAATTCACAGAATAAAAATGGTTTGGAGTGCATACGGAATACATTCTCAGATCCTGACTGGAATCTTACCATTATCATTGAAAGAAAGGTGTACAATCAGTGAATTTTACCGGTGCTGACATATGGGGCAGAAACTTCGAGACTGAAAAAGAAGCTCGAGAACAAGTTAAGGACCGCTCAAAGGGCGATGAAACGAAGAATGTTAGGCTTAATGTTAAGAGCCTGGGAGAGAATGGGGTGGATCAGAAAGCATACGGGGATAGCCAACATTCTTATTGACATTAAGAGAAAAATAGATCTGGGCAGGTAACGTGTAAGTAAGATAACCGGTGGACCATTACGTTTGCAGAATTGGCTCCAAGGGAACTGCACTCGAAGAAGGCAAAAGACGAAGTCTGGCGATGGAATTGGGAAATTTGCGTCCTCCAGTGGGCATACAATAGACTGATGAATGTTTTCACTTTGTACAGGTCGTTAACACAAATCAATCAATGTAACATCACGCCGTGTTGCTTGTCATAAATGAAAAGCCGAAGCAGCATATCATGTAGACTGATTAGATGAAGCCAAGGGATGCTTGTATGGTATTCATTATTGTCAAACGAGAGAGGCAGCTAGTTAACGTATTTTTACTATAGCAATAGCGCTGCACCGCGACTCTTCGTTGACAAAGTGTTGATCGCGTTTTCTATTTCAGCGTATGCCTTCGTTCACGCATGGGCGAAATTCAGGTATGGTGTGTTCGAAGAGTATGGCAGCATCTATGACGACGACTATCCTTTTACCTACTGCACGCCTGACGGAAAGGTTGGTGGCAATCTTTTGACTTAATTTGTGCGCGCTTTGAAGGCGATAACGTTGCACTCAATTCTTTTATATAAAGATTCGACAAGTCCTCTTAAGTTATGACTAGACAAAGAGAATCACAAAAATACGGATACATTCACGGATTAACGCTTGCGACACAAGGAATTCGCGACGTGTAGTCTTTGCAATGAAATCGAGCTTTGGTAAGTACAGGAACGGTGCATCGGAAAGAAGATACTAAAGGGCGAAATGCTCAAAATTCCTTTGAGCAAAGGGAATTATGTGCACCAATCGAAAACATAGAAATTTCTTTGTTTTGATCTGTCTAATGCGCTGTTTATTGACCTAAACACGGCCGCTTGATAGAAATGCACGTCGAGCTGCCGTGTCTGTACAAGACACAATTTAGGCTCACCTTATTACAAACCCAACCGTCTTGCAGTGTCGTGCAGCGTAAAATAAGGACATTTTTCGACAGAATCATTATAGATGTAGTGTGCGCTAGAATTTGCCAGGACGGCGTGGATGGATGGATGGATGGATGGATGGATCGATCAGTGGAAATCTTTACTGTGGTCCATAAGGTCGCACTAGCTTCCTAGACCGATGCGGGCCACTCCCAAGTTGGGACCGAAAGGCCAAGCCTATGGGCGGCTTCGCGGACCCGTTGGACTGCCCATAGCTGTTCTTCGAATGTGAGAATGCGTAGAGCTGCGCCCCACCACGCTTCAGTGTTGTCTTGTCACAGCGTAACTCTGAGCAATGTCAGAGCATGAGATTAACATCTGTGGTGTCGTTACATTGATAGCGTGTCGTAGGTGTAGAGAACTTGGGATAGATCTTGTTGATTAGAAGCGGTTTCGGATAGGGTCTTGTTTGCAATAGCCTTAGCGGAATGACCTGAGCTCTATTTAGTTTACTGTGTGGAGGGGTGAAGACCCTGCGTCCTACGTAGGAGTGCTTGGTTAGCTCGTTGTACGTGAATAGGTTATTCCTGCAATCTGGAACCTCAGAATCGTCTTGCCTTGTGGCTGCGCGGTTGGCAATTCCTCATGCAGCACTGCGGGGAGATTCGTTGAGATTCGTGGGAGCACCGGCGATTTCTCCCATATGAGGAGGAAACCAGATGATCGTGTGGAGTTTGACGACCTTTGCGTCGAGAATGGCTAGGGCCTGTGTCGATATGACTCCTTTGGCAAATGTTCGGACTACTGCCCAAGGATCGCTGTAGATGCTGGATCTCTTTGGGTCTAAAATCGCCAATGCGATGGCTACCACTTCTGCAATTTCTTGTTCTGTGGTGCACGTGGAAGCCGAGTTGACTTCACCTTTGCCGTTCCGAAGGACCGCTATGAAGGCTCGTCCGTTTGACACGAAAGCCGCGTCGACGAAGAAGCATTCTTCTGTCTGATTTTCAGCTTTCGGTAGTAGGGCTTTGGCTCTGGCTTGCTTTCAGCTTTGTTCGGCAGGTCTTTGAGAATTTCTCTAGGTTTACTACGTAGTTATGTAATTCGTATACCAATCTGTTTGGGGATGTTTAATGAACTGGGCTCTTTCTTGTGCCTCGCCTATTTCCTCCAGTGTATTGTGCAGCCCTAGTTGCATTAATATTTCAGTTTCTGTGTATATAGGTAACCCAAAACCTACCTTAATTATCTTCCTTAACAATGCATTGAGCTTGACTCTTTCAGATCTCTGCCACTAGTACATGGCTCCATAGGCGAAGCGATGTAGCACAAAGGTGTGAAGTAGTCTGATGACGTTGTCTTCTCCAAGCCCATGTCGGTGGTTAGTTACTGGTTTGGTGAGCCTCTGATTGCATTGTCCAGTTCCTTAGCGATACGTACAATCATTTGATTATTGGACCCGTTGGCTTCTATCACCCAGCCCAGAACGCGCATGGAGCCCACCCTTGGGATGACGCTTTCGCTGCTGCTATAGAGCATTGTGTCGTCCTCCCTACGATCAAGCCATCCCCTCGGTCTGCGGCCTCGTCGCTTAAGTCGGTCTAGTAGGAGTTGCGATTTCTTGGGTAAGCATCGGAGTCCGATTGGAACGAGGTGCTCTTCAGTGACGCTTCCATAGTCTTGGAACATTTCTTCTACTTCTCCGTCGCTGTATCCAGTACACCATATTGTGTCGTCTCCACGTAACTCATGTATTCTGTGCCTTCGATGTCTTCGAGTCTTCTGGTGAGACCCATCGTTGAGATATTGAAAAAAGTGGGCGACGTGACCGCTCCTTGGGGTGTGCCTCGGTTGGCTAGCTTCATTGTCTGTGATGCTAGGTCCCCAGCTTTGAGCGTGGCAATCCTTCCACTGAGAAAGGCTTCGACATATTGATGAAAGTGAATACGCAGACCGAGGTTCAAAATGGTTTGAGTGTAAACGTTGGGATATTATCAAAGGCTTTATCCATACTTAGTCCCAGTATTGCTATCGTGTGCCTAGTCTTGTGGCTCATTATTTTATCCTTGAGTCGGTGCGTGGCATCATGCATAGATAGACCAGGTTTGAAGCCGATCGTCGTGTGAGGGCAAATATCGTGCTCTTGCAGGTACCGAGCTAATCGGTTGAGTATTGCATGTTCAGCAACCTTTCCTACGCACGATATGAGCGAGATTGGTCATAGATTCTCGAGGCCAAGCGGCTTGCCCAGTTTGGGGATTAAAATAGTGTGGACAGTCTTCCATTTGCCAGGAGCGTCATCACCCCTCCACATGTCATTAATTAGTTGTGTCAAGTACTCATTGAGTCGTCATCCACATGGCGGAGCATTTTGTTATACTGACAGTACCATGAGGC